>NC_139031.1:24944758-26391336 GCF_964662115.1 Mustela nivalis | reverse complement strand
CCTCCTAATCCATAAAATCATCCCATCAGACGGTATCCCTATTTTAGAAATGAGAAAATCAATTCTATCGCAAGAAGTAAGAAAAAAAAAAGAAAAAGAAAAGAAAAAAACAGAACAAAACTTGTCCTAAGTGACCAAATGAGTTTGAACTCTGATGTGCTGACTACAAGCCAAGACATTCTGCACTGTGACATGCAGCATCTTACACATCATTCTGAAGTACTGACTTACTCATCAGTTTACTTACTTGTTTCCCTTTTGAGACAGTGAAGCTCCTTGAGGGCAGGCATCTACCCTGATTTTGACCTCAACATTTAGTTACTCAATATATATTTGTTGAGTCAAAGAAGGAATGCAGCTCCTCCAGAACTGGGACTATATAACTACTTATGTTTCATTCCTTGAACGCTTAGATATGGCTCTGAATACACTTCTTCCTTAAGAAATCTGGTCTGACTTGTAAACGTTATTGCTGATTTTTTTTTAAATGATATAGCCTATTTCACTATTATTTTAAGCTAAAAAAAAAAACTGCAAGTCAGCAAAGAAGAAAAAAAAGATCGTTCAAAAAATTAAAATAGTCTTACTTTACTCAAGTAACTGGAGACTTCAAATTTTA
The DNA here is from genome assembly GCF_964662115.1 of Mustela nivalis. NCBI lineage: Eukaryota > Metazoa > Chordata > Mammalia > Carnivora > Mustelidae > Mustela > Mustela nivalis. The sequence continues at coordinate 26,390,717 of NC_139031.1, read as the reverse complement.
AAAGTTAATCTTCACAATAATTTCATACCACTAGAGTGTGGTTTTAAATGACAAATTCAAAAGGTAAAGGTGATGAATAATAGATGGCATAAAGATATTGAGCAATGAATACTGATGGCTCATTCTGCAATCCACTTATGCTAACCAGAAAGCAAAACTATCTCAATGACAGTATTCTTCCACATCTTTTTTTTGAAACCAGTAAACATTACAGGTAAGCACAGAGCAATTAGTCAGTGCACTCGTGTTTAAATGTAACGTCCTTCCTGCCTAAAGTTAATGTGTCTGGTATGTAAAACATAATACAACTACTTCCTTTCTGACACAGATTACATAGCAAATAAAAATAAACCAGTGAAATTTTAATTTTTTTTCATTTGCAGATAATGTAACATTTAAAGAGCTGGAGATTTTCCTAAACTGAAAATATACAAAAGTTAGTGCTGCTTTTAAGAATCTCACACTCCAATTGTATCAAGTTCTGATGGAAAAAAAAGAAGTGATTATTCCTTCTGCACGACTTTTTGAAATAAATCAATAACAAATTAAGAGAAATACCCTTCTAAAACAACATGATGTAGTGGAAAGTACAACAAACTAGGCATCAGGAGTCCAGGTTTTCTAGTTCTGGTTACATTACTAAACTGCTGTGTGACTTAGGGTTCACTGGCTGTTTTCTCATTTGTTTAAAAGCAGTGGGGGTGGGGTGGGGACTTGATTATCCTTAAAGTCGTTTCCCAAAATATTGATTTTAAACCAGTCTTCTTATTTCACTCTTCTAATCAGCAAAATATGAAACACATCTGAATTAAATGTAATGATTCAATCTCCAAGAGGATACAAAAGGTTGACTCCTATAAAGTTAACAATTAACCCATACGGTAACTTTCCAGAAACTGTCTAATCTTAACTTCTTAAACAAGCAGACTTAGCCTAGCTTAACACTACTAAGAAAAGTTGTAAAATGGTACTGCTCTGTGGACATTTCAGTAGGGGTTTCCTGAGTCGCCGCGGCACAGACAGTGCAGGTGCTAACACGCCAAGGAGGGGAGAAAGGGACCCAAACAGCGTTTGAACAAACTCAACCACAGTTCAACCCAGCCACCGCAGTAAGATGCAGCCTGACAAGGCCTACACCACAGAGCAGAACCTCCCCACCCCCAGAAGTGCCAGCAGCCAATGTAATGAATGCTTCCGTCAACAACACACATTCCCCTTCCCACAGCAGAACTGCTTGCTCCCAACCGGCCATCTGGGGTTGGAACAGGCCGCACAGCACCAACCTAAGAATCACTCTCAGGCCCCCAAAGGCCCAGAACTACTAGAGATTGCGGTTCCCCTGCGCATGGTTGTGGGGAGAGCAGCACCTCCTCCCACCAATGGAGGAAAAAAAAAAAAAAAGTCAGTGGGGAGGAGAGCAGAAACCAGGCCTGGGCGAGATTGCTGGAGAAATAAACGCTGGTTCTCTGCAAATGGGGATCAGTAGCATTTCCTGCCCTCATTCTGAACCGATGCACTCGACTTCATTCCCTCCTGGGATCCTAAAGGGGGATCAAATACCCCAATCTGGTCCTCTTCATTCATATCTGGGCTTCATTCCTTGACCTACCCACTCCTGAACCTCAGCCATTGTGAAAGAAGGTACCCCCAAATCAAGCAGTAGGAGGTGAAGCGAGGGCCAGTACAGAGGCCCGGTTTTTAAGATCGAGCAGCTCGTGCAAGAATAAAATCCCCTTGTGGCCTGAGAGCAAAGTTTGAACCAGCAGCAAGGGCGCGGACCCGGGCCCGGCCAGGCAGGGTTCCAGGACAGGCCTGCGGAGGTGACACTTTCCGTGCTCCCGGGCAGCTTCGGGAGGCGGCGTCCGGCGGCCCCGGCCCGCAGAGCCCGTACCCAGGGAGCCGGCCGGCTGGAGGCCTGGCCGGCAGCCGGACCCTCCCCGCGCCGCTCCCGCCTTCTTCCCCACTCCCACTTCCCGGGCCCGTGAGGTAACGTCGGGGAGGGGATGGAGACGCGGGTCTCGGCCACTGACCACACATTTCTTGCCGAGGAAGGTGAAGAGAGACTCATTCTCCTGCGGGGTGAGCAGCAAGGACCCCACATTGGTGACCCTCCGCGGTGGCGGCGGCTGCTGCTGGCCGGAGCTCATGGTTTCGCTGGCGGGGTTGCGAGTCCAGGGCCGTCTCCGGCGAGTAGGCGAGCGCTCTTTCCCTCTCGGTGACAGGGGTAGGAGGAGGGGAATCAGAGGCGCAGCATCTCGCAGCACCTCGGGCGCGGGGAGGAGGAGGCCACGGGAAGGAGGAGCCAACGACGGGCCGCGCAGGGAAAGGGAAGCTCCCGGCTCCCGCCCGGCTAGGCTCCGGCCGGATGGCCGTTGTCTTCGTTCTCTGGCGACTGCGCTAAACTCCCAACTCCTCCTCCAAACCTTCTTCGGCGGCAGCAGCGGCGGCGGTGGCGGCCGCACAATCCAACATGGCAGCGGGGGCGGACGAGACCACAGGACGCAGGACGCGGGGGAGCGCGCCGGAAACGCGCGGCTGCGGGCCGGGCCCCTGAGGAGCACCCCCCACCCCCACCCCACGCCGCGGCCGGCCTCGCCGCGCCGGCCCGAGGCCCCGCCCCCTTCCGGCGGGGCGCGGGCTGCGCGGTGGGACGCGGAGCTGTGATCACGCGTACCGGTCCCGGCCTCTGGCCTCGCTTCGGTGGGGCTCGAGCCCGGCGGCAGCCGCCGGCAGGGAAGAGGGGCCGTCCGCCCCCGGGCCGCGGACGCACACCTTGGCGAAGCGTCGGTAAAGGCCCAGGTCCCCCCGCCCCAGAATAGCTCTTATTTGGGGGGACGCGGCAGCCGGACGTTCACATCGCGGGTCAAAAAGATCTGGAATCTGGAGACGGAAGACTGGAAAGAGGGGACGCGCTCCCTGGGCTCCTCGCCGGTTTCGGTCGGAGCCGCAGGTGCCTGGGGTTTCTCAAACTTTGTCCAAACTTCAGCAGTGGGAGTGGAGGAACAAACAGGCCTCTCCCAGTATTGTGAAAGACAGATCTTGCTGATGGAGGTTAACAAAAATCAAACGCGCTTTAAAAAAAAAAAAAATTTTTTTTTTCTACCGATTGCCTGGAGTGTTGCGTGGGATAAATGTATTTGGAACATTTAAATTCAATTTCTCTTCTCTGACGTGCCCTGAACACATTTTTCCCTGTCTTGTGAATTGGAAAATATGCTCCCCCCCCCCTTCCCCATCTTTTTCTTTCTCTCAAACCCCAAACACTCTTGTCTTTTTATCCAAAAGAAATGCGCCCATACGGGGATGTCACACAGGAAAATAGGTAGTCTGATTTAATCCTTAGAAGAAAATCTCAAGAATTTTTGTTAAATTTGTATGCCTCAGAATATTGATAGTTACTTAGGATAACGTTCTTTGTTCAGCAAATGAAATACTAAACAAATATTGCTAAACGAGATTTCGCACTTACCGAAACGTAAAGAATACCCTTGCAGCAATAAGTATCTGACTTATCCACTTTTTTTTTTTTTTAACGATTTTATTTATTCATTTGAGAAAGAGATACCGGGAAGAGAAAGAAAATGATCAGGGGGAAAGAGAGAGAAGCTGGTTCCCCACTGTGCCAGCAGCGGGATGCCGGGCTCAATCCCAAGACCCCAGGATCATGACCTGAGCTGAGGGCATTGAACCATCTGAGCCACCCAGGCGCCCCTGACATCTCCACTTTAAACATCATTTATTGTATAATCTTTACCATTGTGTTTGGTAATTATTCAATTTCAATAAACAAAGGAGTTGCCATATATTAAACCTGACCCCGATGTTACACCAGATAAAATTTGGTAACAATATTTGATGTTAACATCCCTTTAGCTTCCAATGCAAATCTCCGATGTACTAAAGAAACTGATAAGCCATGATAAATGAACTTTGGAAATACTATAAAAATTCAAAATTAAAGCGGCCCTTATGAAACTAGCTAAGGTATCTAGAAAGGAAAATGAGATCATGTAGTCCTGGGAGTCCTCTTATAAAATATGGACATCTCAAAATTAAACTTGATTAGTAGTGTTAGGGGGAAAAGTGATTCAAGAAAAGCAAGCTGACTTTTTATAAAATAATTAGGTATAGAAAGGCAGAAATGTAAACCTGCAGTTGCCTCTGAATTACAAAACTAACAGACATTACATCAGTTTGTCTCTTAAAAGTGCGGTTCCTTTAAATTAAAATCACAATGACAGCAGAAAACAGTACAAATTTTTGAGAAATAATAGAAATCAGAGACCTAATAGTGTCAAACCTGTGAACCAGGGTAGTAACAAATACACACTTTAGATAGGCCTACGTGGAGTTCTTGTTCTGCCATGTATTTATACAACCTTATGGACCTTGGACAAGTTGCCTGAGTCTTGATCTGTAAAATGAAAATAATTTTTATTTAATAAAGGTGTAGTATAGAGATAATTAAACCTACTTCAAACTTATAAAATTTACCAAGAAAATAGATGTAAAATATCTGACACATAGTGGTTACTCAAATATTATTTGTTCATTACTGACCATCCTTGCCTATGGTCTTCTTGTATTCCCTTTGCCTGTGGTCAGCTTCCCTTCTCTTAGCTAAGGATCAAAAGTTGAGTTGAAATGTGTATTTTTACCTTTGTGCTATCTAAATGTGATACTTCAAAAACTGTTTTTCGCATTTAGAACTCTGTACTTCTCCAAATATATAGTGGTGAATTATTTCTTTGTGAGCAGAATTTCGACTAAGGCTATATAGTATGTCATGTGGAGTATGTATGTCCCACCCACTATGCCAAAATTACAAATCTTTTAAAAACTATAAATCTAGAGACAGACTCATTTGCTTCTAATATTATCTTTATTATATTAAATAATATTTTATAATATTGTATTTTCTAATGTTAATTTTACTCATTAATAAAAACTGAAAGGCAGCAATTTTTATGCAGAAGGTTAGCTTTTAAGAGCTTATAGACCACCCAATTATTCTGAAGATCAGAGAGAGAGCCATGGAAGAGGGCTATGGAAAAAAGCAGGCAGCATGGAAAGCTAGTTAAGGGACATCAGCTATGAGTTAACTCCAATCATTTCACAACCTCCTGTTAACCTGGACTATGTACTATTTTAATTGCTTTTTTTTTTTCCTTTCAGGAAATATTAAATGTCATCTATTTCTAGGTGCAATTTTCTGACTGTTTGCCCCTTTCTTTGTTTAGAAATGATGATGGCCCAAATCATTTCTTTAACTTTGACTCAAAATTTGAAATATGGTTATTTTGTCCACAAAATTGCAATCTAAGTTTTTTTATTTTCTACCCCTTCATTCTTATTTTTGCTTTTCTTTGGCCTTTGCCCAACTCCCTATTCTTAAAATATGGAAAATGTTACTGTGAACATTACATTGGAAATATGACTTCCTTACTCTTAGGAGCATGTGAACAAGCAATATTTGGGGTTTTCCCTTCTTAGCATGCATACAAGGATTTTATTTTTCCATGTTCATCCTGAGACCAAGCAGTAGCAGCTTGGTTTGTTTCAAAGTTCTAGCAAGTCTCTTCTTTTATTCTTGATAGCATATCCTCTATTTGGCAGAACACAAGACATCTTTCTCTCTGTTTTCTTTGGCAAGTTATTTTCTTATCTCAAATTCTTTTTACCCAGTTTGAGAGATTGGATTTGGTCCAGGAAATAAGAAGTATTCTCTTTCCCTTCCACTAAGTATCTTGAAATTTATAAGCTAGGTTAAGAAGACTGTAAGGATTTTATCTTCATGTGGGTATAAAATGCATATGCTGTATTAAAATGTCTGAAAATAATTAAGAATAAGGCAATTTTTAAATTTAATTTCTTCCATTTGACTTTCCATGACTCAGAATGTATTCTAACTACTTCTATTTTCTTCTTTCTTTGCTATGATCCTTTAAGGTAAAGTCCTTATTTTAACAGAAGACATTAGGGTAGCTTATTTATGGAAACGAGGGCATAATTTCAGATGGATTCCTTGCCATTATTATATTTTGCAAATTTCTCCTTTGTTAATCCACTTTTCTTCTCACAGATATCGTTGTTTATATACTATTACAAGTCCTTTGAAACACCCTGTTCTCATTGCTAATGTTAATAATTTAAAATGTAGTGACACCCATCATTGTAGAGGAATGTGGAGGTAGCACACAGGATCAATTGCATTCAGCAGCCATTGTAGCCATAATTACCAGTATTGAGTAGCTGCTTTACTTGGCAGAACTGAGTTATAGAGACAGAACAACAGTGAATCAGGATACTGCAGGGGTGATGAATGTGACTTCTACCAACCAACCTCCAAGTGCCTTGGGTTTAAAATGTTCACATTGTAAAATGTCTCTATTCATGTTTATGTAAATGTTGCACACAGCAGTGTGCAAAAGAATTTGTCCTAGTACTTTCTCTCATTAAATGCTGAAAGTTTTGTTTTTCATCAACTAAAATCTTAAAAGGCTAGCAAACTTATTTTCCCTTCCCTCTTCCTTTTATTTTTATTTTTTTAGAGAGGAGAGAGGGGGAGGGGCAGAGGGAGAGAGAGAATCTTAAGCAGGCTCCACACCCAGCACATATCACAATAGGGGGCTCAATCTCACAACCCTGAGATCATGACCTGAGCCAAAATCAAGAATCAGAGGCCAACCAACTGAGCTACCCAGGTGCCCTTTCCGCTTCCTTTTAAATTCCTTTTGAGTATAAGCCTCTTTGGGGCTTACTTTTTAAAGAATTAGATAGCTTATTTACAATTCGTTCTAATTTCTTACTGATGTTAGTAGAAAACTGAATTCTTACTCATGCTAGTGAATTATAGTGGTAGTCACCACCACTATATGGCATAATCTCCAGATGCCTAATATATACCTGATGTAAGAAAGATGACATTAGGGATTGAAGCTGACAGCCAGGAAAGAATTCTTGAGACATCTTTGGTGCAAAAAGGTGATTTTATTAAAGCATGGGGACAGGACCCTTGGGTAGAAAGAGCTGCACTGGGGTCATGAGGCATGGCCCATTATATACTTTCAAGTTGAGAGGGGGTTAGGGATAGCATAAGTCTCAAAGGAATTTGGAAGCAAAGTTTTCAGGATCTTGAGGGGGCTAGCTAGCTATTGTTGGCAAAAGGTCATTTATTGCTATCTAATAAAACCTTAGTCATGAGATCCTTCAGATGCATACCGGTGGGCCATATGCTTGGGAGATGATTGCCAACACATATCTTGGTGGGTTTATAGATAAAGGAGGTTTCCAAAGGAATCTTTATACATTAAACTTATAGGATTTCAGCTGGGGATGGGGTGGAGGTGGGTGGTCAGGCTAGGATTGCCTTTTGCCCTTAGCAAAGTATTATTAACATTGAGGGGGCAGTTGAGTCCCTAGAGGAATGTCAGTCTGCCTGTTTCAAGGACGTGTCGATGGGCTGTAGGTAGTAAGAAAATTTAACAATTTTTGTTCTGCCTTTGTTTCCCACCTCAGTACCTTTTTGAAGAAATTATTTAAACAGCTAAGTGTGTAATAGTTCCCAGGGTGCTGCTTACTGGTTTTCTCTGTTGTTGCTCTTTAATGTTAATGAATATTCAATGGCTCTTAGTTTAATTATTTCAGATGAGGGGGCGGGAACATCGCTTCCTTTTTTATAATGTGCTCCATGTCAGTCTACCTTGATTGAAATAGTGGGCATCTTGGATGCTTGGGATCATTTGAAGACGCCACAGATCCCCATTACCTCACTAAAAGTATCAGGGTGAAGGATATGGTCATCCCTAACATCTAATATGTTGTTGTTGTTATATTGATCAGGTTTATTTGATTTTCTATTTCAATAATTTTTGTGTTTTTATTGCTCTTTTCTATTTCAGTCTTAGTAATTTGTAGTTCTTTTTCCATTTCAGAGTTGAAATCGAGGCTTTTTAAAAATTGAGATATCATTGACATGTAACATTATATCAGTTTCAGGTAAACGACATAATGATTGGGTATTTGAATATATTTCAAGATGCATAGAACTTTCTAAAATCAATATTTAGTTTTATAAAAGTGATACATGTGCATAATTTTAAAAATATGACAAAGTTTATAACAACAAAAATAGAATCTTCATGCTTCCTTCTCTGTTCTCACTCTCCCCAGAGACATCCTCATTGTTTCTTCTGGCTTTTACGTATGTATTTATAAATACTAGGCTAAGCTGCTATATACTAACTTGATCAATTTAAAGTATTATTTATTAACTTTCTATTACAAATGGCAAGGATTTATCTCTTAAACTACCATTCCCACTTTTCTCTCCCTTCCCACATAGTTATAGCACAATTTGTGTTTAAGGCATTATCACACAGAAAAATGTGCGTTAGTCTCTAATGAGTCAAGTGTTGCACTATGATTATATTTATATCCTTATACTACTTTAACTTTGTTGGGGTTTTTTTTTCCCCTCAATGATTTCCTCAAATTTTCTTATGTTTAATTTTTGCATTTTTTCCATATTCTTTAACAACTATAAAATCCCTCCCCATACTATTTTCCAGGTAATTACATGTATCAGAAACCTATTTGATATATTTACATTGTTGTTTGTTTATTTTTAAATCAGAGACCTCTCTCCCTGAGTACTCCCCCATCCTTTGTTAACCTAGTCTATAGCTCTCTTGACTACATGTCTGTTATCTGGGATTTCCCTTCAACCCTCTTATTCTTGGGGCCTCTGTCTCTGGATCCTGTGTTATTTAAATTGGCTTATTCTTTCATTTTGGTAGTCTATATCCATTAGTGACTTCCCTAGAAAAAAAACTATAGAAAGTAAAATTTTTAACACCTTCCATATCAGATTCTGTCTTATTATAATCCTTGGCTGATAGTTTAACAGGGTAGATAGATTTCAGAATGAAAATCAATTTTATTCAGAAACTGAGGGTGTTATTCCATTGATTTCTAATTTTCAACATTGCTGTTGAAATGTGGAGCTACGATTCTGATTCTGATCCTTTGTGTGACTTTTTATTATTTCTAGAAGTTCTTAGGATCTTCTCTTTGCTCATGGAATTCTGCAATTTGATGATGTATCATAGTGGCATTTTTTATATATATTCAGTTATTGTACTGGGTATTCCAAAGGCTTTTTCTACCTAAAAACTCGTGTTATTTGGTACTTGAAAATTTTGTTAGGTTACTTTCTCATCATTTTCTCCACTCAGTTTTTCTCTTCTCTTTCCAGAATGTCTGTTGGTCGAATGTTAAACGTCCTGATGTATTCTTTACACAACTAGAAACTAAACGTAAGTTTCCCTCTGGAATTACTCCAGTGAACTCTCACCTGTCATCATCTCTGGACACAGACACCATAAATCCACTGCTAATATTGGGAACAAGAAACCAGAATCTCTTCTAGGTTTCTAAAAGCCATATATTTCTTTTCTTTCTTTCTTTAAAGCTGTGTGTTTCTGCTGCTACCTTTGCCAGAATGGATTCCTTTGCCACCCACTTCTTTGTGCTTTGAAATCACAGTTGCCCATGAATTTGTCTGTTTAGAGAAAAGTCACATACCTGTGCCCTTGCTGCAAGGGGGCCTGTGATTTCAGGTTCAACTTTAGGGATCTGCAGATTCATAAGGTCAGAAATTCCCTGAACCTAGGAAGAATATTTGTAGGCACTCAGCAGCAAGTTGATTCAGTTGGAGAGAAGGTGGCAATCGACAGAACTTTAGAACACTGGATGACTAGAGAGGGGATCTTTTTAAAGACAAAACAATAATATTAAGTATTAAATTTAACTAGTATTTGCTTTCCAGTTTTATGAAGGTGACAGCATTTTATATAGTACAGGCATATCCCACACATAAAAAATTGTAAAATTGTCTCTAGGAAGTAAGCAGTCCTTTTCATTCCTCATTCCTTCTTTTTTTTTCTTTTCTTTTTTTTTTTTTTTGGTCTTTAATAAGAATTAGCGGGGGTGCCTGGGTTGCTCAGTTGGTTGAGCAACTGCCTTTGGCTCCAGTCATGATCCCAGAGTACTGGGCTTGAGTCCCACATCAGGCTCCCAGCTCCACGGGGAGTCTACTTCTCCCTCTGACCTTCTCCTCTCTCATGCTCTTTCTCACTGTCTCTCTCTCAAATAAATAAATAAAAAATAAAATCTTTAAAAAATAAATAAATAAGAATTAACAATGTTATCCCTTCCCCTGACCCAGGTCAACTAGGTTTGTTCTTGGAAAGTTAGTAATGGCTGAATGGATTGGAACTATAAGATTATACACTTTGATGTTATTTGTCTACTAATAGCTGCTTTGCCAGTCCATTAAAGAAAACTGTTGTGTGTCATTTTAATATATCATAATGTGCTGTCAAAGCCAGTGACATACAAATTTTCTATTTGGTAAATATAATTAGTTTGTAAATGTCTGTTTCTTCCATTATTAGCCTGAAAGCTCTGTCTTATTCATCTTGATATTTCTTTATTCTTTTTTTTAATATTTCCTTATTCTTAATATTGAACCTATACTGAATTAAATGTATATTCCTAGATCAAATGATCACTTCTGATTCCAGGAACAGTACATGAATATTTCTCATAAGGTACAAAAATGGTTATACATGCTTTAAAATCGAGACAAGAAAACTTACTGGTTTGTCCAAACTCTTCCACACAATACTAATCACATAATATTCAAAGAGTATCTGGAAAGAAAATACAACACACAGAAATCTGCATAAAGCCTAGTGGGAGCAGGGAGAGCGGTTATAACTTAGAGCAACAGACATGGATGGCTCTCGCTATAGGTGGCCCAGCAAATGAATTCAAGTCCAGAGCATGAAATCACTTCAGATATGGTGTGTAGAATGCTATATATCTTATATGCTACAGGGGGGAGGTAGTTGTTGGTAGTTGTAAATTTAGCCCCCTAGATGTCCTCTTGAAAATCAGCCCATCATAATCAACAGGAAGGCTTTTTAAAATATACACTCATGAGTTCTGTCCCCACTGTTTCTGATTCAGTTTCTAATTCAAGAATGGGAATTTCTTGGGGCACCTGGGTGGCCCAGTTGTTAAGTGTTCACCGTTGGCTCAGGTCATGATGCCAGAGTCCTGGGTTCATCCTGGGATCGAGCCCTGCATTGGGCTCCCTGCTTAGCAGGGTACCTATTTCTTCCTCCCCCACTCCCTGCTTGTGTTCCCTCTCTCCCTGTCTCTCTCTCTCTGTGTCAAATAAGTAAATAAAATATTTTTAAAAATTTTTTAAAAGAACGGGAATTTCTTTAATTTCCCAGGTAATTCCATTGCCCTTGGTTGGGGGAACCACATTTTGAGAACTATCTGTCTCACCGAGTCCCTAGGGATGGCTAGTCTATTGACCTTCTGTCCTGATCCTTGCTCTTACTCCAGTTTTTAATATGCCTGGGTACTGGACTTGCTTTCAGAGTTGCTTCCCCAGATGAAGTCAGGCCTTGATTTAGTTTTCTGGCAAATGATTCATGCTAAAAGCTATTATCAAAATCTCTAACAACAGATCCCACATTTCTTCTGAACTAGGCCGCCATATCTGAATCCCATTCCTTTTTGGGGAGGGAACTATAAAAGCCATTAGGGTGTATGAATGTTTATAGCAGCAATGTCCACAATAGCCAAACTATGGAAAGAACCTAGATGTCCATCAACAGATGAATGAATAAAGAAGATGTGGTGTATATATATACAATGGAATACAATGCAGCCATCAAAAGAAATGAAATCTTGCCTTTTGCGATGATGTGATTGGAACTAGAGGTAGTATTATGCTTAGCAAAATAAGTCAATCCGAGAAAGACAACTATCATATGATCTCCCTGATATGAGGAAGTGGAGATGCAACGTGGAGGGTCTGGGGGGAGATGCAACATGAGTAAATGAAACAAGATGGGATGGGAAGGGAGACAAATCATAAGACACTCTTAATATCACAAAAACAAACAGGGGTGCTGGGGGAGAGGGGTAGGGAGAGGGTGGTGGCGTTACAGACATTGGGGAGGGTATGTGCTATGGTGAGTACTGTAAAGTGTATAAACCTGGCGATTCACAGACCTGTACCCCTGGGGCTAATAATACATTATATGTTTATTAAAAAATTTTTAAAATTATATAAAAAACGGGATGGGGATTAAGGCGGGCACTTGTGGTGATAAGTGCCTGGTGATGTGTGGACGGGCTGAATCACTATATTGTACACCTGAAACTAATACTACGTTGCATGTTAACTGGAATTCAAATAAAAACTTAATTTTTTTAATTAAAAAAAACCTGTTAGGGTGTATTCTTGTCAGTGTAAGGCCTAGACATAGGCACAACATCTTCACTGTTCACATCTGGCAAAATAGCTGCTAGGGCAAATGGATTAGCTATTCTAATCTCAGTTCTGATATACCGTAGTAAAGTCACTCAACTTCTTTATGCTTCCATTTCTGATTTCTGAAATGAAAGGAATTAATTAATGATTGCTAAGGTTTTTTACAGCTTAAAAATAATCAATCCCATATTTTTGAATTGGAAAGACATCTAGCATTTTTAAAAGTAATGGATAAAAAGGCAGTGCATAAGAGAATATAAGCAATGCTATTTTTTGCATTATTATAAATGCCCTCTGGGAGTATAAAAATGAATATATGTCTAATGATAAGCCTACCTCTATTGCAGGAGGGGCTGGTAAGAATTTCTATACCCTGAGCATAAAAATCTTACTTCTAATTACTGCAGCAGAAAGGAATGGGTAATTGGTGACTATGGTTTCATGGAAATGTCACTCTAATACGTATCATTTATATTCAAAACTAGATTACACAAAACTTGGTAATTGCTAAATCAGTCATGCTTCTCAATTTCCCATGGCTGGGAGTTAATATTATTAGTTGTTTTTTTTTTTTTTTAAGAGATGAGAAAAACATAGAACACTCAAGACTTTATCCAGAGTTAATGGTTATACTAGAATAAATTCCTTATTCCTTGTTTGGAAAATCATTCAGCTCAAATCCTTGTGTTAGAGGTGGAAGGGACATTAACAATTATATAGTTCAAACTCTTCGTTCATCTGTGCCTAAAAATGAAAAAAGCAAATAAGTATAAGAGAATAGCTGGATATATTTGGTTTGCTACACAGCAACAGCTGTTGATTAAATGTATCTAAAAATTCCATGGAGAGGCAGCATAATATAATGAAAATAAGGTAGACATTATAGCAGTCAGTTAGACCTCTATTGAAAACCAGCTCTGTAGTGGTCAAATTAACGTCACTGTAACTCATTTTTCTCATCTGTAAAATTTAGATAATACTATCCTATGGGATTGTTGCAAGGAGTAAAATTGAAATTATGTATATAACAACACCTGCTACAAAACTGATCTTTAATTGTTGCTCAGGAAATGGTAGCTATTACTACTAAATAGAAGGAAGGTGTAAGCAATTCCCACAAAAAAGATTTTCAAGAATGTTAATCAAACTACTCAGCCATATTTATATGTACTTTATACATAAAAACATGTGTAACCTGAAGACCCTATAGTGCACAGATCAAGTTTTAAAACACTTCCTTGCTTTGTTTTCTCCATTTTTAAGATTCTTATCCAAGAAAAATATTTTGTCATTTCATCTATAAGTACAAATTAGCCACTTGTTTTAAGATTGAATCCTTAAACCTTAATATTAAATTACTAATTATTTCTATGTACTCTTTCTCCAGAATCTATTTGTCCTTCTCTAGAGGTTAAAATAATAATAATAATAATAATAATAATAATAATTAGTATTTGTATTAGACTGAGTTCCCTAGAAGCAGAGCCTGAGATAGGGATTCAGGCACACATGATTTCTGGAGGGACTGTTGTTCAGGAAACACTCAAAACAGAATGAAGGAAGCTGCAAGGGGAGGAAAGAAATAGCCACAAGAATGACATCTCAGATGAGGTCTGGCCATAGTCTGATCCAGAAGATGAGGCTCTGAAGCAGAAATGACTGCACAGAAATGTCACCTTGAGTTCTTGAGGATCACCCTTTTGTATGTCATATATTACACTCTCAGCCATTGGCTTTGGGAGGAGGTAGCAGTTTGGATGGTGATGCCCACTAGCCAAAGGCAATGGCAAGTCTCTGGAGAAGAGGAGCAGCTGTGCACCCTTAGCTGGCAGCACTTTCAACACTGGGAGCTGGGTTCCTGGATTGGTCAAGGAGATGGAGGAGGTACACCAACAGAATAGTTCTTCCAGGAAGGTTTCTGAATCCAGCATTTTTCCTTTGCACTCACAGCATCCTGATTAATAATTTCTAAATTTCTATGAGCTAAAACCTAGTTTACGCTCTATAGCCTAGTTTACACTCTATAGCCCTGGCACCCAGAGGAGACACTTTTTGCTAATTCCTACAAAAGCACTGAGTAGACTAGTGACAGCCCTTGAAGCATAAACTACAAGTGAAGGGCTTCAGTACCTGCTGCTCAGCAGGGCCTGGAAAGCAATACTGACAAATGTTTAAGAAAAAAATAAAGCTGGATACAAATTGTCCTTTCATCAAAGCCCAATAATTGTTTTTCTCTGTCTGGTTATCACTTAATCTTGATTTCAACTGTTACCAGTGAAAAACAATAATTTCTTAGTCTCTAAAGCATCCGGGGGCTTATGTTTTGTTTGGGTTTAGACTCTTGCCTTTGGCTCTGACTCTGGAGTCCTATGAGACTTCAGAGAAACTTCAGAGAAATCAAAAACCCGCAGAGGGGTTTTTGCATCTGCTTTGGGGTCAGGTCATGATCTTTGGGTCCTGGTATTAAGCCTATGTTTGGCTCTCTGCTCCATGGGGAGCCTGCTTCTCCCTCTCCCTCTGCTCCTCCCCACACCCCACTCGTGCTCTCTCTCTCTCTCAAATAAGTACAATAAAAAAAAAATACTCATAGTGATGCTCATATGGTCAACCATGGTCCACCTAAGCAATCATAAATGAAGTATTTAAGACGGAATGAATCTAACCCGGAGTAAAGATAACATGTGGAATCTGATGATTGGTAAATGATTTAAAAGCTAGTAATGAGCAGAAACTCTGAGTGAAAGAAGTCCAGTCAAGACAAAATGAATTTGAAAATATATATATATGTGTGTGTGTGTATACACATATATATGTGTGTGTGTGTGTGTGTGTGTGTGTGTGTGTGTGTGTATCTGAAGGAGACACAGGGACTGGGAACTTAGAAGGCTACATACAACCTTCTAAGGTTAGTTTAGCAAATAGTATCATACCTGTCCTTGAGAATTTGCTATCAAACCAATTTCTCACTCTTCCTCTGTTCTGTTCTGTTTTGTAAAGGGGTGACTCCTACAAGGGTACAATTCCCAGCTTCCAAATCAGCTGATTTTCAACTAGGTTAAGTTAATGAGAGGTACTTTAAGGACTGGAAGACAGGAGAAAGAGAGCAGTCAAGAAACTTTGTTTTGTTTTGTTTTGTATTTTGTTTTTCTGAGATGGCCTCTCTGAGAGTAGAGAGCTTCCACTGACTGGGCCAGCTGAGGATCCAGCTACTGCTAACTATCTCTGGTTCCTCCTTCTCCCTTTGTCCTTCCAGACTCAAAATTCTAGTGACTTTCTCTTTCTACTAATCTCTGTTTCTATTGTTCCCTATTTGGTTTTTCAGCATTCCTAGCACCAGTGAAACCAATAATCAGATTCCACATATTACCTTTACTCGTCCCTATTTTCCTATAATAGATACCTGTTCTTTAACAAAAGCTCATGTCCGTACTGAAGTAGTGGTAGCCATGTTTTATTTTGTGACCTTGCGCTTAGAAAATCTAATCTAAGGTCTAAGACCCTCCCATAGAAAATTGGATCAGGGCTGAGCGCCTAATCTTGGCTGGACCAATCCAGGATTGGGATCTGGATCTGGGAATCCTATGTGCTAGATGTTAGTGTGTGCTAATTGCATCAACTAAGGACATATAAATGCAAGGAATGTGCGGTGGCCATTTTCTGTGTGCATGAAAGAAGAGAAGGCATTTTGAGGGGAGAAATCAGAATGAAGCGAAGATGGGAGTTCATGCAAACCCCCCCACCCTCCAAGAGGGAGCTCCAAGGAAGAGCAGCCTGTGTCCCTGCTAGTGGCCCAGTTCCTAGTTGAGACCCAGTATGACTTCCTGCTCTTAGATACTAAGGAATACTCCATAAATTCAAAAATCTTATATAAATTCCTCTTTTTTGCCTTATTCCAGGGATGGGGGAGGTTTTATTGCCTGGGACTAAAAGATCCTTGCCTAAGCTAACATTTTAACTAATTTAAATAAGTAGTTTAAAAATTAATTTACATATTTCCTTTCTCATATTTCCTTTTCTTCTTCTTTAAGATAGGAAGATATGCACAGTGGAATACTGATACTTTTTTTGTTCATCTGGATACTCTTCATACTGAAGCTACATAAACAGATGTTTATGTTATATTCAGTTAGACTGAGACTTCATACCACTGAAAGAGGAAAGCTCTAATAAGCATCAGAACTGACTTGGTGCGTTAATTCAGTTCCTACATAATGATGGTATCTACATGCATGTACATTATAATGTTCTTACACACAAAAGGAGAATGTGTGACCCCGTCACAACTTCCTGTTTTAATGAAGTTTCATACAACATCCCAATCTTCCCCAGGCTCTCCAAGCACCATTGGATTTACTGGGCCATAAGAGATGATTGGCAGACCATCTTACCTCAGGTTGAACTTACTGGAAAGCCCTCTTTTACTCTTGGCTCCACTTCAAAATAGAAGTTTGCAAACACTGGATACATAAATTGAAATAAGGCACTCAACTGTATCTGCTGACATAACCATCCAAAAATGTCTACCAAGCCTTTTTTTACTGGAAAGACATGTTAGGAATGGCAACATGCCCTTCATTTTGAAGAAGATATTTTTATATGTCCTCCTAAAATGTCCCTATGGTATCAGACTTCTGTATTTGGTCGTATTCATTTCCCCATCACAATCATTTATCTGGCCAAGGCACCTAGGATACCTGTAACCTCCTGATCTACATGTCAGTTTCCGTGTGATGTTTTTATGCAGTGACCTAACACAGTATCAAGTGGAATGGGAACATGGTCCAGGAGGTCTGACCTGTGCTTGAGAAATCTGCTGATCTGTGAGCCTCATAATATCCTTCCAATAAATTCCCCTTTGCTTTAGTTATTTAGGGTCAGTTTCTGTTGCTGGAACTGGAAACCCTAGGTGATTCTAACATTTCTACCATAATGCTGGTTGCACATAATGTATCATTAAGGAAGATGGGTTATTTGGAATTGGTTATGTGGCTGCGAGGGGCAAGAGGCAGTGAAACTGTAATTCACATTCTAAGTTGAGATTGCCTATGGTTATTACAACCTAAAATTTATTGGGATTCCAGAAAGCTCTAGGGCAGGAGTCAGCAAACTAGCCAGGGCTCAATCTAGCCTGCTTCCTGTTTTTATAAATAAAGCTTTATTGGAACATAGCCATGCTCATTCTTTAAATATTGTCTATGACTACTTTCATGTTACAATAGAAGAACTGAGTAGTTGCAACAGAAACATGTATAACCCACAAAGATTCAAATATTTACTATCTGGCCATACACAGAAAGTTTGTTAACCCTTGATAGGTAATTAAGTATTTTTTTGCCATCAAATAATAAAGGTATGAAGAATTCAGTAACTGTGAGACAGCACTGAATAAATGAACCAGTGAGAATGACAAGCTCTTGTCTATAAATTCTTGCCTCAGAGCACAGCCTGATACTCAGAGACATTCTGTGATAATTCTGAAAACAAACAAACAAAAACCATGTCTCTTGGATTGATAGGACTATAGGACTGAGGTTGCCAGAAGTGAAGTTCATAATTTTATCCACGGTTTGCTGAACTAATGACTTGCGGATTAGAGTATCTTAAATATTTTGCAATGAGATAGGGATAACCATTAAAATTACTCAAAAAAAAAAAAAAAGAAAAGTAAGAAAAAGAAAAGAAAAGAAAAAGAAACTCACTGGCTTTTTTTACTGTAAATTTCTTTTAAGAATCATTGACCTGGGGTGCCTGAGTGGCTCAGTGGGTTAAAGCCTCTGCCTTCAGCTCAGGTCATGATCCCGGGGTCCTGGGATTGGGCCCTGCATCGGGCTCTCTGCTCGCTGGGGAGCCTGCTTTCCCCTTCTCTCTCTCTTCCTGCCTCTCCGCCTACTTGTGATCTCTGTCTGTCAAATAAATAAGTAAAAAACAAAACAAAACAAAAAAACTTTAAGAATCATTGACCTAAGGATGTTATACATTTTTAGGTCTTTTTTTATAATATAGACAGCTCAAATTCTATCCTTCAAATGACAGTAAAGGTAACTCAGTTTGCATCATGTCTGGCATCTATCTCTATGTTTACGGAAGCAGCATTTTGCCCTTCCTAAAGCCTTCCACCTGCTGTATTCTACACTTCTCTGTAAACTTGCTCCATGGATGATTCACCTTCTTTCCTATATATTTTTTTAAAACATTTTATTTATTTATTTGACAGAGAGAAATCACAAGTAGATGGAGAGGCAGGCAGAGAGAGAGAGAGGGAAGCAGGCTCCCTGCTGATCAGAGAGCCCGATGCCGGACTCGATCGCAGGACCCTGAGATCATGATCTGAGCTGAAGGCAGCAGCTTAACCCACTGAGCCACCCAGTATTTTCTTCTTCATTGGCTTTCTCTAATCTATATATAAATATGCTCAAATATCTCTCAAACTGAAATTAAAAATACTCTGATTTAGTTAATATCCTGTATCTCTCCTTTTCACAGTCAAGCTTCTAAAAAGAGTCATGTCCATTCACTGTCCCCGTTTTTTAACTTTCTCTTTCACTCATCAAGCAGTGTGAGCTGGTTTCCACCCCTAACATTCTGGTGTCTTAAGTTCACGAGTGACTTAGTAACTACTAAATTCCCCCAAAACTCATTAGTTATGTGACATATTGGTAGAGTTTGACATTTTCTCTTCTTTGCAGGCGCTGTACCGCCAGTCAATACACTATCTCTCCCACTAGTCTGACCGCTCACTCTGCTTTCTCTGTGGGCTCTGCATCTTAAAAATATCGATCCACCCAGAGTGCTTTCATTTTGCTTCTTTTCTTTGGCCTTGAATATAGCAGGAGTCCTAACGAGACCTCATGACTAGATTAATTCTAATTTGTTAATCCTATTTGTCAGAATAACATAAGCAAGCATTTATTGAGTACTTACTACATGCATACACCTTCTTGGGTGCTTTAGATATATTCTCATGTAACTCTTTTTTGGCTTATGGGAAATATTTTTAACATCTCTTTTCAGATTTAGACCACTTGTACAAGTCAGTGAGAGGAAAATCTGATTCAAAGCTGCTTATTTTGACAATAGCCTACACCCTCAGCAGTGGCACTATTAATGTCCACGGCTTTTTACTGTCATTTCTGTGATTCCCATATATCTCTCCAGACTTCTCTGCTGAGCCCCAGATCTGTATCTTCAACTGATAAGCTCCTCCAAGTCATCACGCACAAATCTGAACTTAAAATCTTTGTTTCCAATCTTTCTTCTTCAGGTGTTCCCTACCTTAGTGAATAGCACTGCCATATACTCTCTGCCAATCAGAAACTTCAAAACCGTTGGGTTCTCCCGTCCCTCACACTGCCCCTGTCCTCTAAACTCCAGTCACCAAGGGCACCTGAGTGGCTCAGTCCTGAAGTCTTTCTTTGGCTCCCGTCATGATCCCAGAGTCCTGGGATTGAGCCCTACATCAGGCTCCCTGCTCAGCGGGAGGCCTGCTTTTCTCTCTCCCACTCCCCGTTTGTATTCCCTCTCTTACTGTCTCTGTCAAATAAATAAAATCTTTAAAAATAAATAAATAAATAAACTCCAGTCATCATATCATGTCAGTTTTACCTCCTTTAAGATCTCAATCCATCACTTCTCACATCTCTTCTGTCTGTGCCCCAAATCAGGCCATCCTTGACTGCCTTAATAGTCTCTCTGTTTTTACTCTTACTGCCCTGCCCCCAATTCATCTTGCACATATTGCCGGCAAGCAGATGAGACACTCATCATGTTACCCTCCCTACTAGAAATTCTTCAGAGATTCCTCATTGCTTACAGGGTAAGATTTAGTTCCTTCTAAAGGGATGTATAAGCCCTTCACTACCTGTCCCTTCTGATGGGTTCAGCCTTGTGCTCTGGTAGCTCCCCCTTCCTCACTCCTCATACTTAATGCCCCACCAGGACTTACAGTTGCCTAAACAGGCCACATATCTTACAGCTTATTCCCTCCGCTTGGAATGTCCTCTTTCCTGTTCCCTTGTTTGTCTGTGTCGCAAGCTTTCCTTCAACAGCCAGGTCAAGTATTTACCACTTCTGCGAAGCCTTGACCGAATTTCCCAGGGGAGGTGCCCCTTTCTCCTATGGGCCCACATTGCAACTTGCATATAATTCTACTACAGCTTACAATGAGTTAAACGTGTTCATCCTCACCTGTTTCCTCATGTGATTCTAAAGAGATGGACCCTGTAACTTTCCATGCGTATGTAGATTTTTCTTACACATGATCCCCCTACTGCCTGGCAAGGATTCTCAGTAAGTATTTATTTATTAATATTTAAAGAAACATAAAAGGGAGGGGAGGAAAGAAAGCAAGGAAGAGAGAAACAAAAGAAGGACCTTTCAGAGTTCTAAGACTCCAGATTCCTTATAGTTCTCTATCTCCTTTTCTTTTAAGTAATCTTGGCCCTCCCAGTGTTAAATGTCTGAATCATGACTAAGATTTCTGTTCTCACCCATCTGAATACAAATACTAATGCCACTCTCTGCAGTCAGGTAGGTTCCTTCAAAATGTTCCTATACTTACTGGAAGATCTTTGCCCAGGTACCAGCATCTCCAATCTTACTTTCTTTTCTTTTTTTA
The DNA here is from genome assembly GCF_964662115.1 of Mustela nivalis. Lineage (NCBI taxonomy): Eukaryota > Metazoa > Chordata > Mammalia > Carnivora > Mustelidae > Mustela > Mustela nivalis. The sequence continues at coordinate 26,369,745 of NC_139031.1, read as the reverse complement.
AAAAAATTTTATTTATTTATTTGACAGTCAGAGATCACAAGTAGACAGAGAGGCAGTCAGAGAGAGAGAGGGGGAAGCAACCTCCCCGCTGAGCAGAGAGCCCAATTCAGGACTCGATCCCAGAACCCTGGGATCATGTCCTGAGCCAAAGGCAGAGGCTTAACCCACTGAGCCACCCAGGCGCCCTCGTATCTTACTTCCTTTCCATTGACATTCCTGATGCATAACAAATGCATAAACAAATCTTTTGAAAGTGGCAATGACTCTTAATGACAAAAACACATTCAAAAATGGTACTGGATTGACCAGGAATCATATGTTATATTTAAATAATTTGTCTGAATATATTTCTACTGCAAAAAAAAATACATCAAAGACTTAGAAGCTAATAATTCTGAACACTTTATTCATCATTCAAGGTATTTATTAATCAAAAAACTTGTCAATTTCTCAAGGAAATTTTTTCATCTTCTTTTGAATTAACAAAGCTACAAGTGATAAATAAAGAAAATGAATTGTCCCTCTGAAGGTGAATAAAGATGATAGCCAAGTACTGATGTTGCCTCTACAAAACAATCTTCTTGTTTTCTAAGCAAGTCGGGGCAGGGCTAGGGAACAGAGACCAGGTCAGAATGGGTAAAGGCAGAAATTGACAGTTTACAATTGTCAGGGATGCAGTATCTTGGGCACTTTTGCAAGTCAAGGGTTTAAAACATAAAGGGTTTAAAGCATTAGTTGGGGAAATCCCTGCTCTTCACATACGACAGAATTGGGTATCTGTTAATTCTATGGGAAACATGGTAAAAAGGGATTTACAGTCTCTTTCTCTAATATTTTGCTCTTAATTCCCTTCTCAGTTTTCATACATTTCTCAAAAGTAGCTTCTGCTAATGAAATGGTTTGTCTTTTCACACTTAGTCCATTAGATGGCAAATATTTATGTATGTAGAAGAAAGCGTAACTTTTCACTATTGAAATGATCAAAAACTAAGACTTAAAGGAACAACTGCTTTTGCAGTTCCTCTTTCTGTAGTCAGCATTTCTTCAGCTACTGCGCTGCCAAAACAGTGCAGGTCTTTATCTCAGTTTTCATATTTATTTAAACCAAGGCTATGAGTGAAGCCAACAATATGCCCTTCCTGCTTCCTTAGTGTAACAAAACATTGTCCAAAGGAGGTTTAGTCTCTGGATATGTTCTCTTACTCTCTCCTACTAGGTCAGGTTTCACTTTTTATCATTCTACTCTTCCTTTAACTTTTTCAATTTCCTTCCGAAGATATGCTTTACAAGGCCAACTCCCAATGTGTCTCTCCTGTGCCCGTTGCTATTGTTCTAGGACATTACTTACTCTTTTTTCCATAAATAGGTTCTTAAGGTTCCCACTCTCTAGCTTCTGTTCCTGTAGTTCTTGATTCACAGTTGACCACTAAATTTAGATTACCAATAACTTATATTCTGTTCTGAAGGACATTATGTTGATATCTTTCCTATTATGAAAAGGTTCCTAATTGTAGTTGCTACAGAACTCTTTGTATTACAAAAAGACTTCTCTTTTTGTCATCAGTAATAGTTGCCTTCTGTTCTCTTGATTTCCAAAGCATATGAGTCTGTCCTTAATTAGAAATACAGAACATCAGTACTCCAAAACCACCTCAGACAGCATAAACCATAAATTTTTCACTATTCAGCTACTCTCAAGCCCAGTAAGAGATGTGAGATTTAGAAAAGTTTTCAATGGAAATGCTCCCCATTGAAACCCCTAGATGACCTAACTTTTATTTTTGTATTAAATTAGATCCCTGGAAGGCCACACAGTTGCACCACATTAACTTAAACCTTTTGTGGGATCAGAACGCACTGTTTATGCTTTCAAATGCTCTGAGTTATAGCTTAAAAACTCTTGACTTCAATAGAAGATTATTGTAAGAAAAAAATATTCACTTTTATATTGAGTATAAAATGATTGCTTGGGATATTTTTCTTAAGTAATATGAGTTAATAGGCTCCCTATAAAAGTGCTTACTGAGAAATTTCTTTTGGAATTTAGTTGCGGGGAATAGGCTCTCCAGAAGTGCTGACATATTGCTCTTTTCGGATAAGAGCTGTAACACATGCATTTCTACCCCATCCCCCAAGAGCCTCACCTGCCTCACCTCAGCCTAGTATGACACACAGATACTCAGTCACATGAACTATCAGTGTCTTCAAAATTTCCGACATATGCCTACGTTCTGATGTTTGTCATCTCCTTGCCCTCCCACAAGAATTTATATTCCCACTCTAATCAGATCTTTTTTTTTTTTTTTTATTTTGGCTTTAACAAATGTATTTTAAAACAATGCTTGGGTTTGATGTGCTAGCTATATTTTTAATTCATATTCAAAGAAATATTAAGCTATTAAAACAAAAAGTTATTTTACACATCATGCTAAAATCATCTCACATACAATCCGTAGTGTAATTATCATCCGTTGGAAAAACAGTGAACTGTGTTGAATTTTAGGAATGATTTATTTTGGTTCTGATTTCAACTTAATAACTTTACGGTATAAATCTTTGGGTGCCTTAAGATAACTTGCTAAAAGGGGACTCAACTACAGGTGGTAGAATTCTGAGTATAAGTTCATGCAAAAAAAAAAGAAAGAAAGAAAGAAAGAAAAAGGAAGGGAAAAAAAAGATTGGGTTTATTGGTTCTCATAACTGAAAAGACCAAGATAGACTTCTCAAGGCTTAGCTGGATATCTAGGGCTCATTGATGTCCATAGGTCCCAGCATTTCATTCTCCACGTTTCAACTTTATCCTATGTAGCCACAGTTCCCTGGCAGCTTCTATCCCTGTGCTGGCTCCCCGCAGCTCCAGGACTTAGCACCTGCCAGCTTAGCACTTTGTAGAAAAGCTCCACTGCTCTTACCCCCCAGTCTGAGCAGGAGTCTTCAGTCTGGCTCTCCTTGCCCCCAGGGGCAGGTGCTCATTAGCATCTCGGCAAACTGGGTGCAGTGTTCTGACTGGTGCAGTTTGGATCAGGCACCTAGCGGAGCTGGGCCAGCACACGTGCTCTGCTCGTATAAAGGTAGAGAGTTGCTAAAGTAAAAGAGGGCTGTGGTAGAAGAGCTGGATCGGACTCCGTGTTTGTGTTGGCTCAGCCCAGGAAAACCTCTGGAGCTAAAAGGGCCCTTTAAAGTATTCCCATGATGCTGTCAATTAGTCACTGGAAGGAAACCACCACAAAAGGGGCATTATCTTGGGTGAGGGAGCTCTCTAGAGTTGGAGCAATCCCTGTAGAGGCTGACAGTGGAAAGCTGCCTGCCAGTGGCCCTTCCAGGAACTGGGGTAGCAAGTCCTCTGGGAGGAGGATCTGAGTGACTCCTCACAATGTACACCCCAGTTAACCATCTCATGCAAAAGATTTTTTTTTGGGGGGGCCAGGTTGAAGTATTTATTTGAAAAATTGAAAACACAGATGCAATGTATTATACAAAGAAAGGTCTTAATATCATAATAAAAGTATTGTTGGAAGGCAAGAAAAGCCAGAAGCTACCTGCCCAGGGAATGTAGGCACTTGGTGAAAAATGAAATCCATTTTTAGGAACTATTCTAATGGAAAATTGAGGGGAAAGGTTAAAAAACAGAACAGAAGAAAAACAAACCCAACCTATCCCTGCGAACCTAAATGTGAGAGTTTGTTATAAGTTACCAGCAAGATTTATCAGAACCCCCTCAGTTTGTCCCTAGAGATGCAAACATCTGTCTACTTCATAATTTATGCAGTCCTTTTGCAAAGAATCGCAGTATTCGTAGTATTAAAGCTACCTCAAAACCGTAAGGGAAAGAGATTCGAAGGAAAAAATGTGAACACTTATTAACATAAGTAAATAAAATGTGATATGTAAATGTAAATGTAAAATGTGATAGACAGATTTTTAGGTTTCATAGACCAATGAAATTGCCCCTAAAAATGGAGATGACATACATAAGGTTGCCGGCTTTTAAATTTATCAAGTAAGAAAAAAATTTTTTTTACATTGTCATTAAAGAAACAGGTTATTTTAAACCAAAAGTTAGGATGGACACGATACCAGAATAAAGGACAACTTATGTTTAAATAAATCTACCTTCATAAAAAGGTACTGCCTAGCTATTTATCTTACTTCATCACGGACAGGAAAAATGTATGTCACCAACAGTGTGACGGTGAACTGGTATTTAGGAATCATTACCATTACTATTAGGAATCATTACTGGTATTTAGCAATTATTGAGATTAAAACACACACACACACACACACACACACACACACACACACACCCCAAACAATCTACTGCAGAAGTTCCCCTTAAGATACCAAGGACAATTTTGTAAGGAAGGTGATAGTCAATCTGGACAGTTCTTGAAAAGCTGGGTGGCAGGATGAGTCAGGGAAAAGATTTCCGGTTATGTGAAGAATGTGGGCAAAGACACGGAGATTGAATAGGGTAGGTGTAATCACAGAACGAAATGAAGTAATCCTGCTCAGGAGGGCCATTAGTCACTTAGAAGAGTGTTGAGCAATGAAAGCAAAGTACGTTGGGACTTGACTATTCAGGAAGCAATAGAGAAATATTAGAGGTTTCCGAGCTAGGAATTTTCATGATTTGGTTTGTGTTTTAGGAAAAATAAATTATTAGTAAGTAGGTTTTATTCATGAAATGTGCTGAAAATGGATTATATGGTGGAGTTTCTGTGTCTTGTCATAAAGCTATTGCTGTAGTCTGTGAAAGGTAAAAGGAAGACACAGATTAGGAATGTGGCATTGAGAATATTAAGGAGGAAATGGATGTGGGAAGTAGAACAGGAATGGAATCAACAGGATTTGGCCATGTATTGAATATAAGAGCTTAGCGAGAAGGAAGAGAAAGATAGTGGTAATTCCATTAATAGAAAAAGAGTGTGAGCAAGAGATAGACTTTGAAAAAAGATAAAATGTTCAGCTGCAGGCATTATAAATTTAAATAGTGTGCCTTAAGAAGAGTAGGCTGGAGAGAAAGTCTATTTCTAAAAATGCTTTTCCTTGCTTGCGATCATATTGTGAATTGTTCCGCTTCACCCAACAACTAGATGAAAGCAGTCTTTGCTCTGCATGTTCACTGATTCTTGTTCATATCAGAACTGTTTCCTTACTCCTCACTGAAATCAAACCTCAGTCAACACTATACCATGCAAAATGGGAGCTGCCTGTATGTAGATTTCAAGAAGTGTCTATCAGGGTTGTTGTTCCTCAGCATTTGGTGTTTTGAACTGGATAATTATTTTATTTTATTTTATTTTATTTTATTTTATTTTATTTTATTTTATTTACTTGACAGACAGAGATCACGAGTAGGCAGAGAGACAGGCAGAGAGAAAGAGAGAGAGGAGGAAGCAGGTGCCCTCCTGAGCAGGGAGCCCAAGGTGGGGCTCAATCCCAGGACCCTGGGATCATGACCCGAGCCGAAGGCAGAGGCTTTAACCCACTGAGCCACCCAGGCGCCCCTGAACTGGATAATTCTTTTTTTGGAGGGCTGTCCTGTGCATGTCCTGTGTACGATGTTTAGCAGCATCTGTGTCCTCTGCCCACTCAATGCCACTAGCATACTCCATTGTGACAGCCAAAGATATGCCTCAACATCACCAAATATCCCCCTGTTGGGGGGAAACAGCCCTAGTGGAGAACCACCATGATATATGTCCACGTAGCTACAAATTTACAAATATAAATTGACCTTTATAGTGAGAGATGAACCTCATTATTTTTGATCCATCTCGTGACTGATAGTAAAATGCCCAGTTGATGGCGTTATGACCACTCCATGACTAAGACTTCTGTCCTCATTACATCTACACAGAGACTCAACTTTGTTGAGCAGTCACTGATGGAATGTATTGACTTTATTGCTTGTACTTCTGTGTCTTTACCTCATGCGTCATGGTTACTTTGCTCTAAAAAGGAGAGAAACCAATGTTGCTGGACATCAGGGGAATCTGTCAGCTGGTGCTCTCACACGTACTTCTACAACCATTACTTACATGTAATTGTGTTTGATTTCAGTCTACCCAAGTTGTTCCTCTCTTTACCTCATCATTCACGATGTTTGTAATCCTATATTTTTCCTCCATATAAATTCGAGTAACAGAGTTGGATTATAAAGTCTCACCTTTCTGCCAGTATAGTAGTTGCAGTCTAAAAACCTTTGGTGGTTATAGTACTTTGGCATTTTTGTTATGGGTATTTTGTACATGACGCCAATTACCTGGATTGGGAGAGAAGTCACTAAGACTGAAGTGGAGCGGTTAGTGGGTAGAATCCATGGAAACAGCAACATCCAGTCAGAGTTCAGGCAAGAGTGGGGACTGACATCTAAAAGTGGGGCACCTTGATGGTTAGCAAGGGCATCTCCATGGGTGGCAAGAACATAATCAGACATGTGATACTCTGACATCTAAATCTTTCTCAGTTGCCATCTGAGAGGCTGGTGTGCAAATCATGGGCCTTCCAACCAATGCAATGATGTTTCTGGTACAAAATTTCAAACCCAGAGGCTGAAGTGGTGGGACTGAGCAACTAGGCAAAACACTAGGACTGAAGCTAAGAACTCAGGACAACACAGGAGTCCAGTGATTTGAACTACATGGTAAAAATTGTGACTTAAATAGTAAATGAAACCAGAAGAATGGTATTTTTGGAACAAAATTATAGAAAAGTGGCTTAAAATCAAGCTTTGCGTGAGGAAAATTGCTTGGTTACTTTCTGCCTGAAGTCAAAAGGAAATGCCATTGGGTTGGGCGAATCCAAGGGCCCAAGGACTATTTGTCTGCTGATTGCCCACAGAAGCCAATAGCTGATATTACAGTTAAAAAACTACATTTGATGGCAAGCTATCCAACACCCAAGAAAAAGAATTAATGCCATTGATGTGATGACACACCATGATGTCTCCTAATATTCACTGGTTCTCTTGATTTGCCTTTCTTTTTTTCTATGTCATTAGAAAGATTAGAATATTTTTATGATGGTCTAAGTCTATTCTTGACTATAGAAACTACTGAATGTCTTTAGTCTTTTTCCTGATCCTTGCTCAGACTTATTCTTTGCTGCTTTAGATTTTACAGTCAGTTAGGAAATTTTTTTGCTGTTAATAGAACAAATTGTCCATGTGCTCTTCTTGGATGAGCTTCTGTTTGGTAACTTGCATAGGAAAGAACTATGCAAACTGTGATTTAACAGATTTGAGTCTAGTTTTACATTTAAAAATATTAGATATTTACTATTTCAGTTATTTAGTAACTGTATTAAGGAATAAGAAGTTTGCTTTGTTATTCTTTTTAATTCTTACCCTCTTTTTAATGGAAAATTAAGATAAATATAACCTGATCACTAGATGAGATTACATTATTGGCTTATAAATTTCACGTTAATTTGTGCTAGTTCAATTTTTATACTAGTTCAAAAAAAGAGAATAACTACAGTGGATTTTTATGCTCTTGGGGTAAATTTCATCACACAGAATGTTTTTACTTAGCATGTTTTTCTCTGATGGTATTAGCTTTCAACAACCCAGCTTTACCAGTGTATATGTGTTCCTTGTATCAACTCACTCATCATTTGAGTCAGATCTTTATTGTTTGCTTTGCTTAATCCCTCAAGCTTGTGATTCAGAGCTCATAGAAATCTCAATCTAGATAAAAACTTTTAATTATTCAAGTTGAGCTTTCTTCTTTAGCAATGTTCATTCTTTGCTTTAACCTCTCCTCTCAAGTTCTCTGCTTTTTATTAATGAATTCACTTAGTCAATCAATAAATCTAAATCCATCCATCCCTTCATCGAACACTTATTTCGCATTACGTCATGCACGGTAGTTGGCTAGGCAGAGGAGAATCAAGGGGAATGAGACACAGCCTCATGAGCCAGATTCTTGCCTCTATGTTTGCTCACTCAGTGGATTGCCCTTCAACGAGTGAGCAAATGCTGTCAATTCTGCCACTTTTTCCTGCCAAACCTGTCCCTTGCTGCTCTGACCAGTCTCCATCACCACCACCCTAGATCAGATGTCTATCTTTTGCCATTGGGATATCTGCAACTGCTAATTACTGAAACACTCTTCCTCTGATCCATATTCAACTCTGCAGTCAAGTGCAAGTCAGATCTTGTCACAAGCTACTCAAAACCCCTTCAATGTCTTCCACTCCCCTTACAATGACATCCCAGTCTTTTCCTGATCTGGCTCATGGATATCTCACCTTCCCAGACCCTTGACATTTCCCTCCCCCAAACTCTACAGTACCCTGAACGTGTGCTATTTCACCTTTGGGTCTTCTTCTTCTTCTTCTTTTTTTTTTGAGAATTTATTTGACAGAGAGAGATCACAAGTAGGCAGAGAGGCAGGCAGAGAGAGAGGAGGAAGCAGGCTCCCCACTGAGCAGAGAGCCCGACTTGGGACTCGATCCCAGGACCCTGAGATCATGACCCGAGCCAAAGGCAGAGGCTTAACCCACTGAGCCACCCAGGTGCCCCACCTTTGGCTATTTTGAAGAGCTTTCCCTCTGACTCTTCACCTTGATGTTCTTTATCTCCCCACCTTCTTCACTACCCTTTTCATAGCAAATTCCAACTCATACTTAATGTCTCAGCTTTCCTATCTCTACTGAGCCACCCAGGTGCCCCTCTTCTTGTCTTTTTTAAGAGACAGGGAAATGTCTACGTTACTTGTATACCTGGAAACTAGCTTAGTGCTTGTTACACTGTAGGTGCTAAATAAATACTTGTTGAATGAATGAAAGATTGAATAAGAGGACACCCCGACAAATACTTCAAGTGTTTTAAGAAAATACTTAACAGGGACGCTTGGCTGGCTCAGTCGGTAGAGCACACAACTCTTGATCTCAGCGTTGTGAGTTTGAGTCCCGCACTGGGTGTAAAGATTTACTTTAAAAAAGTGTAAAGAATACTAATTTTTAAAGAAGATTTTATTTGTTTATTTGTGAGAGACAGAGACAGAGGCAGTGAGAGAGCAGGAGCAGGGAGGAGAGGGCGCCGGGAGGAGAAGGAGAAGCAGGATCCCCCACTGAGCAGGGAACCCAACACAGGACAAAGGCAGACATTTAACTGACTGAGCCACCCGGGTGCCTCACCCGGAAACCTGCTTCTCCCCCTCCCTCTGCCCTTCCCCCTGCTCATGCTCGTTCTCTCAAGAGCTCTCTCTCTCTCTCTCTCAAATAAAAAAAAATATTAAAAAATAAAATACAATAAAATCATGCTCCATATAAATTTTTAAAATAGCAAACCTCCCTAGGCAACTGATACAATGGAAAGCCACTCAACCAGGAGTGGAAGACCCATGGCAATACAGAAAAATAGAGGGGACCACATTTACCTCAAGTGCAGGTGCATACTGGCCATTTTATTCATCTAGAAGATTAGAGAAGTTGGATCACCTAATACTATTCTATAATATATTTTAAGTAGGAATTAATTTGTAAAATTTCAACTGACAGACATGTTTCAGGAAAACATCTGCTTCATAAAGTAAGGTCTATTTCTAAATATGTCTGTGTTTGAATGACCGTAACTTGAGTATTAATCCTTCTATTCTAGGAATCTCAGCTTTACACTGGACTGGGTCCACTCTTAGAACTTCGGCATAATGGGGCATCTTTTGAAAACTAGTCGGATGGACCTAAGAAGAGCCTGATTTTTATGGGTGGACTGTCATGAGGGTTTTTGTTTCACACTGTAGGAAGTCTGAGGAAGTTTTAGGCCTGGCACCTGGGAGCTAGAAACAAACGTTATGGGGGGAAACATGTCTCTTTCCTGGTCTCTTATTAATTGGAGCCTCCTGGGGAGAGGTGCTTTGGGTGGAGGCTGAAGGAACATTTTCAGGAGAGAAGACAAGGTTTGGGGGAGGAACGTTTTCCACACTTTGGAGCAGGACACATTGCCACACAGACACAATGAGTTGTTACTGGAGTGATGTACCATTTTTGATCCTTCAGCTGAAGATTTGGGATGCACTGGAAGACACAGCTTTTGACAGTGATGATATGTCCCTTCAACGGGCTTCTCAAGGAAGGTTGGAAAGGGAATTGGCAAGACATCCCTGGAAACTTTGAAAAAATACGGCGGTGTAGAATTTTGTAACAGACCATTGTCCCATGAAGTGCAAGGAAAAACAACAAAGTCATTAAATTTGATTAATTGTTATTAGTAAAAACTCCTTTGTATCCCCAGGATGATGAGATGGGGGAAAACTCGGATTAAATTTACACAAGGGTCACATGGATGCAGTTTCTTAAGCCATACACTGCCATAATGCTATTTTTATGAAGAAATTCTCCCATAATTCTCCCATCACCTGTGCATGCTCTGTGCAAAATTGTAGCCACAGGCCATAATGGTCTGTTGAGTACTTGAAATGTGGCTGATCTGAATTGAAATGTGTTATAGATGTAAAATGCACACTGATTTCTGAGACTTCGTATGTTTCTTTTTAGTTTTTAAAATGTAGCTACAGGAAAATTAAAAATTACATATATAGCTTACATTATATTTCCATTGGATAAGACTGCCCAATAATGAACGTTTGGACACTATATAATATGCCATTTATTTTACCTTTTTTTTTGTTTGAAGTTTTACTTAAATTCTAGTTAATTAACATATAGTGTAATATTGGTTTCGGGGGTAGAATTTAGTGATTCATCATTTACCTACAATACCCAGTGCTCAATACAAGTGCCCTCCTTAATGCCCATCACCCATTTACCCCACCTCCCACCCACTTTCCTTCCCTCCACCCTCACTTTGTTCTCCACAGTTAATAGTCTCCTCCCTGGTTTGCCTCCCTCTTTTTTCTTTTCTTTTTTTTTTTTTTAAAGATTTTATTTATTTATCAGAGAGAGAGATGGGGGGAGAGAGCAAGCACAGGCAGACAGAATGGCAGACAGAGGCAGAGGGAGAAGCAGGCTCCCTGCCAAACAAGGAGCCCGATGTGGGACTCAATCCCAGGACGCTGGGATCATGACCTGAGTCGAAGGCAGCTGCTTAACCAACTGAGCCACCCAGGCGTCCCCTCTTTTTTCTTTTTCATTATTTTGCTTTTTAAATCATTTATGCAAAATTTTTTAGCTTGATAAAATTATAAGGTCTTGGAGGATAGGTTCTAAGTTTCTATTTTTCATTTTTCTAGGTACTTAAAGCACTGATAGCATTGATAGTTTTTACTGTCTACTTATTGATTTCAATTGATTTAAAAAGACTATTTGTCTATTCCCATAAATCTGTGTGCTGCTTTTAGATTGTGTCCTAGATAAGTGTGTTTTGATTATAAACAGAGCTTTGTATTGTTATAAAAAGTATTCAGTTCAGAAAATGTGCTAATGAATAATAGAATTATTTTAATTCCATCATGAGCTCATTTTTCCATCTCTTGCTTTATATTTCTAAAATGGGAATTGTAAGAAAGAAATTAGGGCACTTTTCTTCGTTAATGTGTTTATTTCTATAAGCCTTTGATAATATAGTATACGTGGGAGGAATGTTAGCTGAATTTCTAAAATTGCCAATTATGGTTTTTATTTTTAACTATTCATTTGGAAATAATTTTCTTTCAAAAGACTTATAAGAATAGCACACCCTTCAATCAGATTCATCATTTATATTTTGCCACATTTGCTTTATTACTATCTATCATCAATCTCTCCATATTTTTTTATTTTTTCATGAATCATTTGAGTGTTGCAGACATTATACTTCTTTACCCCACAATACTTCAGTTAGTATTTCCTAAGAACAAGGATATTCTTCTGGAAAAATCATAGCACAATGATCAAATCCATGAAATTTGATATAATTCAATGCAATTATCTATTATATTACATATTTATATTTTACGAATTTTCTGTATGTAATTCACTGCCCCCCCTCCCCACATCTAGGATCTGATTCAGGAACATGCATTGCCTTTAAGTGCCATGTCTTTTTTAGCTGCCTTTCATCTGGAACAATTCCCTGGCCGTTTTTTTTTTTTTTTTTTTAATCTCATGACAACGATATTTTTAAGAGCCTGAGCCAATTGTTTTGTACTGCCTCCTTTGCACCCTTTGATGTGAATTTTCAAGTGATTAGAAGCAGGCTGTGAATCTTTTTGACAGGAGTACAACAGAAGTGATACCATGACTTTCTCATCTCAGGTACCCCGTGAGATCATGTCAGTTTCCCATTTTGGTGATATTAGCTTGGTAAATGTGGTGTCCACTAGGCTTCTCCACTATAAAATTACACACGCAATCAGGAAAAAATTACAACTTTTAAAATTAATTTGTAATTCATAAATAATTAGGACAGAGATACTTTAAATATCCTACTCCTCTTCAAATGTCCACCCATATTTTTAGCCGATATTGATGATTCTTTCTTTTTTTTTTAAGATTTTATTTATTTATTTGACAGAGAGAGAGATCACAAGTAGGCATAGCAGCAGACAGAGAGGGGTGGGGGGGGGAGCAGGCTCCCTGCTGAGCAGAGAGCCTGATGCTGGGCTCCATCCCAGGACCCTGAGACCATGAGCTGAGCCAAAGACAGAGGCTTAACCCACAGAGCCACCCAGGCGCCCCTGATATTGATGATTCTTATCTGAACTAACTCTACTTCATATTCAACCAAAACAATGTATCTCAATAGAGTAAAGCAGAAAAAGGTATGAGAATCCAGATGAATTCTATCAAGCAGACAGTAAGGAGATTCGTGAAAATATGGAATAAAGCCACTCTTCTCACTGGTTCATTGATGGTTTGGAGAATTAAGCTTTTTCCATACAAATATGTTATTCATGTTAATGAGTTACGGGCTTATGATTCCACATTTCAACTAACCTAAATTGTTATTTTGAAATGAATTAATGAATATATTTTGAAGTTTCTCACTATTAATTTCTGACATAGTAAACATCAATAAATACAGCTCACAGAAGCCAAAGCTCTATGAGATCCTCTACAAGTTTGAGTGTGTAGAGGTGCCTGGAGAACAAAAAGCTTGAGAACCCCTGTCTGAGACCAAATGACATGTTGGTATCAGTGCTACGCTCCAGAAACTTCTTAGGAAAGTGTCAGCGAGGGGGAACTGAAACTAAAATTCCAGGAGTAAGTTTATCTTTTGGACAACAGCATCTTCAGTATAGGCCTGATGTTTTCCACAGAAAATTCTTACCTTTTAGAACTATGTAATGTAATATCAAGAGGTAAAATAACACGATGTCTGAAATTGGCTTTAAAATAATACAAATGATGATAATGGTGGCCGCAGTTGCACTAATGGCGGTTGCGCTGGTGAGGAGGGTACAGATGAAAAGAAATTGAGCTGTTACCTTTGAAGTTGTGTCATTGCTACATGGAGGTTCATTATAAAATCCTATTTTGAGTAGGTTTGAAGATTTTCAAAACAAAAGTCTTTTTTAAAGGTTTCATCTCTAGATAAGCTTCTCCATGGTAAGGATTTAGGAGAGAATCAAGCTTAGTTCCCCGAAATGTCATAATTATTTAGATTATGTGAAGTATCATGAATTCATGATAATCCATGGTTTCATGGATTTATATAATACCTTTCTTCTAAAGGGTTTGAACCAACTAACCTTGGTTGATTTTTTTAAACACGAATATTCATTATCCATTTCTTTAACATTTTGACCATCTCAAGGAAGTTTGCAAAGTAAGTTTCAACAACTGTCATTCACTAAGTAATATTGTATTTTTGGAATTAGCTGCACTAAACTAAATGTTGCTTGCATGCAGACTGTGTTGCTCTCTTGAAAAGTGTAGACCCTAAAATCAGATAGATCTGAATTTGATTCCTGGTTCTGCTACTTTATAATACAATAACATTAACAATAATAGAACAAGTATGCTAACAAAGCCAACATTCAATGAGCTTAATATGAGACAGGCTTTGTGCTAAATCCTTACATTAGTTTATTCATTGAATACTTACAACAATACTACAAGTTACTTTTTTTTTAAAGTTTACTTATCTCTTTTTAGTAATTTCTCTACCCAAAGTGGGGCTTGAACTCATGACCCTGAGATGATGACCTGAGCTGAAACCAGGAGTCACATGCTTAACTGACTGAGCCACCCAAGCACCCCAGTTCAATTTTTCTTTTTCCGAAGTGTATTCCAAAACAAAACTAATCCCATAAGACTAGGGTGACCATATATCCTGGATTTCTTGGCATAATCCCAGTTCACAACTATTATTCTGGCATAATTAATGGCTCTCTCTTTTGCTCTCCAAATTGTCCTAGTTCAGGCAATAAATGACATGGTCACCCCTTGTGTAAGATCTTTACTAATGAAACAATTCCTTGGTCAAATATGTCTGGAGAATGAATCTATCCTCCACTTAGAAATGTATAACACACACTAGCATTTGAGAAGTCATAAAGAAAGAAAGTTGTTTAACTTTGTTTAAATCAATGTTTGCTAAATTCACTTCATTGTGGACTTTTTTTCCCTATAAAACATATTAACATCCCGCAGAACACACCTGAAATAATTTAACCATATTTAGAGTTTTTCAAAGCCAGATCTTTGACTAAGAGTTCCAATTATTTTTTATCACATGTAAATAAGTACAACATTTTTTTTAGATTTATTCCAGAGAGACAGCACGTGCGGGCAAGTGGGGAGTGGGGGTGGGGTGGGGGACAGAAGGAGAAGGAGACAAGCAGACTCCCCATTAAGCAGGCACCCCAAAGAAAGCAGGACTCTATCCCAGGACCCTGAGATCATGACCTGAGCTGAAACCAAGAGTCAGATGCTTAACCCACTGAGCCATCCAGATACTCATAAATATAAAATTTTATAAAATTTTAAATATAAAATGAAACCCTTTGCCTTTTTCTAGAGTATAGTAGTGACATGAACAGATACCTGCTTAAAGAAATATTTTTCTTTTATTCATGATCAGAAAATCTGAGTTTCAGCTCTGAAATTCTGGTTTCCTTCAATAAATATTTATCATGTCTTCTCTCCATCACGTGCTGGCCTAATGATGATAATCCAAAGGTGAATCAGACATGACCATTATCCCCACACTGCACATAAATAAATAAATGGATTGATCTGCCTTCTCTATGCAGGGATTTTTCTCTATTTTTGGTTGATTGGTTTTTTTTTTTAATTGTATTTCTAGTTAGTTCTTGTCCCATTTCCAAAATTCTATAAATGTTACTGGGGTTAATCTAGCAGTAGAGCACAGATGATTGCGTTAGGTGCTGTAACACAGGTGTTCCTTGAAAGGGGGGTATATGCGAAATGATTTCCAATGCCTGAAGGAGCTATAGAATCAAAGAAAAAGGCTGAGAAGTCCAGCTTGACAAGAAATAGTTTTTTAAAAGAGACTCATGAACAGAAGCATATCTGTATGGCCACAAGATGAGATCTCCACAACTCTCTACCTCCCCTAAGACCTGCCTTTATAGCCCTAGAGGTTAGTGAGTACATGTGGGAAGGACCACCCTACAGGGGAATGCTTGAGAACAGGTGTGTGTCACTGTCATATCTCCAGAGGAGATCAAGGACATTATGTCTTAAGTGTGTACTTAGGGTGTGGTCAAATAAAAGAAAAGAATGGGGGGGGGCCCGCTCTGTTCAGGTGGGCTTCAGGTCGTGGAGCAGTCATCATGGTGGATTTGTCCAAGATGGTGTTAGTCTGGCTGACACAACATTTGTCATTAAAACACAGTGACTGTTCAACTCTACCCAACGTCACTAAAAAGCATTTTACTGAGGAGGTGCTAATGCAAGCAGAAAAAATTAAAATGCTGACAGACACAAGACATAGAAGTATTTCCAGGCTAAGATGATTGTTTGTACAAAGAAGCAATACCAGAAAAATCCATGATTCACACTGATGGCAGTAGATAAGGATGCCTGGGGGGACAAATAAGAAATTTGAAAACATAATTGGGAACAAAATACAAAGGCTCTTTAAAGACTCATTAAGGATTTTGAGGAAATCACCTATGATTTCTCATCACTATGACTTTATGGCATGGGTGACTATACACTTCAGCGTTAGAGAGCCAATTCTCTAAGATCCTAAAAGGAACTTTCACGGGTCTGTTAAAGTTCTACCAAAGAGATAGATAAAGGATGCTGAGTCACCACTGTGCACAATAGCATTTGACCACCCTCTTTCAACAAAATAATATGTTTATAAGCGAATCTAGTTATTTTAGCAAGAACTTCTGCTCCAGGTACCCGGCGGCTGTGCGTACGTGTGCGTGTCCACGTAGCAGCAGCAGCAGCGTCTCTTTGTAAAAGAGAGTTTAATTCTGTGGTTTGAATGTTACTTATTTTCAATCTCCCATCTGTATCATAAGTAATTGCCCCGGTATTTTAAAGTGTGTCCAGCTTTTATTTATTTTTAATTCTTTAATTTCAGTCTATTTATTAAAATAGCAAAGAAAACTAAAAGAGAGCACACACACACACAATGAAAAAATAAAATTAAAAACGTTGCCAAATGAATGATGTCAACATATTAGTCAGAAATTTAGTGGACTTGCTGTGTACTGCATAATAGCAATGTCATAGCAGGTTTTAGAAACTCTTGACATGTTGGTAACTGAGAATCTTACATTTTCCACCAGTTGAGAAGCTGCTTTAATTCGATTAGAAAGTGTGACATAAGCCCTACACTGACCTCACTTAATGACGAGCCAAATAAAAGCAGAAGTTTAGAGGTTTCACAGCTGCTGACAGAGTCCTCGGAAAGAATTATTTTGGAATATTCTTACTGTTGCTAAAGAAGGGACTTAAAGAGGTCAGAAATAAGAAACCAGGAAGAAAACAAGCCTGTCAGCATTCAAAACTGATTACGAGGGAATTACTTTGTGGTTAAAAATCCACAGGGTTTCAGCAACTTTGTGTTGGAATGTTTATCCCAGAGGACTCTCCTTGCATATTTTGCTTCAAATAAATTTGCTTACCTTAACTCTATAAAGAGCTTTATAAACCACCACTGCTTGGATCTGATTTTTCCAGTTTTCACAACAGCTACCAACTCCATTGAAAACCAAAAGACTTCCAGGATGTGGGAGGGGCCCCGGCAGTCCCTGGGTCCAGTTATGTGGTTGTCCCTTTTGTTACCCTTTGCATCTTAGAAGAAGGCAGATGGTGAGCCACAGCAACCACCATTAGCAACACGGAGCCTGTTAACTGTGTAGAGGCCCCTTAGGTTGAGTGTAACCAAGGGAAAGATGGTGTTTTCCCAACCTAAACCAGCTGGATAGTTAATTTTCATTTGCTTTAATACTTGTGGAATAAGCAATTACTGAAAAATTTAATACAGTGATTTCTTTGAACAAACAAAAGAATCACTCCCTTGGATTGGAGAGGCACATGCCTGTTGCATGGGGTAGTGGGCAGTCCATCAGTTGAGATTCTGGGGACTCACACTCCATCTTCTTTGTTGCAGATTACTCTTGTCTAAGATAGGTTAATTTCCTCAGTATCAGCTTCATAATCTTTACAGTGGAGGCGATGATAACTTATAATGATGTGGGGAAACAAAAGAGAGTGTGTATGCTGCCAAAGTAGTTCATTAAAGCAACAGTTTGCTAGATTGCCTCAACTGCCCTCCCTCCCATAAACACATTTTAACTCCTCAAAGTTCCTTGAACTCAGAGTTAGATGAAGGCGTGGGCAAGGGCACCACAGCCTGGTGCTAGTGTCTGAAAGTGCTGCACAGCCCTGGATTACATTTCTGGAAGTCTGTTGTCAAATAATGTAGACTTTGACCTGTCATCCTTGGCAAAATGTAAATTTTTGGTTTCCCTTCTGCCCAAAGACGCAAGCCCTTGAGCGAAAATAAAAATATAAAACAAAACTCCCCTTGCTAGAATTAGCTATCTTTGCTGAACTTTCTTGCAAATAAGCAGTTACAAACAGCCACAATTCCAAGGTCCATAATGCAGTTCACAATGCTGCTTGATGGGGGACATAATTAACTTTTTATTTATAATTTTAATCTATGAATATGTATCCAACTAAGTGGTCACATTTTTCAGAACATTGACTATGCTCTGACCAGTACATGTCAATCAGCAAAGGGATTTGCTTCGATGTCAATTTTTTAAAAAAGATTTTATTTATTCACTTGAGAGAGAGAGAGCATGAGCAGAGAGGCAGAACAGAGGGAGAAGCAGACTCCCTACCGAACAGAGAGCCTGACTCAGGGCTCAATCCCAAGACCCTGAGATCATGACCTGAGCCAAAGGCAGACGCTTAATGATCTGAGGCACCCAGGTGCCCCTTAGATTTTTATTGATATAATTTTCTTATCCTCTAAAGAAATGCTCAACAAATAGTTTTTATGTATTAAAAGGGTGCCAAATCATCCAGCTGCCAATAATACTCAGGTTTTCTTGCACTTGCTATGCTTTTCCACGTATTTCCATCTATACACGTTGTCTTTGCTCCACTTTGCTACTCATCTTTTGAATCAATTAATAAAATCAATTTCTGTATGATACCTTCCTATCCTCCTCAGTTCCCTAGAGAGAATTATGATATTTTTTGGATTCTAAGATATTGGGGTTTTTTGGTAAATTAAAGCAAAACAAACAGAATATTAAAGTTATGCCTCAGTTTATGACATGTTCCAATAGAAAAATGCTAAAGTGATCAAACAAATTTTAAAATCTAGAAAATATTGTAGTTGGGGTGCCTGGATGGCTCAGTTGGCTAAGCATATGCCTTTGTCCTGGGATTGAGCCCCAAGTCAGGTTCCCTGCTCAGTGGGGAGCCTGCTTTTCCCTCTCCCTCTGCAGCTCCCACTGCTTATGCTCTCTCTCTTTCTCTCACACTGTCAAATAAATAGATAAAATTTTTAAAAATGCTGCAGCTGCTTACTCCTATAAGCACATAGTACACTTTCTGTTTAGTACTTATCAAATCATTTATATCATATTGGATATAAATTTGTTACATGAGATTTGGTTAAAACAAAAGTTGTATGGGGCGCCTGGGTGGCTCAGTTGTTAAGCATCTGCCTTAGGTTCAGGTCATGATCACAGGGACCTGGGATGGAGCCCTGCATTGGGCTTCCTGGTCAGTGGGAAGCCTGCTTCTCTCTCTCCCACTCGCCCTGCTTGTGTTCCCTCTCTCTGTGTGTCTCTGTCAAATAAATAAATACGATCTTTAAAAACAGAAACAAAAGTTGTATTACCTTATTTAAAAAAAAAAATCAAAATAAGGGGTACCTGGTTAGCTCAGTTGATCAAGTGTCTGACTCTTGTTAACAGCTTAGGGCTTCATCTCAGGGTTGTGAGCTCAAGTCCCACTTTAAAAAAAAAAAAAATCCCAAGGGATGCCTGGGTGACTTAGTCGGTTGAGTGTCTGCCTTTGGCTCAGGTCATGATCCCAGGGTCTTGGGATGGAGTCCTGAGTTGGGTTGCTTGCTTAGTGGGGAGCTTGCTTCTTCCTCTGCCCCTCCTCTGCTTGTGCTCTCTCTGACAAATAAATAAAACCTTAAAAAAAAAAAATCAAAATAAATCTCACTCCGAACTTGTCAACACCTCTAATATTAATTACTAGAAAGCTCTTCTTTGAGTGTTCATGATTCCACATCATCATCGAGAAAAGGATTCTTACTTGAGTTCATTCTAGTTGTCATGTCCATTACTCAAGCATGTGGCCTACTGGAAGGTAGGCTACTCCATTATTTGTGTAGTACCCTTCCTCCATACTCAACTGAGACCCAAGGCTTGCAAGGCTCAGCTATAGAGACAGAACCACCAGCCACCTACACACATTCCTTACCACTGGTCATGCCACCTACTGGGATTCTGATTGGGAGTAGGACCCTTGTCCCTACCCACCTCAGGAATTCAATTCCAAACAATAATTCAATTCCTCTATCCACTCTCCTTCTGAGATAATCCAGTATAATCTTCCTCAATAGGCCTGAATCCCAAATAGTTTAATTTACTGAACAGTTCTGTTTGTGTTTATTGGGTGGGGGAGGGGTAGCTGCCATATAAAGAGAGACTAGACCTTACCTTTTCCGGTACAATTTAGGAAAGGAGACCATTTATTTTACCATGGTGAACTGATAGGGGGGAAACTAAAAAGGATATAAACAATGATTAAGATTTACCAGTGAATTTGGTTTATATGTCCATCCCCTCCCACAAACAGTGGTCTTTTTGAGGGTAGGGGCTATGTTTTCTTCACGGATGGGTCTTTAGCATTCCCCATAGTGCCACCATATGTTATCAATCAATACTGGATCAATGATCAAAATCAATAGTTTGGATTATTATTCTTATCTTGTGGAGTAATTCTGGTTTTAGGAATTTTAGATGCATTAAAATGTAAAACTAGTTGAACAGAACTCAAGAACAAGTCTCTGTAAACCAGGTTTTTTAAAAAAGATTTTATTTATTTGACAGACAGAGATCACAAGTAGGCAGAAAGGCAAGCAGAGAGAGAGGGGGATGCAGGCTTCCCACTGAGCTGAGAGCCCACGCGGGGCTCGATCCCAGGACCCTAGGATCTTGATCTGAGCGGAAGGCAGAGGCTTTAACCTACTGAGCCACCCAGGTGCCCTCTCTGTAAACCATTTTGATGAATTTTCCCCCAGAGGCACGAGGAATATTGGAGCCAAACACACTGAGTTAGAATTTTAAAATTCTTCGATCTAAAATAGATTTCATCTCTGCTTTTTTCCCCTAAGAAGTCATTGTATCTCTGTGCCACTGTGTCTACTCACATAATGTGAAGTTAGTAGAGTGTTCCCAATTTGGATGGAAAGTACATGCTGTTCATTGAGGGCACAGAAATATCTTTGAAAATGAAGCATTTGATGGGTACACAGACACTTGTACTTTGCTTCCATCATAATTTTAACAGTGAATTTATATCACTGATAAATACCAGGAATAAGTCATGGGAGAACAAGGAAGTACCTTGGTTACTGTACAGTCACCAAGCCTGTGTGATTTTATTACCTCTGCTCATAAAATTTCTTCATTTAAAATGTCATTTTAGGCCAACTTTCAAGCTCATAGCTAAAGCCCCCCATGCAGCTACTGTTCATTCCTATACTATGTAATAAATACTCACCACTGGACCACCATTATACATAAAACGTTATAATCACTCTGAAGAAGTTTCTTATAGGACTTGTTATTGCACAAAGGGGAGAGAATGACTTGAAGTCCAGAGACGAAAATGACCCACAAAATTTTATTTATTCAGCATATATTTATCAGGATACGTCAGGCAAGGACCTAGAGCAGGCTCTGATGAAAACTATGATTTATCAGTAGCTGTTACCTTCAAGAAAATTGTCATTTCTAGAGGTCAACACAACAGAAACACACACGTCACTATAATTCAGGACCTACAGTGATGAATACTAAAAGAGGAACAGAGTTCAAAGGAAGTAGTAACCACTTTCAGCTAGAAGAATTGTGCATTTCCGCACAGAAGGGTCATTGAACTGGGCTTGAAAGAGTGGGTTGCATCCCATTTGCACAAAGAATGAGTGGGAAGGCAGGTCTTCCTTCCTTCCTTCCTTCCTTTATTTGAGAGAGAGACAGTGAGTACAAGCAGGTGGAGGGCCAGAGGGAGAGGGAGAAGCAGGCTCCCCACTGAGCAGGGAGCCCAGTGTGGGACTTGATCCCAGGACTCCAGGATCATGATCTGAGCCAAAGGCAGATGCTTAACCAATTGAGACACCCAGGCACCTTAAGGCAGGTATTTCTAATGCAGGCAATTCCTTGAGCAAAGTCACACATTCAGTCCCCAAAGGCAGATCAACAGCTCAGACAAGAGCAAACATTCTTGTTTCAACCTATATCCTACTTGGGTATATTAAGGGCACTTATTTCATAGGAATAAGGGAAGATATCATCTAAAAACTGCCCTCAGACGCGCCTGGGTGGCTCAATCACTTAAGCCTTGGCTCAGGTCCTGATCTCAAGGTCCCTGGATTGAGCCCCTTGCCGGGCTCCCTGCTTCTCCCTTTCTCTCAAATAAACAAATAAACAAATAAAATCTTCTAAAAATTTTTAATAAAAAAATTAAAACTACCTTCACAGCAACATCTAGATTAATGTTTGATGAAACGGTTGAGTACAATAGCCTAGTCAAACTGACACATAAATTATCATCGTTCTCAGGAATCATGAAGCTATGGTGCTAATGAAAAGATGGAAAACAGGGGCGCCTGGGAGGCTCAATGGGTTAAGCCTCTGCCTCCAGCTCAGGTCATAATGTCAGGGTCCTGGGATCTAGCCACATATCAGGCTCTCTGCTCAGCGGGGAGCTTGCTCCATACCCCCTACCTCTCTGCCTACTTGTGATCTCTCTTTCTCTGTCAAATAAGTAAATAAAATCTTGGGGCGCCTGGGTGGCTCAGTGGGTTAAAGCCTCTGCCTTCAGCTCAGGTCATGATCCCAGGGTCCTGGGATGGAGCCCCGCATCAGGCTCTCTGCTCAGCAGGGAGCCTGCTTCCTCCTTCTCGCTCTCTGCCTGCCTCTCTGCCTACTTGTGGTCTCTGTCTGTCAAATAAATAAATAAAATTAAAAAAATAAGTAAATAAAATCTTTAAAAAAAATAAGAAAAGAGGGAAAACAGTATCTCTCATTTGTTTACACAGTTCATTATAGTTTTATAAACATTTTTGTACATATAATTTTAAAAACCCTGTGAGGAAAGAAGGGAGCATTACTATCAGCAGTTTCTAAATGACAAATCTGAAGCACAGAGAAATTAAGAACCTTAAGGGTTAAAGAGCTAGGAGTGGTTTGGTTGGTGTCGGAACTGGTGTCTTTTGACTCATTATCTAATGATTTTTTTTGTCTAATAATTTTTCCATTACACCATCTACTAGTGTCCCAATCCAAATTCCTATAGCATTTATTATCTGTAACACTCTCTCAAAACTTAGATACCTTCAATATAGTCTCTTTCCCTAACTAAATTCTGAGACATGCTGTTTACAAAAAACCTTGTTGTATCCTATACATAATTAAATTATCAATAAGTTGTTTTTTTTTTAAAGTAAGAGTGAATGCTCCCCCATATTCTGTTTATGCTGGGTGACAATCTATTTATTTATTTTTTTTCAAAGACATTATTTATTTGAGAGAGAGAAAGTGAAAGAGAAAGCACAAGTGAGGTGGCAGGGGGTGGCTGAGGGAAAGGGACTCGGTCCCAGGACTCCAGGATCATAAACTGAGCCAAAGGCGGATACTTAACTGACTGAGCCACCCAGGTATCTGACGATCTGTTTCTACAGTGCAGAAGAGACTCCTTGAATTAGGTTTTCAAGTCCTGCAGACAAAACTGTCACAGTGCTTTTTATAAAGCTGGCAAGTCTGAAAGGTCTAAGTTCAGGTTGAGAAACGCATTGAGCTGTGTGAACATGGGCAACTTGTTCAGCTTCTGTGGTCTGATCTCTTTATCTGTAAAAGGAGGTTGGTAAGAGAATGTCAGGAATGTGTTGTGGGAAAAGGAAGTGAGTTACTCTATGTATAATAGGTGTGAATAGTTCTGTGACAGTAAAGACGCAAGAAGTGCCATGGTTCTTTATTTTCTGAATTAAGCCATCTCCAAGTCACCACTTATCAATGTCAATAACTCCAATACCAGTTATCAACTGGGCTTATCCTTATTGGAGCTTACAAAATCCCTGGGGCTTACATCTTCCTAGAAAAATGGTGGGGGGGGGGGCCCGGATGGCTATTTTCTCCCTTGATTCCGTGTGGTTGCCAGATACAGGGCCATTGTGTATCCAGCCTTCACACATGGGGGTAGCAGCTCAGTCCCCCAACTGCTCAGCAGCAGCCGGGCACTGCTTCTGTGTCATACACAGGAGATGGCTTTTTTGGTTGGGCTGACTCATATCTATTCACAATATACCTCTCTGCTGGCTCCTTAGCCAGAAGCATCTTATTCAAGGTGCTCAAGATACAGCATTTGAGGCCAAGTCTCGCATTGATTCAAACATCTGTTCTCATATAAGGACTGTTATCTCCAGAACACCAAGTCCAGGCAATTGAGAAATCCATAATCCTGCCCATGTTTTAGAACTCCAGGGTTGGACCAGCCTCCCAAGGCCTCTGTTTTCACCTCCTTTGGGACTGTCCAGTTTAATCCCTTTATTGGCTAAACCCTTTGAAATGAATCCTATTAAAACTCACTCAGAGGTTCAGGGAAATGGAGAGTTCAAGGGCGTGGAGTCTCATCTTTCTCATCATTCTTTAGTGGAAACAATAGAAAGAAATAAAAATACTGATCAATTTCTCAGTAAATCACACAGCTATACAGGCAAATAACAGTGTATATTAGCACATGTTAATTGCTCAATATATGTTACTTTTTATCATTATTGTTTGGAATATTCTAAATGCATACTGACTGTGCTCCACTGAATCTTTCATATGTTGAGAAGCTTTAAGGTATAGGGGAAAGATCCTGGCTTTTGGAGCCAATAGCTCTGGTGTTGATTCATGGCTCTGTCATCCTTTATCTCTGCGAACTTAGGTAAATGACATCATCCAACTTCCATTTTTCTTCTCTAAAATTAATTGTACGGGCTAATTGCACAGAAACCAGATAGCCTTACGTTTCCTGCCAGAACATATACTTGACACTTAAAATAATATCCTGAATCTCAAGGCTACGAGTCCACAGCTGCCTGACCAGCAGAAAATTCAGTCTTTTGATGGCAGCCCTTCCCATTAGTTCATTCTGTCTGGGAAGCCCCATGATGAGGCGTGCCAACAGTCACTCCATTTTCATGTGCTCTGCTCTTACCCCTAGATTGCTGATCTTACGCTTCTCTTTCCCTCTGGACAGTGGGGAAAATCCTTTAGGGTGCCATGATTTAGAGAGATTTCAATAGTTATGCCCCGCAGGTCCCTGCCTTCTCATTTCACAGCATATTCAAGCTTAGGGGGAGAGGGGAGATCAAGCCTCCAGCTGCCACTGCTCCCTCTGACATTCAGGCAAACTACCACCTCAGGCCCATTGTTCCGTATCTTCTCATGGGTTCTGAGTTCCCTGTCTCCAGATCAGCCTACTTTGGGGGAATCCCACTCCCCTAGACTGATTTCTGGATGCCTGAACATAATACGTGGACCAGATCTGAGCTCTCCTATAGATATCCCAGGAGCATGCAAAACGAGATGTATGTCTGGGCATCTGTTTCCATCCTTAGGAGCATTCAGTCATGGTCACAACCCCCCTGGAACACTCTGTCACCCGAAGCTGTTCTATCAGGGGCATTCAGAGGACCTTGTGTCATGCTCCAGCCTTGACCTACTCCAAAATAGACCTTAAAGTAACTAGTTTCTGCTACACAGTAAGCTCTTAATAAACATAATTCCCCCTTTGTCTTCTTCGGCTAAGAATGATTTGATGTATTTGGTGGATAGTTGACAATAAAACATATTTTATCTTTATGCCAACCTAATTGTTTCTTCAGTGAAAAAAATCTGTGAGCCAAAGTCCTCTGGGTCATGCTGTTAAACAGAGCATTTCAGGACGTAGGAGCTTACTATCCATGTAGCCTACACGGTTCTAAGCATGACTGGCTTAATCAAAGAAAGCATTAGTAGAACATAGAAGAGCCAGCAGGGAAGAGTCAAGGCACTGCACCAAGGTGTGGGCTGTTTCAGTTTGGACCCCATCAAGCAAATGGAGAAGAATAAATAAGTTCCTCCAGCGCCATGTGACAGAGACACTTAGGGTAGGATACTCAGGTTAAAAGTAAAGAGCCAAGAATAAATAAGAACCTTCCCCACAGTTTACAAGTAAAGCGGGAAGTCAACTGCTTGCAAACTATATTGCTGGGAAATGAAGCCTCTTTAAACCTTGTATTTAGGTGAACGTTGAACCTTTGCCAATGCAAAGAATAAATACTACTTAAAATCCTTATAAGGCACTGAAGAAAAGAGGTAACAATTCAAACAGGGAAATGGTGTGGGGATAGACATGAGAAAACAGAAAATGGCTGGCAGAGCTGGGACAGTTGAGGAAGAAGTGTCCAGATCTGGCCAAACCTGAGTTACTCACTCCTTTATCCTTCTGGCTTAAGGAGTCTCACAAAATCTTTAAGGAAGAAAATCTGGAAATTGATTTTAAAAATACATTTCTATGATGTCTATGGATATACTATGAGCCTTTCACATTGTAATTTGTTTAAACCACATGGGACCCTGCTGGTCCCATTTTATAGATAAACAAACTGAGGCATAACTTGCCCCAAAATACACATGGCAAGAAACAGAGCCAGAATTTAAAATCATGTAGTCTTGATTAAAGACAGAGTTACCTGGGGCACATAGGTGGCTCAGAGGGTTAAATGTCTGCCTTCAGTTCAGGTCATGATCCCAGGGTTCTGGGGTCAAGCCTGGTGGAACCTGGGGTCAGGCTCCCTGCTCAGAAGGAAGTCTGCTTCTCCATCTCCCTCTGCCACTCTCCTTGCTTTTGTTCTCTCTTGCACTCTCTGTCAAATAAATACATAATTTTTTCAAAATTAAAAAAAAAAGTTATCATAGGATGTAGTAATTTCACTCCTAGGGCCTACTAAATCTGTTCCAAGAGAAATGAAAACATATGCCCACATAGAAATGTGTGCAGTCGTTTTTATAGGAGCATTATTCATAATAGCTAAAAGGTAGAAATAATTCAGAAGTCCATTGACGGTGTGAATGCATAAACAAAATGTGGCGTGGAATTATTGAGCATAAAAAGGTATGAAGTGCTGATACATACTATAACATGGTTGCACTTTGAAAACCCAATGCTAAGTCAAAGAAGCCAGTTATAGAGATCACTAATTATATTATTCCATTTGTATGAAATGTCCAAAATACCCAACTCTGTAGAGATAGAAAGTAAATTACTAGTTACTTATGGTGAGAGTCATGGGAATTGGAAATGGTAGCTAAGGGATATGAGAATCTTATGGAAAAAATAATCAGGTAATCTGGTTCAAGAGATTGGGCTTTCAACCCCTGGGCTATGGCTTTTCCCTTGACCACAGAAGCCTGCCAAGCAGAACTTTTTGATGAGCATGCTCAGATACCTTAAAATACATATAGTTTTGGGGCATCTGGGTGGGCTCACATTATATCCCGGGGTCCTGCGATGGAGCCCCACATCTGGCTCCCTGTTCAGTGGAGAGCCTGCTTCTCCCTCTTTCTCTGTGCTCTCTCTCTCTCTCACTCGCTCTCACTCTCTCTCAAATTAATAAATAAAATCTTAAAAAATATGGGTTTGATATGCATGGGGGAAAGGTCAACCTTAAAGGAGGCTGACTTCACGAGGCTCCGTCAGAAATAGTAGCATGTTACACCAGGTTTTAACATCCATCTGCAGTGACTTTCCTTGTATCCCTCCCTCCCTGTGGATAAAACCTACCATTCTCTTTTCATTCCTGAACATCGCGAAAATGTGGGATAAAAGTATCAGGGTAGGACTCCAGATCAGATTTGTTACATTGTTGCTCTATTTAGTCAAGTTCACCTTTCAAAAAGGGCCAAATTGAATTCCAAACTTAATCTCTCAAGGAAATAACCTTTAAGTTGTGAGAAAGTGTCAGCCACATAAATGGGGCACTGATACTTCAAAACTGAAAAGCTGAAAACTTTTATTTCTCTTGCCTTTGTCAAAACAACAGCAGCAAACTACTAAAACTCAACATTAATTTCTGGTACTTGCCAACAAAATAGGTGTGAAGGGCCCCCTGCTGGTCCTTTACTAATAAATACTGATGAATTGGAGGCCCAGACTCCATGCCTCTGTCTGGCATGTGTAAACTGTCTAAAATTACCAAGGTACCCGGCTCTTTGATGATAATAGTCTCAGGTTGTAAATAACCCTTTCATCATGACCAAGGCTGCTTTCATTGACCTGGGTTTCCCGTGACAAATATGGTAATATGAAAAGGCACACACCTTGTATTTGTCCCTGTTTTCTCAGAGGAGGATTTCATTCCTCAGGTCTCCATTCTAAAGCTCCCCAAAAGTTTTCATCTGAAAATCTGATTATGTCTCTGGCAATAATAATTTTTAAAAAGTGCCCACAGATACACATTTGGTAATTTTCCACCTCCTTTCCTTCTTACCCACCAGATGGTGCTACTTCCTTACATTTTCTGAAGACATCAATTAACTATTTACAGTAGGTTTTAGATATGCCATGTTCATATTCAAATTGGCAAATGTCTCTTATTCAACATGCTGTAAAGTAATAAGGAATTTTGTAAATGGAAACCCGTCAATCATAACTGAAAAGCAAGGTGCGTGACTTTTTAAGTCACTTTCGTGTATTTAAACCACGAAAGGCCAACACCATCACCAGAGACCCCACCGTGCTACCTACATATTATCTTACTCCTAATGTAGGTAAGAGGACATGTGCTCTCATCCCATAAACACTGCTTCATTAAAGAGAAAATAGATTACCCGCAATTATCTTAGAACTGTAACTTCATCTTTAACAAAGAGTTCCAAAGACCTTGCAATATTCTTCCTTAATCACAAAACGTAAAGCAGTCTCCAAAATAAGGATAATAGTTATTCTGAGCCTAAAAGCAACCTTGGAAATGAAAGATCTGAAATTAGAAGGGATAAGTGCTGGATGTGTGGATTGGGTTCTTAGGGTTGTGACAGAGACGGGGCAAACATTCCATTTGCTCTCCTGCATTTCCTGGCCCCCTTGCATGTGATGAGTAAAAAGGACTAGTTCTGACCAGTGAAATCTTAGTGGATGTAAGTATATTCTTTGCAGGCTGAGGTAGTCAAAAGCCCATGTGAGTTTCTCAAGTTTTTCTCTTCCCCTAACAAAATACTGAGGAAGGGGCATGCCCAGGATGGTGGAGTGAACAAGAGGGCCATAGCCCCATCTCTGTGTGGATCTCTGGGTGGAGCAGAAAGTTAGCCGACTCCTATGGGAGATACAACGGGAACAAAAAGTAAACTTTTGTTGTATTAAGCTACCGAGATTTGGGGTTGATCATAATGCTTGAGCATATGCCCCAAACAAAGCCAGCTTGCTTTCTGCTCCGTGGCTTTCTTACATCATTCCTAAGCAATATATTACTTGATTCTGTTTCTGCTTATTTGCTTTTTGGGGCTTTTGTTAGAGTGTAGGTTTTAAGTTGATTTGCCTTCATCTGTATCACATACGGTGCTGGAATCCTTGCCTTTTATTTTCCTCTCTTCACAAGTCATAACTCCAAAAATCTCAAGAAAAGACATTTTCGCATGAGTTTTGTAGACAGAAAGGTTGGAGTCCCAATAATTTAATTTGATAATTTCTGTTTTATGTTAAAAAGCAAAAAGATCTTCCTCAGTATCAGTTTCTTCCCTAAAATGGGAGTAACAAGATCACTGAACTTGTAAATTTGATGTGAAGATGGATTGAATCGGATAATAACCGTGAGTACTTTTTAAAAACGAATGGTATGATTTTCTTTTTTGCTTTTCTGAGCTCATGACTTTCATCTTGGTTTTAAGGAGGCTCCCCTTTGTGTAAGATGAATCTAAAATTTGTTCTAGGAGGAGTACATATAGAATAAATTCCAGTTCTGCTTTCGATAGATACATTTGAATGATGCAGTCAGACAAGAGTCGTGTTAGCTTGATGGACTCGGCTAGGCAGTTCTCCAGTGGTGGAGACAGGTCACTCTGACCGATGACCCGCAGCCCTTCTCTGGAGTAAAACATTCCTTTTTGAACTGTGGGCAATGATGAGAAGAAGAAGAAAGTAAGAGAGTGAGAGCAAAGGGAGCAGATGTCTCTGTACTTTTCCCTCTGTGGGTTTTGGCTCTGGCCTAGAGCAGAGCATTCCTTAAGTGAGAAGAACACTGAGAATAGAGAGGTACTCTTCCTCCTTCCGCCGTTTGAGATTCTGGGAGGAAGCAGGCATGCTGGCTGCCAGACACCCATTTCAAGCACAGTCACCTGAAAATGAACTGTGGTCAGGTGGCTGCCTGGGCTGCCTCTGATCCTTTGTGGGATGCACGGACCCCCAAGTTACTGAGCACCTGACTAGAGAGCTTGCCAGACAGAGTCACCTTAGCAGAACAAGAGGCCTAATGGAGAGACTCGGATCAAGTAGGAAACACAAACAGACCTGAGTAGTGATGACCTGGAACAGCAGGAGCCGAGACTGAGCCACACAGGGGTCACGGCCATGAGACTAGGGCAGCCAAATCCCAGCTGTGCCCAACTTAAACCTCAGCCTTAAATATCTCCAAAGGTAAGCAATATCCTGGTGGATAAAGACTGTTACCCTACAAACCAGAAGCAAAAGACATTATACGCCAGATCCTGGATTCTTCCCTGCTCCCATGAGGTGGTCTGAGCCCCCTATTTTTGTACCCCCACCTGACACCATTCTTCATGACAGATGTAGAAGAATGAAGGAGGCCATATGAAAGACAGCACTTTTATTCTATAGACAAGAACATTATACTTCTAAAGATGTTGGATTTGATTAAATTTAAATGGAATTAAACAGTTAATTTGCTTTTTGATTCAGAAGTAGGGGGTTCAAACTGAAGACCAAAATATTCGTAGACAAAATAAAGTGTGTGTATATATAAACACACTCTATGCACACACACACACACACACTGAATGTATACATACATTTTTACATATATGCATATATATGCATATGTGTGTGTGTATACACACGTATACATAAAATGCATATATACATCAAATGTAATTGCTTTGTTTTGTCTACAACTACTTTGGTCTTCAGTTTGAAGCTGTTACATGTGAGTACGAAAAAAAATACACAACATAGTATGATTTAAATTTATGACCCTGCTCTATATGTGAATGAGCACAGCGTTCATAATAAGTGCTTAACATATGTTGAATTAATAAGAACTTAAAACTTCCAGAAAGTGCAGCATCTCTTGGATATTTAAGCAGCATATAAAACTTAATGTGTTAATGTGTTAAATGAAGAACTGTTGATTCCCACCATTCTGATTTACTCTGCCTCTGTATTATCCATGTCAATACATGGCCTCACCTTTTAGCTGATTTCCTCAGTATTTAGGTTTTCCCTTTTATCTCCACATCTAACCCAGCAGGAAATCTTGTTGACTTTCCTATTAAATAGGTTGACTCTATTTCTTTCTCTCTGTCTCTATTATCTAAATTTAATCAGATTTCTGCATTTTACTTCCTAACTGTTCCGCTATCCATTCTTTTTTTCCTCCCAGAAGCCAATGTAATTTTTTAAAAACACGGAAGAAATCCTGGCAATCTCCTGCTTAAAACCTTTTCAGACTTTTTATTACTTTCAGAATAAAATTGAAATCCACTGTCTTCGTCAACAAAGCCCTGCATGGTTCGGTCTCTGCTTGGATCTCTAAATTTGTCTCCCCCTCTCTCCTCCTTCCTCCCCGGTGCAAACTGTACAGGACTCCTTGCAATTTCTCAGTCATGCCAGAACTTCTGCACATGTCCCATGGGTCTGGAATTCTCTTTCTCTGGATCTTTGCAAAACTAGCTCTTTCACGGTCTATATACATCTCTTCTCAAATATCAATTTAGGAAGATTCTTCTGACTATCCCAGTTATTCTTTATAAATGTTCACTTCCATTATAATACTTATCACCATCTATAATTATTTTGATTTTGAAATTCTGCTTATCTGTTTATTGCCAGGGTCCCCCCATAAACTCTGTGGAGGGCAAGAATCTTGTCTATCCACTGCTGTACCCCCATCACCTAGAACCACTAGTGGCACAGAGAAGGGCTCAACAAATATTTGCTGAAAGAAGAAAGAGGGAAGGAAAAAAGCAAGCAAAGAAGCCAGGAAGCAAGGAAGGAAGAAAAGATGTGAGGAATGAATGAAATGCTCCCAAGTCCAAACCATCAATAAAGTTCATTATGATTAATGTAACATATCATAACCTATTTTCTGTTATGTAAGTCAAGATTAAGCCATCTATTATTTATAATGAAACTGGAACTTATTTGCTTTTTAAAACCCTCATATATTCTGGATTAATTTCACATGAAATTTTATTAGTCTTGGTTATTGAATTGATTTACCAAATTTGAAACACAATTCATCATGTAGTAGTGCGATTTGTCAAATATTTTCAGGTTCCTGCCTTCACATAAATAGCTGGAGAGTACTTTTGGTCCCTTTTAGGTTGGGCGGGGCCATGTGACTAGTTCTAGTTAATGAGTGATGATGGGTGGTGATGGCAGTGCTGTCCGTCATTCTCAGACTAGAGCACATAATTACCAATACAAGATGTTTCAAAGATTTCTTTTCTTCTGCCATGGGTTCACCAGATAAAGTTACCAACTTTATAGTACTTTTATTATTATTTTTCTTTAGATGTTTTTTCCCCCAATAATTTATTAAATTTTGGTGAATGTATGTATTTTTGCTGCATTTTTGTAAAGCCATTACTTGGAAATGTCTTGGAATATATATATTTAAAAAATTTTTATTATTGAAGTATAGTTGACATATATTAGTTTCAGGTAGACAACATAGTGATTTGGCAATTCCATACATTATGCAATGCTCATCACAATAAATGTATCAGAATTATTTTTTTTATCAATTCTTAATCATTCACTTATGCAGGAAACATCTACTATGCATCAGGTACTCTTCTATGCTCTTGGGATAGATCAGTGAACAAAACTGACTATGGTGTTCACTCTTTTGAAGCTAGCATTATAGAGTTATAGAGATAGACAATAAATATCATATTTAGGTAAATTATATAGTGTGTTGTAAGGCAATAAATGTCATGGAAAAGAGAAAATGTAAGGGAGATTGAGAAGTCTGGGATTGGGAGGAGATGGTCGGGGTAGGCCTCGCCAGGGAAGTGAAGTATAAGCAAAGTCTTGAAGAAAGTGTAGGGCTGAGCAGGCAGATATCTAAGGTCAAGTCACTCCACACTGGAGTGAATTAGCTAGAACAATCGTTCTTAATATCTTGGTGTCAGGACTCTTGTATACTCTTAAACTATGGTAAGGAGCCCAAAGAGCTTCTTGACCATTTAGACCCCATGAAAAGATCCCGGGGACTTACAGAGATCCCTGGGTCATCCTTTGATGGATGCTGGAGCAAAGGCTGAGGGAGGCCTAGTCTGTTGTAGGGACTTCAAGAATGCTGGTGTGACCCAGAGAGATCTACGGGAAAAAGACAGGAGAGGAAGTCAGAGAGGAAACTGTGACCAAATCATATAGGACCTTCTAGGATACTATAAAGCCTTAATCCATACTCTGAAGGACATGGGGATCACTTAAGAACTTTGAGCAGAAGAATGGCATGATCTGACAAGCTTTCAACAGGACATTATGGTTGCAGTGTTGCAACTGGACTGAACCAAGCCAGAGAACAAAGCGAGGGACTTGTAAAAGACTACTACAGTAATTCAGTGGGGGTACCCTCATTTATCAGTTGGCTCTAAATGCATCAGTAGACTCATCCCAAGCTCCTTGAGTACTGTTGAAGTAATACTCTTTCCCTTTGACTGATTCACATTCAATGTACTTTTCCCTTCCTTTCCCTCACAGCCTTCTGTAAAGACACTGTTATTCCCTAACTGCACATTTCCCTTAATTTTCTTGTTAAAAGGCAATAGAGAAAAAATTATTTATTTTTATAGCTCCTTTTCAGCCAATATTTTCAATTCCCTACTCTTTTATCAACAAGCTCATTTTTCTAGCTCTTTTAAAAATTGCAATACTCTGAAAGGCAATTATGAGTCCTTTTGTTAACCTTTTTGTTAATCATTTTTCATTTATTCATTTCATTGGGTTCCATGTTTTTTGTTCATTTTGTTCTTTTTATCAGACATATTTTTCTACTAATGAGTCTCTTGCATTTTAAACTAGGTCTGTCTTTGACGTCAATTCGAATATGATTTTTTTTCCCTAATACACTTTTTGGTACGTGAATTCATTATAAAATAAAAATAGAAGTTTCTTCTCTTTTGGTACTTAAAAAATCAAGTAAGTCTATCATCTGCTAGGATTTAATTAGAATGTAGTCACTCAATTTCTCTGTATTTAAAAAATTCTTTCTAGTGTAATACTCGTCCATCTTAAATGTCAATGTTATTTTGAAACGTATTTTATTATGCCACATTGTTTTCTATGATTATTTCACCCACTAGATTGTAAACCCCTTGAAAAATAGGTTTCAGTAATCTTCCTTCACCCACCACCTATTTCTTTATCCCTTGTTGTCTTATAAGAATATAATCCATTATGGCATTTACTCATATTATTTCTTATTCATTTTGGTTTCCATACTGAGGCACTTGAAAAAAAATTTTTAAGTAATCTCTAGGCTCAGTGTGGGGTTTTAACTCACAACCCCAAGATCAAGAGTTGCCTTCTCCACTGACTGACCCAGCCAGGTAATGCTGTACTTAAAACAAAATTATAAAACCTATTAAAATTTTCTAAAACTTAATTTTTAAAACTCTTTTTCAAATTTAAGTGGAATTGAGTGGAGGTGAGAGTAGTACTGGGAGTTATTAATCCAGAAAAGGAGTTTTGGTCTATTTTCTGTCTGTGGACCTTAATAGTCTCTCAAAAATAGATGAAGTATTTTAGTGCACTCATTACCTTGATCTAATGATTATATGAGACCTTTTCCCTCAGGGGAAGAAAGAGTAAAAAAGCACAAATCAAGGGCATCTGGGTGCCTCAGTCATTAAGCTTCTGCCTTCGGCTCAGGTCATGATTCTAACATCCTGGAAGGGAGCCCCGCATCGGGCTCCCTGCTCGGTGGGGCGCCCGCTTCTCCCTTTCCCTGCTGCTCCACCTTCCTGCGTTCTCTCTGTCTCTCTCAAAGAACTAAATAAAATCTTCCAAAAAAAGGTACAAATCAGTTTATTGAAGATGGCTAACAATTCTACAGTTAAATTTAAAAATATATAAAAACTGCTTATTTCTAAGCAGTTTAACTCCTATATAAAATTTAAAATATCATATCTAATTGATATTATCAGTTTAAAATGATTTATTTATTTATTTTTAAAGATTTTATTTATTTATTTATGAGGGAGAGAGAGATTGAGCACAAGCAGGGGGAGCAGCAGCCAGAGGGAGAAGCAGGTTCCCCGCTGAGCAAGGAGCCCCATGTGGGACTCTATCCAAGGACTCTGGGGTCATGACCTGAGCCAGCTGAAGGCAGACACTCAACCGACTGAGCCACCCAGGCATCCCGATTTCATCAGTTTTATTTTTTTTTGCAATTTCATAATCCTTCATTTAGTAAGCTAAGTAGAAAGTTTTATAATAACTTTTCTCTCTCCTTCCTTTCTTTCTTTCACTTAGACTGCATCTTCTCCCTCTTATTCTTTCAAAGGAAGAGAAGAACCAACCAATATCAAGGGTGAATGTCGTTTGCAGAAACAACAAGAACCAGTTTTGCACTCAGGAGAGAGTGCCATGCCTCCTCCTGGTAATTTCCAGTGCACCACGTATTCAGAGAAATTTCTCTAGTAACAAACTGTAGAAATGATCCTTGAAACTCTGGTCTTTGAAATGTTTATTTTTGGTATTATGTATCCCCTGAGTATACACAGGGCAACTGCTACACATGTAGGGTATCCATATAATTTATTGTCTGAATTGGGCAGTTTTGAGAATTAAAAGGCAGCATTACCAATAATCAATTGAGGACAAAATGTAGAAACTGACTGTTCCCAGCTGACCAGAATGTCTGGTCACATTAGTCAAAGTTCTACGGGAACACTTTTCTCCCCCAGGATTTTGTGTCCTAGAGAGGAAGGAGCTTCTAGAATAGTATGGGGAAAAAAACAAAACAAAACACTTTTATCTTTTCTCTGCCTTTTCTCGTATCCATCCCTAGGAGATGAG
The DNA here is from genome assembly GCF_964662115.1 of Mustela nivalis. Taxonomy (NCBI): domain Eukaryota; kingdom Metazoa; phylum Chordata; class Mammalia; order Carnivora; family Mustelidae; genus Mustela; species Mustela nivalis. The sequence goes on along the minus strand of NC_139031.1, from coordinate 26,333,820 downwards.
GAGTGATTTTGCTGATTGATGAGTTTGGGAGAAGAAATGGAGCATTTAATCTCCAAGTATAACTACTGCCAAAGCAGCCAATGTAATACTTGATACTTCTAAAAATAAAAATTTCTCCAGATGCTTGTTGCAGAAGTTTCTGACATTATATAAAATATTTTTTTTTGCTTGATAATTCTAATTTTAAATGTCCATATGGACTTTTGGAAAACTAAATTTAAGCATATCCCTCTCTTTACCACGGCTCCTTCTACCGTAAATCTTTTCATATGTTCAGGTAATATGTTCTTTAGGGAAGCTTTCCTATTTTTGCACATCACCCAAAGATGCCTTCTCTGTTTCAGAGAATCCTCTATTTAATTAAATTTAAATTGAACTCTTATCTTTTTGCATCAACCAGCTTTTTGATTTAGGCAATAAATCAGGTTTTATCTACTTTGTTATGTGTATGATTGAGCTACATTTATTAGTAATCTAAGGCTTGTTTAAAGATTTTTTAAAAAGTAATCTCTATACTTAGCTTGGGGCTTGAACTTACAACTCCAAGATGACTCACACCAACTAAGCCAGCCAAACACTCCATATTATCAATCTGAATTTTTTAAAGATTTAAAAAAAAATTTATTTGAGAGAGAGAGTGAGTGAGCAAGCATGAGAGACAGAGAGAGAGAACACCATCAAGGGAATGAGCAAAGAGAGAGGGAGAAGCAGACTCCCCACTGAGAAGGTAGGCCAACCCTGGGACTCAGGGATCACCACCCTAGCCAAAGGCAGACACTTAAATGACTGAGCCACCCAGGTGTCCCTATTAGTCTAGATTTTAAAATTGAACCCAAATTACAAAGACCAAGTTTGGACAATTTCTTTTTCTTTTTTAAAGGCCTCCCTGCAAGAGAGTAAAGCTTCAGTTTGTTACTTTTGAGAATGCTATAGATCTTTCTATGATACTGAATCTTTAATGTTAAAGACAGAATCACAAGATACTAAAGACAAAACTAAATATTTTTTTAAAAGATTTTATTTATTTATTTGACAGGCAGAGATCACAAGTAGGCAGAGAGGCAGAGAGTGGGGGGAAGCAGGCTCCCCGATGAACAGAGAGCCCAATTTTGGACTCCATCCCAGGACCCTGAGACCATGACCTGAGCCAAAGGCAGAGGCTTCAACCCACTGAGCCACCCAGGCGCCCCAACAAAACTAAATATTAACAAATACCTATTTTTCAACTGCTTGCAAAAACGAGAATGGCTTAATAAATAATCAGGAAAGAGGCAGTACTATTTCATGTATAATATATCTTTTAGATTAGGAAACATCTATAATTGTTTACTGCTGTATTATGCAGTATGCTGTATTATGCCTCTCTCTTAAATCTCTCAAAGCCAAACTTGCTATTATTTCAGGACTAAAAAACACCAAGCTCCAAGTACCTGACTACTTACTACAACTACTCTGAATTGAGTGTCAGTCTCTTCCTTAGCTCTTTAGGAGTAAATTCAGTTGAGTACCCCCAAATTGAGAGGCCTGTACCATTCAGGCATTCCTTCTTGAGATGGGATCCTTCCTCTACTCCAGCTGAAGGAGCTCGAGTGAGAGATATCAAGAGGTCACAGGGAGACTGCACTGGAGTCTAAGGAACCATACTGCCTTCACTCAGTTGACTTCCTCATAAACCCCTTCGAAGTTTGAGACCAGTCAACATCTACCTCAGCAAGTTGCCTTTTCTTGGTGGTCATCTTCCACAGCTCATCCCCTTCCTTAAATACTGTGGTCCCTCATCTTTAGGTACACTGTACTGTCTTCCTAATTCTCTCATGACTTGTGTTTTTTCTTTCTGTCGTTGAGTATTTTCTCTCCTTTGATTTTTGAGGTGATCCTCAAAATTCTATCTTCAGGTCTCTCATCTTTTTTCTGTAGATGTTTCCCTCCTTTGTGTCAACCACCACCTCAGCACAGAAGAATCCCAATTCTACACCCCTGGAGAAATTCCTAACTACCTGCTAGATGTCACCACCTTGGGATCTCTATACCTCAAAAAGCAACGTCTGTTACCATTTGTACGGGCTCTTTGTCTTCCTTCCTCTGTATCTTTCCTCTTGCCATTCCCTCCGTCTGGAGTCCCTCTGCAATTTCAGCCTGTTCAAATTCTGCTGGTAAGTTAAGCCTTAAATATCATCTCCAGCTCAAAGCTTATCCAGATTTTCTTCCCTTTTTTTTTTTTTTAAGATTATGTTTATTTATTTATTTTAGACAGAGAGAGTGAACATGAGTGGTGAGGAGCAAAGCAGGGAGAGAGAGGGACAAGCAGACTCCACACTGATCATGAAGCCTGATACTGGGCTCAATCCTAAGACTCTGAGATCAGGACCTGAGCTGAAACCAAGAATCAGATGCTTAACGGATTGTGCCACCCAAGTGCCCCTTATCCAGATTTCCTCAACCACATTTGATGTCTTTGTATTTTAAACTCACATGGCATTTCAGGTATATCTAACTTACAGAAACAGTTTTATTCCATATTCCATATAATTTTATATAATCATCTTATCCTTATACTATAGTTCATAAATTATTCCTACTATGTACTATCTACATGTTAAACAAATGTAGCTTTTCCTCCTCTGTGACTGAGCTGATTATTCTCACAAACCACCACCTGCCTGGTATGAATAAAGCACAGAAGTTAATGGCATACATGATGTGACATTGTTTTTCTAAAGAAATGTACGATGAGGAGGGTTATGACATATTTTTCCTGACTTCATCCACCAAAGAGCACCATGTTTCAAAAGGGAAATAATTCACAAAAACCCCAGTGCTCTGAGAGCCCTCATGTGGATGATCAACATTTCGTTCTGATTACTCTCTCCAATTTTTACCTTGTGGGTTCCTAGAGGAAGGGAGAAGAAAGATTCTCATTTAATCAGCCCTTCACACTCCTGCTCAAGCATCATCTGCTTTTACTTTGTGACCTACTGTCACTATTTGCTCAAGGGTCTGGTCCCTGCCCTTTCCTCTGTGGCCACCAGTCTATCCAGACCACTACATACGGATCCTTTCCTTTCTCTGCTAGTAAGTGAGAAATTTGTCAGAATTCTACAGGAGAACTGTAGGTCCCTACAGCAGTAGAAAGTAATACTTTTGAGTAAGGGACTGGTGGGGGGCGGGTGGCTAGGTAGGGAAAGATAGCTTAGGGGTTTACGGGATCAGGCTCACAGAAATCCCCAAATTATGGAGGTATAAGGAAATTAGATATAGGAGAATACACCAGACCACCCTGCCCCAGGTTGGGGTGTGTGTGTCTTTTTTAGGACAGTCACCTGTGACCAACAAAGAATAACCAGACCCTAAAAAGAAGTAAGTCATTAAAGATACCATTGCTAGTCCTTACTCAAGGCAAGACATCAAGATTGGTGTCCTCATCAAGTAAGGCCTCCTTACTCAAGGCAAGACAACAAGAATGATAAGACCAAAAGCTCCCTGGTCAATTCTAAATAAAAGACTGCCAGTGGAGGCCCATGTTGGCAACTCTGTCCAGACCCCTCTCAGTCCTGAGAGCCTTTTTTATACTCTTGCTTAATAAAACTCTATTGCCTTATTCACTCTCCTTTGTCCACGAGATTCATTCTTCAACTCCATGAGACAAGAACCTTGCTCTCCCACCTCACTTTCTTCTACCTCACAGCTCTCGGATCCAGAGCATGCAGGCTCCTGAGGAAAGGAGATGGTTAAGCCCATCTTGACCATCACACAGTCCTTGTTCCTGTTCTGGTCAATCTTTGGATACTGGAGCTCAATCTCTCCACCCCTCAAGACTATTACACCTTCTGGGGTGCAGAGCTCGTTTAGTCAGAAGAACATGAGATTTCTGTTCCTCGGGTCTTGAGTTCAAAACCCACATTGGGCTGGTGCTTACAGAAAGAAAGAAGGAGGAAAGGTGGAAGAGAGAGAGAAAGAGAGAGAGAAAGAAGAAAGACTACTGTAGCCCCTTGTATTCTTCTCCAGAACTCCTCCTCCAGCCATCTCTTTCAGGGATCCTGAATTCATCTTACTGAATTTACAAATTAGAAGCCTATCTGCAAGGGCGCCTTGGTGGCTCAGTGGGTTCAAGCCTCTGTCTTCGGCTCAGTTCCTGGGATTGAGCCCCACATTGAGCCCCACATCGGGCTCTCTGCTCGGCGGGGGGCCTGCTTCTTCCTCTCCCTCTCTCTGCCTACTTCTGATCTCTGTCTGTCAAATAAATAAATAAAATCTTCAAAAAAAAAAAAAAAAAAAAAAAGAAGCCTACCTGCAGGGGAGAGTCATGTTTTCTTCCACTTCTTTATGAAGTCCTGGGCTTCATAAAGATCGGAAAACGTGTCTGGACTTCTGCTCCAGCCTCCCTATCTCTGATATTAAGCATCTGCTCCACCAGGAATTCACAGACAGCCTAGGTGCCTGGACTGCCTGATACCACACTCTGGTGGAACAGAGTCTCTGCCCACACAAACCTGGATTTGTCTTTACAGAAATCTCTGTAAAAGGGCACAGAAAAATATTACTTTGAGGGTAATGAGAATATAATAAATCTGAATTTTTAAAAATATTTTTCCATATTCAGTATAATCATTAATTTTATAATAAAGCAGCTTTTTTTTTTTTTTTTTTTTTTAGTTAGCACTTGTGTCTTTCCTCCTGGCTTTTTAATCTTATTTTTAAAATATTTTATTTATCTATTTGACAGAGAGATAAAGAGAGAGCACAAGTAGGCAGAGAGGCAGGCAGAGGGAGAGGGAGAAGTAGGCTCTCCACTGAGCAGGGACCCAGATGTGGGGCTCAATCCCAGTTCCCTGGGATCATGACCTGAGTTGAAGGCAGCGTCTTAACTGACTGTGTCACCCAGGTGTTCCTCTGCCTGGTGTTTTAATTGGGATGTATCTTTCCATGGCCTCCCCTTTTCCCATTCTACACACACATGTATGTACATACAAGCCCCCACACATTAGCCTGAGCTTCTTGGGCATAAGACACTTTGAATCTACCTTTAACAGCAAGCACAGTGTTGTGAACATGGTAAACTGTTAAAATGCACCTAATCCAAGGGTTAGGAGCTCTATAAACCTTGGTACAATGAACCAAATGCTTGTGTCTCCCTAAAATTCACGTATTGAAATCCTAATCCTTAACGTGATGGTATTAGTTGGTGGGACCTGCTAATTCATGGGTTCATGAGCTCTCATGAAAGGGATTAGTGCCCTTACCAAAGGGACTCCAGAGAGTTTTCTTGCCTTCTTTGTCATGTGAGGATAAAATGAGAAACTGGCATTCCACAGCCTTGGAACGGGACCTCGCTGCAACCTGACCGAGCTAGCATCCCGATCTGAGACTTCCAGCCTCCAGAAGTGTGAGAAAGAAATCTCTGTTTATAAACCACCCAGTCTGTGATACTTTGTTATTGCAGCCAGAACTCACTAAGCTATTTGGCCATACCTGAGACATAATTGATCTCTTTATGTTCGTGAACTTTTACCAGCCCTTTAAAATTTTTTGCCTTAAGCATACATTACGCATGTAATCTATTATCACGTCCAGACGGGAGGGTGGGCTTTCTTAACTAGGAGCTCAGAGACAAGTTCCCCCACCCCTTTTTAAAATTTATTTATTTATTTATTTGAGAGAGAGAGAGAGAAAAGCACAGGCAGGAGAGGGGGGCAGGGTGAGAGGCAGACACAACTCCCTAAGGAGCAGGCAGCCCAACTCCAGGCTCCATCCCAGGATGGGGAGATCATGACCCTGAGCCAAAGGCAAACGCTTAATTACTCAACTGAGCCACCCAGGTACTTAGAGACCAGTCCTTCTTAATCTCTGGCCTCTCTTCCCCAGGTTGTTTTGGGAAGGTGGAGACAGCATGAGGCAGTAGATGCATTGCTATGTAGTAAACAGCAAGGGTAGAGAAATCACAAGTCCATTTATTTGGGTCTCCGATAATCTATCTCTAAATCCTGCACGTTTCAAATCTTCTCTTTAATTACGTTTTCAAGCTGTTATCTGCTGGTGAATAGAGATACATCCGACTTCTATATTCATCTTATATCAAGCTACATGTTAAACTGCCATTTTTTCCAATTCTTTGTAGACCTTTTTGAGTTTTCTATATAAGCAATAATGGTGTTTTTATTTTTTTCCTTTCCACTTATTAGGTCTGTAAAAGCAGGGGAGTGAGTCAATGGAATTATACTGCTGTAAGGTTATTACATTTGTGAGGTGTGGGGTGTAAGATGCCAAGTGGAAAGTGAGAACTGAAAAATGGAAAATAGAAACTGTCAGATATAAAAGGTAAACTGTGACTATGGACAATACTGACAGGAAATGGAAACTGATGAGTTAAGTAATCCTATTGTTAGCTGTAGAACAAACATTAGCAACATAATAAAGAGAGATATAGCTAAGAAGCCAGTAGATAAAATGGACCCCCACACACAAAAAATTCAAATAACCCAAAAAGAAGGCAAGAAAGGCATAAGGGATTAACAAAAAAGAGAAGATATAAAATGAAAATAAGTAGCAATATTAGAGACTTAAATTAACTATACTGATAATTACATTATGTGCAAATGGACCAAATACACCAGTTAAAAGGCAGAAATTGTCAGACTGGGTTAAAAAAAGCAAGTTCTTATGTATTTCTGGAGAAATTGTAAACCCCATAAGCTTTTCAGGAAATTTTTTTTGCTTCCCTTTTTTTTGGTACAGAAATTTGCATAATTTGCGGGCACCTAGGTGGTTTAGTGGGTTAAGCCTCTGCCTTGGGCTAGGGTCATGATCTCAGGGTCCTGGCACTGAGCCCCCCATCAGGTTCTCTGCTCAGCATGGAGCCTGCTTCCTCCTCCTCTCTCTCTTTTTCTCTCTCTCTCTGCCTGCCTCTCTGCCTACTTGTGATCTCTCTCTCTTTCAAATAAATAAAGAAAATTGTTGAAAAAAAGTTAGGAATTTGCATAATTTGAATTTGATCCAGTTTACCATTTCATTAGAAATTGCAAATATGGCTAAATTTGAACAAAATACTGCGTTGAATCAAATCTGCTTTACTCACTCTTATTTTCTTTTTAGAAAACTTTTTTTTAGATTCTGAGAGAAAATAAAAGAATAATAAAATAATCTGTAGGTAAAAACAAAACAAAACAAAACAAAACCCTACTCTGAATGCCTTTCATAGTTCATGCAAACAAGACCTCCAGCTTGAGAGAAAATTTCATCTTTGCCTGGAATACCCCTCAACACATTGTTAGAGGCTCTATAGTATAGTTATAGTATAGCTTTGTGTGTTTTTTAAAAGTTATTTATTTGAAGTAATCTCTGCATCTAACCTGGGGCTCAAACTCATGACCCAGAGATTAAGAGTCACATGCTCTTCTAACAGAGCTAACCAGGTGCCCCTAAACCTTTGTTGGCTTAATGTTGTAAACTTCAAAGAGTTTTTTTTAGTGAATCCCAAGTTAATACAGCATTATCATAATAAATTTAGTGATTGGTCATTTTATCACATGTAAAAAAATACATCTCTTTGGGAGACATAACAAGATTTGCTATCTTTGAGCGGAAAGAATAAAATCCCCAATCATACATGAATTTGGACTCTAATATATGTACACACACACACACACCCTTGTATTTAGAACCATCTTAGCAAGTTCACATTTCAACTGAAGAAAATGTGTAACAAAAGCACGGTAAAACCACATCGTTCTCACCTTTGACACGGGTCTTGGCAGAACTGAAAAGGGGCTCTGTCCCCCTCATACCTCTCACTGCAAATATCTAAGCCGCCAATGCCAAGTAGGTTGTCATTGCAACGGATTATTTACCTCCCTTTAAAAGCCCACAGACCTCCTTCCATTATGCCTTTAATGCATAAAACCCAAACTCCCAGGTTGCTTTTATCACTTGTATATTCTGCTCTGTACCTTCTCATCCAGAGAAATTCACATCACTCTCCGACCTGGCAAACTTGTCCGTTACGTCCTCCATAACTTAAAATCTGTAATCAAGAAAATCCCCCAGATCATAGAAGTGATCCAGGCAGCTATACAGCTAGTCTCTGCCAAGCCCAGACCTTAACCCACAGCCAGGGGCATGCAGGTGACGTCAAAGGGCAGTTTTCTAAAGTGGCACCACCTGGGCATCACAGGCTCTCTACGAGTTACCTAAAGTGGGGCCTTCTGTGCACCACTTTAGGGGAGATCAAAACAAGTCTTCCCACATTCTAGCCAGGACTTACATTAACTTCCATGGGGCCTGGAACACCAGCCTCCATGGAGGTCGCTCAGTGGGCATGAACAAGAGGGAGAGCCAAAGACGAGTCCGTGTCATCAGCACTCCTACAGATTTGTCGAGCAAAACCCAAAATGTATACATATGTAAACAGGTATGGATACAGGTTATACACCAGAAAACTTAGATCTAGTTTTATATTCTGAGTAATACCAATGGCTAGAACATGGAATAAAATCTCAGTAAGCATTATGGGGAAAGAATTAATTTTATTTAAAAATCCATAGTGTTTAGTGACACATAATTTTCTTTCTGTAATACAACGTAATTGTAAAATGCATACTGGGGACCAAGAGAATGCCGAGGTCTTTATAAACTTAGGGTGTTATTTTGCCAGAATTAACAAATGATTTTGGTTTGTATCATTTCTTGCATTTAATGTGTAGCAAAAACTACACAAAAAGATCCTGAGCTTAGTTACATGAGAGAAAAATCTCTGATTTCTTTATATAAAAAAATATGTACATGACAAAATACTTTTGATATATAACTTCAACTCGACTGCTTCCTGAGTGAGAGTCACTAACTGGAATGTATCATTTGCAGGCAGTCCTGGTATTCTGGAAGATTCTTTGGCAGTTTTTGGTCAACTGACGATTTAGAAAGGATTTAAAGAGCCAAGTTTCATTTGGAATTTAAGTGGTGAAAATACAGTCTAATTTCTTGATGAGAAAACCATTTAGTTAAAATACTAGCAGGTTTTTAGGCTTATTTATGTACGTGAGAGAAGACAGGACCAAATCCATAATAAACAGCAGGTAAACGCCATGCCTGTTTCCTATTTTAACCTGTGCTAATTCCAAGGGTGATTGCTGTCCTTTACAAATAAACAAAACAGATAAACAAGAGGACAAGCAAACCTTTGAGGACAGCGCATCTGAAATAGCGAGCAAAGTATTGCCTACTGCTGGTATTACTTGTTATTTTTTTTTTTTTTATTTCGGTTAAAAGTTAACATGCCATTGTTTGTTAATTTTCAACAGGCCATGTTCTCGGTCACTTTTCCAATCATCAAGAAGGAGATATGGCAATCCATTTGTGTTCCTTTTTTTCCTAGTTTCCCTTAAAACCAAAGTTTTGTCTGTACAGCACGGTTTAGATCAATGCAGTCAGAATAATTGGAAATTAAAACCAGAACATCTTGCAGGTAGACTTGGCATAGATGAGAATTTGTGTGAAAACTTTAGTTCTTATTCATAGGGTTTTGTTTTCACATTTCCAGTGGTTTTTTTTTTTTTTTTGAAAGCCTCATTTTTCTTTCTTTGTTCAAATGAGATTATAAATTAGCCGAGATATCAATAAACCCCATAAATCTAACCCCCCCCCAACTGGTCTACTATTTAAAGAACTGCTTGAACAGCACTGAGTTTACTTCATTTGCTATTCTCGGTGCAGTATGAAACGAAAAGGACATTTGACTCCATCGTGTCTAATTTTTTGCCCCTCTTCTTATTTTTAAGGAGACTGCTGTGACGGTGGAAACCATAAGCCATGTGTAACCCATGGATGGCATGGTTAGGAGTGCTACTGCCCTTGATCAAGTTCACTCATTCAGTCCTCAAACCAGCACTGCCTCCAGTGATGAAGAATCGACCTTTCAACATCTTCTGGGCTGCCCCAACAATGCAGTGTCAACATTTCTTCAATGTGGATTTGAATCTTCAGTTATTTAATATTATATCAAATCCCTTAGAGACTCAGAGGGGATCAACAATTGCCATATTTTATCCAAATGAATTAGGGTATTATCCTTATTTCTCTCAAGATGGAAAACCCTTTAATGGAGGGATACCACAGAATATGAGTCTTTCTAAACACCTCAAGAAGACAGCTGATGACATTGCACGTGTTGTCTCTTGGTGGAGATCAGAAGGTCTTGTTGTCATTGACTGGGAAAGCTGGAAACCCGAATGGGATAGAAATTGGGGTCATAGACTAATATATAAAAACTACTCCTTAGCCTTCACCAGAAACCACCACCCTGACTGGTCAGAAATGAAAGTGAATACAGTTGCCCAACAGGAATTTGAAAGTGCTGGAAGGAGTTTTATGCACACTACTCTCACACTGGCTTTAGAAATGAGACCAAAGTGTTTATGGGGCTTTTATCTCTACCCAGACTGCTACAATTATGATTATAAAATAAACCCACAGACGTACACAGGTAAATGCCCCAATGATGAAATTTTCCGCAATGACCAACTCCAGTGGCTATGGGAAAAAAGCACAGCACTTTATACTTCAATATATCTGGATAAAATATTGAAGTCAAGTTTAAATGCTTTGAAATTTGTTCATTATCGAGTTAGGGAAGCCATGAGGATTGCTGAAATGGCTAGACATGACTACCTTTTGCCAGTTTTTATTTTTTCCAGACCATTTTATTTGCATAGTATTGAAGAATTGTCACAGGTAAGGAAAAAGTACACTCATCTAAAAATGGAAATTTAGTACAATGACTATACAAAATCTGTGAAAAAAATGTTTTAGTGTAATTATTTTCCCTTAATAATAGAATACTATTTTATTATTAAAGGTATATATTTTCTCAAATGTTAAGTCAATTCTGAAACAGTATCACTGACAACTAGATGTTTACTTGGTTTTAAGATGATGATTCTTATCAGCTTAGCATTTTTAGGGGCTTCCTGAAACCCCTTGAGTTAAATGATACAACAGATGAAGCTTGAGTTAAATGATGCAACAGATTAATTTTAACCTTGGAGAAATTTCAGAATCCGCTTTTTAATAGGGAAGAGTAATAGCAATTTTTCAAATCTAAAACATACAGAACAAATTATTAAGCAGTTACAGTTTTTGTTATACTGCATCATTGTGTTTTTACTAAGTTCATTGAAAAATACCATAAATTCCATGGATTTTATATTGAAGAGTCTACAATGTGATCTAGTGGCTAGTGTCAATACTTTAAAAACAGTTTATGTAGATGGATACCGTCCTTTGACTTAACACAAAGTAGGAGCCACAAAGAGGTGGGAAGGAGCTTGTTTGGAAGATAATGAGTTTGCCGACATGTGCAAGTATTCAAGATTTAGCTAGACTGTCATTTAGATAGGACATTATTAGAGGGCTTCAATGGTTGGATGGATAGCTAGCTAAGAAAACCCTTAAATCCCCATCCATACCTGTGAGCCCACAGTGCTGTTACTCCACTACCCAACACAGACACAGGGCCACTGGAAAGACTACACCAGTCACTTTATTAGACTGCTTATGTTTGAGATGAGGACATTTAAAAGCAGTGTCAATTCTTCCTCAAACTTTTCAGAATAAACATCTACTAACAAAAATGCTGTTGAGTAGACTTGACATTGTATCATTAAGGATTACTCATTAATGGGATGCTCATTCAATAAGTTTAGGAGGAAAAGAATCATAACATCTTGACAAAAAGCTGGAGGATCTCAGAGGTGTCTAATCCACTTCTCACCCAAACATGGATTCTTACTTATCTGGCTCTGCTTCAGCACTTTTCCGTGGCACTCTCCCTAGTCCAGAAGAAACACTGACACTTGCGGACAGTGTTAATTCCCAGAAAGTTCTTGAGTATGTTGAGTCTACTCTGCCCCTGGATAACTTCATACCATTAATTTTAATTCAATCTTCTGGTGCAACCTAGAATAAATCAAATCCTTCTTTCAGAAGTCAGGTCTCCAGGTATTTGAATACATCAGTTATACCTACCAAAGTCTTCTCATAAATCATTCCTCAACAGATCTCTCAAATCATGTCACTTTCTCAGATTCTTTTGGGAAAAAGACTTGGTTACATTTATTCAGTCCACAATTATTTACTGAGTGCCTATAATGTGTTGTAATAATAATAACAACAGTAATATTAATAATTATCAATATTAACAATATTAATCAATAATTAATATTAATCAATAATATTAATATTAATAACATCATTATTATTAATAATAATTATAGTGGTAGAAACTAATAATAGTCCATATAGCTAGATACTTTGTCTTGAAAGAAAATGAGAGAATGAGATGAGTCACATTTTAATGAAAGTCTTAATCATAACTTTCCTATTTTTTGTGTTATTAGACTTCTGACATAAATAATGGGCTACATAACACCTCTGAGCTCTACTTCAGAAATCAATAGACCACATACTCTACTTACCAAAAACTACAGAATTAATCTGAGTATTATTATAGTGAAGCATTTTAATACATCCTACTGGCCTTCACCAATCAATGAATGATATGGATCTTTTTTACCTATTGTCTAAATACCATAACTTTACAAAGAAATAATTTAAAATACCAACTCTGTTTGATATTTTCTTTCAGAAGTTTCCCAATTTAAGTGAAAGACTTGATTTACATTTAAGGATTATGATACTGGCTAGTAAAATAGAAGGAAAATTTCCTTTCTTGTTACGTTACCTACGCAAATTGTGGAACGGAAGCACTAGTGTTACTGGAGGCTTCCCATAATGCAGGGACACTGTGCCGTGGCACAGCCATTTTCTCATCCTAGTATTGAACACTGTGTCTTTGCACTGGATATTTGGTTCTCCACACCTTGGAAGGAAGGAAAGAATGAAAATTGCTTCATTTCTCTGTTCCATCTCGGTTCCATCCCCTTATGCCCTGCATCTTTGTTCTTGCTCTATAATCATGAACATAACCTTCACAGTTTCTTGTCTTGGTAAATTATAATCTACTTAGTCGCCCAGCTTGTGTCACTTGTACCCTCCCCGCTCTTTCCATTATCCAAGAGATACCCATCTTCGTTTCCAAGTCACTCTTCCTCTGTCTTACAAGGACTGACACTGCCTTCGTTGACACCCTCATCATTTCTCATTCAGCAGCATGCATCACCTCCCAACTGGTGTCCCTCCCTACCAGCCTGACCTCCTCCTCCAATACATGTTTTATGTGACAGCCAAAAACATCTATCCAAGTTGCAAATTGGGGGTTTTCCAGGACTAAAAACTTCTTTTGTACTTTAGTCTGAATACTTTAAAATAGCATAAAAGATTCTCTGCATTCGGAACCTCCCTATATACAAAGATTCAGATGCCGTCACTTCTTCCCCAGTCCACTGTTTTACCACAAGAGCTCCTGGCAGTTCTCTGGGGGGATTGGTTTTCTTCTACGTAGGAACCTCTGCCCTTATTCTTCCTACTGTACTCGGAATTCCGCCCTCTCTAATCGGGCTTATGAATTCGCACTCATTTCCAAAGACACATGTAAAATCTCACCTCCTGAAGCTTTCTGAAGGAAGATTTCCCAGACTCTTCCATGTAGAATTAAGCAGTACCTCTGATCTATATGTCTAGTGGGACAATATGGAACCAAATTTGTTATACTATAATCACTTTTTTTAAAGCTTTTTATTTATTAATTTGTTTTTTTTTAATCACAGCAAGCTTTGTTCTTTTTATTATGATGATGATGATTATTGTTCAGTGGTTACAGGTAGTATAACTTCAAAGTTAAGAGTTCCAGCAAATTATAATTACTTGTTTATATGTTTGTCTCAACCATCAAGAGCTCCCTTGAGGACAGGAACTGCAATCTATTTCATTTTTATACTCTCAGTGTCTAGAATATGCCTGGAACATCATAATATTTATCAAACAAAAGCTAAGCATCCAAGGCAGAATTACCTTTCCTAATTCTGCTCTACAGTATTTTGTTTGAGAAACACAGATAACATTATCAGTGTGTGTGTGTGTGTGTATCTGTTTTTACCACAATTGATGGGTTGAGTCTTATCACTGAAATGTCAATGACTAAATTGAGTTTGGCAGAAACTACTTGTGATACTTCTCTTTTCTAGGAAGATTTAGTACATACAATTGGCGAGAGCGCCGCGTTGGGGGCGGCAGGGATAATATTGTGGGGAGGATACGAATACTCTGATTCGAAGGTAAGCAGTGATTTCTCTGTCAGCATCTTGAATATATTCCTGATACTGCTTTCTGTTTTACTTTTCCATATCAGGGACAAATGGTTATCTGTTCCCATGACTTTAATGAAGCTCAAACAGTACAGGGACTAACATTGTTTGAGCACCTACTCTGTACCCGCCACTGTGGCTAGTGTAGCCTGGAAAGAGCACAGGTTTTCCAATCAGACAGCCCTAAGGGAGAATTCAATTTTCATATTCTGGAAGTGTAATCTTAGGCTAGTTAATTAACCTCTCTGAGTCTCAGTTTCTCCATCTAAAAAAAAAAAAAAAAAAAAAGAAAAAGAAAAAGGTACCGAAAAAACCTATTCTGCAGGGATTTCAGTAGATGCAATGATATAATGTATATGTGACAAAGAAAAAGAATAGTAAATTTTAAAAACAAGTATTATTTCATCCACATTAAGGGGGATGGGTTTTCTAAAAATGGCTCTTTATTGCCTGATCAACAAAGATAGAAATGCTCGTGGGAGGAAAAAAATATATGTATATAAGGTTTTATTAACAATCTGCTCTTGATCGTAGTAGTGCCCCCACAAAATAACTATTATTTTTCACAACTGAATTTGAACATGTTCTATTGGTCGCGGGTCACACTGCCTAAATGAAAATTCTGAACTGCAGCTTTTCTTCACTTGCAGGTATGAACAGATAGTCTCATTTCCAGGTATTAAAACATCCAGTCTCCTTATACATAAAAAGGGCCATCTCTTTCTCATTCAGTGTGGCACGGAAGAGCTGTTAAGAGCAGGAGGCCAGAGTTGGGTTGTCTGGGGTCCACTGCGTGCTTTTTGTCACCTACTAACCATGTGACCTTGAGCAGCTCATTGACTCTACAATTCCTCTATCTGTAAAATGGGGAAAATAATAGTATCTTCTCACTGGGCTCTTATGCGAACTGCATCATAACATGCATAAAGCGCTTAAAACAGTGCCTGGGATGCGGGATGTGAAATGTACGTGTTGGCTATTATTCCAGTAAACATTTCCTGCCCTTTGTTCCCACACCCCTTGCTTAAGTCTTAGGTATGGGGAAGAGGATCGTGGGGCAATTTCTTTGTTCATTTGCTTTAAGGAACCATGGGGGAAACTGGGTTGGGAGGAGACTAAGTGGGCAATGTAATTTTTATTTATTTGGGACATTTATAATTATTTTTGGTTTTTGAAGTTCTTCCCACACAACCGCCACATAGGAACTGGCTCTTTTTTTGCATGAGGGGTCACTGATATTTGGTTAGAGACACTCCCACACAGCCTGCAACTCAAGCATATCCCCAAGGCTTTGCTCCTGAGGCCTTGGTAAGAGGAAACTGTCAAATGCTCAGGTGGGGACGGCTGCCAGAGCTGTAGGCTGGCAAGAGGATAAGGAGCTTGCACTGGAGTGTGTTAGGTTGGAAATGCTTGTGAGACTTGCAGGTGGAGATGTCACCCAGGCAAAGTCTGGGAAGTACACATTTGGGAGTTCTATTTAGAGCAAGGAGATGGGGTGAGTGTATCCAGAGACTACAGCTGGAGAAGAGAAGAGGTCTAAGAATTAAGCGTGAAGTTCTCCAATGTTCAGAGGTAGGAAAGATGAGCAGAATCTAGCAAAGGACACTATGAAGGAACATCCAACGAGGCAGAAAAAACCCAGGAGGGGGTGATGTCCTGGAAGCTAAGTGAAGAACGTATGTCAAGAAAGAGGGCAGAATGGGAGATGCCCAAGTTGAACTTGATTGTACTTACCTGGGTTCTATGCTCTCTTTGATTATAGTCTTCCCCCAATCTCTCTCTTTCTTGTTTAATGGTTTGCTTGTTTTTATTTTATTCCATTGGTTCTAGAACCTCCTCTCAGATAAGGAGTCTGGTCCTGACGAAAAATAGCATCTGTTCCTAAATATAGCATGAGGCTAGCTTAGACGGATGTCCCTGGACCAAAACATGACACATGAGATTTTCAGCCCTTGTTACCATCCGAAGTGACACCTTGTTAAACTGCCTGTCATTAGGAGTTTATTCTGTCTTGTAACTTTCCATTTGAACCCTCTCCGTCCTTACTAGATGGATTCACAGCATTGATGCCTCTTCTCACTGAGAAAACACCCCACCTCTTCAATTTAATTGGAGTTTAATTATGGACCGGTGTTAATATTGATCAAAATCACTGAAGTGCTAACGGAGAATTCAGTGTATGTTATTAATGAATCTCCTAGGATTTTCCCATGGTTCCTCCTATATGGGTCAAGGCAGAAATTTATCTGACCTGTAATATTAGTGTATATTTAATATGGATGTTGAGGATGTTTCACAATGAAAGTTGACTTTATAAAATAACCATACCACATTAATGCTGATCTTTTTAAGATGCTACTACAAATATCTCTTTATGTGAATTCCTAATTAAAAACATAGATCTTCCTCCTCAGCTTTACCAAATGCAAATCTTCAGGTATTAATACCACCTGTATAATAACAGAATCACATTTTGAAAAGGGAACTAAACAGATCTCTACTTTTCCTACAGGAGACCTGCTTATCTGTGCAAAAGTCTATCCAAGGGTCATTGGGCCATTACGCTGTTAACGTGACATCAGCGGCTAAATTCTGCAGTCAAAGTCTGTGTCACAATAATGGAAGATGTATCCGAAAAGTCCCTGAATCCTCCTCCTATCTGCACATGCCTGGAAGCAGCACTAAGAAATACATCCTAAGTAAGAGTTTCAGATTCATCATTTCTCCAACCAGGAAACTGAAGACAATAAAGGCCATGAAGAATGGATTCATGTGTCACTGCTATCCTGGCTGGCACGGAGAATCTTGCCAGCAACACTCTTCAGATCTCTTGAGAGGGAATAGTAAGGCTCTCATGACTAACTTTAATTTATCAGTTTTTCTCAGCGTGACCTTATCTACAATTCTGTGGGATTCTCTCACCTCCTCTTTCAAGGTCAATTTTTCTTTGAAATACTGAAGAGTAGAAAATGCTGGGTTCCCCCCACCCCTTTCACTTAAGCTACTTCTGAAATAGTTATTGGCTTTAAAGTAAAACATTTTTCCAAAGTGATCATTGGCTCTAGTCCTTGCCAGAGTGATTATTTTATGGGACGCCTCCTTCGCGCTAGGCGCTGGGGATGAGGAAGTGAACACCCAGAAGTCCCTGCCCTTGTGGAGCTTAAATTCTTGTGAGAAACTGAACAATAATAAGTAAATGATAAATAAATACATATATAGCAAATGAAGATAAGGGCTGTGGAAAATAATAAAGGAGGGTGAAGGGACCAGGGGGTGTGGCGGAGAACAGGAGATTGCATAAAGGTAGACAAATAAGCCCACTAATGCAATGACCTGAAGGCGGAAGCACAGCCCAGTTACACCCACATTCTTGGAATGGGGAATAAGGAAGAGCCAAGGCAAAAACCTTTAAGTGGGAGCAGACCTGAAGTGTTTCAGGACATCAAGGCGGCCAGAATGGCTCATGCAGGAGGGAGAGGAGGGGGCGTGGAGAACCAGGTCATTCATTAACTTTGTAACAGACTCTTAGTCTCAGCAAAGGTATTTATTTTTTTTAATAATTAAATAGAAATTTCTGGAGGAAAGCCAGTCAAATAAAGATATAATATCTACATTTAAAAAATAAATACACACTCAAATTGGATAGAAACAATAGCATCTACTAGGATTGGATTGATATTGCTACAATGTTCTTGAGACTCCAATCATTTATAACAAATCAGGAAATTTGTAGTTAAGTCATATGGAATATGGAGCACACAATAACACGGAGCCAAAAAAGGCGAACATTATGTTCTAGCTATTCGTGTTCCAGGAATTGGGAATTCCTAAATAATTCAAGTGATCCCAGGATACCAAGTCATAAGGCAAGAGGAATCGATTCTGAATTCTGTCGGGTTCAGTTTCTATCAGGAGCATCTCTAGGGCTCTTAGAAATTGATTTGGCAATCATACTCATCAGATGGTGAGTCCTATTAGACCCCTTTAAAATGGAATTTATATAAAAAATTCTTTGATATTTGCTGGCTTATTAAAGTATACTGTATCTAAGCAACTCATTTTCTTTCAATTCTCGATGCATGTCAAGTCATTTGAAAAATTCATTTGGTCACTTGGGCTGACCTAGTTATAATTCAGGTCAATGTCTTTCATAAACAGAGATTAATCTCAAAACAGATTAATAGTATCCTAAATACTATTTCCCTCAGCTTAGGGAGGATACTGTCTGACACTTTCCAAATATTGCGCTTTCATACGGACTTTATCTTGGCCCACATATAGAGTGTGGATACGTAGATCACACTCAGATTCGGACTTCATTTTTTCATTTGTCCATTCATTCATTCATTTTCAAGAGGAGTGAAAGTTAAGGAGGCAGTGGAATAGAATAATTCAGATGGAGGGCTCTTCGCCAAATTCCCCTATTTTGTTGATATTCTGTTGCACCAAGGCTGAAATTACAGTCATTGAATGCTTTTGCCCAAACAAGAACTGTTTTTACAACTATCAAAGTTGGCACTAAGCCATAATAAGTGAAAAGGAATGGCTCTTATCCTTACAGGGATGTTTTCAACTTTATTCTATCAAGGTTTTGACATGTAATGAACTCCACTAAAGCAGGAAAAGGCACATATTAATAAGTATTACCACCATTTTGAAGATGAAGAAAGTAAGATATGGAGAGAATGAAAGGGATAGGCAATTTTATCCACTTATCAATGAATACATCAAGTATAGGATACACATCACTGCTCTCTACTGTTTAAACTTACAGCGCATCCAAAATAATCAAGAATAATAAGAATTAAGGTAGATGAAAAAAAAAGGAGAATACATAGAGAAGATACATAGAAGAAAATAGGAAATATCCCCAATTCTATAATTCACAGATAATCATTTTTTTCTAAATAAAAAATGTTAAATTTTATGTCACTTAAATTTAATAGCAAACTAAAACTAAAACCCAAGGAACTACCACATTTCAAAAACTGATTCTTCAAAACTTTGTTTTTTAAAAAAATCTCATTAAAAATAGATTATGAAAAACATTTAATTTTGTTGTAAATTTATTTGGACTTGCATAATTTTGGGCTTCCAGACTGTAATACTTAGTACACTATCTCTTAAAAATGGGAAGTCATCAATTATGTCCAATCCAAAGACCAAAAAATGCACCCTTCTATTTCTCTTATAAAAAAAATCTTGCTGCTGGGATCAAGCCCCACATCAGGCTCCCTGCTCCGTGGGAAGCCTGCTTCTCCCTTTCCCACTCCCCCTGCTTGTGTTCCCTCTCTCGCTGTCTCTGTCAAGTAAATAAAATCTTTTTTAAAAAATCAAAATTTATACTCTATTCCTATGCAATAATTCTTTAGGAGACATTAATAAAGGATACTTCTGTAAGAAAAATAGCTTTTTAAAATTTTATTTATTTATTTATTTGACACAGAGAGGGAGAGATCATAAGTAGGCAGAGAGGCAGGCACAGAGAGAGGGGGAAGCAGGCCCCCCGCTGAGCAGAGAGCCCGCTGCGGGGCTTGATCCAAGGACCCTGAGCCGAAGGCAGAGGCTTAACCCACTGAGCCACCCAGGCGCCCCGAAAAATAGCTTTCAAATAGTAGAGATCACTTTAAAAATGAAACAGACTTTCCAAGATGATAGGTACTCCTTGTTAGAAACCCCAAAAGCACCCGTTTCTCTCCTGAGTTGCCTGAACAATGGCATTGTCTCTTCAAAGCACTGTTGTTTCTTATCACCCATTGTTCAAAAATTATAATACCTTTTATTTGGACACAAACTTTTTGATCAGATTCTTGTTTTTTTTCCAGTCTCTTAACTGTTTCACACCATAATCAGATGGAATGTATGTCTTCATCTCAGAAACAGAATGTCATAATCATACTTTCTGGTCCTTACTAAATTCCTGTCATCTTTATTTTAAATTAGAGATAGTCTTTACAAAGCCTTGTAGCATTTCCTTTTAATTTAGACTCTTGTCTTTAGCCCAGGACAATATTCTTTCATTATTTCTCAATGGTTTCCTTTCTTCCATTTTCTCTATCCACTTACGAAATTACTATTAAATGGGTCTTAGTTCCAGATCTGTACGATGTTGCTTTCCTTTCCATGATTCTAAGTCTTTGTGTTTTATTTGTAACAGTTTTGCCCACCTTTTCTTCTAGAATACTCGTTTAGTCTTCATCATATTTTTAATTCTAAAGAACTCTTTTACTGTGTGTAAGAAATTGCTCCTTTTTTTTATAATAGGCTTGTTTTGGTTTGTGGATTTGATAGCCTCCTGAATCTCTTTGAGAATATCAATTAGATTTTTTAAATTGCAGCTGCTGCTAGACAGTTTATTCTGTCCCACTTTCTCTAAGATCAGCTGTTCACGTTATTGATTTCTGCTCTTTCATACTGTCCATGTGTATCAAATGTTTGGTGATCCTCGGCCATCTCTTTACATTCATGAAGGACCTATGTGACTGGAAAAACTGTCCTAGGGATTTCTCCTCCCCACATTTCTTTGGGCATATTTACTCAACAGGATTCTTATGTGGAACAGTAGGATGGACTGTATGTAGAGAGTGAAAAGGGTTGGGGCAAGTTAGCAAGTCAGATTCCATGTGGAACATGTGAACAGAAAGCAGGCAAGTCTAGTAGGAACCCTCACAATGATCAAAGTAAGGAGAAACTTACCATAGAAGAAGAGTGTAATTCTTCATGGGCTGAGAAGGCTTTACTTTTTTATCTTCCCATGATTACTAGGGAGACCAGTTCATCTTTTATAGTTCTAGTAGCCAAACTCTGAACTCTACCTAGGAAGATCTTTGTATTTAAATGTACTGGGGTCATGGGGCACTTGGCTTAGTCAGAAGAACATATGACTCTTGATCTCAGGGTTGTGAGTTCAAGCCTCACATTGGGTGTAGAGATCACTAAAATAAGTAAGTAAATAAATGAACTTAAAAAAAAAGTCCTGGGGTAAAACGTCTTTGCTACTTCTCATTTTATATACTCTGGGGAGTTAAGTGGTCTGACTGGTTTAGCTATACTGGAAGAAATATTTAATTGATTGCTCTGATAATTAATCCTCAACACACTTTATCTTTCGGGTACCTTGTCTCTACACTTAGGGTTTCTCTCTCCAAAGGAAGGAATAGCTTATACCTCTGCAATAACTTTCTACTATTTTTTTTTTAAATTTAAATTTCTGATTCAATTTCATCTGGTTTCAGTTTTATTTTATATATAGATTTTTATTTATTTATTTGACAGACAGAGATCAGAAGTAGGCAGAGAGGTAGGCAGAGAGAGAGGAAAAGAAACAGGCTCCCCGCTGAGCAGAGAGCCCGATACGGGGCTCCATCCCAGGACCCTGAGATCATGACCTGAGCCACGCAGGTGCCCCTGGTTTCAGTTCTTAAGTTATGTCACCACGTCTTATTTTCAGGTTCATATCATATTTTTTCTAAGGGCATATGCCAAAAACAATGCAGTAAATACATGTGCTTAGTGCATCGTCTTGAACCATTGATTCCAGTAAATGAATGTTGTATTTCCTCAGGATGATAGCTAATGCCTTGCTAAGAGTTAATTATTCCATTACCATCAAAGACAGCCATTAGAATCTATTTTTCAAATAATATATATTGTTGTACACATAACATTTGACCTCCTTTTTTTTTTCTTTAATCTGGAAATCTTTTAAATATAGTTTTCTTTACCTCTCTATTTTCCAACTAAAGTCTCAATCAAAGTTGTCTTTCTTAAGTCAGTGAATTTAAGTTGGGTATTTTCAGAAAGCAATGGTCACTTCTACCAATATGCTTTTAAAAGAGTCTGAGTTTGGTTATAAAGAGATTTAATGCAAGCCTCCAGTTTAACTTGGAGGACTGAGTCACCCCTGTAATGACATGTTTCTCTGAACCACCACAGGGCATCCTTTGCCGCTCAACCTCTGTTTGGCATCAGGTGACTAAAGGGCCAGGAGCAAACAAAAGCAAAGGTAAAATATATTTTTTGTTCTGTTGGAAAAAAATGTAAGGACTGTTTTTTAGAAATATGTTTTCTTAGGGGAGTTAAAAGAAAAAGTAATTTGTTTTATTTCTTGGAATACCCCAATTTCTTTTCTGGACTAGCTTTATTTACTTTGCAAATAGTTTACCTTTCAAAATATGCGCTTGCTTTTATGAACCTAACACTCTACAAAATATATTTGTCACTGATAGTGATAAGTTAAGTTTCAGTTAGCTTTTTATTTTTTGTAAATTGATATTTGAAACTGATTCTCCTTCGAGGTTTGTTCCATTTCTCCTCTACAAGCACAATTTCTTTGAAAAGTAGCTTTTTGCAGTATGTTGGTTATCATAACCTTATACTTACCTTATAATAACATCAGAATGTTATTTCCCGGAGTAGATTAGAAAACTAACTGTAAACAAGCCACAGGAGAGAGAGCACCACAACTTTGATATTTTTTGTAACATAGCTGTGAGGAATTCCTCAAGCTAACTTTATACACCTAAATAGTTATCTTTAGAATGTAATTACATTTCTTTATTGGATAAGTATCTTATTTTTGCTTAATTTTTAGTGAAGGATAGTTTTAAAGATATGTTCCATTGTTATCATATCTACAGTGACGGGCAGTATTAGAAGACTGTTATTCAGAAAAGGAAATTCAGTTTTTGGGAAATATAGGACATTTAAAACGGTTCAGAAAATGGATTTTTTTGGTCATATAAATAGATTTTGAATTTTCTTTCCAAACGCTAATAATGGGACTGAATACTTAGAAATGACAATCAACAGTCACTTCAAATAAGAAAATCTCTCAGTAATTGGGAAGAAGATATATACATAGGTAGATAGATTTAGATTTTCCAGAAAAGAAAGAGCAAGTTCCACAATAATATAAGAAAGATAAATCTAAAACTATTTAATCTGGAGTCAGAAAATGTCCAAAAGATGGAGAAAAAAATCTACTTCAGTGATTACATATATCAAAGTTAAGGTGAAAGATCTGAAAAATTATGAGTAAAGTAGTGTAGGCAATAAAACTTGGGGTCTCTAAACCCCTTTCTTTGCCAGCTCCTGAATAACTAACTTTAATCTAGAACCATAGCTAATTGGGATACTTATCTTACTGATAGATACTGATGTAGTAATAGCTAAGAAAGTTTAGTCATATGATTTATGTCAGCCTGGTCTATAAATTAGGACCCAGTTCGATGCTGGAAGGAAGATACATTGCTGAGGTATTCACAGATTCTTAACATATAAGTGGAGTCACAAGCAAAGAGTTGAAATGGTGTGAAAGAGAGAAAGTTAAGAAAAATCAGAAACTAAGTTATAAAAAATTCATGTGTAGAGACTCAGGGTTCATATTCTTCATGAATTTTGAGAATTAAAATGCATACCATATTTTCTTAGCAAGAGACTTCTTTGTGAGCCTGATTCTTTGTCCGAAAAAGCTTTATCAAGTTCAGTGAAGTTCTATTTATACATACATCATCATCTATATTTACTTGTTTGTTGAAATGTTAGTCTCCTTAGTTTAGCACATTCCTTGACTTTTTCTATGTAAAACAGAAGTGTAGATGCTGTGAATTTCTACCAGGGACAGTCTTCAGTTGTCTTTTTGACAGAATGAAACCTTTCACCTGAGCACAGGGCCAGTGTTCATAACAGATCCAAATGAATAAATTCCATGTTCCCTCTTATCAAGTATATTTGAAAAATACTATGCTTTAAGGAGCACTATTTCTTAGACATATTCTATTGGATGGCTCAAGAACTGGCTATCATTCTAGGCAGGGACTGCTCTGTCTCTGTCACAGGCATTCCAGGACAACCCTGCTGCATCTTTAGTTCAACTCAGAACCTGCCATTGGAACATTTCTGAATTTCCTCATTGTGATAGGGGACCCTCTCAAGGTTATATTTGGAAACTAAAGACTATTTCCTAATATTTTCAATTTACATGGTTTATATAATTAGACTGCATGCAATTAATGGCTGTGAATAAATACACTTATTTTTAAGAAATTAAAAAGTCTTCGTATAAAGAAGTATTTATGCAATATTTATTGCTGATGATCATTAATGCAGAAACTCAACTTTCTTTACTAATATCCAAATGTAATACAGTTCTCATTTCTTGTGAATGGGCAACCAAAGTAGAGAACGCTTTTTTTAATGATCTGTTTCAAATGCATGCAAATTACTAATTAGTTATATATGTGGTGTTTCACCAGTTTATTATTATTTTATTAAGAAACAAAGCATAAGGGTGCCTGGGTGGCTCAGTCGGGTAAGCCTCCGCCTTTGGCTCAGGTCATGACCTCAGGGTCCTGAGATAGAGCCCTGCAATAGCTCCCTGCTCACTGGGGGGCCTGCTTCTCCCTCTCCCTCTGCCTGCCACTCCCCCTACTTGTGCTCTATCAAATAAATAAATAAAACCTTAAAAAAAAAGAAAGCATAATCCACTTGGTTGCACAATAATATATACTATTTGTTATTCAAACCTGATGGAAATCAGCCTAACTGGCACAGTTAGTTGCAATCAAGAGCTCATCATTCATTCAGCAGGTGTACCCGGAGTGAAAGCCTAGTGCCTTAGAAGGAGGTATGAGATAGTCCT
The DNA here is from genome assembly GCF_964662115.1 of Mustela nivalis. Classification (NCBI taxonomy): domain Eukaryota; kingdom Metazoa; phylum Chordata; class Mammalia; order Carnivora; family Mustelidae; genus Mustela; species Mustela nivalis. The sequence continues at coordinate 26,308,926 of NC_139031.1, read as the reverse complement.
GTAGCTCATTATACAAGAGCCACACCTAAAGACTGAAGAAAAATACACGCAAACAATTTCACCAGCTCTTTCTTCATGTGCCATAATCTTTTCAGATAACTTAATTTTGATGAATTTGGCAGTTTATCATCAAGTTTAGCAATGGTTGAAAGCAAGATTTCAGGTAGGAAACATTAGTTGCAAAGCCATAGGGCATTGTAAACTCGGGTGTGATTCAGTTGAGCACCAGGAGATCAGACCATAGCGGTGAGATGTTCAGAGAGCAGTCCAATTCAGAAAGATGGAGGACATCTTGGATAGAAAACCTGTCCTGTGTGAAAAGTGTCAGCAGGAGGACTACAGAGCTGCAGAGAGGTTGGGGGGAAGAGCTGGTGGGCAAGTTTCCATCCCATATTCATACATTTTAAAGATCACAGAGAATAGACGTCTATACTGTTTGGATTTATAAAATGCTATCATTGTTTATCATCATCACCCCCAAAGAGACAGCATCGTGACACACAGGAAAGGCCACTTGAAACAATAAAAATAAAAACCGAATGGGTGAGAGCACGGAACTTCTTCTAGTGTGTTAAATAGTAACTAGCCATGGAGTTGAAGATTTTAACCTTGGCTTTATACTGCCTTCTCTTATGTTGAAATTTCCTTATTTTGTCTTGTATAATAACACAGAAGGATAGTTGGACAGAATTTTTAAAAGAGCAGTAAAAGTTGAGAAAGGATTTATTAGAGGAAAGTGAGAGGAAGAATAGAAAGTAAAAGTAATGCCATGAACATTTGAAGAATTAAAAAACAAACGTCAGAATTTCAGCTTTGTCAGCAAGATAATTGGCTAAAATAGAATGGAACTGAAGTGCTTAAGAAAATTCAAGGAGGGGCGCCTGGGTGGCTCAGTGGGTTAAGCCGCTGCCTTCGGCTCAGGTCATGATCTCGGGGTCCCGGGATCGAGTCCCACATCGGGCTCTCTGCTCAGCCGGGAGCCTGCTTCCTCCTCTCTCTCTCTCTCTGCCTGCCTCTCTGCCTACTTGTGATCTCTGTCTGTCAAATAAATAAATAAAATCTTAAAAAAAAAAAAAGAAAATTCAAGGAAAAATGATCAAGTTGAAAAGGTAAAATGCAACTACCTGAGTTATTTAAAATTAGGTTGGATAAATCACCAAAACTAATATATAGTCAAGGAAATAAGAAGAACCAAAGCATCTTTTTCGTATTTGATCCCTCCAAGAACTTTTATTGTTCTAATTAGAGTTTTGCATTGCTTGCAACCAGAGAAGGCCTATTGCTCTACAGCATATCTTTCCACTTGTAATAAATAACACACTCATATCGTACACCACATTTTATGGTATGTAATAATACTTCAAGCCTATCTTCTGTGTTTCTACTGAACATCTACAAAACCATTAACCACTATTAGTTATTCTTTACCACAGATAATTAACCAACCTATAATTAGCTCTTAATACCCACATGTCAGAATAGAGTGGTAACTTAAAGCCCTGGCTGCTGGTGTTCATGTCAGCTACAAAAATAAAAAAATAAAAAAATAAAAAAAAGGAGGGGCGTCTTATTTCTTGAAAAGGGCTTTTCTTGCCAGATTTTGGAAAAGCATAGCATTTTCTCAACTAACTTAATTTAAAAAGTGATGTTTGTAATAACATCTCAGACGTCACCTTTTCAGGAAGCCATGACTGATTCCTAATGGTCAGATCAAATTGGATCTTCTTTTTTTGTTTTGAGAGAACTCGATTCGTTTTCTAAAGATTTTATTGACTTATTTGACAGAGAGAGATCACCAGTAGGCAGAGAGGCAGGCTGGGGGGCGGGGAGAAGCAGGCTCCCTGTTGAGCAGAGAGCCCGATATGGGGCTCGATCCCAGGACCCTGGGATCATGACCTGAGCTGAAGGCAGAGGCTTAATCCACTGAGCCACCCAGGCGCCCCTCCATTCGTTTTCTAATTCAAATAATCATTTTGAATAACTGCTATGTCAACATAGGACAAAATCCCCAACAGAAGTTGCCACTCAAAGAAATTTCACCCACTTCTTTCCCTCAGCCACCAGCTCTCCTTCCTGGAGGAAAAAGCAACATCATCAATTCTTGAGTGTCCCTCCGGACTCCGGACATATTCCTTAGTTTGTTTATACTTATATTTATTTATTTATATTCCTCACCAAGTTACATACATATAATGCGCACATAAATATAAACACAAATATAAATATATCTCCTCAAAAAATAATGGCAGCTTCCTATACACATCTTGCTTTTTTAAAAATGTTAAATATGCGTACGAATATGTGTGATAAAACATATATATATACCTTAAAGAATAATTGCGGTGTCTGGTGAATGGCCACATCAGTGTGCGGAGACAGCCTCACCCCTGCTGTCATTGGATAGACGCCACTGTTGAAGTCCACCGCTGAACCACTTCTTTGGTAATGGCCATTTGTCTCCAAACTTAATACTTACAGGCAATGCTGCAGTGAATAGCACAGAAGCAGAATTTCCAGGTGAAAAGCTGTATGCGTTTGTAATTCGGATAGAAGTGTCCAGTTTTCCTTTTCTGTCGGGAATGCGCCCTTTACTCTCCCCTCATTACAAACAATCTGGAGTCTGTGCCTATGCATGTCACCTCGCTCAGAAGTTTGCGCTGCTAGAATATGTCTGCTGTACAGAGAGATGGGCGCCAGCCGGAAAACTAGGCCAACCCCAGTTTCCCCCAAGGTATTCCCGTCAGGACTCGGGCAGAAAATGAAGTTAAGCCATTACACTCTATTAAAACATTGTGATCTGGCTACAACTTTTGGCCTCTCACGTGCCTGCCCTTCCGCTCCCGTCTCGCACCCTGACGGTCCTACCTAGTATCCGGAGAATCCAGATCCAAGTCTCCTGTTTAAATACGGTTGCGGCCCTCAGGCCTGCGGTTCGGCCTCGCTCCCCATCCTGGTTTCCGTCTATTCACCCTGCCTCGGATCCCAGCTCTGCCAGCCAACAGCTTGGCTCATCTCCTGGAGGAAGGGGGTGTTTTCAGTTATTATCTTTACTGTGGCCATTGAAAGGACCTAAGTAACATTTCACAAACCACTCGATTGCTTTACAGTTCAACAACCTTAATTAGAAACCTGAAGATTCAAATCAACCTAATGTTATTTTAAGGAGCTTAGTTAAAAACAGGTTGACAGAGGGAACATTTTATTCAAAATGTGGTCCCTAAGACTTTGGGTGCTTTTCCAAGAAAGCTGTTGATCTTGGCTGCAAGAAATTGCAAGTCCTAAAGGAAAGTCATACTTTTTGACAAAGACTAAGTATATACTCTTGCATAAGCACAATGATATTCTCTTTCAGATCACATTCCTAAAAACGGAAATTGTTTTTGTTTCATAAAAAACCTGGCCTTTCCCACTGAAAAGTGAATTTTCCATTAGCAGGAGCGACACAGATATAGTCATTTTTATATACTTAACAAAACTGAATTTTCCATTAGCAGGAGCGACACAGATATAGTCATTTTTATATACTTAACAAAACTGAAGCTCATTTTTTAGTAAGATGGGAAGGGAAGCAGTTTTATACAATCAAGATAATCCAGTAGTTTTAAAATTTGTTCAGAAGGAGAGACATCAGTTTTCTTTGACAATGGCATGAAATAGAGTTATAATAAAACTCAGTACCTAATGATGAATTTTGGGACTTAAAGGGATATTATCATCTAGTGGATTATATTAAAAACCAATGGGCACTAAGTTTTTAATAAAAATGTATGGGAAAAACTTAATTGAGAAACTTCTATCCATTAAAGTATATTTTTTCTTCTGCTGGAACACACAGCTTTCACAATATTGATAGTTCATGAGAGAGGAACTTACAAACCATCAAGATAAGACACTGATTGACAATCAAACTAAGGCAGTAACATCCTTCAAAGGAAAAAACGGAAGCCCATTATTGGTGTTTGCTTTAAAGAGCTTTTATGAGAAAGCAGTTTAGCGATTAGTTCTGCAGAGCTGAGAGTATGGCTTCGAACTCAGTGCCTCTGCTGTAGCTTCCATTCTGATAAATATTTATACATATATTTTTATTGTTAGTAACAAAGTATCACTTTGGTCAACACTTTCCTTATAGGTTTGGAGATAAAACATAGCCTTTTAAAATGTCCCCCAAAATGGACCTCTTTGGGATCCCCATTTAGGGTTCATGAACTTCAGGATATCTTTTCAAATCTTATGGATTTTGGGGTAGACACTTGGCATCTTAAACGTTTTGATAGCAAAATCTCAGTATCATGAAAAAATGAAACAGAAGAATTATAGATTTAGAAAATTAATTCCTTCTACCAATACATTAGGAGATAGGTGTGTGGGGTGCCTGGGTGGCTCAGTGGGTTAAAGCCTCTGCCTTCGGCATGGGCCCTGGTCTCAGGGTCCTGGGATCGAGCCCCACATCAGACTCTCTGCTCAGCAGGGAGCCTGCTTCCCTTCCTCTCTCTCTGCCTGCCTCTCTGCCTACTTGTGATTGCTGTCTGTCAAATAAATAAATAAATAATCTTAAAAAAAAGAAACAGATGGGTGTGTATGTTTTTAAAAGCCTTCCCAGAGTCTTCCCTCTATTTAGAATTTAGAGTTGCAATCAAAATTAAAACAAAACTAGCAGGATTAATTTATAGATCTATAATATTACTATTTTTCTCTTGTGTGTTAAAAATATTGTGAAATTCTGAATATGTGGGTTGCAGAACTCTCATCTCTGTCCTGGATTATTGCAAGAGCCTCCTGACAGGCTTCCTGCTGCTTCTCTCTTGTGCCCTCTCCTTTTTGGGCTTGCCTAAACACAGCAGCCAGAGGAATCCAGGAAATCTAATTCAGACCAGGTCATTCTTCTCTCAAAACTTTTTAATTACTTTCCCATCTCAGAGTGAAAGCCAGAGTCCCAGCAAGGCCCTACAAGACCCTCTCTTTTACCTCTCTGTCTCTTCTGTTTCTTTGAAGTTCTTCAAGCATGGCAGGCATCCTCCTGCCTCAGGGCCTTTGCACCTGTGTTCTTCCCATCCCATCCCAGGATGCTTTCCCAGACATCCTTCAGGCTTACTCCTTTTCTCTTTCAGATCAGTGAGGCCTTCCCATCTAAAGTGATCCCTGCATTATTTTTTTCTTTGCCATTACCACCTTCCAATGTACTATATATTTTATGTACTCATCTTGTTTATTGTCTCCTTCCCTGCAAAGATTTAAGCCTTGTGAGGGCAGGGGTTTTTGTTAACTTTGTTCACTATTATTTGTTAGTACTTGGGGTGGGCCTTGTATACAGAAGGTGCTCAATAAATATTTCCTCAGCACTAAGTACTGCTTTCACACAGTGTCAATGCCCCTAAGATCACCAGGAACACACCTCCAGTTAAATGGGTTGGGTTTATTACACTTTACAGCAGGGGGAAATGTTCAGCACGAGGAACTGGGACGCTAAGACGGTATCAGGAAGAGCCTGTGATAGAATTTTTTTTAACTGGTTTTAGTCGGGTCATCTGACAGAGGGCCTAAGAACATGGAAGTATGCTCCATATTGGATGTTGTCAGAAAGGAGGTGCATATTTATAATTGGGTAAAGAATAGCAGTCACTCATTCAGCAAGAGAGAGGGATATTTGGTATTTTACGAGTGGCACACTGACCTTGTTTATATTTGTGTTTGCACAAAATGAAAAAGTGGCCTTGCTTTGTCTCATTTTATCATAGTCTGAGATTAAACTTGGTTGACGTTGGTATTCTGTGAAATTGTTTGTCTAATAGGAGAATAACACGGCCCTAACTTTAAGCGCCTCCAGCTTCTGAAATCTGGATGTTGCTTTTTTCCCCCTTAAGTGTATCACAAGCAGCTATACTTCTATGGGAAAGGAGTGAGAGGAGAAATAGGAGTAAGCAGAAGATAGAGACATTTCTGTTCTCTGCAGACTCTTGTATGTGCATGTGGCAGGCCTGTCTCCCTTCAGGGGACTCCCCCTTCTTCACCATCCTTCACGTCAGGATGGGGTGAGGGCTGAGGCCTGTGGATTAAGACTTTTTTTTTTTTTTTTTTTTGTCACCTTCCCCTCTAGTGGGCTAAGCCAAGTTCCACACTGTGGCTCCTCTTTCTACCAGGGGAAGGGTCTAAGGAGAAAGCTACCTCCCTTGACCTTCAGGTTTTCAGGGAGCTGTGGTTTTGCTGGGAATAGTCCATTCAGGGGCCTTCAAAAATGCCTTCACAGAAGTTTCCCTGTTGAAGGAAGGGAATTAGTTCCTCACATAGGTTCCCAGAACAAATCCTACTCCTACAAAGAAAAAACTGGGAGATAAAATCTAGGGGAGAAGTCCATGTTAAACTCCTCACTTATCCCCCACCCCAAATATCTTGCCGACTCTTCCTAAAATCCCATCGATTAAAGACTTGCGTAAAGAAGCAAATCTTCCTGGGTAGACTGTAAGGGGGGGAGGGGAGAAAGAAAAGGGAGGTGTTTCTTCTGTGATTTGTGGTTAAGTGTAGGTAACTGCACAGACTGCTATGCTGTAACAACCAGTCAAGAGACGGGGAAAGCTCTAGGCCATGGGGAGTTGGGTGGCAGGGGTGGGATGAGCAAAAGGGGTCCAGAAGAGTTCTGAAGCCAAGGGTACGTTTGGAAGGGCAGGTGTGGGGAGGTGAGGGAAAGAGGGTGGGAGAAACAGACAGCCAACGACTGCATAGTGCGGGTAGGGGACCAGAAAAGTTTCTAGGACGTGCCAAGAGAAGGAAGGGAACTTCTCTCAGCCAGCCACGTTTAATTAGGTGAGTGACAGCGCTTACGTCAGCATCCTGTCCTGCCTGGGTGGGAAGCAGAGAGCTGAGACATCAGCAAACAGAAGAAAGAGGCACTGAATTTTCCTTATTTATTTTGCCTGTATTGGTTATATAATCCTCACACTTTATTAGGTGTTCTGCCTGCCATCTGCCACGGAATGTGTACCTTCCATTCACCAGAATAAGGGGAATAATAATGTTCCAGGATAAGGAGGAAAAAATCACTTGATAACTTTGTAATGAACAGGTGAGGATTTCTGAAGCAGTAATGTGGGGGCTGACCAAAGGGGAAACAATTATCAGTGGAAAGCAACGTTTTGAATAAAATCCAAAGCAGGAAGTGCTCTGATAGGTTAGATTTTTGTTTTTGTATACATATATAACCTTCTCGAACATGAACTGAATCTTAACTTTAAATAAAAGCTCTTTTCTCCCCTATTATTGAACACATATGCAGATAAATCCATTTTTCTTATCCTGAGGCAGAACATAATAAAAAAACAAAGATAAGGAATACTTTTAAGAGCCATGACTCTTATTGTATTCACAAAATTATATTCCCTTGAAAATACTGTTCTCTTCAAATCTTAATTTATACTCCAGTATAACATATTTCATGTTACTAAGTGAAGTAATCTAATCCATGTTTGTGTTGCAGAGAAATACATGTATTTATTCAATTCAAGGATGAAGAAAATATCTACCTCCATAGTTCTTAAAAACTGATATTATATATATGTGTGTGTGTGTGTGTGTGTGTGTGTGTGTGGTGTGTGTTTATGTCTATATACATGTCTATATGTATGTATATATCCGTTTACTTAGTACTTCTTAAATGTCTTTCAATAAAGTTTTACACATTATTTTGGTAATTCAGCTGTTCAGATTTTCTGTTTCTCATAAATTATTTTATTTTTTTCATAAAGTATTTTAAATATTGATTTACATAGTGTCCAATGCCTATCAAAAGTTATATAGTATAGCTGGTGACATCTAGTGGTTAAAATGATAATTACATACAACATGATGCGCTCAGTTTTGCTGATTATTCACAAGCCTCAAATTCCATGGAAGAAACCAGTGTCAGTTGGAGTTCCTGGTTGTAACCAACCAAAACGAAATCTCACTGACTTGAGCAGAAAAGTGCTGTCCCATAACGATGCTGCCACTTAACACCAACACCATGGCTATCTGGTTCTGGATACCTCTACAGGCACTGCCACTCCTGGATATGGGAACGTCTGGCACCACCACCATTCAGGCTCTTTGATTCCTAAAATCTCAATTCAGAGTCTGGAGTAGGAAACACACACACACACACACACACACACACACACACACACACACACACAGATCTAGAGCAGGATGGATCCTGGCTACAAACACATATTAGTACCCTAGCTGCAAGAGAGCCTGGGAAAGCATCTGGACATCTGGGCTTACTTAAAAGTTATTGTAAGATTAAATGAGATGAATATTTTATAAAGTACTTAAGCATGGTGCCCAGGATTTGATGAGTTTTCCAAAATGAGAGTTGATACAATTTTACATTTTTTAAAATTCGATCATGAGCTTTTTTTTTTTGAGGGCAAGGACCACATCTTGTTCATTCTGTATTCTGCACACAGGGCCTGAAGTTCCGTGAATGTTTACCGAATTGCACTGCTTGACTCTGAAGAGAAGCTCCATCACTATCCTTGCTTCTGTATCTCAGTTTATTTATATTCAAACCTTTAAATAAAAAGCACTTTAAAATAGAAATATGGAACAACAATATATCATCCAGTATTTGAGTCTTTTTTCCTCCAAATATCACTAATAGAAAAATACATCTCCCTACAGGTCTTCCACAGTATATTAAAGCAGAAGATAAGGTTTTATCTTATCATGAAAGTATTATCTGAAGGACAATTAAGGTTTTGTGCTGTTCAACCAATACATCTCACATCATGGCTGCTCATACTCTTCATTCTGAAGTCTATCTCTTCTCTGAAACCTGCCCGACTTCCAATTTATCAAAGGAAACCTTTTATAGCTGCTTGGAATGCTCCAACAGATCAATGTTTGGTAAAATACAATATAGGACTAAATTTGAAAATGTTTCAGGTGATTGGAAGTCCACTGGCCAAGGCCAGGGGACAAAATGTCACTATATTTTATGTCAACAGACTGGGATACTATCCTTGGTATACATCCCAGGGGGTTCCCATTAATGGGGGTCTCCCCCAGAACATAAGCTTGCAAGTGCATCTAGAAAAAGCTGACCAAGATATTAATTATTACATCCCTGCTGAAGATTTCAGTGGCCTTGCTGTTATAGACTGGGAATACTGGCGACCCCAGTGGGCCCGTAACTGGAACACAAAAGATGTTTACAGACAGAAGTCAAGAAAGCTTATTTCTGATATGCAAGAGAACATATCAGCTACTGATATTGAATACTTAGCCAAAGCAACATTTGAAGAAAGTGCAAAAGCTTTCATGAAGGAAACCATTGAACTGGGAATGAGGAGTAGACCCAAGGGCCTCTGGGGTTATTATTTATATCCGGATTGCCACAATTATAATGTTTATGCCCCGAATTATACTGGGTCATGCCCAGAAGAGGAAGTTTTGAGAAACAATGAGCTTTCTTGGCTCTGGAATAGCAGTGCTGCTTTATATCCTTCTATTGGTGTCAGAAAATCTCTTGGCGACAATGAAAACATTTTGCTTTTCTCGCAATTTCGAGTGCATGAATCCCTGAGGATCTCCACCATGACATCCCACGATTATGCTCTGCCTGTATTCGTCTACACAAGATTAGGCTACAGAAATGAACCTCTATTTTTTCTTTCTAAGGTAAGATACCCCTTGCCAAAAAGATGGGGGGGGGTGGTTTCCTCCCTGTCTTTAAAAGAGACTTTTTTTTTTTTTTTTAAGATTTCATCTATTTATTTGAGAGTGAGAGCATGAGCAGGGGGAGGAGCAAAGGAAGAGGGAAAAGTAGACTCCTCACTGAGCAGGGAGCATGCCAGGAGGATCCCAGGACCCTGAGGCCATGACCTTAGCCAGAGGCAGATGCTTAACAGACTGAGCCACCCAGGGTGCCCCCTCAAAGAGACATTTCTTTGTTAATTGTGTTCTTTGAGAAATTCCCAATTAGTGGTCTTTTAGAAAGCAGAATAATTGTTCCTTCAGTTTTTTTTTTTTTTTTAAGATTTTATTTATTTATTTGACAGAGATCACAAGTAGGCAGGGAGGTAGGCAGAGAGAGGAGGAAGCAGGCTCCCACTGAGCAGAGAGCCCAATGCAGGGATCGATCCCAGGACTCTTGAGATCATGACCTGACCTGAAGGCCGAGGCTTAATCCCCTGAGCCACCCAGACACCCCCATAATTGTTCCTTTGATTAGCCAACCTTTTAGACTCTTCATTTATGCCAACTGAATTTTAATTATTTATTATTCTTTTAAGGAACATGTTATGGAGGGAAGGTTAAAAGGCAATGAAATCAACTCCTCCCCACTTCCTCCCCAGCTTTGATGGTGCTCCCTCATGACTGGCCTTTATTGAAGCAGTTGGTGGTGCACAGGCTGGAAAATCAGAGAGGGTATTTTAAAACGGAGTAGTTTGCCCTCATATTTGGAAGTGTAATTGGAAGCATTCTTGCTTCTGGCCTTACCATCTAATGTCAAGAAAAAAAATGTTTTCTTTTTAATACATAATACCAGTTTTGATAAAAGGTATAAGGGAGGCACAGTAATGTGAATATATGTAGTCCTACTGAACTCAGAAATGGTGAAGGGAGTAAATTTTATGTGTCTTCTTACCACAATTAAAAAGTTTTTAAAAATAAAAAAAATTCAATCATAAATTCATCAATAGAAGATGGTTTTGCAACCCTAGGGTAAAACTTACAAATACAAGTTTTATTGTTTATTTTGCTATTATAGCCAAAGGCCTCCCACAAACCATAAGGGTAACTTTTAAAATAGATGAACTTTCAGCTCAGTTTTCTCTCCCTTCTTCTCCCTTTGCTACTCTGGTAACTCAAATGGAACCTTCTTGAGATAAACACTTAAACGTAGATGCTGCTCTAACGGCCAGACTTCAATAAGTATGTGTAAACTTTCTTTTTAATTTCTTTTTTAAGATTTACTTATTTATTTATTTGACAGAGAGCGAGAACAAGTAGGCAGAGCAGCAGGCAGAGAGGGGGAAGCAGGCTCCTGACTGAGCAGAGAGCCCGATGTGGGGCTCGATCCCAGGACCCTGGGATCATGACCTGAGCTGAAGGCAGAGGCTTAACCCACTGAGCCACCCACATGTCCCTGTGTGAACTTATTCAGGCCTTCACATGGGTGGTGCAGTGATATTTTTAGATATTACTGGATACCATCAGTTTATCACATTTCCTCCTTCTCCACCATTGCAAGTTTCAAATCACCAGAGTATATTTTAATACACTTATGCTTAGAGATGTTCTGACTGTGAAGCCTCCAAAGAGTGAGGCTCAGGAAACCCAGATGAGGGCTTTGGCATGACTGGTAGGTATCTACAGAGCATATAGCGAATACAGCCTAATCCTCAGAAGAAGAAAAGGCACAGATGTATCAGGATTTGGTAAATGCTATTCCTTGGACATCATCAATGAGTTGAGTAAGAAGAGAAAAGTCTCCACTGTGAACTTATATTTGTACTTCCCAGAAAAGGCATCAACAAATGATTAAGAATGATAGGAATTAGTATCACCTGGGAGGCTTAAAAAGTCCTCTAGATCTTCTTGATCCTGGAACTGAAAGTTAAATATTACTTTCTTCTGTGAAACTTCTTTCCTTTTTTATATTTCACTTAAACAAGTTTCTGTCTTTGATGGTAATAAATTTACTTTTAGAAGAAACAATAAACTTTAAGGGAAAAGTGTTCATTTTGAAAGATTAGCTTACACTACTGGTACATTCTGCACATTTGATAAACCTAGATTAACTTCCTTGAGTAGCTACAGCCTCAGAAATATTTGTTTTAAGAAAAGAAGGAACAACAGTTAGGGTCTCATCAAGAAACAGTTTTCTTTTGCAGTCCCAAGAATCATTCGGTATCATTCTGAAAATTTCTGAATGGTAAAGTACTTCCAAATGTTTTATACCATTAGTTTACCCACCATTTTATTCTATCCTCCATTAAAATCTGCCCACAAAAATTTAAAAACCTGACATTCATTTGTACCAAATCATTAACGACTAATAATGGCTTGTGTCCATTTCTAATCTTCCAAAAGATAGCGGCAATTTATTTATTTATTTATTAAGATTTTTAATTTTGGGGGACACCAGGGTGGCTCAGTTGTTTAAGTGGCTGCCTTCAGCTCGGGTCATGATCTCGGGGTCCTGGGATCGAGTCCTACATCAGGCTCCTTGCTCAGCAGGGAGCCTGCTTCTCTCTCTGCCACTACCTGCCACTCTGCTTACTTCTGCTTGCTCTCTGTCAAAAAAAAAAAAAAAAAAATCTTTAAAAAAAGATTTTTAGTTTTAATTTTATTTTTTAAAAAGATTTATTTATTTGACAGAGAGAGACACAGCGAGAGAGGGAACACAAACAGGGGGAGTGGGAGAGGGAGAAATAGACTTCCCACTGAGCAAGGAGCCCTATGCAGGGCTTGATCCCAGAACCCTGGGATCATGACCTGAGCTGAAGGCAAAGGCTCAACCGACTGAGCCATCCCAGATGCCCTTTTTATTTTTAAGTAATCTCTACACCCAATGTGAGGCTCAAACTTACAACCCTGAGATCAAGAGTCACATGATCCACTGTCTGAGCCAGCCAGTGCCATGGTATCTGCAGTTTATAGTGTGCTTTTGTATGTGCATGTTTGTGCATGTGTACACATACATATATAGTTAGGATTAGAGAAACAATTTACCAAAAAGTAGCAGATTTCCTCACCTGTCCAACCTCAGTGCCTCATTATCTTAATAAATAAAATGAGACAGTATTACCTGCCCTATCTACCGAGCAGAAGTAGTATGAAAATCAAATAAGAAAATACATACGAAAATTTGAGACACTTAAAAATATATGTGGTGCAGCTGTCACTTTTTACCAGGTACCAAAGCCTTAAACTTGGAAAGGAATATCTAAGAATAGAATCATAATCAGCAGCCGTAGTGGGACAATATAGGGGCAGTAACACCTCATTTCACACAAAAGATTGCCTATACCACTTATATATACACAACCTAAATAAAACTTGATGTTATGTTTTTTAAAATAATGAAGGGAGTTTTCTTGACTGTAGATTTAAAAATGTCTTTCTAATTAATTAGCATTTCTTCTGGTAACACGCAAGGAGCTCATTGGTGATGCCCCAGCTCCCCACAGTGGGCACCTTACTTACATGCACTGTGGAGAGATGAGGGAGAGCCGGAGAAAATGCTAGGACTTGGAATATTTGTTGCTGTTACAGCATGCGTTGTTCCTTATTTCTTCTTTCATGTGACATCACTCACGTAGCTGACACTCTCATGTGGTCCTTATCTATTCCCAGAGGCATCTTACCTGTCACTTCCCTCCCTGAATAGAGCCTTGCTCTTTTGGTCCCCAAAACATAGCTGCTCTGTGATTCATTCAGCACCCTGCTCTCAGCTAGGTGACACTGAGCTAATCTGGTAGAGAAATTTGCATTAATATCTGCTATTGACTCCTTACCTGTAGTCAACATGTGCATGAAGACTCACCATGTTGAATCAGTTCCAGTAAACTCTAAAGGACACATTGGGAAGAAACGTAACATTCCTTTTTTTTTTTTTTTTAAGATTTTATTTATTTATTTATTTGAGAGAGAGAGAGAGAGAGAGAGAGAGTGAGAGACAGCTTAAGCATACATGAGGGGGAGAGACAGAGGGAGAGAGAAAGGCAGAAAACTCCCCATTGAGCAAGGAGCCTGATGTGGGACTCAATCACAGTCCCTGGGATCATGACCTGAACTGAAGGCAGATGCTTAATTGACTGGGCCAATCAGATGTTCCCAGCATTCCTTTCTGATAATTAGCTTCAGAAGGTGTGGGTTTCATGGCAAACATCTATAGCTTCCTTACTTATAACCTGTAAATGCTGTGTCTCCCACTTCCCTCTGGTGACACTGCTTTAGCCCAAAGGAATTCATGGGAGATTTGGGGTTTCCAGTTCAGCATGGTAAGAAGCTTGGAAGTTACCATACCATCCTAACAAGTAAAAAGCTAAACAGACTGGGGGCGCCTGGGTGGCTCAGTGGCTTGAGCCTCTGCTTTCGGCTCGGGTAATGATCTCAGGGTCCTGGGATCAAGCCCTGCATCGGGCTCTCTGCTCAGCAGGGAGCCTGCTTCCCCCCCTCTCTCTGCCTGCCTCTCTGCCTACCTGTGATCTTTCTGTCAAATGAATAAATTAAAAAAAAAAAAAAAGCTAAACAGACTGAAAAATCAAGTATTCTTTAAAAAAAGAAAGAAAGAAAGAAAGAAAGAAAGAAAGATCAGCTTTTCTTAGATTCATGAGAAGGGAAGACATGGGCAAATTGCTGCCCTAAAAATTCAAGAGGAAAGCAGGTGAAAATAGAGAATGACAACTTACCAGAACACAAACCTCTGTGGGAACCACAGCCAGAGTAGGGTAACTTGAACTATAATTGACAAATTGCTGGAGACTCAGTGAGGACCAATCTGAGAGATAAAAACTCCAGGGGACTCAGTCATGGGTAGGGATATAATTTTGTGAGTTTTCTCTCCAAAAGCTTATCAGATACTCACAGTGAATATCAGAGAAAAATCTAATGCATCTGGCAGGGGCAGAAGAAAAAGAACTGTTTTGAATACTGTTTTGAAGAACATTCTGTTCTTCTTAACAAGGTCTGCCCTCAGGAGACACTAACCAGTACCAAACCTACTGGGGACTCATCAGAGTCTAGGTGAACTGGGAGAAGGGAAATACCCAACTCCAGCTGGCTCTAGTCTTCCACTTGCAAGAAGGGAAATGCCCAGCTCTAACCCCATCTAGCCTGACTATCCCACCTAAGAAGTGGGAAACACAACTGATCAACCTGTGAATTTCACAGTCCAGAGGCAAAGACACACTAAAAGACCAAGAACTAATCATAGGACTACAGAACACTTCCATTTCTTCTACATCTTACTAGCACAATGCTGAGTGCCTATCTATAGCAGTTCCTTTTACCTAGTATGAGCTATTTGCCCATCAAGAAAAAATTAAATCATGTCTAGCTATTAAGAAAAAAAACTACAAGACATACTAAAAGGCAAAAACAGAATTTGAAGATATAGAGCAAGCATCACAAGCAGACGCAGATATGGCAGGGATGCTGGAATTATCAGACCGGAAATTTAAAACAACTCTAGTGAATATCCAAAGGGATCTAATAGATAAAGTAGACAGACATGCAAAAACAGATGGGCAATGTAAGCACAGAGCTGGAAATGCTACAAAAGAATCAAAAAGGAATGTTACAGATGAAAAACACTATAGCAGAAATGAAGAGTGTCTTTGATGGGCTTTAGACTGCACAGGACTGGGGAAAGATTTCCAGAGCCTCAGGATGTCTCAATAGAAACTGCTGAAACTGAAAAGCAAAGAGAACAAAGGCTGGGAAAACAAAACAAAACAAAACAAAACAAACCCCAGAACAGAATATTCAAGAACTATGGGGCAGCTGAAAAAGGTGTAACATACATGTAATAGTAATTCATGGAAGGCCACTGGGGGATTTGGCCTCTCTGGTCACATGATGTGATCATGGCTTCACTAACTTCAAAGTGAGTGAAGGAAGGTTCCCTGCTCCTTGTATCTTTGCCGAAAGAGGCAATGGGTGTAGACCCAGCAGAGTCCTCATTCTGGGCATTACTCGGCTGGCACCTCCCATATTCACCATATCATAGATAATTTTCAAAAACATTTCACTTCCCCTATCTCACGAGAGCCTCATGAAAACTTCCTTTCCTGTTATGTCAGCTCTGACCTAGTCAGCAGACTCCGTGGTCACAGAAATGGAAATGGATCTGAACCTGAAAGGGAAAGTCATTTAACCCAAAATCTCTACCCTTCTTGAAAACATCCAGAAGAATAAAACTTAAGACACGGAGACTGTAAAACCTTTGAGTGGACCATAAAAGTGAACAGATAAGATGTATCTCTCAAGTGTTGATTTTAATAGAAAAGGTCCCAGGCAAAATATAATTATAAAGTTCTGCTTTTATTTCCCAGCAAATCACCCAGTTACATTTTCCAGCATGTAACTGATGGAAATTCATCCTTGGAGTAAAAGGTGAATGCTTAGGATCTTAAACCATCAGAGAATATACTATAATTTAATAAACTTATCTAGGAAACCTACCACAGGACCTTAAATTAGGAAACCAACTGCATACCTTCAACTCCTAATTTCCTTCTTAAATGGCCTCAATCCATGTTAATCCTTAAACACTTAAATCCTTTAGGATGACAAAACCAAAAATCCCCTACTGAAGTTTTGTTTTCATTTACTTAACATACAAAGAAAAAGTCGGCACCTCTATCATGACTAGATGAGTCATAAATAAAGCCCATGAAGTCAGGTACATTGAAATCAGACACAAATAGCTTCAGAGATCAAACATAAGGGTGGACCAAATCAGAGCCTATAGGTCCTTAACACTGAGTCGCTTTGTCTGGCCTTGGGATCCAAAGGACACAAAACCCCTCTGTGTCCTTGCAGAGGCGAAGTCCTCCCGGGAGTGTTGCAAATTGGGAAGAGAATTTAGCTAAGAGGAATGTGAGGTATTCTCCACATTTGAAAAAAAACTTTCAGATTCTGTTTCTGGGTCATGTACATATGGCTGGTTTGTGTATATTAGCCCCAGTTGACTTTGATTAGACAGCTTTTGGTGGCTATTTCTAGGCTGTCATCAAAATGATATCCTATTTGGCAAAATTCAAGTTTTTCTTTAAAAATATTTGGTATGTTTTTCTGTACGATTATGGAGTGTGATTTTTGAGCCTTGGTTTATTCAACATTTGTGTTACTCTAAGAACGTGGAGAATCCTCCTATTATATTATATTGCACTCAGCCTCTAATCCTAATCCCTGGAGTACTGTTTTTATATCATGAATAATGAACTCTGATCTCTTCAATCTAGCAAGATCTAATCAGTACCATTGGAGAAAGTGCTGCCTTGGGAGCGGCAGGCATTGTCATCTGGGGAGACATGAATTTAACTTCATCTGAGGTAAGGCGGAACCTTGAAGGTATAGTTAATATTATTTAAAGTATTTGCTCTTTCCTGGGATAGTTAACTCCAATCAGAGCTCTCATGGCTCCCACAATAAACTAGCTTTAGAATTAAAGTCTAAATCAATGCCTAATAATTGAAGGAGCTCAATAGTATTATTACCTTTTGTTAAGATAGTAATCATAATACTGACATTCGTTGGCTACTTATTATGTGCTCAGATTGTGCTAAATGCTTTTTGTTTTGGATTTGCA
The DNA here is from genome assembly GCF_964662115.1 of Mustela nivalis. Taxonomy (NCBI): domain Eukaryota; kingdom Metazoa; phylum Chordata; class Mammalia; order Carnivora; family Mustelidae; genus Mustela; species Mustela nivalis. Next base: position 26,291,630 of record NC_139031.1, on the reverse strand, counting down.
CACTTACTGGCCATAATAACCCTTATGAGGTAGGGTCTGCCATCCTCATTTATTGATCAAGAAACAAGAGAGGAAATCCAACTAGGTTAACAGCTAGTTAGGCTACTTAACTGGTAAAGCTGGCATTAACCACAGTTTGACTCTGGAGAACTTGCATTTAACTACAACATTAAATGTGTTATATCCTATTTGGAGAAGAAGAAACAGATGGTAAGTTTTTAATCTCTGCATTGAATCTATTTTTCCTCTTTGGGGAAATTAGCTGAAAATTAATAGCATTTAAAGTGAGATGTATAGCTCTCTTCAAATTTCTCCCAGCTCAGATATTATTTACTCTAATAAGTCTTTCTAGTTTTTCCCAATCCATATTAGTCACAATCTCTTCTGTATTTCCAGATGCTATTTGTTTATATCTCTACAGTATGATACATTTGCCTGGAATTGTAATACTTGTATCCTCAACACTTTTTGTTAAATTGAATTTTTTGCAAGTTCGTGATGATCTGATACTACTCTGAGAAGTGCACCGGTTCAATTTGTTGCTGTCAAGATCTCTTTCATGAAACTGTTTGTTTTAACCTGACTTTTAAGCTGATATTGTCAGCTTAAAAGTCTCCCCTGTCTAACATAAGAATTAGGTAGAAGTGGGAAGAATCAATTCTTAACTCTCTAGGTGTTAATATTTCCTCTCCAGCCTGTGCGGCGGATGGGAGGAAGCAGAGGGCACAAACCTGGTGGCCTCCGTTTAGAACACATAATAGGAACCATAAAAAAAAAAAAAAAAAAGACCTAGACAGGCTTTCCCGTGTTTGAATTGTATACAGAAGTCCAGAACCCAGGGTAGTTGATATTTGAGTGTAATTGACAGGAAAATCCAGGAACCTACCGGTCGACTGTTAACAATAAATCAGTTAGACTATGAGGATTCAGGTTTCTACACAAGTATGAAAGGTAAAGAACACCCCAAAAAGCAGCCAGAGGACAGCAGCTCTGGCATGATTTCTAATCTGGGTTTGTTCTTTTTTTTCACACCCATTAAGTTGGGGGCTAGAAGGAGGGAAAAAGGAGGTAAATTGGAAGAAGGCAGGGTCCTTATACGATGACTCTGGGACCCATTTGCAAGTTCAGTGGCTTAGCTCCCTTGGACCCTATTCTCCATCTCCTGCCCCTGGGACCTTTCATCCTTTCTGATCAGCTCCCCTGTGTTTTAGCACCTGAGCCTCAGAGATCAACCAGCTGGAGCCAAGATGTTAGGTTTCACTCAAGGCCAAAGAACTGCCTTGGGGGCCTAGATGCTCAAACCCTATCAGTGCCCAAACCCACTAAAGCCCATTTGTTTCCACATTTCTAGGGCAACTGTACAAAGGTGAAGCAGTACGTCAGTTCTGATTTAGGGAGCTACATAGTCAACGTGACGAGAGCAGCTGAGGTGTGCAGCCTTCACCTTTGCAGGGGGAATGGGAGATGCAGAAGGAGAGTATGGAAAGCCCCGGATTACCTTCACCTGAACCCTGCAAGTTACCGCATAGAGGCCTCCGAGGATGGAGAGTTTATTGTGAAAGGAAGAGCATCGGATACAGACCTGGAAGCGATGGAGAAGAAATTTTCCTGTCATTGCTATCGGGGTTACGAAGGAGCCGATTGCAGAGGGACCAAGATGGCTGATGGGGGCTCCAGGGTTTTCTCTTTTCCTGGCTCACTGATGACACTGTGCCTGCTGGTTTTAGCAGGTTCTCAGAGAGCTTGGTTGTGAGACAGTTGAATTTAAAGGGAGATTTACAGCTTATAGCATAGTCACCTAGAGAAGGGATGAAACTTAGGATGGGTTTTTTTCCTTCTGAAAGCCACTGAGAAGTATCCTAAGTAGACATTATGTATGTCCCTTAACATAAACACGAACATATTGCTTTATTTGGCTCTGATTTGGCTAAGAAACCATACCCATGAATAAAATCAGTACAGTCTTCATTACTCTGGAATGTTAAGTTGTATTTAAACCAGACCTAGTTTATTTTCGTCTTTATATGAATATGTGTGTGTGTACATATACATATTAAATTATTGATTTCAAAGTCTGGTTTTTCTGGTCAGCAATGTATTACGAACAGATGACTAAGTAATCATCTGATTCCATAGAAGAGGTCACCCTCAGGGTATGAGCTGGTCACTCGATCTACTGAAAGGAACCAAAGGCAACGTTCCTTGTTCCAGCCTGAGGTTCACTCTGGGCTTCTGTTCCTCACCTGAGCACACTGACTGCAGAACCAGGTCCTGATGTGGCTTCTCATGGAGGTGCAGAGACTGAGAGGCAAGGGGAACTGTTCCCAACTCATTGCAAAGCCATCTATTCCAATATGGCGCTTCTCTCACCCACTACGAGTCCTTCTCTCACAGACCCTGGCAATTTAAACACTATGAACAGCTGTAGGATAGTATTCACACTTGCCTAGGCTGACATTGCTCTAGGTCCAGAAACTGATGTCATGCTACTAAAAAGGTGGTTGGTGTCTTTTGCAAGCAAAATCATCACTAAAAAATATTTAATAAACACTTAAGGGACCCAGAAGTGCTACTGGGAAGCGGTTCTACCAAGAAATATTTGATATTGTGGTCCCCATATGTAAGCTTTTAAGCAGTGGTTTTCAAGTTAGTTTGCATCTAATTTGAATCACAGTTTCCTTGCTCGTCTGGATGTGGGACTCCAGGTATTTATATTTCCTATTTTCTCATCCAAAATTTGGTTATACAGTTCTCTCCTCTGTGAATTATTCTAAAGAGTACATAGAATAGCATATCCCATGCATACTTTGGCTTTTAAAAAAAGATTTTATTTATTTATTTGACAGTGAGAGAGATCACAAGTAGGCAGAGAGGCAGGCAGAGAGATGGAGGGGAAGCAGGCTCCCCACTGAGCAGAGAGCCCGATGCGGGGCTTGATCCCAGGACCCTGAGATCATGACCTGAGCTGAAGGCAGAGGTTTTAACCCACTGAACCACCCAGGTGCCCCCAGGCTTTGGCTCTTAATACATGTTGCTAATCTTCAGTTATCCTCCTTTGATCACCAAAGTAACGGACACACTTAGGATAAAACAGGGTCTTGGGCAATTTCCTCTTTCTGATGTTATGTTCTATTTATAAATCACTTGGGCATTGTGTTTTATTGAGAGGGATGTTCAGTTGATAGGATTTCCTACCCCTGGAGAAAATCCACTTGGAAGGCTAACTCCATATAGGTATGATGCTATAACAGAAGGCATGAGACTTGACTCAACCTCATCGGCAGCCTCTTTTCTCTCTTTAGGAAACATTTGCAACCCAGGTGTGCTGTTTTCAACTCTGGGTCCAACTTGTCCAAATTAAGGAAATGGTTAAGGTCTAATTTCTAAATGTGAAATACAAACGAAACAAAAACTTTTATAATGCTATGAATGAGAGGTATTATTACATAGACTAACTTTTTAAAAATTAAATTTATTTTCATATCAAAGATGATATAATCACATTATAGAAAATTTGGAAAATAGAAAAAATAATAAGGGAAGTCACCAATAATCACTATTAACATATACTGGTAACTTTTGATGTATTTCTTCTTAGCCTTTCTTCTAATGACTTTTTAAAAAAATGATTGTAATAAAAATATGTGCATAATTTTGTGTCCTCTGTTTTTCACTTAACCATGTTATAAGCAGTTTCCATACTATTTCATAATTCTCATGACATTTGAATGTCATCCTTAAAGCCACATAATAGATGGAACAAGATTTAATCAACAATTTTCCCTAAGTTTTATTTATTTATACTTATTTATTTGAGAGAAACAGAGAGACAGAGAGTGGAGGGGAGGGGCAGAGGGAACGAGAATCCCAAGCAGATCCCCTAATGACCAGGGAGCCTGATGCAGGTCTCCATTTCATGACCCCCCACCAAGACCTGAGCCAAAATCAGGATTGGGACGCTCGACTGACTGAGCCACACAGGTGCCCCCCATAAATTTTCATTTTTAAATGTCAAGCTTTCTAACATTAGGTCACCTATCAGAGAATACTTTCCAGATCCCCCTCCTAATTCATTCATTCACCTAATAACCAGTTTTTACATTCATCAATTTATTAAGCATTCATAAGTCCTTTACTAGAATGTAACCTAGAAAAATGAAGACTTCATTTTGTTCAGCATTTGCTAGAATACTACTTGCTACAGTACCTAGCACATAGTATGTGTCCAATAAGTATGTTAAATGAGTCAATCATTCAATGATTCAGAAACCTGAATCTATGGAATCTATATAGTTGTTGTAAGGGTTTTGTGTGTGTGTGTGTGTGTTTAATTCTTCACATGAATAGTAAGCCATACTCAAGTAAAAGTATGCCACACTCAAACATTAGTGTTCTACTCTAGTCCTAGCACGTTAGCTTCTGAAATACGTATTTAGCTCCTCTGTTGAAGAACTCAGGCCTAAAGAGAACAAATCACTTGGCAAGATCAAAAAGCCAGTTTGTAAAAGAGCCCAATCTGGGGGTGGGGGATGGGTGAAACAGGTGATGGGGATTAAAGAAAGAGTACTCTTACAATGATCAGCACTGAGTAATGTATAGAATTGCTGAATCACTATATTGTACACCTGAAATTAGTAAAAAACTATTTTAACTATAGTGGAATTAAAATAAAAAGCTAAGAATACTCCTCCATCCTCACCACCTCCCCACCCCCCACCACCACAGCCCACAAAAGAAGCAAGCCCCTTCTGGAATCTGAGTTGCCGAGTTTTCTTCCACCATAACTGGTTGTAATGGAATCCAAATATATTCTTTCATCTTTTGACCATGAATTTAATGAATTTTAAAAAATTAATTTGGGCTACTATTACTACTTATGCTCAATCAAACTCTAAATAGTCCAGTTGTAGATTCTCTATTTAATTTGGCTCATTTCTCCTGGAAAGGAAATCTACCTTCTGAGCTGCTGAATGACAATAGCTTCTGGATCATCCTACCTTCCCTTCATGGAAACAGCAAGGTTCTAGCCTCTCTAATCTGAATAGTCTCCTTTACAAAAGGGAGATAATAATGGTATCTTTTGTCCTTTTATACTGATTTAATGAAAAAAGTAGGTAAAATACTTAGCATAAAACCTGGCACATAAAAAATACCTAGCAAATATTAGCTATTATTATCACGTACTTCAATATTGGTCTCCATAAAAGCTGTGATAGGCAATATTATCTCTATTTTGAAGTAGAAGTTATATATGATTCAGAATATTGAAATGATTAACTTAATACCACAAAGAAGTACCCAGCCTTTGAACCCTTTTTGGAGGAACTTTTTAAAAAATATTTTTTAATTTATTAATTTGAGAGAGAGCACGCACACATGAAGGAGAGTGCAAGCAGGAAGAGGGTAAGAGGGAAAAACAGACTCCCCACTGAGCTCCCTAGGACCTTGGGATCATGACCTGAGCCAAAGGCAGATGCTTAACTGACTGAGCAACCCAGGCACCTCCTTTTTTGGGAAACTTAAACTAGTTATCTTTTCATCAGATCTCAGCAGAATACAGGAGTCTTATTTGTACCAAATTTCTTTTTACTGACTTATAGAGATATATAACCTACAAGTATATTGATTCTGGTATCAGGTAATCAGTGATTTTTTTTTGACCCCCTGTAAGATTAACCAATCTACTAGCAATGTACCCTTAGCTTGCATACTCTAAATAATATTTACCTATAAAAGAAACCAGGGTCTCTTAAGAAAATGTCCAACTCTAGGTTTAAGTAGGAAATGTACACAATGAATCAGAAATATCTTGTTATACCATTAAGCAAGGATGCTATCAAAGATTATTAGAATTGTATCAAAAATACCCACTAGCCAACTTAAAGAGTCTTCTGCTGCCAAAGGTGGGAAAATTCAAGAATCACTAAAGAAATAATCGCAGTGGGTTGAAATGCTTCAAATGCATTTAAATCTATGAGGTCAAAATGATATTAAAAAAAATCTTCATTGACCACTTTTGAAGAATGTTAAGGGACAAACTTTATTACTCTGAAAACTGGTAAATTCAAGGGAAAAATTAAGAACATTTCCTATATGAATTGTATATATAATCTCTGGGTAACCAAATAGTGGAGAAGGGAAATTTTCTTATTCAAGGCAACAAATGAAGAAGGTATGATAAAATTAGAATACATTCTGCAATTCTTAATGAATTAATGAATCAGGCACAGATTATCAATGGCTGCTAACATCATGAAAAGAGATAAAGCCAGACATTACATACTACCTAACTGAAGTATGTAACACCAGCTAAGAATAAATCCTTCCAGAAATCTGATCAGGCTTCTACAAATTCACGGGAACAAAGGAAAATGCAGAACAACATCACAGGGATATAATGATGAAAATTCAGCTCCTTAGGAGCTCTATAGGTCAAGTAATCTGGTTTTATCAACAAATAAATGGCAAAAAAAAAAAAGAGGGTGGAGGAGAATGAACCTATGTGTATATAAATGTGGGGCCTGTTAAATGAATTATAATAAATCTATACAATAGGATAACATTCAGCTTTCAAAGGGAATGAGGAAGTTCCCTGTATGCCAATGTCAAAAAGATCTCTAAAATATCACTGTCTTGTTTAGGCTTTATTTTCACTTCTAACTAATCACACTAGAGGCAACCCACGATCTTATATATTAGGAATGTATTTCCAATTACATTTTAGAAAACACTTCCTGGATACAGCTAAACTAGTCAAAAAGTTTCTTAGATCTAGTGGGAATGGAACTCTAAAGGGATACAGATACCAAAGCCATAACAGACCAACCAAACTCAAGGAAATGATATCATACAGAAAAGGGAACCAGAATAGGCCATTACTAAGTCGTGTACCTCAAATACAAAGTAATATGTAGTTCTATCAAAATTTTTTAGAAATGTGCTTATCCTAAATCTTGAGCAGCAGCTCTATTTTGTGATTATAGCTTAAAATGATGAAATAAAATTTAATAATGAGAAAATAACTGTTGTGTCAAAGGGAATGTTAATATTGTACTCTTTTGTTTCTACTAGAGAACTAAATGTATAAACTTACTGCTTCCTTTGTCTTTAATGCTAACTTTAACAACTTGGAAAATTTTTAATGTTGCTGAACATTCGCTTATTAACTTGACAGTTTGTTCTTCTCTGCAGATCCAGGAACCATCAACTTTTCACTTCAAATATCCCTTTTATTATGAAAACAGAACAGAGTACTCCATTCTTTGTGTTTGTAAAGTAAAAGTCTTAGGTCATCATTAAGACTGCTTATGGCATTCTGTTCTATTAATATACTAAGAGAAATAATATTCTGCAATCAAATTTACTGCTACCCTCAAATAACTTCATTCCTTTGTCAAGGAAAAATAGATCATACATATTTTATATCTACTGTATTATCTATTGGACTGTGTTTGTACACCTAAGTGTAACGTGGTGCTAAAATCTTTCATTTAGGAGCATTTACTGATTTTAATTTGTGTGTATTCTTACAATCTATATTTTCCTCTGGGCATATGAAATCTAAACTTACTCTCTATTAAAACACATTAAATGATTTTGTCCTTTGGAGGCAGACAATGTAAGACTCTACAAAGAAGACAGGGACTAAGAATCATCAGACTCACTACTTGATCATCTCAAGATGGTGTATGACATTCTAGCTATCACATATGAATTCCGCGCAGCACAATGGAGGGAAGTCCAAAGAAGAAATAAAGCAACACAATACATCTCTTTAGAATATTTCCCAGAACCTGTCTGGGGAAATACTGCACCAGTTTATATCCTTTGGCAGAATTTGATCACTGACCCCATCTAGCTACAAGGAAGACTGGTAAAAGTGGTCTTTATTATTTCTGACAGCCATTTGGCTAGATTAACATCTATTACTATTAAAAAAGGGGGGTGCCTGGGTGGCTCAGTGGGTTAAAGTTTCTGCCTTCAGCTTGGGTGATGATCCCAGGGTCCTGGGATCAAGTCCCGCATCAGGCTCTCTGCTCACCGGGAGCCTGCTTCCCCACCTCTCTCTCTGCCTGCCTTTCTCCCTACTTCTGATCTCTGTCAAATTAAAAAAAAAAAAAAAAGGAACAGGAGAGGGATGCCTGGGTAGCTCAGATTGTTAAGCCTCTGCCTTCGGCTCAGGTCATGATCCCAGGGTCCTGGGATCAAGTTCCACATGGGACTCCCTGCTCAGCAGAGGGTCTGCTTCTCCCTCTCCCTCTGTCTCTTCCCTGCTTGTGCTCTCTCTCAAATGAATAAATAAAATATTTTTTTAAAAGGGAACAAGAGATTGAGGAGTAATGAACACTCTATGCCACTCTATATCCTGTACAATGGACACTTTTTTCATTTCATTTTTTCCTCCCCCTACTCACTAACATTTCCTGGAAAGTGGGGTTATCTTTTTTGGCACTGTATCTCGAGGTCAAGCTCAGACCCACTTAGGAGGTACTTGGAAAGTGTTTGTTAAAACAGAGCATAATAACTTGCTAGCCAGAGATGCATATTAAAATCACTTGGGTAGCCATCCCAAAACAAGCACTCCTGGGCCTACCACCTACTGTGGAGTCAGATGGCCTGAGCTTACATACATATTCTGAAAAAGTTCCTCAGTCCACTATAATGTGTAGTCCTAGTGAGAATAACATTCAACTAAATAATAAGGGAAGAACAAGTAATATAATCTTTTAAAAAAAACCATTAGTTGGAGTTCTTCTTCACATCCTAAGCTGTAGTAACAGAAAATAGATTGTTCTAGGAATTGTGAGAGCCATAAAATGGGGAAGCTTGCCTCTACCTCCTTCCTTCCTCCTTCTCCCTTCTTTCTTCTTTCTTTTCTCCTTCCTTCCAGTTAAATTGCATTTCTGTCCACTATTTTAGTTCATTTCAATTTCCCAAATTAAACATCATTATTACTTTTATGATAGATAGACCCAGTTTGTTTAGATTTCCTTACATATTTACCTTTTATTCCTTCATCTTACATTTTTATACATCAAATTTATGTCTAGGATCACTTTTCTTTTTACTGATGATCATTTTTTTATAGTTCCATTAGTGAAAGTCAGCTGGGGGAGAACTCTTTATGTTTTTAATTTGATCATAATTTTACCCTTAATATAGAAAGATAGTCTAAATGGGTATAAAAGTATAGATTGATACTTATTTTCCCTTAGCATTTTGTAGAACCTTATCCTAGTTTTCTATTGTTTTTATTGATAAAACTGCTTTCTATTTAACTGCTTTCCTTTGTAAATAATCTGGCCCATTTTGCAACATTCTGTCTGGTTTTGGAGTTCTATAGTTTTGGTGTAGGGTGTAAGTGGGTTTTTTCTGCTTATCCTGCTTATCATTTGGCTTAATCATTTTTTTATGATCCCATATTTTCCTTTTTAGTATTTTATAAATTGACTTTAATATTTTATAATTCCTTGAACATTATGAAATCTATAGAGATTCTGATAGATTCATATAGATTCTATGTAATAGATTCATATAGAAATCTATATGAGATCCTATATTTGTTGTTTTTTATTCTTGCTAACTTCAGTAATGATAGCTTATTTATTTGTGTGTTTGGCAATTTTTAATAATGAGTTAATATTTTCTTGATTTTAGTCTGTGTGAATTCTAGGTGTCAAAATTTGGGTTTTCTTCATAGAGAGGATTTTTAAAAAATTATACAACTTAACTGAGACACAATTCACGTTTTACAGAATTCGTCAATTTGAAGTATTCATTTCAGTGGTTTTTTACTATATTCACAGAGTTGTGCATTCATCACCCCATTAAATTTTAGAACATTTTTATCAGTCCCCCCAGGCCCCATAAGCCCATTAGTAGCACTATTCATTTTTTTCCCAATCCTCCCCTCTAAGCCTGGAAAACCACTAATCTACATACATGACATGCCAGAAAGTGACCAGTGGAAGACGACAGCCCTATATTGGTTAATGCTCTGTGCTAGAAAAAAGTGTTTGTCATTAGGAGTCATAGGAAATCTTCCCAATGCTCTCAGCTTGATATCTACAAGATAAAATTTTACTTCAGGGGCGCCTGGGTGGCTCAGTGGGTTAAGCCGCTGCCTTTAGCTCAGGTCATGATCTCAGGGTCCTGGGATCGAGCCCCACATCGGGCTCTCTGCTCAGCAGGGAGCCTGCTTCCCTCTCTCTCTCTCTGCCTGCCTCTCCATCTACTTGTGATTTCTGTCAAATAAATAAATAAAATATTTAAAATGCAATCTATTAAAAAAATTTTTTTACTTCACAAGAGGATTAAGTATGACATTTCCCCCTGCTTGTGCTCTCTCTTTCTCAAACAAATAAATAAAATCTTAAGAGAAAAGAGAAAAGAAGAGAAAAAAAAAGTTACTTCCTTAGTGGAGCCTAAGAAAAAAACAGTCTGAGATGCTAATGTGAGTCAGTAACAGGGGCTATTTTCCAGTTGCTCCAGAAATACAGCAAAGGTGATCCTTATCAGCATTTGTACAAGGCTAAATTCTTTGTTCCTTAACTGAGATCAAACCTCCCCTTTTCAATGCATTACCTCTTTTCATAGACTCCCAAGATCTAACCTACAGTTATTTACTTGGCCTTCAAGTTATTAAAAATTGATTTTCTCCACAATTTTGGCACCATTGGGATTGATTGTCAAACTCCAGGAAGGTGTGAGGGAGAAGAGAAAACAAATTATACATGAGTAATCATTAGTGACTAGGTCAGGGTGGACTAAATTGTCCTGACTGGGTAGATTCCTTCTGTTGCCTAGTTTAATAATTAACAAGTAAATAAAGAGATTTCCACATTGAAATCAAATGTTGGGTTTGAACTTCCCTATTCTTTCCTTTCATTGATCCTTGACACACATATTATTAAGAGACACTTGCAGTGCCCACACAGATCCCCCAAGGTTCCTTATATAATTTGTTGTGCATCCAATTGCCCATATTGACGGTGCTTCCCCCAACCCCACCTTCCTCCTAGTTCAGTGTGGTTTTGCTTCCTGTAGCCCTTAATTGGATCCCTTGGGTGAGCAGGCTTATGCTGCCCTCCTCAGGACCTTATTGAAACTGCATCATTCCTTGGCTAAGTCTCTGCTGCTTTCATTCTCCTAAGTGTTTTTTTCCTGAGAAAACTTCTTTAATAAATTGCTGCACATAAAACCGTATCTTAAGTTAGTTGCTAGGGAATCTTTTTTTTTTTTTTAAGATTTTATTTATTTATTTGACAGAGAGAGATCACAAGTAGGCAGAGAGGCAGGCAGAGAGAGAGAGAAGGAAGCAGGCTCCCCGCTGAGCAAGAGAGCCCAATGCGGGACTCGATCCCAGGACCCTGAGATCATGACCTGAGCCGAAGGCAGCGGCTTAACCCACTGAGCCACCCAGGCGCCCCGTTGCTAGGGAATCTGACTCAAAATCCTCGTTCTCCAAATATTTAGAGACAAGCATAAAAAAAAGGAAGCTTGCCTTTTACATGGAAACAATTAGCACAGACATGTTAAAACATAAATTGGAAAACACATTTAGAACACGTGACAAAGTGCTAAATGCTCTATGTAAAGAGCTCTTAAATCAGTTCAAAACAACGCAGATCTAACATGGGAAAAGGACACAGAAAATCACAGCAAAGAAACAATGAAATGGCTCAATTTCTCAAAATAAAAGAAATTGTAATTAAGATGACAATAAGATACCATTTTTACATTACCTAGATAGGCAACTTCTTTATAAAGTATAATGATAAAGTGTTAGTTTGGGTATGGGGAAGTCAGCCTTCTTAATTTTTGGAAGGAGTGTTAACCAATACAATCTCTTTAAGAGTCAGCATTATAGGGACACCTGGGTGGCTCAGTCATTAAGCATCAGCCTTCCACTAGGGTCATGATGATCCCAGAGTTCTGGGACTGAGCCCCACATTGGGTTCCCTGATCATTGGGAAGGCTGCTTCTCCTTCTCCCACTCCCCCTGCTTGTGTTTTCTCTCTTGCTGTGCCTCTCTCTGTCAAATAAATAAATAAAATCTTAAAACAGTCAACATTATACATTAAACCTTGAAGTGGACAGGACTTACCTTTTCAACCTTGATTCTGGTCTTTCTCTTTCTTTTCAAGTTTTGTAAAAGCATTTGCTATAGTCTCAATATTTGTGTCCCCTCAAAATTCCCATGTTGAAATCCTAATATGCAGTGTGATGGTATTAGGAGGTGGGGTTTTTGGGAGGTGCATAGGTCATGAGAGTGGATTCCACATGAATGGGATTAATGTCCTTACGAAAAAGCCCCCACAGGGGCGCCTGGGTGGCTCAGTGGGTTAAGCAGCTGCCTTCGGCTCAGGTCATGATCTCAGGGTCCTGGGATCGAGTCCCGCATCGGGCTCTCTGCTCAGCAGGGAGCCTGCTTCTCTCTCTCTGCCTGCCTCTCCATCTGCTTGTGATATCTCTCTGTCAAATAAATAAATAAAATCTTAAAAAAAAAAAAACAACCCACAGAATTTGCTAGCCTTCTTCTGCTATCTGAGGATACCTGAAAGAGGGCCAATACCCAACTATGCTGGCACCTTGACCTTACACTTCCTAGCCTTGACAACTGTAAGAAATAAATTTCTGTTGTATACAAGCTATTTAGTCTGTGGTATTTTGTTACAGCAACCCAAATGGATTAAAACAGCATTACCATTCTGAAATTATTTGCTTATTTACTTGCTTATTGTCTCCTCACACTAAGTGTAAGCTCCATAGAGCAGAGACTAGTCTATGTGGTATCCTCCATGCCTATGCTTGACTTGTTATAAATGCGCCATTCAAAATAGTTCAGTCAGGGAGCCTGACTGGCTTAGTTGGTGGAGCACATGATTCTTGTCTCAAGGTTGAAAGTTCGAGCTGCACATTGGGTGTGGAGATTACTTAAAAATAAAATCTTAAAAAAAAATAAATTAGTTGAATCAACAAATTAAGAAATCAGCACCTATGATATAGTCTGAGATGCCCCAATGACTCTAGAACATCTCAATATTCTTCCTCAATGTCTGAAATTCTCACTTAGGCAAATAAGGAAGACACTAAGGGAGCTCCTTGAATGATTACATCATGAAAATCTGAACAGACGTAAATTAGCTTAGGAACTGGAGCAAGAGATAAGTAAGTTGTAACTGAGGTTGTGGGCCAGGTAAGATCAGAATCATGAAGTAGATCTTAATTAATTGCAAACAAGTAGATGGCAGACCTTGACAACAGTGTGGGGAGCCTTACTTGGGTTGTAGAGATTATAGCCACGAGAAGTTTTAAGATAAAGTACAGAGGAGAAACCAGAATTAAAACCAAAGCAGGCAGATACTACAGTGTTTACCAGAATGTTCTAAGCAGAGAAGCGAAAAACCAGGGCATAGGGGAATATTCTTCAGGCTTCAGAACAGATCAAGCAGGGAGAAGTAGTGGGTTACAGCCAGAGCCTCCAGAGCAAAGCCCCTGACAACAGGCACAGAAGAATTAAGGGGATACATGACATTACTTCTGGATGAAGAGAGAGATATTAGAAGTGTCAGCCAATTTAGGCAGATTTTGACAAAAGTAATGGAGACTCCCACTTTTGTCACTAGTAGGAATATGGAAAGGGGCAAGGTTGAGGTGTGGAAAAACTCTGTCCTTTGGGCAGTAACCTATACATGACTACAGACACCAACGCTATAACAGCGTTTCTGGACACAGTCTAATTTTAGCCAACCCTCTGATTTGGGACCTTGGGTCCAGCCACACATCTCTGGGCTCTTTCTGGGATTCTATCCTTGAGATTTTAAAATTCGAGGCTGAATTTGTGAAGATAGCCAGAAACATCTCACATATGACCCAAGTTAGCTTTTTGATGAAACAGATCTCTTGAACTGAAGAACCCACCTGGCCTCATAGCAACTGGTTTATTTTCCTCATCTGAACTGCTGAGCTACCACCCTCTAGGACTTTGGCAATTGAGTCAATATGGTTCTGAAATCTGAAGTTAAGGGATTCAACTGAAACTTGCTTGCCTGAGGTGGGGGGGGGGGTAGTTGAGTAGCATCTGTAAAACAGGGACAACATTTGTGCCTACTTAGGATTATTATTAGGAAGAAACGTGTTAATACTGTACAGTGTCTGAGAGAGAGAAGGGCAGAAGGGAAAGGGAGGGAAGGAAAGGAAGAAAATTAAAATGTTAGTGACTATTCAACTCTCTTCTCAGAGTTGGGACTGAGGCTAGACTCAAGCCAATGCCCTTTGTCCTCTGTTTCCTCAAATATATGACAAAAGTGTAGGCTGGGTGCTGATAGGGGAGGACTTCCCACGCCCAACACTGTATTTTTCCGAGAAAGTTACATGACAAGGCTGTGCTTGTTTATCACTGTTGGCAAAGTTAGAAGGTAATAAGCATTAACCAGGAAATAAAATAATAATAATAAAATACAATAAAATAATAAATAAATAATGCAAATTTACTTCTAATTTGGTAAAGGTTGGACTTTTAGTTTAAAGGACTTCTTATGCTAGCTTCTTTGGTCCTGTGATGTGCAAAGTTAGTAACTATGAATACAGCATTTCCATTTTCCTGTTCAAAACCGAATAAATGAAGTCAAAACACAAAACACGATTGCCACATTAATACCACTAATCATTTGGAGTAAATGAACAAAAAGCAAGAGTTGCACCAAAAAACTAATAGAAAGGGTAAGCACTCTGTTAAAGTTATTGAAACCAAAAGCAGGTAGGCACACTGCAAATGCGGTCTAACTGTACACCTCTGAAGATATTTAGATCGGGCTTTCATTCCTTTTTCTCCAGTGACTTGATTCTAATAGCAAAGTATGATGATTAATTTATGCCAGTGGCAATATGTCCTTATCTACATGCTGTCCTAGACAGTTAAAATACTCAGTCTTCCTTCTCAGAAAATATCCTGTTTTATATTTTCATATCTGTAATGATAGTGACCTGTCCAGTAGAGGACGTTGTGAAGAGCAAGATCTTCAGAATTAGCTAGAACCGGGTTGGCGGGCAAGTTACTTGGTTTTTGCTAATGCTTACTTCCTCATTTAGAAAATGCAGATGATAATTCTTACCCCAGAGTGTTAAGGAGACGTTCAAATATCATAACTAATTGTTAACTGAAAACTCTTAGATGACTTGCTAATTAGTTGTTGATTGTCTGATTTTAAAGATTGGTTGAAACTGCTGCTTTCATGTAAACACTCTTTCAATGACATTTTAATGAAAGGCTTTCTGTACTCACATTAACATTTAAAATATAATAAACATTGCACATTTGTTTAAAGCAGTTTAGGTGACCAATAAATATTACCTATATCTTGGATTTTTAAAACTATAGCCATTGCATGTTAAGAATTAAAAGCAAATGAACCATACACAAGTGAATAAAAACAATATTTTTTTCTCAAAATTATAAACATTCATTAAGTAACTAAAGTACTAATTAGATTCAACCTTGAGAGACTCACTACCCTATAATTACGTTGACAAGTGAACACGTGCCTTGGAAGTTTCTTTTTAAATCTTTGAAGTTATCTTATCATCTGTCTATTCTGTTTTGTACTTGTTTGTTTGTTTGTTTGTTTCTAGAAAAATTGTGGGTCTTATAAAGAAATTGTCCCCAACCCCCACCCTCAAACTTGGTCCATCCCCCAACTTCATAGTTGGTCCAAACTCTTCAAAAATTCTAAAGCAGAATTTCTGCTGCAGAAATTCTGATTTCCCCATTCTCTCAGAATTCCTTTTTTTCCTTGAGCCGTCTCCCAGTAGGTGAGTCTTAGGGACACTCCCATCCCATCATAAATAAGCCTTAGCTGCCCGTCCACACTGAGTTCCTGTTTTCCTTGTCTCAGGTGAGAATCACAGGGTCCTTCTGTTCTCCTCCGTTCTTGGTGAAGACACAAGTCCAACTGCCGGCTCTTCTCATTGACAAGGGTAAATGTGCTAAGGTTTTCATGGACTAGCACAGAGGAGCAGAGGTAACTGTAAGTACTAATGGATCTTTATAATGGCATTAGAAGGTTGACTTTGTAGCTAATTTTTCTTTTTGGATAGCATTTGTCCCACATTTTGATATATATGATGTGTTAGATGTATTGTTTATTTTAATAACAACAACAGTAATGATTATGAATGAGTACTCGTATCTTGTACAGGTAATAAACATGCTAGATGCTACATGCAAAGGAAATTTGATACCGAGAAATAATTTTGTTAACTATTGCTTCTTTGAGTTTGGGTAACGGCTCTTCCTCCTCTTTTGTGAAATGGAAGCAGAGCCAGTTCGTTCAGCCAAACTGATAAATAATCGCCAAACACTGTAGAGATATCTGAATTCTATATTAATAATTTTTGTTACTATTCATTTTAAATATCACTTATTTATATGCTACTTACTTATTCCCCTAATCCAATATCAAGGCTGAAAACTGTCCAGATAAATCACATTTGATAAGTTAGAGAAATATTTCCATCAGGCTGAGTGAAGAGTTTGAAGTCTGAGCTTGAAAAGGTTGCTTTCTTAGTGGACTCCTCCATAAGATGTGAAGAAGCAGTCATAAATTAATGCAAGGCACACGAAAGCTAGAGCCAGTCTGATCTGCTGATAGAGTCTGATTCATGAAGACCATGCTGTGAGCTGAAGAATGCCATTGTTGATGAAGGCCATCATCAGATCTGGCTCCATGGTGCTATGAATTAGTTGACTATCTCACTTCTACCAGAACAATTCCAGAACGCTCATACATTTAGAGTGAAAAAAAAATTTTTTTTTTTAAATTTCCTAGGGAAGCTTTAATGCTACCAGGTCTATGAATCATGAAATAGTCTTGGATTTTGTCTACTTTTGTCATGCTTTTCCCTGCCTTTCATACAAGGGGGTGGAGGCAAGGGATAATATTATTAATAATAACAGGAACAACTTAAGTTTATTTGGTATTTACTCTGGATCAGGTGTATGGGAAAAAAAAGAACTTGCCTTTACCCTGTTAGGTTCTGCACCTCGAGCCTGTGAGTTGAACTGACAAAAGACAGATTAAAGGGAGAAAAACATACAAACTTTAATATTTTTATATGCACGTGGGAGCCTTTATAGTAGTTCAGTCATTTACAGACATTAAAGAATCTTCAGACAGATCAGAATTCTATTCTGGTTGCGAAGAAATTAAATGAATGAGGTTTGAGAATTCTGTGGAGGCCACCAAATAAGAAAGGGCCTGTTCTCAGTACTCAAAACCCAGATACGTCAGACTCCAGAACTTTTGCTATCAGAGTGGCTTGATCCATTTGTTCCTCAGTTTAAAAAAAAAAAAAATTACGTTGTGACCCAGTGCACACACTTAGAAGCATAAAACAGACAGAAAAGGTCCATAAAATAATTTTCTTACTGCAAGTGATGATGGTATTCTCACGCTTCCAATTCTGTTTTGCCCTGTTCTCTCCTAATCTAACCGTTCCACTCTATCAGAGTCAATTTCACTTCTTTTTTTTTTTTTAAATGGTCATTACCACCAATTAAATCAGTTGTATGGCCCGCTAATAGTTGGTGGACTGAACTTTGAAGAAAAAATTCTAGAAATAGGCCTCCCCAACATCACTTTCTTGGATTGGATAATCGTGCTCATAACTCCTCTCCATTTTTGCCTAAGATGCCCCTAAAATGCTTAGGCAACATTTAGCCCTTGCTCTGCAATGCTCTTTGTAATTACATTTAGACCAGAGGTGATCTCAGTGTGGAAGCATTATCCGAACTCTTCTATTTCCTTGAGCTGGAAGCATGTGATCTCTGTCAAGGCCAAACAGCAGCAACCTCCCAACCTCTAGGTGAAGTAAGGGGGCAATTTAATTGCAAAGAAATACAATTTTTTACTGAGTTTGTACAATTTGAAGAAATTTTTGCAGCTATGACTCATTCTCTTCCCTTTTGCCTTTTTCACTGACCATGCTTTTTAAAGAAATTAGAGTCCTGATATAACCCCCAAACTTCTCTGTAGCATCTAAAAATTTCAGCATCCCCAGTAAACACTTCTTTGGCCTTCTTGGACTAGGAATTCACAACCCCTAAATTTTTCCAGAGATATCCTTATTCTAATTACATATATTGACTTTTCTGGTTGCTGTACGTCAAAAACCACTATCTCCATACCTTACTACAGTTGTCTTTCTTATGGTTTGGAGGAAATGCAAATGAACCATAATAAGCAAGATTTCATAATATAGGTAGTCCAGGGGTAACAATACTGCACTCCAGATTTGCATAGCTTCTTGTAAAAAATACTTCATAGGTATCATTTCACACATCATCCCAGCATCCCTCAGTGTGAGACTGATCGGGGTATCACCAATATATTTTTAAAAAGTTAATACCTAAAGATTGAGTAATTGAATCTTCCAGTTCTTGCATGATATAACTAAAAATGGAAATAACATCTCAATCTTTTTTGGTCTGGGCTCCTTAATCCCTTTAACTGTGGGTTAAAGGTCCCACCAGCCTTCAGGTCCCATTGGCAGGTAGAAGACAAAGTTAAGATAGGAAGAAAAAAAATTAAAAGTAGATGTATATATATAGATGTAAAAATCAAACAACAAAAAAAAGTAGATGTATGAAGAGGAGAGAAGAGTCTTTGTAAAGGGAGACTCCAATAAATGTTACTAGCTATGATCTATGGCACAGTTGTTTTGATCTTGAGCTATAACACACCCCAACTGGTGGCAGTTAGGGACTGTCCTGAGAGAACAGGTTAGATTTGAATTAGTAATCTTAAAAATCCCTGCTAATTATAATCACTAAGATAAATCTTACTTTCCATACCACAATGCAAGGTCAAAGTAGCTACCTACTGTTACTTCTTCAACTCTCTTAACTCCTTATCTTGTTAATGTTTCAGATATAACAAATTATATTTTAACCAATAGGTGAACTTGTGCTTTGGGAGAATGGTAGGAAATGAAAAATAATTTAGTGAAACTGGGGAAAGGAAAAAGTAATCTGATCAAAGAATTAACTGATAGATTCACTCATTCATCCATACAATTAAGTACTTATGGACCTTCTACTGTGTACCAGGCATAGTACAGGGAATTGGGGACACAGTAGTGAGTTCACAGTTTAGTGAAGAAAGATAGACTTATTTCAAATGGGAACACAAACTACGACTGGTACTAAGAAATAAATACAATTTTTATGACAGTCTTGACACATTTAAATTCGCCTTGGTGGCAATCAGAAATGAATACTTCAATAATCAGATGTGTCTGGAAAGGCTACACAGTGGGAGCAGTCATTGAGAGATCTATCTCTAGGCTCAGAACAGATTTTTACAGATTCAGGGCAAAGACTTATACAAGATGTGCAAGGCAGGATCCCATTGGAATGAAACATATATAATTCTCATATGGAATTCATATAGTCCACAGGCATCTGTCACCACAAAACTCTTCTTCCTCAAAGGAAGAGGGACTTTCATGTGGCTAATGAAAGATTTGAGTTTTATTTTACTTTACATCCTGGCCAGAAGCTAGACTAAACTGAGTTGCCACACGTTCCTCAGAAGTGGAGAAAGAGGGGCTCCTGGGTGGCTCAGTGGGTTAAAGCCTTTACCTTTGGCTCAGGCATGGTCCCGGGGTGCTGGGATCGAGCCCCACATTGGGTTCTCGGCTCAGCAGGGAGCCTGCTTCTTCCTCTCTCTCTCTGCCTGCCTCTCCGCTTATTTGGGATCTCTGTCTGTCTAATAAATAAATAAAATCTTAAAAAAAAAAAAAGTGGAGAAAGAGATGAATAGGTGGGGAGGACAACTGTTTGCTTGAGAGTTCAGTCATAGTTTTGCTTTCACAAAATGTGCATTATTAAGGTGGACTGTGGAACATGCATTTTTAGGAAAATAAATATTAAATTATTTAGAACATTGACAAGATTTTTGAACCAGTCCTCATTCCTAAGAAGAAAAAAAACCATCTGCATCCTATGTGCAGCATTGAGTAGCCTGGTATCTCTACAGGCACCGAATAAATTGATAAGAAGGAAAACATCTGTTGTATTATCTTTTGAAACTGAGCTCATATGTTTTTCTTCCATGGTATTTACCTTCAGCATTGGCAAATGTGTTTAATCACATTGGATGCAATTGGGTCCCTACTGCCTTTGAAACAGGACATTTATGAGCAAATAGGTGTTTTCTGTCTGAATTAGACTATAGTGGCCATTGGGATCTTTGCTATAATCCCACATGCAGATTTAGTTACTATGACTTTGACAATTCGGAGAAACAAAACCCAAAAGTCACCTGACTGGTCAAGGAAAGAGAAATATTAGTTATTGCTAACAGAAGACCAATTGTAAACTCATAGCCCATATCAAAGCTGGTATACCTTTGTGACCGTCATTGCCCAAGGCACTGGTTATCACGGAGGCGCTTGTTCCTCCTAAACTTTGACGTCAGTGATACTAAGGCTTTTTGCCTATTTGTGCAAGGCAGCTGAAACACTGTAATTACAGAAGAACTAGGACTGGCCCCAGGTTTTTGGTGGTGGGATGTTGGGTTGGCTGTAAGTCAGGCATCACTAAGCTCCATCTGAGGCTTGACAAATAGCATTGCAGAGGGGATGCCTAGTGAAGCTACTGTGTTTTCAACTAGCCTCTAGAATTTTAGAGACTTGATTCAATTATTCAAGTACTTAGTTTCAGTCATATCTGGGTGTGACAGTGCTTCACGCAAAGCTATAGAAGACATAATTGTCTTCTGAGTAATGTTTGAACTCTATGGCTTCTGGATGCTTCTAGTTCATTTTTTATTTGAACATTTTCATCTTAAAGTGGTACCCTGAGCCATAATTTTGAGTTTACTGGAATTCAGAGTACATGAAGTTCATTTACTTAATTAAACGATGAACTCACCCAGCATGTACCACAGTGGGGACTGACAAAACAACCCCTACTGACCACGCTAATCAGGCTCATTGAACTCTTTCTGACTAAGCCTCAGACGCTGGGCTTCTGTATTCTTCCTTGTAGAATTTAGTTCTAGCAAGAATCCTGTTAAGTCAGTTTAGTAAGAATTCCCATCCTCCCTACCTGGTCACCTTGGATATCTGATTATGTTTCCTATCTTCTACTATCCCCCCTGGTTTTGCCTGATCACCCTGGCCTGACTGTTAGGTCAGTTTAGCCAAAGTCTCCCCTCACCCTTGATGTTCCCTCTTAGTTAATTTTCCATCCACAGACACCCCTCCCCCCTCACTTTGCTCTTTGGCTATAAAGTCCCAAATTCTCTTACTGCTTTTGGGAACTGAGTCCAGTTCTATCCCCACTGCTTTTCCTTTGACAGCTCTGTGGATTCCTGGTGATTTGTTTTGATTTCTGTTTGAACACCTTCATTTTAAGGTATCACCTTGGCTGTAATTTTGAGTTTACTGAAATTCAAAGTATATCAAACTTATTCATTTAGTTAAATAATTAACTCATATATGTATCTACTGAATATCACGTAAGTGGCTTGGAAATTCGAACAACCACCTAATCCTACAATTAAGGATATATTATGTACCTTCTGTTATAAGGACTCTCGGGTCTACAAAGACATTATGGACACAGAATGTTATTATAGGCACCTTTACTGTCTTTCCAAAGGAATTTCCTTCTAAGATTTAGATGAATTACTTTTTTATTTTCAATTAAACACTCTTGCTATTGAACTATCTTACATTTTCAAAAGATGAAATATTAGTTCTTTTATACCTTATCAATATAATTTGCTTAAGGCTTCAGTATTTAGAATTCATGTTTAATCATGTGGTGGTTTTCTAGCTTCTTAGATGTATTACCTTCTATTTATATCATGGCCGAACAGGAAAAACTTTTATCGCATAAAAAGAACAACAACAAGGGCACCTGGGTGGCTCAGTGGGTTAAAGCCTCTGCCTTTGGCTCAGGTCATGATCCCAGGGTCCTGGGATGGAGTCCCGCATCAGACTCTCTGCTCAGCAGGGAGCCTGCTTCCTCCTCTCTCTGCCTGCCTCTCTGCCTCCTTGAGATCTCTGTCAAATAAATAAATAAAATCTTTAAAAAAAAGAGAGAGAAGAAAATGGCACATGGATTTTTCTGCCTTGGGGGTATTATGCTGGTCTCTTAAGTTTGCTCAGAACTTGGCTTAGATCGAGAATGACTTGTAACTGGAGGTAGAAGTTAGCCTTTGAGTTGAAATTAGAGACCAAGCAGTACTTCAGAAATGATACACAGCCTACCAAATGTAATTAGTTTACAAGGGCTACCAAGGCAGCAAATTTGGGGCCAGCTGCTCACTTGAAGTTTTGCCTTTTATTTTTCATATTAAAGAATGATTCCTGAAGTATTTACGGAGGTAATTTAGATATATTAAAGTTATCTTCAGCAACCTGAGGCTTGGGGCTATTTGATTAAGTATTGTAACAATACTTTTCTCATGTGCATTTGTTCTGGGGGTTAGTAGGGTAATGGGGACCTCAGAGGTGCTTTGGAAAGACACCTTAAACCTTGGGACTCTCCACTCTGTCCTTCCTTTCAGTCTTCACTGAGCTTTTACCAAAGTTATAATCTTGGCTTTATCACTATTTGTCCACATTTCTGAATGTTCACCTTTATATAATTTATATATTATATATTTATATAATATTTATATATTATATAATAATTTATATATTATATAAATATAATAATTTATATTAAAAATCTATATATTTATATTTAATCTATATCTGTATATTATATAAATATAATATATAATATAAATATATAATATAATAATTTATATATTATATAAATATAATAATTTATATTAGAAATCTATAACAATTTTAACAGTAAGAGAATTTTATCTAAATTCAGTTCTTAATTCCACTGAGATAATATATACATAGACTCCTTATAGGAAGTAAGACTATCAGAAGAGTGGTTTCTGAAGACAGTCCTGTGACTGACTTCTACACCTGTTAATTATGATTTTCTAGAAAGAAAGCATTTGTTGTAGAAAAGAAGAGCTTAGCATTGAACCAAGAAATTTAGCTGTTTTGTTTGGCTTTTTCTGTCTGTGACTGTCTTCTCCTTACCTCAAAAATCCCAACTACCAACTCCTCCAAAACATGAAATGAGGGCCACCTGGGTGGCTCAGTCAGGTAAGTGTCTGACTCATGATTTTGGCTCAGGCCATCATCTTTTGGTCATGAGATGGAGCCCAAGTCCCATGTTGGGCTCCACTCATCTGGAGTCTGATTGGGATTCTCTCTCTCTCCCTCTGCGCCTCCTCCTACCACATTTGCATGCCCATGCGTGCTCTTTCTCTCTCTTAAAAAAAAAAAAAAAGGTAAAACGAGAACCCAGTGAATAAACAGTAAGAAAGTGAATGGTTATTTTCCTCTTCCCACTAAGGAGAAGGTGAGCTTCAAATCTGTTCTGACAAACAAAATTCTAGCCTCAAATTTTGACCCTGGGATTATGATCCGAGCAAAGGCAGCCACTCAACTGGTTGAGCCACCCAAGTTCTCCTGGAAGATGAAATTCTTGTGTAAAGTCTCTAGTAGATCTTCTAAAGAGATGCATTTCTAGATACTAACCTGTGTCTGTCCCCAATTCTGTGACCCAAGGCTTTGTCCAAAAATGTATAAAGAAGAGATACATCGTTTCATAAAAAAAAATTACCTATTTTTATATCTATACATAAATTTTGTGTGTGTAGGTATGTGTGTCTATATACATATAGACACACAGATATCTACAAATGTAGTGCATCTTTTACTTAATCTTTTACTCAGTTCACTTTGAGATATGATGGAGCACTATTCCAAATAACACTTCAACTTGTTCCTCAGTAGGAGATTTTGGTTGACTCAATAGTTTCTAGCACATTTTTGATACACTACTTCTGGGAGAAATGAATTTTGCCTCCTCCCCTACTTGCCCCCCTTAAAGAAATAAGATGAAATCTCATAGTTTTATGAGAGGTTTTTTTCAATTTTTGGCATGCCACTATAAGGTGGTCTTTCAAGAAATAACAAACAAAAATGAGAGATTCAACTGAAATGCTATTTAACAAGGCTTTGCTAAGGCAATGCTTGGCATAGCATTCTACACAAGTGGGAAGGCAAAAGGAAAAACAGGTACATTCGTCTCCCTGTAGGCGCAGTAATGATTTGGAAAGATGAGACAAATGTTAGCTATTACAGGATTTGTATCATGCAGAAGAGAATGTAATTTTATTGGTTCAAACAGGAGTTCTCCAGTTTCTAGAACAGAATTAAACTCCTGCCCTTCAAGTTGAGAACTTGGTAAAGTTGACAGTCTTGATACAGAAACGTAACATTAACCATGTATTCTCTATTTATTTTCTTCCATTTATAGATGAAGCAACTTGCAAAACATTCTTGAAACATGAAGCAAGAAGAATAACATTTAAACGTCGTGTGATCATTATACCTCTTTATCCATCAAAGTGGCTTCATTCCACTACCTCTCTTCTATGCTCAGATCTTGCATTTTTGAAAGATCGGACAAGCTGAAGTGCTTGGGAGAAAATTTTCAGTCATTTGTCTTTGCAATGGGTGTGCTCAGGTTCCAGCGTATCCTCTTTAGGAGTTCTGTGGGATCCAGTGGACTCACGCAAGCCGCGCTCACCCTCCTTCTTATTATATGTTGCTCGACTCAGGAGTACAGAGCACCCCCTTTTATTCCAAACATATCTTTCCTCTGGGTCTGGAATATCCCAAGTGAAGGGTGTGCTATAAATTTTAACGTGCATCTAGATCTGAACCTTTTCTCTCTAATAGGAAGCCCTCGAAAAACTGCCAAGGGACAAAATATTACAATATTTTATAATAGCAGACTTGGCTACTATCCTTACATAGATGACAAGACTGGCAAAGGTATGAATGGAGAAATCCCCCAGACTGGAAACATGATAAAGCACTTGGCGAAAGTCAGGAAAGATATTGACCATTACATAGACGTAGACACGACGGGCCTGGGTGTCATTGACTGGGAAAACTGGAGGCCTATCTGGATAAGAAACTGGAAACCTAAAGATATTTACAAGAACCTTTCTATTGATTTGGTTCACCAACAACATGCAGAACTTAATGACACAGAGGCCAACAAGAAAGCCAAAGAAGATTTTGAAAGCGCAGGAAGGTGTTTCATGGAAACGACCTTAAAACTGGTGAAAGAACTTCGGCCAAATTATTTATGGGGCTTTTATCTTTTTCCTGATTGTTACAATGGTTTTAGAGATACCGATTACAATGGAAGTTGCCCTGATATAGAAAAGAAGAGAAACGACAGACTCGACTGGTTATGGAAGGAAAGCACGGCCCTTTTCCCATCCATTTATTTGAGTGGCAAATTCCAATCTACTTTAAAAGCTGCTCTCTATGTCCGCAATCGTGTTTTGGAAGCCATTCGACTTTCTGCAGTACACAGTGTTAAACATCCACTTCCAATTTTTGTATATACCCGTCCAGTTTTTGCTGACATAGATTTGAAATATTTTTCTCAGGTAAGTCAAGGTGTGAGACCTATGAACTAGCAACCACAAAAGGTGTTTAGTGGAATTCAACATCATTTTTGAAGGGAGTGAGATTTGGCTTTTAACATCCTTTACAAATATGCACACAGATAAGTACTCCATTTTTATGTGAATGCAAAATAAGAGTATATTTCATTTGTTTATTTATTTAAGATTTCATTTATTCACTTGAGAGAGCGAGATAGAGCACACATGCACAGCAGAGAGAGAGGCAGACAGAGGGAGAAGCAGGTCCCCCACTGTGCAAGGAGCCTGATGAGGGACTCAATCCCAGGACCCCAGGGTCATGACCTGAGCTGAAGAGAGCAGTTTAACCGACTGGGCCACCCAGGCATCTCAAGAATATATTTCTTTTAAATGTGATCATATAATATCTTAGCAACAATGAAAAAACTAGGTAGCACAGTCAATGTATTAACTCAGTTCCCTTTTTTCCCTTTCATGGGGTTTGTCAATAGAAGTAATTAAAATAATAACAGAAAAATCTGTATATTTGTGATAGTAAGGATGTGGTGGCAACAGAAATAGTGGGGAAATATTTGAATTATTATTGTTGTCAGAATTCTTAGCTTTGGTGTTACTGTCTTATGCATAGCATTTCTATTTTATTTCTGTTAACTCTTTCTGTCACATTCACCAGGAGGACCTTGTGAACACAATCGGTGAAACAGTTTCTCTAGGTGTTTCTGGAATGGTAATGTGGGGAAGCCTCAATGTAAGCCAAAATGTGGTAAGTTGAATTGACAGGAAATATCTGAAAAGATTTCTACTTTTAATGTTTTTGAGGATGGTTGTACTGAATAATAAAAGTAAGTACTATGCTTGGCACATAGTAGTATGTGCTCAGTTAATACTGGTTGCATCAAGCTGTCCTTCATTTGTGTGGTTATGTTATAAGGCAGAAAAAATTGTACCTCTTTTCCAGCAAGGAAACAAATTCATTGAAACTGACCAAAATTCTCTAGGCTATAGGGCTAGCAAGTAGCAAAAAGAGGACTACAAACTCAGTTTTCTGACATGGTGTTTGGCTTTTTGTATTGTACTGTGATAGGTCTCCTCTCAAAAAACCCATGAAGTAGTCAATGAAATAATAGTCAATTCATTCATTCATTCAATTACTGTTTATTAAGCACTTCTTTTGCTTATTCATTTAGTCATTCAATGGCAGTTTGTTACACGGGTCAGCAAATGACGGCCAGGGGCCAAGAATGAATTTTCTCCTTTTAAATGGATGGGGAAAATCTCCCAAAGAATAGCATTTATACTCAGTGAAAATTAGGTAATATTTAAATTTTAGTGTCTACTGGTTACGTTTTATTTAGTGGAATACAGGCATGTTTCTTAGTTTAGATTTCTATGGCTGCTTTTGCAGTACAAAGAAATAATCTGAATAGTTATGGCAGTCACCCTGAAATATTTACTGTCTGCCTTTATACAGAAAACGTGTGCTGACTCTTGGTTTATTGAACATCTCCTGTGATTAAGTGCCAGATAATCCTAGGTGCTAAAAATGAATTTTTGAAGGGATTTGAATGAATTTTGAACTGAATGAAGAGAAGTCCCTTCACCATGAAGCTGCATCCTTACAAGTGGAAATGCAACTTATGCAGATAAGATATGTCAGGTAGTGATAGCAATAGAGAGCAATAGATAGCAATAAAGAGCAATGAAGCAGTGTAGGCAGGATAAAGAGAGATAAAATGGTGGTACTTAAGATGGGGCAGTCACAGAAGGCCTCTCTGACGAGGTGCTGTTGGAGCAGAGACCTGATGAAAACCAGGCACCAAGTCTCTAAGAGACCAAGCGGGGATGGTGAGTGCAAGAGCCTTCCGGCTGGAATGTGCTCGCCAAAGAAAGACAGAGGAGGTCAGTGTGACGGGAGTGCAGGGAGCAAGGAAGACTTGTGGTAAGCGAGAAGACAGAGGGTCTTATGGAGGGCTTCGCAGGCCACCATGGGGCTTTGTCTCTGATATGGAAGGCCACGAAGAGACTTGAGCAGAAGAGCGGCAGTCTCTGACCAACATTTCTTACTTAGCTGAGCTGAGGATCCACGGTGGACTGGCAAGAGCGGGAACAGGGAGAGGAAGCTGTTGATGGCCTGGACCACAGGTGCTGGCGTGTGGTTTGAATATAACCCAACAGTAGAACTGAGAGGTTGGACTGAGGGACTGGATGAGTAGGATGGATAAGAGAAGTGGTTAAGATTACTCGAAGGCTTCTGGTTTGAAGGTATTGGCCTCTGAGATGGGAGAGACCTAAGGAGGAATGGTTTGGTGGAGGCTGGGTGGGGAGGAAGACAAAGGAGCCGGGAGTGGGGAAGAGGTGCATAAGCAATTGGGAATTACTTTTTTCAAAATATTACTAAATTGTTCAAACCTTCTCTCAGGGAGAGGAAAAGGAATACTTCCTTATTTTCCACAAGTTATATTTACTGTTGTCTATTTTAAGTAAAATTTTGAGTAAAACTTGTTTTATTAGGGAAAAAATGTCCACTTTTTTCTGTATGGGTGACTTCTTTTCATTTTTCTCCTAATGCAGTTTCTTCAGTTCAAAAGGCCTTTAACTATTACCACCTAATCCTTTTCTCTCTTCCTGTATTTTCATCCTTGTCTATTTTTCTGTGTCAGATCTGTCTTCCCAACCTCTTCAATCCTCTTGACTCAAGAGTAAAGCTATCACATGGACACTGCTGAACTGGAGCTCAACTTTTCTTTCTCTAATAGATGTGGAAATATGAGAGACTTAGGTGCCACAGAGAATATCTCATAGAGCTCATGGCCAGGGAGACTTCTCTTAGGACCTATAGAGAAGAGACTTTATACAGCAATCTAAGACCAGAAGAGGCCTTTTGTCTCTTGTCCTTCAGATAGCCTCACTATATTATTAATTCATTTACAAAAGTACCTAACAGTAGTTCCCCATTATGAGATTCTTTCAAGGTCATCTGAGCCCTTCTACTTTTTGGTAGAACTCTATTGTCTCTGGCTTGATCACCAATAAGGAGAAATAATATAAAATAAAAGTATGGAGAAAGGTGTATGTCCCTGGTGCAAAATCTTCCATGTCAGAAAATCATTAAAAAAATTCTAATTCTCCTAAATATATTCCTAATTTTCATTCACTGTGTCTCAAATCTGTAAACACCTTTCTCAAGGGTCTTATAAATTATCTGATGGAATCATTTATAAATATTCCCCATACTACATTCCTTCTTTTTTTTTTTTTTAAAGAACTGAGAACTCCACCCTTACTCTGATGAGGAGTGAATCAGGCTTTCTCCAATTAGTAGTATGGCATGACATATTATTATAAGTCACACCTAGTTTTTTTCTCTTATTATTGCACTTTAATGTTAGATTTACATTCTTCTACCATGACTCTCAGAGCATCTTCAGCATTTTTCATACACAGACAGTTCTTCAATTTCCTACCTAACGACACTGCCTTGAAATTGCCCCCTGTGATCTCTGTTTTATGTATTTCTGCTACTGTGCTCGCTTCGGCAGCACATATACTATGTATTTCTGCTACTTTTCCCACATGATGATTTTGAACGTTAGTTCTATAATTACTTCCCCTTTTTTCTATGTCATTTGTAGCCAGCAGAATCATGGATTACTCATCTTATTTCTGATTCATTGACAACTTAAGAAACTGGTACCTGCAGGTTTAATGACTGAAATTGACTTAAAACAATTGTTATCAAATGTAAGCAAGCTATTTCCTTCCATTCCTTGTTATTAGATCCAGTGGTATGACAGCCAGCTTCTACCGGTCCCAGTTCACGAGACCTGATTATTAAATATTTAGAAATTTTGTGAACTGGTTGTTAACACAACCATTATTAAAAATTAAATTACAAAAACTTAGAATAAAATAAGTAGTGTTAAAACCAAAGCAATACATACTCGGGGCACCTGGGTGGCTCAGTCTGTTAAGCAGCAGCCTTTGGCTCAGGTGCTGGGATTGAGCCCCGCGTCGGGCTCCCTGCTCAGTGAAGGGCCTCTTTCTCCCTTTCTTGCTTCCCCTGCTTGTGCTCTGTCAAATAAATAAATAAAACCTAAAAAAAAGAAGTAATAAATACTTAAAATGTATCAGTTATATACTTCACTTTACTATTATCTATACTCTTGAGGAACTTGACATCTATTATATCTGCATAAGTGGAAATAGTACATAATGATGTGCTTCTCCACACCATATTACCCCAACAGGGGCTTGATTTCCAATCACTCAGTGATAGCAGGTTGATAGCTTAAAACTGGCCACAGCAGATGTACTTATACCCCATGATATATTGACAAATGCTATAAACCAGACCTTATCTTTTAGAAAGTCAGTTTCAGATCCTTCCAAAGACTACATCTTGTGTGGGCTAACGATTCTCAAACCATTCTTATCCTTCACTCCTCTTTTTGCCCAGCTCTTGTCTCTGTGGTCACCCAGACTGTCATCTGAACTTCGTATCAATTCTCATATATCTTGGCCCCTGGGGATACAGTATTGAAGAACACTGATGAAGTCTCGGCACTCAGGCAGCAGATATTAACGTTGGAGGGATTAAGAAAAATATTTGATGTGATAAGTAATATACAGAGAATTAAAACAGATGTGAGAAAGTAGATAGGAAAGGTGTCTGAGGTTTAATTAAAGCTGCAATCTGAATGGCGTGATAAAGTGACCATGTTAAAAATTAGAGGAAAGAGGGACGCCTGGAAAGAGGGTGGCTCAGTGGGTTAAAGCCTCTGCCTTCAGCTCAGGTCATGATCCCAGGGTCCTGGCATCGAGCGCCGCATCAGGCGCTCTGCTCAGCCGGAGGCCTGCTTCCCTTCCTTTCTCTCTGCCTGCCTCTCTGTCTACTTGTGATCTCTGTCAAGTAAATAAATAAAATCTTAAAAAAAAAAAAAATTAGAGGAAAGAGCATTCCAAGCAGAGGGAAGAAGTAAGTGCAGTTTGAAATAAACTTGCCATTCTTATGAAACAACTAGCATGCTTAAGGCAGAGTAGGTAAGGGAGTGGTACTGAAGAGTAAGGAAGAATGACCTCACATCAGGTTGTATATAAGTCAGGCGAAGTTGAATTTTATTCTAGACACCATGCAAAACTAGGATTAAGAAGAGGTTTTCTACTGCTGCTATAATAATGACAACACACTTAGTTTAAACAAGAGAGAATTATTATCTTATACTTTGTAGTTCAGAAGTCCAGCATGGATCTTAACGGACTCAAATCAAGATGTTGATAGGGTTGCATTCCTGTCCAAGGGAGGACCCTTACTTGCTCATTTGGGTTGTTGGTAGAATTCATTTCCTCCTGGCTGTAGCAATCAGATGTCTATTTTCTGGCTGGATATGACGGCTAAGGGTTATTTCCAGCTTCTAGAGTTCACGGCACTCTCCAGCTCTTGGCTCTCTCCTCTGTCTTCAAAGCCAGCCATGCTGGGTTGAGTCTCCTTGATCTTTAATTTGTTCTCTTTCTTCCATCTCATTTTTTTTTTTAAATCCAAGCTGGAAAAGTTTCTACATTTTTAAAGGACTCATGTGATTAAATTGAGTCCATCCAGATAACCTGGGATAATCTCTCCATCACAAGGACTACATTCTTCTCTGTAATCTTATGTATAACGTTCCTTTTGCCATGCAAGGTAACAAGGTCACAGGTTCCAGGGCATTAGAATATGGACATTCTTGGAAGGCCCTATTCTTCCTACCATTGCTGGCATCATCTCAAGGCATATAACGAGATAGAGTCAAGTGGAAGCTTCCAAGATTCCTTGACTTGCCTTCTGATCTACCACCACCATTTCCTTTGGTCTGCTGGAGAACTAGCATGGCCAGCTTTCTCAGTGGAACTATAGATTATGAAAGAAAGCAAGTGACTATCTTCCATGTTTTTGAAAAGACAGCATCCCAGTTTTAGAATGCATCAGTCTCAAGATGAATCATTTTACTTACTCATCACTCGTGCTCTGCCAAATAAGTGTATTTGTAAAAGAGCTGTCATAATTCACCCATAACTTGAACTATACATAACATTTAACATAAAGTATACTCAGTTGAACCTGTTTAGTTGTTTTGAGCTAGCAGTTGAGAAATCTTCCTCATGCTGTTTAAACTTGTCCTCACAAAGATGATTCTTATTAATTTTATTTATAATTTCATGAGGGCTAACCAATGATATGCTGGATCTTAATTCTAAGCACTTTTATATACATTGTATCTTGTCATCTTCACAACAACCCTAGGAGGTAAGTGCTATAACAATCCTTATTTTACAAACTATGAAGCTGAAGCATAACGGGGTTAACTGATTTGCCCAAGGTCACCCAGATAGGACACTAAGACTTAGAAAACTTGCAAGATTTCCAAGGTCACAGAGCTAGTCATTCATGGAACTGTGACCAATCTGGGAAGATGGGCCCCAGAGACCATTCTGTAACTGCTCTACCATCCTGCCCAATTCTAGGAATTATTGAAGAAGTCCAAGGCTAGGCTGAAGTTAAGGTTTAACTGGTCAATTATTCAGTTAAATCAAATGGCATGTGAAACTTACTTACAAATGTTACAAAACAGTTGGAATAATCTTGTTTGATAAGGTAAAAATGGTAAACTACTTCCTACCTCTTGCTGGGTCTTGTTTTATCTTGCTTCCTTAGAAACTGCCTATCATAGTGAATTAATTCCCAGATGAGCTAACTTGTCCCTTAATATTCTAACCTTCTTATAATTTTACAGCAATCTTGCACAGAGCTAGACAACTACATGAAGAATACACTGAATCCTTACATAATCAATGTCACCCTCGCAGCCAAAATGTGCAGTCAAGCGCTCTGCCAGGACCAAGGAGTGTGTGTAAGGAAACACTGGAATTCAAGTGACTATCTTCACCTGAACCCAGATAATTTTGTTATTCAACTTGAGAGTAATGGAAAATACACAGTACAAGGGGTACCCACACTTGAAGATCTACAACAATTTTCCCAAAACTTTCACTGCGCTTGTTATGCCAATGTGCATTGTATGGAGAGAGTTGATATGTCTGAAGTCCATACTATTAAAGTATGTGTGCCTGGTGATGTTTGTATAGACACCTTTCTAAACTCAGGACCCGGTGGTCAGCCTTCTAGCTGGAAGGAGAAATCTGCCACTTCGAGCAGTATCTTATCTGCCATGCCACCTGCCACAAGGTCTCCATGATCCTGCGAAAGATCTTAGTAGGTGCGTCAAAGCCAGATAGCAGAAGAGGACTCCAAAAACCCTCGAGAAGGCTCTCAAAGTGTACATATTCAAAATAAGAAACAATAAAACAACCCATTCAAGTATAAGTTCAGTGTTTATTAAATTTTCTGCCTACATACATTGCTTTAATATCCTTTACACATCTATATACAACAGTTTAGCTAGCTTACTTACTAGGCAAATGACAGTTCCTATACACTTAAAGATTTATATTTGAAAAGTTCATCAAAACTTATGGGCAAGATAGTTTTTTTTTTTTTTTTTTTTGAGCAAAGATTGCTTTTTCGCAATCAAATTGAACCAGAGATCATTATTAATTGATGAACAAAGGATGTTGGCTAGCACTTTCAATTTTCAAAATTGTGGTCAGGGCAGTGTTACTGTAGTAGTATCCATTGATACTATATTTTGCTTTTGAAAATCAGAATAGAATGTTAATTATTAATATTTCATAGAATTTGTTTTGTGAGAGGATATCCAACTTTGTATTTTCTAATTGCCATGAGCCTATAGCAAATATCTCACATACCATGATGTGTATATACAAGAACTAACAGGTATCTGCTATATTCTTGGTTCAATTTATCAAAAACTGATTATAAGGTCTATACACTTAGAGCCTAGTGTTCTTCTGATAAAAGTAAAGATTTAGGGGCGCCTAGGTGGCTCAGCAGGTTAAGCCTCTGCCTTTGGCTCAGGTCATGATCTCAGGGTCTTGGGATTGAGCACTGCATTGGGCTCTCTGCTCAGTGGGGAGCCTGCTTCTCCCTCTCCCTCTGCCTGCCTCTCTGCCTACTTATGATCTCTCTCTCTGTCAAATAAATAACATATATATTTTTTAAAAAATTAAAGATTTAAATAATGCTAATTTACTGCAAATGAATGTCTTTCCAAGTAGTTTGTAATTTGCAATAAAAATGTCAAATTGTTATGGTAATAAACCTTATCTTTTAAAATGTAATATCCCAAGTGTACCCTGTCTGCCTTGAGCATGTAACTATGGATTTTAGGTATTTCATCTTGATAATTTCTTCAAGTTATGTTATAAAAAGGTAACCTTTAAAAAGTGATTATCCTGTCAGCTCTGTACATGGTTTAATAGGTATTCAGAATAAATACAAAAAACAGCCCCGTTTCCTTTCACTCTTGATGGTCTTTGACAATTCTGTGTACTTAAATGGCCTTATTTCATCTGAGCATCCATTCACATCTTTCATGAAGTATTTATTGAGCGTTTACTCTCTGCCAGGCTCAGTATTCAGTGTCTCAGATTCAAGGTGAAGTAGCATGGTCTTGCCTCAGGGAGTTTGTTATGCATCTGAAGAAGATAAATATTTGAAAGTGGAAAATAACAACATAGTCTGTGATATAAATGCTATTAGAGAAGTCTGGCATGCTCTGGCATACAAATAAGAATTTGGAGGTGTCAGAAAATTTCAAGGCTGTCATGAAAGAGGATGTGTCTACTGCTCAAGAAGACTGAAAGGCAGTTAGTGTGGAGACACAAGACAGAGGAACTTCAGGAAGATGGACCATTGAGTGTGGTTTTGACCATGGTATGCAACAGATGGGCCAAATGGGTGAAATCTTTTGTCCACCACACTAAGAAGTTTGGTGTTTATAAGGAAGACACTCCCAAACTTCTTGATCTGCCGTGTTTGCCCATGTGTACCTATCACGCCAGGACACATTTCTCTCTTTTTACTCCCTGCCACCTCCCTATGATGTAAGCATCATGAGGGCAAGTTTTTTGGTCTATTTGACTTGCTGCTATAGCCACAATGTGATGAACAGTATCTGGGACTTAGCAGGAGCCCGCTAATTATTTATTAAACAAATAAAAGCCAAGGGGGAGCCACTAAAGATTTGAAGTGTGGCAGTTGTCATGACCACTTTCCACTGTCTGGATCCTCTTGGATCAAGGCTGCCCTTTTCCTTAGCTCTGTCCTTTATTCTCTGCTCCAATTACAATCCTGTGCCCAAACCAGTTTTCATAAGTAAGCCATGAGAAGAGACAATTTGATAATGATCTGGCAAGGATACTGTATATGGACCAGTTTAGTTTACTTAGAATACATAAATGGCTGTCAGGTGACTAGGACTTGGAAAGAATGGAGGCTGCAAGACAAACTGGAAAAGGCATGGATTCTGCAGTTGGACAGTTATAAGGGCAAATCCCAGCCTCCAGCGACTAGTAGCTACACAAGCTTAAGAGAGTTAACCTTCCGTTCCATATAATGGCAATGATACATACCTTTTAGGGTTCTTGAGAGGATTGATTAATATAATACATGGAAAGCATCTGGCCACAGAAGTAACTCTGTAGAAGTTTCTAGGAGGAAGGAGATGGATATGTTTTTATTGGGTGTGGGGAGATACCTGTATTGCTGT
The DNA here is from genome assembly GCF_964662115.1 of Mustela nivalis. Classification (NCBI taxonomy): domain Eukaryota; kingdom Metazoa; phylum Chordata; class Mammalia; order Carnivora; family Mustelidae; genus Mustela; species Mustela nivalis. Next base: position 26,256,412 of record NC_139031.1, on the reverse strand, counting down.
CCTTGGGTACAATGTCAAAACGGTAGATTTCAGGGGCGCCTGGGTGGCTCAGTGGGTTAAGCCGCTGCCTTCGGCTCAGGTCATGATCTCAGGGTCCTGGGATCAAGCCCCGCATCGGGCTCTCTGCTCAGCAGGGAGCCTGCTTCCTCCTCTCTCTCTGCCTGCCTCTCTGCCTGTTTGTGATCTCTCTCTGTCAAATAAATAAATAAAATCTTTAAAAAAATAAAAAATAAAAACGGTAGATTTCTGCCATGGCAGATTTGGCCAAGAACCCAGTTAGGGAAAGAGACCACTAAATAGAAAAAAGAGAGTTGGCAGGAAAAATTTACATAATACACATCTTTCATGTGATCAGGTTTACAGAAGGAAACGTGGATTTCCACTTAGATCCAGTATTTCCACCAGGGATCATGTTTGTATCTGAGACACAAAGAGAATAATTTGATACCCCTGCTCTTCAGAAGCCTGCACACTGATAGAAATGATAAATATATCATCCCAAACTGTCCACAGAATGTGGCATCTACAGAAATTGTGAAAAATAAAAGGGCTATAGGAAACACAGTTTCATCCTGTTAACACAATGTACTAAAGGAATTGAGCAATTTAGCTTCAAAAGATATGGAATTCATTTGTTAGATACAGACTGCATCCCTAAACTTTCAAGTGTCATACAAAACCTATTTCCCTGGTATAGCAGAGATCTCAGTTCCAAAGGTATAAAAGAAGATATTGGCTTTTATTTTTGAAAGTGAATTTGAAAGGAGTATAGATAGAAAGTAGACTTTTGAGTTTATGATATAGATATTCAATAATGTTGGAAGAAAGCAGATGTTTACTAAGAGATCATTAGTAATCATGTCAGGGCACTTACTGAATGGAAATAAAGACATGAGACAGTGTTTAAAAAAAGCTCTTGGCAGCAAACTTTGGATAAATACATGCATTCAGGAAAATTAATTGTTGGATTCTTAATATAGCAAACATTATGCTGACACAAAAGTGACTAATAGGAAAATGATAGCCCGTAGGAGTGCATAGGACAAAATGAAGAGTAAAAGTTCACAAAAGAAGAAATATTTCCAAAATGCTGACCTTTATTTGGTATTGAAGTATAGTGAAAGATATTAATTTTTTAAACTCTTCTATAAATTGGCTGCTGGCAAAATAATAGTGACCTTTAGATGGTGTCTGACCTCCTCCCAAGCAAGAGGAAAATCAGGTACATATTCTGTGACTAGATATTTGAGGACTCTGAGGACATTTACTTGCCATGTAACTTCATACAACAATGGAGAGTGATTTATGGCTAATATCCTTTCCACCACACTCCCAGATAAGCTCAGTGAAGGCACAAATATGTGCTTGGGATTCTATGACATAGCGCAAATCTTGGCACAAAGTAGGTGCTCAAAAAAGTTGAAAAAATGTTGCAATGACTATTGAGTATAATTGCTATTGATTGAAAGTGAATTTGATAAACTCCTAATTCAGCTGGGTAGCTACCATGAGTGAATGCATTTTTTTTTTTCCTTTGCTGGAAAATATTTATTTTGAAATGTTTTACTTGAAATTATTTTTGACTTTCGGAATGCTCCCCACCACTTTCCTCTGGTTTTTTGGGGGGCAGTGGCAGAGGGGTATACTTCAACAACGATCTTACTCCTAAATTTCTGCCTGGTAAGTCCAAGATAATGGTGTATTAATCATGTCTTTTATTTTCTGTATATTAGGATGTTTTGACTTCTTAACACTACTTTTGTCAGAGGAGACACTGCCCCTCCTGGGGCTAGTTAATTTTTAGACAGCAAAGGGCATTGCTATTTGATAAGCAAATTAACCAAGCCAGAGCCCTACCTCTTCTATTTGCTCTGTACACCCAAGAAGGCAGTATTCCTTTGTCTTTATCATCTCAGAGCTACATACTAAGCAACTAGAGACCACCTTGATAGCACTGATGGGGTTCAGGACATATTACTCCAAAATATGGCACCTATCATACTGAATATTTTAAACTACAGGATTTTGAGAAAACAGCAGAAGCAGAAAGTTCACTCTGGTCTCCTCTCACTTCAACCTTCTTACCTGCAACAGGCCATAAAACCATCATGTGAAAGGTGTCCTCCATACATCTGGAGGAAAGGATCATCCTTGTTGCCAAAGACAAAGAGATGCCAAGAAGAATCCAAAGGAACAGGCTTTGCTAAGTCTCCCCCAGTTTACTATAATTACCTCATATTCTTTATCCTATCTTAGTTCCACACTACTTCTTACTCTTCATCAAACCTATCATAAAAATACACAGCTCTAACTGTTTCTTTGGGTCTTTTCCTTATGAAGGCCCTTGTGTCACATAAATCTTAAATAAATTTGTATGCTTTTCTCCTGTCTAATTTTCAGATCCAGTCAAGAACCCTAAGAGAGAAGAGAAAAACTTTTTCCTCTCTGCAACCCAAGGCCTGTTGAAGTTATTCAAACTAGCCAGTCCTAAACCGTTCAACCTACCCTGCCTCGTGGTTCTCAAGGAAACTCCAATAAAGGTTTCCCCCTTGCTCCGGGTCTGCTTCCTGTCCAAAACCTGGTGTTCCTCATATGGTCCTCTGTGTCACCTTCATAAAATAAGACTCCAGCACAGAACAAATGGGAAAGTAGAAATGCTTTTCTCTTTGTTCGTATCTTGTTTCTCACCATGAATTCTTCTGCCATGTTCACTCATGTGCCATGTGCTCTTAGTCACGTCTCTTGTCCAAGGTTCCTGGTTCAGTTGGCAACATCCTGCTCAACACAACTTTTTATCATCACTGCTTGAGATAGGATGACTGATTTTGGCCAGAGAAGCCTGGGGGCAAGCATTGAAGGGACAAGTAACCATTTCCCTTTCCACATCAGGATGGTTCTTTCTGCACTTGATAAGATGATAAGGAAAACTGCCAGCAGTGATCATAGGGGCATTGTAATAGCTTTTCAAGATCCAGGGAATTCATGTAAATTTCTTACTTGTTGGAAAGGAAGGAGCTGAATCCAAGTACTCCATGGAGACATGTTGCTCCCACAATCGCTTTCTCCCCACATCCAGCCCAGCGACACTCACTCCCTGCCCCTGATGTTAGGGGTGGGGCCCCACTTCCTGTGACTCCAATAATTTTTTTAAATGGAAACACTTGCACAGTCTTTTATACTATGTTGGTTTAAAATCTCTTTTATATTCTATGTTGAAAACCCCAAAGACTCCACCCCAAAATTGCTAGAACTCATACAGGAATTCAGTAGTGGAAGGATATAAATTTAGTACACAGAAATCAGTTGCATTTCTATACAACAACAATGAGACAGAAGAAAGAGAAATTAAGGAGTCGATCCCATTTACAACTGCACCCCAAACCATAAGATACCTAGGAATAAACCTAACCAAAGAGACAAAGGAGGGATGCCTGGGTGGTTCAGTCAGTTAAGTGTCTGTCTTTGGATTGGGTTATGATCTCTGGGTCCTGGGATCTAGTTCCGCATCGAGCTCCTTGCTCAGTGGCAAGCCTGCCTCTCCCTCTGCATGCTGCTCTCTCTGCTTGTTTTCACACAACAACAACAAAAAAGAGGCAAAGGATCTGTACTTGGAAAACTATAGAATACTCATGAAAGAAATCAAGGAAGACACAAAGAAATGGAAAAATGTTCCCTGCTGATGGACTGGAAGAACAAACATTGTTAAAATGTCTATGCTACCCAGAGCAATCTATACATTTAATGCAACCCCTATCAAAATACCATCAACTTTTTTCACAGAAATGGAACAAATTTTTAAAATATTGTCATAGAGGGCACAGTGGAGTACAATGTGGTTGCTACAGAGATTCCAAAAATATTGTCATGTGGGAAAAGCAAGCTATAGACAAACATCTTATACACACCATATCACACACCATAGCCCTATCTGTGTTCAACATGCTATTAAACTAATTAAAGCGGCCCTGAGACTGATGTGGCTCTATGGTTATGGTAGCCTAGACAGGCAAACCAAAATCTAAACCTATAAATGTCTCAAAGTCAGAAATTAAAACACTAAGGATCACCAATGCCAAACAACCAACTAGGCTTAAAGCTTTAGTCAATCAATAATTTCCTTTTTTTGCTTCCCTTCTTTTTCTGTATGTCTTTTCCCTGGTGCCTATCTGTGGAGTGCTCCTAACCACTCCTGGTTTGGTACTACCGAATTTGAATCCGTTTTTGCTCGAATAAGCTCTTAAACTTTTTAATATACCTCAGTTTATCTTTTAACAATACAGACACACACACATTTGCTTCCAAATTTCTAGGAAATTTCTGGAATTACATACAAGAAACTATAGCCAGGAGTTATCACTGGTAGAGGGAGGAGGGAGGAGGGCTTTGAGTTTTTCACTGTGTAACTTTGCATTATTTCACCAAGAGCAGCAATGACTTTATAAGAACAAAAGATATTTTTTAAATTTAAATTCAACCAATTAACAACTAATTAACATATAATGTATTACTTGCTTCAGGGGTTCACACCTGTGATTCATTAGTCTTGTATAATACCCAGTGTTCATTACAACACATACCCTCCCCAATGTCCATCACCCAGTTACCCCATCATCCCACCCCATTCTCCTCCAGAAACCCTGTTTGTTTCATTAGATTAAGAGTCTCTTATGGTTTGTCTTCCTCCTGATCCCACCTTGTTTCATTATTTCCTTCCCTACCCCCCCCCCAGATACCCCCTCCACCCTGCAGCTCAAATTCCTTGTATCAGAGAGATCATATGGTAATTCTTTTTCTCTGATTGACTTCTTTTGCTCAGCATAATACCTTCTAGTTCCATCCACATCATAGCAAATGGCAAGATTTCTTTTGATGGCTGCACAGTATTCCATTATATATATAAACTATATATATAAACATATACTTATATATAAACATATTATATATAATAGAAGAATATATAGTACACATATATATCATGTATAATATAATGTATAATTATAATACACATATATACAATATACATACTATATATACATATATGTATATACACAACATATATATACAATATAATATACATATATAAACATATTATATATATATAAAGTAGAAGAATATCTATATATATAATAGAAGATCTATCTAGATAGATAGATCTTCTTTATCTTTATCCATTCATCTGTTAATGGACATCTAGGTTCTTTCCATAGTTTGGCTATTGCAGGCATTGCTGCTATAAACATTTGGGTGCATCTGCCCCGTTGGATCACTACATTTGTATCTTTAGGGTAAATACCCAGTAGTGCAATTGCTGGTTTGTAGGGTAGCTCTATTTTCAACTTTTTGAGGAACCTCCATACTGTTCTCTAGAGTGGCTGCACCAGCTTGCATTCCCACCAACAATGTAGGAGGGTTCCATTTTCTCCACATCCTTGCCAACATCTATTGTTTCCTAACTTGTTAATTTTAGCCATTCTGACTGGTCTGAGGTGGTATCTCACTGTGGTTTTGATTTGTACTTCCCTGGTGCCGAGTGATGTTGAGCACTTTTTCATGTGTCTGTTGGCCATCTGGATGTCTTCTTTGCAGAAATGTCTGTTCATGTCTTCTGCCCATTTCTTGATTAAGTTATTTGTTCTTTTGGTGTTGAGTTTAATAAATTCTTTTTAAATTTTGGATACGTCACTCGTGAAACTACTTTGCTGTGCAAAAGTTTTGATCTTGACAAAGTCCTGATATTTCATTTTTGTTCTTCCTTCCCTTGCCTTTGGCGAAGTTTCTAGGAAGAAGCTGCTGTGGTTGAGGTCGAAGAGGTTGCTGCCTGTGTTCTCCTCAAGGATTTTGATGGATTCCTGTCTCACATTGAGGTCTTTCATCCATTTTGAGTCTATTTTTTTATGTGTTGTAAGGAAATGGTCCAGTGTCATTCTTCTGCATGTGGCTGTCCAATTTTCCCAACACCATTTGTTGAAGAGACTATCTTTTTTTCCCATTGGACATTCTTTCCTGCTTTGTTGAAGATTAGTTGATTAAAGAGTTAAGGGTCCATTTCTGGGCCCTCCATACTGTTCCACTGATCTAATGTGTCTGCTTTTGTGGCATATAAACCTTTTGTAAGAAGTAGCTTTTGAATACAATGAGATAGTTTTTCATAGGAAGCCTAATCCTTAGTAGTAAAGGAAAGAACAAGTCAATCCCAGTTTAAGCATTAGCAAGTTGTTGACTTTGTGTTAGTCACTTTCCTTCTCTGACTTTGTTTCCCCAACTGTGAAAGGCCAATTTTTTATAAGACTGGAGAAAGTAAACAAAAGTAAGCTAGTGTGGTGCTTGTCATAAGAATGGTAGGCACTTAGAGATCATTATTTATTGTTATTATTTTAAGGCTTCATATACATTCCAGACATTTCCCTCTATTAGATGATTTAGAGTTTACATTTGAAGTCAAAAACTGGCCTTAAAAATTTCAATTTGAGGAATGGATATTCAGTAAGATTTATTTATAATTGTCCTTTATGTAAAAGGATAATTTCAATCACACGTTTAGTGTGATTGAAAACAAATGACCTAATTCTGGCATAATGTGTTATTATACCGATGTGCAAATATTATAAAAATAAAATTAATACCTCTAGGGGTTTCTGTCTTATGCCTGATGTGTCATGTTTCTAATTAGACCTTATAAAATTTTAACACATTGTGTTAATACAACTTTGTTCATGTACTTGGTTCCCAATTATTTCATTATAGCACTTTTTTTTTTAAATTTAAGAAGACATTTGTATGTCTTTTTATTTTTTTATAGTTTTTAAAATTTTTTATAAACATATAATGTATTATTAGCCCCAGGGGTACAAGTCTGTGAAGTGCCAGGTTTACACACTTCACAGCACTCACTATAGCACATACCCTCCCCAGTGTCCATAACCCCACCACCCTCTCCCTACCCCCCTACCCCCAGCAACTCTTTGTTTTGTGAGATTAGGAATCTCTTATGGTTTGTCTCCCTCCCGATTCCACCTTGTTTCATTTATTCTTTTTTTTTTTTTAGATTTATTTGTTCATTTGACAGACAGAAATCACAAGGAGGCAGAGAGGCAGGAGGAAGCAGGCTCCCTGCTGAGCAGAGGGCCCGATGCGGGGCTCGATCCCAGGACTCTGGGATCATGACCCGAGCCAAAGGCAGAGGATTTAACCCACTGAGCCACCCAGGTGCCCCTCATGTATTCTTTTCCTATCCTCCAAACCCACCACATTGCATCTCTACTTTCTCATATCAGGGAGATCATATGATAGTTGTCTTTCTCCAATTGACTTATTTCGCTAAGCATAATACCCTCTAGTTCCATCCACGTCATTGCAAATGGCAAGATCTCATTTCTTTTGATGGCTGCATAGTATTCCACTGTATATATATACCACATCTTCTTTATTCATTCATTTGTTGATGGACATCTAGGTTCTTTCCATAGTTTGGCTATTGTGGACATTGCTGCTATAAACATTTGGGTGCATGCATTACAGCACATTTTTAATAACAAATGTCAGAGTAGGAGGTAACACATACAATTTTTACTGAAATGTATTTCTTTCCCCACACAAACTTGCTAAACCTAAATTTTATATATATATATATATATATATATATATATATATATATATATATATATATATATGGACAAGGATGGACTTAAGTCAGCATACTATTATGCAAGTTTTGGAGAACAAATCATTATGGATTATTTCACTTTCCCCTTATAGGTTTTAATTGAAGATCAGAGGTAAAAGAGATTTCTGGATTAAATCCTTTTATAAAAGTAGAAACAATCATGAAGATTATAATAAGTAACATGCAAATATTTTTGAAAGGCAAGCTGGCAAAAGTGTACTTTTTGCATCATATAGAAAACTTGAATCCTTGAACAGTGAGAGTCTATTTCAGTGACTAATAATTTTAGTGATGTCTTGTCCCCATATGACGTTGAGAGCTACCATTGCTGAAATCTTCAATCACCGCCTTATAACTCTTCATAAGAAGAGCTTCCATTTGTTCCTGACACTTAATTATGTGTTTTACAGACAATTTCCCATTTAATTTTTATTTTTCAGATGAAGAAATTGAGACTTAGATTTAGTGACTCCCCAAGGTCACATAGGTACAACCGCAAAGAAGGCCCTGATAGCTTTGACTTCCCAGCCTGTGCATTCCACCATTACAAAATACTTGCCCTCCCATCCGGTTATGAGATGAAATAACATGGCACACAGAACTTAGAACTATTTCAGATTTCTTCATATTACTCCACAGCAGCATCTGACCATGAATATCTGCCAACTACTGAGAACTTTTCTGTGTGCTAGGCCCATGGCGCAGGTGACCAAGGGCTTGCACTTAATTTCATTTTCCAATATGTAACTTTTGTGGGTTAAAAGAAAAACTGGCCTTCCAAGAAAGAGGAAATCTTGTTGGCTCAGTCAGCTATGCACCTGCCTTCAGTTGGGTCATGATCCTGGGGTCGTGGGATTGAGTCCTGCATTGGGCTCCCTGCTCGGTGTAGGGCCTGCTTCTTCCCTTCCCTTTGCCTGCCACTCTGCCTACTTGTGCTATCTATCTCTCTGTCAAATAAATAAAATTTTAAAAAATGAAAGAGGAAGTCTGGATGTCAGGCACACAGTGATAAACTTTCCATTTGCAGCAGCAGGGGGCAGTAGGGTAACAGTGTCAAACACAAGGGGTTTTCAACAAAACCATCTCTGTCCTTGAAGCCTTTCGGTTTCAGGAAACAGAAATGGTAATGGTCACATGCTAGCCCATTATGTCACCAGAAGAAAATCAGTCAGATAAAACATGGGGTATTTAGATGCTAAAAACAGAATATAAATAATTGCTGGTTTGTGGTTACTTTAGAATTTTTATGTCTTTGAGAGATGATTTAAAAAAAAATTTGCTTACTTATAAAACTGATTTAAAAGCAATTTTTTTCCCCTGCAAGTAACAAATTTAATTTGATGGGCATTTTGGCAGTGAGGGGAATGGTGGGTGGGAAAGTAAGTGATTATATTTTTCCTGTGATTGTTTTATGTATTCTTAGTAGATAAGCTGAGTAATTCTTCTTTTTTTAAAAAGATCTTATTTTTTATCTATTTGACAGAGAATGAGTACAGGCGGGGGGGGGGGGGGACAGCAGGCAGAGGGAGAGAGAGAGGGAGAAACAGGTTCCCCGAGGAGCAGGGAGCCCAACGTGGGACTTGATCTCAGGACCCTGGTATCATGACCTGAGCCCAAGACAGCCACTTAGCCAACTGAGCCACGGAGGCACCCCTTTTTAAATGTAGACTCCGATATACTAGTTGTGAAACAACATGGTATGAGAGAGACTGAGAGACACAGATAGAGAAAAAGAGAGAGAGAAGTAGAGATGGAAGGATGGGGAGGTGAAGAGAGAACCATGGGTTTACTCAAGAGCAAGGAGGTATGGGAGGGTAAGGGAGCTGGTTTTGAGGCTGGAGAGGTAGAAAGGACTCAGATATGAGGGTCTTCAGGGCTATCATGAACACCCAAAGGACCGAAACAATCAGATTTGTATTTTAAATCTGTGGAGAAGAGGTGAGGAGATGAACATGAAGGCATGAAAACTAACTACGGGGCTGCTGCTGTTCTCCAGAGCAGACACGATGACATTCTGAATGAACGAGTCTGAGGGAAAGAGAGAAGACGATGGAAACAGAAATCAGGAGATCACTTGGGTGTGGGAGGGTTAGGAAAAACAGGGAACCTAATGTGACACCAGGTTTCTCCCTGGACGCTGGCATCTACTCCTGAGTAAGGAACAGGGGTGGGGAGCAGGTGTGGGGGCTCCTTCGAGCGTGTTGTATCTGAGGTGACTGTGGGGTACCCAGATAATTTTCTGTTGTTATTTGTCTTTTGTTTTTAAACCGTGTGATCTGGAAGCTCAAGAGAAAGTAGGGCTGAGTCATTAATAATGAAAAATAATAGTCTGAGAGATACAGTATGCCTAATAGTTTGAGAAGAAAGCGTCTGGAATGAGACTACTTGAGTTTGAGCTCCAGGTCCATCATTTGCTGACGATGTGTGAGTTTGAGCAAGTTGCATAACTTCTCTCTGCCTTAGTTTCCTCATATGCCATGAGAATTAAGTGAGTTTGATCCATGTAAAGCTTTCACATCAGTACTTGGAACATGGTAAGCACCATATACTGGCTTGTTGTATTATTGTTATTAGTATCTCAGCTCTCATTTATGGGACACGGGTTCTGGGCCCCACCTGTGTTAAGACCTTACAGGCAATTTCTGACTTCTTTTCTGTAACACCCTGCATTGCCGATACTGTTAGGATCTAAAGAAACTCAGCCCTCGGGGAGGCTGATGAGAGTGCCCAAAGCAACCCACTGGGAAATAAGGGCAAAGCCAGGATGCAAACTCCAGCCAGAAGGACAACAGGAGTCCAAGCCCATTAAGATGATACCTGAAACCCTGAAAGAGTGGGAAGGGAGAGGAGCCAGGAAACACCAGGGGCCTCCACAGCTGGGGGTAAAGGCAGAGAAAAACTACTGCAGACGTGCACGGCAGCCGTTAGCCAAGTCGAGTGTAGCTGAAGCCGGGGGAGCTAAGGACTGACTTTCCACGATGCTCTTTTAATTCCTGCTCAGCCTCTACCCCTAACATTGAGATTTTACATTTTACACTTCTGGGTGTGAAAAAAAAAAATTACTAACTAGACACAGGAATCTTGACTCCAATACCAGGGGCATTATCGAACAGACTTAATGTATGATGGAAACATCCGGCATCCCCCTAGCTATTCATTGCTTTCGCCTAAGTTCTTGGGACTTGTTCTGAATGTACTAGTTGGCTAGAGTTACCCTAACAAAGTACCCTGACTTGGGTGGTTTAAACAATAGAAATTTTTAAAATCATAGTTCTGAAGGATAGAAGTTCAAGGTCAAGGTGTCAGCAGAGTTGGTTCCTTCCAAGGGCATTAAGCGACGAGTCTGTTCCAGGTCTCTCTCCTTGGCTTGTGGATGGCCGTCCCTTCTTCATGTCTTCCATCGGTCCCTGTATATGTCCAGATTTCCCCTTTGTACAAGGATACTAGTAATATTGGATTAGAAGCCACCTTCATGACCTTATTTTAAGTTAATTACCTCTGTAAAGATCTTGTCTACAAATAAAGTCACATTCTAAAGGTACTGGGGGTAGAATTTCAATATATGAATTTTGAAGGGACCTAATTTGTCCCATAACACTATCAATATCCTAATGATGTTTATTTCAATTGTTAAAGACTTTGACTTTGAATCCAGTATGGAAATGCAATATAAGAAATATATTCTGCCCCACCATTTTGTGGTATCAACCAAAGGAAATAAATTTTCATTTTACCTCCTCCCAGTCATCTTCTTCCAACTCATAAGATTTTTAATCAAGAGGGGGCACCTGTCAGTCAGTTAAGCATCTGCTTTCAGGTGCTGGGGTCCTGGGATCGAGCCCTGCGTCAGGCTTGATGCTCAGCAGGGAGTCTGGTTCTCTCTCCCCCTCTGCCTTCTCCCTCACTCATGTGCTCTCTCTTGCTTGGGCTCTCAAGTAAATAAATAAAAGCTTTCTAAAAAAGATATTTAATAAAGAAGCTTTTGGAGCACCTGAGGGTACAGTAGGTTAAGCCTTGGACTCTTGGTCTTGGCTCAGGTCGTGATCTCAGGGTCCTGAGATGGAGACCCGTGTCATACTCTATGCTCAGCAAGGAGTCTGCTTAAGAATCTCTCCCCCTCTGCCCTTCCCTGCCTGTGCTCTCTCTCTCTCAAAATAAATAAATAAATATTTTCTTAAAAAAGCAGATTTCTGGGGCGCCTGGGTGGCTCAGTGGGTTAAGGCCTCTGCCTTTGGCTCAGGTCGTGATCCCAGCATCCTGGGATCGAGCCCCGCATTGGGCTCTCTGCTCAGCGGGGAGCCTGCTTCCCCCTCTCTCTCTGCCTGCCTCTCTGCCTACTTGTGATCTCTATCAAATAAATAAATAAAATCTTAAAAAAAAATCAGATTTCTCCCTTCTTTTGTTAAGGAAGAAGATTTATACTCACTTTAAAATTAAAAATCATGAGCTTACCTGCTCATTCAGCCAATTCTGTTGCTTAGAGTTAACATCCTTTAGGCAATGGGAAAGCCATGACTACCATGACCAACCTCCTGGGTATTAAGTGCAGTCACTCTCCCAACTACTGTGGAAAGGGAAGCAGGTTACAAAGATTTTATGACCCCTAGATATTTATAATTTCATGCTATTATTCTGAATCCTTTTTGCATCATAGAGTCTTGGGAATCTGGTCAAAGCTAGAGTTTCTCTTCTAGGTGATATTTACATATGATGATAAGTAAAATTATGTGCACGGCTAATTTTGTTGCACTAGATCAAAATGCTTTTATACAGAATTGCGCTTTTTCCATCCTTCTTTACATGCCAAATTAATTTCAGGCAACATTTCAAAAAATAGGAAGCAGGAAAGAAAGAAATGCAATGAATGCAAATAAAATTAAATCATAAATATTGCCTTTGCTTAAAAAAAAAATTCCAATGAGAAGGCATCTCTCCCTTGCCTTGATGAGAAGTTGAAATTACTGAGTGGTCTCTGGTATGACAACACATATACTTCCCTGTACACTTTCTGTTTTGATGGCAACACATGCTAAAAAGCCAAGCTTACGGGCACCTGGGTGGCTCAGTGGGTTAAAGCCTCTGCCTTCAGCTCAGGTCATGATCCCAGGGTCCTAGGATCGAGCCCCGCATTGGGCTCTCTGCTCAGTGGGGAGACTGCTTTCCCCTCTCTCTCTGCCTGCTTCTCTGCCTACTTGTGATTTCTGTCTGTCAAATAAATAAATAAAATCTTAAAAAAAAAAAAAGCCAGGCTTACAACAGCATGTGGTAGCAAATAGAATCAGTTCATGAGAGATGACACAATGGGCTTATGACAAGAGAACACCAAGATATTCCAAGATGATCTGACGTGGATAGTGGATTTACGTTGTTTAATTTCTGTTGGCTTCACCTCACTGAGATTCATCTTGAGCAAGGGGATGCTGTTGATGTCAGCAAAGGGAGGATTAAGAATTCATGTTTCAATTTTCAGGCTGTCTTATCAGAAGTACTTGAAAGAGTTGTGGAGTTTCAAGTTGTCTGGATATTTCTGTATCACGGATTTGTAAAAGAGACGTTCATATTCTGCTTTTGTTTCATGAGAAAACATTTTGAAAAGGCAACGATTCAAGGCACCAGCATAAACCAAGTTGACACCTTGTGGTAGACAGCAGAACCAGGGAAAGCAATGGGTGTAGGGCTTGCTGCATAAAGATACGTCCTCTAAGCTGGGTTACTGAGCACCACAGGTGTTCTGTCTGTTCACAAAGTGCCCATGAGTTGTTTTTGCTGAATAAACTTTTCAGCATTTCAAAGATATCAATGGATTTCAAATTTCTGAAGGGACTTGCTAAATAGGAATTTATTTTTGAAGGCATCAGCTGGCTGCATAAAGAAGCTTCCAATTCCTCCATCATATGCCTCAAAATATTATTTTTAAAAAGTCAACCATCATGGAATAATTTCACTTTTTTGGAGGCACTGCTTTAGTCTGTCTCCTCTGCCCCAAACCACACACTAACTTGACCACTTCTGGGGTACCCAGTTTTTACCACTTACTTTGTTGCTGTATCAAGAGTAGGCTGATTAATCAAGGCAGATTAAATTTTGGTTAAGTCTTGCCTTTTCAACTCTAGTCTTCTTTTCTTAGAAAAGAGCTACACAAGTAAATTTTTGGAACAAAAATTACGAAATACTTCTTCAGCATTTTTGGCTTCATGCTTCTTTCACTGTCAAGAATGTTGTCATGCAAAAAGGACTAAGGCTTTGGTGTTCTATCATACACAGTGGGAACCAAAGCCAAAAGCTATTTGACATCTCTTCCTTATTATTTTCTTTGACATTTTCTAACTTAAGCCAATCCTGAAGTAAACAAAGACAGATGCTCATCATCATGATGGCAGGACACATATTTTTTAGTTCTTAGCACTAGAAAGCTGTTCTGACATATGACAACACTGATGAGTCTACAATGCATGTCTATGGATATAGCCACAATAGACACTGAAATAATGTACGCACCAAGATATTTTGGAAAAAATCACATAAAAAATTACTGATGTGTATGTGCGTGTGCATTTCTGTCCCCGTGTGTGTTCACACGCATATCCATTCACCTGATTCACAGACAGCCCACTGATGCCCTCCCACAGACATCAGGATAAGAACACTGGGATAAATGAGTGGACAGTATCTTGAGTGAAATCCAGAATCCAGTGTGGTGACAGAAGGATGTGAGCCTCTTGGTGAGAGAGACCCACTTTCCTGGTAGTCTTAAAAAAGTTTCTAATAACAATGGAGCTACAACTTGAAGACTGACTAGAAGATCTTTAGGTTCAGAGGACAAAGGGCATTCCAGACAGAAATGGAAACAGGAGATGCCAAAACCAGGGAACTTCCGGGACTGTGTGTAAATCATTCAAAGACCATGCACTGCTAAGCTGCTGTCAGGCCCAAGTTAAATACTTTCTCCTGGAATATGCTAGAAAGGAGTGCCCCTAAATAACATAAAATTGTATTAAGCAGAAGCTTCCCCGAGTCTCACTTTTTGTTCAGAAAACTAAGCACAGGGAGGACAGAGAACAAGGGGAAGAAAAAGGAACACCAATAAGTTAAAACAGACTTTCTAAAATGGTGCTCACAGAGTGGAGGCTAGGTGCTTCTCTGGAGTCTGTGCAAAACACACGTTGGGTTTCTTTTTGTTTCTTCGAAGGAATTTTGTCAGGTTATAATCAACCACGGAGCTTGTTCTGTCTGAGGGAAATGACTCCAGCTGGATCTAGCTTGATTTAACTATTTACATTTCTGAATTTCCTCCCTCATATCTTCCTCAGTAAAATAAGCTTATCCACCCAAATCAAGGTTATAGGAAGAATCTTCGTTGATATTTTAGTCTGCTTGGGCTGCTATAATAAAATTCCACAGACTGGGTAGCTTATAAACAACAGAAATTTAATCCCACAGCTCTGGAGGCTGGGAAGTCCAAGATCAGTGTACTAGCATGGTCACGTTCCGGTGAGAACCTCTTTCCGACTCACACTTGCCACCTTCTCACTGTCTTCATATGGTGGACGGGCTAGGGAGCCCCTCTGGAGCCTCTTTTATAAGAACATGAATTTCATTCATGAGGTCTCCACCCTTATGACCTAAACAACTCCCAAAGACTCCAGTTCCTAATACCATCATCTGTGGGAATTATGATTTCTTCATCTGAATTTGAGGGGAACACAAACATTCAAAGCAAGGCAGTTAGTTTCTGCCAATTTTGTTTACTTAGGTTGATTCTGTGAAGTAATACAGTAAAGAGTGATATGGCACAGAAGCAGAAGATAAATCTTGGGGCTTGCTTATTTCAACTTCCTGACCAACCTACCACTCTCAAGATTTGGGCTAAGGGCGCCATCATCCACAGCCCCATTAACTCCCAGATTCTTTTCTGATTCCAATTTGAAGACAGTGTCTCATGCTCTCAGCCACAGTGGATGTAATCTTTCCTCCTGCTTAAGATAGTATGTGGCAAGTCACCCAAATGGACCTTCTGGGTAGTATCATCTGCTTTTTCTTTGTGTCCACTTTTTTTTTTTAAATAAAAGATTTATTGGGGCGCCTGGGTGGCTCAGTGGTTTGGGCTGCTGCCTTCGGCTCGGGTCATGATCACAGGACACACTGTGATGTCCAGCCTGGCTGCATCCCACCTGTGCTCCCCTCCTTGACTTTGTGGGGATAATACAGATGGTTTTAAGATGCAGCTCAGTTCTTTCTGTCTGAGTCTGGCTCTCTCTGCCTCTTTCTTTCTCTGTGACCTTAAGCAAGTCAAACAAATGTTTTACCTCCTGCTTGGAGGAAGACGAAAAATGTTCCCCTTCACAGGGGATTTGGGCGGACTCATTAAAAGCTCCTGAAGGGTTTGGAGAACCTGCCTGGTCTCAGGCAGAGGAAGCAGCCTTGACAGCATGGCTGCACATTTTCATTATAAACATGGCAGCTTCGGAACAAGCTCTCATGACTGGGCTTTGGAAACAACTTCCTGGAGGTAGGAATGAACTGAAATGAAACTGCGGTGTGATCCACTGTCACTTCAGATGTAGCCACAATGCAAGGAGCTTTTAGTACTTGGCTCCTTGCTGTGTCCACGGTGCTTTGAATATAAATGTAGCATCTTCTTTACTCTGATTTCCTTATTTAGAGGTTTTCATGGAGGAGACCCAACAATTAATATGTGCAAGACTGTGTAAAATATTTTTTACAGGATAAAGAAGTAATCAGTGAGATTTCAGACAAAAGTTTCTCTCAGGTTATTTGGTTGAAGGAAATCACTGCTAATTTGTATCTGTAAATATGCCTGTGACATACAGCTCAAAATATATTGTCTAATCAAAATGTGGACACTAGGGGCGCCTGGGTGGTTCAGTCATTAAGCATCTGCCTTCAGCGACCACCATGACCCACACCAGTGCCATCTACCTTGAGATGTGTTATGACAACTCACAAGTCCATTAGATGAAGATATATATCAAAATGGAGCAAAATGTGAAGAAAAGACGGAGACCTATGTCTCACTTCATCGTTCTCGCCGCACGGATTGTCAATCAGGCAAATATGGGTTTAATTAAGATCTGGATGCATACTTCTGAGCCATGGACCCTGGGTAAATGTTAATTCCTCTCTAAGCCTCTTTTCTTCCAGGAAATTGTGATGAGGATTACACGAGATGAAGCATGAAAGAATTTAGTACAGTACATGGCTAGAGGAAGTACTTCTTGATTCTAATAATATTAATAATAACAATAAGTTAACTCAGCTGATTTATCATTATTACTAGGGTTATTTCTGAGTTTGTATTTCATTTCTGCTTTATCAGTGCTAATAATTTCCTCAAATTATATGAGGTTTGTTATTCTTATTTAATATATATTGAGTGTTTGGGATTAAAGATGTGTATTTCAGGATGAGTAAGAGATCTCAAAATTATCGTTGACTGTGACAATGGCAAGATTACTCATTCTCCCTAAGCATCAGAAACTAGAGGGCAGGAAGCGCTGTCAGCCATCCCCTAAATGTTGATGAGGATGTCATCCACACCAGGAATCTGCTCAGTCACATTCCAATCTCTGAGAAAATGATACATTCTCAATATCAGATTTCTTTTTCAGAGATCATTTCTATCTCGATAGCTAATTAGTTGTCTAGTTAGGACAACTAGTTAGTTGTCCCTCCAATGATCTGACAATAATGACACTCTGTAAAGTAGGTTCCTTATAGATGTCCCCACAGCCCATCCTTACACCACTGAGGGGCTTCTGAAGAGTAGCATTTGAACAAGGAATGCCTTTGTTATTGGCCAATGTACTTGTGAAGCCTGTGTTTTATTTTTCCATCAAACTCAAAAGAGGATGCAGTAATACATATTCCTTAGAGAGATGAGATCAAAACAGTAAGTTCCAGAGTCTGTTGAACATGTGAACTACTAAATTTTTCATTTTTGGTCAAAGCAGGCCATTGAATAGAATTCCTACTAAAAAGTGCAATGCTAGAAAATGAAGCAGGCAAAACCAACTCTGAAGAAAAACTGTAATTCATCAAATTGCATAGGATTTCTTTAGGTTATAGAAGGTACATAAAAATATAAGCATGATAAATTTAAAAAATTAAATGACATCTGATAGATGAAGTAATCGGAATTACCTAAAAAACAACAACAACAAATTTTATCTGGAATAAGACTGGTATACTAATAAACGTCCTCCTTAATCAGAAATATGTAGAGTTGTGTCATATGTAGAGCTGAAATTCAGTGATTCTTTTGAATTACCTCTAGCTTACCGCTTTATCAGTTCCTAATCAATTCCACAACTGATGATTATTACTGTAATTGTTTTATTTTTTCCTTTTTATAATAGTTGTTTTATTGAAGTATACCATACATTCAGAAAGGGATACAGATCACACATCTACAGTTCGAAGCATTTTCACATGGAAACATCTTTGTGTTTTTTTTCCCCAGTCGCTGTCCCTTTCATCAAAGGTAATCACTGTCTGGCTGTTACCATCATAGATTTGTTTTTCTATTTTATAATTTTATAAAAATAAAATATACCCTTTTGTAGCTGCCTTTCTTTCCCTTGAACCTTATTTTTGCGAGATTCATTCATACTGTTTTGATGGTAGTTTGTTCATTTTCATTGTTGCATAATGTTTTGTGGTTTGAATGTCATATTCACTATTATATAATAAATATGATAGAATATAATATAATCTCACTAATTTATATGTAAACCAGTCCTATGTTATACCTAGGAGAAATGTATAGAATGTCCACCAAAGGACAGGTTCAAGAATGCCCATAGCAGCATTAATCCAGCCTTAATACCTATCAGCATATTTTCTTCCAACACTGGGGCTTACACTTTTCCTCCCTTAATGGTTTCTTTTAAATATCAGAAGTTCCTAACTGTAATGTAGCCTGATTTATCTTTTCTTTTTCTCTAAGGGTAGTGCTTTTTCTGTTCTGCTTAAAAAATCTTTGCCTAGATCAAAGTCATTAATAAATTCCTCATTATTCTAGGGGTACCTGGGTAGCTCAATTTTGGCTCTGGTGGTGATCTTGGGGTTGTGAGATGGAGCCTCGTGTTGGGCTCCACGCTGAGTGTGGAGTCTGCTTGGGATTCTCTCTTTCCTTCTCCCTCTGCCCCTCCCCTCCACGCTCTCTCTCTCAAAAAAAAAAAAAAAAAAATCCTCTAGAAACTTTGTTTTACCTCTCAGATTTCACCATCTACCTAGAACTACCTAGAACTTATTTTATTGAAGTATACCATACATTCAGAAAGGGATACAGATCACACATCTACAGTTCGAAGCATTTTCACATGGAAACATCTTTGTGTTTCCTAGAACACATCTACCTAGAACTTACTATTTTCTACGGTGAAAGGTAAGGTTATCTGTTTTAGATGTCGAATTTTACCAGTACCATTTGTTAAGACCATCACTCTTCAGTGCCACCTTATCCAACTGGTATTAGATAGTGCTAATCAAATAGAGTAAAACCTGAGAAGAATGTTCTCTTTTCTATCACCTATACATCCTTTTGTTCTATACCTGAAATCCTTGATAAAAGATTTCTCTAATTTTTCTTCCTGTTGTTGTTGTCGCTGTTGTTAAAGCAGACTTTTTTTAGATGCATTTTAATGATCCTTAAACCAAGACCACCACAAAATTCCACCACGGCCTTGGGTTTTTGCCATAGTCTTGAGAAAGCAACTTAAAGTGGTTTTTGTTCTGTTTTTGTGTCTTTTTAAGTATTTGTCAGGAAATGAAAGGGATAATGATTGAGGTCAAAATTCTTTCCCAGGATAAAATATTTTTGCTGAAAAAAATCTGTACTTCCACAAAAAGAATAAGCAAGCAGACTTTTCACTGAAATGTAGTTAGCATCATGTAACTGGAGGACGTTTGCTTCTTAGGTTATGGAAAATTTCTGATTTCTAAAAATAGTCTTGATTTTTAAGGTTAAAGAAAATCACATACTTTGCTTAGGTGCCACGAGAAGTATCCTGATAGAGTGAAGGGTTGAGGGAGACTGGACTCAGAGCCATGCTCCTGGTTTCCCGTTCCTTCTCTGTCACTAGGTATTTTTTCTACTCTTCATTTTCTTCTTTCATACATTCAAGTGTTTCTGGTCAGTAGTTCTTTTACCCCTGCTGTGACTGTGTCACATGTGTTTCATTGTACAGCCGACACCAATAAATGTCTGTCACTATGTCACTGCTTGGCCTCAGATTATTACTTTCATTTACCCCCTATTCAGGAAGCTTTCCTAAAGGCAAGAAAACAAAAGAAATAAACTTTATCCTCTGTAACTTATTAAACATAATTTCCAAGTGACTATTGTTAAAAATTCACTGGTCACCTCATGAAGCTGAGAAGTTGGAATAGCCTATAATTCCTCACGGACCCTACTTCTTTATTATTTTCTCAATTTCTGTCACCCAAATCCTAGACACTATTAGCTTTTCTTGCAATACAAAGAGTGCTGATTTTTTCCAGCAGTCCTAAGGAAATGTATAGTTCCTCTTCATGTTGTTAGCTAATTGCACCTTATATCCAAAAGGCTTATATTTATTCACCAAGAACTTAAAGGGAAAAGATAAAATTGTGACTCTGAAACAGTGAAATTAACTTTCAACTTGTAACATTATTTCATTGACTCTAATACTGCATCCATTATAAGACACAGCATCATTTTGAGCTCCACTAAGAAAGAAAAAAAGTTCTCAATTAAACCAAGAATGATCTATTGTAAGATATATCCCAATAAAAAATATTGAAGTACAGAAAAATGTCTCCGAATCTATGAAATACAGTAATCATATTAGTTCTCTAATTAAATGATTTACTGCATCATATCCAACAACAACAAAAAAATAGAGGTATGAACCTGGTAGCCCTCAAACTCGGCTGTCTGTTTTGAGCCATGAGGGACTTCTGGATCCCTTCTCTTGCCTGCTGAATCGCAGCAGTGGGTGACGGGGCGCGGAGTGGGTCCAAGGAATATATATTAAAAAAAAATCAGCCAACTGGTTAGCAAACACTCCTCATTTGGCTCTGCTGGTCACTTATATTTGGGTACTACTGGAACAGAGGAAGCCTATTTCCGATCGTTGGCTTTTTATCACTATTACTCTGCTGCTGTTGCCAAATTTCAAGAACCAGTAATAGGTGACGTCAGTGGAAGAGCTACCTACTATGTTGCTGAATTTTTCTCTCTTCTGTAAAAGGAAAATGGATTGCTAGACTAATGCTCCTGTCAAAAAATGGGGATGTAAATTCAATTAGTACTGAAATCAATTCTTGGCAAAAAGTTAAAAATAATTATTAAGCAGATACTTTGGTTTTTAGAAGGAATAAGTTGATCAAAAGAACCATATGATAGATTTGATAGCTAAATTAACCTATTATTTCTTCTTTCTGATTTTTAATAACTATCTCTAGGTTCTCAGGGAATGACATAAACACAGTGTACTGTCAATGCAGTAAGCCATTTGATAAGCCTCCTAGGATCTCCTTGAGGACTTGATCATGAATTATGTACCAGATGATATTAAGTGAGTTCATTTCAAGGCGGGTCAAATAAATAAAGCAAGGTTCTACTCTTGACCCTATCTTACTTATCTTTTTTTACAAATGATTTGATTGAAGGCATAACAACACATTTGTCCAATCTGAATGTGACCAGAGCTAAGAGAGGGCTCACTAATACTACAATCGATCAGAGATTGGCTGTATGATCCTGCCATGCTGGGACATCAGGAGGGGAAAAAAAAAAAAAAAACACCTTAATTGAAAAACTGTGATCTTTCATATTTTGATTAAAAAATATAATTCAAACAAGTATGGTACATGCAAAGTAGAGATGTCTGCACATCTTGAGCACTTTATTTGGAAATCTATCATAATTATAAGGTATAATGTAATTGTTGAAAAGCTAAAAGTATTAGCATGCTACAAGGAAGCTCACCAGCTCCCTTAATAGAATAACTAATTCTCCAGGGCTTGGCAGTGGACAGAGAGTCTCCAGATAGTGATGAGCAGCTGGACATCACAGCTTTACTCTTATCCTTTAATAGATCACACAGGCACCAACAGCTGAATTCTATATATCCTTACTCTGGCACAAGCTATAACTTAACAAAAGGTGCCAGGAAATGAGGTAATTTCCACACAAAGACTACTGTACACAATTGGCTTCTAGGAATGGCTCTTCTCAAACAGCTGGCTTGTCTCAGGACCTGCTATGGGTGTGATCGCTTGCCCAACTATGGCATTATGTTTCCTTGCTGACCATTCAGTTGCTTCCATGTGCAGCGTCTAATTTCCCCAGCAACTGAGAGTCCTCCAAACCCTTCTGAAGACCCCGAGTGGAGTGAGGAAAATGATCCATCTCTTTCACATTGTAGACCCCCTTCCAGGTATTAATTCTATTCCCAGGATGTGTCTTTTCCATGGACAACTGACACTGGGAATGTCTACTTCAACACAATGAGATGCTGGTTTCTATTCTTGTGATCGGCATGAGAGTACACTTTGGCCTCAGCAGGACAACTGTGTCCTAAGAGTCTAACATTAGCACAAGATACACACATATAGGCAGGGCAGGGATGTCCTTTCTCTCAAATTATAGCATTATCCGCATGAAGAAATAATGTCTTTGACTTTGCAATATGCCAAATCTTGAAGGTTAAAGTCAATTCTGCTTGTCAAAAAGAGAAAATTTGACACACTGCCATGTTTCCCAAAGCAGCACCTCAGGGTGAAGAAATTGGAGGAGTGAAGCTTGCACAGTAATACAGGCAGATGTGCTAGCTTTCTTTAGTTTCCATGAAGCAGCACCTGACGGATGTCTGAACTTAAGGTTAACTTCCGCTCAAAGAACTCTGATTCTCTGACTTGTGTTATGTTGTTCTAGACAGTAGTACTGAGACCACTGGGTATAAGATACAGGGAAGCCGACTTTGGTTCAATGTGATTAAAAACAAAAACTCTCATATACCTAGAACTGCCCCATCAAAACAAACAAACAAACAACTATCCTATGATGTGTCCTGGTTGTTGTTAAAACTAAAGAATTCCCCTGGAAGGAGAGCTGGTTACTGAGTGGTAGGTAAATAGTTCAGGATCTGCTGCTGAATTCCTAACTTCAAATCCTAGATCCACTGACTACCAGTGACCCTGGGCATGTTACTCAAACTCTCTATTTCTCAATTTATTTTGCTGTATCATGGAAATAAAAATAAGGTTGCTAGGGGGATAAAACTGATTATAGTTGAAAAAATTTGAGAACAATGGAAGGTAAATATTAAGCACAGTAATTTTTGCATTTTATTTGTTCCTTATTCTGTGATTCTAACCTTAGCCATTTTCAATGTTTCTGACATTCTTTACAGGTAAGAAAGAATCCATTAATATGATACTCAGCAGGGCAAATGCTTGGGTTGATGGGCTTATTTGGTTGTGTGCTATGATTTAAATGCCCATTTAGTAGAAATATGCAACAGATAAAAAATAAGTAAGTTTATGTTCTTATAAAAACAATTTATAATTTGGTGCCTTTAAGTTATATTTGGTTTAGCATTAAGAAAAAAAATTAAGTACAAGAATAGTAAATTCTAAAACAATATAAGCACTGCAGAATTGCATAAGTAAATAAAATTTTTCTCCTGACTAGTTTTTAGGCTTATAAATAAACATAATATAATTTTAATTAGTTTACCCCCAAAATGGAATCATACTCACATGCTGATTTATAGTTTCCTTTTTTAAAAAAAATTAAGACAATTTTTTAGAGCAGTTTCAGGTTCACAGCAGAATTGAGGGGAAGGTACAGAGATTTCCCACACACCCCACCTGCACCACACACGTGCACAGCCACTGTCATTACCAACATCCTCCACCAGAGCAGCACCGAAAATGAAGGTCTCAGAAGACCAGTTCTTCAAACTCTGAGCCTGAACCCAGTTGGGATGTTAGCTGCTTGGTATTAAGCAACAAAGAAGGCTTGCCTTTTTAAGTAAGAGTGAGCACAAGGTACAGATTTGGAATATTCTTTATAAAAACCACACAATGAAGAAGAAAATATATCTATGTATGGAGTAAGGAAAAGTTTTTTATGTCTAAATAAAACGTGGAAGTTGTCATTGCTTGAAGGGATTTCCTATTTTTCATTCCCATTGATGATTTGCTTTTTCTACTGTATTGTCTACTGTGTGCTTAAATCCTACTGTGAAAGGATTTTTCTATTGCTCTGAGAACAGGAAAGAAGCAAAATTAGTGTATTATATCCCTAGTAAGTTTGAAATTAACAGAAAAACAGCTGTTTAAGGCAATTCTTTTTCCACTCCAGAGTTCATTTGAATAATGTTTCTTGAGCATTTAAAATAGGATAGAATTGGCTCTAGATCACTTTAAAAATGTTGTGCCTGGAACAATCTATTTTATAAAACAAGGATAATTATTTATGTCCAATTTCTAAAAAGAAATAAGTATACACAGATGGAAGAGAACCTACGACATTTAAAAAAAGTAATACATAGGTACACTAAGAATGGTTTATATGTATTGTAGTGTCTAGTTTCTAGACATATCTGGAGACCATATAATGATATTATTCATATATTAGATTTCTACTTCCTATTAATTTTGACACTGGTTTAATCAAGTCAAGTGATAACACTAAGTAACTGATGTGGTCTCTGCAGGAAGAGGGTGATTTCTTAAGCTTCATTCCCAAAATGTGCCCTAGGAAGACAAGAAATTGATTTCTACGTGAACATCTCTTACCGAACCAGAGACTTGCTAATTCCATGCAAATCATTCTGGGAACTGGAATGAGACAATGATTTGTTCCTTTGCAGGATTAGTCCTAAGACATACACCAAGAAGTCAACCATACATCAGGTTTTTATTTCAATTCCACTTAATTAACATAATCCCAACTCATTTCCTGGTGCCATAACCTAGCTCTTTTCATTGCCTAAAGTATGGACTCACGTATGTTACTAAGATAATATCTTTTAGACTTGCCATTTCCCCCTGCTTTTTGCTTAGGATTTTGTTAAATATTTGGAGGACATAACTCTTCTATAAGAAGGTATTCTGTAGTCTCTGTCTTCCTTAATTCTTTTATTTAAGATGTATTTATCGAGTTCCAATAATGGCCAGGCACTGTTCTAGACAGAGGGCAGGCATCTGAGAAGAAAAGAGACAAAGATTCCTTTCCCGTGAAGATTCTAATGGAGAGATAAATGATAAACTATAATAAACAAATTAAATAGAAGGGTGCAAGACAATAAGTGCCACATAAAACAGGAAAAGGATGAGGGTAAGGGAGACCAGGGGTTTCTGGAGGAGAAGGTGGTGTGGGGCAGGTTACAATTATAAACATGACAGTCAGGGTGGATGTCACTGCGAACTGACATCTGAGCAAAGACTTGAAAGTGCTGAAGAAGCTTTTATTTAACAGAAACATGCTTTTTATTAAAACAACTCTTTCATTAAAAAATTTGCATCTTTTTATTTATAATATTTTATTTATTTATTTGAGAGCAAGTGGGAGTGAGAGAGAGGTTGAGCAGGGTGAGTGGCACACGGAAAAGCAGACTTCCTGGGGAGCAGGGAGCCTGATCATCCTGGGGTCATGACTTGAGCCCAAAGCAGGGGCTTAACAGACTGAGCTACCCAGCTACCCCTAAAACAACACTTATAAAAAATACTGAGAGTGCCATAAAATTTCCCCGTACCTAACCTTTTGGGTATCAACCCTTGATCTACAGGTTAGCCGATTTGCATTTCTGTTCTTTTTCATCTGCACCGATGTTGCTTAAATATGAAATGGAGTTAGGGCTACATTTAAAAGAACATAGCATGTAAATTATCTAAGTAACAGTAGCAGCAATAATGAGTATTTATTTACTGCTTATCATATACTAGTAAGATCTTGGGTTTAGTATTTACTCTACATTATTATCCCAACAAAATCCCTAGATTAGTTCTGTGTTAAAACAGAAATCACAAGAACACCTGGGTGGTTCAGTTGGTTAAGCCTCTGCCTTTGGCTCAGATCATGATCCCAGGGTCCTGGGATTAAGTCCTGTATCAGGCTCCTTGTTCAGCACGGATTCTGTTCCTCCCTCTGTCTGTCTCTCTGTCTCTCAATCTGACAGAACAAATCTTAAAAAAAAAAAAAAAAAAAGAGGCCCAAATGTTGTCACTTATGCTAGGCCGTGGCACCAAACCAGCACTTAACATCTAACCTAATTACAGTTTCAGCCTCCACCCAAAATGTAGTCTTAAAACAGGTCAGTCGGGAATTAATTTGCTGGTCGGCATCAATAAGATAGTCTGTCACATGGACCCTCTCTATCACCCAAAAAGAGATGAGGTAATCTACATCATAAGACCTTTTTTCCCCAAAAGAAGGTGATCTCACCTGAGAGAATCCTTTTTTCTGTCTAATGATTTCCTTTTCCTGCCTTTAAAAATGTTTTCCTTCCTATGGTCTTCTAGAACTCCCCTCTACTTGCTCAGTGCTGCCTGATTCACAAACTGATTAATAAAGCCAGTGGGATTTTCAAATTCTACTTGGGTGAATTTTTTTTATCGAATTCCTGTGAGATAGCCTTGTTATCCCCATGTCACAGGTTAGGAAAAAGGGATCCCGGAAGTTAGTAAACAGCAGAACTAGAATACCAAAATTTTGCTGTTTAACTTGCCACTATTCCCTAGTATGTACAGCACAAGTTGTAGGATGTAAGATCATTTTGAATGGTATAGGCAGGAACACTTTTTGTTATAAGAATTGTGTACTTATGGGATGCCTGGATGCTTCAGTCGGTTAAGCATCTGCCTTTAGCTGAGGTCATGATCACAACCCTGGGATCAAGTCCTGCATCAGGCTCCCTGCTCAGCAGGGAATCTGCTTCTCCTTCTGCCTCTGCCATTCCCCTTGCTTATGCTCACTCTTTTCCTCTCTCTAAAATTTGTGAATAAAAATCTTTATTAAAAAAAAAAAGGAACTGTGTACTTAATTTAAAGCACTAAATTGACATCCTTAGTAGGTCTGCTGAGACAGGAGGGTATGGACCAAGAAAGACAGGAATGCTGACATTGAAAGAGTGACATCTGGGAATATTTGGAGAAAATGAAACCTCAAAATGGCCCAGAATCACTCAACTTTCCTCTTTCCTATTTTGAGGGAGTAATTCTGATCTCTGGCTTTGCTGGAAATGGCTAAACATTTCCCTTATTAAGAAGGTGTTGGCTTTTGACTAGTTATAAGAATATGAGTTTATTATAGAGCCTCACAGATAAAATGTAGATTTAGATTACAAGAAAGAAAAGTGACGAGAAGAGACTAATTTAGATGTTTAAAAAAATCTTAGTTCTTTAATTTACTCATTCAGTGTAATAGTTATTTCTTAGAAGCTGCTATGGTAACTTACAGTGTTAATTCCTGATCCCTTGACTTTAAAAAGAAGACAGGATAGCGGGGGAGTCGGAAACAATCCAATAATTTCCCAGCCAATATAAAATAGCAATTTGAGACATGTACGTCCAAGGACTGGCCTGCGGTCTATGAGCAGCTGTAATAGGAGGTCTGGCTTATTCAGGGGGAAAGATGCCCTGCCAAGTTAGAGTTAACAAGGAAAAGAAGCAGGGACAAGCAGGGACAAGTAGGCAGACAGCATGTGCACCCATACTATACACACACAAAATAGCTTGTGCAAACACCCTGTGGTGGTAAGGATAATGCAAGAACGGACTTTAAGAAGATCACTGTGGCTAAGGTGGACAGAGCAGCTACAGTGAGGAGGCACACAATGAGACTAGCTTTGCTAAGAAACTTCACCACCAGTGGTAAAACTTACTTTTTAAATTTCAATTAGCATTTTTTTAAAGATTTTATTTATTTATTTGACAGACAGAGATCGTAAGTGGGCAGAGAAGCAGGCAGAGAGGGAGAGAGGGGGAAGCAGGCTCATTGCTGAGCAGAGAGCCCAGTGTGGGGCTTGATCCCAGGACCCTGAGATGAAGGCAGAGGCTTTAACCCACTCAGCCACCCAGGCATTTTAATTAGCATTTTAATTGCAAAGTTTTGTTTTCATGGTACTTAATCTTTTTCAGGTTACTTTTTTTGGTACTAGCAATAGTCATTTTCCTTTTACTCTAGTAATATTATTTTCATTTTATAATCAATAAAATAGGGACGCTAATCAATTTATTTAAAAATTGTGGTGCCTACATGGCACAGTAGATTAAGCATCCAACTCTGGGTTGGCTCAGGCTCAGGAGGTGACCTCAGGGTCAAGTCCCGCATTGTCATCAGGCTCTGTGCTCAGCAGGGAGTCTCCTTAAGATTTTATCGCCCTTTCTCTCTACCCCACACACATTACCCTTCTTTTCTAAGATAAATAAATAAATCTTTATTTTTTTTTTTAAGATTTTATTTATTTGACAGAGAGAGAGAGACTGAGAGAGAGAGCGAGCACGGGTGCACACACAAGTTGGGGAGGAAGGTGGTGACAGGCATGTAAGGGCCTGTTTAGCCAGAGCAGCCCCACCTCGGTTGAACAGCCATTTTGTTGTTTATGCAGTAAAATTTAAATTGACCCTGCCCCCCCCCCAACTTATTTAAAAGCAATTCTGGGAAACCAGGCCCAGGTAACAAAGTCCAAATACATGGGTGGGTCAGGCCAAGTGGAGGTATTCAATCAGTAAAGCACGCATACTGTCTCCTAGCTACCCAGGAGTGTGGTACCCGCCTTTTGGGGTGCCGATTCTCACTAAGGTGATAGGCTAGTGCAAATGTCTACTATGGGGTGAATTGTAGTTCAACTGGCCA
Organism: Mustela nivalis; assembly: GCF_964662115.1. NCBI lineage: Eukaryota > Metazoa > Chordata > Mammalia > Carnivora > Mustelidae > Mustela > Mustela nivalis. The sequence continues at coordinate 26,227,877 of NC_139031.1, read as the reverse complement.
CCCGTGTGTCACCTAGCATGACTGTGCAGCTTTCTCGTGTATTGCAATCTTATTGGCTACTGGTGTGTGGCCAGGCCCAACCATGGCCTTTGCTCTATAAAAGTTAGTCTGTGAGGCAGGGAGGGGTCGTCCTCTTTGTAAGGGGCGGCCCCGACCCGTCTGTTTGATGGTGGGTTTGATTCTTGATGCTTGGCGCGAAATAAAGCTTTGCTTGACCTTCGCTTTGTATCAGTCTCTCTCCTTTGACCATGGACCCATTATTGGGGGACCCAACACTGGGGACCCAATAGGCAGAGGGAGAGGGAGAAGCAGGCTAGCCTGCAGAGCAGGGGGAGGCCGGGATCATGACCTGAGCTAAAGGCAGTCGCTTCACCAACTTAGTCACCTGGACACTCTTAAATAAATCTTTAAAAAAAAATAGAGTGAGTTTTAATAATGTTATATCATTATAGATATGCATAGGTTTAGAAAAAAAACCATGAACATGGTATGGACACGCCTCAGATTGAGAAACACTCTTATAGGTCTGTGTTTGGTAAATTACCGCCCTCAGGCCAAGTCCATTAGACTTTTGTGAACAGCATATGACTGGAGCACATTCACACCTGTTTGCTTATTTTTGGCCTGTGGCTGCCTTCCCTTACACCTGCCGACCTGGGTGGTTAAGACCAAGACAGTGTAGCCCAAAAGACAAAAATATTTACTATGTAGCCTTTGACAGATAATAATTTACTGACCTTTCTACCAACCAAGCTATCCTTCTAAAGCATTTCTGAACACTTAACCATCAGTATAATCACGACACAGGTACATTTAACATCCAAACCCTCCTTACACCAGACTTCTCCCTTTTCTATAGTCAAGACAGTAGCGTGGCTTACTAAGGAGGCAGAGCATCCCAGAACACCCATGGCTGGGGGCCCTGTGAGAGCCCTGTGTTATTAGGAGCATTTCTTTGTTTACTGTTGGACAGAACTCCTACTCAAATTCTGTTTGATCAGAAACACTGTGGGATAATAAAAGGAGCAGATGAATTATAGAGGCCCTGAGGCTCTGCTAAAGATTGGAGTAAAACGTGCACTTCAAAGGATCCTGGTGAAGAAGGGAAGGTCAATAGCTTTGAATTCTAAATGGGGATGAGGCCAGGGGACTTGGGAAGAGGGAACTGGAAACTGTCATTCCTCTATGAGCTTTTGCAGAGCAGGGGGGATGACTGTGTGCTGGTCAAGGTTCTGCCACACTCTGGTTTCATATTTCTTTTCAGCCTCACAAAGCTACTCTGACTAGGTCCTCCAGGATCAGTATTCTTGGCCAGAGAACATTTCTCCTGGTTACCTGTGTGTATCCTATGAATGGGTGGTAGGCATGGCTCAGCGTTACAGCTAGTTAACGTGACTAGTCCTTGCTATGTCTTGAGCCCTGTTTGCAGGATTCGACATCTATTAGCTTACCTCATCCTTACATCCACCGCCTGAAGGAAGTATGATGATTGTCCCTATCCTACAAAGGCGGGCACAGGGGCAGAGAGGGATTTCGTCACCTGCTCAATGTCACAAAGCTGGTAATCAGCAGGGTGGGGACTGGAACACAGGATTTGTCTCCAAGGCCTCTGTTCTGACCCAGATACCCTGAGGAAGGCAGAGTGAAGAGCCACGCTCCCATGCTTAGAAAGTAGAGGTCTTTTTCAAAGAGGCGACCATTAGTGCCAGTCCCTGAAGAAGAGACAGGGGTTTGGGTAGGGGGCTGGGATTAGGGAGTCTGGCCTTGGAAAAGCTGAAGAAGGAATTCCTGTCTCCACACTTTGTCTTTTTCTCTTCAGACTAGACTGTTACGGAGGTAGAGGTTTAGACATTAGCCCCATGTGGAAATAAGGCCTCAAACAAAGAAATTTTAGGTGAGCCAAAGGAAAAGGGAGCTGTTGGAAATTTTCAAATAAAGGAGGAAGATATGTACTTTCAAAAGAAAAAAAAAAAAAGCCCTGAAATTGTTGAGGATAGACTGAGGGGGGGGGATATAGGAGACTGGAATCAAGTACACACTGTCGTGAAGGTGTGCAAAGAAGGAACAGGGTGAGCTCAGAGCTGGTGCCATGGCCGCCCCTGCTGTGGGGAGGTCAGGGAAGATGAGACTGGCTGGCCACCAGTTTGGCCCCTTGGAGGTCACTGGTGGCCACACAAGAGCAATTTCTCTCAGTGGTGGAGACAAAACCTTGTTGGAGTGAGAAAGTTAGAGACTGCAGGGTAGAAATCTTCACAGTTGTGCTATGAAGGGCAGCAGGAATGGCCAGTAGGTGGAGAGCTGTGAAGTCAGGGCACATTTTATTCTGCTTTTTTTGTTGTTGTTATTGTTTGTTTGGTTTTTGTTTTTTAAGAGAGATGAAAGGGGGCATGGCAGGGAGAGAGAGAGAGTGTGTGTGTGTCTTAAGCAGACTCCATTCCCAGTGTGGAGCCCAACTTGGGGCTCAATCCCACAACCCTGAGATCATGACCTGAGCAGAAATCAAGAGTCAGATGTTCACCCAACTGAGCCCCCCAGGTGCCCCTTTAAATTTTTTTTTTTAAAAGAAGGGTGCCATTAAAGTATGTCAGCTGATGAGAATGATCTAACAGAGAGAAAATTTGATGCTACAGGAGGTAATGTGATTGCTGCAGGTACAAAAGTCTTGACATTGGTAAGAAGGGGTCAGAGGCAGTGCACCAGTGAAGGAGCTGGCCTTAAATCGGAGCATAGATGTTTACTCTTAAAACTAGAGAAAAGCCAGAATATATGGATTTTAAATGCAGGGAGGTTGATAGTTTGGTTGATAGCAGGGATCAGAACACTGTCTTCCGACTGACTCTATTTTCTCAGTGCTTAAGAAGCAAGGTCAGGAGCGCCTGGGTGGCTCAGTTGCTTAGGCGACTGCCTTCAGCTCAGGTCATGATCCCAGAGTCCTGGGATTGAGTCCTACATCAGGCTCCCTGCTCCTTGGAGAGTCTGCTTCTCCCTCTGACTTTCTCCCCTCTCATGCTCTCTTTCACTCTCTGTCTCTCAAATAAATAAATAAAATCTTAAAAAAAAAAAAAAAAGCCTCAGTAGTGCTGGACATTACAGATACCTCTCCTGTGCACACCAGTGGTTTTCAGTTAGGGAGTGTGCTACCAGCTTCTAGTAGGTAGAGACCAGGGTTAAACATCAACAATGTACAGGACTTATGTGGCTCAAAATGCTAAGGTTGAGAAACCTGAGGGGTAAATGCAAATATAGCAACATGATATTCTCATCACTCCTTCAACTTAGGTACAGCATGATTTTTGTTTATATCGATATTCAGCATTTAAATTATTACAATTATTTACTGTTGAGCCAAGTCATGTACCATGATTATGTTTCCTTTTTCTGTAACTTGCTTCTCATGAAGATAATCATTGACTCATTTTTCTTTTCGTTTACATACTTTTCTGTGTAACTACCATTAAATCCTCCTACATCCTCAATTAGTCTCTCAATATAATCTCCACATTGTCAAACTTGCCAATTAGTACAAAGTTCTTTTTCTCCTGGAGAAAATGCTTTTCCAAAGCCTTCTTTTTTTTTTTTTTTTTTTAAGATTTTATCTATTTATTTGTCAGAGAGAGAGCAAGAGTGAGGACGCACAAGCAGACAGAGGCAGAGAGAGAAGCAGGCTCCCTGCTGAGCAAGGGGCTCGATGTGCAACTCCATCCCAGGATCCTGGGATTCTGACCTGAGCCGAAGGCAGTGGCTTAACCGAATGAGCCACCCAGTCGTCCCCAGAGTCCTCTGTCTTTATGTTCCGAGTTGGAAAAGGCTACAAAACGGGTTCAAAGAGGTTAAATGTGCCAAGGTCACACAGGAATCTATGGCAAAGCTGGAACTCAAACCCAGGCAGGCCCTTGTCCCTTGAATTTCTTGCTGGTGTCTGCATTGATGACCTGTGGGGCCCTCCTTACTGGGTGGAGGCCAGTTCCTCCAGTGGTGAAAGTAATCACCTAAGGCAGAGTGAAAGAGAAGTGTACTGAATACATGGCAAGGGAGAAACCGGCAGGACAGTAAAAGACAGACTGCGATGAGGCAGGGGTGTGGAGGGTGGAGGGTGTAGAGGGTGTGGGAGCGAGGGGCCACATTTATAGGGCAGAGTGAGAGAGGATGGGAAGGTGTGGGATTTTCCCTTTTTTGGTAATCTTAGGAACTGTGCCTGGTTGTAATTAGTCAGTTAGGTCTGAGGCTATTTCCGGGTGTGTCACTTAATGACCGTGTTTGCTCACAGCTCGGTAGGTGCTGTGGGACTTCTACCTTACTCAGACTGACGTTGTTCAAGCTGGTTGCCTAAAAGTGGCCTCTACATTATCCATTGACAAAGTAATGGTGTGTCACCAACCACCCCAAAACTCAGTGCCTCAAGAAGCAATCATGTATTGTTTCTCATGTGTCTGGGGTTGGCTGGGCTTGGCTGGGACAGCTCATCACAGGCAGATGGGCTCCATTAACCTATGAGCTGGCCCAGGCATGTTCTCTTTGGGATGGCAAAAGTACAGGAAAACAAACTCAACTGTGCAAGTGCTTTCTGGCCTCTGATTACCACATCCTCCTAATCTCCCATGGATCAAAGCAAGTCACCCAGCCAAACACAAATTCAAGGGTCAGGAAAGTTCAGTACACCCACGGGTGTGGGGTAGTTGTATCTAGCACCTTGACAAAGTAGTAATATGTGTAAATGACAAGAAACTCTTATCAACATATCTAATGATTGGGGCACCTGGGTGGCATTGTCAGTTGGGTGCTAGACTCTTGGCTTCAGTTCAGGTTGTGATCTCGTGGGTCAGTGGGGAGTCTGCCTGAGTTAGTCTCTCTCCCTATCCCTCTACTCCTTCCCACTCCAACCCTCTGTATAAAATAAATAAATCAATCTTCAAAAAAATCTAATGATGAAAATACATAAATCAGTTACCTTGAGATGTCTCAATTAGTTGCTTTTTTGCTAGACTCAAGCAATTTCCTTAGTTTTTACCATGAACTTTTTTTTTTTTTTAAGATTTTATTTATTTATTTGACAGAGAGAGACACAGAGAGAGAGGGAACACAAGCAGGGGGAGTGGGAGACAGAGAAGCAGGCTTCCTACTGGGAAGGGAGCCCAACTCTGGGCTTGATCCCAGGACTATGGGATCACTACCAGAGCCGAAGACAGATGCTCAATACTGAGCCACCCAGGCGCCCCTTTACGATGAATTATTATAGAGAATATGTAAGCATTAAAATCATACTGCAGTGCAGTATTAGATGTATCAAAATAGTTCCATCTGATTTTATTTGCTTTCTTGCTCTCTTTTGTTGTGCCATATAAATGCACATATCCATTTGAAAATAAAATGTTATAAACAATGAAATTGAACTTATTTGAACTTTAAAGTAGAGCACTAAAGTATCTTGCTCTTAGACTGCATTAATATTTGAAGGACGAAAATACACAAATCAATTTTATCCCTAGTTAATATTCCCAGAGTTAACCATAACCATACCCTACAAATTTATAACACCATATTTTTAAAATATGCTACTATAATGTGCTAATGTAACCATTCCTTATGAGCCACTGAATGATAAATATTCAAAAAGAAAGCAAGGGCAAGGACATTTTAAAAGACTTAAGACTTGCAAATTTCTGTTTGAAAATGCTAAGCAAATTACCTTAAGATATGCTTGTCTATTAAAAAATGTAAAAGAGCTCAACTGTATAAATCACTTAATGTACCATGCAAAGTAATCAAAAGAGCCCCCAGACTAATACAAGAAAGTTATTAATATATCTATGTATTATGTTTATATTCATCATTTATCAGGTAATATTATAATAATGTTATTTTTTTATGATGTTGTATTTGTTTTAATGTGGATATCTTTCAACTTTGAGAAAACAGGTAAGAAAGACAAATAGAAAAACAAAGTGTTTTTCTATAAACCATAAATCCAGTCAGAGAGATTCTACTACTAAATCCTTCCTTCTTTCTTATTGGTACAGCTATAGCCTACGGCTAAACAGATTTTTCACTTTTTGTTTAGACTATGTGGAAATGGGTCAGGTACCAGGACTTTCCCTTGTTAGAACTCCGATGTAGGTCAGTAAATTATAGAATGGGTTGGTCTGTAAATAGGCTTAGAACCAGATCATACACATACTTTCGGGGGTAGAAAAAGAGGGACCCAATGGAGGATTCGTAGCCATTAGACCTGTGCCCTCCCAGAGAACCATCCTTAAAACATAGCTCTGCTCATAGTGCTTTCTTGCAAGCTGCAATCAAGAGGGCTGTCTTACCTCTCCTCCCAAAAATACACACTCTAAACCCCAGCCTACAGCAGCCTCAGGGAGGATAAGAGAGGACAGAGGATGGGGAGCAAACAGTGTACCTTGGTTGGAAATCCTGCTTCAGATTATCTGCTGAGCCCAGGTCCTGGAACTTGTCAGCACCAGTCTTTCATTTCTGATTTCTTCCTGGGAACAGACTGAAGTTGCCCAGACCTGTGCTGCATTGAGATTACTGATAAAGCCATTTAATTTACAACTGTCAGTAGTTGCTTTGTGCCTCTCAATTGGTGTGAAAATATTAGGACTGTTGTGCTAATGAAAGTATTTTTTGACAGCTGCACTTTCTGGGGAGTGGGCCAAGGAAAGACCCCTGGGCGTGTCAGTGCCCCTCCAGGGAGCAGGTCTGTGATGGCCCAACATGAGTCCGTTTCCATTCAATGATACTTTGAGGTGCTTCTCCAACTTCATCCCACCCTGAAGCACTTCCTTACAAAGTTGTTAGGCATCTCTGGCCTTTAAATATCACACCATATATATAAAGCACTTTAAAAGAGGAAGCAAGCCAGCATCAGGCAAAATGAATGGATATTAAAATTAAAACAAGAAAAAGAAATTAGGTGAGCTACCTGTTTTAGATAGAACACATTAAAGTCACAGGGAGCTGTTACAAGTGGTGATTCTGTCAGTCTGACACTGCTACATTTTAAGACAAAAATATAAAGAAAGTCATGGGGATATAAGGTGCAGCATGGGGACTACAGTTATTAATACTGTATTGCACTCTTCAAAGCTGCTAAGAGACTAAACCTTAAAAGTCCTCATCACAGGATGTTAACTACATATGAAGACAGATGTTAACCAGGCTTACTGTGGTGGTCACTTTGCAATATATACAAATATTCAATCATTATGTTGTATGGCTGAAACTAATAAAATGCTGTATGTCATAAAGAGAAAGAGAGAGAGAGAGAGAGAAATAGAAGGAGGAGAATGAGTTGGGTTTCATCTGGCACAGGTTTAAGACTAAAAATTTTGGCCTCCCAGTCCCTTCAATCCCATGCCCGCCCCCATCCAGTTAATCTCCAGAACCTACTTTCCAAATAACTTTGCCTTGTCTATTCTGCCACAGCCTTACTCAGACCTCAGTATTTCTTACTTGGATTATCACAGTGACCTTCTGGTTTCTCTGTCATTTACCACTCCCGCCCTGCTGATCGGACTAATCCCTCTAAAATCTGTATCTGCTTACAGACAGTTCACTCTCCTGTTTGAATTAATGCCCAATATCCACAGGATAAATCCACCCTGTCATAGAAGACCCATCTCTAAAGAGCCTGTCCCCTTTTCCAGCCTCACCCTGCAGCCACTCCTACCTTGAGTCCCTGACTTTCCACCTCCGACCGGAGAGTCTAGGATCTCCATCTTTCACCCCAGCTAAGTGTTGACCCACATGCTTGATTAAGAACAGAATTTGTCTATGAAGGATGTAGCCACCTATTTCCTTGTGCTTACAGAAAAAGGGTACTTAACACCTACTCTCATCAATGAACTTGGAAGTACAGTGTAATTCCAGTCAGACTTTAAAGGAAGTCTTTAAGGTGTGGAAATTTGAGATAAAAAATGTATCACTTATGCAGGGTTTTTTTTTTTTTTTTTAAACCTAACCCCAATAAGTAAAAATGTACTTAAAAATATCTATTAAGAAGTGCCTCCTGGGGGCGCCTGGGTGGCTCAGTAGGTTAAGTGACTACTTTTGGCTCAGGTCATGATTCCAGAGTTCCAGGACTGAGTCCTGGGTCGGGCTCCCCGCTCATTAGGGTGTCTGTTTTTCCTGCTGCACCCCCCCCTTCTCACGCTCTCTCTCTCAAGTAAATAAATAAAATCTTAAAAAAAAAAAAAAAAGTCTGCTTCTCCCTCTGACTTTCTCCTCACTCATGCTCTTTCTCACTGTCTCTCTCAAATAAATAAATTAAAAAAAAAAAAGTGTCTCTTGGTATTGGAATTCAGATGTGGCCTATGGGTGGAGGGGAAAACTGGGAGAAAGGAGGAAAAGTGCTATCTCATATACAATAGAGAAAACACACAGCAAAGGCTAATGCCTTGGTTGGTGTGGTTTATGGAATAATTTTTCATCCCTGATAAACCATAGCCAAATCTTCCTTTCTAATTTGAAGCCAGTTTTTTGTTTTAAGATTTTATTTATTTATTTGACAGAGATAACGAGTAGGCAGAGAGGCAGGCAGAGAGAAAGGAGGAAGCAGGCTCCCTGCCGAGCAGAGAGCCCAATGTGGGGCTCATGGGGCTCGATCCCAGGACCCTGGGATCATGACCTGAGCTGAAGGCAGGGGCCTTAACCCACTGAGCCACCCAGGCACCCCTTGAAGCCAGTTTTTAAAAGGAAGTGAATTGAAGTATCAGTTTACACAGTTACATACCCCAACTTAAAATTTACCTATTTAATCTTCCCGTGAAAATTTTATATCCCCATATATTTGGTCAATAAAGAAAGAATTCAAGGTAGACTGAATACAAAAAGATAAGATTAATTTAAACCTGATTTTTTCCGTGGGACTGGTCCCAGAGGAGAGAGTCATTCATTAATCAAATAGTAACTGATCACGGTGGGGCCCAAGTGTTTAGTACCACATCTAGCTGAATGAATTCCACCGACAATACCTACCAGGGAAGAAGGGGCAGTGAAGGAAAGTTTCTAAAAAGAAAGAGATTAACAGACCATGGGACTCTTAAAAAGCACCATCCGTGTGTGGAGGACATCCTATTGTTTCTGAATAATGATGGGCTTTCTTTATATCTTCCCTTCCACTCCTGTCCCATATACCCATTGATAAGTGAAATTTGTACTTAGACTTATTTCCTTCTAATACACAAAATCTTATGTTTGAATTTCAAAATGTGATTTCCTAAGAGATTTACTATAAGTGGATACAGAGGATTTTGCTTTAATGTCAAGCTTATATGTTATTTTTTTCATTCCTTTATTCTTTATTTTCCTATCTGCCCCCCCCCCCCGCCCACCCCATTTCATAAGGAGCGTAAGAAATGCAGTGGTGTGAAGAAGAGCTTCTCTAGTGCTCAGGGAAGGTCAGACATGCAGGTGAATCTCCATCCAAAACCATTGTTTGAAAGTTTTGTTTAGATAAAGCCACAATTTTAAGTACCAAGGTCTTCCACAAAACAGTATATGAAAGCCAGATATTGCCCAAGTGTGTTTCTGGCATTTACATGAAAGATACTTCCAGAAACTTCCATGAAAGATAAAAAAAAAATTATCATGGATATTAAATAATGAATAAACAAAAACAGGGATGAAACTTTTTGTATTTGTAGCTCTACACAAATACAAAATGGACACGCGTCTGTATGTTAATATAAAGCAAATCGTAAAGCAATAACATAAAAATAAACTGTTAATTTAAAACAGTGGATGATGCTGCTTTGCTGAAAGTACACTGCCGGTATAAGGTATACGATGGGAAGATGTAGCTCCTGCTAGTGTCCTCTAAGATTAGTTTAGACATTGAGCTGTACAGAAACTGGGGTAGGGAGATGAAGCATGAGACTGGTAGAGCCGTTTCTGTTTGCTCTGGAGGCTGAGAGAATGGAGAGAAGTTAATATATATAATCATTTCAGAGGAAATTCTGGGTTCCTGACTGCATATAAGGTATCCAAAAAGGAACTCCAAACTACTCTTAAATTTTGAGGAACTTTTTAAAAAATACATTTAAATCCTGAGGAAAGGAGTGCTTTTGTTGTAGAGTTACCAACAGTAAGATCAGAGTGAGTCATCGCATAGGCTGAATGTTAGCTGATACATTTGGGGCAACCTTTTCCCAAGTGTATTTTGTGAGAGGCCAAAACACAAAGCAAAACAAATGTTCTATTGGATCGTACTGGTGTAAAGTTAAGTTGACTATCAAATTATTTATCAACATTTATTTAGTTTAGTGAATGGGCCTATTCAAGAAAGTTTGGTATCGGAAAAGAAAGTGTTTTTGTAGAAAGGCCATTTGGAATAGCTAACTTCAATCACTGACCTTTTCATTCTAAAGTTTCCATTGACTTCCTTAAATCATTTTGGGGCAGCAAGTTGACCCTTGACAGAATTCCTTACCATTAAATTAAACATATTACCACCCAAATGTGATTTGTATGGTGAATCTTAAAATCTGAAATTTATTTACCCTCCAAGATTTTACCTGCCACAACAAAAAATTTTCACTCAGACTGTTTCTAGGGTTTTGGGAAAGCTAATGACTTCTAACACCAGGGGTGACTCAAGGGATGTGTCCCTTTACTGTACTGCACTTTAATTGAAGAAGGAACATACCGGAACATTTAAACTGCAAACAGTTCCCTAGGAGACCACCTTTCCTTTTGATATTGTATCTAAATGACCTGATTTGCATGTAGCTTCCAAAGTAATACACAATTTTCTGGATTAAAAAAAGAATTCTTTCCTTTGGCTAAGAAAATGGAATACTTTGTTATTTATGTTTTCCATCTTATGCCATCAAAAGCAAAGCAACGCACTGGCAAGCATATCTAGAGTTATTTATAGATCATCTAGAAATAATATTAGGAATTCATGTCTCTGAAATGGAAATAAACACCCTATAAACTTAATGGAAGTGTGATTACCCAGTAAAAGTTATAATACATTGAAAATTGATTTTGTACTCTTGAATGTCACTGGCCAACTATTTTAAACCTTAATCCCAAAATATATTGTATGAAATTAAGCAAATTGGCTCTGAGTATAGTTGCCCTTTAAAGCCTCTGTGTCAGCTTGTAGAGAGTCCTGGAGACACAGTGTCTGCAATCAGATGTTTCCAGAGAGCTAATTTGCTGGGTAACAAACAGACTCTGCGGGGGAAAAAAAAATGAAAATGGGGAGGGGCTCACTTAGAAATCTGTGTATAAATACTAAGAAAGGGTAAAATTAGACATGGACAAAATAGAACTTATCTCTAGAGAGAATAAAAACCAATGATGATTGGTTTATGTAACTAGAGACGGATAAAACTACAAGGATGCTCCTTCTTTTCTAGAGTCTTTCCCCCTGGATTAATAATACCGCCCTGGACTTTCTGAGAGGCTGATGATATGTTGCCTAAAAAGAATACTGACATGTGGTCTCATTCCTGTCCCTTACTAGCTGTGCAGCAAATGGGTTTCAGTGACTTCATCTATGAACTGTGTATTAATAATAATAATAATAATAATAATAACCACCACCATACAAGGTCACTGTGGCAATTAAGGGAGAACAGGTGCTATGGACTGCATTTTATCCCCCCCAAATTAATTAATATATTGAAACACTAACCACCAATGCAAATGTATCTGGAGATAGGACCTTTATGGAGGTAATTAAGTTTGACTGGTCAGAAGGATAGGACCCTGACCTTGATAGGATTAGTGTCTTTATAAGAAGAGACACTGGAGACCTGCTGTCCCTTGGCCATGTGAGGACACAGTGAGAAGGAGGCCATCTGCAAGCCAGGAGGAGAGCTTTCACTAGAAACCGGTCCTGCTGTACCCTTATCTTGGACTTCTAGCCTCCAGAACTAAGAAAATAAATTTCTGTTACTTAAGCCACCCAGTCTGTGGTATTTTGTTACGGCAGCCTGAGCTGACTAATACAATAAGGTATCAAGGGTAGGGTCCTGTCAGACTTGCTCTTACTGTTTTCTTTTTTAAAGATCTTTTATCCATTCATTTGAGAGAAAGAGGAGGAGGAGGAGGAGGAGAGAGAGAGAGAGAGAGAGAGAGAGAGAGCATGAGCAGGGAGTAAATTAGGGAGACGCAGACTCTCTGCTGAGCAGGAAGCACCATGTGGGGCTCACTCCTAGGACCTTGGGATCATGACACAAGCCAAAGGCAGATGCTTAACTGACTGAGCCATGTGGGCGCCCTCAGATTTGTCCATTTTTTAATCCCAGAGCATTCACAGTGCCTGTTACATAGTAGATACTCAATAAATCTTTCCTGAATGAATGAATGAATCCATAATTGAATCAAAAACAGAAAAGTTAGTCAACAGATATGCATCTAAATTCTCTTTGCATAGAACTGGTTTCAGATGCTTTCTCTAGGTTCCTTATTATTGCATAAATGGGGCAGCACGGGTTCTTTTCCCTTCTCTATTTATCCCTTTTCCGTTTTCCTCCACTTGACTGTGTAGGTGTTTAGAGAATGCAGCTTGGGATCCGGACTGCCTGGGTCCAAGTCCTGGCTCTACCACTTGTGGCTTTGGGCAAGAGGGTTAACTCCCCAGCGTGTCAGTATATAAAATGTGGATACGTAAAAATGGGGATAATTATAGTACCCATGATCAGGCTGCTCTGGGAATTGAACCGATACATGACATGCTTCAAAAACAAACAGTGAGCTCTCATCAAGGTTAGTAGTTATCAATTATTTTGAATCAGGCTTTAGCCAAAGACCTTCTATCCCTTCCTCTTTTGTACCTTCAACCTCTGTACTGGCTCCTTCCCAGCAACACTATATATGCACACATCTCCCAATTCAGAAGATAAAAAATTCTTTCTTGACCTCCTACCCCCCTTTGCCTATAGGGCAGTACTTTCCCTCTACTTTATAGCCACTTTTTTTTTTTTTAGATTTTATTTATTTATTTGACAGAGAACAGAAGTAGGCAGAGAGGCAGACAGAGAGAGAGTGGGGGAAGCAGGCTCCCTGCTGAGCAGAGAGCCCGATGTGGGGCTCGATCCCAGGATCCTGAGATCATGACCCGAGCCAAAGGCAGAGGTTTAAACCACTGAGCCACCCAGGCGCCCCTTTTTTAAAAAAGATTTATTTATTTATTTGAGAGAGAGAGAGAAACAGTGCATGGGTGGGGAGGGGAGACGGGGGAGGAGCTATGGAGAGGGGAGGCAGACTCCCCGCTGAGTACAGAGCCTCATGTGGGGCTTGATCTCCTGACCTTCCCCTACCAGGAGATCAGGACCCGAGCTGAAACCAGGTGCCAAAGGCTTAACCAACTGAGCCACCCAGGTGCTCCTATCTCTCACTTCACTTTGTATCACAGCCTCAAAACTGGCTTTTTCTTTCATCTTGTCTTCTTTCAGTTTTCCTTCAAGAATGCCAAATGGATCAGTCCTTTGTCTGCTCAAACCCTTGTAACTTGTCAACACCCGTAGGAAAGGTCCCCCTCCTCTAATGTGTCCGCAAGGCTTCAAGACCTGCCTTTTGCCTACCTTTCTGGATTTAGCTCTCACTCATCCCTCTGCTACTCTCCTAATTCTGACTCCAAGGGCTCTGAGTTATCCAGTGTTCTGATATTCACTCTTGCCAGGACTTTGAACATCCTGGACCCTCTTTCTAGAATTTCGCCACCATGGTCTCCAGTCTAGGTGGCTGATCCGTTATTTCCTGCAATAGCATCTTTCTCCAGCATAAACTTTGGTTTTAAAATCTGTATCCTTTGCTCCATGAGAAAAAGAATTATCTATATCTTATTTGCTTTTTAACACACAGTACATGTTTAGATATTTATTGAACAGGTAAATGAATGAACTCTCCCCAATTTTTCTTATGCTCATTTTTAATCTTTTGGTTCAAATGCTTTGATCTGTATGGTGGCTAATTTTATGTGTTAACTTGACTGAGCCAAGGATGCTTGAATATTTCAACAAATATTCTGAGTACTTTGGTGAGGACATTTCTGGATGAGTTTACTATTTATTTATTTTTAATTTTCTATTTTTTTAAAAAGATACATTTATTTATTTGTCAGAGAGTGGGAGCATGCACAAGGAGGGGGAGCAGCAGGAAGAGGGAGAAGGAGAAGCAGTCACCCTGTAGAGCAAGGACCCCAATGTGGGACTTGATCCCAGGACCTTGGGATCATGACCTGAGCTAAAGGCAGATGCTTAACTGACTGAGCCACCCAGGTGTCCCAACTTTAATATTTAAATCAATAAATGAGGTGAAGCAGATTGTTCTTCCTAATGTGGGTGAGCCTCATCCAATTAGCAGAAGGTGTGAATAGAACAAAAAGACTGAACTTCTCTGAATAAGAGGAAATCCTTCCTGCCTCACTGCCTTCTAGCTGGTATATTGGTGTTTTCCTGTCTTCAGAGTCCAACTGAAGCATCGGTTCATCCTGGGTCTTAACACTGCCAGTCTTGAACTGAAGCTACACTATTGGTTCTCACTGTTCTCAGGCCTTTAAGCTCAGACTAGAACCTGTACCACTTACTCTCCTGGGTCTCCAGCTTTTAGACTCAGCCTGCAGTTCTCAGGACTTGTCAGCATCCAAAACTGTGTAAGCCATTTCCTTATAATAAATCTCTTTCTTTCTGTGTAACTCTATTTCTACATCTATCTATCACTACATCTGTCTACCTATAGATATGTATCTCCTATTGGTTCTGTTTCTCTGAAGAACCCTGACTAATACAATCTGCCAATAATATCTGGAGTTGGAAATACAGCAAGAAGTGATCAGATAGACAGATAGTAAAACATAAATGTTTACCACCTGTCACTAGCAGCAATTTTCTAAATATAATGAATTTTGAATTTTATTCTTACTTTTTATTCAAAAATTGGCAAAACCCAGAGGATCATCAGTAAAAAACAATTAAAATCAAGAGGAATCAATAAGCTGCAAACTGAGTAAGTCAGTCTTTAGGGAACTGTCATGTAGTAATATGTATATTGCCAACTATTTCATGTGCATGTCAGTTTTTAAAAATTCATATTTCAAAGGGTATTGGGTTCTCTGAAGAGTTTACAAATTTTAAGTAATGATCTCTATGTGCCTCCCATTCTTATGACAAGCACTGCACTAGCTGACTTTTGTTTACTTTCTCTAGTCTTCTCAAAAATTGGCCTTTCACAGTTGGGGAAACAAAGTCAGAAAAGGAAAGTGACTAATCCAAAATCAACAACTTGCTAATGCTTAAGCTGGAATTGGCTCGTTCCCTCCTTTACTACTAAGAATTAGGCTTCCTGTGAAAAACTGCTATCTCATTGTATTTAAAAGATAACTTCTGGGGCACCTGCGTGGCTCAGTGGGTTAAAGCCTCTGCCTTCGGCTCAGGTCATAATCTCAGGGTCCTGGGATTGAGCCCCACATCGGGCTCTCTGCTCAGCGGGGAGCATGCTTGCCTCTCACTTTCTGCCTGCCTCTCTGCCTACTTGTGATCTTTGTCTGTCAAATAAATAAATAAAATCTTAAAAAAAAAAAGATACTTCTTACAAAAGGTTTATATGCCACAAAAACAGACACATAGATCAATGGAACAGGGTAGAGAGCCCAGAAATGGACCCTCAACTCTATGGTCAACTTCTTCGACAAAGCAGAAAGACCATCATATGGTTTCACTTACTTGTGGAGCATAAGGAATAACACAGAGGACATTAGGTGAAGGAGAAGAGAAGTGAGTTGGGGTAAAATGGAGGGGGTGACAAACCATGAGAGACTGTGAGCCCTGAGAAACAAACTGAGGGTTTTGAAGGGGAGGGGGGTAAGGGGTTTGGAAGGTCTGGTGGTGGATATTAAGGAGGACACGTATTGAATGGAGCACTGGGTGTGGTGCATAAACAATGAATCTTGGAACACTGAAAAAATAAAAGAAACAAAAGAAAAAAGAAAAATATGTAAAAATGTATATACCTAATTGCCAAAATGTAGATGAAAATATCTTCCCCTCCTATTTCATCATATCGTAGATTTGCAACCTGAAAAAATTTAGGATTAAAATTTAATAATGTTACAGACTGTCTTACAGTGTTGTAACAAAAAGTGAGGATAAATTTTTCTGTACAAAAAAAAAAAAAAGGCAGGCAGGAAATAATGTCCAATGGAAAAAAGACAGTCTCTTCAACAAATGATGTTGGGAAAATTGGACAGCTGCATGCAGAAGAATGAAACTGGACTACTTCCTTATACTATACACAAAAGTAAACTAAAAATATAAGACAGAAATGTAAGATAGGAATCCATCAAAATCCTTGAGGAGAACACAGAGGGCAACCTTTTCGACCTCAGCCATAGCAACTTCTTCCTAGAAACATTGCCAAAGGCCAGAGAAGCAAGGGCAAAAATGAACTAGGGACTTCAACAAGATCAAAAGCTTTTGTACAGCAAAGAAAATAGTCAACAAAACCAAAAGACAACTGACAGAATGGGAGAAGATATTCACAAATGACATATCAGATAAAGGGCTAATATCCAAAATCTATAAGGAATTTATCAAACTCAACACCCAAAGAACAAATAATCCAATCAAGAAATGCGCAGCAGACATGAACAGACACTTTTACAAAGAAGAGAGACAAATGGCTAACAGACACATAAAAAATGTTCATCATCATTAGCCATCAGGGAGATTAGAATCAAAACTACATTGAGATACCATTTTATATCAGTTAGAATGACCAAAACTAACAAGACAGTAAACAACATGTGTTGGAGAGGATGTGAAGAAGGGGAACCCTCTTACACTGTTGGTGGGAATGCAAGTTGGTGCAGCCACTTTGAAAAACAGTGTGGAGATTCCTTAAGAAATTAAAAATAGAGCTACCCTATAACCCTACAATTGCACTACTAGGTATTTACCCCAAAGACAGATATAGTGAAAAGATGGGCCATCTGTATGCCAATGTTCATAGCACCAATGGCCACAGTCGCCAAACTGTGGAAAGAACCAAGATGCCCTTCAACAGATGAATGGATAAAGAAGATATGGTCCATATATACAAAGGAGTATTATGCCTCTATCAGAAAGGATGAATACCTAACTTCTGTATCAACATGGATGGGACTGGAGATTATGCTGAGTGAAATAAGTCAAGCAGAGAGTCAATTATCATATGGTTTCACTTATTTGTGGAGCATAAGGAATAACACAGAGGATATTGAGAGTTGGAAAGGAGGAGTGAGTTGGGGGATACCAGAGGGGGAGATAAACCATGAGAGACTGTGGACTCTGAGAAACAAACTGAGGGTTCTGGAGGGAAGTTGCGGGGGGTGGGGGTTGGGTGAGCCTGGTGGTGGGTACTAAGGAGGGTACATATTGTATGGAGCACTGGCTGTGGTGCATAAACAATGAATCTTGGAACACTGAAAAAACAACAAAAAAAAGTCTCTTACAGAGAATCACCTGAGTGCTGCACATGACAAAAAAGATTGCTGAACAGAAGAGGAAGGAAGAGGAAAGATTAAGCAATTCCCACCTTTTATCTAAGCACATGATGAGTCTTCTGTGTGTTCCATAAATTAATGTCCTACTGAAATCCCATGCAGCCACATGGCACATTCCTAATTCCTGTTTCCACTACTGAATTGTCTGATATGAGAATTCAGATAAGTTCATCATCACCAACAACAAAATTTGAGTACCTGCTCTGTGCTAGGTTCCTTGCTAAATGTGGAGAATGACATATGCCTGCTCTCAAAACAAGAGCAGGAAAATCAGAGGAATGAAGGAAATAAAAAGTGAATTCAATGGCAGATTTTCTGTTCTTCACTCTATTTGCCTACATTTCTCTCTCACTCACCTTCAAGCCAACTCATGGAGTATGGGAAAAGCACAGACCCGTGCCACTTATTTTTACACAAATGTGCAGGTGCACAAAGGGATCACCAGCTCAATGGCAGTTTATGGGGCAGAGACTTAGAGTACTGAAAGAAATGAAAATTCAATTGAAATAATAAAGTGGGGGTGCCTGGTTGGCATAGTCAGTTGAACATCGGACTCTTGGTTTCAGTTCAGGTTGTGACGTCAGGGTCTTGAAAAACAGCCTTGAGTCTGGCTCTATGCTCAGCCCAGAGTCTGCTTAAGACTATCTCTCCCTCTCCCTCTCCCCCTACCTCCCAAGTGCACCTTCTCTCTCTCTCTCTCAAAAATAAATCAATCTTTAAAAATAACAAGAAAGAAACAATTAATTGGTCTGAGCTACTAAAAAAGCTAACAGTGCTTAATGTTGTTCCCATTTGCAGAAATAAAGTTCCCTGATCATAGTAGGAAATAATTTCCCAGTTGCATATTTTATTAGCTATTGCTGAAAGATCTTGGATGTTTCACCTGGAGTAAAATAATTAAGACACCCTTGGAAACTTTCTTCAAACCTTTGGTCTTCTTTCTATGTGTGAAAACTTGGGAAAATGTGTGAAAATTACCGATGTGTTTTACTGTTAAGAACTTTCTAGCAATTCAAACAACAGAACAAAGAAATGGGTTGGCCTGGGAGAGCGGAGTAAGTGCCATAATCTCCCTCATTGGATGTGATCAAGAAGAGAGTGGAAGTACACCTATTATTCTGTTGTCTGTGAATTGAATTAGATGATCTTTAGTTCTCTCCTCAAGTTCTAAAGTTCTATGATTTTATTTATTTTTATTTTTTTAAGATCTTCATTTTTTTAAAGTCATCTCTACACCCAACATGGGGCCCAAACTTACAACCCCAAAATGAAGAGTCACAAACTCTACTGGCTGAACCAGCTGGGCACCCCTGAACGACCATGATTTTAGATTTTAGTAAGCTGTGTACTCTTTATCTGTGCATTTTGTAGACATTTCAAAGGCACATTATTAAAACTTTTATAGCTTTTATAGCTATATTAATACTTTTATGTTCAGTAACATCATTACACATGGAAAAAATTACTCAGAAATTTTGTTGAATAAATATTAACATAATTTTGTGTACATTTTGGTACCCCACCAAACGTAGGGTATACAATATTTCAGAAACTTAACATTTCCTTTGCAATTCAAATCTTACATGATATAAAGGCTTAGAATAACATTCATAATCTGAATTATTTTAGCTATATAAAAAATAATCCATGGGTTCTCTAAAGTTATTGAATACTAACCCTTCCACCATATCTTCTATTTTTGCCTTCATTATTCTTTTGTTTCTGTTTTGTTTGTTGAAAATTTCATCATTACAAGTAAGTACAATGGTAAATTTTGTTAAATGCTTGCTTTTAAGTATTTGGGATTTAAGAACCTACTTTCATGGACTCCAAGGAACTCTTTTTTAAAATTTTATATTCCTGTCCATTCATTGTTTCTAATAAAAGGTTAAGACTAAAATAGTTCTCCTTCAGAAATGTACAAAACATATTTAATTTCACCTTAGTTCCTTAAAGTTATTGGATGATCAAAATGATGTGATGTAAACTTTCTGCATATTCCCTCTATACTGTTTTTCTCCAACAACTATTTTTCAAATATTTAAAGTTCTGAATCTGTGATCCTGTGAGACTAATCTTATTTTCATCATGGATATTAATAATAGGTTATCATCTCCAATGTGATATAAATGCCTGTTGGAATCCCATCAAAAGTGGGGCTAGTTCTCTTTTTTCTATATAATTCTCTTTTTTTGATTGGGAGAGTTGATCTGTGGCATCTTTCGTCTTCCTGGCTAGCTATCGGCTTCTGTGATACCTGTGGCCTCTCAATTCCTTTCCTTCTTCCTTTCCTTCTTTCTTTCTTTCTTTCAAGATTTATATATTTGATAGAGAGAAAAAGTGAGAGAGACTACACTCAGGAGCAAGGGGAAGTGGCAGAGGGAGAGGGAGAGGGAGAAGCAGACTCCCCACTGAGGATGGAGCCCAATGTGGGATTCGATGATCCCAGGACCCTTGGGATCATGACCTGAGCTGAAGACAGATGCTTAACCAACCGACCGACCCACCCAGGTGCCCTCAAGTCCTTTCTTAATGCTGCTGTTCAGGTCTGCAAGAGAAAGCTACCAGGAAAGTCCCCCAGTTGACATTCTGTAGGTAGACCTGAGCAGCAACCAAAGGGTGTTCCAGGGTCCAGCCATCCTGACACTGTGGTGATCCAATGCTTCTTGTTTTCTATTTTTCTGAAGAAATGTCAAATTACTCTCAAAGTCCTCAGAGCCTTGCTGCTTAGACTCAGTGAATAAAGCATCATTTGAAAAGATTAAAGACCATATGTATCATGATAAAAAGAATAAACTGTTTTTTTTTGTTGTTGTTGTTGTTGTTGTTTTAGTGACAAGGGAAGTTTCCTAAAATTTTCCTTGCACTACACAAGCAGGATGAATGATATATATTAGCTCTTGAAAACTTGGAAAAGCCTTCTTCCTTCACTGATAGACAGTAGGGTTTGTCAGTTCAGCTGCTGACAGCTTTCCCCTCATTCAGTCTTTGCATGAAAGACATAATTAATACTGCATTGAACAGTCCAAGCTGACTTGAGAAACCATCTGTTAGAGATGTTCTCAGAAATTCCTGCCTCGGATGGAAGGCTGGATGTTAACCTTTATGGTTTCTTTCAACCCCTGACTCTCCTTAATCATGGTAAAGATTTTTTTCCAAATGAGAAAGTTGGTCCATGTGACATTTGGATTCTAATGGAATCATTAAAAGATGAAAATCAAGTCTTTATGTCAAAGGCTAGTCCCTCACTCCCACACTCTTTCTTTCTTTCTTTCTTTCTTTCTTTCTTTCTTTCTTTCTTTCTTTCTCTGTGAAGACTGTCTAAGAATTGACTATCACTGCAAAGAGAATTTACAAATTAAGGGGAAAAGTCTCTAAATTTATATTCTCCTGTATATTAAGAGAAAAAGTCTCTGGGGAAAGATTCTCTACACTCATCCCAGTTAATTTATAATTGGGTTGCTAGTATCTGGACGTCACTGCCTATGTAATGGTTTCATGCCTCAATGTTAAAAATCAGAATGAGGCCAATTCTAGTGAAGAGAAGTCTGCACAAACAATTGCTATTTTGTTGGTTCCTCTGGTACCAAGTCTAAGAATAGAAAGAAAAAAAAAAAACTGGCAACACAACAGAACGATCTTTTACTGCCATCTTTCCCTTTAGCATAAACTGAGGCGTGTGCTTGATCAAGGGAGGGGAAGAGTATTTCTTTTATTTTCCCTCAGTAAAGGAGCTTAGTTCTACTAAGCAAGGTTGGAAAATATACTGGAGACAGTATATTTAAAATTAATTTAAAATATAAAGTGTTTTTAATGCCTTTTAATATAAACAAAAATTGATTTTATTAAAATGCTTTCAGATATTAGAATGCAATGATTTATTTGTCACTCCAAGTCTGTAGCATGAATATAACTTCCTTTCCAAGTATATTGATTTTTAAATGTATTTTGGAAGTGGAAAAAGAACCAAAACAGTCTACCAAAATTCTTCGCCATCTCTCTTAAACAAAACCAAGTCCATTACGTCAACAGTCCATTTTAAAACAGTATAGAAAAATTATTTTTTCAGAAGGATAGGATTAACCAATTAGAAAGGTTTCTTAAACAACAAAGGACGTCATACTTTCTAATCTGTGTTTTGCTGGGTTGAAACATGAAATTTCAAATATTGATAGAATATTCTAAGTTAAGTACAGTGAGTCATTGAAATGTCTGAAATATTGAAATGGATTATCAACCTTATTGGAGTCTCTGTAGAACCTAAAAACTTTCATGTTTATTGTTGCCATGAGAAACTGAAAAGGTCATATTTCTCTAGATTCAGTGCCCAGATAGAATTGATTTAAAATTTAAAACACTTTTATAAGAAAATTTCAGGGTATAAGTTAAAAATGGAGCAAAACTCATACTTGTTACTTTTTCCCCATTATTTTCTGTAAAGACTGTCTTTAACTCTAAGGTGTTTAATTGAATTCAGAATAAATGTTGTTGTAAACAATTTAATTTTAATTTGGGGGCTGTTTAGCTCTTACAATGTTGCTCATTCCAAGTACTATGTTAAACATGTAGCAATAATTGTATGTATTTTCCCTAGCTTGTGATATAAGGTTATCATGCCTTTTGTTGTATTTTTCTTATATCAAAAAGATTGTCAAAGTTCAAATGAAGAACTCCCTTTCAGACCCTGCTTGAATATAAAGACTATCATCTAAGGATTAGAGCTAGACTGTTTTCAGTTATGGATCCTGATATTAGCTCCCTTGTGATTTTCCATGGAATAGAATATTTTTGTTCCTAGTGCCTGGCTTTTAAATGTCTACCCTTGCATCTGTGATACTGAAAGGGAAGAGTAATACAGATTGCAAGGTGAAATCCACAGAACATCCAAAAATCACTATGTCAGTAGACAGAGGTATGACAGTGTTGCTGTTAAGAACAGACCCTGGAGTACAGTGTACTTGAATTCAAGTCTAAATGATGTGGGAAAGGAAGGCAGTAGAACAATTATTAAATTTCCCTACTACCCACAGTCCACTGACAAGTCCTTGAAACAGGCAGAGTGACATTGCTCTGGGTACTCAGCTGCCTCAATGTTAGTACTTTACTGAGGGCAAAAAGGCAACCTTAACCCAACCCACAGGATCCTATAAGTCTATCTTAACATATAAAAATACCTTTAGAAAATTCCTTTATCTCTAACCCCCCCAAGATGTGTGTTGGCAATCATCCCCCAAGTATATGGCCCACAAATATATCTGAAGGGTCTTATGACTAAGGTTTAATTAGATGGTCATTAATGACCTTTTCCCAACTATAGCTAGCCCCCTCAAGGTCCTGGAAACCTTGCTTCTAAAATTCCTTTATCTGAAGCTATCCCTAACCCTCTCCCAACTCCTTATGACCCCAGGGTAGCTCTTTCTGCCCAGGGGACCTGTCCCCTTGCTTTAATAAAACCACCTTTTTGCACCGAAGTTTTCTCGGGAATTCGTTCTTGTCCGTTGGCTTTGAACCCTAATATCTTTTCCTACATCATAATATTCAATAGCTGTATGACTTGAGCTAGAAGTCAACCTCTTCAGGCTTTAATTTCACTGTCTTCATCTGTAAAAAGAGGGTTGCTAGAGGTTTAAATAAATATGTTCATGTGTCTCTGTATGTATATATATGTATGTGTGTATATATTTGTAGTTAAGAAATATATATATTTTATATGTATTTACTTCAAAATATATATGGATATATATTTACTTAAGATTATATGTATCTACTTAAGATATATATATATGATATATATTTAAGATATATACATGGAGACATACATATATTTACTTCAGATTTTATATATGTAACACAGCAGCATTTTTTGGCAGGTGGTGTTACTTAAATATTATTATATTGACTCAGCACTTCTATATCTGAACTGCTAGTGAATTAACAAAATTGATCTAATGGTTCTTGCCCTTTTTTTCTTTAAAGTTTCAGCTACAGCAAAATGTCATTTAAGAAACTGAATAAACAGAATGAGAAGCCCTACAGCAAGGTGCTGAGTTAATAGACAGCATAATCACTTCCTGACTACATATGAATGAAGTCTTTGTAGAACTAGCAGAGGGGCTATTAATGGGCTTTTGTTTTAGAGATGATAGATTAATATTCCAGGGACAGCCCTGATGAGAACCCTCCTGGCAACTGCCTCTCTTTGCCTAGTATTGAAAGGATAGCTTTCCAAGTAGGTATAACCTGCTATAAATCAGAGCACTAATACCTGAGCTTCACAAGGACAGAGATTTTGTCTGTATTGGGTCATTGCTGTATCTGCAGATTTCAGGCAAATACCTTGCAAAGAGTGGGTGCACAATAACGGTTTCTTGAATGAATGGAAACTGCAACCTTTTTTTAAAAAAATAGGATTAACATTAAAAGCAAAACAAACAAAGAAAAAGTAAGAGGCTTCCCCACTTCTGACAGATTTCTGACCCTAAGAACGTCGGTGAGCAGGTGAGCAGGGCGGAGGAGCGGCACAGGAAGGACGACGGAAGTGCAAACATGTATGTTTAGCAGGTATTCTAGAAGTCAAGGATTTGGTTAATTCACAGGAATATGTGGTGTGGAATAGTACCAAACTTAACTCAGATTCCTGCGCACGTGTCACATTTGTATTACAAATATTTTATGTAGCATCTGACTAACTCCGTGTCTATACTTACCCTTTTTCCTTACCAGGGTTTTCAGAAATCCTTCACCTCTGGCCAAGTGTCATAAAGTGACACTTTTACTTTCCACAAACCTTTGGCTTACTTTTATTAGTTGCTACTCAGCTAATAATCAGCTTAACATGATCCATCTCACAAGTAGGGTTGATTATATTGCATTACTAACAATTTAGCTCACAACCTTCTCGAAATTATTCCTGACAATCGCCTAAGGACATATTCGTTTCTAATGCCACAGCAAGCATTTTTTGAAAACAGAACGAAGTCCCCTTTCATAGCATAGACAAGCTAATAATTTGAAGCAGAAACTATTCATTTGTACACCCTCTAAATTTTCCTAATTATCTTTGTAATGAAAACTGAGAAAGTATTAGTCATCCTTGGCTGAGCTATACTCAATTCTACTTGCCTTTTCTAAATATAATGAAACAACAAACAACCTTAAAGGACATTATTAATTGATTAGACAAAATTTCTTAAAATGTTTTTTATCATCTCATTTAACTTTGGAGCTTCCAGACATTAATAATGAGTCACCAAAATGCTATCATTGATTTATAATGCACATTAGCACATCAGGTTTGGCCCAAGAACTCTGTGGGTCCAGAAGGAAAAAGAAAGATGTTTACAAGTGAGCCATGACAGAAATACACTGAAAACACATAACAGTATACAATTAGGCCTAATTCGAGTATAATGCAGATTCCGGTTCATTTTATTCTAAGGAACTGCTTCTATCCTTGAAACTTCATGTAGAAAGAGTCCTTAGAGTTAGAACTCTATTGAGGGTGGTATAATTTTGCTTTGCCTTTGGGCATATAAGGTAAACATTTTAGAACAAAATTTACAGCTATAGATAACACAGGATCTGATCAAAATTAACACACTTGGCGTTTAAGGCTAATCCACATTGGAAAAACAATCATTTCCAGGATGGAGATCAAGTATCTTAACACAGTGTTGCCTGTCTGAGTTGCTAGAAAAGATTTCTTATTTAAAAATCGATCCACAGGATGTATTTTCACATTTGTCAGTTTCTTTCCACCTGTGTGCTAGAGGGAGGCACTTTAAGAGTTGTTAATGGTCCTTTTATCAGTGCAAGACACCGAGTTTCAGCAGTGATTGGTAAATATGGCAGGGAATTAAAATGAAATTGTATTAAAAAGAAAACAAATTGTTAAATTAGAAAATTTCGCCAAATCTCGCAATGATCAGTAATTTCTGATTTGAATAACTTCTTTGCTTAAAAAAAGATTAGTAGTTATCACCCACCTAGTGAATATACTACAGCTCCTGATGTTAAGGTATAATGGTTTTGCTATCTGGGCTCGTAAGGGGTCTTAAAATATTGACAAGTACTTTGAGTTATGTTGTGAGTAATACTTCAAAATATTGTATTATGCATAGGTCCCAAAGTGTCAGAAAAACTAAAATGTCGAATAGAACATACTGAAAGAGTTTAGTAAAATGTATAAAAATTAAAAGGCTAAAAAACCCACTCCATTTTAACATGTAAAAATAAATCGAATTGGTGCGTGGGAATCGAGTGGCTTTTTTTTTTTTTTTTTTTTTGTTAGTTAGTTGGTATGTACTGCACCCGCCACAACACGTTGAAAAGTAGGTCCTGGTACACACTAAGGAATATCCAACCAGGTAAATACATCAGGGTGATGAGGCCCATGAAATTGAGCGGATAGTGAGAATAGTCCCAGGAACAAGCGCCGCACATGCGGAGTCCCAGACCCCAGGACAACTCCCAAACATAGATGAAGATCACGTAGATGGGTATCCGCTTCCAAGTGCTCCAGCCACGACTCCAGTGGAGATGGAAGTAGAGCTTTTCCACCACGAAACTGCAGCTGCCGTACATAAAGAAGGACCAGAGTGACGTGTGGCCGCTGGTTACCCCATCTCCCTGCCCCAGTAAATTAAAGAAGAAAGTGAAGAAGATCTCATCCAAAAAGCCGTGCATTCCGAAGAAAAGAAAGCGGAGCAGGCCCGGCAGCCCGTGACTGGGGGCTCCTCCGACGCCCCTGCCGCCTCGGGGTAGGTGGCGCGGGCCACCTGCAACCACAGGGGTCCCGGCGCCCCGAGGGACGGGGGGCGCGCCTGGCCAACGCTGCTGCTGCTGCTGCTGCTCTGGCGGCCGCCAGTACCGCAAGCGCAGGAAGCGGTTCAGAAACACATGGCAGTGGTAGAGTGCCAGCACGTACTGCAGCGCTAGGTCCAGTGTTCCCGGTACTGCCGCGCCCCCCGGCCCGCTGCACAGGCCGAGCAGCGGCGCCTGGCCCGCCAGGGTCTGCAGTGCCACGTGCGCTGAGGGGTAGAGGAGAAAATTGAAGACGAAGGCGCTGGGGCAGCGCCGCTGCTGCAGGTAGACCTTCTCCAGGGCGAAGTGGGTGAGCGAGTGCAGCAGGCAGCGATAGGGCGAGGAGAAGCCCAGCATCCGGAGGTCCGGGCTGCTAGCGAAGCGCCGAGCCGAGGACAGGAGCACGTCCAGGGTGATCCCGTGCATCCCGTAGAAGTAGAGGCGCATCCAGGCGGGCAGCGCAGCGCCGTCGGCCGGCGCTTCAGCAGTGGACAGCAGCTCTGGGCCGCTGGCCGCAGTCTCGCCTCCCGGCCCACAGGGCTCCCCGGGACGCCGGGGCGCGCTGCTCCTCCGCGCGCGACCCTCGCGGTCCGCATCGCTGCCCGCCATGGGCTCAGAGGCTGCCTGGGCACCCGAGCCCGCGCCGCCGCCGCCGCCGCCGCCGCTGGGTGCGTGGAGCTGCGGGGCCGAGGGGCCGAGCGCCGCGCCGCGCAGCCTCCCGGTCGCTGCCGGCCCCCGGGGGGCGCGCAGGGAGCTCCGTTCCGGCCGCTGCCGAATGGCAGCAGGAGCTGATGTGCTGCGGACACCGCGGGTCGCCCGGCTCGCGGAGTCCCCCTGCCGCGGACCCACCGCGCCCTGCCCTCCAGTCTTGGGTGAGGAGCAGCCGGCCGGCGCCCCCGCTCACTCTGCGTGGCCTAACCGGCGCCGCGGCCCGGCGAGGGGTGGTGGTGCTGGGGCTGCGAAGAAGAGTGCAGAGGCTGCTGCAAACCCCATCTCTGCCGCTCAGCCCCGCCGCCTGGGCGGCGGGCTCTTGAAGCGTACAGCGAGCAGCGACGCCCCTTTCCCCGGCCCTCCCCATGCCCCTCTCCGTCTTTCTCCACCGCTCCCGCCTACGCAGGGTCCCCTCCCGACCCACCTCCGAAGCCCATTCCCAAGGGGGTCCGCTGGCGAAGGCCGGGCCCTGCTTCTCCGCCCCCTTCTCCCCCCTTCCCCCGCCCCGCTCTGCACCCCGGTTCCACGCGGTGTGGGAGGTGTTTGTTGGGGCGGAGGAGAAACACCTAACAGGTGTGATTGCGAGCTGAGGGGTAATCCCTGTATAGAAGAACCAGAGCCAGGGCCTGGCTGGCAGAGGCGAACTGGCCTAGTGCCATAAACCAGAGGCCGGGCCAGAGACCAAACTGTGGTGCTGTATATTTAATGTTCTAATTCAAAGCCAGCTGTGTCCCAGCCACAAAGAATAAACACGAGACTCCACGCCTGCATGCCCCAGCATCTGAAATGTTGTCACGGGGCCTGGTTCACTTTTTCACTCTCTCCCCCTATCAGTCGGCTTTCCTAGGTTAGTCTACTGAGGGCCAAAGACAGAAATTCAGAGCCCCCCAGAATTATGAAACGATGTGAAGCCACTGGGTTGGACACTGCTCTGGCTGCCAGAGCCTCCTATCAAGAACAGTACGGTTGCTCACACTGGCATACCCCCCAGTGCTGCTTTTCCCCTTGCAGAACTAGGTCATCGCAGAGATGGAGGGTGACATAGTTACTTACTTACTTACTTACTTACTTACTTATTTTGAAGAGAGGGTGGGGAATGTAGAACTCTGGTATGTTGGGGGCTACACTTTTTAATCCAATCCAGTTTTGGATTCTAAATCCAAAACTCAGGTTTAGAAATGAAAGGATTGAAAAGAACCTTAGGGGTAAATTATACTGATTTATACCCGCCCTGCCCCCATCATATCTAGGCAGAAACTAGGTAACAGTTCTGATCTGTAAGGAGATGGGATGTTTTTTTTTTTTTTTTTTTTTTTTTGGATGGAAGGCTTTCTGGGGATTTTTTAATTAATTAAAAATTAATTTTTAATTTTCTAAAAATATTCTGAGGCCATACCTTCATTTCTTTTTTTTTAAATATTTTATTTATTTATTTGACACAGAGAGAGAGAGATCACAAGTGGGCAGAGATGCAGGCAGAGAGAAAGGGGGAAGCAGGCTCTCTGCTGAGCAGAGAGCCCGATGTGGGGCCCGATCCCAGGACCTGAGATCATGACCTGAGCCCAAGGCAGAGGCTTTAACCCACTGAGCCACCCAGGCGCCCCATACCTTCATTTCTTAAAACATTCTCTTCCCTGCTCTCTCTCCTTATTTATTTCAAACCCTTATGTTAGTCTACAGTTGCTAAATTGTGATTTAGGTAAGAGAGAAATAAAAGTATGGTGAGAAGAAAAATTGTTAAAGTAGTATTACTTGTATAAGGTCAAAATAATGATTTTTTTTTTCAGCTTTGTTAGCATGCGGTTTATTTGTAGACTTCCTTTGACAACTGTCAAAAGTCAGTGGGTGGAAACTGCCAGGGACATCATGCCAGGGACAGAAGCCTCAGGTACAGGCTTGTCAAACCAGCCACAAAACAGGAGACGGTTAGTTGCCCAAGTGCCTGAGCAAGTACAATGAAGAGAAATAATAATGCTAAAAAACTAAGTTCAACTGAGTAACTCTGAAGATCTAATCAGCTTTAATCAATGATTCATGAATTGGGCTGCATCCCATTTAATAAAGAGAAGTAAGCTCCAAGGAGCTGTACAAAAAGGAAGACTTATAGGCAGAGACAAGGCAAGACACAAAAGTTGTTAGTAAAAGAAAAGAAAGAACTGTTTTAGGCAAGGTAATCTTCCTTTGCATGGGTGTCTATCACATAGATACACTAGTGCTGATCAGACAATTCCAGATGGTAATTAAGTTGCATTTCTGTAAGTCTTGGTTTGCTGGCTTGGAGCAAGTGACTCCCTATTGCGCCCCGTATTATTTTTTTAAACACTGCAAACATTTTCATGAGCACCTACTATATACAAGATGCTAAATACCCTGGGAAAATAAGGGACTTTTAGATATATGGAATGCCCGAGACTTTCCACTGCACACCAGGAAAACAAAGGACAGTGACTGGAAAGCACAGCATTTAAGAGAAAGCTTAAGGGAAGTTCAATAGAGTAAGGAATTGAACTTCCCTTAATGACAGAAGAAACAGTAAAAGGCAGCAGCCACATTAACAGTAGATATAAAAACCTTTCTTATTATGGATTGAATTACATACACGTGCACACACACCCCTCTTATATGTCATAATCATCAGACTAAGGAAGGAGCACATTCATCCAAGAACGCTTGCAACTGCTGAATGGTGGCTCCCTAAAAATACCACCAAAATAACTTGTTGCTAAGGCAAAACGGAGTTTCTTGCTTACCATGGTTAAGGAAGCTTTCTTACTCAACAAAGTTTTAATAGCATTTTGTAGTGGGAAGGACAATGTACCATTTATGAGGCTTTTGGATTCTGGTTTAAGATGGATCTTTCAATACAAGGGCTTGATTAGAATTAGGTAATGATTATGATATAATGGCTTAGGATTGGTGGACACAAGACCACTGCTTTGAAGCGAGAGTTTCAGGGTGTTGAGAATAACTAATAAATTTTTATCTCACTGGCCCAGAGCTTCCTAGAATAAGAAAGTTGTGTTGATGAAGATGGTACATGTTAATGAAGACAGCCAAACAATAACATCATGACCGCACAAACAATAAGCTTTGGAGATGTAGATGCATGATCTTGGTTTACACAATCTAAGGGTGAGGGCCAGCATGGAATCTGAGGACAGTAATTTGAGTAACGACAGGTAAAGGTAACAAAGAAGAAAGGTTGACATTGAGTGTAGTTAAAATGATGCTCATCCCAGGGGAAGGGAGAGAGAGGTTGACCGATAGTTCAAGAACACAGCTGTGTAAAATATTTGTAAGCATGTGTCTATCGTTTTGCTTTACCTATACTATTCTTTCTTAATTTTCTTTTGTTATATGCTAAAGTTCCAAAATAAAGATTTATTTTATATGTTCCTTAAACATCTGTGAGAGCAAATGGATCATTAGGAAGCAAATTATTAGTGCTCACTGAAAAAAGCAGAAAGATCAAATAGGAGCATGGAAACTTTTTTGAACATGACATTGTTAGGGGATCATCCTGAAAATCTTTCCTACTGTTTCTACTGCATGTCTTTACAAAGCTCCTTCTTTTTAAGTGTACTCCTTTTACTCTTCTTTCTGATAATCTGATTAATGGGGAGTCACAATGAAATCAGGACAGTTTCCTTTTGTAACTCCTCCTGGTAGCTTTTTATGTACTTTTATATTGTCATTTTAAATTTCAGCCTTTCTTTCTGTCCCAGAAATGTCTTGGAGCTCTTGAGTTTTCACCAGAAAACTGTCTCAGTTAAGGATTATCCCTGAGATTTTACTGAGTGGGGCTCTTAAGGAACAGACTGAATAAATTCTTTTAAATTATAAAGCTTAAGGAAAAACTAAAACAGTAACAAGCTGTTTTGGAAAATCTTGCTTAAAAAATAAAATTTGACTTTGAGCAATATTCAAACCAGTAATACTCCTTTGTGTAACCTTTGCCAGCCTGCCAGTGCCTCCTCACCTTGGAACGCCCAGGATTGCCCTCTCCCCAGTTAATACCATTATGTTTTCAAAGGAAGTAGCTTATGTTGAATAATAATACTTGAGTACATTGGTAAACCCTTTTATTGGTAAGAGAGGTCATGACCGGTAATGGATACTACTTAATGTGCGTCTCCCTGTCAGCTATGCACTTCACAGAGCTTATCAGTAATTCATATAACTAACTGTTCTCTTAATTTTTAACAGATACTGAAACTGAAGCTCAGAAAAGTTATTTGTTCAAGGTGTTAGCTAATAAGTCAAAAGCCAGCTATGAAGTCATTTCCACTTGAGACCAAAGCTCATTTGCAAGACACTGTTATTTCTTACGTTCTCATATTAAAGCCATCTTGAATGAGTTGAAGTTGCAGATTTAATAAAAAAAGATCCATTCTGTTTATAGTGGGCATTAAGTTTATAGTGGGCATTAAGTTTATAGTGGGCATTAATTTTATAGTGGGCATTAAGAATCCCTAGTCCCTCCCCCAGCTCCTCCACACCTTTGGCTATCATACATTTTATTTTAATCATCAATCTACACAATCATCTCATATTTTGTTGTACTTGTTCTGTAGCTTTACTTGTTTACCCCCCCCCCAACCTTCTGGGTTTCTTTACAAATTAGTAAGTGGCTATTTATTTGTACAAATGGAGCTATACAGAAGGGGTTGCTGTCTGTTGTGAAATAGAAGATAGAGGTCAGATTACAGGGAAGTTAAGTTTGGAATGCAAATGTATTCCTGTGGCCTGCTAGGATGTGTCTCTAGATACTGAAGTTCAGCAAAGTCACGTCCTGTGGTTCCAGTTAACGCCCCTATTTGTGATTACCATAACCTAAAAACCTAGGTATGGTTCAGTACAGAAATTTAACTGAAAGACTGGCATGTGTTCATCTAGTTAACAAAGTCTATTTGTACCTGGTGTCCAAACACCTAAGTGTATACTGTACTTCAGTGTAGAAAAAACAAAACAAAACAAAAAAAACAAGTTGCCAAACACAATTGTTTGCTAATCTGGGATTTGGGGGAAAAAATCTATCCAGTTTTTCAAAGGCTTATTTTGCAGTGAGGTGTGATGAGAGGCAGATGAAAGTTAAATGAGCACATACGTCAGTCAAAGAACAGGTTATGGAATAGAAATTAAGTTTTACTCATGTTCAGACTCTGTCACACTTATTTATTGAGCACCTACTGCATTCTAGGTGTTTAGCTATGAACGGACACTGTAAAGCTGAGCAGCGCTACATGGAACTTCCCCTCACTGAGATCACAGTTTAGGCTATGGTGTTTGTTCATAATCATTACGAGCAAGATGGTAAGTTCTAGATCTGATTAGCTGCCAGTATGCTAGACTGCCAAATCCATCCTCACAAACAACAACCTAACTACTCACTTCCTTGCTACATAAAGGACAGAGCACTTGCTCGCTTGTTTCCATCTCCATAGTCAAGAAGCAGGCAAGTAGGTGGAAGGTTGGTAGGGCAAGTGCGACTTGTTGGCAGCTTCAGATCAACTACACTAATACCACATGAAAGGTCTTTCCTCTTCTGTCAGAGTGTTATGAAATCACTTAACCAACCAGTAGTAAAGGTAACGTATCTTACAGTTTAACAGTGATGGCACTTCTTAATTTTTTTTTCAGTCATTATCTGATTTTGCCCTGTCTTGTGACAACAGAGCTAGATATATTTTTCTAATTCATTTTCATCACGTAAAACCAGAAAATGCAACTTGCCAAAACTCACACACTGTTAGTGGCAAGGTTGTTTCTTTCTTTCTTCTTTTCTTTCTTTCATTCTAAGGCAGGTATTTACTAATTTATTTATTTGACACACACACACACACACACACACACACAGAGTGAGTGAGCACAAGCAACGGGGAGCAAGAGCAGAAAGATGGGGAAGCAGGTTCCCTGAGGAGCAGAGAGCCCCATGCTGGGCTCACTCCCACAACCCAGGGATCAGGGCCTGAGCTGAAGGCAGCTGCTTAACTGAATGAGGCACCCAGGCACCTCAGGGTTGTTTCTTACCTAAACTCCAAAACCTCCTTCCTCCAGACTATACTCCCCATCTTCCAAAATGTCTCCCGCCCATGGGAGGGTTCTCAGTGCTGCACTGGCTGTGCGAAACAAGGTCACTATCAGCACTCGGAACAGAGGAGTGATTTTCACTTGAATTCCAGAAGACAGGTGAAGGATTCCTGAGTCAGGCCCGCGGGCCAACAGCCTGGCCTTCTTTGGCTCTGTGGGGAGGATGCGATTCCTAAAATTCTGGGTACTCTTCGCCTTCCTTAGCTAAGCTGCTGGTTCTGTTTCCTGCCAGGTGATGGCTACTGGGTGGTTTTCTTCCTCTCACTGTAGTTTTTTGGCCTGATCTGTGTGACCGTGTTCTTCTGTGAGTCATGCTGGTGACATACTGCTTTCCTCTGTGGTGATGACTGCTATAACTCTTGCTTTAGGGGATATGTATTTCTTATATTTATATCCTATATAAATTTTATTTATAAGAACTAAATGTATATTTACATATATTTTTCTTCATTCAACGAACAGTTATGGAACATGTATGTGCGATATTTTGTGTTATACCTTGTACATAAAAAATGAATATAGCAAAGTCTACTCTTGAAGTTTCAAGTATAGCTTACTATAAAAGATATACTTGTTTATTGAATAAATTGGAACTATATAAAAGTAGAAAGTAAAAGAAGTGCATATTCCCCATGATACCATTACCCACAGATAATATTATTATCTGTGGGTATGTAGTCTTTTAACAATATTACAGCATCACCAAAGAAGATTATATTATGCATTTCTTTATAATTAGTAATTTGCTGTTGTCACATTGGTAATTAGGGATCATCTTTCCATTGGGTAATCTGCTACATCATTGGTTATGATGGTAAAAGATTCCTTTGTAGAGACAGCCCATAATTTGTTTAGCTAATCCCCAATTTTTGGCTAGTTAGGTTTTTTTCAAAAAGTTTTGCTGTTATAAATGTCTATGTGACAGCATTCCCTTAATTATTTTTTTCATGTAGCCATGTTTATTTACGTAGACTACATACCTTACAGTTCAAATGGAGAATCAAAGTTATGCACATCTTAAGGCTTTGGCTTTTACCAAAAAGCTCACCAGTAGTCTTGCGGGCACCTTTGAAAACTTCTGTAGAATGGGACTAGGAAGTCATGGCTGGTGGGAGGCTGGCCTTATGGTAGAGTCTTGAGAATATACGTTCGGGATGTGCCATGTGATGTGTGGTACTGATTGGACGGTAATAGAGGTAAGCTTTGAAAAAATCTATATATGTGTATTATTTTGAACAATATACTGTTACTTCTAACTCTCCACATATAAAATTCCATTGCTCATCTCTCCCTCTAACAGGTACTTCCTGCCCTCTCTTCTATTCTCTCTCCTTTATGTCCAGGTTGTATACACATATTTTGTGCCAGTTATACCACAACCAAAACATGATATTTATGCTCAAGCATCTCACCATCTAGTGAGGGAGATGGATAAATAGAGACCACAAAGCTAAATAATACAAAGTATGACAGAAGAAAAGCCTGAGTGTGTTTGCACACTCAGGAAAGGGGACCAGACTCTAATAAGGAATAGGATCTTCCAGGCCACCTAGGTGGCTCAGTCATTAAATGTCTGCCTTTGGCTCAGGTCATGATCCTGGGGCCCTGAGTTCAAGCCCCTCATCAGGCCCCCTGCTCAGCGGGAAACCTGCTTCTCCCTCTCCCACTCCCCCTGCTTGTGTTCCCTCTTTCGCTGTCTCTGTGTCAAATAAACAAATAAATACATAAAATCTTAAAAAAAAATAAGAAATAGGATCTTTCTAACCTTCCAATATACTAACTTTGACACCTGAATATCTCTCAGCCCCCATATTTAGCAATTATTTATTTGCTACTTTGCTAAATAATAATTTAGCTATTATTGTATAGTAATTTTACTCTCCAAAATCTCTTTTAAAACATTTTTACAGTTTATTTTATATAGTTTATATATTGTCTGCTTTCCATCTCCAATGTTATCACCCTTGTTCAGACCACGGTCACCTCAGACAGAACTATTCCAATAACAGGCTGATGTACCCAGCCCAAGTTTCTTTATCTTCCTCCAGTCTATCTTGGATACTGCTATCAGCGTAACCTCCCTCAACCATGACTTTGAAGATTTCATCACCCTAATCAAATACTTTCAAAAGGTTTCCCTGACTTATAGCCCAGAATGCAAGCTCTTTTTCTTGCTCATCAAGACCAAGTAATGATCAGCTTTTGCAGCCTTATCTCTTGTACTCATCTTTAATAATCTTCATCGGACCCCCTCCTACCTCAGTAAATCCTATCCATTTGCCAAGGTCTGTTCATATCGATACCTCCATAAAACTGGGCCAGACTTCACCTGCCTGAGGTATCATGATATATCATGAATTGATATATCATGAATTTTATTATGTCCTGCCTTTTATTATTTTTTAAAATTTTTTATTTTTTTTGAGAGAGAGAGGGAGAGGGAACATGTGTAGGAAGGGGCAGAGGAAAAGAGAGAATCCCAAATCCCAAACAGGTATTGTGCCCAGTGTGAAGCCCAACAAAAGTCTCGATTCCACGACCCTGAGATCATGATCTGAACTGAAATCAAGAGTTAGATGCTTAACCGACCCAGGTGTCCCCATCATGTACTGCTTTTATAGTTACTCTGAATTTTTCAGAATGTCTCATATCTGTTTTTTGTTATATTGAAAACTTATTTGAGTCACAAACACTGTCAGCATCTTATAGCTCCTAGGACAGAAATCTACACAGAGAAGAGGTCATTCAACTTCTGTGGATTCTGATGTTGATTTAAGTGAGCTACTGTTTGGACATTCTCAATCTTCTCTGATTAGATTATATGTAGATAAAATCTAATAATATTGATATGAACTAGGTCATGTACATTTCTCCTACCCTTCCACATTTTAATAGCCAGAGCGTAGAATATCTAACTGAGTTCCAAACAAGGTCTTCTTCCTTCTCTTCATCCTCTCCTTCTGCTAAGGATTTCTAGGAATAGAAAATCCTTAGCAGAAGGAGAGGATGAAGAGAAGGAAGAAGAGGAGAACCTCTTTCCTTCTCACTACCAGGCTGCATAAATCCTTCTATGATGGAATTCTCTTACCTAGGAATCTTTTTGTAGAAAATCATGGTGGGGGAGGGCAAAAGGAAGAGGGAAGGAGAAACATGTAGAAATGTAGAGAGTAAGCATGATTGTGTCTGGCCACCCAACCATTCCTTAAGCTCATGTACACAGCAGACACCATTATGGCAGCAGTTGGAGTCCAGAGTTTGCCTTTGAATCACATTCAAAGGAATGATAAAAGAAGACATCATCAATTAAGAAAAATGAATTGTATGTGGCATTTCCATTCTAGAGTGTATATGGGGCATCTATCTCTTTTTGGGTAAATTAGATTTATGGTCATTTGCATTTATACACATATGCTCTCATGATTGGGGTAAGTGTTTATTCTATAAAAGTTCTCTCTCTGGTAAGCAAATCCTCATAGTAGAATTTTTGAGATCACAAGCTTTGCTAGTACATTAAGTATATTATTTTCTGAGTTCCACACAACTATTTTTTAATATTACATGACATGAGGTGAGTTCTTTTTTGTGTTTAAGGCTAAAAAAATCATTGTTTGGAGCCAGAATCAACAATTCAGAAATAAATGCGTTAGAATTTGCAGAACATTCTTAAATTGAGTTTCAACAAAACTATTAGACTATTATTTTATGGCAGGGATCTAGGCTCATTCAGTACAGTTATGTATAGACAGAATTTTTTTTTTTTTTTGTATTTGCAGAGTATTTTATAGTCTACAAAGTGCTTTCAGACTTCTTTTCTCATTGGTTTCTTGAAACAGTGTGTGAGAGGCAAGAAGTACCATTTACTGCTAGGGAAATTCCGAAATAGGTAAGTTGTATATCAAGGGTTCAAATAATTCTTGGAGAGGCTGAGGCTAGACCCAAGCCTAGACGTGTTTTTAATTTAGCTTTTATTTAATTTAAAAAACAAACAGCATTTTATATGTACTATACTTTGATTTAAAAAATCCAATACTTTCATATCTTCAGTATTTATAAGGTACAAAAGGTTATGCAGAGAAAATTTCCCTCTGAAATATGTCCCCATTTCCTTTTGGGGCAATATTATTAGGTTGGTATTAGTTAGTTTGCTATCTAAGCAGAGAAATTCTATGTATATACTAGTGAACAAAGCTTTCTCTACCATTTTTATGCTAATGCTAATAAACTGTATACTTTATTCTGTACCTTATTTTCTTCACCTAGTAACTCTGCATAGAAGTCATTCCAGATCTATACATAAAGAACTCATCTTCAGTTTTTATTTGAAACAATGAAGTATTATTGCATTGATCAAGTGAATCACTGTGGGTCTAACCAGGCCCTTACCGATGAGCATTTAAATGTTTTAAAATCTTTTGTCATGGTAAAAATGTTTCAATATATACAAACATACAGATGACCAATAGGCACCTGAAAAGATGCTCAATATCACTGATCATCAAGGAGATGTAAGTCAAAACCATAATGAGATATCACCTTATACCTCTCAGAATGGCTAAGATAAAAATAGACAATGGTTAAAATAAAAAAGACAAGAAATAACAACTGTGACTAAGGATGTGGATAAAAAAGAACACATGTATATTGTTGGTGGGAATATAAACTGGTACATCCACAGTGGCAAGCAGTATGGAGGTTCCTCAAAAAACTAAAATAGAAATACTATACAATCCAATAATTCCACTATTGGGTATTGGGTATTTACCCTAGAAATGAAAAGAAAAACACTAATTTGAAAAGACATATGCAACCCTATGTCTACAGCATTATTTACAATAGTCAAGATATGGAAGCAACCTGATTGTCCAGGGATAGACAAATCAATAAGAAAGATGCGAGACTTACACACACATCCACACACAGAGGAATATTATTCAGCCGTAAAGAGGATGAGATCATACCCCTCTGCAGATAAAATGAATGGGCCTAGGGGGTATTACACTGAGTAAAGTAAGTTAGACTGAGAAAGACAGATATGTTTTCACTCATATGTGGAATCTGAAAGAATGCAACAACAAAGAAATAAACAAATAAAAAGGAGAAATCAGGCCTATATAGAGAATAAACTGATGGTTGCCAGAGAGGAGGGGTGGGAGGCTGGGCAAAGTGGGGCAAGGGGAATGGGAGATACAGGCTTCCAGTCAGGGACTGAGTAGGTCATGGGAATAAAAGGCACAGCATAAGGAATATAGTCAATGATACTGTAATAGCACTGTATGGTGACAGATGGTAATTGCATCTGTGGCAAGCATAGCATAATGTATAAACTTTTTTTAATCACTATGTTGTATACCTGAAACCAATGTGACACTCTGTGACAGCTATACTCAAATTTAAAAAAATGCTACAATAGAAAAGCCTTAAACACAAGTCATTTCATAATGTAGGAGTATAAATGACTTAAAGATATAGCAGTAAGGCTATTAGGTGAAAGGATGTGTACCGTTGTAATTAAGAGATATTGCCAAATTGTTCTCCTAAGAAATTGCATCAATTTGCATTCCCACCAGGATTATGAAAGAGCCTATTCCCACATAATCTTGCCAATAATATTTTGTTACATATTTTCATGCTTCAGTATTTCATTGGTAGTTTTAATTTTTAATTGTCATATTTTGTGTACAGTGGGGCATTATATCAAACATAGATGAACTATTTGTCTTTTTCCTTCTATAAACTATCTTTTTATATCCCTTTCCATTGAGGTGATAGGTCTTTTTTATTTATCAACAACAGTTTTCATGTATTAGGGAAATTCATTTTTTGTGTGATGTATAAGACCTTTGGATCTAAATTTCATGTTCCTACCATTATATCAAATAAATAAAAAATCATTTTTAATGATAGTGATTTCAGAACTTGCAAATCTTTCAGATTATTTATCTATGGGCATATAATGATACTCCCATTGTTTCTTTCCTATCTCATCTCTATAATTACCCTTTGTTTCTTTCCTATCTCATCTCTGTAATTACCTTACAGTGTCAATGAATTTCAACTTCCCTCTGATCTTCCGTATTCCCCCCCCTTTTTTTTAAGATTTTACTTATTTATTTGACAGTGAGAGAGAGACAGTGAGAGAGGGAACACAAGCAGGGGGAGTGAGAGACAGAGAAGCAGACTCCCTGCTGTGCAGGGAGCCTGTCAGGGGGCTGGGTCCTAGGATCCTTGGATCATGACCTGAGCCAAAGGCAGACACTTAATGACTGAGCCACCCAGGTGCTTTAATTTTCCCTATTTCTGAAGCATCTTTAGGGTACTTTCTGAAATCTTTTTTTTTTTTTTTTTTTTAAAGATTTTATTTATTTATTTGACAGAGAGAAATTACAAGTAGATGGAGAGGCAGGCAGAGAGAGAGAGAGGGAAGCAGGCTCCCTGCTGAGCAGAGAGCCCGATGCGGGACTCGATCCCAGGACTCTGAGATCATGACCTGAGCCGAAGGCAGCGGCTTAACCCACTGAGCCACCCAGGCGCCCAACTTTCTGAAATCTTAATCTTCCCTCTGAGTACTCCTTCTTAACAAAAGCCACTTCCCTTTTCTGAATTTTTTTTACCCAAATACCTGAAAACAACTTCCAATTTTTAGAATTTCACAGTGGCATAGATCTTTCTGCAGAATCTAAGCTATCTGGGCACTTGGATTTTTCTGGGGGTGTGTGATAGCAAGTTGTATTTCCTGAGCTATTTCTCTTCACACCTGACCCATGGCAGTTGTCCTGCTCTTTATAAATCTACCTCTCTATCATGGTGTACCTCTCCCTGTCCGCTGATCCACTGGATCTGTCCTGGAAAGAAACTATTGTACCACTTTTTCCCATGTCCTCCTGTCCACGGATGAATTTTAGTGGACTGTGGTTAGCCAAATACAAATCCTGAAAACATAATTGACAAACTCTTTGTTTTCAAGTTATTTATGTGGCTTTTCAGCAATAACACAAAGCTCTCTTTGTCTCTGAAAAACAGAAAGTACTTCTTAACTCACCAAGTATTTAAATCTGCTCAATATGATGGGTGGGCTAATGCGTGAATGCGGGCCTGGCACAAAGGAAGTGCCGGAAAGACTCCTTCTCAAGCCCTATATGCTGCTTGGTTTGCTACCCTGAGTGGGACTTAGGTAAAAGATTGAGAGGAATTAAAGAATGTTTAAAGATTTACAGTGGGAATAATTCAAGTAGTTAGGAAATTTAAGTCTATAAAGAAAGGCATAAGGACCCACGGCTTTTTAGCCTGCAAAAGAGAAGTCTCTAGCGTACTTTAATAATGTGTTTCTGGGTCATAAAATAAACACGGAAAGAATGATGCTTATGTGGCCTTTATCTGGGGATGAAGGAAAATGAGCACATGAATGAAGAGGAAGAATCTAGGTTAGAAACGAGATAATGCTTTGGCTGAATATGCTCCTCATTTAAAAAATAAGGATGTGCTCTTTTCTCTACAGATATTATAGTTTAATAAGAAGTTACAAAAGAGAAACAGCTGATTTTTATCTGTGTGGGGTACCTTTGGAATGGTCAGAGAGCTGGATTGTTTCCTAATGCTTATTGATAATGATTATGGCCTCTGCCATTGGATTATCTGGACTGAATCCCAGCTCTGCTTCTTCCTGTTTGGATGACCTTGGGCAAACCTCTCTCCTCATTTCTCCTAACCTCATTCCTCACTTCTGAATTCGTTATAATGATAGTGTTGATATGAGGATTATATGAGATAATGTACATGCCCTAGTTATGATTTGGTTTTGTTTTAAAAGGCAAAACATCCAAATCTTAGTAGTCCATGAATAATTCTCACTAGCTGCCTGGGGCTGGTTCTCACTAGGCTCCTGGTATGCAGGTACTGGCTCATGTGGTTGCTGTACTATGGGTGACTTCCTTTGCTAAGTATCTGTCTCTCGTAGCCATGTAGTTGTCTGCATTCTCGCATCAAGAAGGATAAGGAAAGGGCTTTTTTGAGAACACTTCTATTTCCAGGGCATTGGTCAGAATTTAGTCGCATAATGACAGCTGGCCAAGGAAGGTTGGGATGTATAGTCTCTTTCCAAGTAGCAATGTACCTAGCCACAAACCATGGGTTCTCTTAGTATAGATAAAGGGGAGTATAGTTATTGAGGGAGGACATATATTTAGAAATAGCAACTTCTGCTACAGAGTACAAAATGCTTGGCGTAGAACCTAGCAACAAAAACTCTTAACGATCGTCACCACTGCAAACTCAGATTCATATATCCAGTATCCCATCAGCTATTTACAGCTGGGGGTTGAGTGCCACCTCAACATTTCTGAAAATGAAGTCATCTGATCACTCCTTACTCCCTCTCTTCCACTGTTTCCCCTCAGGGAATATGATCTCTGCCCTTCCTAGTCTTGGCTAATGGCATCACCACCTACCCACCTCTGCTCCCCCTTTTGCTACACTCACTACATTTAAGCAGTTTTGAAGAACTATCCGTTCTCCTTGGGAGATGTCCCTCGGATACAGCCTCTTTTTTTCTACCCTCATTATTCACCACTTTAACGTCACAGCTCTTCAGGGCCCTTCCTAGACTGACTCCAACTTGGTATCCAACCCAACACACCTTGTATGCTTTATACTCTGTGTTAAAAAAACAAGCAAACAGAGGCAGCTGGGGGGTTCAGTCAGTTATGCTTCTGACTTTGGCTGGGGTCATGGTCCCAGGGTCCTAGGATCAAGAACTGCATCTCCCTCTCCTGCTCCCCCTCTTGTACACACACACACACACACACACACAGACACACATGCACACACTCTGTCAAATAAATTAATTAAATCTTGATAAAAAATTTTCAAAAATTTTAGGCAAATTTTGAACAAATGTTTAATACAGGATTTAATTTTTAACAAAGATTGTGATAAAAATCTACATAGGCATCTAGCTTTAAATACTGCAATCAATGCAAAATCAGAAACACTTTTCTGAATAGGGCATCTCTATATGTGTCTCAACAAGTGA
Organism: Mustela nivalis; assembly: GCF_964662115.1. Lineage (NCBI taxonomy): Eukaryota > Metazoa > Chordata > Mammalia > Carnivora > Mustelidae > Mustela > Mustela nivalis. The sequence continues at coordinate 26,185,746 of NC_139031.1, read as the reverse complement.
AACAGTTGCCCTGGGGTGGGGAGAACCCATGTATGTTCTTTCATTTATATTCATTTCATTGACAATCTCCTCTCTGAAGCCTATAGACTCTCAGGAAACTGAGACCATTTCAGAGATATCTGCTTCTGCTCCAACTTCTCCCCCATACTTTGCTAAAGATTTGCACATGATCCATAAATGAATGAGTCTCTTGTAATAAAAATAAACTTGCTTTATAGGCAGTTGAGCCCTAGCTATTTGTTCATTATAAGTTTCTAATCACTCTCCTTTCTGGTCTGTTAAACGTTCGGACTCTTTTTCTTTGCTGTGATCCAAACTTATGCAAGACTTTGAATCCAGAATTCGGAATCTGAATTATCATGTCAGTCTTATTTTCTTAACCCAACAGTCTATTTGAAAAGGCATTTCCTTCAATGTAAGGGACCTAATGCAGACTCCAACTATTATGTACCTAACTAGGGGAAGATAAGAATTAGGAAACTTTAGTTGTTAGTTTAGACTCTGGAGTTGCAATGGTGTAATTCTAGTTCCATCACCTCCTGGCCATGTGACCTTTGTAAGTTCCTTAGCACCCCAGTGCCTTTCCTAAAGGGGAGTTAGCTTAGTGCTCTACTGCTCTTGGAGTTTTTATTTTTGTTTTAAAGATTAAGTGAATTAATATGTGCCAAGCTCTTAGACCAATGCCTGGTTCATAGCAGATACCAAGAAATGATAGGTTTTCAAGTGTTTAATGCTTGAGTTCTATTTTAAATTGCCAGATAAAATACAGAATATTTGTGAAACACTATCAAATGGTAATATTTCTGTTCCTTATATTGCAGATCAGGAAATAAGCTCAGAATGGTTTGAAATTTCCCAACTAAATGGTGAGCTGGAATTTGAACCTAGATCTTTCTGTTTCTCGAAGCTGAGCTCTTTCTATATTATCAGACACCTGGAAACTAAGGGTTAAATTTAGTTTAAAATTCCAATGGATATGCTTTCAGGGGATTAAAAGAAAAAATATCAGCTGGTGCTGAAGTTGGTATGTGTCAAATTCACAAATGCTTCAACTTATTCGGGTTTCCTCCTTTCCTTCCTCCAGAATAGGTACAACTAAAAGCTTACAATTCTAATTGAACTAACATTAAATTATTTCCTTCCTGAATTACAGCCAATCTTCTCCCTGATAATAACAAAAGTCCTTCCTTCTTGGATTTCTCATTCTTTGTTTTTGTACAATACAATGTGGTTATTGTCATTATTATTACTGGGAATCCAGGTCTACCAATAATCAAAAAATATTTATTGTGTACATATTATGTGCCAAAATGTGCTAAATGACCCATATATAACTTCATTTAACCCACTCAACAATCAAGTAACTGTTGCTGAGGGGGCATTTGGCAATGAATGTCTGGAAAGAACTGTGATTGTTCCAAGGGGAGGGGTTATACCGGCATCTAACGAATAGAGAGACCAAGGGTGTGAAAAACATAAAGTAAAGGACAGCTCCTTACAACAAAGAGCTATCTGGTACAAGATGCCAGTAGTGCAGAGGGGAGACAGGCAGTATAAAGTATTACGGCCTCTGTGTTATAGATGGAGAAAGCTCAGAGAGGTTAAAGAACATGCCCAAGGTTACGTAGCCTATAAATGAAAGAGCCAGGCTGGCAGCTAGATATATTTAGCTCTAAGTCCATGTTTTCCCCCATAAAGAAGGAAAGAGAATTTCAGTGTAGAGAAGGTGAAGGTTAGTACATATATACTGACAACCATAAAATTACTTTAAGGGATAATTAAATGAAAATACATGATTACTAAGTGGAGTGTTTAGCAAAAGCTTCTGACCTTGCTATGACACCTGAAGTTACTGTCTACAGCACTTGATATAGGGATAGAGAAGTGAAACTGTAATCATGTCAGGAAAAGACAATCATTTTTTTTCTTTTACTTAATCTCTTTCTTTTTCATTTCTGAAAATGTTGTTGCTAGTTATTGAAGCTTGACAAAAGACATGGGCAATCAGATGAAATTATTCAGGTTTCCAGGAAAGAAGATCATCAAAAAGTGTTCCATCATAGCTTCACTAAAAATAGACACATTATAATGGATCCAAAATTGATACCAAGAAAGACTTGATATTATGGTGGTAAACTGCCCGAAATGCTAAACAATCTTAAATGAGTTAACTGTAGTTTAGAAAATATAAATAGAGCATTTGGCTTATTAAAAAACGTGACTGTCTGCTGACTAGGCTTACTTTAAAGCTCATGTAAGCAATCTACAGAGACTGAACCTGAGTATTCTAGATTTTTGTTCACAAAGAAGAACCATATCCATAGTATTTCCACGTTATCAAGTGGCAGAACATGGCAATGATTCTATATGGAAATTAAAGACAGGTCAGATGTTACCTCTGTATTTTGGAACTTGGGGTGACAGATGGGTATAGCTTTGAAGATGATGTCTTTAAGCCAAGAAGGCTTCAAATGTAATGCTCTGATCCACCTAGGCTGGTTTATGGAGGCCCTACCAAGCATTTCTAGAAGACCCTCTAACTCACTTTTTAGAGCATTTACCAACAACATTATTTTTGTTTATTATCTGTTTCCTTTAGACCATACGCTTTGTAAGGACAGGGTTTGTGTCTAACTTTTACGGTATTAGACATCTGCTTAATGAATTCCTGAATGTAGAGAAGTTTTCAGATACAGCTAGTATAAAGAGATTTGCAGATAATATAAAAGAGCACCTATGGGGGGCGGTAAATAGATATATATGTAATTCATGTACCCAGAGAAATGAAAATGAAGAGAAGAGAAAAGGAAGGACATAGATTGAAATCAGAAGTAGAATAAGAAGCTAAAGATAGATATCCAAGAGGCATTCCTAGCGATCAGGCCACAAGAAACAAAGGGCCGTATTTGAACATCTATATATTTTTGAACCCATAGAATAGTAAATGAGCAGGATCCCAACACTTTCTTTCCTCTTCCTAAATTATGCAGTTTTCACTTCCTCCAGCTGAGATGTACTCAAGAAAAAGAAACGACTTGGTGACTACTTTGATTGTCATGTTTACTACATGTTGAAGGAGGTCACTGAGAGAACATGACCACCAGTCCACTCTTGATCTGGACCTAGGCAATTGGAGGCTCCTCACTGCCTCCCGTGCCCTTCCATGTTCTGCCCACTGTTTCCATAGGGGAGTTTATTTATTGTGTACATATTATGTTCCAAGGATGTAGCCTTCGGGGAGTACTGTGTACTGTGTTGTTGAGACCATCTGGACTGGACATGTGACTGTTTAAGATCCTGGAGGTTAGGTTCAGAGATATGCTGTCTTGAGGCCACCCAAGACAAACTTCATCAATAAGTTCCCTTGGTTATTAAACCTGCCATCTACCAATCTGGAATGGTCTGCCTCTTCCTTGGTCTCTCCTTTCTTTCTGTGTATGGGGGCCAGTTTATGACCCAGTGTGTCTGTCCACGTTGAAGTGAATGCACCTACAATGTAAGCAGTTGCTCTTGGGCAGGTTTTGGTATTTGTGATAATATGAAATTTTAATATTTTGATTCCTTAAGAAAATTTTGCTTAAATAAGTTATGGGTACATTTTTGCTTTGTTGGAAAATATTTATATATATGTACACGGTTAAGACAGTAAAGTTGTACTGAAGGTTTTACCCTACCAACTACTAATATCCCTCTCTAGAAGTTGCTACTTCTACAACATCAGTTTTTAGTTATTTTAGTGGTTAGCTCTATGTCTCCAAATAAATCATATATAATGCGATTTCCTGACTTACCAACCTCAACATTTCCTAGTGTCGCCCTATTGTGAGTCATGAGGGTTTATCTCAAACAACTCTCATACCTGTCACCACTCCTCATGGAACTTCCTCAGGAAGGGGGTATGCAGATAAATCTGTCAGTGCTTTCAGACAGAAAACTTATTTTTCATTCTCTCCCACCTGATTAATGGTTTGACTGGGCAGAGAATGCTAAGTTGGAAAAAATCTTCCCACAGAAACTTGAAAACATTGCTATGCTATTTGGTGCTGCTAATAAAACAAAAAGGAACCAATGCTTCTGATTTTAATTTCTTTGTACACAATTTTCCTTGCCCAGTCCTCTTTCCCAGTGTTTGAAAGATGTGTTTGAAAATGGGTTGAATCTACCCTTTTGTACTGAAATCTAATATACAATGTTTGAAGTTGGTGGGGAAAAACATAGGACCAGTTAATAAAAAATTCTTAATGATTCTTAGATATTATGTAGAGAGAACAGAAAGGGATGAGGATACACAGAAATAGCATCCTAAGTGATTTGGAGACATAAAATTCATGGGTGACACCTTGTTTTTCAGTCCTGCTATTCCCCTCACTTCAATTAAATCAGAACTTTTCAAACACATCCAAGAATATAAAATCTCCTTTGACTTGGATTCTTTTGCTTTTTTAGGCCTTTATCTCTGTAGATACTTCTCAGAATTTTGTACAATAACCTCCCATCTGGTGTCTTAGTTATAGTTTGATAAGGGAAGGAGAACTCCTATGAATGACATGGAATAGATTTGTTGTAGGGATTAGATTGTCCGAAGTTTAAGAACTGGAACCATAAAGATCTTAAAAAGTGATGGCTGGAAGATCAGAGAATAATCACTCATCGACATGAAGGGAAACTGGAGAAGTAATATCTGGAAGTCTCCTCTGCGTGTGTTGGGCCTACAGTCAGTGTAGGTCAGCAGGACACGTAGGGAAGGAAGGTGCAAACTGGAGATCCGAGGGGACAGAGTGGAACCTGAGAAGACAAAAGGGAACTCATGTGGGTGAAGGGAACCCTGTTTGATGCTCACCGCATCTAACTGTGGCGATATGAGGATGCCGTTGGTGCCTTTCGCGTGCTGCTGCACATGCACCTAGACTAGAACTCTGAAAATCAAAAAGGAGGAGATCTGGTGAGAGCTGGAATCGCTGTTGATGGGCAGCTGCTCTTTGTCAGGTGGACAAGCAGGTCAGAGACAAGGTGCATGCACTGTAGTGGTCCCCAGGGCACAATCTTAACTCAGGCTGCCATCATTTACCAATTAGACATATCAAATTCAATGTTTCTGTCAGATACCCATGTGGACATGTTAGTAGGAAGCTGAAGTCTGTGGCCAGAGAAGTTAATATTAGAATCTCAAGGTTTTTAAACCAGATTTGTATGGTTGATAAGATTCAGAAAATAGGTTAAGATGACTAGATTTTAGGAGATTAACTAACTATGAATCTAGGACTTCAGACTACTGGAGAAGTCATCCAAATGGACACTGAAGTCATACACTATGATGATGGATATTTTGGAAAGACTAGTGTCCCAACCATCAAAGTTAAATATTGACCAAGGGCAGGAGATGGCTGAGAGTAGGGGCTGGATAACATGTCTCAAAGGAAGAAAGGTCTGTTAGCTTTTATTAGAGGAAGGTGGAGGAGAAATGATTTAAAAATAAGATGAGAGGACATGGGGAGATGGAGAGGAGAAGGGAGTTGGGGGAAATTGGAGGGGGAGATGAATCATGAGAAACTGTGGACTCTGAGAAACAATCTGAGGGTTTTGAAGGCACGGGGGCTGGGAGGTTGGGTGAGCCTGGTGGTGGGTATTATGCAGGGCACATATTGCATGGAGCACTGGGTGTGTTGCATAAAAAATGAATTTGGGCACACTGAAAATAAATTTTAAAACAGTTGGTAAAGCAGCTGCCTTCGGCTCAGGTCTTGATCCCGTGGTCCTGGGATCGAGTCCCACATCAGGCTCCTTGCTCGGCAGGGAGCTGCTTCTCCCTCTGCCTCTGCCTGCCTCTTTGTCTGCCTGTGCTCGCTTGCTCTCTCTCCCTCTGTCTCTGGCAAATAAATAAATAAAATCTTTTAAAAAAATAAATAAATAAATAAATAAGACTCTAAAAAAAACAAAAACAACAAACAAACAAAAACTAAGATGAGGTGCCAGGGAATGCTATTTCTTCTCTACCAGATAGCCCATTTTGTTTTTCTTTGGATACAGAATGTCTTGTGATTTTGGACGAGCTATCAATTTTGGTGTCCAGTCTCTCAAAGTAGTGGGTTTATCATGTCCCAGGATGAATCAGTAATATAGTATTCTCCATAGACAGTAAGTGGATCAAAGAATAGTTTTATTACCCAAGCTATTTTAACTAGAATACTCCTGCATTATAGATGTACTCCTTAAGAAAAGGTAAAGGTGATGTGATCTTGTGATTATCAGTAGCCATCTTGCCAACTACCTAGAAGAAAATTGCCACAGAAGCCTGAGAAATTTAATTCAAGCAGAGACAAGGGGAAATGATGGCTGAAGGCTAATAATATTTCTGATATTTGTTTGCATCTTTGAGAATACCTCTCTTCAGTTATATAAGTCCAGAAGCAACTTATTTTCTTTTTTAAGCTGAAGCTAGATATGAGTTTGGGTCTCTATAATTACTAACCAAAAGGTTAGTAATTAATATACTCCTTCCTACACCCTGCCACCATGGCCTTGGACTCTATGATTACAAGAGAACAAAGAGTTGCCATTATAGGTATAGAGAGGGGGAGAGGGACTCTCCAGGGAAAGTGAAATTTTAGTTAAGGCTAAGAGTATAGAGTGCTTGTTTATAGTGGGATTGAGTTTTAAAGGCCATGATGAAAAGGGATGGAAGAGTGGGAAGTCTGAGAAGGAGGGTGACAGGAAAGTACTGAATAAAGAGGGACTTAATATGTGCAGAAGCTCTTCGAAACAACAGATGTGCTAATACACTAACATAAAATCATATTGCCATGACTTCTCTGATTGTTTATGTAATAAAAATATAGTTCAGATTTTGTTAAAAATGCCACCTATATGAGCTATTTAAAGTAGTCAAATTCATTGGGGCTCCTGAGTACCTCAGTTGGTCAAGAAGCTGCCTTCAGCTCATGTCATGATCCCAGGATCCTGGGACTGAGCCCCGCGTGGGGCTCCCTGCTCAGCAGAGAGCCTGCTTCTCCCTCTGCCTTTGCCACCGCTCTGCCTACTTGTACTATCTCTCTGTCAAATAAATAAAAACGTTTTTAAAAAACCAAATAAATAAGGTAGTCAAATTCATAGAAACAGAAAGTAAAATGTGGCCGATGAGGTCCTTGAGGGAGGAAGAGATGGGGAATTGCTATTTAATGGGTTATAGAATTTTAGTTTTGCAAGATGAAAACGTTCTGGAGATCTGTTGTACAATAATGTGAATGTGCTGAATACTGCCAAATTGAACACTTTAAAATGGCTAAGATAGTAAATTTTATGTTACTTTAAAAAAAAAACACATTTTAAAAAAGAATTAATTAGTTCAGCTAATATAACTTACAAAGAAACTATATAGAGGTATGATATTGGAGTGGACCTGGAAATAAATAAAGGAATCAATCTTCTATTAAAAATAAAATGTCAGTGAGAGGAAGCTGTATTTTCAGAGCAAGCACAATGTTTGTGATGTGATGAAATACTGAGTTGTAGATACAGTTTCCGCCTCAGAAAACTAAAATTTAAATTTGAGATGGAGACAGATCAAAGGTCAGGAAGGAGACAGAGAGAAAATATCACAGTTAATAACTGATACCTTAGAGAAACAAGATAGGACAGACAATTAGAAACAAAGAAGTTGGACTCACTTTGGAATTTCAATGAAGAAGAAAGGGAAGAATGGTTGAATGGAAAAACAAACGAACAAACAAACAAGCAAAATCCAACTCCTGGCAGATAATGGCTGCATCTTTTGTAATTGTTTCTGTGAGAGAGGCCCCTTAGCAAACTCTAGCAGGGAATTTTGGGGTTGATATGCTGAATGTGAAGACGATCCAACTGCAAATCTTACTCAGAGTCAGAGAACTGATATATTTTGCTTATACCACTAAAACAAAGTTCAAGATATTTCCAGGTTGTTTGAGCTGGGTCTACACTTAGAGGTCTAACTCCCTGTTTCGCAAATAAAATTGTACAAAACCTCAATTCACTGTGATCTGGTCTTGATTTTGTTCAAGTTCACATAACTAACAAACGGCATGGTTAAATTCCAAGTCTCTGGATGTTATTCCTGGTACTTTTCCCAAATGAGAGTCTGGCTACCTGCCATGCTGTATGACTGGAAATCAGTGTCTGTCTAATGCTTGGTCCTTGCATGGTTCCTATTACCGAAAATTGCCAGCAAAAGGTAGTATGGGGGTTATTAAAGCTATAAGTAACCCCAGCACCAAATTAAGTAATGATCTTTTAAAAAATTTTCATATACCCCTGGATTACGAGGTGGCATATTATGAGGGAAATGGCACCATCCGAAATGATGAGTGTACAATATCACTTCAAGGTTTTAACCCAGAGAAGCTCACAAATGTGTGTCCCCAATTCACCTCATTCTAAGCATCTTCATACTCAATATTGTCATTTCGATTCTTGGACAGTATGCCAAATATTACTGAACTGCCAGATAAGAAATAGGGCTAAGACTGGATGAATGACAGTGCAGTCTTTCCAAATTGATGTTTGCCTTCTTTTCACTCAGTGGGAAACCAAAGAATCTTCCCCGTCTTTCTGGCCTTCTCCTCGCTTTCCTGACCCCTCCACATTCTCCTCCGAAGAATCCAAGTTGATCAAGTTTTGGCTGAAGAAGCAAAACCATTCTATTTCTTGTTTGTCCCTGAATTAAACTAATAGATAGGGCAATTATATAATTTATTGCTTAAACCAGACATTCTGAGGGACATGGGGGCCCTATTAAATTTAGATTGTGAAGGGCACCTCGGTGACTCAGGTCATGATCCTGGAGTCCTGAGATCAAGCCCCTGCACAGGATCCCTGCTTAGCGGGGAGTCTGCTTCTCCTTCTTCCTCTACTCCTCTCCCCGCTCATGTTCTCTCTCAAATAAATAAATAAAATCTTGAAAAACTTAGATTGTGATAACTTGCATAAACAGGGATGGTCCTGGACAAATGGAATACATGGTCATTCCACTGTGATGAGGTTTAGACTACGCCAGAGAGCATCTTTCCAGATCAAACCTAACCATCTGTAAACATATGCAACAAAATGTGATGATGTTGGGAATTCTCAGGACAGAATATTAGATTTGGCACTGAGTCTGTGAAATGAGTTTTGAGTTTTTTAGAACCACCACTGCTTCAAAGAGAGATAAAATTAAAATGGAGATGATTAGTTAAGAGTTCTAAGTGTTTGTTTCTGATGAGCATTCACATGTTTGCTTACTAAGTATTTTGACTGTACTTTTTTTAAAAAAGATTTGTTTATGTATTTGAGAGGGAGTACTGGGGGGAGAAATGTAGAGGCAGAGGGAGAGAGAGTCTCAAGCACTCCATACTCAGTATGGAGTCATAAGCAGGGGAGGAGCTCATGACCTTGAGATGATGACCTGAGCTGAAAACAAGAGTTGGACACAACCAACTACACCACCCAAGTACCCAAGTTACTGTATTTTTGTGCAGAAAATAGGGATATAATTTAAAGATATGCTTAAGCATAAGCAAGTAATGCTTGGGATTTGGTATGGATTCATATCAGAAAAACTACAAAAAATTATTGAAGTTGATGCTCATATTTACCTAAATATTCAGATATTCAAGTATATTAAAAATCGGATTATTCAAATATTATTCAAAATTAGGCTACTACAGAATTGGGAATGATAATTTAGAACTTATCTTTTGTCTATGAACCTAAACATAGAATAATATAGGTTTTGTTGATAACTCCTAAATTTAAATCTTGAATAGGAGACCAAATATTTTCAAGTGTTCATAGTATAACATATTTTCAATCCACTACAGAACCAGAAATATTACAACTGAACCTTCAGTGCTTCATGTGGTATTTTCATTTAGAGTATCTTTGATTGGTATGTAGGGAAAGGAGTCTTACCAGGTTAAGAAGAAATGTCATTTACATATAATTTAATTTAATTTTGTAGTGTGTAAAAAATTTTCAAAGTCGCTTTTATATTTAGTATAAAATTACTTGCCAGTAACCTAAACCTTTTGGAACAGAGCCCTGAATTGGAATTATGTGGAAAAGGCTTCTAAGTTCTCTAGATAATTTTCGTAAAACCTCTACACTAAATCCATGTCCTGAACAGTTACAGATTCTACAACATTTTTCATTGTGTGTGTGTGTGTGTGTGTGTGTGTGTGTGTACCAGAGTATTAAAACCTTTATTTTCTCTATGAATAGGAAACTAGGAACAAAATACTTGAAAGAAGGCAAGAAGAGCTAATAAAAAAGAAAACAGATTTAATCTACATACATTCTTTTTTTTTTTTTAATATTTTATTTCTTTATTTGACAGAGAGAGAGATCACAAATGGGCAGAGAGCGTGGAGGAAGCAGGCTTCCTGCCAAGCAGAGAGCCCGATGCGGGACTCGATGCCAGGACCCTGAGATCATGACCTGAGCCGAAGGCAGAGGCTTAACCCACCGAGCCAGCGAGGCGCCCCAATCTACATACATTCTTAATAAGATCTATTCTTAATGAAGACTCCAAATCAGCATGAAAAATGTAAATGAGGGCACCTGGGTGACTCAGTGGGTTAAGTCTCTGCCTTCGGCTCAGGTCATGATCTCAGGGTCCTGGGATCGAGTCCCGCATCAGGCTCTCTGCTTGGCAGGAAGCCTGCTTCCTCCACGCTCTCTGCCTGCCTCTCTGCCTACTTGTGATCTCTCTCTGTCAAATATATATATATATATATATGAATGAGAAAAGTTTGGAACCTGCATTTTTAAAAAAATTTAAATGATATCCAAGAACTATTGCTTAATAAGGGCAAGGTATAATTTCTTTTAGAAAGAATCCATTAAAAAACCATTATATATATTTAAACCAGTTGATGATATTTAAAGTGGTAGGCTTTATTTTTCGGTAAAATTCACTGCCACTGACCACTTCATTCTTCTATAAAGCTACATAAATGAAATGGTTTTATGATGTTGCTTATGTGAAAGATAATATAAAATATTGCATATTATGAGTATATAAAAATCTATTTTGCATAATTTCCCCCCAGAACAAATCTTTTCTGACTTGAATACTTGAGACTGTGAGTCTGATGAGTGAGAGTATGGGAAAAAAACCCCATAATAATTCTGGCTCTCTTGGCCCCAGGTTACAGGACTGTTTTCAGCTACCGCTTATGTGAAGTGATATGTCATTCTCTATTATAGGACCCTAGAAATGCTGATTCAATGTCACGTCCAAGTACATTTCCTTGGGAAGCTGATGAGGATGAGCTGGAGAACTGCGGAAGTTTTGCAGAGGAAGTGGTGAGTTAGCTGTTACAAGGTACTAAGGAGCCTGATGATTCATCTAGGTTTCAGTTATTAAGAAAACAATACATTCTCCAGCAACAAAGAAAAAAAGGAAATTGCTTCATGAGAAGTAACATATTACTAAACTCTCCCTCCCACCTGCCCCTCTCACCAATGTATTATTAAAATTGAGTTGTGTTAAAAACATTCATCTTTGGGACCAAAATAGAAGAAGACAACATGCTAGTAACTCCAGCCTGGGGGCTAACACTGCCAGGACTCTGTACTTCACACCACACACATTCCCGTTGACAAATTTCTTTTCCCACTCAAATTATGAATGAGTCATTGAATTGTTGGTATAACCTCTGAATCATTTTGAACAGTGAAAATATGCTGTTCGGAGTTGTTTACATTCTTTCCCTCCATTTCTTCTGGAGATGTAACCAATGCAAGTTGGATCAGGCGAGGGGAATCTGGGGCCAGAAATCCGTTTCCCTCTCCTGAAGCTTAAGTGCCTCAGAAGAGGATGGCTCCTTGGTTCTACTGCCATTGAGATTTTATCAGGGGATCCACATGGCCAGGTGCTTGTGGCTAATGAACGCCATCTGCACATAAAAAGGACTAGCTTTCCTTCTCCCAGATATGCCAAGCCCTGGGGACCTGTGTGTAACAGAAGAAACAGAATTCAGTCTCTGGTGTGGAGGTCCTGGTAATTTACTGACTTACTGAAGCTCTCAGCACTTCTTTTAGGTCTTGGGTCACAGGGTTAGTTCTGGGACCTCTGTTTTTGTCTGGCTTAGAGGGTTCTTACCACCACTTTTCTTCCATCTTCAGGACAAACTAAAAAGAGAGGAGTAGGGGGTGAGAAGTGGGGGTGGGAAAAAGGTTGAAATGGCACAAAATATCACCTTCTTCCATCTGAATCTTAATACAGTGGAGGTAGAGTGATCTTAGAGATTGGTTGGAAGTGTTTTCAAGTACCAAAGTCACAGCCCATGTCTTTCAAAAAATAAATTACTGCTTTGCAGATTTATTTGTTTGTGTGTCTTTTGGTTAGGCAGAGGGCATTACTACTAATGGTAACTTCTCACTTTTATTTCCTGACCATTGATTGCTTGGGTGGGGAAAGAGAGGAGCACACAGCAGTTAGTACTGCTGGGAATTTCATATGCCTTGTCTCATCCATGCTGCAACCCGTAAGTGACTTACTATTTCCTAATTCTGCCTGAGATGCTCTTCACTCCTTCCCTGTCTGGAAAAAGAAATCTGCTTATTCCTCAAAGCAGAACTCCAGTATCACTTCCTTTCTACGAGCAGCTCATCTCCCCCAACCTAATAGAACTTTGCTCTCCCTTCTCAGCTCTTTATGGCACCACACGGTGCCAGGATGACGATTATCACCTTATGCTTCACTTGGTTATATGCAAATCTCTCCCTCCTACAAAAGGAGGAGCTCTTCAAAGGCAAAAACTCTGTTTTCTTTACTGGTGTATCTCCAGGGCCTCACAGAATATCTATCTAGTGCTTAGGAGTGCCCAATAGATTTTAGTAGCACAACCAGACTCAGTGCCCAGTCTTTCTTCACACTATACCAAGTTATTTCTGAAATAGAAACCGACCAACCGATCAACCAACCCACAAAACACAAACATAACTGTTGACTTTATTACTTGCCTGATCTGCATCCTTTACTTAACTTGAGCGTGGTTTTGTGTGTGGGTTTGTAGAAACCGGTTTGGGTAAGCCAGGGTAGAACATGTTTCTGAGGTTTTTTTTTTTCCCGAGTGATTGCTTCTCAGACTTTGGTATATGTCACTTAAGTCAGAACTCTACATCATGAATACACTGTGAAACTCTTAAAGGGTAAACTCTATAGGGGTCTCCCATGAAAGCTCTTGGGACATTGACAAGTGGAATGAATAATAAACACGAGAGATACTGTACTTTTTTCAAAACCTTGGCTTAAGAATCTGAAGGAATTTCTCTGTCCTTATATAAAGCCATCTTTCTGTTTCTTCTCCCTTTCCTCCCACCTTCCTTCTCCTTCTGGTTCTCTTTTTCCTCCTCCTTCCCTTCCTCCTCCTCCTTCATCGTGTCCCTGCTTTGTACGCTCTCTTTCTCTCCTTTTTTGTTCCTAGAAGTTTATTTTTAAGAAGGTGGCAATGGTGATGGCAAGTCGGCAAATCAATGAGGGGAGGATTATGGAGAAATCAGTGTAATCTAGACTACGACGATGTGAGGAAAATATTTCTTGGTTTTATTTTTCTGTATTTCTAAATGCGTTCCTTTATTTTGTGTAGGTGATACTGTCACATAGACCAAAATCCAAAACTGGAGAATGGAATGGAGAGAAAAATCCCCTCCCGAATCGATCCTTTCAACTCAGTTTCCTCTGGGCAGAAAAGCAAGATCAAGTTCCTTCTGTGTCTTTCCCGAGATATTTTCTGCCTATACAAATAAACACTCACTCACACCCAGATATTCTTTTTCTCTTCTTTTACATACGTGGAAGCACATAATTTGCACCTTAATTTTTCTGCATATTAGTTATTTTTCTTTGATAGCTGTAAGGCATTCTACCACACATATATATTGTGATATATTTAGGGACACCTGGGTGGCTCAGCAGGTTAAGCATTTGCCTTCGGCTCAGGTCATGATCCCAGTGTCCTGGGACTGAGTCCCACCTTGGGCTCCTTGCTTGCTCGGCGGGGAGCCTGCTTCTCTCTCTGCCATCCATTCTCCTTGTGTTCTCTCTCTTTGACAAAGAAAGAAAGAAAGAAAGAAAGAAAGAAAGAAAGAAAGAAAGAAAGAAAGAAAGAAAGAAAGAAAGAAATGTTGGGAGGCACGAGACTTGGTCGAGGGCATTGCCCCAGGAGGTTAAGGTATGAACTAATGCAGGCCTAATCCTGCCCAGGGCGGGATCGCCCCCGCAGATGAACATGGTCTGTTAGTCTCTTGCCTTTTCCTCTGATCCCCGTATCTCTCTCAAAGAGCCCCTTGCTAATCTGCCGCAAACATCTCTCAGGCTTGTGGGCTGGAGCAACTCCAAGGAGGTAAATTATTCTGTTCCTAGGAGTATGGAGAACTTTAGATGTGTACCACAACAGAGGGTCTCCTACCTAGGCTGATGTTTGTCCAAGGCTTTCCCAAGTCGAGCCATTAAAGTACACCTGCCTCCTGCAAAGGCAACGCCTTCTTGTTCCTCCTTCTCTCCTATATACTTAGTTTCTTCAGATAGCTTCTCATTTTCCATTAACCTCTATCTTGTTTTCCTACAGTTCTTTCCTATCTAGTTCATCCCTATAGCTCCTCGTTTTCCATGAACTTATATCCTGTTTTCCTGCAGACCCCAGAATAAGTTACCTCCCAAGGCTTTCTGAGGGACACGATTACTCAAGAAGCAAGACCCTGTCCCCCAATCCTGGTGCCAGTCTGTACCCATTATAGCTTAACTAGAATAACATGTGCTGAACAAAGGGAAATTATTTGATGAGTGCTTGAGTCCTTTAATATCCTTTGCACAAATGCAATCCCCTACCCCAATTAAACTGCCTATATAAGAAGCTCTAAAATCAGAATAAAATGGAGATGCCTGACCACTGACCAGAACTCGCCGTGTGACTCTCCCATTCATCTCGCTGACACCACCCCTCCTTCGGGGACACCTGGACCTGCTGAGGCTGGACCCTGGCAAATAAAATCTTTAGAAGACGACACTGTGATATATTTAGCTAGTTACTTATTTTAATATTTTATTTATTTATTTGAGAAAGAGAGGGGAGAGAGAGAGCATGCAAGTGGGAGGAGGAACAGAGGGAGAGGAACAAGCAGACTCTGTTCTGAGTGTGGAGCCCGATGCAGGACTTGATCCCATGACCCCTGAGATTACAACCTGAGCTAGGTGCTTACTGATGGGTATTTAGGTTGCTTCTAATATCATGTTATTACAAGTTATGCTAACTAATTGCCTTATACATATGTCATTTCAAACACATTCAAGTTTTTCCACATTCAAAGATGAAGAACTCCTAGGTCAAAGGGAATGTAATGTTAATAATTTTGATAGATGCCAAAGTGCCCTCTGCTCTCCCCCATCTCCTGGTAGGTTTTTTTTTTTTTTTTTTTTTAAAGATTTTAGTTATTTATTTGAGAGAGAGACAGTGAGAGAGAGTATGAGCGAGGAGAAGGTCAGAGAGAGAAGCAGATTCCCCATGGAGCTGGGAGTTCGATGCGGGACTTGATCTCAAGACTCCAGGATCATGACCTGAGCAGAAGGCAGTCGTCCAACCAACTGAGCCACCCAGGCGTCTCTCCTGGTAGGTTTTTAAACTTTTTGAAAACTCCTAGTTTGATTCATGGGGTTTCTATGATGCATAATAATTCTTTTATTAAATATTCCATTTGCTAATTATTAAGACAAAAACATTTGTCTTTAGTGCTTTTATGGTGTTTAAATTTTAATAAGGTAATCAAATGAATGAACTGAATCTATACTGGAGGCCATGTCTGAAGAACTGGTTGAAAAGTGAAAAAGAGGAGGGGTGCTTGGGTGGCTCAGTGGGTTAAAGCCTCTGCCTTAGGCTCAGGTCATGATCCCAGGGTCCTGGGATCAAGCCCAGTATCAGGCTCTCTGCTCAGCAGGGAGCCTGCTTCCCTTCCTCTCTCTCTCTGCCTGCCTCTCTGCCTACTTGTGATCTCTCTGTCAAATAAATAAATAAAATCTTTAAGAAAAAAAGAAAGAAAAGTAAAAAAAAGGATTCAACTCATTACTTTGTTTACATAATACTGAACCATTAATTTGAGGCTTTTGTTTTACTGACTTGGCAAACTTAACTGATCATTTAGGCTTAGAATGAAGTTCTTAATTTCATAGTAGTCCAGAAAAAAATATAATTTTATATATGTTTATTTTCACAGTTACTTTCTATTTAATTCAACAAACACTAACTATCTAAAAGGAGTTAGACAAGATTGGGAGATTCAAAGACAAAAATGACAGTCTGCCAATTTAGGGGTTCACAGTCTAATAGATGGCATTTAAACAGATTTCTAAAACTTTATAGTCAGGAAATATTGAAAGCACTTGCTTGTAATTTTAAAGATGGTTATTAAGGAAATCACTGTCATGACGTGAAAAAGATCTCAACCAGAAAGTTTAATTCCATTTCAATTGACCAACTGATAATTATTCACAATTCTCTCTGGTGCTAAGACAAACTGGATCACCTCTTTCCACAGAGCAACATGAAATGAAAGCTATAAAACGCTTCACTCCTTTTGACCTGATAGTTGTTGCAATCAGGCAATTTTCTTATAGTTTGGAAATAGTTGGTCAATTTAGCCTAGTCAATGACATTATCTACTTTTTTTTTTAAGATTTTATTTATTTATTTGAGAATGAGAGAGAGCATGAGAGGGAAGAAGGTCAGAGGGAGAAGCAGACTCCCCATGGGGAGTCTAATGCAGGACTCAACCCCAGGACTCCAGGATCATGACCTGAGCTGAAGGCAGTTACCCAACTGAGCCACCCAGGACCTGGAAATAATCTACTTTTAAAGGACAAAACAACGGGTTGAAAGATGTTTTCAATACTCATTTTGTAGCCTTACACTGACCCTCACCATCCTATTCCTGAGTTACTATTTACTATGATCAGATTGTAAACAGATTCATGGATACTTGAGATTTACATATTACACAATAGAAATTATATGATGTTGGTCTACTTAATGAAGTTTTCATTAAGTTCCTATTTCTTGATTAAGCAACATTAGATCTTAACTTCTTATGCAATGTACAACTCGTTCAACAGTCTTGTCCCATAATTACATTGTAAGTAGAAATTACGAACTTATGATTTTTATTGCCCACCACTGCTAATGTTGTGCAACTGTGATTTTAGTACTGTGATCTACTAGGGCCAGTTCAGGCTTCTCATTTCAAAACTCATGCATTGAACAAATACTAATTAACACCTATTATATGCTAAAATGATATCTGGATATTAAGGTAATAGTTAGATAATGGGATGTAGGGCTTTTGTCACAGCAGAGAAGACAAAATAAACAGCTAGAGAAATAAGATAACAGATCTGGATAACCATAAAGGCAACAACTAAGAGATGAGAGAGAAAGTACCCTAAGTAACCATGAACCAGTCAGGGAAGGCCACTGAGGAGTTCACAGTTGACCACAGACCAGGAGCTCGAGAACGAAAAGGTTCTATGAATACTGGGAAGTGTAGTCTAGGCAGAGATAATAAATGGTAACCCAGAAAAAAGAGCTTGACCTTTCCTGGGAGAAAGATGACAGTACAAGATTTATCTGGAAACAGCTAATTAGTGCTAGAAGTCATAGGGCTGACTTTGTGTAACATCTGATAGAAGGTAAAAGGGATTCGTCATTCATTCACCCCTTCATTTATTTAATACGCCCCACTGCAAACATAAAAATCAAACCAGCAGAAACACTATCTTGACATCTGGTATTTTCAATACTTAAATTACCTTTTAGAAAGTTTACATTCTTATTATCTTCTTGATATTGATCTGTTGACCTCATGAAGGATAAAACACAAAAAGAAACATTTAACTTTTGAATGATATTTTTCCTGGGTGTAAAGAAGATTCCAATTGCCAATAGGTCATAAACTCTGACTTTTAAAAAGATTAATATAAACAAATTTAAAGATTAATATATAAATTGGACACTACACTATATATTATGATTTTCTTAGCCCCAACTGAACCAGAGGTGGACAGCTGATGCATGATGGGCCAGTGGACTACCACATGATGAATGGAGCTTAAACTGGAAGATCCAGTAGAGGCAGTGAGAGCCTTTGTATGCCAAAGCAACAAACACCTAAAATTCAGGTGGAACCATATAAAGCACAGAAAGCCAATTTGGAGAAAGTTGCAAGAAGATATGGAAAAAATGCAGAGAAGCAGCACTAAGACCTTGTGGCTCATTGAGAAACAGCGGTGTGTGCTTCCAGATTTTCCAAACTTTCTGTGTAGGATTCACACGGACCCTTTAAAGCACGTGGGGCCCATGTTTCACAAGCTCACACAAGAAAAATGAGTTCACTAAAGAATTCAAGGGCACTTCTATCATTCAGTAGCCAATACTCTCCATCTGCACAGCAAGATGCCAAATTCTGAACATTCATTCTTCTGACTAACAATTCAGTCCTAATGGAAATGCTTCTCTATATCTCCACCCTGTGTCTTTGAAAACAAAAGCAATGGTACCAGTTTCTGTGCCTCTTTGATCTCAGAGACAGGCATTGTTTCAAAATGCAAGGCAGCCTGGGGCAGGTAGAAGCTCTTGAGTCAGAGAAAGCCTGGTTTACTTGTCTGTTTCTCTCAGCCAGCATGAGTGCAATAGCTTGTTGCACAAGAAATTGTCATTTATAATAGTGTACGATATATAGTTTTTTGTTTTTCTTCAAATGTTCCAATTTGTGACTCCAGAGGAATTCACAAATTAGTATAGTATTTAGAACAGTTGTGCATGGTGGGAAAGGATCATTTTATAATATGAAACAATTCATATCATTTATAAGTGTATATAAATATGGGTTGTAACACACATAATACAGATTTTTTTTATATAACTGAGAGGTTCTAGATATTGTAAAAAGAGTTGATGAAAACAGAAATATAAATTTTATGGATTGATATTATAAAATTAGTATATTTTATTATATTTTTTGTGGATTAATAATTTTCATATGCAATCCCATTAAATTTTAAGTTACGGGATATAGAATTCTTGGTTCACTTGGGCGTTATTGACACTTCCTATTACCACTGTCTCATAAGGACAATGTTTGTCCAAGTTAAACATACAACTATATTTAAGAGCTATAGTGACTCAGGAGTGGTTTGTCTAACTTAGCATTACCATTGATAAAACACCAATTAACTGAACATTTTGACAATAACAATATTAATCAGCAATTTTGCAGGAAAAAAAGCAAGATTAATTTTGTAAAACAAATGTTATTTATTGCTTATGTATATCTTTATTAGTCATCCAAACATCTGCCGACCAGCAATATACCCAGATATGTACAATAATTAAATTCATTTATATACGTTATCTTGCTGACTTTTAGTCATAATAGACCATAGGTTTACATTTAAAAAAAATTATCAGGTTTATCACGTAGAAGGATTGAATATATCTTACTTAACAAATATATTAGTATTGTGACTTATCACTTCAAATATTTGCTCATATGGTAGATAAGTCTTCAATGTACTCTTGTGCCACGTGCTATAGATATCAGGGGAGGGCCCACTTCTGTCTTACTTTTTTTCTTGTTGCGATTCTTGTTTTATCATTTCAATGAGACTCCTTTGTATCCTTTTAACAATAGCCCAATTTTCTGAATCAGGTTGGTTTGAGTAGGTTTCAGTTTTTCACAATAC
This sequence comes from Mustela nivalis, assembly GCF_964662115.1. Taxonomy (NCBI): domain Eukaryota; kingdom Metazoa; phylum Chordata; class Mammalia; order Carnivora; family Mustelidae; genus Mustela; species Mustela nivalis. Next base: position 26,166,002 of record NC_139031.1, on the reverse strand, counting down.
AGGGTTTTACCTAAGGCAATCATGGGGCACATTTCATTTCCCATGTAGATGAAAAATAAATTGGTTCTCATGTGAATAAAAATCATGTAAACTATAGTTTACCAAATTCTGATCTTCTTTTTCTTGAGTCTTTTTAGAAATGAAAACTTTTGAAAGAGACTAATGGTTCTGCCAAGTTTATTAGTACATATACTTCTGTTTCTCTGGATGTTTGGATTGATTTTAAGTATACTATAGGAATGAAACAGGCCAAAAAAATAATAATTTTATTTTGAATTAAACTCCATTATTTTCACAGAAAAAACATTCAGCTTGATGTATGATAAACTGTATTAAAGACTAAAATGACAGTTATGGTATCTGACTTCACAAAACTAAGCAATAGTAGAAAAGAACTTTGTGTAAAATATAAGCTCTATCAGAAAGAAATCTCAACTCTGTATTTTGTTTGTTTTAATTTAAGCACAAATTTCAAAGTAAAAACCCAAGATAAATATTTCCTCTGTTTATTTTCCTGGTTAAAACCAGATTGTTCACTGTTTAGAAAATGTCCTCTAATTTAGAGTCAGAGGATTCTTAAATCTGAAAAGATCTTTATACAGTTCTCTAAGTCCACCCTCTCACTTCTGAGATGAGAAAATTGAGATTGGAATGCTATACCAATTTGGCCAATGTTAGACTATAAAGGGAAGCTTAAAAGTGTGCTTGTATTTGGGGCACCTGGGTGGCTCACTTGGGACCTGGGACCATGACCATGACCATGACCGGAGCCGAAGGCAGGTGCTTACTGCCTGAGCCACCCAAGAGTCCCTGGAGTTAACCATCTTTGTGAATTGTTTGATCACTTCCTTCTTTCCAAGGTGAATCCTTGCTCTTATACTTTGAAACCCCTCCACATGTACCTTTTCAGGGACCTCATTTTTTTACATACTTTCTGCTTGTTTCTCTCTAGAAGGTCTTTCCCATCAACATTTAAATGTATTTATATTTCTCCCATTACTAAATGCAAGCAAGCAAGCAACTTCTTTTATCTCACCACTTGGATATTCCCTTCTAACCAACTTCCTTCCGTTCTTCTGAGGGCCAAGCCAACCAGGTGCTCATGCCCCATTCATTCCTTAGTGTATCTCATCTCAGCTTGACCCTCTCTGACTCACCTCTTACTCCTTATCCCAAATTCCTTCACAGAAATTGCTCTCTACTGAATTAACTTGCTACTTGCTAAATCACAAGGATATTTTTCAGTCCTTACCTGCCTTGGTCTATAGAACCAACAGAGTGTTACATTTAGGTGAAATCTTCTACATCATTCCCTCTAGCCCCCTTGAATCAAGCATACAAAAACTGAAGACGTGAGTCAAGGCATTCTCCTTCCCCCTCACTCTCAGCAGTGCTTCCATAGTAAAGGGAAAGAAATGAAATGCCATGCTGCCAAAAGACTTCACTGTTCATCTGCCTGTCTCTCTACCAGGAGAAATAAGTGAAAATTCAGGATAGAGAAAGTGAAAGGGTTTCAACAGGAGGTCAGGGGTTAAATGACCTGGGGTTTGCAGGTCAATGAGTCTCATTCACTCACGAACTTATGGTAGCCAGTTTTTTTGTTGTTGTTTTTTTTAAGTGTGTAATTCTGGAATTTTAGAGTTAATTTATTTTTACAAGGAATAAGAGATATTAAAGAACCAAGAAAGTTTTGACAGGAGTAAAATCCCTTTCTTAGGCCTCGTGAATTTGTAAAGTTGGCCATGCTGATATATCTGCATGTATGAACTGTAATTACTCACACAGTAAAGAAGTAAAAGATGCCTCTTGTTGCAGATGTGATCTATCAGCCAGCTAGATAGCTCTCTGCTGGAAGAAGGAGCTGTCTTGTCTGCTTCCTTCCTCTCTCCTCACAAAGATGCTATTTTAAAACTTTGACTCTGGCCAGCCTGGATCGCCTCCTGTTTCAACCCAAGTACTTTTAATTTTCACTCATCTGGTGTTTCTTAGCTTCAGGAATTAGGTCAGCATTTAAATATAGAGCTACTCATTATCTAAAAAGTTGAGAAGCTTTGGACTCAGGTCAAGCCTTATCTCCATGAAGCATTCTGACTGGTTGTTACCACACTATTTGATTACTATTATTGAAAATGTCCTCACCACTTGTGTAATTGGTTTTGTACCACAGGTCAGATGTCTGCTCGTATGCTGTCTCAGAGCTCTTTTTGCAGTTTTTTCCTCTTTTTCAGATAGGTTTCTTTGCCCATTCAGATGGTCATTTCCATGAAGAATCTGGAGTCTATCCAAAGAGATGAATGTATATGGGCAATTTACTTAATCTTTCCTAAATCTTCATCTCCTCATCTCTCCAACAGGAGTACTGTCATGTGCTTCACAGAACTGTTGTGAGGATTGTATGTTCCCAGCGTGCTTGGCACATGGCAGGAACCCAACACATACTGATTTCTACCTCCCTTGTTTCCTCTCTTCCCTCCCTTTCTCCCTTGCAGCGCCTCTTGCCAAATCACCGTTGGTAGATGCTTCCTTTGACATTCGCTAAGGGAATACTATTACCATGGACAGATGAAAGTAGGGGCCTGTTTTGCATGGTTAACATCAAAACCTGTATGTGTAACTAGGGATGAGTTATCCTTTATGGTTCGGTGACTAGGTATATTATACAACCTTTTCAAATAATACAATAAATTATTAATCCAAATTAGAGAGTGGTAGACTGGAGCCCTGGATTCATGCCCAGAGAAGGTTCTGCCACATTATAGGCATATGGTTGCCTGGCTGGGACAATGACTTTTTGTACATGTGCCAACTAAAACTTGACAAAATCTATTGATATTCTGTCTTTCCTTTGTTTCTCTATTATTGTATGACTTTGCTTCTCTTTTGTGGGCGTGTCTATATATATTTTAGTGAGGGCCCAGTTTCATTTCCACTCATGTTTACAGAATATGAAACCCTTGGCAAGGCATAATCTGTGCATATGTGGAGTGTGTGTATTCCCAGGGGCTCAGGAAGACACTCTCTAGCCTCCCACATAACAATTATCTGTCACTCAAAGGCCATAAGGCTGCCTTCCATATATATATTTGTGTGAATATATATATGGCTTGGAAATGGTTCTGAAATTGTCATCAGGTTGGTAGTAATAAGTAATTTGTATCTATAATAATTTGTATCATCAGCCCTATAAACGGATCACATGGCTAGTGATCTAATTTCTAGATGAAAGATTAGAGAGCGCAATGAATCTTTCCAAATAGGCCTAGCTACTAATATTTTTTTGGTTAAAATCAATGCTACTTTCTCAAAAATATTTTTCTACTTACTGAAGTAGATAACATGATCCAAATTATAAGAGCATACATTCTATCAAAGTTAAATCAGTTATTTTAGACTAAATGGAAAAATAAAAGGAGTCTGTAAATACTTTTGTTTTTTCAGTAAATCCTCATGCCAGCTGCTTACCATGTAGTTCATTACTCTATGAAGGCTACACATCCATGGGGGGGGGGGAGGGAATTTCCTTAAGTCTCTTTCTGAGCACATTTACCTGGTTAATGGAACAGACTAGTAAGTTGCCAATTTGGACTCCTTCAGAGGATCAGATAAAGGATTGATGAGTTTAGTGGAGAAGGAATGGGCAGGATGACAGCAGGGAAAGGTTTTATGAGAGCCGGGAAAGGACAACTGATATACAAGGAGAGACAAACAAGATTGGTTCTGCTCAGGCAGTTATACAAAGGGCCCAGTCCTGGCATCAGAGGAGCCAAGCTGCTGGAAATTGGCATATGGTGGTATAACAGAGTGAAAAGGAAACTTACCCAAAAGGCAGGAATTATGGTTTGATCCGGGCTTTGCATTAACCAGCTCTGATTCTGGGTAAGCCGTTATTTTGGATAAGGCCTCTATCCTCAGTTATAAAATAATGGAGTCAGACTACTTAGGCCATCCTTTCTACTCTTAACATTCTGTGATTCTAAGATTAGCTAATCCTTATACCATATTCTCTATATAATAAGAACATTTCCCAAATCTCTAGGTAGAGCTGAGGAAATATCTGCTGTTATTTTCTGAAGATTTATGAACTTTACTTTCAAGTTCTGATTTTATATTTCCAAGTTGACTAGTAGCTCTGTGTGAATTGACTTGTATCTACCTTTTCATTGGTGAGACATGATCTGAGGGTATTCATCATGATTTATAAATATTTTCAGAAAGATACCATACATCTTAAAATACCTCTAGTCTAATAATTAGAAAATGCATATCAGATCACTATTAATAAAGATAAATTCTCACCTCCATATTATTTTTAAAAAGTCATTCTTACTATCTATTATATTATAGTGTTTTTTTTAAAGATTTTATTTATTTATTTGACAGACAGAGATCACAAGTAGGCAGAGAGGCAGGCAGAGAGAGAGGAGAAAACAGGCTTCCTGCTAAGCAGAGAGCCCAATTTGGGGCTCAATCCCAGGACTCTGGGATCATGACCTGAGCTGAAGGCAGAGGCTTTAACCCACTGAGCCACCCAGGCACCCCTATATTATAGTTGTTGTTGTTTTTTTTTTTAAAGGTTTTATGTATTTTATTTGAGAGAGAGAGAGAGAGCACAAGCAGGCAGGGGGAGCAACAGAAGGAGAAGGAGAAGTACTCTCTCTGCTGAGCAGGGAGCCCAAAGCAGCACTCAATCCCAAGACCCTGTGATCATGACCTGAGCCCAAGGCAAATGCTTAACCAACTGAGCCACCCAGGCATCCCTACTTTATACTTTCTTTTAACCTTGTAACTCTTGTTTTCACCTTAAGTGCTAATGGAATAATGTGGTTATACAATCAAAATTTCAAAAGCAACTCTTAAAAAAAAAATCTTATTGTTATTAAATTGCTTGTTCCTTCTGTTTGGTTTTATTAAGTAAATATTACTCATATTAAGAATTCATATGCAATCCCCTGGGCTGCTCATATGATATGATTCCACATTAAAAACTACCCCTGAACTGAACAAGGAAATTCAGAGTATACATATGAAATATTACCTTAGAGATGAAATGCATCATTTAAGTATGGAATTGAATTAAAAAGAGATCTGAAGTAGATAAAAGACCTGTATGAAGTGAACATATGGAAAGTGCTAGAGGAAAATGCTACAGTTCCTAGGCTGGAAGAAATACCAGCAGCTGGTTATGCTACTGGCACAGATGGAAAGAGAGGCCATATTTTTCTAATAGATTAAAGTAGTCAAAGGCATAGAACATTCCAGTAGATTAAGGAAATTTATAACTTGTCGTTTAAACCTGGATAGAAGTCATTACAGAGCTCTGAGAGGGAAAATGCTGAAGGAATTGGTTATAAAGAGTTACAGAATCATTTATCCAAGTTTCCAGGCTCTATAGAAGATACTTCCTTTGAAGACACTCCTGAAAAGAAAAAGAAGTAATTTCAACTGAAATGGAGCTCTACCAGGGCAGAGTGAGTGAGAGTAGTGCAGTTTTTAGGAATTCAGTCCTCTTCTCTGTGGAATTAAGAAAAAAGAAATTGCAAGTGACCTGAAATTCAATGAGACAGTGTGACTGTTGCAGTGAAATAGTTCATCTGGTTCACAATGGAAAATAATTGAAATGAGATTTGTGCTGAAACAAGCAACATTCACAAGCATACGAGATATTTAAAAAGAGCAAAAAGAAAAGCATTCTAAATAATTCCAAGAAAGTAAGATGCAGCCAGGAAAATTATGGCCATTCTTCCCATGTTCCTTCTCAAGAGCAGGAAGTCATATTATAGCTGAGAAGGTGACTAAGAAGGACTGTTGGCAAGGGTAGACAGGCAGAGGTACAGAGGCCTCTGTTCCTTGCCTCACCTAGGATTATACAGCCTGGAAGGCAGGTGGAGAAGGACAGAAAGCCGGTCAGCCCCGCTGACATCCATCTTTAGAAACAGAAATAATATGAGACACAATTATTTTGTGTCCAGAAGACCAGTCTTCTGGTCCAGACCCCTCCCAGGTCAGAGATTAGAGTTTTAGGTATCAGGAACAGCAGTTCCAAAGTGTTCAGGAATTCCTGGTTAGAGAAAGATTTAACAAGCAAACAAGAAAAACTCCTCTAAGTCAATTTAACATAATGAAGTTATGTTAACCAATTTTAAATTATTTTTTTCAATGTGCTTAAATGTTATTCCTAGGCAGTAGAGGAACAGGGATTAAAACCATATAGTTTGGGAGTGTCTGGGTGGCTCAGTGGGTTAAAGCCTCTGCCTTTGGCTCAGGTCATGATACCAGGGTCCTGGGATCGAGCCTCGCATCGCGCTTTCTGCTCAGCGGGAAGTCTGCTTCCCCCCTCTCTCTGTCTGCCTCTCTGCCTACTTGTGACCTCTTTTTATTTGTCAAATAAATAAATAAATGAATCTTAACCAAAAAACAAAAAACAACCATATAGTTTGGCTCCAAAGGCCATACATATTATACCACCTGTTTTTACTGACCATCTTTTAAATATCAATATTCCTCAGGGCTCTGTGCTGGATCCTATTTTATTCTTTCTCTCCACACTCTGGAAATCCCATGCAGCCCTATGCTTCAGTGATCACACACCGATCACCTTCAAAGCCGTATTTCTCTCTCAGGTCTACCTCATGAGCTTTAAACACACAGCACACACCTGAAAGCTCCTCATGCATTCCTACAGGCAATTCAAACTTATAAGATAAATTAAACTCATCATTTATCTCTTCCAAACCCTTCACTAAATTTATACCTCCTTTGCTGCTGTGTGGAAACCCTCATTATCAGCATTTTGTTTTTCCTCCGGGTCTTATGCTTTCTTTTCCAATGGATATTTTAAATTCAATTTTTACTTTTCTCTGTTTCTCTATTTTGTACGCGACCTTCAATCTACTATGGAACAGTAATAAGTCAATGAACTAATACAATGAAGAATGACAGCAATACACTCCCCATGTGGCAGAGAGGGCGGGCACATGCACAAGTTGAATGTTCTCTCCAGGAGATGGCGCTCTCAGTGTATTTTTGCTTTCAGATTTTTATGTTGAGAAACATTTCACATTTTCTTATATAGATAATTAAGTCAAAGCAGTATGATGTTTCACATTTTGTCATTTTTAAATGGTCCTCTGAGCTACCAAGTCTTTACCTAATGACTTTGTGTGCTTATTTTATGGATGTAGGTAGAGTTTGGGGTGAAATTGCCAGAAGAAATGAAATTTTCAGTAAGGAAGAATTTGTGATAGAAAGTGAAAGGAGTAAACATCTAAAAGCTCTCCTGACAAACAGAAGGTCATAATCTTATTATCACAGGGTGGGAAGGATACAAGCTAGAAAGCAAAAGGGAAGACAGAGGTTTGGGAAGAGAGAGCTAATAACAACTGAACATATATCTAGGGTTATCTGAAAAAATAAAGTGGTAAAACCATAGTTTAATGGCATTACTTACTGTAGTCCTGGTACTTCACTTATAAGATGTCTGATTGTGGGAAAGGGTTTTTTCCTCTCTGGGGTTTAGGTAACAAAATTAAGCGGGATAATCTCTATGGATACTACAGTTCTAAAATTCTATGGCTGCCAAATAGAACTATAGAGTAAGGGGGAAACGTAATTGAAGTTTAACCATTAAAAGATACAGGCTGACAGGTTTTCATACCTTATGAAAAGTTAACCTACTGGTTCTTGCACAGAACTACAAACCAGTGTGTAGGTGGATTATAACTCTGGGTCAGTACTACTAACTCTGGCTTCATATCTGGTTCACTGGGGAGAATTTTGAATTATAGCAATGGCTGGGCCCCACCTAAACTAAAACAACCTCTAGAGGTATACCCAGATGTCAGTAGTTGTTTAAAAGTGCTCTACAATTCTAGGGTATAGACAAGGTTAAAAACCACTAATCTAGATAACCAAGAGGATAATAAAGCTAAAAACCTTTACTGGAGATAAACAACATTCTTAACACTAGTTAAAGGTATGGGCATAAGCCTGGAGTGGAAAAGAATACAAGGGAAAAAAATAAAAAAGATCTAGTTTATAAATCTGGGAAGAATACAGAAGAATAGAGTGTCCCTGGTGGGGATCCTACTAACTCAACTTGTCAATGCATCTGGGAGATTTAATGAAGACAATTACTCCTTTAAAAAAAAAAAAGAAGACACGTTTTCCTTCACCCTCCGTTCCATACCTTTGACTCTGTTGTCACTGTTGGGAAATGAAAATCCCTAATGTGGAAAATGTTGGGAAAAAGCAGTAACACAGTCATGTTTTTGTAACTTACATCATGTTATCTGGAACATCTTCTCTCCTCTTCCCAGAGGGAAACGGAAAGGGCTAAGTTTAAGGCATCTCTGCAGTGTTCTTTCTTTCTTTCTTTTTTTTTTTTTTAAGATTTTATTTATTTATCAGAGAGAGAGAGGGGGAGAGAGCGAGCACAGGCAGACAGAATGGCAGGCAGAATGGCAGGCAGAATGGCAGGCAGAGGCAGAGGGAGAAGCAGGCTCCCCGCTGAGCAAGGAGCCCGATGTGGGACTCGATCCCAGGACTCTGGGATCATGACCTGAGCTGAAGGAAGCTGCTTAACCAACTGAGCCACCCAGGCATCCCTCTGCAGTGTTCTTTCTAAGATCTCTTCCTTACTGAACTTTGTGTTGAATTAGGTTGTAAGTGACAGCTGTGGTTCTCTAGTTGATTTTAGTGCTTTGTCCCAGATAAGCTGCATTTTTTTTTAGTATAAGGATCATTCTCATATCTTTTTCTATCATAGTGCTTGGCTCAGTTTTGGGTGGAGAGAAACTATTTGTTGCTTGGGTCATTGGACTTAGAAGCACTAACAACAAAAAAGTCATGTGTATTTGTTTCTTTCTTTATAAACATGTAAGATTGCTATTGTTGGGGAAATCTCACACACTAGGAAGTTTATACTTGAGTGAGGATGCAGAGGAAAACTACAAAGACCTCTCAGAGAAAACAGGATAAAATGAAATTTCGTTTAAACCACACACACACACACACACACACACGAGTTTTATATATAATTTTAAGGATTTCATTATTATCTTGAAGTCGATGCATGGATTTCTACCAAGAGGAATCTGGATTGGAAAGATTACTGTCCTTGGCTTATTAAATGAATATATACTTACATGGTATTGTATGTATATTGTATGAATTTCTCTTAAAAAATTAAATTCCTCTAACAAATTAAAAAATTAAAAATTAAATAAAAAATAAAAAATTAAATTCCTCTAACAAATTAAAGGACAGTTGAAGGTTTGTATGTATGTATATTGTATGAATTTCTCTTAAAAAACACAGAGGTAAACTTTGGCAAATGAAAAAAAAAATTCCCTGTTCTTGGTAGGATGACTCACCATCATGAAGTTGTCAGTATTCCCTAAATTATAATTTTAATTTAATTCAATAAAAGTACCAGCAAATACCAAATGGAACAGAACAAATGGATTCTAAAGTTTATATTAAATAAATTCAAGGAAAGCCAAGAAAACAAGGAAGAGGTAAAATTACAAGACGGACTAGCCCTATGAGACATTAAAACACACCACAAAGTCACCATAATTAAATCAACCCAGTACTGGCTCTTGAATAGACAAACAGACTAAAGGAAAAGAACTGGAAAAAAAATTCCAAAAATAGACACAGCACATATGAAATTAGTGTAAGGTAAAAGTGGCATTTCAAATTACCACAGGAAAGATGGACTTTATAGTAAATGGTGCTGAGACAACTGGGTAACAATATGGAGAAAAAACAAAATTAGATTTTAGACCTTATCCTACAGACAAGAATAAACTCCTATACTATTTATAGGATAGTATACTAATGTAAACATACACAAAGGGATAAAAATAGATAGAGAATAGATAGATAACCATAGAATTAATAGAAGAGAACATAGGTGGATTATTCCCTACCTCAGTATTAGGAAAGGTTTTTAAGCTCTATTCAAAATCTAGAAGCAGGGAGGCCTGAGTGGCTCTGTCTGTTAAGCTGCTGCCTTTGGCTCAGGTCATGATCCCAGGGTCCTGAAGTCAAGTCCTGCATCGGGCTCCTTGCTCAGCAGGGAGCCTTCTTCTCTCTCTGCCTCTGCCTGCTTACACACACACTCTCTCTCTCTGACAAATAAATAAAATCGCAAGATCTAGAGGCAATAAATAAATTGATAAGTTTGACTACAAAAAAATATAATTATTTGCATGTAAAGAGCACCTCTAACAAATTAAAGGACAGTTGAAGGTTTTGCATGTAAGGAGCTTAGACACTACCACTCTGTCCTAACAAGTAAAAAGCTGAACAGGCTGAAAAATCAACTCTTGAATTCTTAAGAGAAGTGAGGATACAAGGCAAACCCCAAAACTGGACAGACAGTCAGGTGAATACAAGGAGTTACAGCTTACTGGAACAGAGACTCTTAAGATTTAGTTTCTTAACAAGGCCTGCCCTCAGGAGAAACTAGTTAACCAGAGGCTATCTTGCTGGGGTGTTATGAGAGACTAACCAATCTGGGAAAAGGAAAATACTCACTCCAGCCTACTCTAGTCATCCTTTCCCTAAAGGGGAAGGAAAAAAACAAAAACAAAAACAAAAAACAATCCTGAAAAATACTTGTGAAGTTCACAGTCCAGAGGTTATAGTCACTAAAAGATTGAGACCTAAGCATAGCACTATAGAATGCCTTCCCTTCCTGCACACTTTTCCATCACAATACTAAAGGACTATTTATAGTAGTTCTTTAATTCAGTACACTGTGTCCAGCTATCAAGAAAAAATTACAGGGGCACTTGGGTGGCTCAGTTGGTTAAGCATCATCTTCCGCACAAGTCGTGATCTCAGGATCCTGGGATCGAGCCCCGTGTCTGGCTCCCTCCTCATCAGGGAGTCAATTCTCTCTCTCCCTCTGCCCCTCTTCCTGCTCATGTGTGTGTCCTCTTCTATCTCTCTCTCTCTCTCTTTCTCAAATAAATAAAATCTTTTTAAAAAATTACAAGGTATATCAAAATGCAAAACGTACGACTTGGAGAGAAAGAGCAAGCCTCAAAACCAGTCATGGTAGGGGTGTTAGAATTAAAAGGACTATGGAAATCTAAAACAAGAATGGGAATTTAAAACAACCATGATTAAAATGCTAAGGGCTCTAATGGATAAAGTAGACAGCATGCAAAAACAGAGGGCACTATAAGAGATGGAAATCTTGAGAAAGAACCAAAAAGAACTGCTAGAGATTAAAAAAACAAAAGAAAACAACAACAAAAAAAACCACTGAAAGAGAAATGAAGAATGCCTCTGATGGGCTTATAAATAGACGGGACATGGCTGAGGAAAGAATCTCTGAGCTTAAGGATATCTTTATATCTTCAAAACTGAAAGCCGAAGAAAACAAAGACTGTAAAGAGATAAAACAGAATATTCAAGGTCTGTGGGACAACTACAACTACAAATGTTCATGTAATGAGAATACCAGGAGGAGGAGGAGGAGGGAAAGAAACAGATGAAATATTTGAAACGATAATGAATTTCTCCATTAATGTTAGACATCAAACCACAGATCCAGGAATCTCAGAGATCACCAAACAATAAATGTAATAATAATAATAAAAGCTACAGTTAGGAATATTATATTCAAACTACAGAAAATCAAAGGTAAGGAAAAAATCCTGAAAGAAGCTACAAGGAGAAAAAGAACCTTACCTACAGAGGAACCAAGATAAGGATTATATCAGACTTTTCTTCAGAAACCACACAAACAAGAAGCGAGTGTAGTAATTATTAAAATATTGAGAGAAAAACTCCCACCCACCTAGAATCCTGAACTCTGTGAAATTATCCTTTGAAAGTGCTTATACAGAAGTGAAAAGAATGACAGCAATGATACACAGCTGATGAGAGGGAAGAATTAGGATTATTTTATTATTATTCATACGATAGTAAACTATTATATATTATATTATAATACAATTATTCATACTGTAAGTATTCATACAACCTGGGAAGTGGTATGGTGTTATTTGAAAATGGACTTTGACTAACTGTAAAGGTATATTGCAAACTCTAGGATAACCGCTAAAAAGAGTTAAAAAAAAAAGTAATGATATATAAGAAAGGTGAAAACATGAATGATATAAAATGCTCAAAAGCACAAAAGGCAGAAAAGGAAATGGATGACAAACATGGGAACAAAGAACAAGAGCAACAAAAAGAAAACCAACAAATATGGCCAATAACCCAAGAATATCAATAGTCACTTTGAATGTCAGCGGTTTAAATGCACCAGTTCTAAGGGATTATAAATGGATCAAAAAATAGGACACAACTGTATTTGTCTACAAAAAATTTGCTCTAAATATAAAGGCAAATACAGACTCAAAGTGAATGGTTGGAGAAAAACATATTCCTGATTTTATAACTGCACAATGGTTATGTAGGATGCTAATACTTGAGACACTGGGTGAAGGGCATAGGTCCTATCTTGTAGTTTTTGCAACCCTTTCTTATGAGATTATTTCAAATTAAAATTGGGTGATAGAAAATTAATAAAACAAATTAAAAGGTATCTTCATGATATGAAAAAAATCTCTTTAAAATACTCCTTTTTAGAATTTATTAAATTGTGCTAACATTCATTAAGGGTTCAATTCTAAAGCATTCTCTTAATTCTAAATGTTATAATATAGAAGATACAACACTCAGTTTCAAGCACTTATATCTGTAAATAAAAAATTTTAAGTGAATTTTCGAAACCATGTATTCAGTTTACTATCAAGTTGAGAACAAAGAATATATATATGTGTTCAGAAAAAAAAAGAGGAACTTGGTAAATTTTGGAAAAAGAGTTTTTATCTTCTAAGAGTATCCAGGTAAAAATTAATGAGTTATGTGGTATAAGTAAGTGTTTCAAAAGCAGGGGTTTTCTTTTGGACAGAAAATAATATTTTATAAAACATGTAAGTGACAGTCTAAACACTACTTAGGCTGTTTCAAAGGCTATTTTCAATTGAACATAGTTGTTCAAATGGTCCCAATTCAAAAAAAAATTGCAGCTAAAATGAGCCAATTTAGGTCTGACAAATACTGTTTTCAACCCTAGACATGTGTTAAAGTTGTTGATTTTAACAGCAGAAAGCCAAATTGATGCAATTACTTGGTCACTGTAACTACTTAAAAGAAAACAAAACAAAAACCTAGAGGTATATTTGCTAAGAGAACATCTTTGAAAAGCCTACCAAACTAAGGATTTCCCTTTACATCTGGTATGATATTTGGATACTGTTTTAACAGGCAGTTATTTGGAAATTTTTTTAGATTATGAGCCATAAAGTTGTTCTGAATGACTTGGCCTATAATTAGAATTTATAAGCTCTGTTCTGACTTCTTTTTTGCAACACAAATTTATTTGCAGACACTGTGCTATAATAACACCTAGTCGTTGGCTCCATCTTTCTTCTGCTCCTTTAATTACAGATATAGTTATAATTACAGGTGAATATTGGAAACTTAACATGTAGTGGTTTTATTTATCCTAGTTATCCTTTTGTTTATCCTATTTATCCATAGTCCTAAAGGTGAATATTCCCTGTTACTTTTCTTTCTCTCCTCATTTGTGCTTCAACTATTACTGCTTTAAGTATTTAATACTAGGTTTTAGACCTAGTATGTTTAGAACTTAAACACTGTCTTTAACTAATGACCTCACTTTCTCCTGCTCTTTGGAGTAGGCATTTCCACTTGTATTCTGTCTTTGCTCTTAGGTTCTGTGCAAAGGACTCTGGCCTGAATTCATTTTATTGGCTATTTTAGATTGTTTTCAGGTTGCATACATACAGTCTTAAACTGGCTCCTTGTAGTCCAAGACGGTCTGCCTGTGCCATGATGAAGGGAATATTCTGACCAGTGGCATGATTATAGAACCGCCTGGTTAGTACTTTCTAGAGCATGAATATTAATTTGGAGAAAAATGAATCTTCGTTGCATTATGAGCCTCTTCACTAGGACAGCCTGACTGCGGCGTAACCAGTTTAAAGGAATAGCCTCAGGACTGCCTGCCCTATCTGCCCTCACAAAGCTACAGGCTCTATAAAAGCTAAAGAGTTGCATGGCAGAAGATAGGAGGCCCAGAATTCTAAATGTGAAATTTCCTGAGCTAGACCTTCTGCGGTAGAGTGCCATTGCTGCAATGATACACTATCAGTGCAAGTGTCTCCAAACCTCCTTTCAAAACTAATGCATTGCACGGGAGAATCCCTATCCCATTTAAGTTGTCTTTAGATCAGCAAATCTGTATTCCTGGGATTCCTCCGGGCTGAAAGAGGAACCACAAGGCATGATAACAGAGATTCATTCAGGCAGGCCTAAGAAATTCCAACTGAAATACTCACAATATTTAAAAAAAAAAAAATTGCTCTGGATGCTTGTTAAAAATGTTAAGGAAGACTCCATTCAAACTACTGCAATGTGGGTCAACTACATTGAAACAAAAAAGAGAGGTGAGTTCAGAAGCTCTGGCATGAGCTGCTGGGAAAGTGCTGGAGGACCCTAAGGAGGGGGCTTGTCAATGGGATTAGGCCCCAGGGTTTGTCCGCCAGTGCTTATCACTGAGCTCCTAACTTTGTCACATAGACTTGGAGATAAGGGCACTAGCCTTATAGATGTTTACATTTCTCGGAGAAGATTTACATCTCAAAGGCAAATTTGCAAATTTGCTAAGTAAACAGAAGTCAAGGGCCTGTAGGTCAAAAGAAAGTGTCCAAAGTTAAGTCCTGCTGAGAGGATCATTAAGGCCATCTTGGTCAACAGGTGAGAGGAGCTCCAGGGAACCATGAAAGTACTCAGGAGAGAAGACGTTTTAAACCACTGGCACACCCATAGAGTGAGAAGAGAGTACGATGTACCAGTCAATTAAGAGCTTCATGCCCCCTTCGGTCTTTAGTAGGAATTGATGTTTTAACTGTTTTTAACCAATTCTGCAGAGTCAGGTAGAAAAGGCTTTGAGGTAGAAGTGGAAAATCATGCCAGGCACTGAGCTTATGGGTCAAACCTAAAGTGATGCTCAACATTCCCTCTTTCTGTCTAGTCCTCATCCATCCTTCCCACTTACATATTTTCAGGTTGTATCTCACCCCTTCATTTTTCCAGCCATCTTACTTGTCCTGGAAGTCATCCAGCATGTCTCCCTCCCTTAGTCCACTCCATTGAAAACAGGAGGAAACATGATTTGAATTTGTTATTAGGGTATGAATGCATAGTATGACTGCAATGAATAATGGAGATATACTTAAAAACTAAAGATAAGATATCATAATGTTAAGGGGCACCTGGTTGGCTCAGTGGGTTAAGCCGCTGCCTTCGGCTCAGGTCATGATCTCAGGGTCCTGGGATCGAGCCCCACATCGGGCTCTCTGCTCGGCAGGGAGCCTGCTTCCCCCTCTCTCTTTGTCTGCCTCTCTGGCTACTTGTGATCTATCAAATGGATGGAATTTAAAAAAAAAAGATATCATAATGTTAAGAACTCAAGTTTCTGCAAAAAAGGTTGAAGACTGGTTACTGCTGAAGTGGTTGGAGCTGTGGTGGCTTTCAATTCAACATCACATGCTAGAGCAACAGCACCAAGCAGCTCATGTGTTTGGTCCTCTGGCTATTAGTGGTTTATCCTTCTTTTCCCGATATCCAGGGAAAAGCACTGGATATCAGGAAAGTCTAATGATGCCTAATACCATCTGAAGATGGTCTGGCTTGTCCAGTAGTATCAGCATATTGAAGGAGAAGGTTATTGATTTTTTATTTAGTTCCTTTCTAAAGAAACAAAAGCCAATTCTGCACCAAACACAGGGACAGCTTTCCAAAGATCCTCTTCCTTGGCCCCATCAAAAACCATTATTCTTACTTTATGGGTAAGAAAATTAGAATTTCACAAGATAAATATCATGTCCAATGCAAATGCTATAGTTAGAGCTGAACCCAATAAGACTATTGCAGAACCCCAGTATTAACCACATTGATATCCTGAGTCAGATGCTGTTATGGAAAAAAAAAAAACAAAACTGCACTGTACAGTTGTTTAAAATGGCAAGAAAGGTTTTATTCAAAACTATTGCAGTAGGGGGTTCAGACTATTGCAATGCAGGAGAGAGAATGAACTCAACTTTGAATACAATTGGGACAAGTTAGGCTGTATAGCAATGGGTAAAGTGAGGCAGTGGATAGAAAATTACCAAGTGGAACTTGGTTAGATATCAAGAGTGAAAGAGGAAGTTGATTAGACATCAAGGGTGAAGGAGAAGGAGTTAGAGTGGATATCAAGGGTGGGGATTCTTGATAAACTTGTTTAGCAGGATTCTTTGTTAAAACTGAGATCAGCTGCCCTATAACCCAGCAATTGCACTACTGGGTATTTACCCCCAAAATACAAATGGTAGTGATATGAAGAGGCACGTGCACCCCAAGGTTTATAGCAGCAATGCCCACAATAGCCAAACCATGGAAAGAACCTAGATGTCCATCAACTGATGAATGGATAAAGAAGATGTGGTATATAGATACAATGGAATATTATACAGCCATCAAAAAATGAAATTTTGCCATTTGCAACCACATGCATGGAACTAGAGAGTGTTATGCTGAGGGAAATTAGTCAATCAGAGAAAGACAATTATCATATGATCTCACTGATATGAGGAATTTGAGAAACAAGACAGAGGATCATAGGGGAAGGGAGAGAAAAATGAAAGGAGAAGAAACCAGAGAGGGAGACAAACCATAAGAGACTCTTCATCTCATAAAACGGAGAGTTGTTGGAGTGGAGGGGTTGGGAACGACAGGGTGGCTGGGTGATGGACACTGGGGAGGGTATGTGCTATGGTGAGTGCCGTGAATTGTGTAAGACTGATGAATCACAGACCTGTCCCCCTGAAACAAGTAATACCTTAAATGTTAATTAAAGTAAACAAACAAACAAACAAAACCCAACTGAGTTCAGCAGCCCAAGGTGAGAAGTAGGGGTGAAGGGAGGACTCAGGAGCCTGGCTAGATTTTGGTCAAAGACAGAGTCCTTGTCAATGCAATAGTGAGTTAAACAGCTGAAGATATTAGAGCTTAGAATGTGGGGGAAAAAAGGTATATAAAATTATTTTTAAAGTCATTTTGGACAGAAATTTGGCTAGTTTGTACATTCTGGTTTATGATGATAGGCTTTGGAAAACTCTTGGGCCTCATTTCCCAGTGGCCTTGCCCTGATTAAATTACTATGATTTACAAGAAACAATAACATGCCAATATATATTGTGATATGGAGGAGGGAAGATAAGAGGAATAACATGGAAATGTTCCACATTTTTTATTGTGTTTCAATGTCTATTTCTTTCATATAGGTTACATGGGAGCAAATTTTGCCTCCCCAAGATATGCCTTTTTGTATACTGTTTTCCTTAAGCGGTTGATTTTTTTAAAGTTTATTTACTCACTTTTTTAAAGTAATCTCTACACCCAAAATGAGATTCCAACTCAAAACCCTAAGATCAAGAGTCACATATTCTTCTGACTGAGCCAGCCAGGTACCCCTTAGACTGGTTATTTTTAAGAAACTGCAGACACAAGAGAAGCTCTGGAAACTAAGTAGAAGTTACCCTTTTGTAAGAGACATTTAAATGTATAAGAAAAGTCTCCATTTGCTAAGAGTGTCTCCCTCAGTACCAGGGAGGTGGGGATGACTCCTAAATCTCTAGGAACTTCTCAATGGAGAAGGCATGCACTTCAATCTGGTAACAACCTTGCCCTTGTTCACTGCGCTTTTTCTGGTAACCTCCCACAACGGACTCCCCACTCCCAACATTTAGCCTTTAGCTAGAGATAGCACTTAAGGTGATGTCTTTGACCATTTTGAGGAGTTACTCAGTTTTCCAGGATCTCTGCCATGTCTACAGAAGCATGCCATTTAAACTTTGATTTTGTCTTGTTAATCTGTCTCATGTCAATTTGATTCTTAGGGCCAGCTAGAAGAACTCTGAAGGGAAAATAAAAAAATTTTTTCCTCCTCAGCAAGGTACAAACCCCATTCTCCAGATTTTTTTAGTCTATCTCATATTTTCATTCTCCCTCCTTCTCATCCAACTTGATCTTTCTCTTTTTGTGCTGTCTTCATTTCCAAATAGAGAAAAAAAAAAGGAGACTTATTTTTTCTTTTTATATCTAGAGTCCTAGTTTCAATTTTATTCTATTTTTTTCATAATTTTTAGGTTTTTTAAAATGTTAAGTTAGTTACTTTCCTTCTTTAAAATGTGTTATAGCAAGAGAGAAACTATACTCAACTATTTTAGGACATATGCAACTTTAAATTATCTGCAAAAGCCAGCTGAGTTCTAGAAACATTGGTATGCAAGAGCATGTACTCGAAACTATTTGGTTTCCAAAGGTCCTTCATAACATCCAATCCTGAAACAACAAACATCCTTTTGCTCTTGAAACTGGTTCAGGACAGAATAGAAAGAACAAGGCCTGCTGGTAAAAGCATTGGAGGTAAGCCGACCATTTGCTTAACAAAGCAAGGCTTTACCTCTCCAAAGGCTTTCATCTGAAAACTGGGTTTGGAACCAAGTAGAAACAAACCCGCTCCAGTGGGATTCATCACTTCCTGGTTTCAGACGGTTCCAAAGAATGGACTCTTTTGTGTTTTCCTGCTATTCACATTTTTAGTCAGCTCCAAAACTCGAGGTGTGCTTAAATAATGATGGCTGGTACACACTTCGTTTTCTTCAACTGGGGATTCAGATTCTTATTTTCCCAGAGCAAGGTGAAACTGCTTTTCAACTCAGCACACTAAAAGCTGATGCAAAATAGTATGAAAGGGACAGTCCTTCATAATGAGAAAGATAATTGGAAACATACAGTCTCTGCTGCCCCCTCTAACTGCCCTACAATTTTTTTTTTTCTTGGCTTTTGTAAGCGATGGGTTTCCTTCTGAGAAGAGGGGGTAAAAAGGGGAGGTCCTTAGCTGTACAGATACTGCTAAAATCAGACATTTGTTTCCAACATGCTGCTCAGAAAGCTATTTGTTCCCCATATTCTCAGTTTTGTGTAATTAATGAGAGCTGCATTATTTACATCTGTGTACGCTAGAAGTTTGAACACAGTGCTAACCGACAGAACACAGTTTCACCTCTGACGCCTTTTAAGAGTGGTCTCTTTTGAAACAGAAATAAAAAATACAAAATAAAACTAAAACAAACCACAGACAAGTACTGCTTTTGCCTTCCAACGTGCCTAACTGTAAAACTCCATTCACTGGCTGATCTGATGTACCTTTTGATGAGGGAACAGAGGCAAGCTGAGGACAAAGCAGAAGCTGACACCCTGCAACCTCCCCCGCCCCCCCCACTCCTGGATGGGACATGTGTGACATTCTTCCAGGAATCTCCCAACTATTTTAGCCTTGCTAGAGGGGAAAATCTTGAGGATGGCAAGACCTCTGGTATCTGGTATCCTCCAGGTCCTCTTTAGCATATTAACATTCTTTTGAAACCTCCATTTTTCCTTACCTCCCCCAAGCCCATGATATATAACTTGCCACCCCTCACAAGCCCAGGGCAGCAGCTCTTTCTGTCCTGTCCCTGTTCTTTAATAAACCACTATTTTGCACCAAAGACGTCTCAAGAATTCTTTCTTGGTCGTTGGCTCCGGACTCCACCCCCACTGAACTCACCTAGGTTCTAAAACTAAATCACTTTCAACAAATCCTGGATGTTATGATCACAAGTGCACACTGTTTGCACTCAGAAGTGGGTCTGGTCAACTTGAAGCCAAGGATAAGAAACGAAAAGCACGGAATCACTAATATTCGGGCCTAGCTCCTGCCAGAACACTTTCAAAGACCACCAAATTCCGGTGAGAGAGCACAAAGGGACAATATTCTATCTTTGAGTGAAGATGATTAAGGACACCTAAACCCGTTTTAGTTTATTGGGACTTAACATTGACCAAGCAACACCTGTAGATATAGAAAAAGAGGCTTTTTTTTTTTTTAAACTAACAAAACCACGATACAACCTTTTATAGAAGAAATCTGTTTCTATTTGACAAGGCCTTTTATGACAAGGCTGAAAACGGCGCTGACTTCTCCGAGGTTTTGTTTTATTCTTTTGTTTGGAACCTATTCTGTGTCTTTATTTTGCTTGACTCTGTGTGGGTTTCCATGCATTCTGTGAAGACGGTCACCTCTCCCAGCCCTGAAGGAGCGGCCATACCTGTCCACCCTGGCCTACCTTTTGGTTGTCCCTTCAAACCTCGGAGACTGTCCCAGCAACTTAATTTTCTCTTTAATGGCCCCCAGTGGTCGAGGGTGTGCTGACACCGGTTCGAGACTCGAATGGGATGATCTCAGCCATTCAGGCTGACTGGAAGCCAGACCCTCAGGCAGCAGCTTTTAAAGTGTGTGAATATATACCAAAATATATACGGTCAGGGGGGCTGCAAGCCTACGCCCCACCAGTGCCAGGTGATGTGCAGAGGCCGCCTGGGCTGGGGCTGCTGGAGTCCGGGCTCCAGACCAGCCTGTTCCCTGTGGGGATACCAGCGAGCGGCAGCGACGCAGACAGCGAGTGGAGAACAGGCCCACCAGCAACGAACACGGGGGTTAAAAGAAAAAGAGAAAAGAAAGAAAAGGAAGAAAGGGAGAAAGAAAGGAAAGTAGGAAGGAAGGGAGAAAAGAGAGAGAAAAAGAAAAGAGAAGAGAAGAGAAAAGAAAAGAAAGGGAGAAAGAAAGGAAAGTAGGAAGGAAGGGAGAAAAGAGAGAAAAAGAAAAGAGAAGAGTAGAGAAAAGAAGAGAGAAGAGAAGAGAAAAGAAAGAAAAGAAAAGAAAAGAAAAGAAAAGAAAAGAAAAGAAAAGAAAAGAAAAGAAAAGAAAAGAAAAGAAAAGAAAAGAAAAAGAAAAGATGGCACCGCCTAGTCTCGGTCCTCAGCGAAGACGCGAGCAGGCCCTCACAGGGCCCCGAGCCTGCGCTCCAGGCCGAGCCCGCGAGCCCCGCCCACACACACGCCGGGCGCCCCGCGGTACCGCGAGAAGCGAGTCCTGCACACAGGCCGCCTCTTGGTCCTTACAGCCCCGGGGCTCTGGTGGACCCAGGAACTCCACTGGTTTTCAGAGCTGGGTGCTTTGGGGGCTCCTCTCTCAGGTGCAGGACTTAAAAGTTTGGGGGTACCTGGTGTGGGTTCACATCCTTCGGTTCTCAGGGAGAGGCTCCAGGGTTCGAGTTCCCTCCCGAGTGTGGGTGGCGGCGCGCCCGGGTGTGGGTGATGGCCAGGCGGTGTCCAGCCTCTCCTACCTGCCTCTCGGGGAACTTTCTCTTGTGGTGGGATGCTGTGGGGTCGCTCAGCCAGCTGCGCCCCCTGTAGCTCCAGATTCGGAATGTTCCACGGAGGGACGGAGCTCAGGCGTCTCTGACGTCGCC
The DNA here is from genome assembly GCF_964662115.1 of Mustela nivalis. Lineage (NCBI taxonomy): Eukaryota > Metazoa > Chordata > Mammalia > Carnivora > Mustelidae > Mustela > Mustela nivalis. The sequence goes on along the minus strand of NC_139031.1, from coordinate 26,144,553 downwards.
ATCTTGAATCCGAGCCTGGTGTTGACCCTCGAAAGCTGAGGGTAATAACGCCCGGTTCGAAACCAGTCAGCCACCGTGGGCAGGAAATGGAGTGAATATCTTTCAGGATTTTCTGTCAGACTTCTCACACCCACCAGACCTGTTAGACCTGAAAGAGGTACCCAGACTAAGTAAAAATCTTACTCTCAGGTTCAAGCGATCCTTGAATGAATTCTAGTGGGTAAAAAACAAACCCACACCCCAAATAGTATCCTAGTTCTTGTATAAGGGCTTTTCCTTTCATGAGCATTGTTGTTAATGATACTCTACACAGTATTTGCTGAATGAATAAATCTTGAGTCTTTTATTATTCATTTATATATTTTTTAAAGATTTTATTCCTTTATTTAAGAGAAGGAGAGAGTACGAGTAGGTAGAAGGGCAGAGGGAGAGGGACAAGCAGATTCCTTGTTGAGCCCGGAGCCCCATGCACAGCTCCATCCCAGGACCCCAAGATCATGACCTCAGCTATGTCCAAGGCTTAACCAACTGAGCCACCCAGGTGCCATTATTTTTTATTTTTTTTATTGCACAATAACACGTTTTGTTTGTAGATGTTATAGAGAAATGCAATTGAGTTTTATATATTGATTTTTAATTCTATTAATTTATCTGCATCATCTTTGGGAATTTTCTACTTATGTTATATGTATATATGAATAACAGTTTAATTTTTTTCCTCTTTAATCATTATACTTTTCTCTCTAGTGCCATTTGAATAGAAATGGGGAGGGAAGATGTGTCTATCTCATTTCTGATCTTAGAAAGTTTTCAACATTGTGCCATTCAACATATTTGCTGTAGTTCCTCTTTTTTGATCTTGATCCTTATTTTTATAAGGAAAATCTCTTCTATTTTTAGTTTCTGAGATTTTAAAATTTTACCACGAATTGATATTGAATTAAATCAAATGCTTTATCTTCATTCACTGGAATGATCATATTCTTTTTCTTCTTTAGTCTGTGTATTGGAAAGCCATTGTCACTAAACAACTGCAAATCACCCCAAAACTCAGTGACTTTTTTTTCTTTTCTTTCTTTTGTTTTGAAACTTAGTGATTTAAAACAACAATCATCTGTGTCAGATCTGTTCATTTCTCTCTGGCCGCAGTAAGTAACCTGGCTTAGTCCTAGGATAAAAGGAAGAAAGTCCACGCTGCCACCAGTGAGAACAACTTCAAAATTCCATGGCAAAGGGCATGGGTAGAGGGAGGGGTCAGTAACAGATAATCCACACTTCAGTCCTTGGTTACAGTTATTCACAACCCTTTCCATGCAGAATACATTTATTCCCATCCAGGATCTCCATAATCTCACTATGCATAGCCAGAGGCTTAAGATCAGATCAAGATGTTACTCCTGTTGATCTAGAGACCAATAAACAAACAAAAGTCAAATTATCATCCTCATTTATAGGCAACATTGAACCATGGACAGGAGAACCATAAGTGCTCTCAGATAATGGGAGAAGAGAGGCATATAGCAATCACTAGTTAAAGGCAATTCTGAAAATGCTACCATTTCCACTTATACGGAGGTAGGAAATATTACTTGATCAACTTACATTGCTGTCTAACAATGACTTCCCATCACTGTTTTCTTTGGCTCTTGCCTCTAAGCTCTGGAATATTAATTGTTTCTCATTATCCTTCCTGGACTTAGAGAGTGTGCTTTTAGGGGGAGCACTGCACAGCTTTGTCCTGCATACCGCCTGTAGAAAGTTGAGGACTGTTTTTTTTTTTTTTTAAATCTCCAAGAGTTTCGGTCCCTTTAGCCCAGGCTGGTGGCACTTTCGCTAATAGAGATCTATTAAAAGTTTGTTGATGACCTTTGCATTTGATTTCACTTCACGGATCCTTTGTCAAATGTTGCCCCTATAGTTCTTTTAAAGGTATTTCTTGCTTTAGGCTTAATTATGGGTATTTTTGGATCCTATTTCTATGGAACCATATCTTTAAGCTTTCTAGGTGTCTTTTTTTTCTTTTCTTTTTTTTTTTTTTTAAGATTTTACTTATTTATGTGTTAGAGAGAGTGAGAGTACACATGGGGGAGGGGCAGAGGGAAAAGCAGGTTCTCCCTGGAGCAAGGAGCTGGGTAATCAATTTCAGGACCCTGGGATCAAGACCTGGGCCAAAGGCAGACACTTGACCAAATGAGCCACCCAGGTGTCCCTCTAGGAGTCTTTTTATTCATCTGGAAGGGTCTACTAGGTACCACTTGAATTTTTTCATAGTTTTTAACAAAGGGCATGACTGTTTAATCTTTGTTTTTTACTACCAAGCTTAATCAAATGGCCACAGTTTTGATTTAATCTCCTCTGCCCCCGCCATCATAATTTGAAAATATTCTATTCTCTGGAGAGACATTGAGGAGAGGCACTTTTATTTTTCAGCCTAGCAAGTTCTGAGCTCTTTATATGCCTTCTAAAGTCTGTTTATAAGCTGGCCATACTTTTCTGAATTTGTCTTTACTTTGTAGTGTCATTTTGTACAAGCAAAAAGGAAAAGCTGACGTTTTGAACATCCTGCCTGAAAAACATCTTTCCCAAGACTACACATTCATTAGGTACATTTTTTATCTTGCATGTTATACTAAGCAACAGTTTTGCCACTAAATAACAAAGGTCATCTTTTTTTTTTTTTTTTTAAGTGTCCTGTAATAGTTCCTTTGCCACTTTTCAAGACTCATAACATTTTCCTCACTTTCCACTATCTGGTTTCAGACCAATGCTACATAGGATGGTAGTATTCATTTCCATTGTTTCAATATTGTAGGCATTTTCCCTATGTTCTTGCATTTCCATAAGTGCATTCACTTATGAATACACCCAGTCCTTACTTTTTCTAACCAAAGGACATCAAGAGCTGACGGTCTACTTACCATTCAAAATTTTTCTTCTCTCCTTATAGATAGTTTCTTCTAACAAATATGGCTTAGCTGAATGATTCCATATTAACTCTAATCTGTTTATTAGAACCAAACTGGAATAACTGAAGCTTTCATCTCTAGCATGCTTGTCGTTTTGTTAATTTTAGTTTTGTACTTGAGACTATACACATCAAGATGCATTCTGGATATGTATACCCTGACTCTTTTTCTGTTAAGACGAGATCCTGTTTTAATTCTTCCTCGTACCGTACGGCATCTCCCTGCTTTTGACACCTCTTTTACCTTTTATCATCTTGTTAAATTTGGGCAGGATTCAGTATTTTGCTATTTTTTCAATGATGCATATTGTTTCGCTTTCCTTGTTCTCCTGGTTGCATTTAGCTTTCTTTCTAAAAAGGTAAGGGAAAATGTCAGTTTTACAGAATGAATCAAACTTTTGAACTGTGTTGATACATATCTGATTTTCTTTGAAGTAATCTTTTGTTGGTCCTCTTTTTTTTTTTTTTTAAAGATTTTATTTACTTATTTGACAGACAAAGATCACAAGTAGGCAGAAAGGCAGGCAGAGAGAGAGAGGAGGAAGCAGGCTCCCTGCTGAGCAGAGAGCCCGAAGCGGGGCTAGATTTCAGGACCCTGAGACCATGACCTGAGGCAAAAGCAGAGTCGTTAACCCACTGAGCCACCCAGGCACCCTCCTGTTGGTCCTCTTAAGGTCAAATCCTGTGCTCTTTTCTCATCACTGCACAAACATTTGGCCTCAGGTGGATTAGATATGCAATTGCTTGGGTGAATCCAAATAAATCCAAATCCATTTTTGAAAAACATAATTTATAGTGAGTTTTCCAATGAAAAGAAACATCATTTTTGCATATGAAGAATTCTTTCTGTATCTATCTACCTATCCAGCTATACATATAGAAAGAACATAACTCTTTTATAATCATATGATAATAAGAAAAATAAAATAGTGTTCATGGTTAAAACATTAGATATATATTGGTTGGGATTCTAGAGTATACAGAAATCATATAGACTGTATGATGTAACCCTGAGGAGGAGGAAATATATACAGATGGTACCCAACTAACAGAGAAGTGGTAGAGTAGATCCCAGCAGTAGGACTTAGACTATCTGACTTCTAATCCCGTCTCTGCTCTGTCCCAGCTATGGGGCTTGAGGAAGTCACTTAACCTCTCTGTATTCTCATTTGTAAAGATGGAGAAATGGCATCTCCCTGATAAAGTTGTTATAAGAATTGAATTGATATATGTGAAGAGCTTAGAGTAATATCTGGCAAATAATAAGCACACAATAGATGCTTACTATTATTATGTGACTGTTGACCTTACACACAATTTTCCACAAGTCAAAATAAGGTTTTTTTGTGATATACATATGCATTTATGTATATACGTTCTTCGGCAAGATAGCAGTTTTGTGTGCATGGAATAGAGAACGAATTGGCAGACCTCTGTAGTTTTAATTATAGTTTTGTATTACTACTTTACAGATATTGGCTTTTAATTTCTCACAGCTTAAAGTAATTCTGACATATAAAAATGATTTCTTTCAGAGACAGAGTTTATGCTATTCATTGCTGTATATGAAGAATATATTCTCTGGTGTTCAGAAGATCAGAAAATCTGATTCCTGTTCAGGGCATACCCACTTGTACATTGTTCACTGACAACTGCTTCCAAACCCCAAGGGGCCCAGGGGTCCAGCTCTGTGCTGTCTTAGTCAAGAAACCACCCCTATTTCTTACAGGACTGTGAGTTTCTTACAGTAGTCCTTTAGCTTACAGTTGCAAATAAGTGAATCCCCTAAGAAAGTGACTTAAACAGTGGTAGTACTATTGCATACAAAAGTTCTGGAGCGAGACAGCTCCATATTGAGCTCAGAAGCTTTCTGGCAATACTGAAAGCCCATCTTCTCACCTTGTTAACCTCATAGTATTGCACGAGTCTAAGGATGCTGTGGAAAACTGCTAGATACCAGCTCAAAGTCTTTTCTCCTCAGGGCGCGGGTGGCTCAGTGGGTAAAGCCTCTGTGTTCGGCTGAGGTCATGATCCCAGGGTCCTGGGATTGAACCCCGCATCGAGCCCCACATCGGGCTCTCTGCTCAGCAGGGAGCCTGCTTCCTCTCTCTCTGCCTGCTTCTCTGCCTACTTGTGATCTCTGTCAAATAAATAAATAAAATCTTAAAGAAAAAAAACGTCTTCTCTCCTCTGCATCTTTTTTTACTAACAGAATGACAATTTTATTTGCAAAGGCTACTTGTCTAGCTTTAAAAAAAAAAAGTCAAAGGAACTCCCCTTGGATGCCACTGACAGTCAAAAGACTTCTATAAAATATCACTTTTTTTTTTTTTAAGTATCTAAACATATTCCTTGGAACATTTTGGGGGCTTTGATTTCATTATAAAGTGATTCATGCTCAGATATAAAAACTCTTAGGATGGAAAACCTTAAAATTAAAATAAAAAATTATCTCCCCCCATTCCACTCTTATACTCCCAATTTTCACTCATCAGAGAGGCTTCTGTTAACAGTTTCTTGTATATTCTTTAAATGATATTATTTTATTTTAATTTAATTTTATCTTATTTTATTTATTTTATTTGTAAGGAGACTCCATGGCCGGCATGGAGCCCAACACAAGGCTTGAACTCACGACCCTGAGATCAAGACCTGGATGCTTAACCAACTGCCTGCTTAACCAACAGGCAACTCTAAATGACATCACTTTAAATGTCTTTTATTTACTGCATAATTTCCCTCTTAGACTTCTATTTTTTCTCTTACAACCACCCCAATTCCATTACTTGTCTATGTATTCTGAGGCAAGTAGACTAGAAATCATTTTTGGAACTCTACAGAGACACTGGCTTTCTTTATCAAAGAGAGTATGTTCATTTCAGAAAAGAATTAACAAGACTCCCTTTTGAAGCACTAAACCCTGTGATGATTGTAGCTGAAATGATGATGGCCAGTGATGGTGTGTGTATGTGCATTTTTGTGAGCAGATTACTGTCATCTCACCTCTATTATATTCTCCAGTTTTAATAACTATGGCAGTGAGATGTGCTGGTCAGTCACAGATTTTGTAAATGGTCTGCCATCTTTAGCAGCAGGTAATATTTTATATTTTGTTTCAGCACAAAAGGTATGAATTGTATCCTTTTACTGGCACATTATAAAGCAAGATGCAAGATTTTTAAAATGCGAAGCATGTCATGGGTACATATGCTGGAAGATCATGGCAGAGAAAAATGACCAAGGTCAATACATTTGAAGCTTGCTATAAAATACAATATACTTTAAGGTGGGGTCATTTTGGATTTCTTCCAAGTCATTTAGGTCCAAAGAACCTAAGAACCTTATTAAATAGGGGTTGTCCTGGCCAATGTTATAATGTCCTTTTAAGTCTCTCAGCTTACTTTTCGCACACAGTTTTGCCTTTCCTCCAGAGACTATTTAATCCAGTCCTTCAGGAGGTCTCAGACTGTCTCTCTTTCCTACTATTCCAAAGGTACTAGTATTCATTTACATCTTAAGTCACCATGTTGGGATCTGATCTCTTACTCTGAGTGTACAAGGTGTCTTTTACCTTGATTCTTTAATTAAAGGAGTATACACCATCTTGAATGAGCTGGGACTTTCTGAGCGACCCTTCAACCTCACTCTGTCAGCTGAGAAGAAAGATAACCCTTCATTTAATATGTCATCATTTCAAAGACAGTCTCACAGATGGTTCCCCAATTTTTGCTTATAATCAAGTAACTTGGTAAAGAACACCAAGGAAAAACATCTCAATTTTTTTAGTGGCAGGACAGACTTTGTTTTTCATTTTGTTTTAAGATTTTATTTATTTATTTAAGAGAGAGAGTATGTGTGCATGCCAGCAGGGGTGTGAGAGGGACAAGTAGACTCCACATTGAGTGTGGAGCCCCATACGGGACTTGGTCTCACGACCGCAAGATCATGGCCTGAGCTGAAACCAAGAGTCAGATGCTCAACTGACTGAAGCACCCAGGTGCCCCAGGATAGACTTTGGTTTTGAAGATTCCCCCACACCCAAGTGCTGCCGTGTAACTGCCTAACTTTTTGCTTTCTGCTTTGAAAAGATGAAGTTCCCCCTGCCATGGTTTCAGTCGTGGCAGGTAAAGGTGCTATATTATATTAGTGAGTTTGTGATAAAGCCACATCACAAAATGGCAAAGCATAGGGCTGTGATGATTGCCAGTCCTTGACACCCTGATTGGGTCTGTTGGCAATTATTTTAGAGTGTGAAATAATATCAGATTTAATTCACAAGTAAGGGGCAGTAGAAAATACTGTTGTGAGATAAGCGATACCATGTAAGACATCTTAGCAACTCCAAAAAGGGTTGTCACAGCTATTATGCATCTTTCCTGGGCTTGAGATACAGTAGATGTTTCTTTAGGATCTGAAATTCCATCAACGACATTTATGATTCTTTTAGGAGTTTTGTAATGGGGGTGCCTGGTGGCTCCTTCCATATAACATGTGACTTTTGATTGCAGGGTTGTAAATTCAAGCCCCATATTGGGTGTAAAGATGGCTTAAACAAACAAACAAACAAACAAACAAACTTAAAAAAGAAAAGCAGAATATGCAAAAAAAAAAAAATTGTAATGTACTTGAACGACCAGATAAGCTGATTTGTGGGAAACTGGATTCTTGTTATCTATCCAAAGTCTACCTAATGATTTTTCAATATGTACCTTTGTGTGACTATCTTTTTTGAGAATTTAAATCGCTCTTTCATACTCTTATTATTATATATAATCATTTGGCTGAGTGTCAGAAAGAACTTAAAAGGAGAGCTGATGAGATAAAAAGGGAGTTAGCTGAGTGACTCCACTAACTTTTAATATTTGACGGGAGATAATGCCCCAGCATTTAAGTACGCTTTAGTCAGTGTTTATGGTTTTCTGTATGAGAAAAATTCACTCATTAATCCCATCTCTTTATCTGGTTAAAGTATACATTGGGATTCTAAACGTAAGTAGACTGGAATTCACTATTCTTTTAAGTAATAAAAATTCCATTAAGAAAATGAGTTTATATGTGGGCCCACTTTTACGTTCCTTTATTCAGAAACTTCCTCAGCTTTTAGAATAATAATCATTCATTTGTAAAACCAAAATCAGTTCCAGGGCAGGGTTTTTGTGTGTGTGTGTGTGTGTATGAAAGTAATAAAAGTGGTTAAAATAATGATTCACTGAAAAAAAGAAAGAAGAAAGTTCCAAAGCAAAATCTACATTAGACTAACCTTTTTTCCTTTTCTTAAAAAAATCTTTTTATTTTAAGGAAGAGAGCGAGCGAGCGAGCGCACACGAGCAGAGGGTAGGGAGAAGCAGACTCCCCGCTGAGCAGGGAGCCCAATGCGGGGCTCAATCCTGGGACCCTGAGATCATGACCTGAGCCAAAAGCAGATGCTTAACTGACTGAGCCACCCAGGCGCCCTAGGACTTACTTTTTTTCAGTTTATAGTTATAGAATATATTACCCAGAAAATATGAGTTTTGTATTTAAATCCAACCAACATCTTTGGGAAGAAATGTGACCTCGTCGAAAGCAAAGAATGCCGGTGGTTAACGTGAAGGGCAGGTTTGCAGGATGTTTCGGATTGAACATTTGCTAAGTGAAGAAGCACCCACATCTCTCTGTCATCCAGGACACTCGGATCGCAGTGCTGTGTGTTATTAAAACTACTACCCAGCCATTGTGTGGATGTCGGTCCTCCCAAGGAAAAATCTGCAACCAATTCAAACGAAAGGCTACTTGGGCTAATAAAATATTAGTAGTTGCCAGAGTACGATTCTTCATATTTATCCCCAAACAGCTCCAGTTTTTTTTTTTTAGCTGGTAAGGAGGTCTATAGCTAAATAACAAGAAGCAAGAATTTCCTCAAACTACTATTAAATTAATGAAATAAGGAGGCCATTATACTGACGTGGCCTTGCATCATCATGGCTGACATAAAACCAAACTCTGAGCTTATAAATGCCTCAAGGTTATGAAATCAAAATGCCAAGGACAACCAATCACAAAGAGCCAACGGGGCGTTAAGTTGTAGCTGATCTAATAATTGCCTTTCTTGGCTTCCACACTTGCTCTGTGGTAAGCGTTTCTCCTCGTTCTTGTCAGCAGAGTGCTTCTAAACACATTTCAAATTGAATTTTGCTCAAAATAAACTCAAAAATTTTAATGGGCCTCAGTTTACTTTTTAATATTACCTTAAGTCAAGGAGGGTATGATGGGGATGATCGAGGATACAGGGGCTTCTATAAGATCCAAATGCAGCAAGTGCAGCTGGTCCTTGGAGGAGCTGAAAAGGAGAAAATCATCAAGCCCCTTTCTGTTTCCCTGTCTCTTTCTGTCTCTGTCTCTTTCTCACTCTCACATATACACACAGGCACACACAAGGCACATATACATACTTTGTCTTGAATGTACATTGGCTTCATTCTTTTTCTTTTAGAGATTGGCTACTTATGCTTAATCCTGAGGTACACCTCATCTTTCAGTTCGAGATTTCTTACTGGCTATTGAAATCTCTGTGTCCCTATTTTTAGATTCCAGGAAGACAGAATCATTTGGTCTTGGATTTGACATCCATACTGAGCCCCGAGCCCATGAATTTATGGTGGAAAGAGAGTCTGAATTCTGGCACAGATGACCAATATGTCACTTTGCCAGTCTGCGTTGCTGTCTGGGGATCCAGGCATGGGAAGAGGCAGCAGCTGAATTAGAGATAAAGGCCTGAGCCAGACGGGGCAGGGTGAACGAGCAGGTGGGGCTGGACAGGAAGGTAATCCTCCATCTCCATCCTTGTTTTGAACTCTGGAGCTTCATTTTTTAGAGTCACCTTAAAAGACGGTACCAGACACACAGAGAAATAATTTTATTTTCTTTCTGTGTACTCCCTTCTCACCCCTACCCTTTCCTATTTCTCTCAGTTCATTTCCTCCTCCTCTTTCCTTCATTTGCCCTTTAACGGCAAACAACAGCCTGAGGAATGCCACAGACAGACTCTGGTGCGTGTGTCAGAGGCCATGAGGGAAAGCTGAAGGGTAGGAGGAGGGCTACGAGACCAGCCAAGCCTGAGTCTGGCTCACAGCGTCTGAAGAAGCAGCCTCATAGTTCATTTCTTGGGTACCTATTTTTGGGCTGGTGGAAATGGGCAAATGCCGGTTTTGACCAACTCTGCTTTATTATTCCTGTAAACAAGATAATTCTACCTAATTTCTAAACTACACAAATGGAGAGATCTAAAAAACCAATTGAAGTGTCAAAACAAATAATACGACAAATACATCCTACTTATTTTTAAAAATACAGTGACCCATGTTGATAACATGGAATGTTTAATTGAATTCTGTTAGTCAATTATAAAAATTTCAGTCATTAGGAAGTAAAGGTTGCCTGTAGTTTAAAGGACCAAACCATCATTCTATATACATCCTTATTATAAACAAATCCGTCTCATTCTTTTATAATTATATTCTATGCTTATTGGCCTGGGCCAGAATCAACCTCAAATGTCCAAACTTTGCAGATAGAAGTGGTTTTGAAAGCACAACTTACCAGGGGCTCATGGAATGGCAGAAGCATTTATATTTGTTCTCTGTCTTGAATCCCCATGTCCATGAATTTATGGTTACTTAACCATTGACCAGTGTTTGATTTTTTTTTTTAAACACAGAAATGGCTGATGATCCAATTTTATCTGATTTAGGTTTGCATTCTTGAGTGTACAAGCTAATGATGCATACATAAAAGAAGGAAATGTGTGTTGAATGTCTTAGAGACCTCTGAAATATTTCTTCTAGAAAATGTCCTATGGAATGATACCATATACACACACTTGATTTCTCACCAGAATAAAACATTAGTGGTACCTCTCAAAGTCATAGCTTGACAATTTAGTACTCAATTAATGATGTAAAGATGCTCATATGCTACTTTCTTTATTACATATTCTCATTAAGTTTCATTAATATGTATCCAATATACACTGCATTCCATGCTATATTGATTTATATAATAATGAGCCTGTCATAATTTATTCTACCAAGTGTTTATAAGATATTCATTTTTACATATTAGTAAATATGTAAAATCTATGTTTAGTGCTAGTATTCAAAATCTAGGAGAAAAATGATTCTTTTGGTATTTCACTTTTGAATGGTATATAATAATTAACAAGGGTACTATATGCTGCTTTGTAGGCAGAAACCAGAGAAAATTGGGTTATGCATCCTTTTTACTCTTGCATTCATTCATGTATAATGTGAAATCAGTTTTCGTGCCTCATAGTTATTAATTTATTTCAAAACAAAAACAAAACCAACCTTACAATCTTGCCAAAGAAACGGAAACAAATTTCTTCCTGGCAGGGACCAGATTAGAGTAAACAAAGTTTATTATGCTGTCCTTCTGCCCATGGCCAGATCATGATCACAGCACTCTGGAATAGTTACAATGATTTGAACATTTTTCTGGTCAGAATCCAAACTGCTTCTTTGTAATACTATAGTGTAATACGTGTAAAGCCATTTAGGACTATAGTAGGTACTGACTTGAATTTATTCTGTGAGATTTATTCAAATTATCTTTGAATGAAGACAATGCAAAAAAAAATTTTTTTTTCAAAAAGAATGTTTTAACATTCTGTGACACTAAGACCTATAAATTGTAACGTAAATGCAATTAAACTGACTTTTAAAAAAGGAAATCTACCTGTATTAGTCTAATACTTTAGTAGGTGTCAGGGATAAACAACATGGGTTTTTTTTTTTTTTTCAATAATTTACAATAAGAATTAAATTTCAGTGCTAAGTGTGAGTGATATTCCAAGTTGGTGAAGGCAAGTAGTCAATTTGAATTCTTTAGTGTTTCATTACACTACAGTAGAACAAAGACGATCTCAGAAAATAGCTGCATCTGAGCTTCATCTTCCTCACTTGTAACATGGAGACAGATGATCTTAAAGGTCTTACCAGATATTACTCCTACTCAGCGGTGTGCAAAGAGCCCAGGGTGGTGCCCATAGTGGGCTTCCATTAGTCAATTCTAAGAACTTGAGCAAAACAAATCTGGCTTTCAGAATCTCTGAAAACAGAGCTTGCTTTTGCTTTTCCTTTGCTTGGCAACTGGATGTGATGAACTTTGGCTTATGGCAAGGCAAGCTTGTTCTTTGCTAGAGAACTTCGTGGACACATCTGCTTCCATGTGTGTTTCAATATAGCAGCATGAATATCATTCAAATTATTAAATAAATGAAGTCAGTTTCCTAAGGGGGCTGCTATCTGCTCTGTCTACTAGTCCTAGGGGGACTGAGCATGTAAAATCATGTTTTGAAAAATATCAGAGAAAATGAGTGAAGAAACTGCTGATCATAGAATTTAGACCACTGACTTCGTATTTCCAATACGGAGACATATTTAAAGCTCTGTGCTTTAAACCTTCACAAATAACTTCAAGAGCACTGCCCTAACAAAATAGAGGGGTTTTGTTTTCTTCGTTTTTTTTTGTTTGTTTGTTTATTTGTTTGTTTTTAAACCGGACAAGATATGGATTTCAGATTTTGTGAGCACAGGAAAAAAAAGTAAATGTTCTCTCCCCGGCTTTCCTGAGCCTTCTTTAAAGCCAGAGAGTTGGTTTCTCATTCAATATTATACATAGCCTTAGAGTGCTGCCACTAAAAGAAGTACAAAACAACTACAAAGTACTTTATGAATATAGATTCTATCCAAAGGCTAAATGAAAATCTATAGCAGAAAACAATAATAAAATTGCACCCAAGGTGGTAGGCACATCATTTTAGCAATTTAATAAAACCAACACACATGTAAACATACGACTTCTCTAATGTATTGAGGGTCAGGTAATAGTTGCGACAGGAATGGATGATTTGTGAATTCATGAATTATTCTTCTGCTTAGTCTTTAATTCTGGAAACTAAATGTGTAAGTCATGTCTTCAGCTTTCATTCTTTGTATTATAGGAAAAGAACTCTTCCATCAGGCCTAAAAATGTAAGTGGAAATATATTTGTGTAATCCAAACACGTTTTTCATTATTAATGACCACAACCTGCCAGTGATGAGGGTACAATTTGCTCTCTGGTACACAATTAAAGGTCCCTAGCTTGTCACTTGGGTTGGAGAGTTGTATGTTAATGGGAGGAAATTGCCACTGGATTCTAGTTCTACCAACTGTATCTTTCTTGGACACATGTTTCTCTACATTTGCCTTATGGGTTTGTTTTGTACAGTGATCATATCTGGCATGCAGTGATTATAGAGTGATATAAAGTCATTTGCTCACATGGCATATGTAAGTCACGGGTCCTGTGGTTTCCATTTAATAGCTATTTGCTCAGCTGTCCTAATTGTTAATAAATGAAGTCCCAGTTCCTTGTTTGAATGCTGCACCACACATGCCCTGTGGGTAAGAGAAAACTCTGTCATTGGCTTCACTTTTGGATGGAATGGAATTCTCTCTCAGCATTTGAAACATGGCTTTGTAAAATCCACCAAGGGTTTATTACAACCTGGACTCAAATTTTCTTCTTGGAGCATTGCGTTCCTTGATAACATGGAATCAAGTTTTATAGGATTATGTCTAGACACAGGATGACTAAAATTTGGCAATAGACCAGTGAGCCCTCCCGTAAATTAACACTAATCTTTCTAAGAAAACTTTAATAGTACAGAGAAAATTATGTCTGTGGAAAGCAATAAAGATATCAATAACGCTGCCAGAGAAATGAAATAAAATCCAGGCTGATCACTTAAATTTCTAGGTGACCTTGTGAACATGACTTAACATGATGTCTGTCCTTCATTGTCCTAATCAGATAAATGGGTGTGATAATGTTGTTGTGAGGAGTAATTGAGACTATCTATGTAAAGAACTTCATATAGCACCAGGCTTACAGACATCCCTCAATATTGATTAGTGGTAGTCATTTGGTACTTAGCACAGGGATTTTTGGTAATTGTGTGGGTGGATGGTGCAATGAAGTAGCATCATAGTTGGGCAATAAACATAATGAAAAGTTACTTTTGTCTCTGCCCCTTTACAATTTACTCACCAAGAAGATTCTTCTCTTGCCAGTAGTTGAAAACAGAGCAGGTTCATGATCTTTAGGTTCATTCTTTTTTTTTATTTTAAATTTTATTTTCATTCTCAGTAAAGATAATAAGAAGTACGCACAGGACTGCGGTTATTTTAAGGTACAAAATGTTCTGTCAAGTGATAAATGTAGTATTCAAAGATCTGCATTCATGTTTCATTCTTTTTTTTTTTTTTTTAAGACAAATGTCTTCTTTTTTTTTTTTTTTTAAGATTTTATTTATTTATTTGACAGAGAGAAATCACAGAGAGAAATCACAAGTAGACGGAGAGGCAGGTAGAGAGAGAGGAAGGGAAGCAGGCTCCCTGCTGAGCAGAGAGCCCGATGCGGGACTCGATCCCAGGACCCTGAGATCATGACCTGAGCCGAAGGCAGCGGCTTAACCCACTGAGCCACCCAGGCGCCCTCATGTTTCATTCTTCCATCAAAACAACACTTCCACTGCTCCTCCTGGGGTCTGCAGTGGGTAAGCTGTGTGGCTGTGTGCCTTCCGTGGGGAAGGGAGCGTGACCCATCTCTGCAGTGTTTTCACTCTCTCCCCTCTGTGTCAGACACACCAGGGATCGATTAGGGGAGGGAGGAGAGATTAGGGGGCAGGACTGCCAAGTTCTTGCTTGACTGATAACCGAACCTGGCATAAACTAGCTTGTTCTCTGGCTCGAGATGTCTCAACCTGGATCTTCCTCTAGCGGCCTCCCGCTGGCTCGCCACTACTCCCTTGGCCAGAGTCTCTAGGAGCATTTTCTGTGTATGACTTCTCCCTGCTGAAGTCCCCTTCACCTTCCCAGCTTGCCATCTGAGCAGAACTTGAAATGGTAGTCCACCAGGAACAATCTCTCATTCATTGCCCGCGTCTTCGATGGGAGTGTAGTTGCTTCCCAAATGTTCTTCTCTACCCTTTCCTCCACAGGGCACGTGTCAAGCATATGGCAGACATCACAGTGTCTCTGTTGCAGGCAACAAGTTATAAACTCTCCAAGTGGTTCCCTGGAAGTCTGCTATCTTCAGGCTAAAAAGAAGGAAGAAATACTGGCCCTCCCTTGCTCTTCTGGCCTCTCTTAGCACAGCCTCTCACCCCTCTGAAGAAGTGTGGGGACCCCACAGGGAGCCACTCCCTCCAGGAAATCTCTTCACAGATCTCCTTCAACACTTGTATGTTACTAAAATGGATAAGGAGGGATTAAAAAAAAACCAGTGAGGATAGTTATATAGTACCTCCTTTGGAAGTTCTGTTAGTGGTAGAATAGCTTTATATTATAGAAATAATAATAACAACCACAATAAAAGTAAATAACATTTATCAAATGGTTACTATTGCCAGATAGTGTGCATGTGCTATTTAATCTGTTAAAAAGAAAACCCTGCTATAGAGTAGGTCCTAGTTTCTAATTCAAAAAACAAATAGGATATTGAAGTAGAGAAAGCTTTAGTTACATGTTCAAGGCCACATAGCTAATTAAAGGCCTGGCATTTTAATTTGAGGGACACACTTAACCACATTGCAAACTGCTTCTTCATTACTATTAAATGAATCAGTGATTATATTAGTCTCACTTTCCATTATCTCCTAGGATTTTACACAGTTCCTGCCAGAAGATAGGTTTCAAATTTTTATTGAATGAGTCAATGTCGGAGGCAGGCCCCTGGCCAGGGCAGCCTCCGCCATTAAAAGATGGCGCCTGGCTAGTTGCCAGGTTAGGGTTGCCTCATGAGACTAAGCGGAATGCCCAAAGAGGAGGTAAAAAGCATTGGTTGCTAGCAAAGTTGTTCGTTTAGGTGCACAGCCTGATTCGCTCCCTCCTGTACCCTGCTCGCTGATTGGTCATGTAAATGTATGTGAGTGTGTAGACTTGCGGAAATAAAGAGAGAGAAGATACATCTGAACTGGGGCTTCTTGTAGTCCTTGCGGGTCGAGGGTGATAAGTCAAAAAAACAAGTGACAAAACTCTAAAGTTTCTATAAAATAGACTATATAGCCTTAAAGGCAAAAGGTCCCCCCCCCCCCCCATTGAGTCAACATATGAATTTCTGGGAGAAGGGCACTATTCAGGCCACAACACATGGGAATGACTGAAACAAACTCTTTTTGGAATATACTCCCAGATTTGTGTTGTCAACTAATTTGAGAAAATGGTAGTGGTATTTTTCAATTAAAAGGTCTTATTTTTAATTTTCATATATTTTTTAAGATTATTATTTATTTGAAAGAGAAAGAGCATGCACAAGCACGGGGGGGAGGAACAGGGCAAGAGGGAGACGCAGCCTCCCCACTGAGCAGGGGACTCCATGCAGGGCTCGATCCCAGGACCTCGAGATCATAACCTGATCTTAAGGCAGACAGTCAAGCCGCTAAGCCACCCAGGCGCCCCTTTCAAGGAAGTTTTTGCTACAACTTAGTTAACCTGGGAGAAACACATGCTCAGAATCGATCAACCTTGTTTTACAAACAGATTTTGTTTGTGGAATCTGAACTCCTTCTAACTCTCTGGTGACTAACAAAATTCATGTAAGAAGTGAGATCAGAGTCTTTACATGTTCTGATCTCTTAGGGCAAATTATTCCGGGGAAACCTGAGTGAGTAGCACATGTCAGTAGGGTCAGCAGTGAACAGAGAAAGGAGACTTGAAATCTAGCTCATTAGTTTGTTACTCTGAAGATTCCCTGTTCATTTAAAGAGGTCAGCCTCTTAGCTCCATTTTTTGGTTTCATTACAGCTTACTCTTGCCTGCAGAACTCTTCTTTGATTTCCAAGTTTTTAGAATTTTCTTGGCAGGATTTGCTAGAGCTGTCCTTAATAGGCTCTCTCTCTCCTTTTTTTTTTTTTTTTTTTAGATTTTATTTATTCATTTGAGACAGAGAGAGAGAGGGCGGGGGGAGAGGGGGAGAGCGCGTGTGCATATGAACAGGGGGAGAGGCAGAGGTAGAGGGAGAAGCAGACTCCCCGCTGAGCCGGGAGCCCAGTGTGGGACTCCATCCCAGGAGCTTGGGATTGTGACCTGAGGCGAAGGGAGACGCTTAACCATCTGAGCCACCGGGTGTCCCCCTCCTCCGACCCTGCAGTAGTCTCTTAATAACCAGTTTTGGAATTCTCTGTAATAAATGCTTTTCATAACTGGTAATTGTAAACACCATATGCCTTCTGTTTATTTAATTCTTTTCAAGGCTTCTTCAAATCCACATTTATAATTTGAAGAACAAGTTGTCACTATGGAATTTAGACTTGTTAAAGAAAGATGGTGCATTTTTAAGTCCAGGCTCTGCAGCCAAATTTCCCAGGTTTGAAATCTGGCTCTGCAGTTTAGAGTCAGCGTGTCTTGGGAAAGTTACTTAACTTCTCTGGGTCTCCGCTTCCTCATCTAAAGGAATTGGTTTATTTGAAAGGACTTAGAATTAACTGAGAATGCTGCTTGGCACAGAGAAGCACTCTGTAAATCTTAGCTGCCAATATTTGTGTTGCTGTTGTTTCTACTGAGTTCTGTGGATGGCCCTCCGTAGTGGAGGAAAACTTGGTGATGCCACTTCTTGCTATGCAGAACCAGTGGTCAGGGGAGGTCACAGCCGGGCCCCAGGAAGACGAAACCTCTGGAGGGTTGCACGAGCAGACTCTGGGCTCTTGGCTTTGTCCTTGTCCATCTTTTCCAACCTGGGGACATGACTTAAGCAAAGTGAGATCAGCTTTCAACCCTCTTCTCCCCTTCACATGCGCACCCTGCTCCCCTGACCACTAACTGGTCGTAGACACTGGACTTTTGGATTTAGCTCTCTCTTCATGTTTATGAGCATGGGCTTTTTTGTACAGCACTGGGAAGGCATTAAGGTTTCTTTTAGTGAATGTCTCATCTCCTTTGGTGCTTCCTGCTACAGCTCCATCCACCATCAGGAGATGCCTGAGTGGCCTGCGTCCTAGGCCCCTTCATGTCCCCCAGGTGCTCAGATCCATCCTCGGGGAAAACCCCTGGGCTGGTCTCCTCAAAGGGCACGAGAAATTATAGAAAGTTCAAAACTTGAGAGACGGAGATGAGGAGGAGGACAGCTTGGGAAGGTGAGTCTGCAGTTTGCCAGTGAGATGCTGCAGACTGGGAAGCAGCCTCTTTGGAGTAAGTCACAGTGATCTGAGCCACTGGGCAGGCCTCTCAGTTATGGTAAGCTTCAGTTTCCTGGTGAGCAAAATGGAATTAACTGTATTTCCTACAGGTTGATTGTGATTTATTAAGCTTGTATCTACCTATCTTTCTATCATGTCTCTAGATATAACTTCATCTGGGGCCTAACGCATTTGTGTTCACAGGAGAGGATTCATTTTCAACTTCCCAAGAAAACATGAATGTTAAGAAGAACTTTTGGGAGATAATGCTGTTGTTCAGATTCAAATTCAAATTCAGTATATATCCTGGAAGGAAGGAAGGAAGAAGGGAAGGAAGGAAGGGAGGAAGGGGAAAGAGTAGTATGTTGTTGCTCAAGGCAGGCAGGCTGGCCTCTCTATGCTCGTGTGCGCTCTCTCCCTCTCTCTGTCTTCTCTCTCTCCTTCACACTAAGCTGTGGCCACCAGAGACATTTGCACCTAGGCCAAAACAACAAATCTGGAGGAGCAGGCCGGTGCTCTTCTGGTACGAGTGCTCTCCTAGCTGGGGGGCCCGAGTAAAGGCTGAGGGGAGGAAGCAAGTCGAGTGAGCAGGTTGATGGTGAAAATGAGGAAGTGATTTGTGTTCACAGGAGAGGATTCATTTTCAACTTCGCAAGAAAACATGAATGTTAAGAAGACCTTTTGGGAGATAATGCTGTTGTTCAGATTCAAATTCAACCAAGAGAGTTCTGTTCTACAGACTGTTTGATATGCTATCAGGGACATTTTAGTCTGATAAAAAAGCAATGACTAAGTTGGGGTGCATTTCCAGGCAGACATTTTCCTGTGGTATCCCCTGCCACTGCACTGACTGAATTCTCTCTCTCTCTTTCTTTCTTTCAAGATGTTATTTATTTATTTGTCGGAGAGAGAGAGAGAGAGAACACAAGCAGGGGGAGCAGCAGGCAGGAGGAGAAGGAGAAGCAAGCTCCCTCCTGAGCAAGGAGCCCAATCCAGGACCCTGGGATCAGGACCTGAGCCTAAGACACATGCTTAACCGACTGAGCCACCAGGCGCCCCACTTACCTGCTTTCTTGCACGGATGACCAGCCCTTCTTTATTACTTTCCAGACACTGTGGCCAGTGAGCATTTCAACTGTTCTAGTCTGCCTCCTACACCAACTATATGTCCTTTGTTATTTATCAAGTAGTATCTATTCAGGGTCCCTATCTTCAGGAGCACTTGTTACCACCATCTGTGCTAAATTCAGGGATTTCCTGATTTTTTACTTCAGAGGAAGCAGGGAAAACATCAATATCAACTCAAACTGATTACAGAGACTGCTTAGTCATGAAGTATCCCGAGGAGCTCCAGTCTGACGCTTGAGCAAAGTGCCCTGAGAAATTAGTGAAAGCTAGCAAGAAAGGATAGAAATGGCTTCAGAAATTCAGGAAAAAAAAAAAATCATTTCGGTTGTGTGTTTTTCCGTCCTCCAGAGACTACTTCCATCTTCTTCATTTTATATCCTTGCTTTTCCTCCATTATTTCTGTAGCCCTCTCTTGCCCTGGTAACACCTCCTTTCAAAAAAGTTAAAAACTCACTCTTGGGTGTAAATTCATTTAGCTATCAACTTGCCTGCATTGTTTAGGGCCAATATCCAGCAGGTTAGTGAAGTTTGCTTCCTGCCCTCTGTGAGTGCACTTCATAACTTGGTAGCAATTTCAGGAATGAATTACATAAAGTTAGAGCATTTCTGTCTCCAATGGATTGATCCTGACTAAGCATCAAAGTCTTAGAAGAAGAATTAAGTGGAACTTCAGGCTGCAATCTGGATCTTCCAAATGGGCAGGAATGGCTCCTGGGAGTTACGGCTTCTCTGGAAATTCATCACCATGCCTTTTTTAGGAATACCATACATTTTCATTGACTATTGTTGCAGGAGTCAAAGAAGTTAAAGGCTGTCCTTGCAGAGTAAAACAGGGGAAGGAGAAAAAGTAACTCCTGAAAAGGGAAGAGTAGAAGTCACACTCAAATATCTAGTAACCATAGGAGTTTGCTATTACCAAACATTCAACATAAATATATATCAACAACTCTCCTTTTTTTTTTTTTTTTTTTTTAAGATTTTATTTATTGGGGCACCTGGGTGGCTCAGTGGGTTAAAGCCTCTGCTTTTGGCTCAAGTCATGATCTCAGGGTCCTGGGATCGAGCCCTGCATTGGGACCTCTGCTCAGCAGGGAGCCTGCTTCCCCCTCTCTATCTGCCTGTCTCTCTACCTACTTGTGATCTCTGCCTGTCAAAATAAAGAAATAAAATATTTAAAAAAAGATTTTACTTATTTATTGGACAGAGCAAGAAAGATCACAAGTAGGCAGAAAAGGAGGCAGAGGGGGAGGGGAAGCAGGGTCCCTGCTGAGCAGACAGCCTGATGGGGGGGCTCCATCCCAGGGCCCTGAGATTATGACCTGAGCTGAAGGCAGAGGCTTTTAACCCACTGAGCCACCCAGGCACCCCCA
Organism: Mustela nivalis; assembly: GCF_964662115.1. Classification (NCBI taxonomy): domain Eukaryota; kingdom Metazoa; phylum Chordata; class Mammalia; order Carnivora; family Mustelidae; genus Mustela; species Mustela nivalis. The sequence goes on along the minus strand of NC_139031.1, from coordinate 26,123,873 downwards.
ACTTTTCCTTTTTTTATATGAAAAAGGCACAATGGCAGTTGTGTAAGGCCCTCTGCTTTCCATCTTTTCTTTTTTTTTAATGAAAATTTTGTTTATTTTTTAGGGGGGGGGCAAACAGGGGGGAGGGGCAGAGAGAGAAGGAGAAGCAGATTCCCCGCTGAGCAGGGAGCCTGCTGGGGGGCTCAGTCCCTAGGATGCTGGGATCATGACCTGAGCCAAAGGCAGCTGCTTAAACAAATGAACCACCCAGGCCCCGTTTGCCATCTTTTTCTCAAAAGATTTGAAACAGACAATCTTACAGAAGTGAAGTATCATAGGGGAAGAGTGGTTTGAGCTATTGCTGCCTTTTCAAAAACTTCAAAGACACACAGAAATCTTTAATGGCCTTTCCTGTGGTCTCTCATGCTTTTCTACAGGGCAAGGGATAAAGTTAGGGCATCAGATGTCAGACATCCCTACTCTAGAGTGGCAGCTAATCTCCATTGTCTGTTCTATTTATCCTGTTTATACAGACTCTATTCCATCACCTCTGAACAAAAGGAATCAATTTTCAAGAAGACACCCTTGATTCGACCCTCCACCTCATACATAAATGGCAGTATCTTATGGTCAAATAATTGCATACCCAGTTTTATTTACTGAGTTATTTATATTAGTGTCACTATATCAAGAACCCTTTCCTAACCACATGGTCTAAGGCACTTCCTCATTCCAGTCCATTTTAGTACTTATTATGCTTTATCTTACTTTACTTATTTTCTTAGCATTTTTATTACCACCTAATACATATTTATTTGTTCATTTGATTGCTGTCTTAGTCATCTTGAATGACTAGAATAGCACTACTGTAGGGATAGACACCCAATAAATACTGCTTGAATGAATGAATGAATAAGATATTCTGTAAAGATAAAATTTAAGCCATATTTAGGCATATATCCAAGGTATTTATCACTGTAAATAATAAAAGTATATGAAACCATGATGTAGTTGTTAAAGTTGATGGACTTAGAAAGCACAGGAACCTGGGCTGAAATCCTGATGCAACCATTTACTAGTGCAGTCTTATTACTCATTCTTTCCTTATTAAAAAATGGAATAATATCTTCTTTTCATTACTGTTCACTTCTAATTCTGTTTTAAAGAGTAGGAATGATGTACACAAAATGCCAAAGATGGCTCAGTTCGTGGTAATTGCAGTTTTCACAAAAGAGAAAGAGATTTCAACACTAGAATAACAACAGCAACAAAAACTAGAACACCTAGGATGTTTATTACAACTATGAGAAATTCTTAGAATTTTATGAAATTATTTTTCAAGTAGTGTCAGGTAGTTGTTGGCAAGTTGTTGCTTGCCACCTGTTATAGTAATGGATCTTTTAACTCAAAAGTTAATATTGTCACACACATCAAAAAATAAAAACTCTTTTGGCTTATGCTGTGTGTGGATATAGAAAATGGCCAGAGAATCTGTTTTTTCTTTTTCTCTCTTTTAAAAACTGTGAAAACATCAGGATACCCCTAATTCCTTTTGAAAACAAAATAGCTCTGCTCCTTTGGGATTCTGAGTTTATAGAGAGAAAATAAAAGCAACAATTCTGGCTTATAGAATTCCTAGTGGTTAAGGACCAAGTAAGGGCCCAGCAAAACTTACCCTGCTGAAGGGATTGCAGGTGAGAAACTTCCAGATTCTCAGTGAAGGTGGAGGTGAGGGAGTGTTCCTAAATATCCAAGAAACCAAAACTCAGATTTAAATATTTCCTTTTTTTTTTTTTTAAGATTTTATTTATTTATTTGACAAAAGTCACAAGCAGGCAGAGAGGCAAGCAGAGAGGGGCGGGGGGAAGCAGTCTCCCTGCTGAGCAGAGAGCCTGATGTGGGGCTTGATCCCAGGACCCTGAGATTATGACCTGAGCCAAAGGCAGTGGTTTAACCCACTGAGCCACCCAGGTGCCCCAATTTAAATATTTCTAAAGCCTGAAAAGCAAACAGAAGATCACCAGTGCTGTATCAGTTAAAGAACCTTCCTATTCTCTTACCCCTATGATTGCCCCATACCTCAACTCTAAAGGATCTTAGTGTGCAATATGGGGGATGAAGATGGGAAAAAAGAAATTTTGATTATTCCCACTATCTTAATTCCCATCTAGGATTTTATAATGAGATTAACATTTTATAATTCTATGGTCCTGAGCATTTTAGTTATTAAGCCTCAGTCTCTCTTTGGTCATGTGCTGTAACTGGATGCAGTTTAATTTAACCACTAAGGAAGAGAAAACTCAGGGGACCTGCCTGAGTTTTCATATAGAGATGTAAAAGAAGAAATGATTCTATGGATCAACATCTTTATTTTTTTTTCCAAATAACAGAAGCATTTGAGAAGACTGGATCCCCCCTGAACAAGTTTTTGCTTTAAATGTTTTAATATCATATTACCTGCTCTCTTGTAGAGTTTTGTGACTAATTCTGACTAATGGGCTATGAGAGCAACTGGTGACTGATACTGATAAATGATTGATAGATGATAATTGACAGAGAGATGATGTAGACTAGAGCAAATAAGCTTCCCCTGTGCTCTCTTCCCCAACCACAGCCTCTCAAGAGGCTACATCTTTCAGGTATATGACTACACGAGGAGGACCCCATTAGCCTGCGTCCCTTAGTGATGAAACGGTGCAGATTCTCCTACTGACTGTTGTTGGTTATGGAGTTTGAGTGGGAAACACATCTTGCTATGGTCAGCTATGGAGCTTTGGGGGTTAACTGTTATCATAATGCAACCTAGCCTATTCTAAATAATACATCCATAAATTGATCATATTCTTTCTACTCGCCATTCTATCTTCCATTTCAAATCTTCCATCTAGGGTTACTTTCCTTTTCTTTAAAGTATACCTATTCTTTGATGTAGGTTTATGGGTATTAACTTCTTACTTTTCATTTCTCTGAAAGTATCTTTAGTTCTTCTTTGTGCTTAAAGGATATTTTTGCTGAATATATAAATCTAGCTTGGCAATTATTTTCTCTCAGCATACTGAAGATACACCCTAACTACTTTCCGGCTTTCCTTGTTGGTAAGAAGTCAACTGCTCTCTTTTCCTTCTCTGAAGTTAATTTGTATTTTCTCTCTAGTTCTGCTCTTTGGTTTTCTTTTGGATGCTTTTTTATTTTTATTTGGTTGTGCTTAGCTTTACTTTACTATTTTCTAGAAGTAGATTTCCCTTCACTTATTCTTCTTGAATTTTTCAGTTGGAATCTTTTATTATTTCTGGAAAATTAATATCATTTCTTTGGTCATCTTCTCAGTCATCACCTGTTCAATTATATCCTCTACTTCATTTTTCTTTCCTCTCTTTCTGGAACTCCAATTAGATGTATATGTAGCAATTTCTCACTTCATTGATCACCTGATTACTTCTAATCAACGTATGTTAATTGAGCATCAAGCATTTGTGCTAGAACCACTCATGTTTCACCATAGGTGAAATCTTTATTTAAATCATGTACTCTCTTCGGCAAATCTTAAATGAAATTTAAATAAAGAAATAAGACATTCAAGAAAAATATCTTTTTTCCTCCCACTGGTGTTCTTAATTTTACTGATCCCATTTTTCATTTCTGAAAGATATAGTTCGTTGCTTTCAAATATCTTCAGTGCAAATACCCTTGCACTTATTTCCAAGTCTGTTTTTAATTTCTTTAGGCATATTGACAGCTATTTTAGCCATGTTTGTTTGTTTCTGCAGGCTCTTTCTCAGGATAATTTATTTTCTTGCACGCTGGTGAATTCTGAAGGTGAGTACATATTTGGTTGATCTTTTCATACAGAAAGCCTATTTGACTAAATTAAAGATGCTTCCATCCTGATAGCATTTGTGTTTGCATTTGCTGGAGCCGGGGAACATGCCTCATCTGGAGCCACTTCAGCCCCTCTGCCATCACTGGTTCAATCTCAGAATTTTAGGTTTGGTGTTTTCAACTAATCAGCATTTGCCTTCAGGGCAACCTGGCTTTTTGCATATTCTCAAAACTTCCCTCTCTGATTTCAGCTCATTTCAGCTCAATGTCTCTTACTTCTTATGAAAAATTAAAATGATGTTTTAGCCAGGATCTAGCTGTTTTATAGCAAGAGGTTCCTTAAAAGCATCTACTCCTCCATACTGTTTGAAGAGGTACTTCTAGTAATTTTGTGATTAAAAAAATAATTATTTAACCATATAGCTTTGATCATCTGGAGTGTATGCTGGTGTGAAGTTCTGCTTCGACTCGAGCGATCCAGCTTTCCATCCTTCACCCCTGTCTCTGTATGTCACTAACATTTCACACTTCTCCCTATATCAGCACATGCCATTTGCAAATGTGTAAGATACATGGATTCTAGAAGGTTACTGCACGCCTTTTTCTTTGTGCTTCCCTAACCAATAGCTTGTGTTGTACATGTAGATTTATTTGAAACACTCCGACATAAATGATATTTGCACTCTAAACTGGTGAGAGCATTTTTAATGAACCATTGCGGTTGCTGTCAGGAAAACTCTTTCCTAAACCACATAAAAGCTTGTTGTTATATATGTGCATGTATTTGTAAATCAAGAAAATATTCCAGAATTCCTGTTGGAGGCAGGCCCCTGGCCAGGGTGGCCTCCGCCATTAAAAGATGGTGCCTGGCTAGTTGCCAGGTTAGGATTGCCTCGTGAGACTAAGAGGAACGCCCAAAGAGGAAGTAAACAGCATTGGTTGCTAGCGAAGCTGTTTGTTTAGGTGCACAGCCTGATTCGCTCCCTCCTGTACCCTGCTCACTGATTGGTCATGTAAGCGTATATAAGTGTGTAGACTTGCGGAAATAAAGAGAGAGAAGATGCATCCGAACTGGGGCTTCTTGTCGTCCTTGCGGGTCGAGGGCGATAAATTCCAAGAAGTATCAATGATACGGGACTTATACCTGACAAACGATACGGGACTTATACCTGACAAACTGAGACACTTTGAAACCTAATAATTTTCCAGGGCTGAGGTCTGGCACACATTGTATCAGATTTGTGGTAATTGTTAAGGCTATTTTTGGAGTTCATTTTGGTGCCTAAATAGGAATGCATAGAGCCTTATTTGAGGCATATTTTATAACTGTTTCATCGTATTCAGCACTATTAAGATTGCTGGGTGGTTATTTCCCCATTTCCCATCATCATAGTATTTGAGGGAAATGTTCACTTTTTAAGGAACGCTTTTAAAAACTGTTTGAAATTCAACACGTCAGCTCCATGAAAATTCTCTGAATGGATGCAGACTGCACTCTTGCCAGATACAACCTGCCGAGGGGTCTTGTTTCTCTGCCCATCACTTCCTCTCCCTCTCCCTTCCCCATCTCCCCTAGCTTGGTCCACTGACTTCACTACCTGCCAACTCAACCCATCTCCAGCTTCTAGGCAGTTCTAATTTGAGGCATTACAACAGTGTCTCTGCTTCAAATGATTAAGGACACAGTGCTCGATGTTGACTCCTGTACTGCAAAGTGGTGCTTGGATCATCTTAACTGTCAACTAGTGTATGAAAGATGAAAACTTAGGGCCTACCTTTTTCTCCAAGTAACAACTCGTTCTTCTCTCCTCTTGGATCCTGTAGGATCGCTATTTAACATTGATGGGTCTCTTTCCTTGGCAAAGGCTTTAGTTTCTCCATCTAAGAAATTTGAAAGCATACATTTCTCTTAAATTCATGTATTTGTCTTACAGTTTCTAAATCACATTTCACTAAAAAGAGAAGCTTCCCAGAACCCTGCTAAGAACTGGTCCCTGCTTCCTGAGGACAGATTTCTCTAAATGCTGGGACTCCTTGGACTTCTGAGCGTTGCTCAGCATTATTCCTGGTGCCAAGCTCCTTTAACCTGCCCAGGATACCTAAATTATTTGTCTGGGAACCATCGTGCCAACTCTTTACTGGACTCGAGACCAGAGTTTGCTGAACACCTTAGACACTGAATCTTTGTCACTTCAGAGGGTGGATGAATTACCAGGATCTAGCTCCTCCTCCTAGCCACTTCACCTTTATCTTTTTGCTCTACTTCTTCGAGGAATATATTATCAGACTTATCTCTGCGCCACAATGAAGAAAACAATTTTCTAAAAACCGAGAACTGAAAAAGTAGGGATTTTTTTTTAACCTGCCCATATATAATATCATGTATTAATCCTGTTTTGATATATTAAGTTCCCTGATGCCTTTCTTCTTGAAAAAATTACATTAGGTGAAGGAGAATTCAGAGATTATTTTGTAAACTATGTTTGTAGGTAAGGAAATGTAGACTTGCTATTTTATTTATTTAAAAAAAAATTTTTTAAAAAAGACTTTATTTATTTATTTGATAGACAGAGATCACAAGTAGTCAGAGAGGCAGGCAGAGAGAGAGGAGGAAGCAGGTTCCCTGCTGAGCAGAGAGCCCGATGGGGGGCTCGATCCTAGGACCCTGAGACCATGACCTGAGCTGAAGGCAGAGACTTTAACCCACTGAGCCACGGCTGCCCCCAGTCTTGCTATTTTAAAGTGGCTTGCCGAAGATCACATAGAAATAAACTAATTCTTGGGCGCCTGGGTGGCTCAGTGGGTTAAAGCCTCTGCCTTCGGCTCAGGTCATGATCCCAGGGTCCTGGGATCGAGGCCCGCATCGGGCTCTCTGCTCAGCTGGGAGCCTGCTTCCTCCTCTCTCTCTGCCTACTTCTCTGCCTACTTGTGATCTTCTTCGTCTGTCAAATAAATAAATAAAATCTAAAAAAATAAATAAATAAAAAGAAAGAAACTAATTCTTGCTGTCTTACCTGAATGAAGTTTAGAGAGACTGATTGAGTTTTATATACCTTTGACTTTATTTACCAATGAGCAGCAGCCTCTTTATTTCAAAGCTTAGCTGACTAATACCTGAAGGATTCCAGTAGCCTATAAATTTCAAGGAATAGACCACTGAATTAAATCAATAATGGAGACAAGCTTCAGAGAGATTTTCAGTTTTATAGCATTGTTTCAAAACAAAGTGAATCCATCAGATTTTAGACTCACAAACTAGTAGTGAGTAAGACAATGTCAGTAGGGGGCAGCCAGCTACTAAAATTTAGAACATGCTTCTTACTGGTTTTTCTATTTATCCTAAACTTTCCAAAGCAGATTTTATAAAATACTTCTGTGTCTGGTGCAGTAGTGATACTTTTTGATTAAAAAGAGTAAGAATTTGTTCAATTTCTACTCCAACTACTCCAGTGCCAACTGGTGTGCTGAAAACCATTTCCGAGACTAATCACCCAGAGCTAGTGTCAGACTTCACAGATTTAAAGACAGGATCCTCACCAAGACCGTCCCCACTTCACATGTCCGTGACAACTTCAGTGGGGTCTCCAAGCGACTCACATTTCTGACTAACTGTGCGTAAAGTTGGTGGTTCCCATAATCCCCTCAGGTTTGAGAGTTTACTGGAATGGTTCATAGAAGTCAGGAAAGTGTTTCCTTATGATTACAGTTTTATTGCAAAGGGTAAAATCAGGAGGACCAGCCAACTGAAAAGATGCATAAAGCAAGGTCTGGGAGGGACTGTAGATCTTCTGTATCCTTCCTTTGGAATCAAGGCTTTTTAATCTTCTGGCAAGCCATGTATTCATCAACCAGAAAGTTCTACTGAGCTTTTGTTTCCAGAGTTTTTATTGGAGTTTCATTACATAGGTATGACTGATTGAATTGTCTACCACATCCTTGAACTCAATCTTAAACCTCCTTTGTCTCTCCAGAAATTGGGAGATCAGGTTCATATCATATGGCTCATAGCCCCAACCTTCTAACCATGTGATTAGTTTTTTCAACAAAAGCAGTCCCCATCCTGAAGCTATCCAAAGGTGAACCCTGAATTACCTCATTAGCATAACAATGATACCCCCCAAACTTAGGAGATCCAAAGATTTAGAGTTTCCTTCCCAGGAACCAGGAACAAAGGTTGGTCAAATTCTTTATCACAACAAACTCATGGGGGCACCTGGGTGGCTCAGTCAGTTAAGCATCTGCCTTTGGCTCAGGTCATGATCCCTGGATCCTAGGATCAAGCCTCACATTGGGCTCCCTCTGCCTGCTGCTCCCCCTCCTTGCGTTCTCTTTCTTTGACAAAAAATACACACACACACACACACACACACACACACATATAGCATAAATATAATCATGTACATATGTATATAAATACATATATAAATACAATTCTTTACATATGTGTGTGTGTGTGTGTATAATTCTTTTATCAGAAATGGCCAAGCCCATGGTATCCAAGTGGGGTAAGGCCATCTACGGCACAGGGTGCTGGCACCTACAGATGGCAACTGGGTTAAAGATTTCAGAGCCTCAGGGAAAAGTTGACTGAATGTACCCCACAAGAGAAGGACCCTAGAGTCTGTATTCCCACATTCATAAATGAAAGCTGTACAAACTCGATTCTCCAGTGTTAAGGTTGCACGCAGGTAATAACAGTTTCATGAGTGGTGAAGAGAGAAACAAAGAATCCTAAATGATTAGAAGCTAGACAAATAATGGATATTAGTAACAGTTCTGAAAATGTGAAGCCCCTGAAGAGAGATAAAATAAGCTTCTGATTTGTGGATCCGTAGGAGCTGAGTCGAACCTATTTAAGTACTGCCCAAGCAGAAAGGAGACATGGGAGAGAGAAAGAAAAATAAATCCATGGAAAGGAAACATACCAACAAAAATGACAAAGCACCTGAGGACATCCAGCCCATGGTATGGATTGTCCCCCCCGCAAACGAACAAACACATGAACACAGAAACAACAAAAGAAAAGAAAAAAAAAATTCACTTGTGAAAATACAGAAGGAATTAAATAAATCTAGGAAGTACTTTAAATATACAAGTTTAAAATTCTTGAAGAAATATCCATCAAACCAAAGAAGGGAATACTGAAACAAGAACAGGTACTTGTGAACGATTTCGATCCATAATACACATCATTCTTGAGACAGCTGAAGAGAAAAATTCTTATAGAGAACTTTGAAAGTCATGTACAATATAGCTTAAGAAGATAAAGAAATGGAGTTCTGAGAAATAGAACATAGATTTAGATGCTCTAGTAAAATCTAAGAGAGAGAGAAAAGCCAACACTTTCCCAAACTGAAGGGTGACATTAATACTTACACTCAAGGAGTACCTAAAATGCCATGTTTAACAAATAAACAAAAAATCACTTCGATTGGATAGATTGGATCTTATGTAATTAAGATGAAAAAAAATCTGCATCCAGCTAAACTGTTAAACAAAACAATGGTGAATAAACATATTTTTGTACATTTAAAGACAAAAATATATTATTTTTCCACAAAATATCATTAAACTTTCTCTAAAGGGCATAATTGAGCAAGAGAAAATAATGAACTCAGAAGGAAAAAATGTGATGCAAGGAAAAATGTTTAGCAAAGACATTCATTAAAAACATATTGGAAAATGGAAATAAGTAATTTCTGCAAATGTATTTTTTTGGTTTATTTAAAAATAAAGAACTAGGGGTGCCTGGGTGGCTCAGTGGGTTAAGCCTCTGCCTTCTGCTCAGGTCATGACCTCAGCATGCAGCCTGGGATGCAGCCCCGCCTTCTGCATCCAGCTCTCTGTTCAGCCCAGAGTTTGCTTCCCCCTCTCTCTCTGCCTGCTTCTCTGCCTGCTTGTGATCTCTCTCTGTGTCAAATAAATAAATAAAATCTTAAAACAAAAAAAAAAAGAACATTCTAGACAACAATCTATCTACTTATCAATTTCTTTTAAAGCTTTTCTTATTTGAGAGAGAGAGAGAGAGAGTACAAGGAGGGGAAGCAAAAGGCAGAGGGAGAGACAGGTTCCCTGCCGAGGTAGGAGCCTGTTGTGGGACTCCATCCCAGGATCCTGGCCTGAGCAGGAGGTAGAGGCTTAACTGACTGAACCACCCAGGTGTCCCTTATCAATCTATTTGATTAAAACATTTAATGAGATGAATCTCTGAAGATTTATACTTCACACAAAGGGAAATAATTTCAAAACTTTGAAAGCAAACTGAAACAGAATGGGGGATTATTACCTTTTAGCTTTTGCATAGTAGTCTGATTTGCGACTGAATTTCTAGGCCCATGAAATTTTTGTTGCTACATGCTTTGCAATTGTTGCTTTTAAAATTTCTTTTAAGTACCAAATTATTAATCTAACTCTTAATTGCCAAAACCAATATTTAGTTGCCAAATTGCCTTTGGTAACTGTTCAAATTGATAATTTAATTCTTAGGTTATTGTGTTGAACTTTCCCTTAGTAATTACACTATTATGTTGAACCTACTCACCTATTTTTTAGGAAAATTAACTGGTAGCTCTTTGATATATTCTGTGGCATGATACTCTACCTTGCAAAAATCGAATTTATATTGCCAAACTTTCTTCTAATTCATAGCTTTTCACATTTAGAATAAAATAAAACTAAGATTTAAAAGTTGAATGAATATTTAGTTCCCAGAATTGTACAACTTTCAATGCCAGACAGTGAAAATGAGAAACTGATTATATAAATCATATGTCTTTTTCCTCCTTGCCTAATTTGTTCCCCATCACATTAATATTTTCAATATATTTACATAAAACTTTGATTTATTAAGTTGAGAACAACAGAGGTCATTGAGTCATTTATGTTCATCTGTAACCTGAATATACCCAAATCTGAGGTGTCAACAGGTCACAGAAAATATTTACTCTTGGCAAAGTCACCATTTTTTGTTGTTGTTGTTGAGGTATGTGAAGGACATAACTAGTCCGTTGAATCAGAATGTAATTTAGACAGTATCTAGCAAATTCTATAGATCTTTTTCTCTCTCGGCACTTAAATGCTATTTCAGTGAAAACACAAGATCTGGATGAATTGATAACGTTTCCGTGTTAATCAATCAAATGGATCCCTTCTCCATTAGGTAAATTGATTGCCGGGCTCTTCTAAAGCTCTGAGCAGAAACCCTCCGATATTACTGTGCCATCCCACAGAAGAATGTCTTCGCATTGTTCAACTTAATATTGAGCGGCGGCATGACCTCTAAGATGGCATACTTGCTGCAGGTTCTGTTGGGGTGCTTCCCGGGGTGAGGCAGCAAAAGCCTGGGAGTGGTCTGCAATAGAAGAGTGAAAGGCATCTGCTTCCTAGGTGTTCCTCTTGTCATTTCATTCTGAATGGCAATCCGATTACCGCTTCTAATTAAGAGGCCATCACCCATGGCGATTGGACTAGAGCAAATTGTATTCCTGGGAGTAGTCTTGTGCAAAGGCTGTGGTGTAAAGAAAAGAGAAGCAACTTTTTATGATTTGCTTCAAGTGTGACAACTCAGTGGACAGACACAGAGATGGTATTGGCCTTTCCCGAGACCAGTTTTTGCTCTCATGACACTTGTGACATTGAGATATTTTCTTTGTTCTCAAATTCCAGGAAGCCAGATATAGAATAAATCCTATGTTATAAGCTCCAAACGATTAAGTTCACTAGAAAATTCCTGGATTGCAGAATACATGAATGTTGTAGCATAAAGGACTTAAATAATACTGTTATATTGTAGAATAAGACGGTTAAAGAACATTTCCAGGATACTAATTTGGAGTGGGCTGTGGAGGATGAATTGGGAAGTGGAGGGACTTACATCAAGGAGGTAAGGCAGGGAACTGTACGAATTTTGTCTGTGCAGTGGGGCTTATGGTTATGAAATTTAGACTGAGAAAAGGAATTTAGTGATGATCTGTCGAAATCCTCACTCTGTGGCTAAGAAGGGAGTGTCAGAGAAGTTGACTTGACCAAAGTTACTGAATCCAAATCTCCTAATACCACTTTGGTCCCGTACGTATTTTTATTATGATGTAAACTTCTAAAATTAATTTCTGAGAATTAACAGAATCGCCAAACTCTAACATTTCATTGCCTTGGAACTGGTGAGAGAAAGACTTTTGTACTGAAGCAACGGTTTGTTTTTCTCCTAGGGGAAAAAAAAGAAAAGAAAAGAATAAGAAGGAAAGTCTGGATTAGGGATTAGCAATTAGGCCACTTGGGTTGAATCTGATTTTGCCAAATTCCTGTTGATATTTGACAGAGATTTTACTATGATTTACCATGAAGTTAAGAAAACTTAAGCTTCAGGATTATCATGTCCACATGAAATAGAAAGAGGGAACTTGGCAATGTGTTCATGTATTTGAGTCTCTAACCATTCCGACCTCCACTTGGTCTACTTTCTACTTTCCCTTATGTTGGTGGCATTGAAGTGACCACAGGCTTGATGACACATTTAAGTTTAATGGGATTATATCTATATGGTTTGTGGCCCCATTGTGTATAGGTATTTTTTAGCTGTGTATGTGAAGGAATAGCTTCCCAGAGTTCTTTTCTATCCCCAACGAAACAATGGACTCAGTGACATCAACAATAGGGAGGTATTAAGTGCTATCAATTCATAGTTCTTAAAAATAGTCAACAGATGCTGATATGCTCTAAAATATTACAGCTTATATTTCATGGCTTTAAAATTTTATGTCTCATGTGTAAAAGCAACTTGATAGTAGATTCTTCAAATTTGACAGCAATCTTAAAAATTTACACGACAAAAAAATTTACATGACATGAATTGTGAAGCTAAACCATCAATAATAAATAACAAATACATTTCTACCAACCAGGCTAGAGGAAAACTGAATTACCTCCCTAGTCACTCTGTTGAAAATGATTTTGCAAAATTGATGCATATGAGGAGGTAATCAAAGAGCATGTTTCTTGAAATGCAACCTAGAAGTGTATAAGGGAGTTAATAAAAATGTTATTTAACTTTTCTAGATTTTGTGACATTTGTGTTGTCAGCTTTTTAAAATTTGTGATTTTAGTATCTTCTCACCAAAACATGTATATTTGTTCTGGGACCCAATTTTGTATTGTTTTCCTTAAAAAAGCATCCCCAAATTGTATATGATTAAGGTCACACAAAGCCTGGATGTCTCCTTATTAGTTGAGTCCTTAGGGATCCAGATAAAGAGAGTTCGAGAAATGGAGAAAAGGGATACTAGACGTCTCACCACATCCCTTCCAGTAGTGTTCTTAGATATGGGTGTATGTGATTAAACATGTACAAGGTTATCAATGGCCTACAAGAAGAAAATAATTCAACTTCTGTATATATTTCTGTATATAATTTTAAAAATCTTTATTTATACACATGTAATTTTGCATAGACTTATTGTTATAATTTTTTTTGTATCATTGTGTTCCCCTGTTTCTAATTTCATCTGCCAGTTTCCTATTACGGGAGCTGCATCATTTAGAGTTTGATCAGGGAAGCAGAATGGCCATAAATGATGTGCAAAAAGAGATGTTTTATAGTGATTAGACCTGCTGAAGCCCGTGGAGGGGCGTTATCTTTGCATAGAGCACGCCTGCAGGTGAGGGAGGTCTGAAGGACAAGCGGTGAGGAAGAAAAGCTAGAAATAAAGCCGGGAAGAATAAGGAAAACTGGAAACAGTGGAGACCAACTAGAATCTAGGAGGTCAATCCGGAACTCACATCTGCTCTTTACTGCCTTTAACTGTGGCTATGTGTTTGATCTAGGAGCAAAAACCGGCGACCTTCCCCGTAGAATTGCACAAGTACATGTCCCAGGAGTCAGAGAAGCTGGAGAGCAGATTCCATGGAGTCGAAGTAGGTGCATATCTTGCAGCTGTCCCAGGCCTGCAAGGGGAGCCATGTGCAGTGCCACGTGCAAGCGGTCATGGTATCTGGCCACCTATCCAGATTTTCAGAGGGTAATGGCTAGTGCTTCCTTTTCGGCTTTCAATCTTGGGCAAACTGGTCTTGTGGCCATCCTTAAGGTGCAACCATATGGCAAGAGAATTCTGGGAAATGACTTGTATAGCTTATGAAAACTGAGATTTTTGAGTCTGTTTTTGTGATTCCTGGCCATTCCGATATGTTCCACAGGAATTAGCATCTTTTCATTTTTATTTTCCTTTAATTTTTTTTTATTTGCCACTAAGAATGGACCAACAGATACCCTTAACATACATCTTTATATATAGATAGTTTTACTTCTATGGGATAAAGTCCCATGAGTGGACTGACCTAAGTAGTAAGCATATTTTTAATTTTAATAGATGTTAGAAGATCCCTTTCCAAAAGGGCTGTTGTAATTTAACATTTCTAACTGCAGTTATTTTTAGTTTATTGATTTTTCCTGCCAAGAAGAGAAATGATACCTTTTTAAATTTATAAAAATCCAATAGATGAAGGGGTTATCTCTTTTTAAATTTGTACTTCACCCTTTATTAGATATTTTAAGTATATTTTCATAACTGCTAGCTCTTTTCTTAATTGTTTTTTTTTTTTAAAGATTTTATTTATTTATTTGACAGAGAGAAATCACAAGTAGACAGAGAGGCAGGCAGAGAGAGAGAGGGAAGCAGGCTCCCCGCTGAGCAGAGAGCCCGATGCGGGCCTCGATCCCAGGACCCTGAGATCATGACCTGAGCCGAAGGCAGCGGCTTAACCCACTGAGCCACCCAGGCGCCCTTTTCTTAATTGTTAATACATAATTTTGCTCACTTTTCCGGGTTTTTTTGGGAGGGGGGGTTTCTGTCAATTTGTGCTATGCTATTTTTGATTGTGTTGGGACTTATTATTATTAAGTTGTTTGTGGAGCTAATTAAGGTCTATTATATGATTATCGCTCTCCAGAGAAGATTTATGATTGCTACTTCCAGGTATCTGGTGGCTCTGGCAATGCAGAATTGTGTCAATTCTATTTAAGGGACTGTAGTAATTCATTTCTCAGCTGCAATCTACCCAAGGGCCTAATGACTTTTGATTTACACTTATTCCTACGGTACAGTCTTTTGGTCCTTCCCTCTGATTTTTAAAGATTTTGAATCTAAAAAAAAAAAAAAAGATTTTGAATCTAATTTTGATGCTTCTGTCCTAAGAAGCTCTTCAAAAGGTATAATTCAGTCTCCTGTCCTCTCTGACATTTCTTTTGGAATCCACAAGGGACAATGAGATCCAAATTTCTGGGCTCATTTTCCTAAGTCTCAGGATAATGCTTCACTTTTTAAATTTAAATTTATTATAATTTGAGAGAGTGAAAGCATAGAGAGAGTGTGAAAGAGAGAGAGAGCACAAACAGGGGTGAGGAGTAGAGGGAGAGGGACAAGCTGACTCCCTGCTGAGCAGGCAGCCCAATACGGGGGTTGATCCAGGGACCCTGAGATCATGACCTAAGCCAAAGGCAGACGCTTAACTACTGAGCTCCCCCGGCACTCCTGCTTTACTTTTTTTTTTTTTTTTTAATGCTTTCCAGCCTTTTGAAGGGGTTTAAGATAATATAATGAGCTTTTTCACTCTGAGTTTGGGTCAAATTACTCAATCCACCATTATCAGAACCTGATACCTGAATCTGGAATCATAATGTCACCCATGCTTCGAATGGAAGCATTTTCGATAGCATTGGGGTTTCTGAGTGGATCTTGAAAAAAATGGCATCCCTCTCCTTCATCTGGGATTAACAACAAGTTGAGAAGTAAGAGTCAAAACTACGAGTGTTCAAGATAACACTCTTAACTCTCTTATTAATAACAGAGTCAAAGTTGAAGAGATTAGCTTCGCATGACAGTCAACTTGGCCCATTAACTGAAACCCAGAATCAGGCAGACCTACCCTGCCAGTGACCGGAAGCCTCATGAAGCCGTCTGACCATCTGGCTGAGCAGGGAACAAGTTCAGCTTTCCACACTCAGGCCTGCCTTGTAGTCAGAGTCTGTCACCTGCTGGGGTGAGCAAAGGAATATGAAAGTGCTTAGGGAAAATCCCTCCTTGCGGACCCCAGGAACAGAAAAGGCATTCCTTCTAAAAAAGTAATTGCAGAAATTTAATTTCATTAATCTGTATATTTATATATGGCTTAGTATAAAGAGCTTTTAAGTTTTCGAAGGGTTGAATGTTCTTAAATGCTGAATATACCAAGACTGAGTAGCTGAACCTTTAAAATTGTGTGACTTTGGACAAATCACTTGCGTTCTTCCAGATAATGTTTCTTCATAGGGCAAAAGTGATCAGAGTCTCTTTTGAGCTAATTTCTTTTAAAAGCTAAGAAAGATGGTGTGTTTAACCATCTGTACACATACAAGGAAATTCTCTTAGAGCTATTTTCTGTGTGTGTGTTTGGTGTTTCTAGTGCTTTCTGAGTGCTCATCCTTATTTGGAAGTTTGTTTGTCTGCCCTCTGCCCTCCTGTCAGTGCTCCAGGGGCCCCCTTCATCTTTTCTTAGCAGAGCACACACAGTCATTTCCATGCAGCAGAGGCTCTCACACCTTTATTGCCTAGCTTTTTATTTTTTCCCCAAGCACAGATGAATGGCAGGTCTTATAGATCTTCTCTAACTTACTATTATGTTTCTGGTGAAAAACACTTCGCCATTTGAAAACTTCTCCCAAACCCTGAAGGTCACTTCCTTCTATCAAAATATATTCTTTAGTTCTCTCACATGGTAGCTTATTAAATCACACCCCCGCTCTAGGTGCTCACATGGAGAAAGATCTGCCAGCTTTTATTTTCTCTAGTATAAATCTCAGGCTTTATCAAGATAGAAGCAGAGAATGTCTGAATATATAATATAATAAAATGCTATATAATATTGGTATGATATGATATAATATTGATATAAAACATAATTATGATATGCTATGACACAATATAATATAATACAATACAATATAATTTTGTGCTATGTCTTGCTGCAACAAAACCCAAAATTTCCAGTTTATATTTCTATAAATGTCACAATTGTGAATTAGGATTGAGAATTCTACTGGGTTACATGTAGCAGAGATGGTTTTTTTCCCTGGGGAATTATTTTGTCATTACAGTCTAAGACTTTAATAGAAAGCTTTTATATATTAGTTCTCTTTGCTTTACATTTCCGAGAGAAGAAATAGAAAATACAAGTCTACCTTCTTAAAAATCCTATTTTCTTTGAAACTCCTAATGCTAAATTCAGTTCCATTATTTACCTTGGCTAATGAGATATTTTGCACAGCTGGCTTATGAAAAAGATATGCAAAATACCCAATTTTTCCTTTAAGTCTGTTAAGTATCATCTAAAAATCATCTTTTGGGCAAGCTCCTCCTCTTCCAACCCACCCATCCTTGCCTGTTGCGAACTTTATTCCTTCTTTTTTCAATAGCTGCCTGAGGTCTAAGGCCTTTTCCACCGCAGAGATATAACCGTGTCATTCTGGGATGCCGGCCATCCTTCCACTGGGCCTCTCAATAACATCTACATCCACTCAGATCTAAGAATGCCCTCCCCCTCCTAACTAGAAATGCCCTCCCCTCCTAGCTGGAGTGGATTACTTTCTCACTGAGTGTCTCCCAGAATTCTCTAATTCTCTGTTAGCAAAAGGAGTTCTGACCTTGGGTTTTGGAAACGCTCTCCATTTATAATTCTTCTTCCAAAATGAACAAGTCTGCTGGAAGTCATTTAGATGAGGGTTGCCTAGGGTTTCCCCCTGCTGGCTAGCGTGCATTTTTCTCTGCTGAATATATGAGCTCTCCTCTTAATTTTTATTCTCTGAACCATTTGTTCCTCTTAGAGGCTGCATGGTGCCAAATATCATGGTTCTCTACAGAGTAAATGTTGTTTGGACAAATGGATGTAAACTGTAGTTTAAAATAAAACAAGCACAGCACCTGTGCCTCCTGATAGGCCTGACATCAGGGAACATCAGCCTAATTTTTGCAATTGTTTCCTGGCAGCATGGGGATGAATTTTTCACCTTTATGTCTGCATTGCATGGACAAGATCTGCACTTGTGTCTCTGGTATTTCACTTGATATATCATAGTTGGTATGTCATTTGAGACTGTCCATATATCATAGAAGTATAAAAAAGTGATAAAGAAAACTCCCCATGCCATAACCCTGCTTTGTTATTAAAAAATATATATATAGGGGCGCCTGGGTGGCTCAGTGGGTTAAAGCCTCTGCCTTCGGCTCAGGTCATGATCCCAGGGTCCTGGGATTGAGCTCCACATGGGGCTCTCTGCTCAGCAAGGAGCCTGCTTCCTCCTCTCTCTCTGCCTGCCTCTCTGCCTACTTGTGATCTCTCTCTGTGTCCAAAAAAAAAAAAAAAATATATATATATATATATATATATATATGCATGTGTACACACACACGCGCGCGCGCACACACACACACACAATGATTTGGTAGATGTTTTACACTTTTAGAGTAACCTTTCCCTGGAATTGATGAATTCTATTCAGAAGTGATCTCAATTTCCATATAGAGCCTCTCATGGCTCTCGGAGCTTCCTGATTTAATGTTGGATATCCTATGATCTGCCATTTATTTTCTATATGTCCATTCTTCACATTTCTCCAGTATTAATCCTCTTTGAAAGGATTAGAGCATATTCGCTGTTAATACCAGGCCTCCTAAGAAAACTGTTGAAGCTTAAGGAAAATTATTTCACTAATCCATGAGTTTTACATTATGTTTAGCAGCAACAAATATGGGTGTCTCCAGAGCTCCAGAAACACTAAGTTTAAAGCGGAAAGCAGTTGTAGATTATCTCTTCATTGTAAAATAATGAAGAATGTAAATCTACCAGTCTGCAAGTTTTATTTTAGCCAGTAATCTTTTTTTTTTTAAATGTGTGCTCCCTCTATGTCAGAGGTGTTAATAAAATGACCATAGTGTGCTGCAGAATAAGGAGAAGGTTTAGATGTTGATGTTCTTCAACGAAAAGCCTTGAAGTGTACTTTCCTCTCTTTATTCCTGCTGTCATTAGTTTCATTTAGTTCAGTTTTAGAGCTGGAAGGAGCCTTTTAGTACACATGCTGCCGACAGGAGTTAGCTTCAAGGGCCCTGAAGTTTATCTGTTCACCTTCCACTCTCTACGTTGGAGTAAACTGAGGTCTAGATTTGTGAATCACCCAGGATCTTGATGCTTGGGTTATTTGACTGATAAAACAGTGCACTGTTTACTAACTCTCAGTGTGTTCTTGTGGCTTATTCTCTCTTTCTATTTTTAGACATATGATCTGTCTCAGCTATGATGAAGGAGAAAGAAAGAAAAACAAAATCAATAAATATCAAGGTTCAGACATGACAGAGTTTTAGTTTTGAAAAAGTACAGACCAGGAGGCACAGTCTATATAGATGGAGGCAAATGTTGTAGAATTTTAAAATGCAGTCTTTTTTTTTTTTCTTCAAGATTTTATTTATTTGAGAGAGAGAGAGAGCGAGAGAGAGAGTGCAGAAGCCAGTGGAGGGGCGGAGAGAGGGAGAAACAGGCTCCCTGCTGAGCAGGGAGCTAGACTCCAGACTCGATCCTAGGACCCTTGGATCTTGATCTGAGCTGAAGGTAGTTGCTTAACCAACTGAGCCACCCAGGCGCCATAAAATGTAGTCTTTTAATTGTTTATTTTCTTTGAATCAAAATGAAAATTCTAGATTGGACTTTAAGTCTATGTTATAGTTTTGGAATAGAGGTGAGGTTTGGTGAGATGACAGCCAAAAAAGAAGTCTTGAGATCTCTTTGGTGGAAAACGGTGGTTTTATGAGAGCACCGGGACAGGACCCATGGGCAGAAAGAGCTGCTGCCCTGGGGTTGTGAGGGGTAGCTGAGTATACACTTGGGAGATGGGGATAAGGGAAAAGGGAGGTTTTCAAAAGAATTTTTGTATGCTAAAGAGGACCTACAAGATACTGGAGGCCTTGCCATTGTCAAGTTAAGTTTATTTTTCCTTTCCCATTAAGACAGTAGGGAATTTCCTTCTGGAAGTTAGGTTGTTGATAAAAATACTTTTTTTCTTATAAATCACTAAGATATTTGAAAACTTAAGAAGACTCCTGTTGTGTAGACTGTAATCTCTAGAAGTCAACCATTTGTCTTTCCTTCCCTTAGCTTTAGGGCAGCCAGGAGTGCCTGAGGAATGTCACACAGATCCCACCTGGGACTGGGGTGGGGGTGGGGTGCCGGGGGTCCACTTAGGCTTTGTCCTCAGCTGCCTTCTGCTCCCTCATCAGTCTAGATAAAAATGTCACCTGATTCAGGGGAAAAAAAAAAAGTTTTAATGGATTTCCTCCCCGAAACGTTCCTATGGCGAAATATATGTATATATGGAGAGGGAGAGAGACACACAGAAAGAGAGAGAGAGAGAGAAAACTCCAAGTCCAATAAAACTAATAGTTCTTTTTAGTGTAGGACTTTTCAAAAAATTTGCCTCGATAATGAACATGAACTAAGAATCTCCTGATTTTTCTCAAAGTTCATAAAACCAGGAACACTTTTTAAAGAAATTTTTAAATTAAATATGTTATAATGTCTGTGAGATCTCTTGTGTGTTTTCAAGCAGTTTGGGAGACTGTCCATCCATTTCCATGACTTTAACTTTTTTCTGAGTGCTGATGATATTCCTATTTTTATCTCTGGCTTTGATTTATCCCTTGAGGTCCAGAATCACACAGCTAAACATCTTCAAATCCCTATTCGGATATTTAATAGGCATCTGAAACATAACAGTCAGACTCTCTATGTCCACCCCACACATTTATATACCCAACCTATTCTTTTTTTCAAAGTTAATTCTCATCTCATTAAATTACACCACCATCCACATAGTTTTTCAAACCAGATTTAAACGAGCTGTCATCTGGAATCGTCCCCTGTCACAGGCTGGGTTCTCTGGAAGCACTGGCTGAGATGGAGTCTGACATGCACATGTTTATTAGGGATCAATACCTGTGAAAGAAAGAGGGTGACAGCAGGACTGGGCAGAGGGGAGGTAATGGTCCCAACCGTGTGCTTCAGCCAAGTTAGGGAGCTCTGCAGAGAAGACTGCCCTGTACCAGGTTAGAAGAAAGCGGCTGCTTCTTTGGACGCCTGCCTCGTTCATGTTGGTCACCATGTCAACTGTCCAGGGAAAGGCACAACCCACTTTTGAGACGTTTCCTCACAAGCATGTGTCAATGCGGACTCTGCTGAATTCTGGAGGGGACCCTGCAGTTCTGTAGATTTCTCTCTCTGGGCAGCTCTCTCTGTCTTACAGATTCTCCTTGCGTTGGTCTTCCAGGATGGTCCTCTCTGTCTCTTCAACTCAGGTTACTCTGAGAGGCTCTGCCTGGGTTCCCTTTTCTTGATTTGTGACCTTGAATCTCTTTTAAGCTACAACCTGGGGCGACTATCTTTCAGAGATCATTGACTTTTGTTTTCTGGTGTCTAGTGTCTTGAAAATAGTGATTATATATATTTTGTCTGTTTTTGTTTGTGTTTTGGTTGTTTCAAGGAGGAAAGTGAATTGGTTCCTTGTTACTTCATCTTGGCCAGAAGTGGAAGTCCCTGGAGTTTATCTCTTAAACCCTTCTTTGTCCAGTTTGTTTACTTTTGCAAGAACTTATTTCCTGCAAGCTCCAATTAAGCCTTGCATCACCTCTCCATCCAAAACAGAGCCTGTGGTAATTGCCCTCATTATTCTCCAAAAGACTCTTCTTGTTCTTCCTTTCTCTCTTCTCTTCCTTGTTAAACCTTCCTCTCCTTACAAGAGAGAAAACATAGGCAGGCAGACACACACTCATGCACGCACACAAACACACACAACTTATTTGCATTTTGGTATTGCTACAGATCTTTAAAATTGGGAGTAAGGGCATGTATTACTTCATCTTACCGTGTCCACAAGAGCTGAGCAGAGCTCTGTCCAGTGAACTTTCCGTGATGCTGGAAAAGCTCTGCATCTGTACTGTTCCAGGCAGCAGCCCAGAGTACATGTGGCTAGGGAGCACTTGAACAGTGCCTAGAGAAACTGACAGACTAGATTTCCAGTTTATTTAATTGTGATGAATTTACATTTAAATTTAGATAGTCACACGTGGTTAGTGGCTATTGTATTGGACATCGCAGGTGTATCATTTACTTATTGCCAGAGGTGAAGAGCAGTTTAGAATGTCCTGGCTCATATCTCCCTTAGCTACCATTGTTTTCTTAAGCAATTCATCCCAGTGGCAGATTGAATTGCCACTGTGTAGGCTCAAAAGCAAAGACTCGTTTATTTACATACAACTAATAGGTACTAACTTTATGTGTGATAAAAATTTAACCTCTTTGAATTTCAATTTTCTAGACTAATGGGGCTAATGACACTGCCAAATAGATTACTGTAAGATAAGGTGTAGTACATAGTCTTTATTTAGTAAACATTAATTTTTTTCTTTTTCTTCTCCAATGTATCCCCTTTTAGAAATAAGAATATTTCTGGGGCGCCTGGGTGGCTCAGTGGATTAAGCCTTTGCCTTCAGCTCAGGTCATGATCTCAGGCTCCTGGGATCGAGCCCCACATCAGGCTCTCTGCTCGGCAGGGAGCCTGCTTCCCTCCCTCCCCCCGCCTGCCTCTCTGCCTACTTGTGATCTCTCTCCCTCTGTCAAATATATAAATAAAATATTTAAAAAAAGAGAAATAAGAATATTTCTGAAGGCCATAAAATATTAAACCAATCACACTGTAGTGCTATTTTGTTTAAGAAACAGCTTTCCTCTGGTTCTACTAGTGTATAGGACAACTGCTCTTGAAGAAGGAGGGAAGTAACTAGACTATCTTAGAGGAAGCAGGCATGCACGGAAGACAATGTTTGTCCACTTGAAATGTCAGCAGAGTAGGACAGCAAGACAAAACCCAAAGCAGTTCAGCCTTCAAGAGAGCTAGCATCCTTCTTACTCCCCGGTTACACTGGCACCCTTTGTGGTTCCTGAGAGTCTACAAAATTTCTTTCAACCTGTTGTTCCCTGTGAACGCTCTGTTCCAAGCCATATTTTACTTTCAACACTTCAATTCAGTGTAACAGGTCTGGATTTAAGAGCTGGGACAGCAACTTGCCACGGCCAGAGCCTGAGATAACATCCAGATCAGACCCAATGACAATAGCAAAAAAACCACATTTAGTTCGTCTTTTAAAAATCACACCAGGGGTACAAGAGAGGCTTCATTTCATTGATCTCTGTTGCTTTCCCCCGAGTGCACTCATCTGGAGTGGAGCGTGGCAGAGAGCTCTCAAATAACAAGAAGCTTCTCTCTTCACAAGGTGTCTGCTCTACGAGAGTGCTTCTCTGTTAAGTGTAAGACCATGAGCCGAGTTTTCTACTGCAAGTCGTAGTGTCTCTCACAGGCAGACTCAGGATGGCATGCTTGCAAAGTGCTAAGATAATTTAGGGGGCATGAAACCAGGTGGTGGAGAAGCAGGTGTTCTTACTTTCTTTGGTTGCATTCTCACCTGTGCTGTGTAGCCCTGGGAATGTTCTATCACGTCTCTGAGCTTCAGATTGTCTGGTCTCTAGAAGATAAAGAAAAGAAAAGAAAGAAGGAAAAAATGAGTGTTGACGGTTATAGGGTAAATGAGATTGCAAAAAAAAAAAAAAAAGCAAAACCTCAAGGGGTTAATATAGTTCTTATTTTCTTTCTTTCTTTCTTTCTTTCTCTCTTTCTTTCTTTCTTTCTTTTGTTCCTATTTTCTAGAACTATGGCATTCATTTATTTATTTAAGCTGTAGTCCTAGAATCTTAGATGCTTTCAAGTATCTATACATATTAGATTTAATTATTTAAAAAATCGATTTTTAAACCATTTAAAAACATCAATAAAAATCAACACTTTCTAAAATTGGTTATGTAACAATTTCCATACCTTGGGAACCACCAGTGTGTTAGCTTGCACTTTTAGGCTGACTAGTTTGGGGGCATATCTAACTAAAAAGAAGGCCAAAACTGGCCTCTTTTTTCCTGCCAAAACTCAATTATAAAGGCTATGTTATATTAGAACTCTTAAAAGATCTAGCCTTCACATAGCTGGTGAGTTACATTTGCACTTGAGCAAGTACCCAGTAGAGCACATATGCAATTGAATTTATTAAAATGTCAGGCAAAGCTCATGGGTGCCTCCAGTCGGTGCCCTCCTTCTGCTCCTGCTGCTTACGCTACGGACTGCCGGCAACGTGCGGAAACTCACACCAAGTCACTTGGAGATGTAAAAATATAATGACATTTATTTGTACTTGAGTTCAACTTTTATAGCAAAGAGAAAAAAGATTACTGAAATCTTCAATGTATTTTATGCAGTGAAATTTCATAAAATGTTTCTGTTATCCCTGAAAAACTATAATATCATCTTGAAACACTGCATTGTAAGCATATAAACAAGGCTCTCCATGTCTTTCAAAGATGAAATTCGGGGAAATAAACTGAAACCTGACAATGAAAATGTACTTTTAACATAAAGTTACCATCTGATAGGTGAGGGAATGGGACACACGGTTGAAGAAAATCTCATCAGTATATGCTGGTGACATTGCAGCAGGCGTTTCTATGAGCTTATACTGAATGACTATTACTATTGTCTCATAAATATAGTTCAGAGAAGCATCTAAGCATGCATATATGGCAGTGACGGCAAGTTGTCTTCTCCAGTATCTCTTCCCTCCTTTTTCCTGGGAGAGAACCTGGCTCTTGGCTGGGCACAGACCTCCATAAAACTACATTTTGTAGCTTTCTTTCTACTAGATGGGGTCACATAAACAGAAATTTTGCATGGCAGATTCTAGGAGTGCCTCCGCTCTTTCTTGTCTTTTTCTTCCATCCTACTGCCTAGAACATGAATGTGGCTGCTGGAGCTCTGGCAGCAATTCTGTTCAACTGAGGAATGGTGGAGCGGTGTCTCTGCTGGGTTTGTGGAGCCACCTTACAAGCTTTGGGCTGCCTATTAATTCATTCATTTGTACATTAGAAAATAAATTTCCGTCTTATCTAAGTCACTATTAGTGCGTTTTTTGGTCACAATCAGCTACACAAAATTCTAAGTAATACAGACATCAACTCGCTTGAAGACAGAAATCATGTAGCATTCTCATAGTTCTAGTGACACCAAACCGCAAGCTGTAGATAGTTTCACATGGCTTAATTTTTATGCCTCATTCTGGGGGCTGAATATGAGGAAGACTGCTACTTTTAAAACAACTGATAGGCAGGATGCAGTTAATATAATGCAATATAATATATATGATGTATACAAGAGGAGAAAAATACTAAATATTCAAGATCAGTTTTTAACACACTACCAAATAAGGTGGCATCTAGTGGCCTTGGTGCTGATGGAACAATTACAGCAGCAGAAAACTCAGCAGGTGGGGTAGCTCCTGTGATGTAATAACCAGAATGTTTTCAAGAAGTCCTTGTAAAGTAGAGCTGCATCTTGTGCAAGAATAGCATTCTCAAGCTAGCATTTCTGGGGAAAAAAAAATCCCATGTAGTCAGTATTACCCTTAGAATTCTTATAAAGTTAGAATATACATTGGTTGGGGATATCTCTAGTCAGATTTCGGGGCAGTCAAAATATTCTTTGTTTATATTTATGATAAAATTCCTAATTGTGAATGAACTAGTAGGGAGAAAACTCCAAACTTCTTTGCTTTTTCTTCAGGGCTTACTTCTGATTTGTATATCAGTCCTTTAACTAAATCCCAGTACACACTAAGATATCTGTTTGTCTGCGTGAAGATTAAATAAGATGGAGGCATTGCATTTAAATCTATAGCTAGGTTCAAAGTCAGCTATCGAAGCTTAGGTGCCCAGGAAGTCAGCTTCATGTGCTGCTTAATATATCTTCCAGGTGGTAGGCAGGAACCAACATCTTCCAAAATAGCACTGGTTAATTTCCATCCACAATGTCGATTTTATTAGAGTATGTTTTGTTTGTTTGTTTTAAGAGATGGAGAGAGAGAGAGAGAGAGAGGGAATCTTAAGCAGGCTCTATGCCCAGTGTGGAGCCCACTGTGGGGCTCAATCTCATAACCCTGAGGTTATGACCTGAGCTGAAATCAAGAATTGGGTACTTAAGTGACTGAGTTACCCAGATGCCACAGGGTATGTTTTTGATTATAAACTTTTCAAAATTATTTGCCATTATATGCACAATGAATTCCAGAATTTTGCCTTTTTTTTTTTAATGTCCAAGTTCATTTGTAGGTGTTGGTATGAATAACTCACCATATACATTATTGATAGAATATATTAGTAAATTACATTTATTTTTATTGTTTTTTCTTTTCTTTTTTACTGAACAATAATTAACATATACTTAACTATTTTTAAAAAATATAGTATGTTTGCGCTGGCTTTGTTTCTCGGTATGATTTTCAACTTACTGAATGCAACTCAGTCTGTCGAGGCAGGAGTGTAGCTAGCTATACTCTGTGGATAAATCTTAAGGATGAAATAAGTTTGGGCTGACATGAAAAATAAAGTAAATATGACTCATTTGTTGCTTTAAAGGTTTGTGAGGCGTGAATACTGAGGAATCTTTTAATTTTAAATTAATTTCTATTTGTAACAAAACATTATGGGGAAACAGTTAAAAAAGTTACATAGTGTTGGGGCGACTGGGTGGCTCAGTCGATTAAGCATCCACCTTTGGCTCAGGTCATGATCTCAGGGTCCTGGGATCAAGCCCAACATTGGGCTCCGTGTTCAGCAGGGACCCTGATTCTCCCTGTCCCTCTGACCATCTTCCTTTCCCACCAATATGCTCATGTTCTCTCTCACTCGAGTAAATAACTTTTTAAAAATCTTTTTAAAAATGTCACATAGTATTGGCCACAGCAACTTCTTTCAAGACATGTCTCCAAAGGCAAAGGAAACAAAAGTGAAAATGAACTTTTGGGACTTCATCAAGATCAAAAGCTTCTGAATAGCAAAGGAAACAGTCAACAAAACAAAGAGGCAACCTATGGAATGGGAGAAGATAATCGCAAATGACACTACAGACAAAAGGCTGATATCCAAGATCTATAAAGAGCTCCTCAAACTCAACACTTGAAAAACAGATAATCATGTCAAAAAATAGGCAGAAGACATGAACAGACACTTCTCCAAAGAAGACATACAAATGGCTAACAGACACATGAAAAAATGTTCCTCATCATTAGCCATCAGGGAGATTCAAATCAAAACCACATTGAGATACCACCTTACACCAGTTAGAGTGGCCAAAATTAACAAGACAGTAAACAACAAGTGTTGGTGAGGATGTGGAGAAAGGGGAACCCTCTTACACTGTTGGTGGGAATGCAAGTTCGTGCAGCCACTTTGGAAAACAGTGTGGAGATTCCTTAAGAAATTAAAAACAGAGCTACCCTATGACCCGGCAATTGCACTACCGGGTATTTACCCCAAAGATAAAGATGTAGTGAAAAGAAGGGCCATCTGTACCCCAATGTTCATAGCACCAATGACCACAGTCGCCAAATGGTAGAAAGACCCAAGATGCCTTTCAACAGATGATGGATAAAGAAGACATATATACAATATCTATATATACAATAGAGTATTATGCCTCCATCCGAAAGGATGAATGCCCAACTTTCTTATCGACAAGGATGGGACTGGAGGAGATTATGCTGAGTGAAATAAGTGAAGCAGAGAGAGTCAATTATCATAGGGTTTCACTTACTTATGGGGCATAAGGAAGAACACGGAGGACATCGGGAGGTGGAGAGAAGTGAGTTGGGGAAAATCGGAGGGAGAGATGAACCATGAGAGACTGTGGACTCTGAGAAAAAAACTGGGGGTTTTGGAGAGGGGTTGGTTTTGGAGAGGGGATTGGGTGAGCCTGGTGGTGGGTATTATGGAGGGCACATATTGCATGGAGCACTGGGTGTGGTGCATAAGCAATGAATTTTGGAACACTGAAAAAATAAAATAAAATTGAAAAAAATCACATAGAGCTGAAAGTCATAAAAAGCATTAGTTTCCTGTTCCCATCAGACATGCAATGACTCCCCAATAGGCAAAGACTTTCAATTCATTAGTTGTTCCTTCTGATATTTATCTCTATGAGTGTAGATAACATTAGCTATTGCTATTTGCTGATTTAACAATTTCAGACATATCATTGGATTTTTTATTTTGAGATGAGGATTTGGATTCATTTAGTCCTTTCCTTGCCATTGTACTTTAAAACATTTTGGTAAAACCCCCACATGTTTTTTTCTCATTACAATATAAATATTATTTACTTTGAACAAAATAACATTCTGTGATTTTATTTTGTTCCCTAATGGCTCCTATTTTTTTTTTCTCCTGGAGATAATTGGCTTATTTTTACACTTACTTAATTCTCTTTGAATATTCAAACTTTATGCACCATTAAGGAACTCTGAATTTGTTTTCTCTACCCTCTAACTTCTTAGATCATTTATCGGTTGCATTTTTGTTCTGGAGAACTGCTCCTTGAAGCCTCTGCCATGCTGCTAATCAGAATTCTTTGCTCTGTGGGTGTGGCTGTCCTGTACTCCA
Organism: Mustela nivalis; assembly: GCF_964662115.1. Lineage (NCBI taxonomy): Eukaryota > Metazoa > Chordata > Mammalia > Carnivora > Mustelidae > Mustela > Mustela nivalis. The sequence goes on along the minus strand of NC_139031.1, from coordinate 26,095,475 downwards.
GATTTTGCTCTGACTCTTCTTTTTACTGGATTCTCAGTTTCTTGACTCTCATGCCTTCCCCTTTTCTGATTTACTCCTGTATTTCAGTGAAACACATCTTCCAACAGCTTCCTGAGAAATGGTGCATGGAAAATAACATGAAATTTTGCATATTTAAAAGTATTTTTATTCTCCCCTCATATTTGATGGATAGTCCTGTGGTTCTATAATTCTAGGTTAAAAATAATTTTCTCTCAGCACCTTAAAGGAAAAAGTATTGTTTATTATCTTCTAGCTGCCAGGGTTTGTGATAAGTCCAAGTCTATACACAGTCCTAATCATTGTTAGTTGCTGTTTTCTTTTTTTTTCTTTTTTAAAGCTTTTTATTTATTTATTTGACAGACAGATCACAAGTAGGCAGAGAGGCAGGCAGAGAGAGAGAGAGGAGGAAGCAGGCTCTCCGCCAAGCAGAGAGCCTGATGTGGGGCTTGATCCCAGGACCCTGGGATCATGACCTGAGCCGAAGGCAGAGTCTTTAATCTGCTGAGCCACCCAGGCTCCCCTAGTTGCAATTTTCTTTTCTGGAAACTTTTCCTAGCTTCTTTATTTTGGGGAGTGATACGTCAGTATTATCTGTTCTATGCAACTTAAACTAAGATCATGCCGTCTAACTTTGTTTCTGTCAAAACCACGTTACCAAAGAGGGAGCACCCAAGACCGTTATGTGGAATTAATTAGCTTTCCAAACTCTAGGTCTCTTCTGGGTAGTTAGAATTACCCATCTTTCTGAGTTTTATTCGGATGAGTCCTCTCATCTGCTGTGTGCCATGAAACAATCCTGGGAAGGTGAGTTGTGACCCTGAGTGCCTCATAAGGTGCTCAGGGACCAGAGAGCTACCTTTCTTTTATAAGGCAAGGTTACATGCATCTACACCAGCTGAAGTTTTGTGGCATTATCAAGATAGGCTGCACTCCTCCTGGTTAAGATTCAGCATTAGATGGCTAGCTTATGTCTTCCGATGGGACAATTTACAGACTTCGTTTTACTGTATTTTATTTTTCATCATATTTTTCAGTTGTTAAAATAATACATATTACATGCAGAAAAACCCAGGAACGGAATTTATTCATTGTGCCAGAGATTATAAATATTCACAATTAACACCTGTTACTGAGAATCGCATGTGTTGTTCCCCACTCTCACGATGTATCAGGAGCATCTCCCCAGGGCACTAAATATCACTGCACATATTGTAGAACATGATTTTTGATGGTTGTTCAGTATTCCAGTATACAAACTTGCATTCTCTATATAACCTTTTTCTTAGAACTCGAGACTTCCATTTTTGTTTTTGCCTTTCCTATCCCAAGTATTGTGGAATCCAAAATGGCTCATGTTTTATCAGTCAAAAGTGAAAAGTGGAAATTGCACTAACATTAGTTTTCAAATGATGATGTGTCACAACCCCTTCCTGCATGATTTAGTCCCATTAATTATTTCCAGAAGGCCCTGGAGAAGTCTTATATACAGGGGTAGGTCAGTATATGTCCTTCCCCTTGTTCATTTTCAAGAGTTTACCAGCCACAGAAATTTAACGAGGGGTCTTGACTGCTGTTACTGCTGGTTAACTTCGGGGTGCTGCTTCTCAGCTAGCTCACGCTGTACCTCTGTAGGTCCTTTGCAGTTTTTGCAGACTCTCCTATGACAACGTTCTGCCAAAGAAAGGACAGAATGTGCCTGTTCCCATTTTGAGCCAAAGTTTGTTTTCTGGTTCCTTAGGCAGCCTGGTTCCTTAGGCAGCAACGCTTATACCCAGAGTCTCAGTGGCCATTTCTTGAAAACAGTCCTTCAGCTTCTGATTTGAGGGCAGTGGTTTTCTAGCCTGGTTGTACATCAGAACCACCTACAGAACTTTTAGAAGATAGAGATGCCCAGGTCATACTCCAGATCTGATGAAATACTTTTCCAGGTAGAAACATAAGATATGCATTTCAGAGTAGTAGATCCTGTTGGTTCTTCTGGTGAATCCTCTGTCCTGAAATTATAGTCCTCCCTCAGCTTCTACAAATGCTGTGGTTAACAGCTGATGAATGCGATCTTTCCCCAGGGACTGTATTTGCCTTCTTGCTCAGAGATGCCGGGAAGGTGACACCAGTGCCAGAGAGGTTTCACTGGAGAATGCATGAATCCCTGTCACAGGCTCTATTCTGGGAAACCTGGTCTCAGACTACATGCAACGAGGCTAGTCTTCTAGAGGCTCATGAACAGCCCATGGGACTGGGCAAGGGACAGACAGAATGCTATTGCAATCACTGGTCTGATTTTTCTTCTTCTCCTCCAGAGTACACACTCCACTGTCTACACACAAATGCACACACACGCACACACAGAAGTATCCCATTCCTCCTTTAACAGAAAAACAAAAGTCTCACACATATTAACTCATTTACTACATCCTGAGGCTACATTTATTGACCTGTCTTTGGGAGTATTGTTTTTAATTTCCTATGTATCCGTAACTGTAATGAAATTGCTGGTCTGATCATAAGAATTTTGATTCATATTGCTGACGATTCTTCTGAGAGTTAATTCTTATTTACTCTGTAACAACCAGTGTACAGGGTTTCCATTCTCCCATACCCCTCCTAGAATTGCCCAACTTTCTACTATCGTTTCTCTGGGAAGGAGAGAGACAAACATAAATGGTGATGACAGTCTATGGCTGGTAAAAGTAAAATTGAATATAGGTAGGAATCAACCTAGAGGCATGTGGGCTGGGGAGAAGATCTGACAAATCTTTAGGACAAGTATTAGAGCATGTAAAATGACAGATTCTCAGCTTGAGAAGGAGGGACTTGGATGTTATCCAAGCCAAGATGAAGAATGCATGTCCTTTGAGAGATGCTGCTTAGATATTTTTCAGTCACCATATTCTAACTGTACGAGGAGGAAAGGGCTGATGTAGTTGAGTTCAGTCCGAGGCCATGAACTCAGTCATGCTACTATGGAATGCGGGGGTAGAAGGAGGAGAAGAAATTGCCTTGCATGGAGCAAACACACTTCTCTTCCTTCCTAAGAATATTTTTCCTATATTTTTCTTTGGCATTGACTTGCAAGGACAGCTATGAATGTATACTTGTGATTTTGTGAGATCTAGGCATATATAGATATAATAAGTAACCTTATAAATCCTTTTGCTCTAGAGGGCTTCACGTCTGCCCATTATTAACATTGCACTTCTAACATTGGTTAATAAATAAAACAATTCCAAACAACTATTTTGCTAATTATAAGCACCTTCAAGGGAGATCAGGAGGTAAAGTGGGTTCTCTGATTTTAGGAAGTCTCTTTTCTGTTAGATTCTTATTATCTGAGGATTTATATACCTAGGTCTTCTAGAAGAAATGAACCACAATCTGAAAAAAAGAACACTTAAAGTAATGGGAATTTTATCTATCTTTGCCTCAATTCTCATGAGAGCAGAAATCTAGGAAGAACTACTCATGAGTTACTATTCTTTTAGGTCCAGGCCTTGAAGGCACATGAATCAACTTATTAAAATTTATCCTGGAAGTAGGTTAACATAAAAAGACTTTGGTTATGTGTAGACTGTCATTCTACAGACTCTTCTTCCAAAACATCTTTTTAAAAGATTTAATATGGCCTGAGATTTAATATGGCTAAAAGATTTAATATGACTAAGAATCACAGAGAAGCTGGGTGCATGCACCCAGGTAACACTTCCTGCTCAGAAGGGGTCACAGTCAGGTGATCGTAGAGCAGGGACCCGGGATTTGGCTGCATAGATACCCTCACAGAGGCCCTAAATCTTCCTGGAAAGCCAGAGAGGAGCTTTGAGCCCACAACTCCCCTAAGCTGCCTTTAAAACTCGACTTATTAAATTTCCTCTGGGGTAATTTGCTCTGGGGATCTCTGGAGTTACTTGAGTGGATAAAAGTAAGCTGTCAATCTGTGAGTTAACTCTAGTTAGTAGAACAGGGTTCCAGTGGGTTCTGATTCCGCTTTAGGCCAAGCTCACTAGGTCAAGGCAAAATGAAAGGCTCCTAGTTCCTCTCCCAGCATCACAGACTGCTTCTCACTTACTCCATCTAGTTCCTCCTGTCCCCATTTGAAGATTAAAAAAAAAAGTTATGTTCATATAAATAAGAAAAAAGACTAATATATTCCATTTCCATCTTTCCCCAGGGAGACCTGATTGGTCATAGCTCTTGAAACTGTAGGGCTTGCGACTGGGTTTCCTCCTTTGATTTGACCCAACATCCCACTATTCTCAGAGAATATTTCTGAGCCTTGGTCACTGAGGTTCCAGCTCTCATCCCAGGATGTTTTTCTAGGCCCAGACACGTCAGTGGCTGTAACACACACTCGCCGAAGTCAGGGCCTATTGGATTTACACATGCAATCTGCAAATTAGACTAAACCAGGACAAGAATGATAAAAAGGAATATTAATTAATGAGAAGAACTGTGCCTAACCAGATGCAGAATTAAAAAAAAACAATAAAACACATGTAAGGACACAGACCTTGAGCTGATATTCTCTAGGGGGTCAGGTACAGCCAGTAGGTAGAGACAATGATAGACATCACAGCCCATGTCTGCTACAGACCCCTGTAGGGTCACCTAGAAGAACAGGTGAGGACCCCTGGAACCTGTAAGTGGTGAGGACACTTACAGGCAAAGCAGTAAAGAGCAAAGAATAAATAGAATGGCACAAGCAAGTGGCGTGGAGGACAGTTGTGGGCAGTTTTCTCATTAGAGGATGCAGATTAAGGAGAACACCGCTTACCTCTGCCAATCTAACTTTTTGGATTTGGGGAAGTCAGGGCATAAAATTCAGTCTAATTACCAGGATAAAAGGGGATTTACGATATGCCAGACACCATGTTTCATGCTATAAGGACAAGAAAAGGAAAGAACAGTGCCTGCCTCTAGGGGTATTGCAGTATGGCAAGGGAGAGACCACATTCAGGAGGAATAGTAATTCCCAACTCACTCAAGTAAGATCCATGATCAAGATGCAAGGGAGTAGCAACACGGGGACGGAGGAGAACAAGAGTTATGAATGCTGCCTTGGGAAAAGCCTCACAGAGGAGCGGCAAGGATGAAGAACCCAGGACACAGAGCAGACACGGAGGAAGAGAATGACCTTCCATTTGAGGAGGGAGCCCGAGCTGAATGAGGCATAGAGCTGGGGAAGGAGGCTTGTTTCTGGAGAAAGGTGAATTCTCATGAAACCGGAGTGAAGGTTCAACGGTGAGGGAGAGGCAAGGCTGAGTGTCAGGCTAAAAGGGTTTGATCTGATAACTTACAGTACATTCCCAAATGCACTGAGAGCCATGGAAAAAGAGATGGACAAAATCACGACTGTGCTAAAAGGATGTGAATCTAGAGGTATTAAGGACCACGACGATGCATTAGAGAAAGCAGAGACTGGAGACAGGGAACTTGGCAAGGCCATCTCCCAGGTGTTCCAGCACTGACACATACCTGGCAAGCACAGGCACCGCCTTTGCACTCCACTGTTGTTCCAAGGATTGTGAAGAGTCGTGGAAGAGAGATAGTCTCTCTCTCTCCAGAGCAAAACCAGGCAGGCCCACTGTGTGTTACAGAAGATTCCGTTTCCCGAAGGTCAGGCTTTTCTCTCCTCTACTGCAACCCGCTGCCGGTGCAGGAATCTCAGCAGCCCTGTGGAACCTGGAAGTAAGGGGAACTGACAGAGATACGCTGAGTATGTTGTTTTCTGTGCGGAGAAATAAGTGACTTTGTTTCTGACCCAACAGTCTGCCACCTGCCATAATCCACAGAACCATAGCGACGAACTCGTCACCTGCGTGGAGTGTAAAATTCTCAAATTGTTCCTAAGTTTCGATGGTGCGAATACTGTGAAGAAGCTTTGTCAGTAATCTCAATCGTAAATGCTGGTTTTTAGGGCAAACATAGAATTTTATTTTTGCATATGACCCATTTTATAAAGCCTAGAAAATACTCTTTCTTTACTACACACAGTCTGACCCGAGCCCATTGATGGCGGTCAGTTTACCCAACAGTTTTTCCCCGAGTCTCACCCACCAGAGTCTCAGAGGGGAAGTACGGCTCCAGGACAGGATGGGTGGCAGGGGTTCTTATCACGCACAGAATACTTTCACACTTTGAGTTTGTTCCTTCTGTATGGCTGCATGAAGCCAAAATAGCTGTCCTAAAATGTCTTCCTCATTGTAGCTATCCTGGTATTTATTCAGTAGCCTAGCATATACTAATCAATTGGTAAATATTTAGTGCCTGAAAGTGAAATAAAGTAATTAAAATGTAAACATAGAACTACATGGTAAATTCTTGTCTTCAATCACTTACCCCAATTCCAAAGATAGAGCAGTGTTTAAACTTGTTTCATTTATTGTCTTTGTGCCATGTGACTGATACTAGATTTTCTGAAAAAAGATTTTAGTTATATTTTGAGAGAGAGAGAGCACAAGCAGGGGTGAAGGGGAGAGACAGGGAGACAAACAGATTCCCTGCTAAGTGGGGAGCCCAAGATGGGGGTCGATCCTGGGACCTTGAGTTCACGACCTGCGCTGAAGGCAGAGGCTTAACCGACTGAGCCACCCAGGTGCCCTGATACTAGATATTTCTCGGAGTGGCTCTAGCACTTACTATTTCTGTGACCCGAACCTTGGGGTTCTCACCATCAAGTGGGACTTGATTATTTTTAAGGTCTTTTCCAACACTGGATTCCAAGAAGCCCAGTTCATGGAACTGAATAGTAATGTTATTTCCAACTTCTTTTTCTCTTGAAAAACACAGCCAAAAAAGTTATTTTAACAAAAAGAAGGAAAGATGAACAAGTCGAGTATGTCTGTATGTTAAACAAGCTTCTTAGTTTCTTTTGCTATTAATAGCTTTCTGGCCCCTTTCTTTACTTTGAAGCAAAGCCTAAGTGAAAAGATAGCAATTCTTTAACTTTTGAGTAGGTTCATAGTATCTTTAATGTCTTTCAAAGATGACAAACAATGGGTTTTGCTAAAATTCTTTCACATGGGCATAAAAATGGTGGTATTCTCACCAAAATATAGAAAACCAGTTTGAGTGCTGACTTTAGTTGTCATCCTTATTACTGCAATTAGTAATTAGCTTTTATTGTTTGCAAGAAGTGTGAAAAATTAGATAGGAAAATTCCTCACTGTTGGAAGGAATGGCCTATTCATCGTGATCGCACAAAAACAAAGGCACCTCATGGTGTTATTTCTCCTGCCAAGTGTAAAGATGGGCATATGGCTGTGTGAGCTCAGCTGGTTGGATCGCTGTGTTACAGAGGCCAAGATCATGGGTTGAAGTCCAATATGGGCCAGTCAACTCTTTTCTCTTTTGCCCTGCCAACCACGCTACAAATAGGAACTTAACTGGACGTCAGACCCTATTGATGGCATGTCAGTCATCACTTCATACATGATAGCAAAAAGAAGGTCACCAAGTCCACTCTGTTCTCCTGCTTTGAGTTCATGTTGTCTTTTTCTGCCAATGCGATTTATTTCAACAGTTACTAATTGCTTTAATGTGCTTGCAGGAAAGTTTGGCCTGATACCTATTCTAGAGAAGCTTATCATCTTCAATGGAAAAAGAAACTCACATTTTCTTAAAATAGTTTTATTCCAACTATTCATATGCACGTTCAGCATCAGTGACTTCATAATTTTTATAACTACTTTTTGAGCCAACTGATGTTTACCTAGAGCAAATCATCTTCACTTGCAACTAAGCTGTTTGAGATATCAGCCTAAAAGTAGAATCTGTGTCTGACTCTGTTCCTGGAAATGTTATACTGAGCATGAATACCCACTTACATAACATTTGGACATTAGGACAGTTTTCTCCCTCTGCTTTTCATCCTATATGTGTACATTATTTTTTTTAAAGTTCACAATGCAGCCGCTTACCATATTGCTTTTTAAAATTATCTTTGGAAAGGGCACCTGGGTGGCTCAGTTGGTTGAGCAACTGCCTTCGGCTCGGGTCATGATCCTGGAGTCCTGGGATCAAGTCCCACCTCAGGCCCTCTGCTCATCAGGGAGCCTGCTTCTCCCTTTGCCCCTCACCCCTTTCATGCTTACTCTCTCTCGCTCTCAAAAAAATAAAATCTTAAAAAAAATATATCTTTGGAAAGTTGGTTTTCAATGGTACTTATTACTTGAAACTTTGAAATTATACCCTCAGGGAAAATGATCAAATTTTCCTTTCTCTTTTTAAAAAAATATTCATCCTTTATATTAGTACCTGAACTAACCTGACTTCCTTAAGTTTTCTCCCACTCCTTTATTTCTTTATACACATTTGAATTCTCGGTTTTCCTGGCTTCCTTGAAAGAACATTCTAAGATCTAACTTAGGCTTGTACACTTATCCTTCACTGAGCAACTTTAATTTTTTCCTGAAAACCAAGCTACTAAGTGAAAGGTTGCTAAATTAAAAAACAAACCAAAAAAGGCTTCAATTGAATGCGAAAGATCACAATGTACTCCATTTTAACATAAGATATCCAAACACTTTTCACAGATAAAACATTTAACGATAACAGAACAAAAGCAAGTTTATATAAGCAAAACATAAGATTGCAAGTAAAGAAATATAGATTGTATATAAAATGAAATGTACTAAAAATTTATTGTATAGACTAAGACATGGTGGTGAGTTTTGGGGACAGAAGGGTAGGAATCATTCTTTGTAGATTCTTCTGTATTGTTTTGCTCATCAAATTTTCAAACTTAATGAGGCCCATTGTTAACTTGAACTCAAATTGCAGTTAAAAGCAAAGTTGTAGTGCAGAAAATCACCTTTTAGGGCAAAGTAAAGGCAAAACACAAGAGTGCTTTGAAGTCTATGGAAAAAGTACATGTGCGTATTTTCTATAAAAAGTCACGGAAAGTCATCCCACTCACTTTACTTACATACCCAAAGAGAAGGGTTTTGAGCTTATCTAAATATAGCACACAATTCAGATTTGTTCTATATGACAGTCTCTGACTATAGACTTGAATGCTAAGTAAACACGTGCGTCTTTGCCTGCAATTATCATTTTAAATTACTGCTTCTTAAAACATATTTATTTAGAATGTTTTTAGATGAAAAAAGTACTAAGAGCAAAAAATCATCTGGAAAGTGGCAGAGCTTTTCAAGGGTTATTACGAAACTTGTCTAACTAATAAGTAATTCTATGGAGTGAATCTTTATTCCTGGTCCCAGAAGCCACCTTTGGACACCGAGCGAGGTGAGGTGTTCCTTCCCTTTATTCTCCTCTGTGTAGACCTTTTCTATCTGTTTTAACATTGCTTTTAATGTCTTTGTGTATTTCCCCTGCTGTCTTGTAAGATCTCTGAGGGAAGGACCAAGATCCTTTCATCGCTAACGCTTAACCTATACCTGGCCCTCAATTCTTGATGCATCCATGAATGTGTAAACCTCCACATTTGCTTTAACAGTAGGCTTTCAATGAAGGCAGGTTTCTGTGTTACCTACTTAACAGACTACTGGAAATAGTTGTCTGTTTTAAGTTACCTCAGATCAAAAGAGTATTTCGAGTCTTAGAGAACATTTCTCTCCATCAAAATTCGGATAACTTGGGTAGAAAATTACTCTAGTAATCAAAGATTTACCTTTTTTCTTTGAATTTGCCCAAGTTTCAAATGGAATAAAATACTGGGTTTCTCTTTTAGTGACCTGAGACTCTTTATTCTGGGTGCCAGATGGTTTTCTCTTTTATTTGAAAATGAAAACATCTGACAGACTTTGTTAGGGCATGTGTCAGTAATGTTATTCATGGGGAAAGTCTTCCAAATGACATGCTTGTCTCTGAGGGTGTTTATCTGGGGCATGTGTTTTGTCTTCAGATGCCTCAAATTCACACATTAAAGATGTTAGTTCAGTTGTAAATTGTTGCAGGTCTGCAGGCTCAACGCTTGAAAGAAATCATACTCTGGGAAAATGAACATTTTCACTCTTCTTTTGCTTTTTAGGGTTCTAAAATACATTTCTAAACTGTAAGGAGAAAAAATTTATATTTTTGTTTATATTTTATATTTCCCCTTGCATTGATTCTTCATGCACTAACAGTCGATCACATTTTCTTAGAGAGTTTAGCATTCGCTAAGAAATCATGTCTGGGGGAACATCCAGACTGTCTTCTGCCAGGCCTTGCCCCAGAATCAGTAACCAATAACCACTCAAAACATCACATTGTACTGTGATAATGTGCTAATATCTAGCCCAGAGATATCACTGCTGACCGTGCCATATAATACTTTGAATAATGAAAATAGGTTTTAGTGAAGTTGCCCCTCTCTACACCTCATATGACAGCTGACAGCCATTAGAAGGACAAGTGTCTAGATGTAGAGACTGTGATCCTAGAAGGCTTTGTCTCTTTACAGATCTGATTGCACAACCCTGGATTCATTAGCACTGTGCCCAGCTCTCAGGGAAGAAATAGTACCATAGATCATCATTTTGTGTCTAACTCCCAGGAAGAGGAAGAGGAGGAAGAAGGGCTCATGATAGATATAAAGATCTATTATAACACTATAGTAATTAAGATGGTATAAAACCAGTGAAGAAGGCAAGAAACTGACCAGTTTTTAACAGAGAAAAAATACATATATATATATATATGAAACTTTGCTATCCAATAGGAGTAGCATAGTAAATCAGTGGGGGAAGGAAAGATAGTTCAGTAAATGTAGCTGGAAAATTTGGTTATTCATGTGGAGAATTTGGATTCTTACTTCAGATCAAAGTCTAAACATAAAATATGTTAAAAACTTAATTAAGTATCAACAGCAAAACTTGAAAGTTTTGGGGAGGATGGAGGGATGGGTTAAATAGGTGATGGGGACTAAGGAGGGCACTTGTGATGAGCACTGGGTAGTTACAGGTAAGTGATGAATCACTAAATTCTACTTCTGAAACTGAAATAAATAAATAAAATATAAAATTTAGGGGGAAAAAGAAGGTGACTATCTTTATAAAGTAGGTATAGGCAGGATATCTTCTTAAAGAAGACGAAAAACCTAACCATAAAAGATAAAAAATGAGAAATAACAAGCACAACGCAGGATATGGAGAAAAGGTCACTTGTGCACTGTTGGTGGGAGTGTAAATGGTACAACTGCTGTGGAAAATGGTCCAACAGTTCCTCAAAAATGTAAAAAGAGAATGGCCCTTTATACTTCTGAGTATATACCCAAAAGAACTGAAAAGGTTTTGAAGAGACATGCGTACACCTATGTTCATAGCAACATTATTCATGATAGCTAAAACACGGAAACACCTCAAGTGTCCACTGATAGATGAGTGGACAAGTAAAATGTGGTATATAAATACAATGGAATATCATTCAATCTAAAAAACAAAAGGAAATTCTGACATTTGCTATAACATGGATAAACTTGGAGGAAGTTATGCTAGGTAAAATAAACCAGCCATGAAAGGACAAATATTATAAGATCTACTTAGATCAAGTACTTAGGATAGTCAAAATCATAGGTACAAATATAATAGTGGTTTCCAGGGGCTGAAGAGAGGGAGGAATGAGAAGTTAGTGTTTAATGGGTACAGAGTTACAGTTTACAAGAGGAAAAGAGTTCTGGAAATAGATGGTAATGATGTTTGCACATTATGCATGTATTTAATACCCTGGAACTGTACATTCAAAAATAGTTGAGATGGTAAAATTTGTTATGTATATTTTACCACCATAATAAAAATTAGGAAAAAAATCAAAATATATTTAACCAAGAAGCCTGAAAAGGCCAACCATAGAATAGGGTCTTAGTTTTGAGAGATGAGAGCTTCTCTAACTGGACAGTATTATTTAAAGTCCTCTCTGCACATTTCCAATCTACTGTGGGGGAATGAACCAGGATCGTGACTTATGGCTGTCTGCTTTTCTACTGCCTCTATCCTTCTGCAAATCCCTGAGTCCCAAAATGGCTATAAGAATTGTTTCTTTACTCAGGAGTAACTGAACTGGACAATAATTAAGACCTAAAGAGTATTTCCTAAGAAAACTACGTGCCCAGGTCCCTGAATCTTCTTTGGAGAGTACTATTGACCCCAAAGGCTCTGGGATGTCATAGCTTCTGAATTTCCTGTCATTGGGGTAGATACTGCTAATGAAAAACATGCTGGAATACTATTTTCAGACCACTTGGGTCTAGCATTCATCTTGGTCTTATTAACTGTGTTTCATGAAACCCACCCTCATTATGGATAAACATAAAGAAAGAAAAGATATAATCAAACTACATCTTTAACATTCTAGTAAAAACAGCTGTATGTTTAGGATAGCTATTCCGATTTTAAGTTGTTGCCTTAACAAAATTAATGTAAAGGGGAAAAAAAAGGATATACTGTATTGTATGTAAATTGTGCAATATTGGAAGATTATTTGCCACCAGTAGAGAATATACTCTCAATAACTTTTTAGAATAAAACTTAAGTCAAAGAAGTTTTGAAATTATAAGCTGCAACCTTAGCTTGAGAAGTCTTTTTTCACATCTAAACTTCTTTTCTTTCAGAATTTGGTCCTTGAGGCCGAGAAGAGTCTGTCTCTGACTCTGTGACTTTTCCATCAATGAGACCTCTGTCAGCACTGTATAAATAATTAATTATTATTAATAACCACCATCACCATCTTCTCTTTCTCTCTCACTCCTGAACATAGCCAGCACTTCTCTGATAAACTGCAAAGAACAGGCTTATTATTTAGTTGTTGTGATGAATAAGAAGTGGTAAGCAGGCCCAGGGCCATGGAAAAATTCCTATAATAGTAACTGAATAGAATAGCTTCTATGCCATGTGAATACAAGGCTATTTGTAACATAAATATTTTTCAGTGACTTGAAAATTATAATTAGGATATTTTGAATTTGAGCTCTATAGAGTAGCAAGAATTTAAATTTTTAATTTTAATCAAAAAGCAAGTATTTGATGAGTTTTGCTACTTGTGAGTGCCTGCCTCAAGCAACACATTCAAAAGGAATGGCCTCTCTCCCTCTCTATGCCTAAAATGAAGCTCATATCAAGGAAAAATTTCCTTCCTTCTGTGATTGTAGCAGTATATTTATTTTCCTTCTATTTCCTGCCAATCATTCTCAAAACATATAATCATTTGAAGAAAAGAGGATCATATATATAAACATTCTGACAGTTTCTTTAGGTGCAGGAAATAGACAATGGATTTTCTTTTATTAACCCTTATGGAAATCTTCATGTTTAATGCTCTTTTCTTCACACACACACACACACACACACACACACACACACTACCAAATTAAACATCAAGAGGCGATAGGGAGGGCAGAATCCAAGGATTCAAAGGAGAGTCCTAGCCCCATGTCCACTACCATGTGCTAGAAGCACTGCAGGTGAGTTGACAGCATCCTGAAAATGCTCTTAGGTAGTCTGATAATTACAGAAAAGTCACTATGGTGGTTTCCTCACTGTTCTCCATTTCAGATGAGGGAGAGCAGGAGTGGCTGGTGGGGAGATATAGATGAAGCAATCACAGCTAAAGCCCTCTCACGAAATACTCTATAGTTATTTGGGGGAAGATTTGAACTCTAACAGTATCCTGGACATTCCACCTATCCCAGAGAGGAGAAAGCCAAGTTGCACTGATAAAAGTTTCATATAACTTCAGAAAGGCCTTTCTTTTCCACTCCCTAAGCTCACTTCCCAGAACTATGTATTATAATACTCCATAAGTATTAGAGCCCAGGGAGTTATAAAAGAAAATCTACCTATATTATATTAGAACAAACAAATTTTGACAAAGAATCCCATATTAAGCATGGCTAAGATAAATGTGAACATATATGAAGCCATTTATCCTGGACTTCTCTTTTTTGGGAGTTTTTTTTTTTTAAGATTTTATTTTTATTTATTTGACAGATATAGATCACAAGTAGGCAGAGAGGCAGGCAGAGAGAGAAGAGGAAACAGGCTCCCTGCCAAGCAGGGGGCCCAATGCGGGGCTTGATCCCAGGACCCGGGATCATGACCCGAGCCGAAGGCAGAGGCTTTAACCCACTGAGCCACACAGGCACCCCTTTTGGGAGGTTTTTGATGACTGATTCCATTTCCTTAATGGTTGTTGATCTGTTCAGATTTTCTATTCATGATTCAGTCTTGGTAGGTTATTTGTTTTGACAAATTTATCCATTTTTCTAGGTTATCTAAGCATTGCCATTATGAGTTTAAAATTCATAATACACTCCATGTCACATTTTAAAGTACTGATCTAACTTTGCCTCAATTCCAGGACACTTTAGCTGTAATAAAAAGCAAAAATCTTTAATTTCTCTATATAGATATTTCTTTCTTTTTGGACTAAATTCTGAAAAAGGAAAAATTTAGGATATTAATAAGATAGATTACAATTCATTGTTTTCAGTAATGCATTTGTATTTTGGCCTTGTTAGAAAACTGTATAATAAACAAGTAATTTGCTATCGATCTATTAAAAATAGAGAAGGATAATTGAAAAAAATTATGATATTTCAATTGCTAAGCATCAAAGTGGATCTGCTCAATGGGAAGGTGTAGAATGGAAGTTATTTTATCTAATAGGCTTAACTTTATGTGTGTTCATTTATGTGTTGTATGTATACATGATGATGAAAATGCTAGGTGAAAAATACTGAATAATATTTATTGAATGAAAGTAGAATAATTAAAGTCAATCCTGTTTTCTTTTCTTTCTTTCTTTCTTTCTTTTTTTTTTTTTTTATAATTCTAGATTGCAGATCAGCCAACATAGTCATTTAACAAATGTTTATTGAGCTCTTTTTCCTTAGTGGGCACACTAGGGGTGTAGCGCTGATGAATAAGAGAATGCCCCTGCTGTATGGAGCTTACTTTCCAGCAGGAGAGAAAGCCAAACCAATTAATTGTGCTGTTTGAGGTAACACAGATGGAATTGAATTATTGATGTTTTTTAAATGTAACCAAAGATTACATGGCAGGGAAGATCTAAGGAAAAGCAGATGTAAAACCAAACCCAAATCACATTACAATGCAGGACATATTAAAAAAGAGAAAGCAAAACAAACAACAGCAACACTGAAATCTTTATTTTGGATGATGTCCTGTGTTAAAATGCTTGATTTTAGGAGCTTTTTCTCTTCAAGATCCAATTACAGATATCTTAAAGATGGTATTATTATAGGGACTTACATAATAATTAGTTTGCAACCATTTTCCAGTTCTAGTTCTAGACATTCCACTAGTTTTCCAGTTTTAGTTCTAGTTCTAGTTTTAGAAATATCCTGAAGCAGCTGAAGAGTCTAACTTGGTAATCGCTTAGATTTAAGCGTATGAGTATTTAAGAACAAAAATATGTTAAGGAGAAAAGGGCTTCTACCAGCCACAAGCTTTCTATATTTTATTTTCATCAATATTTTCAGGAAAATTTGTTAGACTTGGAAATGGGCAAAGAGATTGCTGGGTATCCTTTCAGGGGACTGTCAGGTGTTATCAAATGATCTCTGGAGAGTTCTCTCTTTTCCCCAGGAAGGGGGTGAACACCTCTGATCCTCTTTACAGCCATGGGAGTGATTTATGACTCTGCAGAGGTAAAATCCTAAATTGGAGGAAACTGAGACTAATGTGAATCATTCTCATCCAGGGTGATTTATCCTCTGTAGAAAAGATGACTAGGAGCTTTACATTTTATTACTTTATAGGATATTAAGTTACTTTGTATTTACTAGCAAATGTGTTTCAGCATTTGTAATTGACTATAAACATATATGTCCATGCTTCAAATTCTCTTTAAATTGGTTCTGTTATCTTACTGACTTCTTCACCAATTAATGAATTAAATAAAATCTTTGACACTCTCTCAGTTCATATTATGGGAGAGTCATGACTTACTACTTTAAAAATTGTACTTAAACAGTATAAAAATTGATCTGAGTGATATTTGCATTTTGGCAAGATGGAAATGACTCTTTTTGCTTTATTTTGTGTTTGCTAATAAAAAAAAGGATATTTCAGAAAAGTTCATATGCTGAATGTAAAATTCATCTTAAAGAATTTATTTTTTGAGGACTTACATATAAATTTGTTTGAATCACTAAATGATTAATAAACCCTTCATAATATGAAATGTGGTACATCCTTTATGATTCTACCTAAATAAACTAATACTTAAATAAAGGTATTGGCACTAAATAAAATTTACAACTACTTATCATTGTTATACAATTTTAGAAATACTTCCAACTTAGTTGTTTTTATAATCTTAACACTATCAGAGGCAAACTGGATAACATATCACATTTTATATTTAAAAAAAAACAACAACAGGCTAAATGGCTTGTGTTTGCATAATTAAACAGGGAAGAATTTGTAATAACTCTAACCAGAGTTATTATAATTGTAATAGCCCGTTCTAACCAGAACTCTGGTCTTCTGTTATATGACCATAATGTGCAGGTCTCTTTTTCCTATAAATATATGCGGAAATTCTGGGTAAAATATCACTCCCACCTTTTTTGGTTTTGCTCAATGAGTGCAAGTTACTTGGCTCAGTGGGTGAGAAGGTTCTTTTTCACTAAATAATGCAAGAGCTAGCGACACAGAGAAAAGAACAAGGAGCTTTTGTTTCATCAGCATAGCTTATGCAGAATTTGGCTATTTTGTAATTTAAACAAATTTCAAAATAGCAGCTTTGGTTTTGATGTGTTTTTCTTTTTTTGCAATTGGGATCTTACTGGATTAAATTCAACTTTTAATCTTTCTGAATTAAATGGTGAAGTAGAGAGCAGGGCATTCCCAATATTTTTGTCAAAAGCAGCTTTAAAAAAAAAGTTCACAAAGCTTGACATTTTGGGGAGGGGGGACAGATGAACTTTATTAAATAATAAAAATCTAACAGTTTCTACCTTTTGAGAATCTGAGCAAACTTCAGAGAAAAGAACATTTATTATTTTATCAAATCAATAAATATGTATTTTCTGAATGCCTTTTGTGCCATCCATTGTGATAGGTGCTAGTATACAGAACTTTTAGTGATGGAAACAGAAAAACAGCAAACAGGAAAAAGGAGACAGTAGCTTAAGAAATGTCACAGCTGAGAGAGAGATCAAGTGGGGCATAAGATTAGAACCCCCAACCCAGGTCCTCGTGGCTCAGAAACATGATGGCTAAGAGGCAAGAAATTTGTAATAAATTTTACATTTTTTAACCTCAGTATCTTCAATCCTCCCTTATGGATCTGCTTAGAAAAAAAAAAAATTATGTATACAGTGCCGGGCACAAAAAAATACAATAAATGTGGACCATCATTATTACTCTTGTTATGACTTATAGTAAAATGGGGTTTGAAGGATGAATAAGAGTATCCTTTAGAAAATGAAAGAGAAGAAAATATTCCATATGCAGAGGCCTAGAAATAAGAGCAAACTTCCTGAAAATTCTTTATCATGACTGGATCTAGAGAGGATAAAAGAGATGCCAGAGATTAGCTGGAAGATGAGGAAGAATCCAGACTGTACAGAACCTTGCCAACCACCTTAGGAATCTGGAATTTATCCTAAAATCCAAGAGGAGCCATTAATGATTTCAAGCAGGGGTGGGTTGTGTCCTGGTTTCTATCTTGCAAAAACCAATTTGCCTACTGCTTAGAGTTGAAATGGGACAAGTTTGAAGGATATGGGGAGACAATGACAAAAATAGGTGATTTTTTTTTTTTTTTAAAGATTTTATTTGACAGAGAGACAGAGATCACAAGTAGTCAGAGAGGCAGGCGGTAGGGGAGGGGAAGCAGGCTCCCCGCTGAGCAGAGAGCCCAATAGGGGGCTCTATCCCAGGACCCTGAGACCATAACCTGAGCCAAAGGCAGAAGCTTTAACCCACTGAACCACTCAGGCACCCCCTACAATACGTGATCTTGTCTTGAAGTGACCTGGATACATTAGAAATGGAAAGAAATAGATAGATTTGAAAGTTATTTTGCCGATAAAATCCACTATTGGGGAGGCTAGGAGTGAAAGACAGGAGGGTGGAGAGGATTCAGAAAACTCAGTGTCTTCCTTAGGAAAACGGGTAGCTAGTGGTATAGTTCACTGGCCTTTGGATGTAGAAAAGGAAGAGGAAAAAGAAATGGAGAGGAGGAAGAGATTTCAGGGGGATTTAATGAGTTCAGGTTTGGACACGTTAGGTTCTAATACAATTGGTGAAGGATTCTCATAGATGGCTGGATCTATGGTATGGACTGCAGCAGGGAGGAAATCTGCCCGAAATTTTTTTTTTTTTCGGAAAATTTGTCTATAACTCTTATTTTTAAACTTTTAAATTATTTTATTACAGGAGTCATTTTTAGTCTTGGTAGGTTAAGAAGATGATTAAAAAATAAAAGATACACATTCCTATTAACCAGAGAAAACCATTTATATTCTTACTTCTAGGCATTTTGTATATATAATTTATACTTCACAGAAAACAAAATGTGTCAACTTAGCTTTTTGTGTTTGTTCCAGATTTACCATGAGTTGTTAAAAATATAACATATATTATTTATTTATTTATTTGACAGAGAGAGAGATCACAAGTAGGCAGAGAGGCAGGCGGGGGGATGGGGGAGCAGGCTCCCCGCCAAACAGAGAGCCCGATGCGGGGCTCGATCCCAGGACCCTGAGACCACGACCTGAGCCAAAGGCAGAGGCTCAACCCACTGAGCCACCCAGGCACCCCAATATAACATATTTTAATGGAAGAAATACTATAACTGAATATGTCAACTCTCACTGCACACCCCTGATTAGAGAAGTCTCAATTTTTAATTTATCAGAGGAAATAGCATATATTTTATATCAAATGTCCAGTTAGCTAATGGGCCTGTAATTATAACTATGAGATACCAGATAAACTTTGTCTAAGCAGATGGGAACTTATCTGCAGAACTCAAGGTAAACGAGTCAACAGTGTTGGGGACAATCATTCGGAGAGTGGTCCTTGGATAATTTGGGGGTAGGAAATATTCCCCATATATAGAAAAACTACTATTTCTAATTTTCCCTAACTAGAGACTGCATTTTACCATTCCAGGGATTTGAAATTTAGGTAAAATAAGGCATTCATTATGTAAAATTATGTATATAAAATATGTATGAAAATAAGTAGCTGAAACATGGCCACAAATTCTTTGTTACTCTTTCCATTGAAAAATCTAATCTGGGCTGACTACTGGTTGACCAATGGAATACACAAGAAAATATATGAAAAGTAGTATTCCTGGACTTCTGAGCTTAGAAAACCTTGCAGCTTTCGCCTTGATCTGGTGGAACATTCATTCCAGTGTAAGATGACTTCCATGGAAAAAGTGCAACCCTAAGACTCATTGTGAGGAAGCTCAAGGTAACCACATGAAGAAAAGAAGACGCCTACCTAGACTATGTATGGCCTAGGTGCCAGATGTGAGTGAAGAAGCCTCCAGATTGGACTCCAGCCTCAGGTGCTCTATGGGTGTCACTTTAAGAGGGACCCCAAGCTGAATATATGAACATAAGGAACAATGAGTGATAAAGAATGAAGCTACCAAGTTTTGGAGTGGTATCTTACAACACAATCGTAAGGTGGGAATTGGAACACTTGGGTTATGATTAAAACAAACCAGCCCATAGTCAACTTATCAGTTTCATAGCAGGAATACAGAATATCCCTTAAATATATAGTTTTGATGAAGTGAAAATTTGTGGAGAGGGGTCAAAAGACCCACATCAAGTCTTAGATCTACAAGTTCAAGATGTGGGCACTTTGACGAAACCCAGTTAATCTGTCTGGGTCTTGGTTTCATCATCTGTAAAATGCATGAGTGGGACAAAATGATTTCTAAAGTATTGTGGTGATGTAAAATCCTGAGTTAATAAATTGGAATCAGTAATAGCAGTCCCTGGTTACATCTACTTTCTAATTCCCTTAGGCTCTTAGTGCCATCACAAGCAAGAGGAAGAGAAATGAGAAAATTCTAATCTCCATTGAAAGTGACTTGACCATTTCATATAATCCCTCTCAGAAACTTTTGGCCATGTCCGAATAGCAGCCTTGTGGTGAGAAGATATTTTGCTGGATCATAACATCTCAGCATTAGGAAAACTGTATTCATGCAGGACAGGCAAACCTATGTTTCAGTATTTTTTTCAGAATGAAGCTGTGATGAGAATCTTTGCTACTGAGGAGTCAGGTACCAAGTGGGTTTTCGTTTAAGAAGTCCAAATGCTACACAGACAAATTTTTAAAGGGTAAAGCACAGGTGCTTGGGTGGTTCAGTTGGTTAAGTGTCTGCCTTTAGCTCAGGTCATGATCCCAGAGTCCCAGGATCAAGTCTCACATTGGGCTCCCTGCTTCTCCCTCTGCCCTTCCCCTGACTTGTTCTCTCTCTCTCTCAAATAAATAGATTTATTTTTTAAGAGTAAAGCACAAACCCCACAGTTAATTAAAATCTTAATTTGCTAGAAGGAACATGAGATTTCTTTCTATGATTAACACCTCATCACCAAGATGCATCTAAACCTCAACCTTGGAGGACTCTGGATTTGTTAAATAAATCTTTAATGAGGACTTACTAAATGTATCTTACTCACTGAATGCAGGTGGATGAAAGTGTAAGACCTAGGTTTTTCTTTCAAATATCCCTCAGGGAGACACGTACAAAAAATATAATAGTAATGAAGGAAAGTGGGATGTGAGATGCTGATTATTGCTGGACATATAAATAAAAATAAATAAATATAAAAAATATAAAAAAATGATGTGAGATGTTGATTATTGCTGGTTATATAAATAACCATCCTCAGGGTTCAGACTAAGACTCTGCTATAATCTAGTATGGGTCACTTCTAACTCCTATTCCAGCGGCTGGTTTGATGGTAGATTCTAACGTAGGTCTAGTGGCAGAAGACAGGTAAGCTGGAGGGAAGAGAAAATGGCAGACAATCTGGGAGACACACTCCTGGGAAGTTTTACCTGCTCAGAAGAGGTGGGAGCAAGACTGCACATGCATACATGTGTAATCTGAATCTTGTTTCATCTATCAGACATGCTGAATTGGTTATTGTTACAGAGTTTTGTCTCTAGTATTACTCCCATTACTATTTCTTTGACAAGAATGGACTGGGAATGGGCAATATTTCTACTCTGCCCATGTAATTGAAAATGCATTCACTCTTTTTTTTTTTTTAACGATTTATTTATTTTATTTTTAGAGAGAGAGAATGCGTGCATGAGCGAGTGGGGAGACGGGCGGAGGGCAGAAGGAGAGAGAATCCTGAAGCGGACTCCCAGCTGAGTGGGGAGCTTGATTCGCGTGGGGCTCCATCCCAGGACACACAGACCAGGACCTAAGCTGCAATCAGGTGTCCAATGCTTAACCTACTGAGCCACCCACGTGCCCCATCAAAATGCTTTCACTTTATATCATTCGCACAGCAAATGAGACCAGATGGGGTACAGATATAGTGGAACAGGGTTTTCAGCTTTCTCAGCCTGGATCTCATTTAGAGGCAGCTCTACTGGAATGCATCTGAAAACCTAAGATATCAGAAAGCCTGTAGGAAGCTTAATTTGCATGAGAATCAAGGTACAAGCTGAGGACTAAATCAGGGTGTTTCTGGACTACTTTTTTATTTGGAGGTGACTCCCTCTTTAAATAAAATGCATGTGTTATCTACCTGTAGGGTGTTGCTAAATGGTGGCATGTTGAATGGGTGTGCAGCTAGCACGTCTCATATTTCAACACTGCCTACTCGCACTCGTACCTGAGCTCCAGCCATACACACTAAGTAGTTATACACTTCCTGTATACTACACAGACTTACATACCAACTACTTACATTCTTGGCCTATACATAATTAGTTCTTTACTTATACCTTCTACTTATACTTCTTACGTATTACATTTTAGCTTTCCCACCTCATTCACCTCCTGCTAATGTTTCCCCTGTATATGCTTCAGGAAACAGATCAGGTATCATCTCCCCAAGCACACTTTTACAACTTCACTAGCCTGGGTGCTATGGGTGAGACACTCCATAGCACTCTGCAAACCTGTTTCATGTCCTTTGCTAAACTGTCGTGTGGTGGTTTCTATACCCACACCTAACTGTGAACTCCTTGAGAGCAAGCATATATGTGTATGTTCAATATCTAATTCAGTTTTCTGAATAAATCAAGCAATGAGTGCTAGACCTAGAGAAAAGTAGAAGGGATCCTCAGAGTAGGCAATGTTAGATGTAAGTCAACATGTCTATATTAGGCTCTTTATGACTGTTATACTAAATTGCCACAAACTTAGTGACTTAAAAACAACACCGGGGGGTGCCTGGGTGGCTCAGCGGGTTAAGCTTCTGTCTTCAGCTCAGGTCATGATCTCAGGGTCCTGGGATCAAGCCCCACATTGGGCTCTCTGCTCAGCGGAGAGCCTGCTTTCCCCCTGCCTCTGCTTGCCCATATGCCTACTTGTGATCTCTCTCCCTCTCTCTGTCATATAAATAAATAAAATATTTAAAACAAAATAAAACAAAACAATACCAGTTTGTTGGTGTGCCTGGCTGGCTCAGTCAGTAGAGCATGTGAATCTTGATCTCAGGATCATGAGATTAAGCCCCATGTTGGGTGTGTAACCCACTTAAAAAAAAAAAAAAAAGAAAAAGAAAAAGTAAAAACAACGTAAGTTTGTTACCTTATAGTTCTAGAAGTTAGAAGTCCTAAAATCAAGTGTTGGCAGTTCAACATTTATTTTAGGACTTCAAGGAAAGAATCTGTTTCCTGGCCCCTTCCAGATTCTGGAGGCTGCCTATATTCCTTGGCTTGTGGCCCCTTCTTCCATCTCCAAAGCCATCTGTGTAGCATCTTCAAATCTCTCTAATTCTGGCCTCCTTCTACCACTTACAAAAGACTTTGTGGTTGTATAGGGGCTGCCTAGATCATCCAACCTAATCTTCCTGTTTCAAGATCCTTAATTACATCTTCAAACTCTCTTTGCCACGTTAAGTAACTATCCACAGGTTTGGGGAATTACAACATGGACATCTTTGAAGGGAACATTAGTCTATCTACAACAATATTGATTTCAGATGTCCATCAGCAAGTGGGGTCTAGTGAAAGGTGTCCTGTTTAAAGCTGGAAGGAGGAGGCTCATGGCCTGACAAGATAAAGCTGCCTCTTTTTTTTTAAATTTTTTTATTTGATAGACAGAGAGAGATCACAAGTAGGTGGAGAGGCAGGCAGAGAGAAGGGAAAATCAGGCTCTGCTGAGCAGAGAGCCCGAAGCAGGACTCGATCCCAGGACCCTGAGATCATGACCTGAGCCAAAGGCAGAGGCTTAACCCACTGAGCCACCATCCAGGCGCCCCAATGCTACCTCTTTACCTTCACCTTTAGAAGTTTTCCTTCTAAGCAAGAGATACTTACAAATAGAGGACAGGGTTCTTCGCGGATACATTGGAAGAATTCATGACACAGTGATCTTTGTTTTCATACTGGGGAAGTGTTTTTCCAGGACGCTATGATCTTCTAGCCAAATAGTAACAGTAACAGCAATATGATTTGTTATTTCTCTTCTTGGCAGTAGGAACTATTGCCGTACCAAACAGCCTTCCCTACCCTAGAAGAGTGGTTCTCAACAGCACATGTGATCATCTAGGAAGCTTTTGAAAAGTACTAATGCCTTGATTCTTACCTCCCATCCCCACCAAAGATTCTGACTTAATTGATCTGGGGTGAGTCCTGATACTACAATTAAAAAACTCATTCAGGTGATTTTAATATTCCAGAGGTTTCTACAGGCATGCACATATCATAGGTGATACATTATGAGTTATTGAGCTGGTAGTTATTCTGATGTTAAACTGAAAGGACTAAAAACTGTGCAAATTATGCAAGTTCAGCATCACTAAACCATATTAAATTCTTCTAGACAATTTTCTCATATTTCAAAAAGTAGCCATAGTTGGAAATTTGAGATGATATGCATTTGCCTATAAGTTCATGAATCTCGCTTTACTTGTGATAGAGACACAACCTGTGATATAGAAACAACTTTACTTGTGATATAGACAGAAGAGATATATTTCAGAAGGAATGATTTAAATGCATTCAGGGTATGGTGGGGACTGAAGACATATAAAACAAAAAGAAATTGAGCAGTGATCTTAGTTTGTTCTGAAAGTGGATAAAAGAGAATGAAACCTAGTTAATTGCTTCAGAATGGCTTTGTTCAGAAATCACTGGAAGGCAGTTAAGTACTGGTGGGCTTTGGATACATCTGAGCAAACCAAGGTGATTATAAATAAGAAAGGCTCAGGCTATTTCTATGTATGGAAAATTACAAGGTTTCCCAATGCATCACTGCTGCTTTGGCAATGTTGATGTCATTACACTGTTCTTTAAAACTGCACGGCAAGATGCATTACCTGTCAGAGGGGCAGCCACTTTACTTCTTTTTTTTTTTTCTTAAAGATTTTATTTATTTATTTGACAGACAGAGATCACAAGTAGACAGAGAGGCAGGCAGAGAGAGAGGAGGAAGCAGGCTCCCCGCTGAGCAGAGAGCCCAATGCGGGGCTCGATCCCAGGACCCCGGGATCATGACCTGAGCCGAAGGGAGAGGCTTTAACCTACTGAGCCACCCAGGTGCCCCGCCACTTTACTTCTTAAAGGACAATCACTAGCAGTTTTATTATACAGGGAGATACTATGCAGGAGATACTTTTATCTTCTAAACTAGTCTCTATGAAGTAAATGTCTAAGTTGTAAGATATGCTTTATCCTTTTCCTATGCACCCAAATCACTAGATCCTAAATATAATACCCACAGATTTGGTTATATCTCAATTGACTTAACTTTTTCTACTTTCGGTGCCGATGTTTTAAAGTCTGAATCCCTGGTTGGATAGTTGGATATCATAAGGAAATTCAAGACACATTCTACCTTCTAGTACTGACATCCTTGCCGAATGTCACTACTTTAAGAGCTTGGATTTCTTTTTTGTCTATGTGTTCACACTCCAGGTAGTAACTCTAGCTACTCTTAAAAAAAAAAAAAAAAAGGCAGCAAACTCCCCAGAAACTCATGGTACCTTGACATTGTCACCTTTTGCGGGTCATTTTTAATACACTTCAACATTCTCCTTCTGAACTTTTCATTTAAGTGCCTGCTATACTGCCAAGAACAGAAGAGTCACAGCAGTAATTGGAGGTAATAGAACCTTAATAAATATGGGATTTATTAGGGTTAGAATGTTCTGTGTGCTAGGAGAACATCTTTTTGAAGTTCGGCACCTTAAAAATATTTTTTTTTTAAATTAGGTTTTTGCCTATTTGGGCAGGACACTTGGTTAAAGGGTTACAAAAGCATCTTTGCTAACCTCGATTTTGACATTTAATAAAAACAAGTACTTCTGTGGGTTTTCCTATAAATAAATGAACAGATATCAGACAAATGCTATTTTCCATTTTTAGGCCTGCATTGACATTCAAGATAATTTTTTTTCTTTTAAAAATCCAGTATATTTTAAAAGATGCTCCACTTTTTATTCTCTATTCAAAAAACATCCCTAAGCATCTTTCTTACCATTGCTCCTGAGGTAAGAAAGGAGAAGTGGACCATAATTATTACCCTAACTATGATTAAGTGGCAAACAGAACATGTGTCAGACACATACAGTCCACCTGACACCTGAGCTCTTTCATGTATGATCTCCCTCTATTTCCAGTACATCAGACTTTGGCCTATATTAAAGTGGAGGAAATGTTTTTATTTTCCCGCAATACAACTATAATAAAGGGCCGAAGAGGAAAACAGAATTCATCTTGAAGCTGCTTTTATTTCCATGTTTCATTGTGTGCTATAGGAAAGGGGAAAGCGCATGTCAGGGGGCGAGGGCACCTTCCATTTCTCTAACGCACCCCGACAGCGAGACAATAATGTTTGCCACTCCAGTCTCAGCGGTTTTATGGGGAAGAAGGGAAAAGTGCTCTAATGGTGTCCTCGGGGCTCAAAAGTAAGCCCTGTCAAAAAGACAATGCCCTGTCTTCCCAAAAGGAGTGGGGCTTTTTATTCTGTTTATGAAGGTTATTTATGCTTCTTTATGAATGCATGGTGTTTGTTATGGGTGTCCTTAAAGCATTGCCCCCAATAGCAAACACAGATGGAGGCGAGAGGCCACCTCTGTGAGCAAAGGCAGGAAAACAGAAAAATGGGACTTTCCTAAGTGGAGGGAAAAAGGAGATGGTGGGGGGGCAATTTCTGGAGCACGCCCCACCCACAACACCACTGCATGATTTATATGGTCTTCAATCTCAGCAGTTTCTTATGGTTTTAAATTTTCTACCTGGATTCATCCTGCCTGGGAGCCTTGTCACATATTCTGGTGTTGGAGAATTAATTAATGAAGGTATTCTTTTTCAAGTTGGGTGCTCTCCTGCTGTGCTTACTGAGATGCATCCAACCACGATCATAAATATCAAGTTCTGATGCTGGCATGTTTATAGAACCACATTATTTTAGAATTGCAACAGCTCTTGGAGATAGTCCCGTTCTATGTCATTTTACATCTGAAAAATAAAAAATAAAAAGTGGAGGTCCTCTAGTGAGGATTTTTCAGTCATGTGTATAAATTCTGAGTGTGTTTTTGGAAGCATAAATCGAGCTAGGTAATGGACTTAAGTGACTCCCAGGGGCTTTTTGGGCAGGATCTGTCTTCTCGGGCAGAAATGCACTTGGCCTGAATGGAGTACACTGACTGGAACATGCATTTGTTGATTGAATTAATAAAACAAAAATGTGATCCCTGGGTGCACTGCCTGAAATGGCTACCAAAGGAGAGATTCTATTGTGAATGAAGACATTTCCAAGCACGCCTCTCTAAGAGGTAATACATAAAATTAACTGATAATGTAAGGGAGCATTCTTCTGGTCCTATGGCATTCTGAATCCATATTGCTTAGAGGAGGGCTCCCCTAAAAGCCCAATGTCTTGTGCTAATTCACAACAGATTTTTTTTTTCACTCCAAGGCTAAATGAAAATTTAATAAAAATAGAAAAAAAGGTAACAAATTTTAAATATCTTAAATTCTCTCAGTTTAAAATATAATCCCTTTTTCTGAGATGAACTCCTTTCCATCTTTCTGATATTAAAATATCTATTATTTTATGAAATAATTATGCTAATATAGAGTAAGTTTTTTCATCTATCATCTTTATTTGAAAAAAAAAAAAAAAGACAATACTACATTTAATTGGTCCACAGAACCAAAAGTTTGGTAATTGTTGACTTTCACACATCAGATGGCTTTTGACATGTTAAGGACAGAAGCTAGTGGGTGGGTTGGAAGGCCCTGTGGTGCCTGGCAACTGGGGATGACAATGAGGGCACTTCCATCAACAAGAAAAAGAGCAGGCCACTATGAGCTGTCACCCTTTGCCACAAAACTGTGGCCCTTTGATTTTCTATAGCACATACAGTTACCAGATTGTTCCTCTTTGCTATCTTTTATGAAACATAGTCTATTTTCCATACTTTCTGTTCTAGTCTGGGAAGTGTCGGCAAATGTCCAAGAGGTGAATTAACAGATGATTTTATGCTTCGTGCCTGACCATGACCTTCTATGCCTGAATTTCTAATACCAATGACAATGCTCAGTACTAGTTGTGAATCTGTATGAAACTTACTTAGCTTCCTTAAATTTCAGTGACCTCTAGTGTAAGTGGAAACAGTGTTAATAATGAAGTTATAGGGTTATAGAGAGGACTGAAAAGATTTTGTATGTATTAGTGCCTGGCACTTACTAAATGGTAACTTTCTCTTTATATACGTTTATATATATGGTACTATATATGTGTCATATATATCTCATACATACCAAAGTCAAATATACACACTATATACTGTATATACTACATACTATATCCGTACCTACTATAAAAATTTTTATACTATTCATACATACTACTATATACTACTACATACTTTATATATACACATAGTACATATATATACATATGAATGTGTATATATGTGTATATATATTTGTATATATCCAAACATATAGATGTATATATGTGTGCATATAATGTGTGCATATAATATATGCACACATATATGACATATTAAATGATAATACAATAAAATGAGATAGTAAGTTGTATAAATTTAAACAGGGGAGAGGTAATGGCACATAAGAAGGTAAACATATAGGTGTTTAGGAAAAGCTTCATGGACTAGTTGGGGCTCTTGCTCAGCCTTGAAGGAAGGAATTCAGGAGAAAGGAATGAAGCAGATATCCAGAGACAGTTGGGTATTATAGAATGACCATGGGATCTGAAGTTACATGTCTTACTCTTAATAAAATAAATGGTTAGTCTTTATTTTTATTGTAAAACGTTGGTATAAGGTACAAAGTAAAAGTTGAAGAACCTTTTCAAAACTGAGCTTTTCTCAATTATATTAGTGAAGAGTTTAAAATGATAAATTGCTTTTATGCCATAGAGATTTTTTTCTGTCCCAAACATTAAAATCTATAGACATTAAAATGAATCAAAAAGGCATGCTTTAAGCCTGTTTTATTAAAAGAACAAATGCCATATCTGCTGAAGACTTGTGGTTGTAGTATAATGAATCTGTTTTGCATTTCATTAACAGCATCCAAGGCTCTTTTGCAGGATTTTCCGATTTTGGCCTTCAGTTTTTGCAATACTAAAAAATACTAAAAAGCATTTGGAAATGAGCCTTTATTTTTAGAATGTTTTAGGCTAAAGCAGTAGGATATATTTAAGGTATTTCTTTGGAGAATGATTAGAGTTTTGTGTGCATATTGCTAATTCAAGTCCTTTTCTAGAATCAAGATAGTACTAAACTTGATTTTGACTCCACTGTGTGGCGGGATCTTCCTGACTGTTTCCTCACTAATTGCATTTCCATGGAATGTAAAGGCCCACCTCTTCCATGATATTTTTATTTTTATTTATTTTTATCTTTAAAAAAATATTTTATTTATTTATTTGACCCCCGAGACAGAGAGACAGCAAGAGAGGGAACACAAGCAGAGGGAGTGGGAGAGGAAGAAGCAGGCTTCCCGCTGAGCAGGGAGCCTGATGCTGAGCTCCATCTGATCCTGGGACTCTGGGATCATGACCTGAGTTGAAGGCAGATGCTTAACAACTGAGCCACCCAGGCCCTCCTATTTTTAATTTTATTTTTAATAAATCTATTAAATATAAATAAATATAATAAATAAATTTATTTATTAATAAATTTATTTATTTATTTATTTATTTATTTATTTATTTGAGAGAGAGAAAAAGAGAGTAAGCGCATGCACCTGGGGGGAGGAGCAGAAGGGGAGGAAAGGGAAGGGGGAAACAATTTCAAGCAGTGTGTCAGGCCACAGCCTGACGCAGGGCTCCTTCTCAAGACCCTGAGATCATGACCTATGCTGAAACCCAGAGTTGAGATGCTTAGCCAACTAAGCCACATGGTGCCCCCATAATATTTTCAAAGGGACTAAAATTAGGAAATGCATTCCCACCTAAATCTGGACACTCACGTGTCTGCTTTAAACACCTGTCACTTTGAGAATATATTCCTTTGCGTAGGACTATCTACTAATGGTAGCTTGAGTACAGGAACCAAACTCAGGGTCAGTTTACAGAATTTGATGTTTCAGTTGTTCCATTTCAGAATGAACAGCAGCTGTCTTGTCTCTCTTTTACTTTTATGCAGTTAGCTACAGCTTCTCACCCATCCATTCAAACTTTCCAAATATGAAGCCCCAGATATAATATTACTACTATCCTTACTTGTATTGCTTACTACTCTTTTCTGGGGCTTTCTACTCATTATTCTATCACCATTCCAGTGTTTATTTGACTAAAACTAAATTTGTACACTGGCCTTTCCAAAACAACAACAAAACCAAAAATACCAACCAACCAAACAAACAAACAAACAAGGAAACCATCCTAATTCTCTATCTTAATTATTCACTTTGTCCATGGAAATATCTTTCTCACAGGCTAGCAAACTCAAATTCCTCTTTTCTTTTTCCCTCTCCTGCATAGTCCTTTGAAGTGTCCTTCAGATTTAGCCTATTCTTTCAACAGCATTAAGCTTCCCCTATCTCTAATACATTAGACAGTGAGGTAGATGTTTTGAAGGCACACTCTTCATTGTGCTTTACTTAAGAGTTTAGTAACTTTGTTACTTAATCCACAGACTCACATTACTCTGTCTGATTTTCAAGGCTGTCTATTCCTTTTTTCCATCCTATCTATCACTCAACTTCACTCTCAGACTCAGGCTACCATGCTCACACACATCAATGTACCCCTCTCTCTGTTGAACCCTCCTGTTTTTTCCCCTGTACATGCCATACTCAGCTTTCTCTCTATTCACTGAGTCACGCTGTCAACAATCTGCAGATATCTGCCTTTCCTCTTCTGCTATATAAACATCATGACTCAATCTGGGGCCAATTCCAATATGGGGTGAGTTAGAGGTCTATGATGCAGCTTCCGTGACTACTCAAGTTCATGCTGATTTCTTCCTTCTTTGAAATGGGTAAAGACAAACTCACAAATTATTACTTGTTCTCTAATTGTTTCATGTATATTCATATTTCATGAATAGTTATGGGACCTATTCCTTAATAGGGAATAGTAAATACTTATTTTTGCATATAGAAAGTACTGATTTTTTGGACACTTGCTTGATTATGGCTCTCTGTCAGGACTTAAATATATTATTCAGGCTTTGATAACCACAGTCTTGGGTACTCTAAAATAATTTGTATTAAATGGTTCTTTAAAAAAAAATGAAGACCTTTGAGAAGCTAAAGTGGTTTTCAGCCTGGGTCTAAAAATCATCACATTCTTCAGAAAGTCATACATAAGAAATTCTGAAGAGAGTGCATCACAGTATGTAAAATAAAAATTCACATTTATGCTTTCATCTTTACCAAATACATCAGTACTGAAGAGACAAGACCATAAACAGAAAAAGGCCCTGAAGGCAGCAGCAGCTGCAGACACTGAACAAAGAACAGTATAAAAATAAAGCAAGAAAGGGGCTGTGGCCCCACATGCCGATCACATTTTCAGTTACAGGAGAGCAATTCATGCCACAAATACTTATTGAATACTTATACAAGAGAACTCACTGTCCAGTTATTGTGCATTACAAAAAAAAAAAAGCTCAAGATGGAATGCAACAATAGAGATGCATGGGTATGTGTGTACATATATACAAAATTAATCAATTAATACAAAAGCTACTATTTCTTAGGGACCCACCATGTGCTATGCACTGTGCTAGATACTTCACATATATCATCTCATTTAGTAATCACAGAAATCCTAAGAGGTAGATGTTTTTTTCTTTTTTAAGAAAAAAGACTTAGCAAATTTAATTTTCTTACCCAAGCCCAATTCAAGTCCAGTTCTGACCTCAAATGCCATCATATCTGACTTCCTGAAGTAGCAGTGGAGAAGAAGTTGATAATTCTGGGAAACAAGGAAAGCCTCTCAGGGAAGAGAACGCTTACCATGTTTAGAAGGGATAACAGCACTTTGGCCCATGGAGGCTACATAGAGGAAGTTTGGGAACAGTCGTAGGCAGGGGCATCAGCATAAGGGATACAGCAAAAAGGCAGGAATTAACAGAGTTTATCACTGTACTAGGCTGTCAGTACTGTTGAGGTTGGGGGTACATGACAGAAGCAAGGGTGTGAGCTGGGGAAAACCACGCCAAGAAACAACACTGTTCCAAGTTTGGATTCAATCATAGGGATTACGGTGACTCACTGCAGGTGCTAAGCATAGAAACACAGTCAGACTTACATTTTGGGAAGGCCATCAACTGGTGGTCTGGAGGATGGTTATTAGGAGAACAATTAGAAGGACATGGAAATATTTGTAATGAGAGAAGTTTGGATCCTGAAATGACTGCATAAGGGCATATGGAGAAGATGCAACAAACTTGAGAAATATATTTTGAGGTGGAATTTATAGTGCCTAGTATTCAATTTAATATGGGAGAAATAGAAGAAATAGAGCCAAAGATGACATAGGATGGTACCATCCTTAGTTCACTTAAGTGTTCTCTGGGAAGAGAGGAGAATGAGCCTCGGGCTGGGAGCCTCCATTTTATAATTTCATCCCCAGGCCCCACCGTTATTAAGGGTGAGGCTTCTCTCAGGTTACTGGTTTTGGATAATTGGGTGGATCATTAAATAGCATTGTGAATAGAGGAGGAGAAGTTGGTTTGAGGGAAAAGAACCAAACAAGCTGGCTTGAGATATTTGTGAATTATCCAGGGCACTCACTGGATATATAGGATAATGACCTATAGGCAGTTGGAAAATACTGTGTTGCTATTTTTGCCTATTTTGTATGTGTAATAAAGAATCTAACTCCATTTTTGAAGTTTGCTAATAGCTTTCAAACCCCAATATCCTCCATTCCCCTTTTGCCCCCATACCTAGAAAGACTGATAAGAAAGCCTGACGTTCCCTCTTTTGGTACCAGCAGACCTCAAGCTCCCAAGTCCTAGCCTACACAAGGAAACCCTCATTCCAGTCTTCCATCCACAGTGATAAAACTCCAAGCCAGTTCCCCTTCTCTGCCCACTCTCAAGCCAGCTTGGGACTGCTTTGGATCTTGCGCTATATCCCAATGCAGCTTCATTATGTGAGTAATAAACTTTTTCTTGCCTTCCTGATGTGTATGTGATGCCATCAAAACACATTTTGGAAGGAAAGCCCATGCTGGCTCTGCTTGGTGGCAACAACAGTGTGATTTCTTCAAATACATTCTACCAGTTCTTAATGGAAGTTTCACTGCTCTCCTAGAAAACTTCCTTTATGAGACTGTGTTAGTACTCAGTACATGGTTCTTTCTTCAGTATATTTTCCATTGGCAGAGAGGGCCATTTTAGAAAGACCAGAAACATAAATTATGTCAAGGGCCTTTGGTATTCTGCATAATTGTTCTCTGGAATGCTGTACCCATTAAGATTTGAAGACTGAAATTAGGAACTTGAAAACCAATTTCAAGATGAAATGATGATAAAACAAGGTGGTATCACCACAATTAGTTTCCTAATTCCACAAA
The DNA here is from genome assembly GCF_964662115.1 of Mustela nivalis. NCBI lineage: Eukaryota > Metazoa > Chordata > Mammalia > Carnivora > Mustelidae > Mustela > Mustela nivalis. The sequence goes on along the minus strand of NC_139031.1, from coordinate 26,062,316 downwards.
AGTCCACAAAAGTCAAAAGGGGTATCTTGGCATTTGATATTTGGTAGTGTTGCAAATCTCCTCATGAAATAATGGAAGAGTCATCATATATAGTGAAATAACCACTATATATGATGAAATACAGTGAAATATATGAAATATAGTGAAATAATCATGATTATTTCAAATAATCATGAAATAATTGGTTAGAGTCATCATATATAGTGAAATAATCACCACACTCCCACTAATTAATTTATATATAAATTATATATAAACATATAATAAAATATTTATTTATTTGTAATATATACATATATACTATAAAATATATAAAAATGTATATATTCATAAAATAAATATATATATTTGTGGTGATATATAGTGAAATAATCATCACACTCCCACTTATGAATTATATATATAATTCTATATATAATTATTATATTATATTATATATTATATATATATATAATTCATATATATATATGAATACCAAGTTGTACATCTTAAATATAAAATTCCTATTTGTCAATTTTACCTCAATAAACCTTCTAGGGGTGAAGGTGTGGATGGGGACTCATAGAAGCTTCTATTTTCTATGTAATGTTCCATTAAGTATACTGAGATGGCTTTTATTTTTAGCCCAGCGATTTTTAGTCCCATTCACTTCCTTTTCTTTTGTTGTTTCTAACATGTGTTTATTTTCCATAGCACTTGCATTATTCTTTTAAATTTGTTTCCTTGGTTTTGCCTTTTATTCTCATTGTCTTGTCTATAATTCCCTTAAATTGCAAAAGAATTTTTTTTTAAAGATTTATTTATTTATTTATTTATTTGACAGGCAGAGATCACAAGTAGGCAGAGAGACAGGCAGAGAGAGGAAGGGAAGCAGGCTCCCTGCTGAGCAGAGAGCCGGATGCTGGCCTAGATCACAGGACCTTGGGACCATGACCTGAGCTGAAGGCAGAGGCTTTAACTCACTGAGCCACCCAGGTGCCCCGCAAAAGAAATATTTAAATAAACTTTTTATAGCAGCTTTGTTAAGGTATAACTGATATAAAAAAATGCACATTATATAAAATGTGAATTGGTAAGATTTGGTATATATACACATTCATGAAACCATCATCATAATCACAATAATGAATATATCCATCATTCCCCAGTTTCTTCTTGTCCCTTTGCAATCCCTTCCTTCTGCCACTTCTTGCTCCCCTCCCCAACTGCAGGCAACCACTGATCTCCTTCCTGTCACTATACATTAGTCTGTACTTCCTTGAGTTTTATAATGTAATCATACAAGTTTCTATTTGACTTCTTTTACTCCGCATAATGATACTGAGATCTATCCATGATATAATGGTCATCAATAGTTCATTTCTTTATAAAACTTTATAAAAACATTTTCATTTTGTAATAATTTCAGATTTATAGAGAAGTTACAAAGATAGTACAGCAAGCTCCGGTATACCTTTCACTCAGCCTCTCTGGATGTTAACATCTTATATAACTGTGGCACCTTAGTCAAAACTAAGAAATTCACATTCTTACATCACTAATGACTAAACTATAAGCTTTATTTGGAATTCACTATTTTTCCACTAATTTTTTTCTTATATGCCAGAATCCAGTCCAGGAAACCACATGGCACTTAGTCTTCATGTCCCCTTAGTCTCCTCTGGGATCTGACAATCTTAGCTTTTTCTTGATTTTTATGACCTTTATAGTTTTTAAAATTACCAGTCAGGAATTTTGTAGAAAAGTTCATTTCCTTTTATTTCTGAGTTGGGTTCCATTATAAAGACACATCACTGTTTATCCATTTACCTGTTGATGGAATTTGGGGCTGTTTCCAGTTGTTGGCTATTACAAATAAAGTCATGAGCTATTTTTATATATGGGTGCTTGGATGGACTTATACTTCATTCCTCTTGGGTAAATATCTAGGAGTTGAATAGATTAATCATATGGGAGGTATGCATTTAACTTAAAAAAAAAATTGCCACATTGTTTTCCAAAGTGGTTGCACCATTAAACACTTCTGCTAGCAGTGTATGAACCTCTAGTTCTTTCCTATTCTTGTTAACACTTGGTATGGTCAGACTTTAATTTTAGCCATTTCCATAGAGCTGTAGCAGTATCTCATTGTGATTTTATTTGCAGTTCCCTAATGATGAATGATGTTGTGCATCTTTTTTTTTTTTTTTAAGACTGTATTTATTTATTTGTCAGAGAAAGAGAGAGAGTGAGCACAAGCAGGGGACAGAGGGAGTAGCAGGCTCCCCACTGAGTAAGGAGCCTGAAGTGGGATTCAATTCCAGGATGCTGGGATCATGACCTAAGCCAAAGGCAGATGCTTAACTGACTGAGCCTCCCAGGCGTCCCTGTTGTGCATCTTTTTATGAGCTTATATGCCATCTCTCTAGCTTTTTTGGTGAAATATCTGTTCAGATCTTTTGCCCATATTGGGGAGAGGTGGTTTGTTTCTTATTGCTGATTCTTTAGACTTCTTTTTATAGTTTAGATACTTGTCTCTTATCAGAGATATGCTTTGCAAATTTTTTTTTTCCCAGACTGTGACTTACCTTTTCATTGTCCTAGCTCTCTCTTCAAATTCATTTCTTTCTGTATATTTATATGCCAGTACCCCATTGTTTTGGTTAGCTTTATCATGTTCTGATATCTGATAAGGCTGGTTCCCCACCACGTTTTGAGTTCTCAGAGAGTTTTCCTGGGTTCTCTTTCTAGTTTTTTTGGTCACATTAACATGAGAATTTACTTCTATATGGTTTAAAAATATCACTCATATTGTTAATGGGATTATATTACACTTTTGATTTACTTTAGGGAAACTGACATATTTGTGATACTGAGTTTTGTTTTCAATAACATGGTGTGTGTTTCCATTTATTCGTCTTCTTTTTGTCTTCTTATATAGCATTGTAAAGATTTATTCATAATGATCTTCTACAAATCTTGTTATGTTTGTTCTCAGGTAATTCATCTTTTTTTGATGCTATTGTGATGGCATCTCTTCTTCCAATATATTTTCCAATTTCTTGTTGTTTTCACAAATGAATGGTATTGATTTCTGCATGTTAATTTTCAAACTATCCACCCCAATGAATTCTGTTATCATTTCTAACACTTTTTCAGTTGATTCTTTTGAGTTTTCCAGGAATACAATTTTATTTCCTTCTTTTCAATTTCTACATCTCTACATTATTTATCTTTTCTAATTGTGCTATTACTTCCAAGAAAGTATTAAGTAACAGTGGAGATAATGGTCATGGTTTCTTTTAATAGATTTGTTTCAAGTGTTTAACCAATAAGCATGATATCAGCTCAGAAACAGAATTAGACTTAATTTTATTATAATAAAATATCTCTCATTTTTAGTAACTGTTGGCTGCTAACGCGCATAGTTTTGGGTTGAGAGAGAGGAGTTATCTGGATCCTTGCAGAGTTTCTTAGAATGCATACATGAACTCTGTTATTTCTTTGGTTAGGTAGATAGTTTTTCTTCAGTTTTTGACATTCAAGAGTTGCCCTTATACCAAAGCCCTTTAAGCTACAACATCTTCAGTCAACTCCTTCACAGTGCTTCTCAGTCAATAGTCCCTTTACCAAAGCAATATGATGACATGTGGTCATGAGCTTTGCTCAGTCTCTCTTCCTTGATTCTCTGTGCTATCACCCTGGAACCTTCCATGACACTTATGCCAGTTCTGACTCTTCATTACATCATTCTAATTAATACATAGCAAAAGGTTCTTATTTGGGTATTTCTTAGAGTCTAAGTGGTACATGTTTGTTTTCAAGTTCCAACTTCATTTGCTTAGCTAAAATTACTTTTCAGCAATTCAGCAGTATTGTATATAAACCTTACAGTATTTTTCCTTTGATTTTATACTCTGAGTGTTTTCCCTTGATACAGAATGAGGGGAGTAGGTTTGTCTACATTTATTCTTATTTCAACTTAAAAATCTCCTACATTAATTTTCAGATTAGCAAAATGTACATGTTGCCCTTCAAAATAATTACTTTAAGAGAAAATATGCTAATACTAATGATATTTTACAAAGGCTATTTAAAAAATCCCTCCTTTGGAAATAAGTTTAGGATTAACTTTTGTTTTGACATATAAAATCTACCTAATTACTTCACAGTCACATTGCACTTTCTAATTTAAAATGATCCCACTCAAGCACTCACCTTATCCTTCAGTCACTGAATAATTCTGTACCATATTTAAAAATTAAATTAATCTTCAAACACTGAAAACAACACTACTAAAGATTTTAAAAATAAATGTCTCAAGTAGATTCCTTTTTTCTTTATTCATGGACAGCTCAAAAGGTATATGACTTTATTTTCCCCAGGGGTATAACTGTTTCCCTTAGAATTAATACTAGACATAATTATTCATTTCATTTTTATGAGTTATTTTATGAATATTTTATGAGTAGGAAAGTTGTCACTCACCTTTAAAAATCTTTTAATATTATTAATTTTCTAAACTATATTTCATCACAGACCTGTGCTGAGGACAGTTTACAGTTGATACATGAAAAAGGGCCTGAAATGGTAAGTAAGTTTGAGGACTATGGATAAGCAAAGTTAAGCAAATTTCTTTGTTTTGGAACTTTTGATAGTCTTTTTTTTTTTTTTTAAGATTTTATTTATTTATTTGACAGAGAGAGATCACAAGCAGGCAGAGAGGCAGGCAGAGAGAGAGAGGGAAGCAGGCTCCCCACCGAGCAGAAAGCCCGATGTAGAACTCGATTCCAGGACCCTGAGATCATGACCTGAGCGGAAGGCAGTGGCTCAACCCACTGAGACACCCAGGCGCTCTCTGATAGTCTTTTATATGCTAATGTGCACTGGGAATATCCAAGACACATACACTACACAGCATTTTCCAAACTGGGCTAGTTAAATGAATTCTAGCCTTCCTTTTTTATCATTTATTTTCTGTCCTTCCCAAAGGGTGTAATATTCAATAGAAGCATTAATATATAATGCAACAACAATATCTCTTGCTTTCTTCTCTATTCTTTTTCTTTCATATTAAATCATGATCTGGTGTATCAGTAGAACTCAGTGTAGAGAGAGACACAGGTGCTAAAGTACATTGAAAATTCACATCAGCTTTTTTCATTTTTTATACATTACTCTACAATGCAAATTTGCTCCTATTTCTTTTGAAAATCCCCCAGTAGCTATTTATTACTAAAAGAATAAATTCCATGTCTGCCTCTTCTAGACTCATCTACACAATAACTCACATGCCTTGGATGCTCCAGCAGCATCAGACAGCCTGCAGATCAGGTAACAAGCCAAATATGTCAGGCTGGTCTGGCATAACAGTGTAAGGAGCTCTGCAGACCCACTCCCAGTGAGACTGGTATAAAATTTTTAAAAATCAACCATGTTGAGGCTTCTGAAAATGGCTCTAAGGGAAAATGGCCAATGAAGAAATATTTATTCTTGAAAATTTGGTAAGAAAAACATGAATCTGCAATATTTGAGTCAAGACTCCTCCCTTCTGCCTCCTCTCTGCTCAGTGAGGCAGAGACTCTGTTTTAGCTGTATATAGTCAAGAACAAAGGCTCTCTCTTATTCTAGCTACCAAACAGCTTTCTACCTGGGAGGAATACGACATCATCATTTCTCAGCCTGCCCACAGCTACATATTGCTGATATTAAGTTTCAGTTGGGTGTGGTTGTGGGACTCCCTTTTGCCAAACCACTGCTCATGGAATGAAGGCTCTAGTTAGGGCAAGGAACTTCTGACAATATTAGGGTCTTTATCACTCCTTCCTTGGCTCTTGAAGAGAAGAGAAGAACAGAGACTTCAGGCAACTGCCTCCCCCAACTCTCCCACTAAATGCTTGTTTTCTAAAGTGGAGATGTCACTCAGAAAGAAAGAAAGGGCTAGAAAAAATTTTCTAAGAAATAATGGTTAAAAACTCCTCCCATTTTTGAAAAACACTATCCTGTATATTCAAGAAGCTCAATAAACTCCAAGTAGAATAAACAAGTTTTAAATAGGATCCATAAACTGATATACCACAGTAAAAATGCCAGAAATCAAAGATAAAGAGAAAATCTTGAAAGCCCCCTCCCAAAAAAAAAAAAAAAAGTAATCACTTACAAGGAACCCCAAAAGATTAACAGCTGATTTCTCCTGCAGAAACAATGGAGACCTGAAAGCAGTAGGATAACATATTCAAAGTACTCAACAAACAAACAAAACAAAAAACCTCACCAAAACTGTTAACCAAGAATTCTATATCCAGCAAAGCTATCTTTAAAAATAAAGACTAAACACAGACATTCCCAGATAAACAAAACAGAATTTCCTGCTGGTACACCTTATTAGGAATATTAAAGGAAAGTCTTTTGGCTAAATGCAAGTGATTTCAGAGGGTATTTTGAATCCATACACATGCACAAAAACAGAGCACTAGTAAAGATAATTGTAATTATTAAAGACAGTGTTAATAGATAATTTTCTCTTTCCATCTCTCAACTGACCTAAAAAATAAATTATATAAAAAGTATGTATTATATTATCAGATTTATATAGAAATGTTATATATTTGCCAATAACAGCACAAAGGAGATAGGAGGAGCAAAGCTGTAATGGACTAAGAAAATGACTACAGATGATAAAGTAATAATTACAACATGGTATTACCAGGTCCATAACATTAAAATCATATGGACAACAATAATAACACACAAAAGAGGGAAAAGGGAATAGAGCTGTATAGAAGAAATGTTTCTATATGTCATTACAATTAAGTTCATATGAATCTGAAACTGATTCAGATCAATTAAGATGTATATGGTAAACTCTAGATCTACCACAAAAAAAAGTCAAAAGCAAAAACCAAAACCTCATAAAAGTGAACAAATCATTTAGGAAATATTGTGATACATTGTAAAATATTAACTTAGTGCAAAGTAAGCAGTATATGAAAAATATAAACCAGGGGGAGGAGTCAAGATGGCGGAGAAGTAGCAGGCTGAGGCTGCTTCAGCTAGCCGGAGATCAGCTAGATAGCTTATCTAAAGATTGCAAACACCTGAAAATCCATCGGCAGATCGAAGAGAAGAACAGCAATTCTGGAAACAGAAAAACAACCACTTTCTGAAAGGTAGGACCGGCGGAGAAGTGAATCCAAAGCGACGGGAAGATAGACCCCGGGGGGAGGGGCCGGCTCCCGGCAAGCGGCGGAGCAACCGCGCACAAAATCAGGACTTTTAAAAGTCTGTTCCGCTGAGGGACATCGCTCCAGAGGCTAAACCGGGGCGAAGCCCACGCGGGGTCAGCGTGGCCTCAGGTCCCGCAGGGTCACAGAAGGATCGGGGGTGTCTGAGTGTCACAGAGCTTGCGGGTATTGGAACGGGAAAGCCGGCTACAGAGACAGAGCCGACAGTAAGCTCACAGCTCGGTGTTACCTTGAACCGGTCTCAGGCTGGGTGAGCTCGGAGCGTGGCCGGAGGTCAGGCAGACGGGAGTAACTGGGCGCTGTTCTCTGGGGGCGTACTGAGGAGTGGGGCCCTGGGCTCTCGGCTCCTCCGGGCCGGAGACCAGGAGGCCGCCATTTGTATTCCCGTCCTCCGGAACTCTACAGAAAGCGCTCAGGGAACAAAAGCTCCTGAAAGCAAACCCGGCCCCGGCCCCGGCCCCGGGTAAGGGCGGTGTAATTCCGCCTGGGGCAAAGACACTTGAGAATCACTACAACAGGCCCCTCCCCCAGAAGATCAACAAGAAATCCAGCCGAGACCAAGTTCACCTACCAAGAAGTGCGGTTTCAATACCAAGGAGAGCAGCAGAATTCCAGAGGAGGAGAAAGCCAAGCACGGAACTCATGGCTTTTTCCCTGTGATTTTTTTAAGTCTTGCAGTTAATTTAATTTTTTTCTTTTTCATTTTTTGTTTTTTTTTCTCTCGCCTTTGGGTAAAATTTTTTTTTAACTGTTACCTTTTTCTTTTTTACGATGTTTTACTACTTTATCTAATATATATATTTTTTCTTTTTTACATTTTTCTTAGGTGTTTTCTTTTTTTTAATTCTTTTCTTTTCTTTTTTTTTTCTTTTCTCTTTTTTTTTCTTTCTTCCTTTTTGAACCTCTTTTTATCCGCTTTCTCCCCTCTCACAATTTTGGATCTCTTCTAATTTGGTTAAAGCATATTTTCCTGGGGTTGTTGCCACCCTTTTAGTATTTTACTTGCCCCTTCATATACTCTTATCTGGACAAAATGACAAGATGGAAAAATTCAACACAAAAAAAAGAACAAGAGGCAGTACCGAAGGCTAGGGACCTAATCAATACAGACATCGGTAATATGTCAGATCTAGAGTTCAGAATGACAATTCTCAAGGTTCTAGCCGGGCTCGAAAAAGGCATGGAAGATATTAGAGAAACCCTCTCGAGAGATATAAAAGCCCTTTCTGGAGAAATAAAAGAACTAAAATCTAACCAAGTTGAAATCAAAAAAGCTATTAATGAGGTGCAATCAAAAATGGAGGCTCTCACTGCTAGGATAAATGAGGCAGAAGAAAGAATTAGTGATATAGAAGACCAAATGACAGAGAATAAAGAAGCTGAGCAAAAGAGGGACAAACAGCTACTGGACCATGAGGGGAGAATTCGAGAGATAAGTGACACCATAAGACAAAACAACATTAGAATAATTGGGATTCCAGAAGAAGAAGAAAGAGAGAGGGGAGCAGAAGGTATACTGGAGAGAATTATTGGGGAGAATTTCCCCAATATGGCAAAGGGAATGAGCATCAAAATTCAGGAGGTTCAGAGAATGCCCCTTAAAATCAATAAGAATAGGCCCACACCCCGTCACCTAATAGTAAAATTTACAAGTCTCAGTGACAAAGAGAAAATCCTGAAAACAGCCCGGGAAAAGAAGTCTGTAACATACAATGGTAAAAATATTAGATTGGCAGCTGACTTATCCACAGAGACCTGGCAGGCCAGAAAGAGCTGGCATGATATTTTCAGAGCACTAAATGAGAAAAACATGCAGCCAAGATTACTATATCCAGCTAGGCTATCATCGAAAATAGAAGGAGAGATTAAAAGCTTCCAGGACAAACAAAAACGGAAAGAATTTGCAAACACCAAACCAGCTCTACAGGAAATATTGAAAGGGGTCCTCTAAGCAAAGAGAGAGCCTACAAGTGGTAGATCAGAAAGGAACAGAGACCATATACAATAACAGTCACCTTACAGGCAATACAATGGCACTAAATTCATATCTCTCAATAGTTACCCTGAATGTGAATGGGCTAAATGCCCCTGTCAAAAGACACAGGGTATCAGAATGGATAAAAAAACAAAACCCATCTATATGTTGCCTCCAAGAAACTCATTTTAAGCCCGAAGACACCTCCAGATTTAAAGTGAGGGGGTGGAAAAGAATTTACCATGCTAATGGACATCAGAAGAAAGCAGGAGTGGCAATCCTTATATCAGATCAATTAGATTTTAAGCCAAAGACTATAATAAGAGATGAGGAAGGACACTATATCATACTCAAAGGGTCTGTCCAACAAGAAGATTTAACAATTTTAAATATCTATGCCCCCAACGTGGGAGCAGCCAACTATATAAACCAATTAATAACAAATCAAAGAAACACATCAACAATAATTCAATAATAATAGGGGACTTTAACACTCCCCTCACTGAAATGGACAGATCATCCAAGCAAAAGATCAGCAAGGAAATAAAGGCCTTAAACGACACACTGGACCAGATGGACATCACAGATATATTCAGAACATTTCATCCCAAAGAAACAGAATACACATTCTTCTCTAGTGCACATGGAACATTCTCCAGAATCGATCACATCCTCGGTCCTAAATCAGGACTCAACCAGTATCAAAAGATTGGGATCATTCCCTGCATATTTTCAGACCACAATGCTCTAAAGTTAGAACTCAACCACAAAAGGAAGTTTGGAAAGAACCCAAATACATGGAGACTAAACAGCATCCTTCTAAAGAATGAATGGGTCAACTGGGAAATTAAAGAAGAATTGAAAAAAATCATGGAAACAAATGATAATGAAAATACAACGGTTCAAAATCTGTGGGACACAACAAAGGCAGTCCTGAGAGGAAAATATATAGCGGTACAAGCCTTTCTCAAGAAACAAGAAAGGTCTCAGGTACACAACCTAACCCTACACCTAAAGGAGCTGGAGAAAGAACAAGAAAGAAACCCTAAGCCCAGCAGGAGAAGAGAAATCATAAAGATCAGAGCAGAAATCAATGAAATAGAAACCAAAAAAACAATAGAACAAATCAACGAAACTAGGAGCTGGTTCTTTGAAAGAATTAATAAAATTGATAAACCCCTGGCCCGACTTATCAAAAAGAAAAGAGAAAGGACCCAAATAAATAAAATCATGAATGAAAGAGGAGAGATTACAACTAACACCAAAGAAATACAAACTATTATAAGAACATACTATGAGCAACTCTATGCCAATAAATTTGACAATCTGGAAGAAATGGATGTGTTCCTAGAAACATATAAACTACCACAACTGAACCAGGAAGAAATAGAAAGCCTGAACAGACCCATAACCAGTAAGGAGATTGAAACAGTCATTAAAAATCTCCAAACAAACAAAAGCCCAGGGCCAGACGGCTTCCCGGGGGAATTCTACCAAACATTTAAAGAAGAACTAATTCCTATTCTCCTGAAACTGTTCCAAAAAATAGAAATGGAAGGAAAACTTCCAAACTCATTTTATGAGGCCAGCATCATCTTGATCCCAAAACCAGACAAGGATCCCACCAAAAAAGAGAGCTATAGACCAATATCCTTGATGAACACAGATGCGAAAATACTCAACAAAATACTAGCCAATAGGATTCAACAGTACATTAAAAGGATTATTCACCACATCCAAGTGGGATTTATTCCAGGGCTGCAAGGTTGGTTCAACATCCGCAAATCAGTCAATGTGATACAACACATCAATAAAAGAAAGAACAAAAACCATATGATACTCTCCATAGATGCTGAAAAAGCATTTGACAAAGTACAGCATCCCTTCCTGATCAAAACTCTTCAAAGTGTAGGGATAGAGGGCACATACCTCAATATCGTCAAAGCCATCTATGAAAAACCCACCGCAAATATCATTCTCAATGGAGAAAAACTGAAAGCTTTTCCGCTAAGGTCAGGAACATGGCAGAGATGTCCATTATCACCACTGCTATTCAACATAGTACTAGAGGTCCTAGCCTCAGCAATCAGACAACAAAAGGAAATTAAAGGCGTCCAAATCGGCAAAGAAGAAGTCAAATTATCACTCTTCGCAGATGATATGTTACTATATGTGGAAAACCCAAAAGACTCCACTCCAAAACTTCTAGAACTTATACAGGAATTCAGTAAAGTGTCAGGATATAAAATCAATGCACAGAAATCAGTTGCATTTCTCTACACCAACAGCAAGACAGAAGAAAGAGATATTAAGGAGTCCATCCCATTTACAATTGCATCCAAAACCATAAGATACCTAGGAATAAACCTAACCAAAGAGACACAGAATCTATACTCAGAAAACTATAAAGTACTCATGAAAGAAATTGAGGAAGACACAAAGAAATGGAAAAATGTTCCATGCTCCTGGATTGGAAGAATAAATATTGTGAAAATGTCTATGCTACCTAAAGCAATCTACACATTTAATGCAATTCCTATCAAAGTACCATCCATCTTTTTCAAAGAAATGGAACAAATAATGCTAAAATTTATATGGAACCAGAAAAGACCTCGAATAGCCAAAGGGATATTGAAAAAGAAAGGCAACGTTGGTGGCATCACAATTCCGGACTTCAAGCTCTATTACAAAGCTGTCATCATCAAGACAGCATGGTACTGGCACAAAAACAGACACATAGATCAATGGAACAGAATAGAGAGCCCAGAAATAGACCCTCAACTCTATGGTCAACTCATCTTCGACAAAGCAGGAAAGAATGTCCAATGGAAAAAAGACAGCCTCTTCAATAAATGGTGCTGGGAAAATTGGACAGCCACATGCAGAAAAATGAAATTGGACCATTTCCTTACACCACACACAAAAATAGACTCAAAATGGATGAAGGACCTCAATGTGCGAAAGGAATCCATCAAAATCCTTGAGGAGAACACAGGCAGCAACCTCTTCGACCTCTGCCGCAGCAACATCTTCCTAGGAACAACGCCAAAGGCAAGGGAAGCAAGGGCAAAAATGAACTATTGGGATTTCATCAAGATCAAAAGCTTTTGCACAGCAAAGGAAACAGTTAACAAAATCAAAAGACAACTGACAGAATGGGAGAAGATATTTGCAAACGACATATCAGATAAAGGACTAGTGTCCAGAATCTATAAAGAACTTAGCAAACTCAACACCCAAAGAACAAATAATCCAATCAAGAAATGGGCAGAGGACATGAACAGACATTTCTGCAAAGAAGACATCCAGATGGCCAACAGACACATGAAAAAGTGCTCCATATCACTCAGCATCAGGGAAATACAAATCAAAACCACAATGAGATATCACCTCACACCAGTCAGAATGGCTAAAATCAACAAGTCAGGAAATGACAGATGCTGGCGAGGATGCGGAGAAAGGGGAACCCTCCTACACTGTTGGTGGGAATGCAAGCTGGTGCAGCCACTCTGGAAAACAGCATGGAGGTTCCTCAAAATGTTGAAAATAGAACTGCCCTATGACCCAGCAATTGCACTACTGGGTATTTACCCTAAAGATACAAAGGTAGTGATCCAAAGGGGCACGTGCACCCGAATGTTTATAGCAGCAATGTCCACAATAGCCAAACTATGGAAAGAACCTAAATGTCCATCAACAGATGAATGGATCAAGATGACGTGGTATATATACACAATGGAATACTATGCAGCCATCAAAAGAAATGAAATCTTGCCATTTGCGACAATATGGATGGAACTAGAGCGTATCATGCTTAGCGAAATAAGTCAAGCAGAGAAAGACAACTATCATATGATCTCCCTGATATGAGGAAGTGGTGATGCAACATGGGGGCTTAAGTGGGTAGGAGAAGAATAAATGAAACAAGATGGGATTGGGAGGGAGACAAACCATAAGTGACTCTTAATCTCACAAAACAAACTGAGGGTTGCTGGGGGGAGGGGGTTTGGGAGAAGGGGGTGTGATTATGGACATTGGGGAGGGTATGTGCTTTGGTGAGTGCTGTGAAGTGTGTAAACCTGGTGATTCACATACCTGTACCCCTGGGGATAAAAATATATGGTTATAAAAAATAAAAAATTAAAAAAAAATATATATATATATAAACCAAAAGAAATGAGACTTAGAAAACAAAAAGTAAAATGGCCCATACAAATATAACTACATTGATAAAAATATTAATGTGAATGGATTAAATAATCCATCAAAAAGCAGAGATCTGTAAACTAGACAAATATGCTAGTCTGTTTCACACCTCCATGTATAGAAAACTCTGCCTCAGATTTCTTTTCTGCCATCTTGTTTACCTTCCTCACACCACTCAAAACATAATAATAACATAAAAACCTACACCTAGCATCTGCAGGGCCCAGAGGAAAATTTTGAAATGAACACCTAAATGATATATTAAGTAGTTATATTAACATTTAAATATATTTTTAAAGATAAATATTAAATATTTAATAGTTAGAAACCAACTTGACAAGCTGTCAAATATGGACTACCTTCTGACCTTTATAACAACCTATGTTTGAATTTTAAATCTTTGGATTTCTTAGAGGTGCATGAGAGATGATTCATCCCCTGGCCCCAGTTCCCGACTTTTCAGTCTATGGCCCAGCCTCCTTTCTCTTTTTATTCCTGCCTCCATGCCACATTACAAAGGGCCTTGTATACATGCACAAAACTAGAGCTCCATAATCAAACTCTGTCTTTTCCTCTCCTGTGAACAGATGTCTCTTGCCACTCCTTGGGCCACAAAAGCTGCTACAACCACTCTTTGGAAGGCAGGACCACAAAAAATAACCATCCAGGTTCTGGAACTAGATGGGATGAAATCTGGACAGAGCGTTACAGTGTTCAGTATACTCAGAGCTTGGGAGTTATGGCTCTGTGTGGTCCATTATCTTAGCCTTACAGGCTTTTTCCTAGAAGATTAGATGTGCCCAAAAGAGACAAGAGTAGGGAAATCTCAAACCACAGGACCAAGGAAAAGGTACTTCTTAACCTGGTATAAGTGTATGAATAATATGTTTACCTGAATCAGTCTTAAGATCCTACGAGTTTCAGCCTAGGTGACTTGAAAGAGTATACAGTACACCTGAAGAAAGCAATTTTTAATTTTCATCTTTTGATCTTCTTTGGTCCTTCTTTTAGAACACTAAGGTCAAGTTGATAACACACTTTTTACACTTTTTAACATCCCTTTCACTATTCTAACTGCTAATTTAATCTCTTATATACCATAGCTTTGCCAAAACCTTTCTCATGTCACTCCTCACTTTCAAACTCCAATCAAAACTCTTACTTTTATTTCCGCTCTCTCTTTCCTTATGTTTCTACTAATTTTCCTCTCTCCTCAGCAAACTTTTTTTTTTTTTTTTTTTTGCGGGGTGGAGGGGTTCTATCTCTACAGGGTCCTGAAATCATCACAATGAGGTCAAAGAGATATTAAGGAGAGGGGAAAATCTAAGCAAGCACTCTAGAAACTTACTTGGGATGAGGGTAAAAAAAGAGGTGGTAATCAGATTATTAAAACAAAGTATTTAAGAATTATGTCTGACCCTCGTTTCCTTTTACCTTCAATATCTGATAATGTGCATCTTGATGATTTGGATTTCTAAGAATCGAAACAAGCATAACAGAGTTTCAGGAAGAAATACTGTCAATATAAAATCGTTAACTTTGGCAAGAGCTATTTCACTGGAGTGGTATAAGTAAAAGAGAGAGTGCAGTGTTGAGTAATACCTGGAAGGGTGAGAAATGGGAGAAGAGTGGGTGAATGTAGACAACATTTTTTTTTAAAAGTTTTTTTTTATTTATTAGAGAGAGAGGGAGCATGAGCAGGGGGGAGGGGCAAGGGAAGAGGGAGAAGCAGGCTCCCTGCTGAGCAGGGAGACTTACAAGGGGCTGAATCCCAAGGGCTCAATTCCAGGACCCCAGGATCATGACCTGAGCTCAATGCAGATGCTTAACTGACTGAGCCACCCAGGTCTCCCTGTAGACATTTCTGAAAAGTTGTAGGAGCCGTGGAGAAGAATAAATAAAAGCACAAATGAATGAATTAACGTACTAACTATGTTGTACCCTACTATAGTTAAAGGATGTTTTACTTCCAGAGGCAGTGGCTCTACCTGTTACAGTAAGCTTACTGAATTCTTTTTGAGGATGTATGAGCCAAAATTCTGGATTTCCAGGGATTTCAGTCCAAGTCATAAAGTTGTTTTTTAAGCCCCAGTTTGGAATTACAGTTTTTCAGGAATAGACTAGCAATTTCATAAAAGGCTCATAGAAAGGTGAATATTTCAGGGGGATTTTCAATAATCATAACCTTTATGAGCTCTTTCAATTCTGAGATTCTATTATTTTATAGTTTAAATGGTCACTCAAGCTTAGAATCAATTTTATTCCCTAAATTTATTGTCATTCTAATCAGAATTTCAAGTTGTAAAGTGGTAATACTGTTGCCTGATTTACAGACTCTGTAGTTTTGTTTTACTCGAGTATATTTTGTAAAGGGGAATTTAAAAGCTCTAGGTTGGAAACTTTAGATTTGGACACCTGAAGGAAAATCCCAGACTGTCTAAAGTATGAAATAGTTCTTGGCCTTTAAAAAGATTAACTGAATTAAGTTCAATGATGGATAAGACTTAATGCATGAAATATTTAAATCCATGGTTTAAAAATCTTTTAAAAAAATAGCACCCTTCCTTCCCAATAAATATTATACCATATCCTAATACTTTTAGAAGGTAAAGGAAGAACTCTTCTAGTTGAGGCAGGGGAAATACACCCAAAGCCTTGCCCACTTAACTTCATCATTTAAACTTTTCTCCTAAAGAGACACATGCCACGTACACAAACACACTCATATTCATACACATACACACAAATCCCTTAGGATTCTGCAGAACACCATTTGAAAATGACCAATTAGCACTAAGAAAACAATGTAAGATAATTTATGATTAACTCTCCAAATAAGTGATATCATTTAGAGATAGGGGAGATTAATATCTACGAGGAGCATTTTATCAAATATGTATAAATTATCTATTGCTGTATCCAACAAATCCCCAAATTTAGATGTCTAAAACAACATTTACTGTCTTACAGTTTTCTGTGGGTCATAGATCTGAGCACAATTCAGTTAGGTCCTCTAGCTCAAGGTCAATGTCTCTTATAAGGCTCTAAGGTATAGGCTAGGCCCAGTCATCTCCAGGTTCTCCTGGGGCAGGAAATGCTTGCAAATGCTCTCAGTTGGTTTGGATAGAATTCAGTTCATTGCAGGCTCTTCGACTGATGACTTTAGCTCTTTTCTGGCTGTGGGCCAGTGGCTACCATCGGGTTTTGCCACATGGGCCCATTTGCAGCTCAGAACCTGGCAACTGGCTTTGTCAGAATGAATGACAGGGCAGAGGAGTATGAACAAGACAGAAGTCACAGTTTCAAGGAATATAAAAAGGTCTATACTTTATAATTGATATTTTTTACACTCTCCAACCTGAGGAATGTTTTGTTAATTATAATGAATCAGATATTTTATGTTCTCCAAAATTTTTTTAGAATTTTCATTTTTTTTCTCTAGAATCTCAAGTATTGGCATTTTTTAAATGCTGAATTTTACATATCTAAGTTTTATAGAATAATTAATAACCTCAGGTGTATGTTTTGAGGAGGGAAACAGGATGTTAATGGGAGATGTGGTAACATTTCCAGACAAAACTTAACATCTGGAGGTGTTTCTATTTGAGGTGTAGTCTGTGCCTTTCCTTAATGCCACGACGCTGAGTCCCATGATCACTGATGACGAAAGAGCCAAAGGCTCTATCAGAGACACATGTCACTTCAGAACTGAAAAGCAGCAAAACCAGAAAGCAAATGCTCCGAATTGCATGTTGGGATGGCATTTAGATAGTGTGCAATGAGCACCTGCGGTTAATAGAGTAACTGATACTAAGTGATCTATGTGAGCGTCATGCAAACAAGGCAAATTTGAAAAGTGAGGTTTCTCCTGCATATTTCTTCCTAAATTCCACCCAAAGGAATTAGAATGCAAGATCACAGAGTTCTTTTCAGAAGCACTTCAGTAATCATGCCTCATTTTTTAAAGCAGAGCCAGAAAGAAGCAAAGACAGAAAGCTGCCTTTATCTAAAATGAAGTTCTGGGCAAATTAAAGTTATGCTGCTTCTTATCTAATACTTCCCTGGAAGCCTCTGGAATCACAGGGCTGGAAGGTAGTGCTGGGCTTTAAAAGGCTTTGCCTTTAGAGATGGGTGTTTTTAAGAACAGAACAGACGAGGGGCTGGGGAAAACCTGCAGCACAGGACTCCTTGGGGTGTCTTACCAAGAACTCTTTCGCATGTCGCATGGGACCAGCTTGTTAATTCCACCAACACTTCCCACTCTCACTTTTATTTGAGATGATACCATATTTTCCCAAGTCTGGGTCCTTAAATTCCATCATTCACCCCAAATCCCTATGGGCTACT
Source organism: Mustela nivalis (assembly GCF_964662115.1). Lineage (NCBI taxonomy): Eukaryota > Metazoa > Chordata > Mammalia > Carnivora > Mustelidae > Mustela > Mustela nivalis. The sequence continues at coordinate 26,044,565 of NC_139031.1, read as the reverse complement.
ACTGATTCTACAGGAATGCTTGCTACTCCATGCTGCCTCTAGTTGGGAGACCACACCACTGCTTCCCCTTTCCAAGTCCCCACACTACAACCTCCCACTCTGTCACCATCACATCCTGTCAAGGCTCTCCACTGGCTTTCAGCTGGACTCTCAGGAGAGACCACTGCGGCTCCCTGCATCTGCACCATATGGAAACTGTCTGCCCAACTATGAAAAGTATTGCTCTGTCAGTCTGCTCTACCAAACACTTAAGGAAGCCTCTTAAAAGTGTTCTCCATTTTTACTCTCCTTTGGGAAACCAAACTGACATACTCAGTCTACTAATTTTGACAGTGATGTATGTATGCACCAACTTTCTAAAATCTTCTTGCATCAGAAATTGAGGCCCTTTGATGTTCCAACTTTTTTCATCTCTTCCCGCCCTTCCTGGTGTACAAAGTTGAAGACCCTCTTTAGCGGTGGGCCTGAGAAATGATTTTAACTTTGTGTACCCTCACATATTCAGACATAGTGCTCCAGTTGTTGGGATAGGGAACATGTCAGTACCCCTACCAAGCTCTGGGTTCCCCATATCTTACACTCTACTTACCTAATTCTCCAGAAGAGTCCAGGTTCATGTTTCTTTTCTTTTCTTTCTTTCTTTTTTTTTTTTTTTAAGATTTTATTTATTTATTTGACAGAGAGGGAATACAAGCAAGGGGAGTGGGAAAGGGAGAAGCAGGCTTCCCACGGAGCAGGGAACCCAATGATGAACCCAGGACTCTGGGATCATGACCCGAGCCGAAGGCAGACGCTTAACCCACTGAGCCACCCAGGCACCCTTAGATTCTTGTTTCTATAATCATGCTTCCTGATGTCCTCTGAGTCCCATAATGACACCATTCATACGATTAATCCCTAATGGATGAAGTTACTCAGGCACACTCTTTAAGAATTAATGTTTCTCGGGGCGCCTGGGTGGCTCAGTGGGTTAAAGCCTCTGCCTTCGGTTCAGGTCATGATCCCAGTGTCCTGGGATCGAGCTGGAGCCTGCTTCCTCCTCTCTCTCTGCCTGCCTCTCTGCCTACTTGTGATCTGTCTGTCAAGTAAATAAATAAAATCTTTAAAAAAAAGAAGAAGAATTAATGTTTCTCTTTCATTTTAAAGAATAATACTATAGGATTAAATACTATATTGAGTGACTCAGACAGAAGATGATGGGAGATAAGAGCTAAAAGTGAAAAAGAGGTTTGAGAAAGGAGAGTCCCACGTAAGCTGTAGCCAAAAGAAAAGTGTCATCGTCAAGTGAGGCTAGAGATATGCTTCAAAGGAGATAAGCTGAGTGAGACCAGCAATAGGACAGGCAGGAGGGATGCATACATATTTATGTGATCTGGGTATCCAACTATAGGCTAAAAACACTGATCCTTCCCCTCTGTAATAAAAAGATAATTTTTGTTATGTTCTTAGAAAATTAACAACATTACAGTTATGCAGTTTGTTCAGACTACTGAGTTGAACTCTTTATTGTTAAGAGAAGATAACAAAGTTAGTTCACAACTCAAGATACTAATTTAGGGGCGCCTGGGTGGCTCAGTGGGTTAAGCCGCTGCCTTCAGCTCAGGTCATGATCTCAGGATCCTGGGATCGAGTCCCGCATCGGGATCTCTGCTCAGCAGGGAGCCTGCTTCCCTCTCTCTCTCTCTGCCTGCCTATCTGTCTACTGTGAACTCTCTCTGTCAAATAAATAAATAAAATCTTTAAAAAAAAAAAAAGATACTCATTTAAAGGGAAATGCCGGCTCTCTGTATGTTTATTGCTATAATTTTTACAAGTTCCATCCAAAGAGTTAAAAAGAAAAAAAAAGTTAAAAGGGAAGACCCTTGATACTTTTACCCATTCTTTTCGCTTGTAGGTACATGTAATTTACAAAGCTCTATTAGTTCAGAGAAGCAGAACCAGTAAGATGTGTGTGTGAGAGAGATTCATCTCAAGGAATTGGCTCATGGGATTATGGAAGCTGCCAAGTCCCAAATCAGCAGGGTGGGCTGGCAGGCTGCACAGATGCAGGGATGAGCTAATGTTGCACTTCAAGTCCAAAGGCTGTCTCCTACGGAATTCATTCCTCCTTTGGGGAGGTCAATCCTTTTGTTCTATTCAAACCTTCAGCTAATTGAATGAGGCCCACTCACACTGTGGAAGGGAATCTGCTTTACTGAAAGTCCATTGATTTAAATGTTTGTTTCATCTAAAAACACCATCATGGAAGCGTTCAAAGAATGTCTGACCATGTACCTGTGTATGGAGGCTCAGTCAAACTGACATAGAAACTTAAGAGTCATCAATGATTCTTAGTTTTTTTCCTATAATCCTAGTGACAGTAGATAAGTCACTCATTCTTTGTAGCCCTCAGTCTTCCCTTTTGTGAGATGAGGAGAGATGATTTCCAAGTTCCCTTCTATTCTAATCTTACAATTTTGCTTTCCCTGATGTAGTATCTTTTTCATTTTTCTATCTTTCTTACCCACAAATATACTTTTATAGAGAGATAATTTTACAAGCAAAAGCAATCAATGATTAACTGATCTAATTACAAGCCAATGATATCAGTAATTGCCTACTTTTTTTTTCTATGTGAAGATAGAATTCCCATACATTGTTAAAAGAATGTATGAACTGAGTTGCTTTTTTACTAATGTTAATGGCTTTGAGCTCTGTCACCCGCATTTCCTCAAGAAAGTTTACCTTGAGGCTAAAGGTATACACGATAAAAAAAAAAAAAAAAGCTATTATTTCAGTGTAGACTGTGCCCTTAGAACAAAGGCAATTGGCTTCTAGGGGATAATGACTTTATTACATTAGAAATGTATTCTTCATTAACTGAACTAACTAGACTAATGATCTAAGGTTTCTGTCTACATAGCTAACACACTAAGATTCATGAGAAAATGCTAGTTAAAATACTGAACTCGAATTGCAAAACAATGTCAAACAGACCCTACCAAGATTTCTAATTTAAGGCATGATTATGACATGAAAAGTTGCTGGCAGTCCTTGGCTTTCCTGCCTTAAGTATTGAAAAGTAGGATGTTAAAAAGTATGGGCTCATTAAAAGTTTACCATTTCTGATACATAGTTCTACCTTTCTAGTGTATGCTAATAAGTTTCTACTGCCATTAATCAGAAATGGTCATAATCAGAATTTTAAAAAACAAAGTCTTCTCTCCAGAGTATAATGGCACTCCAGAAGCTTAGCATGCTACACAAATACTTGGTTCTGTAGATTTCCCTAAGACTCAGCCCTATGGGAATATCCTTGGTTTCAGTCTTCAAAAATAGCTTCCATGCCCTAGAGGGAATGCACATGAAGTAACTGGAATTAGACCATTTCTAAAAACAGATTCTTAACTGACACATATAAAGCAGATATTATAGAGAAGACTGATGTGGCCATACCCATAATACTTTTGAAAGAAAACTGTTATGATATTGGTAGTGTCCAAGAGAAAATAAATGTTTTAGTTTCATAAATAAGGAAATCCAGGCTTTAGTCATGGTCGAATTAATTTAGCTAACTCTCACAAATGGTCTATATGATATTGTTTGAAAGATTTGTGGAAAGATCCCTATGTTGAGGCTATTTATCACAGAGCATTAGAACATTCCAAAAGCATACCTAAAATTGACTTATCGAGACTCAGGAGCCTTAACTGGAATTGATTCCTAAAGAACAAATAGACATGTTACAAACATCCCATGTATTTTATGCCCTTAGAGAACAAATCTGCACTATGTTACTGTGGCTTTTGAGATAAACTCAATTTTGCTTAAAACTATATATATTTGATGTGCTGCAAACATGTGCTTTAATAGCTTTAATAAGAGCAGCAATATCAAATATACTCAAAGCAAGAGCTATGTTTGAGCTACATGGTTAGCCCCACATTGCTGCTTTTGAGTCTAAATATTTTCTTAATATGTCGTGCTGATAGTAGGCAGTTTACAGTCTATAGGCAAAGTAAATATTCCATTGGTTGGTGTGTAATATGTGTCAGTTATATAACTGATCTAGCTAAATAAACACTGAAATACACATGTGTCTAAATTTTGATTTGTCTTCTTGGAAAGTTGTATCTATAAGATCACCAACATTATCTTTAAATCCAACCCAATGAGCATTTTTCAGTTTTTTCACCTCTCCACTAGAAGACAGATAAATAAGTGCAGAAATTCTCGCAGCACCATTGACTGCTGTTGTCTGGAAGTTCAACTTCCACAGAGGCTTCCGGGGGTACTCCCATTTCTGTGATTGCATTTCTCTCCTTGCTGGTTTCTTCTTTCTGTAATACACAGCAAGGGGTTTCCTTTCCCCAAGCTCAGGTGGCTGCTACATGCCCTCCCTTGGGATTCTCATCTCTTACATGGATTCAGAATACAGAGAGAGCTATACAGAAATGACTCCTTTATCTAGTTGTGTCATCTGGATGAGTTACTCTCCTAAGTGCCATCTATTTCACTCGCTGTATGACTTTGTGCTTATATCCTCTGCTATAATGGAGAAAGGTACATTGACAGTATGTGATAACGATTCCAGTAAATGAAAATCCAACATATAATTGGGTAGTATTTCTTATATTTCAAAAATCTGCTAGAGTATCCTTTAACTATGGCATTTCCATAGCAATTTAAGTTTTCACTACTATCATTTCATCTCTTCATAAATAAACTGCCTGCCTTCCTAATTAGGAACTTACTTATCACTAACTCTGTATACAGAATCATAGATATAAGGTTCTAGGTATTTAAAAAAATTGAAGATAAATAATAAGGATAATAATTTAGTAATCTGCTAATTAAGAAACAGTCTCCTATATCACAATGACAATCTCAATTTTCTCTGCGCAGTGCACAAAGTGAGGATAATAAGCAAGGTGAAGTTGGCTTTTTTATGTAAGAAGGTAACTCATCTTACAATTATTAACAGGTAAATGATAGAAAGGGCTTATGATGAAGGCTAATGTGTCATAACAAAGGCTAATAAATCATGGGCTGATTCCTGTGAATATAGAAAAAAACTCATTTTTAGAAAGAGAAGAACTAGAATTTATCTCCCCTGTTTCAGCTCAGGCCAGTCTTGCACTGGGTGTTTGCTCACTCTGTTCCCTCTGATTGACACACTCTTCCTCCCACTCTTCACCTGGGAAATGCTCACTCTTATCTTGAAAATGCCCTTACTCACCCTTCCAATCTAAGTGAAGTCCTTCTTACTATTCTCTTTCATCACCTCTGAGTTTTTTTTTTTCTTTTCCACTTCAGCTTTTTCCAAAATTAGTCATGTATTTCCTTGTGTGTTTCTTTTTCTATATACCGCAAGTTCCATGAAACTGGTAAAATTGTTTCACCCGGTGACTGTAGTGTCTAACACACGGCAAATTGCTCAGTATTTCTTGAATGAATGAGAAAGTTCACAACCACAGAAAATTCAACTCTCAATAGTTCTTGCAAAATGGTTGGATAAAATCTTGACTCACTTTTCAGACAAATTCATACCTCAAAGAGTAGGTGAAAAAACATAAACAGCCACCTGTCTTGATTTTAACACGAGTAAGGACTTCTTAGGGGTAAGACCCTTGGAGGATATAGCAGTGGGAAAGGAAGAGATTACTAAACATCATTATAGCAGAAGATTTATAGGTTCATCTGTAGAATGGGAACAAGACCAGTTCTGCTAATATTCTAGAGTCTTTGAGAAGTCTGAGTAAGTGAAGTTATATCAGAAAGCTTGTAAAGCCTGATACACTGTAAGATGGTAGTTGTAGTATGCCAGTTTGGCGACATGATATTTAAATTTAAATGAGTAAGTTAATATCTATGATTTAAATAGCAATAGATATAAACCAAATAAGGAAAAGAACTTCTAAAAATACGTGCAGTAGGTCAAGGCACTTTATTTTAGCTCTGAAATAATACATGCTAATTATAGAAAATGTGTACAATTAAGATTTTAAAAAAGAAGCAAATAAAATTTCCCTTAATTTTATCCCTTGGAAATACTACGTTTTAACATTTTGTAGATATCCTGATATTTAGTTTTTGTTTTTATTAACAAAAATGGTGTAATTTTCTAAAACCGTTGTGTAATCTTTTTACTTAATGACAGAATTCTTAATAGATGAATAGTATTTCCCTATGCTGAACTGTTCATTCTTGCATCTCTTCACTGATTCAGTAGTTATCTACTGAGCACCTACTCTATATAAAGTAGCATGCTTGGTGCTGGGAAAATAGTGTGGTTAAGACAGAAAATAAACAAAAATTACTCCATTAGACATTTAGTCCAAGTACTGATAAATGCTAGGGAGAGAGGTATATGTTGCAAGTGCATTTAATGGGGTGTGACCTCGCTGGGGACTAGGAGGTCAGGGGAGGCATATTTTAGCTGGGATTTGAAAGATAAGGAGGAATTAAGCAAATGATCTAAAAGGGCATAGTAGGCAAAGACCTTACTGTAGGAAGGTACATGCAAATGTGATTTTTGGGTGGGAACAGAAACTGGAGCATCATTAAAAAGTGAACTTCTGGGGTACCTGGGTGGCTCAGTGGGTTAAGCCACTGCCTTTGGCTCAGGTCATGATCTCAGGGTCCTGGGATCGAGTCCCACATTGGGCTCTCTGCTTGGTGGGGAGCCTGCTTCCCTCTCTCTCTCTCTCTCTCTCTGACAGCCTCTCTACCTACCTGTGATCTCTCTCTGTCAAATAAATAAATAAAATCTTTTAAAAAAAAAAGTGAACTTCTGAACATACTCTTGAAATAATTCTAGTTAAGGGGGGGAGAAAAAGGAACAACAGAGGAGATACATTAAAGAAACCAAAGAATAGGAAGTTTTTTCATATTTAGATTTTAGAATATTACCTAAAAATTATGAAAGAAGGAACATAGAATGAAAAATGTCTTATTCAAGGATCATTCAAATGTGCCATAGCCTGGGGGACCTTCTCTGATCTCTTTATATAATTCAGTTGTGATGCTGATCGAGTTATAGTATAGACCCCATGAGCCCAAAGCATATAGCACATACTATTGTTAGGTCCGTAATCAAAGGAGCAAGACTGATATAAAGCAAAGGTCAAGCAAAAGCTTTATTTCACGCCAAGCATCGAGAATCAAACCGACTGTTCGGGGCTGCCTCTTACAGAGAGAGCACGATCCCTCCCTGCCTTACAGACTGACTTTTATAGAGCAAAGGCCAGGTGGTTGAGCCTGGCCACACGCAGGTGGCCAATAAGATTGTAACACACAGAGAAAGCTGCACAGTCATGGTAGGTCCCACACGGGTGGCCAACTGAATTACAATTCACCCCATAGTAGCTATTTGAACTAGCCTATCACCTTGGTCAGAATTGGCTCCCAAAAGGTGCCCAAAAGGCGGGGCCCACACTCCTTGGTAGCTAGGGAGACAGTAAGCGTGCCCCACTGATTGGATGTCTCCACCTGCCCGACTCATCCCTGCATCCGGGTATCTCCACCTGACCTGACCCAGGGCTCTGTTATCTGGGACTGGTCTACCATATTTTACTGGTTTCCTGGACTTGCTTTTAAGTAGGTTCCCCTGGCAGGGGGGCGGGCAGGGTCAGTTTAAGTTTTACTGCATAAACAACAAAATCACTATTTAACCAGATGGAATCACTCTGGCTCAACAGTCCTTTACGCTATTTTCATAGATTTGTCTCTGAATTCTTTTCACATGTATTGAGATATGTGCTATGCTTAATAAAATACAAGTACTTTTAATTAAAAGCATTAATTTTCCTTAACAACTATACTGTCCACTTCTCTGAGTTATGTCACTGATCCCTCAGCCACCTCTCTCTTGTACTTAGTTCCAGGTTCATTGGCATGCTTTCCAATTTTATCTGTCATTATCCTTAATGAATTTCAGTGTTGATATGGAGAAGCTTTCTAATATCCCGGCTCCTTGGCTGTTTGACCTACTTTTCCCAGGGATCATGTCCTTCATCCTAGAACTGTTATTCATTCCTTATCTCAGTAACCAAATCTCACTAATTTCAAACTCTCAGATCCTTCCATGTTGGGAAGATCTCCATAGAGAGACAATTCCCTTTCGGAATATTCTAAGAGTTAATAAATATATCTATTTAAATTTACATAATGAGTTATGACTTATAAAAAAAAAATCCTCTTCTGCATTATCCCTTAGATCTTTCAGTAGACCTCTCCTTTCCAGTCCTTTTTGCAATCTGCTAAGTTCACATCTAATTTGTGCTGGTCTCAGCCTCTCAGCTAAAAATGCCTGTGGACACTCACAGTGTTGCAGGGTGGAGAGCATGGTGAGCTTCCCACAGACAGCTCTCTTTCCAAACCAGTTTTACAATTCAACCAAACCTGCAGATCTTACTACGATTGCAAGACATCCTTCTGCAGCAACCATGAAAAGAAAATAGAAGTTTATTACTTATAACACCTGGAAACTACACAGCATACCTGGGGGCCACACATGAGGCTGCAAGTGGGGCTTGCGCACAGGGCCAAGAAATTCTGCTTTCATTGGGGTTGAGGGCAGTGGGGGGCCTAGGGTTTCAAGGGCCCACTCTTTATTGGTGAATTTAAAACATGAATGGGAATTTGAAGTGTGGGGATTAAAGATATAACAACTAAGTGGCCCAAATGGCCCATTATTGAACTAAAGATCTCAAACAAAGGATCCTCAGTGTGGGAGACTTGCTGGCTCTGTATCCAGTCCTGTGACTAACAATGTGTTTATAGGAGATAACTCTCTTTGCAGCAGGTATCTCAGCAATCAAAATGTAAATTGGGCACTTATGTTACAAAAAAGTTAAAAAAAAAAAAAACTGTCAGGGTTTATACTACAAGATCTCAGGGTTATAATGATATTAGCCTATATGATCATAAGACCCTATTTGAACTAGCCTATCACCTTAGTCAGAATTGGCGCCCAAAAAGCACCCAAAAGGCGGGGCCTACACTCCTTGTTAGCTAGGGAGACAATATGTGCACTTTAGGGATTGGATGTCTCCACCTGACCTGACCCACCCTTATATTTGGGCTTTGTTACCTGGGACTGGTTTCCTAGACTTGCTTTTAAGGGCGGGGTCAGGGTCAGTTTAAGTTTTACTGCATAAACAACAAAATGGCTATTCAACCAAGGTGGGGCCGCTCTGGCTAAATAGGCCCTTACAAAGCAGTTACCATTTTGCTACTAAACTTGTTAACATTTTTTTGTAAACCTTAAGACATCACTGAAGGTACTCAAATGCTATTCTGCATCCTCACTGACTTAGAGCCAGAAAACTTCTTTAATTCACAATTAAATATTTAATAGATTCTCCATAAATGTTGATTAGGTGGCTGATGTTTTTCAGGATTCAACTATTTCAATAATGAATGCCAGAATAGGGTACTACATAATTCCTATCTAAGTTTTATTTCTAATAGCAGGGAGATGTCCTGAAACTTAAGAAAACATTGAATAAGTGCATGTGTGTGTGTGTTCTAAGGCACAGACTGATTTGTTTTTTTAGTGCCATTCTGATAGCAACTCATTCACTCATTCACGTCGCACACATTTCCTGGAACTCTACTTTTTGCCATGCACTGGACTAAATTCTTGGCATGTAGAGATGAAATGAGATATTCTTAGCTTCCAGTCCAGGAGGGTGGGAGGCAGACAATTCAAATAGGAAGGGCAGTACACAGCTATTAGCATTATATTAGAAAAGCCGAAGGAACAGTTACGTTAGTGTAAAGGGATTCAAGAAGAAACTTCATGGAAAAAAGACCTATAACCTGAGACCTAAAGGAGAGTGTCAGGTAGCAAATCATAAATGAGCCTGAGGAGTGGAGTGAGGAGAGTGAGTAAAACATATCCTGAACTGCAGAGATCAAGTGAGAGCAAGGTGCATTTGACCTCAAAGCTATTTGACTGCAGCACAATAACTAGGGAATGGCCAGAGGTAAGACGGGAGAAGCAGAAGGGAATTGGAGGGTCTTAGAAGCCATATTAAGGGGGGAGGGGCTCATGGAAAGCAGTCACTGGGGTTTTAAGAAGACATTTGGCAAGATCATTATTGGATGCATTTAAAAAGTTCTACTGGCTTGTTTTTCTTGAATGTTTGTCTGTCACTATATTGATCATCAGGCCCGGTTCAGCTGATCTTGCTGACTCCAGATCCCGCCGTTCTCACTCAGAGCTATACAGTGCGTTTATCATAGGTTTCTAAAAGTACTTTGTAGATATTTCTTAATGAATTCTCCTAGGAATTTTGCATTTATTATTTAAATACTAATGCTGGAGCAAGACAATAAACTTCAAAGTTAAATGACTCCAGGGGAGGAGGCCAAAAAATAAAGGTACCAACTAATTTTGCATAATTATATTGGCCCAAGGAGGCTGATTAGTGTAATATGTGAAGCCATCTAGGCAGGAAAACACGACGGTTCTCTAAGGCCTCAGAAAGTGCAAACCACGCATGTTTTAGAATTGAGATAATACAGACCCCAAGTAAAAGTCTGTTAACTAATTTAAAGAATGAGAACACAAACTCAGGAGTTTTGCTTTGCTGTTCTTCTGAGAGGCTTGGGGTTTATTGTCCCAAGAGACTGTGGATTTTGCAATTCAGCCTGGGGTCCAGCATCAGAACAATGCAGAACACGACTAAGGACTTGCAAGAAACAGTGGTCCAGGCATCATGCAATGCCACCCAGGCATTTCTTCATGATACTCATTTCCCTTCTTCCAGGACTGACTCTAGTTAGCCTTGTTAACTTGCCCCTGAAATACTGCAGCACCTTCCAGACTCAGGAAAAGGATAGTAGTTCTCTTCAATTATCTGAAGAGCTGTGGCATAGAAGTTGCTGATGGCAGTGAGAAGACTGAATGTCCAAGCTACTCAGTAAGGCCCTGGGTTCCAATACAGACTTCTAAGCAGGGTCCAGGTGATCTTATCAGGGAAATGGCAGAAGAGATTTCTGCATTGGAACTGTGTAGTTGGATTTGAAGATGATATTCTAGGATTTCTGGATTAAGGCAATAAACAACTATCTGTTGCTACTATTTATCAAGTTTCTCAACAGAATGGAAGGAAATTCAGATTGGTAGGAAATCAATAGGAAAATATGTAAACATGTTCAATGATATTTTTAAAAAACATTTGGCTCAAAGCATCTTATTAGGTACCATCTTTTTTTTTTTTTTAAGATTTTTCTTTATTTGACAAATCAGAAGTAGTCAGAGAGGCAGGTAGAGAGAGAGAGGAGGAAGCAGGCTCCCCACTGAGCAGAGAGCCTGATGCGGGGCTCGATCCCAGGACCCTGAGACTATGACCTGAGCCGAAGGCAGAGGCTTTAACCCACTGAGCCACCCAGGCGCCCCAGGTACCATCTTTAGAACAATTAAAACTAAGCACATATGCTCATCCACCTGCTTTATGATAGTCTGGTAATAATACTCAGTGTTTGTATCAATTTTAATTGAGTTAATCCCCACATTCCCATTTTACACAGGAACGCAGAACAATGGTATGTGAATGAGGAGCATCTATGATATTTTGAAGATGCAATTTTATTGAGACCTCATGAAAATCCAGAAGCCTTCAATATCAAGATTGTCTAAGAATTCTTGCACCACACTGAATTGGTCCATAATTCTAAATGTCAGATAGGATGGTCAGGGAAGCCAATGTTGATGAATAAGAGGGCAGCAGTCAGTCATTATGATTCATCTGCTTAGGGGTAGTATAAAGGGAACAAAAATAAACAGAAAATACATTCTGACTTCTTTATCAGAGAATACCCCTTCGGACCTTTTAGGATTTTAAATTGTTTAAATAATGTAGATGTAGCACATAGATCTTTGTTGCTGGGGACCTTCATGTTCTAGTTTATTTGATTAGAAAGTGTTTATTGAATGCCTATCATATACCAGCATAGAAAAAGTAGACAGGGATTTCATTATCTTTTATGTGAGTTCCCCCTAAAACCTTCTGGAATCTTTCCCTGCCACCAGTGAATGTTCCTTCTAGTCCACCCTCCACACTTACACCAGAGTTACTCTTTCAAAAACACAAGTCAGATCACATCACCGCCCTAGTTAAACATTTTAAGGGCTCCCATTGGCAACTGAATAAACCCAGAAGCCCTTTCTGTCATTTGTGTGCACTTCCATGTTTGTGTCCTTACTCTCCCTTTTGTGCTTGGTACTAGGAATTCTCTCCTAAAGACTTAGGCTTATTTACTCTTCCATGCTTTTACACATGCTACTTCCTTCCTTTACACATGCTACTTCTTGAATGCACTTTCTTCCCTTTTCTACTTTTGGTCTAGGCAGCAGAATATACCCTAAAGACATTGCCTGTTGCCTTAACATTTATTTCTCCTAGAAGTACTCATTTAAAAAAAATTTAAAGATTCTTATTTATTTATTTGGAAGATGGAGATCACAAGTAGGCAGAGAGATAGGCTGAGAGAGAAGGGTAAGCAGGCTCCCTGCTGAGCAGAGAGCCCAGTGCGGGGCTCAATCCCAGGACCCTAGGATCATGACCTGAGCTGAAGGCAGAGGCTTTAACCCACTGAGCCACCCAGGTGCCCAAAGTATTCATTTTTTGAGAAGAACAAGTTGCTCTGTGGTGTCCTGATTTTGATAACCCAGTTGGGGGTCCTTTCTAAATACCATTCAGTATTTATGGATACTTCTCTAGTGAGGAGGATGGGGTCAAAAGAGATGATCAAGAATACAAGAAGTGGAATGATATAGAAGAAAGTCTTCACGAAGAGGATTTAATAGAGGAAGTTGACAGAACATGAGTGAAGGCCTTAAAGGGGCTTCCAATGCACTGCCAATACTGACCAATTCCACTGCTCAAAAGGCTAGATAGATCACTCCTCTTTTGGCTGAGACCTTATACATACTTCTACCTCTTTAAAACTTTATCATTATCTCTCTACCATAAGTGGTCATTAATAACTGTCATCTAGTATTACAAATATTATACAAATGCTATATATACGATCAACTGTGCCTGAAGGAATCAGTAGGTGGATATAAAGAGATAAAGGCAATATAATCTGTGGGAAAACATATAAAAATGTATGAAGATGTAAATGCATGTGTGTCTTCAGGCCATGATGTAAATTCTCTGTGACTACACTGAGGTCAACACGGAGGTATTTATTTAATGATGTCTCTGATCCAGCATCTGGTGTTAGGTACAAATATCCCTAGATTCAGTAGACTTTGCAAACTTAATGAAGTACTACAAGACTGTCAATTCCACAAGAACAGGGACTGTATCATTGACTTTGGTACTCTGGTTCTTTATATCTAGTTCTCTTATGGGTCTGTGAAAGAGCCCTTCTATGATAAGCAATGACACTCCTCAAGTACTATTTGTAATCAACTGTGTTCTGCATGTCTGAGAACATTCTTCATGTGTATTTACAACCCGGGGATTTGGAGGGAGGTTGGGAGTCTTGCCTTTTTCCTTCATCTGCCAATGATTATTACTCTAGATATTTTGAATAAGGCAGGGGTCTGTTCCTAAACGTTAAAAAACATTATTTTCTAGGAAGTTGGATGTTGGTTGGTACCAAGAGTTCAAAATTAGGGAGATCATCTTTCCTAAAATGAAATAAATTTCAAATAACAGGCATTTTTTCTTGTGGCAGTAAAAGCTACTCTGTTTAAGGAAAGCAATGTGATTTGTTCAAGAAATTGAAAAAATGTTTCCTTTTTATTATCTTTGATTTAGCAATATAATAGTTGAAAATTACTTCTCCATATAAATACAGATCACACTCAAGTCAACTTGAGTATCTATACTGAGTTTTAATAGTGGTATAAACATAGAGTAAAAAATGTGCTTTTCAGATTACTGGCATTTTTCACAGCAGGATTATAGCATTTTCTTCTCTTGGACAATCACACTAAAATGTTTCTTTTAAAGTATAATAGAGCATCAAGCTATCATATAAATAAGTTATATGAAAACCAATGAAAAATTAATCATAAAACTTAAAATCCTCAGGAGATACTATAGAGTGGCGGGCCAAACATCCTGTTCTCATTTATCCCTTAATCAGCCCTGTTACCAGCATGTACACGTAGGTCCTTAAGACCTAAGTAAACTTTGTTTTACTCATAAAATATAAGACACAAATAATCTATATTTCAAGTTGACGTTATTTTCCTATATAAAAGCATTTTTCCATTCCATCCATATGCTTTGAGTCTGGATCACGATACTCACCACATTTAGAACCAAGATAAATGCAGGATATCCCTAGGCAAGCTTTACAAAGCCTCTGAGACAGTAAGACAAAAGGCACTCCGAAGACATGGCTATCTTCCTGGGGTTAAAACAACTTTCAATGTAAATGGGCATGATGGGGCAAAATGAACAGTGTGTTAACACTAGAAGGACATGGCATTGTCCTTCCAGGATGAGGCCCATTAAAGTCATTTTTTAAAAGCACGGACCAGTCATACTGAAATGAAAAGAGGTTAGCAAGTTGTTATGCGGGCTTTGCTGCAAGTTGTGATTTGGGCATAATCAGAAATTCTAATCATAAGAGGCTGCAGGAGCATCATAATTGCAGAAGAGGGAGGGCCACTGGGTGTCAGACTTTCAGGGGTGAGCTGGAGATTTATCGCCTCCGTGGTGAGGCAGGTGAATGATGGATAGGGTGGCTGTCGCTCCAGTGAATTTAGTGAGGAAGTGAAAAGCAGCCTCGGGAGTGGGGGTGCGAGAAAGAGCTGGGATTTATGAACTGAAATATGTATTATAATGGGGCGGATTTCAGGACTCTGAGCCTTACTTCAGCCATAGCTACAGCATTATGGATGAGCCTCAGATGGGGCTGGAATGAAACCTTTCAGACCAACTGAATGCCCGGCATCAACCACGCAGAATGGATCTGCACGCATTCCACACCCGTGAAGGTGAAGGCGTCATTTCACATTAAGTTTTTCTTTCTGCCAACAGAGGTATTTGCTAAAGAGCATGTTAACAAAATTAGATTTGTTGTCTTTTGTATCCTGAGCCCCTGTACCTCTATCTATACTTAATTATGTGCTATTGATGTTTCTTGAGACAGTCCTGGAGAAGAGCAGAAAGCCTCAAGGCGAAGACGAAGAATAAGGAGCCTCCTGGTTTCACTGCTGCCTTTCCTTTTTCTGGTTATTTCAAAACTACAGGTTTGTAAGGTGAGCAAGCTGGATTAGCAACGGTGAACTTCAAGGTCCTTCTTGTTCTAGGATTCCATGAAATAAGAAAGGGATTGTGACTCTATTACCAAAACTACAGACTAACTCTAGACCCTTCAATGAAAAATAAAATCAAATATATAAAATACTAACAGCAACTTAATACCAAATCATAAAACTATCAAAACATTAGCATGTAATATCCATAAAATACCAGGTAGATTTATTGATTTTTGTTAGATTTGTTTAGGTGTTTTTATGCAACTATATTCTATATCTCTATGTCTGAGGTAAAAATTACACCATGTTTCTGTCTATAATAAAAATATTTTATTAGTCAGCAAGTAGGATATCTATTATCAAAAAAACCCCAAAAAATAAATGTTGGTGAGGAGAGAAATTGGGACCCCCGGCCACTGATGATGGTGTAGCTACAGTGGACAATGGTATGACTATTCCTCAAAAATTAAATATAGAATTACCATATGATCTAGCAATTCCAATTCTGGGTATATACCCAAAAGAAAGGCAAGCAGGGGCATAAATCAATATTTGTACAACCATGTTTATAGTAGCATTATTCACAATAGCTAAAAGGTAGACAAAAGCCAAGTGTCCACTTATGTATGAACAGATAAACAATATGTGGTATCTGCATGCAATGGAATATTACTCACTCTTAAAAAGGAAGGAAATCCAACGTACACTACAACAGGGATGAACCTTGAAGACATTATACTAAATGAAATATGTCATTTGCAAAATGACAAATATTGTATGATCCCACTGTGAGATACCTGGAATCATCAATTTTTAGAGACAGAAAAAAGAATGGTGGTTCTAGAAGGAGGGGGAAAGAGAAGTTAGTGTTTAATGGGGACAGAGTTTCAGTTTGGAAGGCGAAAAATTTCTGAAAAAAAATGGTGGTGATCCTTACACAACAAAGCGAATGTTCTTAAAACCACTGTACATTTAAAAATAGTTAAAACAGTCCATCTTAAATTACAGATATATTACCACAATAAGAAATATTCTAGTAACATAAAAATAATTAATATAGAAGCCCCAATTTTTCTTGAGAAACAGCATCATTTTCATTAGCTTTCTGTTCTGACCAGATTTGGGGGTAATTTATGTTTCAGTGTTCTTATTATAAAGAAAGCTGTTACCAGAAAGTGGGGGAAATAGATGGTTGGTAAGTAAAAGCAACAAATGCTCTCTATGCCATGACTCCAAAGCAGGATGCAGGGCTATAGTAATTGGAAAAGCTACAAAACAAGTCAGGGAGCAAGGGTTCAGTCAACAGAGAGAGGGGGGGCAATGGAATACACGGGAAGATCAGGAGGGATTTTGTAAATCATGAGTTTTAGTTTGAGAATCTCCTTCTCCAATCTTCAGTCATCACATATTTATTTTTTCTATTAACCAGTTTCACATGTTTTTGCTTTTCCCACTGGATTGTAAGGACTTTTAGCATATAATTGATGCTATATTTATTCCTAGCTTCCTTATAATTCACAATAAAGACACCCTTGCTAATGAATGAATAAGAATGAAGTAACACAGTGCCCATCCTTTCAGAATTCATAGTGCAGAAAATAATGATTTGTTTGTCAATCAAACAATTAGAATATATCTTAATTGATTATTTGAGCCACCTATTCAATTCAGGAAAAGATGTTCAAAAGATTTTCTTAATCTACAAGTGCAGAACAAAATATACATTCTGGAGAACTGAACCTACCACATAATAACATAATGTATTGAGAACGATACAATAAGATAATAAAAATAGTAATAGTTAACATTGATTTAGCATTTACTAACTACGAGACCCTGTATTAAGCACTTTTCATGGATTCTCTTTCTTTTTTTAAGATTTATTCATTTATTTGAGAGAGAGAGAAAGAGAAAAAGGGTGAAGGGAAGGGAAGAGGGAGAGGGAGAAAACCTCACGCAGACTCCCCACTGAGCACAGAGTCTAACGTGGGGCTCTATTTCACGACCCTGAGATCATGACCTGAGCTGAAACCAAGAGTCGGACACTCAACTAACTGAGCCACCCAGGCACCCCGTGGACTCTCTTTTTTTAATCTTTACAACAAATTTGGAGGTATTTCTTTTTATTTTACAGACAGAAGAATCTAAAGAGATAAGGTTAAATAATTTTTCCAAAGCTGCATTCAAAATTATTAGGTTCATCATTTAAACCCAGAAAATTGAATCCAGGTACTATAGAATTTTAAGACAAGTGCATGTTTCTTATCTAGTGATGTCATGAAAAGCAGACCAGGAGCACTTACTTTGTACACTGTCAGGCCATCTAGCCCATATGGCTACTTAATTCAAAATGTGTGCTAACCATACAATGACTGTTGGTGAAATTGTGAGATCCTCATGACGATCACTGATGATTATGGAGCTTTTTTTGTTTTGTTTTATTTTAATTTTTAAAGGAGTGAACATTTTAGTTGTTTTCAGTAGTGAAAAAAGTAATTTAATCTTTGTCAGGGAGCATCTGCAAGCCTGGGGCTTCTTGTGGATTGCAATGGGAACAGATACATATTTAAAATCAAAGTGACAGTCCTATTCTCGCAAAAAAAAAAAAAAAAAAAAAAAAAAAGGAGCTAAAATATTTCCTTAAGGAAAAGATCAGGTTTTAAAAGAGATACTTAAAAATAGCTATTTTTCAATAAAATAAAAGTGATTTAACCATTTGAAATGTATTTCTTAGTTATACATACCAAAGAATTAAGTATACATAAGTTCCCAGTTTAAGTGCTCATTTCAAAACATCTCTTGCAAAGCATGGCTCTATGGGGTGTTCATAAAACATAAGCTCAGCCTTCTATTTGGCTTTTCAATATGCTAGTCATACATAGCACGTATAATACCACTGATCAGATGTACATTCATGGGGATTTAGTATCTAGCCCATTTTACACTTTTGCTTTAGTGCATGACCATGAAGACCTAGCCTATAGCTTCATTCCTCCAAAGGCCACTTAGTTCTACACAAAGAAAATATAATTACAGGGAGCTTCTCTGTACCTTTACCCTTTCTGACTCTTGTCTGAATGTGTCATATTGTCTTGGGCAAGACAGTTTCTACTGTGGAAAATAACCACAAATAAATAGAGCAAACAAGGACTACCTCTACCCTACTCTCATCAGGCTACTCAAAATATACACCCTGATTTATCAGTAATCAATCAGTAAAAATTTCCTTATCTTTTAATAAAACCCATTTAATGATTACATTTTATTTTATTTTTTTTAAGATTTTTTTTTAATGTATTTATTTGACAGAGAGAGATCACAAGTAGGCAGAGACGCAGGCAGAGAGAGAGAGAGAGGAGGAAGCAGGCTCCCTGCTGAGCAGAAAGCCCGATGCGGGACTCGATCCCAGGACCCTGAGATCATGACCTGAGCCGAAGGCAGCGGCTTAGCCCACTGAGCCACCCAGGTGCCCCAATGATTACATTTTATTTTTAAGGTTGTTTTAATAAAGAAAAACAGATGCAGAAAAAAGAGTTTACAATGATTATACATGTTAGTGATTTATTATGAAGGGAATATTTCCATTTAATGACTCCCAAGGTAAGCATGATCCTAATTTCTAAGACTACAGTTTATTTTTCTCTTAGCATCTGGTTGTTATGAAAAAAATGTATACTCACATTTTTGTTGGTCTGTACCAAGGGGTAGAAATTGCTGCATCAAAAGGTAGGCTTATATTTGATTTTAAGACAGCACCAAACCATTTGTAAAACTGGTTGTCTTATTCTCCATTCTCACTAGCAGTACCTGAGAGTTTCTATTACCCACATCATTACTAAACTCTTTATAAAAGCAACATGGAGTGGAGTTTTATTGCTATATTAGTGTGACAAATGTTTTCTTTTCATTGGAGCATTTCATACATTTATATTTCATATGTTGATGCTTTGTGATATAAATTTATAATATTACTATTTGCTTAATGTATGTTCCACTTACCTCTTCTGCCCATTCATGAGTCCTTCCAAAGCTGTGCTCTGTTTCTTTGCCTTTTCAGTCACTCCAAGCTTCATCGGAGACCCTGGAGAGAAAAGCAGCCCCAATTACAATTTTTGTTAAGCATTCCACTGTATATGTTCTTATACGCACACACATATATACAGGTTGCACATGTATATATACGCATGAAAATTTTATTTATCTTATTTTAGAGACAGAGAGTACACATGCATTTGGGTGGGGAGGCAGAGGGAGAGGATTTCAAGCAGACTTCGTGCTGAGGGCAGAGCCTGAGAGAGGGCTTGATCTCATGACTTGTGAGATCATGACTTGTGGAGAAAGCAAGAGTCGGACACTTTACTGACTGAGCCACCGAGGCACCCCTGTATATGTTCATGTGTTAGTGCCTTTTATGTGCTAAGCATTTTATATACCTTGTCTCATTTTCTCTTCCAAAAAATATTTGAGAGAGAAGAGGGAAGGAAAGAGGAGGGGAGGGGTGGGAAGAGAAGGTAAGAAATGTAGCCAAGGTCAGACTCACAGATTTAGGAAGCTGGAGAGGGCATGGGATCAAGACCATACCATTCTTCAAAACCTCACAGTGCCTTTTATAGTAGCAGATGGCTCACATTTGCTTTTTAAATATAAAAGATTTAAAATAGATTTTATAATTCTACTTAACAAGTGGCTATATCTTTCTCTAAGAATATTTAACTATAATTTTACCAATTATCCCAGTCAAGGAAACCTATGTCTGTGCACACACACACACACACATACACACACACACACACTTATGTGTGTATATACCTATAATATATATAATTTGAAATGTGTTCTTCCTTTTTATTTATATATATGTATATGTGCATATTTTTGTGTATGTATATAAAATTTAGAATATATTTCCTTCTTTTAAAAAAATTATAATCAAAGAAGTGAACATGTTATAAATACCTACTTTGAATTAATTCTTAAATAAAAGATTTCTAACATAAAACTAAGCATTTTTAATATAAAACTAAGAAGGTTTGGGGGAAATCTAAAACTTTCAATAAATAATATTGATTTTATTTCTTAAAATACTTGTTTTTTTCTCCTTAGCAAATGTTAACAGAAATTACATGATTTACATGATTTGGGATATATGAGGCTGCTCAAGTCCAATATCTGAAAAGCGTTAACATTAAAAAAAAAAAATGAAAAGTGTCAACATTAGCCAGAGTAATCTGAATCATTTTCAACTTCAGAATAGCCAGTTATTATTGATACTTCCATTTTTACATGTAAGCATTATAAGCATTGTACCTTTATATATCTCTATTTTCTTAGTGTTTAAAATAATAATAAAAACAATCATATTCCAATATTACTGTTTGTTTCCTATGTTGTAAACCTAACTTTTTCCACTGAACTAGTTGACTACATTACAAACTTGGTGTGAAATATTTCAGATTTTGTTTTTCCTTTTGAGTGAAAAAGCACCCATAAAGTTAGAAGACACCTTAAAAAAAAAAAAAAAGTCAGGTCCAGGAAAGAAACACATAAATACAGGACAAAAAGATTCATCAGTATCAACATCAGAAAGGCATGGGAAGGGCGCCTGGGTGGCTTAATGGGTTAAAGCCTTCACCCCGCTCAGGTCATGATCCCAGAGTCCTGGGATCCACCCCCCCCCCCCCCCTTGCATTGAGCTCTCTGCTCAGCAGGGAGCCTGCTTCCCCCCCTCTCTCTCTGCCTGCCTCTCTGCCTAATTGTGATCTCTGTCACTCAAGTAAATAAATAAAAATCTTTAAAAAAAAAAAGAAAAAAAGAAAAAGAAAGGTATGGGAAAAGTGTGTGTTCTTCCCAGGTCTGATTTTGAACTGGAACATCTGAGGATTGCTTTGAGAGACTCCCTTTCCCTTTTCCTCCTCCATGTGTACTGCCTAGCACACCAGTGTGCCCTTGGGTTTTTGTACTCCATTTCTTTCCTCTAGGATACCCTTTGCCAGAATTGTTACTGTTGTTTGTAATAAACATCCAGAAGTGTTGGGCTGTGCTTTACCATTTCAAAGGATTTTCAGGTCAATGCTTTTCCTGTGATTAAAAAAAAATACAAACTTAATTTTACTATGGAGTTTAATGAACCTGTGATAAATATGAAAAACTCTCTGTTTGAATTTAACCTAGGACCTGGATTCTTCATGTTAAGAAATGACTGAGACATTAGGTCAGCCTTTCTATGGAAAAAGAAGTTATGCATAGTTGAAAAAATAGACCGGAGGAAAAAATAATTATTTTGTGCCCCTTTTGTCCTAGCTACTATATATACATCACCTTATTTAGCACTTATATAAACTCTCAAGGTAAGTTACTGTCATCTCTATTTTGCAGATGAGTAAGCAGATATTAAAGAGAACAAGTATTATGATTTATATTTAGGCTACAGATGAGGAGTTCAGGATCGAACTCAGGTAAGCCTGCTTCCAAAGCCCCTGCTCCTTTCACAAAAACATCTGCTTCACCACTTGTAATAATATTGATGTCTATTAATAAACAGACAAAAATATGATAAATCTTTGCAGGCAATTTTTTACTAACTATTTGTCTCCATTCATGGGAAACAGGATGGCATAATGGAGGATAAGAACACAATTTTGGATGTCAGGAGGCATAGATTCCAATCTTGACTCTAATAGTGATTAATTACTTTACCTATAATACCTATTAGAGTATCAAACTAAAGTAGCCTCCATGAGGTTCTGTTTTCTCATGTGTAAAATGGGAATAATAACAGCATCTAGATCATAAGGTTACGTTATAAATAAGATAATGAAAATTAAGTCTTCAACAGTGCATTACATATAGTAAGAGTGCAACAACATTACTATAACAACAGTATCTTTTGTGAACTTCAACACATATAAAAAATGAAAATAATCTGCTTATTAGTAGCAAAAAAAAAGAGTAAATTCTGATTTATCACTGTGCTAGGTCTAGAAAGTTTAACTGATGGGCTGGGACTTGTCAATAAAGGCATTATCATCATTTAAAAACATAAGTAATCCTTAAAAAATAAAACAAGGTGAAATCGAGAGGGAGACAAACCCTAAGAGACTCTTAATTGTAGAAAACAAAACGAGGGTTGCTGGAGGGGAGGGAGGTAGAGGGATGCGGTAACTGGGTGATGGGCATTAAGGAGGGCACGTGATGTAATGAGTACTGGGTGTTATAGAAGACTGATGAGTCACTGACCTCCACCTGAGAACCAATAACACATTATATGATAATTAACTGAATTTAAATAAAAAAATAAAAATATGTTTAGGGGCACCTGAGTAGCTCAGTGGGTTGAGCTTCAAACTCTTGGTTTCAGCTCAGGTCATGATCTAAGGGTGGCAGGAGTAAGCCCCAAGCTCCAAGCCCCAACATGGAGCCCTGCCTTGGTCACACTGGCACAAAGTCTGTATGCCCCTTCCCCTGTTTACACTGTCTTGCACATGTGCTTTCTCTCTCTCTCTCTCTCAAATAACTAAAAAATTCAAAAAAAAAAGAAAAACAAAAACAAAAAAATAACCCACAAGTAGTCCTTAAATTGGGAATAAAAGTGTCAGTACAAGCACAACTGCATTTGCTTTTCATTAACGGACTTTTTAGACTGACCAAGAAACTAAAGACTTGAAATGCCCCAGTACTCAATTCTTTGCTTAAATATTCCTCTTCATCTAGTAAGGTTTACAAACCATGGGTATCAATGGTGAAATCTTCCTTAATGAAACCCAGGAGCTTACATAAGCCTGAAATTATTTGGTATAGAACTTTCAGCAAACTAGCGGTGCAGGAAGAACACCTACCTACAACATACCAGCGCCAACAATGAACTCTAAGTAAATAACTTGCAGCTGTGGGGAACAAAGGGATTCGTCCAGTTGAGCATTTTATTTCAGCTCAACGGCGATACAATTTCAAACTGGTGTCACTGACTAAGGTTGAGTTTATAGGTTGTCATGACCATAATTCCAAGGGCTGAGAGTTTTCTCAGCATCTCATGGTATCACAGCAGGGGTAATTTTCTTGTCATTAATTTTAATTTCTTTCTCTTTCTTTGGCCTACTGTGCTTAGTGACCTACAGAATTTATCACCCTCTTAACCTTATTTAGGTCATGAAATGGAACAGGGAGAGACGTCATACTGCATTTAGTCTGTAGAAAAGGAAGATTTCCAAATCTTTGAAAGGGATAAAAGTCTAGGGTATCTGATTTAGTTCCATAATGAAAACCTATCATTTTACCTCTAAGATTAACTGTTTAAGAAAAATTTATTATATGTGAATGTTTACTTTCTTTCCCTTCCATGTGAATACAAGTCTAGTGGGAATATTTTTAATAGTGTAACAAAGTATTTTTGAATTTTATCAGATATGTCTTACATAATAATTCATGTCTAACTTACATTTGTCCTTCATCTGTAGAACTTGTGACTTCGAGAAGCCATTACTGTGTCTTAATTTGTTCTCATGAGGGACAATACTTAAAAATGAGCTGGACTGGGTTTCAATAAAATTTTATTTATGGGCTCTGATATCTGAATATCATATAATTTCTATGATTCATAAAATATTCTTTAGTTTTTTCCAAGCATTTAAAAATGAAAAAAACTTCTTAGCTCATCTATCATACAAAAACAGTGGCGGGCTGGATTTGGCACATGGGCTGCTATAATGTGTTTACTTCTGCACCAGGTGATTGAATTGAAAGAACAGACATACCATGCTCTTGATTTATAGAAACAAAGTACACATCTATGAATATTTATCTTACTTGTGTAAAGATAACCTGGTCATTCACTGTAAAGAGCATTCCCAAACTCTTCCACTAAAACAGTGCACTAGCCTAAGGCCTTCTTGACAAAGTAATCTTTAATCCTTTGGCAAATAGACCTAAATCAACTGTTTTTAAAAGACTTTTTATTATTTATTCATTTATTTGACAGAGAGAGAGAGAGAGACAGTGAGAGAGGGAATACAAGCAGGGGGAGAGGGAGAAGCAAGAGGAGTGGAAGACAGAGAAGCAGCCTTCCCCCTGAGCTCAATCCTGGCACCCTGGGATCATGACCTGAGCCAAAGGTAGACTCTTAACAACTGAGTCATCCAGGCGCCCCTAAATCAATTTTTTGTTAAGTTACATAGATCTTATCTGATAGGAAAGCATCTATATTCGTGGGTCTGTATTCTTTAGGGATACCAATGCATAATTTATTTTGATTACAAAGACAAATTCAAATTCTTGTATCATTAATAAGATCAAATGCATTCATTAGTCTAAATAGTACTATTATGTCTATGTGTCAGATAACTATAAAAATAGATTTGCTTAATAGCAGAAAACAAGTATGTTGCAGGACAAGTGAATGTTTATTAAAGGTTACCTCCTTTAACTTTTGAGGTGTCAAGGAAGCTCGTTTTTGTAAATAACCAAATGATTTTTATAAAATCAGTAATAGTGCCAATAACATATGAGTAGAACCCTAACCTCATTTTTTAGTCTCTTTGGGCCTCAGTCTCTTCAAGGATTAAAAAACAACAATGTCTTGGGGTGCCTAGGTGGCTCAGTCAAGCGTCTGATTTCCGCTCAGGGCCTGATCTCAGGGTCCTGGAATCAAGCCCCAGGTCAGGCTCTGCACTCACTGGGGAACCTGCTTGTCCCTCTGGCCCTCCCCCTGCTCCTGTGCTCATTCTGTCTCTTGCAAACAAAGAAATAAAATCTTCAAAGAAACCAACAGCATCTTTTTTTTTGTTTTGTTTTATATACATATTAAAATTTTTTTTTAATTTTAATTTTATTTTTTATCAACATATAATGTATTATTAGCCCCAGAGGGGCTAGGTACAGGTCTGTGAATCTCTAGGTTTACACATTTCACAGCACTTACTATAGCACATACCCTCCCCAATGTCCATAACCCAACCACCCTCTCCCTACCCGCCCCCCAACCTTCAGTTTGTTTTGCAGGATTAAGATTAAGATTATGGTTTTCTCCCTCCCGATCCCATCTTGTTTCATCTTCCAACAATATCTTTTCATGGTTTTATATAAGTTCTTTGTAAACAGTGACTTGCTATAAAAATACAAAAAAAATTATTGCTTAAAATACCTATTTCAAAGTTCAAAAATTATGAGTATATATATGTCTATATGGATAATTTTTAAGTAAAAATATTATTGGATTTATTAAAAATTTGGAATTAGGTATTAGAAATAGGAATTTATTTGAGTGTGTGTTTGTGCGTATAGAACACAAGATAGATGTGTATATATTTGAAAGAAGCTTAAATTTACATTTTAAACATACAGTTTTTAGTGAGTTTGTTTATAAATCTTTTAAACCTATATACTTCCCCAGAAAAGATATACAAAGTTGTGCTGGAGAATATGACCCAGTTTTTCAAATTAGCATTCATGAAGTTTGGTGGTTGAGTCTTAGAAGAACATATTGAAAATGTAACTCTAATTGTTTACAACCCCTTCTACTCCTATGTTTTTTAATATCACCATTTAGAAAGCCCTGAGGATGCATTTATGTGAATAAAGAGAACCTATAATCACATGGTTAGGTGACTGCCTTTTCTTTGCTCTAAAGATTTACTGTCACAAAAACAAGTTTATATTTTGTGGCTGATTTAAATTTTAAAATTAATGAATGTTCAGTTTTTAAAAGTGGAAATACTGGAAGATATAAAGAAGACAAAAATTCACACATTGTCCCACTTTTCCAAATAAAATCACACTTAATATTTTGGTGAATTTTAGATCCATTTACGTTTAAACTACAGAATTAAAATTTACATAACATTTGCATGCTGATGCTTTTAACTTAATATTATGCCATAATCCTTTTTCCAATGTTGTCATACAGAATGCAAAAAGCATCACTGTAGCAGTCAGGGCTTGATCAGAAGATAAAATAAGAAGGCATTTTATTATAAGGATTTGATCTTATGCAACTGAAAAAGCAGGACAGATGGTCTATGTGAAGCTCTCCTTTGGTGCAAAAGCCTGAAGCTAGCAGGGCAGGCCACTGAGAAAGAAGGAGAGCCATAAAGTAGAGGAGGAGCAGAATTCTCTAGGAACCTATCTGGCTGAGCTGGGACTGAGAGGCTGGGTTGGAACTAAGACTGGTTTCACACAGCCCCCAAACCTCCAGCTTGAAGATGGAGAGAACCTTCAAAGAGAAGCAGGCATCCACCCTCAATAGCAAAACACACCCCTGGCCCTGGGGCTGGAGATGTTGCTGAAGGAGCACCATGGGGAGCTGGAGGAGCTGTGGCTGGCTCCAGACCTCAAGCAGGAGCTGCCATACGATGGGGTCCTCCACACAGCCCTTCCCCATGAGGAAAGAACAAGGATGCCATGACTTTACTTCACTTTCCAAATCTCACACAAAAGGGCCCACTCTGGCATGCCTAACTCCAAACTGTGCAGAAAATGGAAATATGTACCTTGCTCAGGTGAACACAGTACAAATCTACCATAATCATTTACATTTTAAGGCCTGTACAATGGCTCATGAAGCAGGCATATTATCGTTAGTACCATACTGTGCAATGATCGAATATTGGGAACATTGAGATGCCTAATAGAATTTATATATACTTTATTATTGTGCACATTGTCTCAAGGGATCATGTGGTTGGCACTTGTTAGCTGTCAAAATTTACTGATTCTTCTGCTGTGTAACGGACCTAATACTTGCTTTCAGGTTTAAGCTTAAGTGTGAAAGTCATGAAGTCTTTCCTGATTTTATAAAACGTGTTTGTGGTTCCCCACGGTGATCTCATAATGCTCTACATTAGCTGTACTGCAGAGTCCTTACATAAGCACCCATGTCTTTCACTAGATTCTTAATTACTTGAGGACAGAGTATCTCACTTACTATTGGATCTCCAGTTTGTAGAAGTAGGTAAGCAATCAGTGCTTTTGAATTCACAAAATAAAATTGTTAGCTAAACCAAGAAGATACATTCTTTTTTTCTGTTTGTTTTCCTTATTTTAAAATATGCTTTGTTTTCTTCAGAAAAATGGAATGAAGACTAGCTTTCCTCTGGCCTCACTTCACCACCAAATAATAATGTTTTTAGGTTTTCTGTTTTGGGTCAACTGTTATTCTTTTTAGCTCTAATTAAATTTAATTAAAAACTTTAAAAAATTGGATCATAGTTGATACACAATGTTACATAGTATATATACACATATGTATATAGTGATATGACAACCCTCTATGTTATGCTATGCTCTCCACAAGTGTAGCTACCATCTGTCACCATACAACGCTATTACAATACCATTGAATAAATTCCCTATGATGTACTTTTCATTCCTATGACATGGACCAACTATTATAAAAGTTAATAAGCTGAATAGAGACTCCAGAAATGGTCCCTCAACTCTGTGGTCAACTAACCTTCAACAAAGCAGGAAAGAACATCCAGTGGGAAAAAAAAAACACTCTTTTCAATAAATGGTGCTGGGAAAACTGGACAACCACATGCAGAACAATGAAACTAGACCATTCTCTTATACCATACACAAAGATAAACTCAAAATGGATGAAAGACCTCAATTGTGAGATAGGAATCCATCAAAATCCTAGAGAAGAACATAGGCAGTAACTTCTCTAACACTGGCCACAGCAACTTTTTTCAAGACACATCTTTAAAGGCAGGGGAAACAAAAGCAAAAATAAACTTTTGGAACTTCATCAAGATAAAAAGCTTTTTGCACAGGAAAGGAAACAGTCAACAAAACTAAGAGGCAATCCACAGAATGGGGGAAGATGTTTGCAAATGACATTTCAGATAAATGGCTGGTATTCAAGATCTATAAAGAACTTGTCAAACTCAACATGCAAAAAACCAAATAATCCAGTTAAGAAATGGGCAGAAGAAATGAACAGACACTTCTCCAAAAAAGACATACAAATGGCTAACAGACACATGAAAAAATGTTCAACATCACTAGCCATCAGGGAAATATGAATCAAAACCACAATGAGATACCATTTTATACCAGTTAGAATGGCAAAAATTAACACAACAGGAAACAACAAGTGTTGGTGAGGATGTGGAGAAAGGGGAACCCTCTTACACTGTTGGTGGGAATGCAAGCTGGTACAACCACTCTGGAAAACAGTTTGGAGGTTCCTCAAGACATTAAAAATAGAGCTACCCTATGAACCAGCAACTGCACTACTAGGTATTTAAACCAAAGATACAGATGTCAGATGGGGTTAAAAGAAGGGGCACATGCACCCCTAATGTTCATAGTAGCAATGTCCACAATAGCCAAACTGTGGAAGGAGCCAAGATGCCCTTTAACAGACAAATGGATAAAGAAGATGTGGCTCTTATATATGATGGAATATTACTTGGTGATCAGAAAGGATGAATACCCACCATTTGCACTGATATGGTTGGAACTGGAGGGAATTATGCTAAGTGAAATAAGTCAAGCAGAGAAAGACAATTATCATATGGTTTCCATTCATCTGTGGAACATAAGGAATAGCATGGAGGATGATAGGGGAAGGGAGGAAAAATGGAGTGGGAAGAAATCAGAGAGGGAGACAAACTTTGAGAGACTCTGGACTCCGGGAAATAAACAGAGGTTACAGAGGGGAGGATGGTGGAGGGATGGGGTAGCTGGGTGAGGGGTATTAAGGAGGGCACATATTGTGATGAGCACTGGGTGTTATATACAACTAATGAATCACTGAAGACTTCATCAAAAACTAATGATGTACTATATGCTGGCTAACTAAACATGATTAAAAAAAAGTTAATAAGCAGTAGCTTAAAAAAAGAAGCAATAGCTATGTACTGTGCTTCTGCTAAATATATTGTGAAGAAACTAGTTAATTCATTGCTATTCTTTTGGCAAATATTCATGTGAACAAAATACTAATCTGACATTCATGCCATTGTCTCTGATTCATCTATTATTCAGAGTGCTTTTACAAATAATATCTTCAACTTAAAGATGAGAGACTTTAAATAAAAGACAAGGACAGGAAAATGTAATGCCTGAGGTTTTTCTTTTTTTTCTTTTTTTTTTCATTTTATTTCTTTTCAGTTTTCTGTTACTACTGTCAGTATATTTAAAAGGTTTCACTTTTGCACTTTTCTAAACATAATCAATTATTGAGCCCGATTTATGTCAGTGAGCTGGGGGTGCTAAAATGATAGTAAGCTTGTCTCCAAATTTATGAGATGGCTATATCTATTACAACACTTTCTAGGATACTTTCTTTTTTGCATATTTTGGCTTTATTTTCCACCTAAATTACTAAGTTCTAAAGTAGTTAGTTATTAAGCAGTTATCACATTTTCCAAAAATTTTGTTACCAATAACTCATACTTTTCATCATTTGATAATATCTTTGAGTTTGATGAAGTCAGCTTTTAAGACTGTGATCAGAACTGATTCAGTATCATATTTTCCTCACCTCTTTGCCCCTGGTACTCACTGCTTTTATGGCATCAATTTTGTTACTTTCCAGATAAAAGTGAGCTAATGCAGTATTTCTTTTTCAGTGTATGGCTTATTTCACCTAGCACAATGTTCTCTAGGTGCAGACATGTTGTGGCAAAAGGCAGGATTTCCTTCCCTTTTTTAAGGCAGAATAATATTACACTGTATACATATACCATATCCTTTTGTCCTTTCATCTGTCAATAGTTAGGTTGTTTCCGTGTCTTGGCTATTGAGAAAAGGCTGCAACAAACATGGGATTGCAGGTATCTCTTTGAAATACTGATTTTATTTCTGTTGGGTGTCTGTGTAGAAGTGGGATTGTTGGAGATCTAATATATGGCATGGTAGTTACAGTTAATGATATTCTATTGTATACTTGAAATTTGATGAGAGGTTTTTTTTTTTTAAGATTTTATTTATTTGACAGACAGAGATTATAAGTAGGCAGAGAGGTAGGCAGAGAGAGGGGGAAGCTGGCTCCCTGCTGAGCAGAGAGCCCGATGCGGGACTCGATCCCAGGACCCTAAGATCATGACCTAAGCCAAAGGCAGAGGTTTTAACCCACTGAGCCACCCAGGCGCCCCAAGAGAGTTGATCTTAAGTGTTCTCTCTCACACATGCACACACACACACACACACACACCCCATTATGTGAGGTGACAGATATGGTAATTAGCTTGATTGTGGTAATTATTTCACAATGTATACATATATCAAAACATTATGTTGTATGTCTTAATTATATATAATATTTGTCAAATATGCCTCAATAAACCTGGAAAAAACTGAGAAGAGCCATATATATCTTCTATATTATCTTCTCCCATTCAGTAGACTGCCTTTTAAATTTTGTTGTTTCCTTTGCTGTGCAGAAGCTTTTTATTTTGGTATAGTTTATTTTTGCTTTTATTTCCCTTACCTTACGAAACATATCTAGAAAAATGTTGCTATGGCCAACGTCAGAGAAATTAGTGTCTGTGCTCTCTTCTAGATTTTTATGGTTTCAGATTTTGCATTTAGGTCTTTAATCCATTTTGAATTTATTTTTATGTATGGTATAAGAAAGTGGTCCAGTTTCATTCTTTTGCCTGTAGCTGACAAGTTTTCCCAACACCATTTGTTGAAGAAACTTTTTCCCATTGGATATTCTTTCCTATTTTGTTGAAGATTAATTGATCATATAATTGTGGGTTTATTTCTGGGTTTTTCTGTTCTGTTCCATTGATCTGTCTACTTTGGTGCCAGCACTGTACTGTTTTGATCACTACAGCTTTGTAGTATAACCTGAAGTTTGGAATTGTGATAGCTCTAGCTTTGTTTTTTCTTTTTCAAAATTGCTTTGGCTATATGGGATCTTCTGAAGTTCCATATAAATTTTAAGATTATTTGTTCTAGTTCTGTGCAAAATGCTGTTGGTATTTTGACAGGGATAGCTTTAAATCTGTATATTGCTTTGGGTACTATAGGTATTTTAACAATATTTCTTCTTCCAATCCATGGAGTAGGAATGACTTTCCATTTCTTTTGTGTCATCTTCAATTTGTTTCATCAGTGTTTCATGTTTTCAGAGTATAGGTCTTTCACCTCTTTGGTTAAGTTTGTTCCTAGGTATCTTGTTATTTTTGGTGCAATTTTGAATGGGATTGTTTTCTTAATTTCTCTTTCTCATGCATCATTATTGGTATATAGAAAAGCAACCCAGATTTCTGCCCATTGATTTTGTATCTTGCAACTTTACAGAATTCCTTTATCAGT
Organism: Mustela nivalis; assembly: GCF_964662115.1. Taxonomy (NCBI): domain Eukaryota; kingdom Metazoa; phylum Chordata; class Mammalia; order Carnivora; family Mustelidae; genus Mustela; species Mustela nivalis. The sequence continues at coordinate 26,013,082 of NC_139031.1, read as the reverse complement.
TCTAGAAGTTTTTTCAATACCTTGAGAATTTTAGTAGTATTCATATATATTATGTTGTTTTGCTGATTGGAATGTAGTGAAAAGTTATATATGAGAATACTGCTACTTGGATTATACAATTTTGAATATTATCTTTGATCTGTTTGCTTCCTGGACATATTTGTGTTTAAGCTTGCTCAAAAATTCTTTTCCCTAGGGATAAGAGAGGTTATAATTCAATGGACTAATTTCATTCTTCCTGTGTAATTTCACAGTTTCTTCTTCATAGACTGAAAGGGAACTGTTAAATTAATTTCATTCCATTGTATGGAATACATTTCACCTGTTTGGTACCCCAGAGGCATAATGATCAGTTCTCAAAAGCTAAACAACTTATTTGCAGTGTGGAAAGGATGGGGAAGAAAGAGTCAAGACGGCAGAGGATTGTTGCAGAATCAAGCCCTTTCATCTACAGGTCCATATCTTATTTCTTTTCTTAATCCCAACACATAGAGCAATGCCAAGAATATAGAAGATAATCAATAACTTTTCAAATGAAAGAAAGGTCAGTAGTGCCTGATAGAAAGACAGGCATTACATTACAGCTATTTCTGGGAATATACTTCAGATATCTTATTGTGGAAGTTAGTACTCTATATGGGTTGGGAAACATGAGACACTAGAAAGATGAAACATGAGAAAGGTGTCATTTACTACCGTCTGCATCACTCTGCCTGCCAGGCGAAAGTTGGAAACAGTAGGATACTACAAACTCATCAATACTTCTGATGTACATAAATGGGCCTCCAGCTCTTGCTCTCTTTTTCCTCATCTTACAAAAGGCATCAGCTGAATTCCCTTGAAATTCCCTTGAAGTCCCACATGCAGTTAACGGTGTAAGAGCAGAGACCCATACCACTTTTCCTTTACAATGCTGCTTATCTGTGTACTATAAATTAGATGCAAGTAAAGACCATGGCTCAGCTGGGGACAAAAGGAGAAAAGGAGGAAATTGACACAAACTACTACAGACATAATAGAACTACTAAGCCCTTGCTTTACCTTCCCATTAGTTCATAGACCGCAAGCAAAAAGATGGGAGCTCCCATTTAGATTTTGATAAATTTAAACTAAATGCTATTATTTAAACTAAATGCTATTAGTCTCAAATGCAAATCCTATTTCCAAAGACACAGTGAATGTAGTGCTTTATTTAGATTCTGGGGTCATTCCAAAAAGGGATTTGATTTGGGTTACATATGTACAAATAATGAGTGGCAAACTAGGAGAAAATTGATAATAGAGTTTGAAAAATAAGGTATACACTAAAGTCAGGATAGTTCAAAAGCAAAGGATAGGATTGTACAATAAGTTTTTCTATGGAATTTTCGAATCAATCAATAAAAGAATTTCTTACCTTCCTAGTTGTCAGAATGTATAGCTCCATAAAATGAATGCCTATCAATTAGAGAGGGGGACAGACATATTATTTTTCCTGGTATTAAAACTCATAAGATCTTTCTACTGTGGCTTACCAAGGAGAGACAGTATAATGCACTTAACATTTTCATGATAAAAATCATAATTTCAAGTAACTGTCCCTTGATGAAGGCCAGTGTCATAATACCAAAGCATAGTTCACTTAAGGCAATTCTGTGAAAGCCCAAAAAAATTGGCCCCAAACACTATTTTCGATATCTAGGCTGATCCAAAAATATATTCAATCAATAGATAATGGTTCATACCACTTATTATGGTATTCTATAAAGGCAGACAAATATCAGTGGACTATTAAAGAGTCCCAAATAGGTCTACACTTACACAGACCATTCACCACCACTACTACTACTACTTCTTCTTCTGTTGCTGCTGCTTCTTCTTTTTTTTTGAGAGCCAGAGGTGGGGGAGGGACAGGCAGAGGAAGACAGAGATAATTTTTTTTTAATTTAAAATTTTATGTATTTATTGATGGGTGGAGGAGAAGCAGACTCCTCGCTGAGCAGGGAGCCCAACACAGGGCTCGATCCCAGGACCCTGAGATCATGACCCAGGCCAAAGGCAGATGCCTAATGGACTGAGCCATTCAGGTGCCCAGGAGAGAGAGAATCTTAAGCAGGCTTCATGCTGGGTATAGGCTAGGGGCTCAATCTCATAACTCTGAGATTATGACCTGAGTTGAATGAAATCAAGAGTTAGATGCTTAACTGACTGAGTCACTCAAGAACCCACTAGACTATTCATTTGTGCTAATGAGGAATGAAAGCTTTTTCAAGTAGACATCCATACGGAAAAAATGAACTTCAACCACTACAACGTGCCATTTACAAAAAATTAATTTGTTATGGGTGATAGATTTAAATTATGGACATTGGGGAGGGTATGTGCTTTGGTGAGTGCTGTGAAGTGTGTAAAACTGGTGATTCACAGACCTGTACCCCTGGGGATAAAAATATATGTTTATAAAAAATAAAAAATTAAAAGTAAAAAAAAAAAAAAGCTAAAACAATAAGACTTCTAGGAGAAAATCACAACCTGGGAATAGATCTAGATTTTTTTATGTCATTTAAGTAATTACTGATAGAGAGGAGCTTACTATTGCCTCTGGTAATTGTTCTCTGTCTTGTAGCTTCTTTGTCTCCTCTCTCCTTTCTTGCTATCTTCTTTTCTGATTTTTTTTTTTTAATTACATGCTTTGATTCTATTCTCATTGTCTTTTTCTGAACCTTCCATAGGTATTTTGTTTGTGTTCACTTTGAGGGTACAAAAACATCTTAGTTATAATAATCTATTTGAGCCTGATAACTTACAATTGCATACAAAAACCCTATACTACTACTATCCCCCACTCCCATTAAGTTATTGATATCACAAATTATATATTTTTTAGATTGCATACCCATTATTGTAATAGATATCGTTATTGAAAAACTTAATTTTTCTAGAGCCGTTTTGGCATCACATCAACATTGAGGAAAAGATACAAAAAGTGCTCATATTCCTCCTGTCCCCCACATGCATTGCCTCTTTCATTATCCACATCCACCACAATTGTAGTGTATTTGTTTTCACAACCGATGAACCTACAGTGACTCATCCTCATCACCCAAAGTCCATAGTTCGCATTAGGGTCCATGCCGGGTATTATACATCCTGTGGGTTTAGATAAATGTATAATGACACATACCCATCCTTTTAAGTATCATACAGATATTTTCATAGTCTTAAAAATGTTCTGTGCTCTGCCTGTTCGTGCCTTTCTATCTTTCCCACTGCCCAATCCCTGGAAACCACTGATCTTTTCATGGTCTCCAGAGTTTTTCCTTTTGCAGAATGCCACAGATTTGGAGTCATCCAATATGCAGCCTTTCAGACTGGCTTCATCCACTAAGTAACATGCCTTTAAACTTCCTTCAGGTCTTCTCATGGCTCGATACCTCAATTTCCTTTTATAGCTGAATAATGTTCCATTGTTTGATGTGCCTATCATTTATCCATTCACCTACTAAAGCCTTCCTTGCTTCCAAGTTCTAGCAACTGTGACTAAAGCTTCTATAAACATTCTTTAAAAAAAAAAAAAAGATATTATTTATTCATTTGACAGACAGAGATCACAAGTAGGCAGAGAGGCAGGCAGAGAGAGAGGAGGAAGCAGGCTCCCTGCTGAGCAGAGAACTAGATGCCCCCGGGATCATGACCCAAGCTGAAGGCAGAGGTTCCAACCCACTGAGCCATCCAGGCGCCCCTGCTATAAACATTCTTGTGCAGGTTTTTACATAGACCAAAGTTTTCAACTTCTTTGGGTAAATACCAAAAAGCATGATTGCTGGATTGTATAGTAAGAGGAAGTTTAGTTTTTCTAAATTTTTTTTAAAAGATTTTCTTTATTTATTTGAGAGAGAGAGACAATGAGAGAGAGCATGAGAGGAGAAGATCAGAGAGAGAAGCAGACTCCCCATAGAGCTGGGAGCCCGATGTGGGACTTTTTCCCGAGACTCCAGGATCATGACCTGAGCAGAAGGCAGTCATCCAACCAACTGAGCCACCCAGGCGTCCCGAGGAAGTTTAGTTTTATAAGAAACAACCAAACTGTCTTCCAAAGCAGCTATACCATTTTACATTCACGTCATCAATGAAGGGAGGTCCTGTTGCTCCACATCCTCATCAGCATTTGATGTCAGTGTCCCAGATTTTGGCCATTCAAATAGTTGTATGATAGTAGCTCGTTGTTGTTTTAATTTGCATTGCCTTGAGATTCCAGGCCCTTTGAACCTTTTCTGTGTATATGTTTTCTCTAGACTTAATACATGCAAATTCTAAATTAGAGAAATTTGCTGAGATCTTTTTTTCAGGAGCTTTTAATCTCTTGTTCCCTCTGCTGTCTGTTTGCAATACTGCAGGTTCTCTGGAGCTGCTCCAGGTCACCCAGCTCTCTTTAATTTTCAGAAGCCCCCAGGCTTCTAGAGTATGCTGTTTTTTTTTGTTGTTGTTGTTTGTTTTGTTTTGTTTTGTTTTGTTTTTCAGTGGTTTGAGTGGAGTGAGACAGAAACTAGTCCCTTGGACAGCCCCCTGAAAAGTCTGACCATTGATGTATGGCCTTTTATTTCCCTCCCCAAGGAGAAGTTGGGAGCTGGGAATTTTCTCTTAAAGTGTGGTGCTGAGCTGGGGTAGGAGACTAAGGTGGGTGAAAATCACAAGTTTTCCCATTGGCATTGATAAGGATGGTGTCATGCTCACTTTGGGGGCAAGGAGCCTCTAAATTGGTTTTTGGATTTCCTACAAAGAGCATTCATCCATGTATATCATTGGTGAGTCAGTGTCTCTGTGAGAAGAAGGATGGTCTTTTATAGTCAGAAGTACTCAGTGCTCTCTGGACATCCAACACTGGTCATGCGGAAAAGTGTGGCCTGGTTTTTTTTGGCTGTTACAAAGAAAAATTAGTAGATCCAACTTCATCCCTGAATACTTATGCTATCCAGATTCTTCGTCACATCTGTGAAAAACTGAAAAAGCTGAAAGTATTGATTAACCATTATGGATTCATCTCAGAGCAAAAGGACAGGCATTAGATGTGAGAGTAAGTACATTTCTTTTGGGAAATCAACCCATTTTTATATTCACTAGAGGTAATTGGGCCCTGATGAAGCCAAAGCTTTCCTTTATCTTTAACTTACTTTCTTTTTAAAATCACCTTACTAGGTTATATGAGCTTGCTTCTTGCAAGAAAATAATGGATCTATGTAGGATAATTTTAAAGGGATACTATGTACTCTAAAGTATTCTAAATTCTAACCTTTACAAAGTAAGAAGTCTTGTTAATAATTGACAGCTTTTCTCTTTTCAGTTCCTAGACCTATTAACAACTCAATCAGTAATTGATTTTGTGACAATCAGAAATTAGGGAAATAACATTTGCAGTGAGACCTAGAAGGACACTGTTGATTGGCAGAAATATATAGGTTCAGATTAATATCTGTTTGTTTCCAGGTAATTTTATATTTAACACATTTGCATTAGTAACATGCAAGTTTTTTAGCAAGATTTGCAATGCATCAGGAAAAAATTTAGAAAGCCAGAAATAATATTAATGTCTTTAGTTATTTAGGAAGAACATATCCATACCTTAGAAAGTTAAGCTCAGAAAAATGTCTTTCCAAATTGCTAAAAAGTAAATGGGATTTAAATGTCACTTATTTAGAATTATGTGTTTAACCAATATTTCCTGAGTACTGTGTAAAAACAGTTGTGAAAGCAATTTGATGAATAATTCTATGATTCATACACAAATAACCATATTAAAATTCATTATGGAATTAGTACCATGGGAAAGATGTACTATAGTACAGAAATTCAGAGGCTGCAGTGACCCCTGCACTGGAGTGAAAAGGCTGTTAGCTCCGGAGGGAAAGGACCACGCTTATGTTATATTGCTCACTAGGGCATATCACAGGGTCCAGGAAGAGCTGGATGAAGGAATTCAGATGCACTTCTTCAATAAGGTAGTTCAATTGAAGCTGTGTCTTGATTTACAGAGAAAGGAAGAGGAGGCACTTCAGGCAGAGTAAGTGGTACACTTGGAGGGAGCCATACTTAAAAAACAACAAACAAGCACAAAACTATAGGACATGTCCTAAATAATTAATTCAGTTTAAGTGCAAAATTACATGAGATGAGGCCGGCAAGGTCGATGAGAGCCACTTTGTAGAGGTGCTTTAGCACTATCACGCATTAGGTAATTGGGAGCTAAGGAGGTTTTTGAGCAGGAGAGTAACTGGACTAAATATCCTTTGGAACAATTAATATGATAGAGATATATAAACTGGAAGCAGGGGAAACTCATTAGACAACTGCACTATTTGTGGCAAGAGTTAAGGGCCTAAATGATGAGAAGGAGAAGAGAAATGGGGATGTATATGAAATTATATAATGGAAGTAGAGTTGACCAACAGGATATAGATAGTGAGGTAAAAGAGGAGAGAAAAATTGAGATGACTTAATTGTCCAAACCTGGTTAAGGTAGGGAATTTTGCCATGACCAGAAACACTGAAGTTAGAAAAGGGAGCCAGTCTGAAGGGAGAAGGAAAGAGGTCACATTTATAACATTGTGGGACATCAAAGGGAAGACGTACACAGGTGGTTGGAAAAATAGAAGGGTAAGAGGTTGTTAGGGATTCAGACTGGGAAACCGTGTGTCAAGAAGTAACAGCCAAATCTTCAGAAGTTAATGAAGTACTGAAGGAAGAGAGGAGCTCTGGAGAAAAGGGAACGAATAAAATGCTTGGGAGAATGTTCTTGTGTATGGCGCTGAAAGGAGAAGATGGAGCCAGCTCTCTGCAGAGACAGACTGATTTGGGCTATGGCACTTGAGTGCTGACATATAAATACAAAGCTACGAGCATTTTTTTCTTTAAGTGTATTTGTATTGGGGGTTCATGAAGATAATATTTAGAATAGATAACATTGCATACATTCCTTTAACCGAATTTTTGTTAGATAATTTTAATTTTTTATTTTACTGTGGTAAGAACATTTAATATGAGATCTACCCTCAAAAAATTTTTAAGTGTATAATACATTATTGCTGACTCAAGGTATAATATTGTAGAGATTTCCGGAGCTATTCTTGCTTGGCTGAAACTTTATGCTTTTTAATTAGTGATTTCTCTTTTTTCCCCTCTCCCAGACCCTGACAAACAGCATTCAAACCCTTTGATTCTATGAATGACTATTAGATCGCTCATATAAGTGGACTCAGTAGTATATGCTTTTCTGTGACTGGTTTATTTCGTTGTGCATACCGTCCTTAAGGTTTATCTATGTTGTTACATATTGCATTATTTCTATTTTTTTTAAGGCTAAATAACATTCCATTGCGTGTATATATCACATCTTCTCTATCCATGCATCTATCGATGGACATGGAGGTTTTACAGAAATATAGTCTCTTCAAGAAAAGATTTGGGAAAATGGTCATCAATATACAAAAGAATGATACTGGATCCTTATCTCACACCATACATGAAAATCAGCTCAAAATGAATTAAAGACTTAAATGTAAAACCTGAAACTATCTAGAAAAAAATATACGGGTAAGTTTTGTGACGTTGGTCTTGGCAATGATTCATGGATATGACACCAAAAGCTGGGGCAACAAAAAAGCAGACAGACAAGTGGGACTACATCAAACTAAAAAGCTTCTGTACAACAAAGAAAACCATCAACAGAATGAAAAAGAAACCTATGGAAGGGGAGAAATTATTTGTAAAGCATATAACTGATAGGAGTTAATTTAAAAAACAAGAAATTCCTACAACTCAATAGTAAAAAAAAAAAAAACCTAATTAAGCCAATTAAAATGGATTAAAAACTTGAATAGACATTTCTCCAAAGAAGACATCAAATGGCAAAGGTCATTAACCATCAGGAAAATGTAAACCAAAACTACAATGACAGTTTTGGGCACCTATTGTTGTCCAAAACCAACCTCCTGTGGTTTGGAGCCAACAGAGCTATCACGAGGAACAATAGCTTTATTGCTTTGCCAGGTGACGGAGGCTACAGCCTTCCAAAACCTGCAAGCCCTCCAGGAGGAAGGGCCTGGGGGTTTACAGGGAAGTACAGGCTTGAGCTGGTTTTGATAGGAATTGTACACTTGAGGCCAGCCTCCTCAATCATGCCTTTATAGTGGTACGGGCTCCAGAAACAGAAGATCAAGAAGGGAGGAGGGGAGATTTGCAGAAATATGGAGAAAGGTTAAAATCGAACTTCATGGGGCACCTGGGTGGGTCAGATGGTTAAACATCTGCCTTCAGCTCAGATCATGATCTCTGGATCCTAGGATGGAGCCCCCATCACGTTCCTTGCTCAGTGGGGAGTCTGCTTCTCCTTCTCCCTCTGCCTCTCTCCCTGTCTCAAACGAATAAATAAAATCTTTTTTAAAAAACTGAAAAATGGCTGAAGCAACCATTTTGATTTTTATTCATCCTTATGGTTTTAAGCAGTTTCACTATCAAGGTGATTATTATTTAAAAAAAAAAACAAAAGACAAGTTTTGGAGAGGATATGGAAAATCAGAACCGTTGCACACTATGGGTGGGAATGCAAAATGGTGCAGTTGCTGTAGAAAACAGCATGGAGATTCCTCAAAAAATAAAAAATAGGCCTACCATGTGATCCGGCAGTCCCATTTCTGGGTATTTGTCCAAAAGCATTGAAATCAGGATTTTGAAGAAATATTAGTACTGCTGTGTTTACTGCAGCACTGTTAACATTAACTCGTTTTAAAAAGATTTTATTTATTGACAGAGAGAGAGAGAGCAGGGGGAGGGACACAAGGAAAGGGTTCGGGGCTTGATCCCACGATCCTGGGATCAGGACCTGAGCAGAAGGCAGTCACTTAACTGACTGAGCCACTCAGGCATCCCACATTAATGATTTTTTAAAGGATGGTTTCATTATTCCATATTTGCATACCTCAGAATTTATTTTTTTACTGTTGTACAATTGATTTTTCTTTCATCTCTCTCTCCCAAGTTTGTTACTGAGCGATAACAAAGCTTTTCTTTCAGCTCATACTTCTGTGTTTAAGAAATCTCAGACAATAACTAAAGTTAGGTAAATGTCTTCGTCCATTATGATTGCTATGACAAAAGTACCAGATACTGGGTGGCTTATAAACAAGAGAAACCTACTTCTCACAATTCTGAAGGCTGGGGTCCAAGACCAGGGTGCTAGCACGAACCAGTTGTGCTGAGAAGCCTCTTCAGTCACAAATCGTGTGTTCTCACAGGGCAGAAGGAGATTCTGAGGAAGAGCTCTCTAAGGTCTCTCTTAAAAGGGCCCTAAAACCAATCATGATGTTTCTGATCCCATGACCTAATCACTTCCCGAAGGCCTCACCTCCTGATATCATCATTTTGGGCATTAAAACTTCCAACAACAGAATTTTGGGAGAGTGCAAACATTCGGTCTAAAGCAGTCAAGCTCTACAGCCTTTATAAACATGGCTGCATGGTGGGGACATTAGGTTTTTCCTTTAGTAAAAGTGTGGATGGGCCCCTAAAGTCCCAATGAGAAAGCTACAGGGCACCGAAGAAACAGGCTGAGTTCCAGCCATAAAGCAGGTGAGTGTTTTTAATCCTAATCAAGACCAGTGGTTCCCAAACTTTGCTGCTTATTAGAATCACCTGGGGGAGTATTTTAAAATTCCAAGGCCTAGGTCTCATCTCATACTAAATAAATGAGAAAATCTGGGGATAGGAGGCAGACATCAACACCTTTTTAAAAACTACACTCCGTCATCCCATGGTACAGAAAAATTGGGGAACCACTGTCCTGAAATAAGAGTTAAAGAAATACCGATATTTGAGTAACTTCTATGACCAAATTGCAAATGTTAATTGTGTCTTCTGTTTTCTTTACTTGGGCTTAAAAGAAAATGGTTTTCACACCCATGAATTCCTTCCTGGGCCAGAGGTCAGGACTAGGCTCATGGCAGAGAGTCTCAGAGTCTTCAGGGTCTCAGAGCAGAAAAACCTAGACCTTGAGCTCTGCTTTTACTTCTCCTTTCCTCATTCACTCAGCCTTCAAGTATTCATTCTAACTGCTTGTCCTAAATGAGAATTTTTTTTTTTTTTTGGCGGGGGGCATGATTTTTTTTTCCTGCTGTAACTGTCTGGCTTGGTTCTATTTCTTGTGATCCCTGCAAAAATGACTGGAATCCAAGATCATGCTTGCTGAACTGCTTCTCCCAGTCGATTTCATTCAATTAGGAAAAGGTTACCAATAGCAATTGCTTCTAGTCCCTGCAGTTTACTCACAGTTTCTACCTTATCAGTGTGCATTTACATGGAATTATTTTGTGTACTGACCTCTGGCACAGGTCATTAAGTCTCTGCACGGTTTAAGTGTCCTCAATAGATAAAATGACTGTTATATGCTTATTTCCTCATGGTGACAATGTACAAAGTAGTGGAGAGTCTCATCTAGGATGTTTGTCATTGTACAAGTTCAGCCCATTAGTGGCTAGTTAGTGCATTAGAGTTTTCACTGGATTGCAAAACATCATGTATTTCTTTATTTACATATATGTGTATTAATATGCATGTACATGTTATATATGTATAGGCACATATATGCATATATATGTATATTTCTAAATGTTATAAAGTACTTAACTGAATTTCTGTGGCATTTGTGTCTCTGAAAAAGCATTACTTAAAATTAATTTTTCATTTAACATTCAGATACCTGAATTTTTTTAAAGTTTTTTATTTTATTTTATTTTTATTTTTTAAATTTTTTTTAGTATAGTTGACCCACAGTGTTACATTATTTTCAGGTATACAATATAGCAATTCAACTTTTCTAAATGTTACACTATGCTCTCCACAAGTGTAGCTACCATCTGTCACCATGCATCACTATTACAACACCATTAACTCTATTCCCTACGCTGTACCTTCTAGTCCCATAACTTGTTCATTCTATGACGGGAAGTCTGTATCTCCCACTCCCCTTCACCCATCTTGCCCATGTCCCTACTCCCATCCCTCTGGCAACCATCATTTTTTCTCTGCACTTATCGGTCTGATTCTGCTTTTTGTTTTTGCATTTGTTTTGTTTTTTAGATTCGACATATGAATGAAATCATATGGTATTTGTCCTTCTCAGTCTGACTTATTTCACTTAGCATAATACCCTCTAGGTCCATCCATGTTGTCAAAAAGCTGGTTATTTACAGTAAGGATTTTAACAACAGATACCATATCCAGGGACAAATGATGAATAGGTTGTGTAAGAAGGAGAGGAAGGAAGAGAGTAATATTCAAAAACACTGACTTGGAAAAGCCTCTGTAATTGAACCCAAAACTTTCCTCCAAATTTTATGGTAGCTACTTTAAAAGAGAAGCAACATTATGTTATAGTAATCTCATTAGATAATAAAAAAAAGCATAACTTACTAAGAGGGCTAACATTTTTGCTGATTTTGATGTCTAAGAGAGATGTCACAGTGTTCATATAAATAAAGTACCTTCAGTCATAATTTTACCAAAGATGTAGAGGCCATTCAAATGGCCTTGTTCATTCAGCCATTCCCAATATCAAAGGAAAGTCAAGAAAAAAGGTTAAATTACAGTTGTGCCAATGCAGTTGGTAACTCATTAAAGTAACCCATCCCAGGTTTATAGCTGTCTAAAGCATTTTAACATTACCTCCTAGTTTGTTCTTTTCTACTGTATTGTGTTGGTTCTCTCATCCTATTTTTCAATGTAGTTCCTCCCCACCGCCGCCCCCAGCTACCAAGAAATCAGATTGTGGCTGTTAGAGAATTCACACATATAAACGAATCTTGCATATAGTGCAGTGGCCATATTTATCCACCGAGATAAAGGAATGGATGTAAAATGTAATAATAAAAATTTCAGCTGAGTTAAAATACACTTCATTGTTGTAGAAATTAGCAGATAATGCAATCAACGACTAAATGGGAGGGGAACTATTCAGTTTCCAAAACCTGAAAGAGAAAAGCATTCAGTTAAATGTTTTTGGTATGAATTTGTGTATTGATGGCACAAACAAGTCTTCTCCCTGGGAAGACTTATCATGATTTGTTTATTTCTTAGAGTCTCTGGTCAAGGGAAATCCTAATACTTATCACCCAAACTGGGACTTTGGGGAGGGAAAGGGGGCTTCGATTTATGATAATGCCAAGAAAATAGACATAAATTAGGATTGTCTTGGGCATACTGGACTCAAACTGTGATCACAGAAAATTTGGTTTGCTTTCAATTAATTAGCTGTTTAAATAAAACTTTTTGATGTCTACTGCTTCTCTCTGAGGTGTTTAATTTACAGATGATTTAATTAGAGCTCTGTTGCAAAACTTTGGGCAGCAAAGAATATTCACACTTTCAGCTCTCCCTACCCACAATGATGTTTCCTGGATTATTTTCATCCTTCAGTTCACAGAGGCATCATCACCTTCTGACATAAACCTCTTCTGTTTCCTCAGTCCAAAGTAGCCCCACAATCTGAACTCCAAAGTAAATACAAGAAGAATGCTCTTTTCAGAGGAATGTGAAACATAATGGAGAAGTAATGATACAGTTAGAAAAAAACACTATCCTGAAACCTTCATAGTAATAATTGATTTAAGCAATAATCATCAATGGATGCTAAAAAAAATCTAATGAGACTTGGTTAGGGAACAGATTTTTTATATAGTCTCAAAGATTCTCCCTAAAGGATATTTAGTAGATAAAGGGAAATTAAAAGGGAAAAATCACAACAAAATAATCTGGGCAAAATGCCTTTAAGCAAATGATCAAAATGGGAGAAAATATTACTAGGTGCCTTCTGATGTGATGCACCGAGAGACATAATATCTCTTATGTAATATTCCCTTAAAATTCATAATCCAAATCTAATCATGATGGAACAACCAGAAAAGCATAAACTGACGATTGTCTCTTCAAACATCTTAATGTCATAAAAGACAAAAAGAGCTAAGGAATTCCACATTAAAGGAAACTAAAAATATAATGCCACTGAATCTAATGCATGTTCCTTGGTTAAAAAAAGAAAATTTCTATAAAGCATGTGATTGAGAAAATTGGCAAAATTTTCAAAAGAACTGTATGTTAGATTATAATGTTGTATCAGTGGTGAATTTCCTGAAATTTGAAACTATACTGTGATTAAAAGAAAATCCTTTTTTTCTCAGGAGATGCACACTGACATATTTAGTGGTGAGGGGTTATCATCTCTGGGACTTCATCTCAAAAGTTCTTAAGAAAGTGGAAATACAAATAATGTATTAATCTGCTTAGGCTACCATAACATAATACATTAAATGTAGTTGGCTTAAAAACTGAAATTTATTGGGGCACCTGGTGGCTCAGTGGGTTAATCCTCTGCCTTTGGCTCAGGTCATGATCTCAGGGTCCTGGGATCGAGCCCCACATCGGGCTCTCTGCTCGGCGGGGGGCCTGCTTCCTCCTCTCTGCCTGTGTCTCTGCCTACTTGTGATCCCTGTCTGTCAAATAAATAAATAAAATCTTTAAAAAAACAAACAAACAAACAAAAAATCTGAAATTTATTTTCTCACAGTTCTGGACGCCGGAAGTCCAAGGACAGAGTATCAGTAACAATCAGAATCTGGTGAGGGCCTTCTTCCTGGCTGCAGATGGCTGCTTCCTCTCTGTGTCCTCACAGGCAGAGAGCACGCCAGTGTCCCTTTCTCCATATAGTGCTGTTGTGAGGGCCCCAACCTCATGACCTCATTTAAACCTAATTACCTCCAAAGTCACCATCTCCAAATATTATCATGCTGGGAGTTGGGGGTTTGGTTTAAGAGTCTGAGGGGACACAATAAATTTAGTGTGTAGCCAGTAACTAAGATAATAATGTGTAAGTTTATGTATGTTTATATATATCTAGAAATATATGTAGAATATATGCATATACATATACATGTATACAGAGAAAAAGAGAGAAAGAGAGAGGTGGGAGAGAAAAATGAACCCTCCTGCACTGTTGGCGGGAATGTGAATTGTTGCAGCCACTGCAGAAGATAAGTATGGAGGCTCCTCAAAAGATTAAAAATAGAATTACCATATGATTCAATCATTCCACTGTTGAGTATTTACCCAAAGAAAGCAAAAAAGCTAATTTCAAAATATACATGCACCCCTATGTTTATTGCAGCATTATTTACAATAGCCAAAACACGGAAGCAGCCCGTGTCCTTCTACAGATGAATGGATAAAGAAGATGTGGTAAATATATGTGTATATATACATGCACACACACACACATACATCCACAGTGGAATATTACACAGCTATTAAAAATGCAACAACATGGATGGACCTAGGGGGTATAATGTTAAGTGAAATAAGTCAGAGCAAGACAAATACTATATTATTTCCCTTATATGTGGAATTTAAGAAATAAAACAAGCTAACAAAATAAAAAGGAGACCAAAAAATAGATCCTTAAATACAAAGAACAAACTGGTGGTTACCAGAGGGGAGATGGGTGGGGGATGGGTGCAATAGGTGAAGGGGATTAAGAATTTATTAATAATGATGAGCACTGAGTAATGTATAGAATTGTTGGCTCATATATTGTTTACCGGTTACTAAGATAACACTGCATGTTAATTGTAATTCAATAAGAAACTTCTCAAAAAAGAATGGTAAAAAATTTCTCAGTGTTTTAAAAAAAAGTAAGTAGGTGCCTCTCATCTTATTATTGTTTCTCACAGTGTCCTGTATTTTTCCTGGAGCTCTTAATATATTTTGCAGTTTGTTTATTTACTTGTTTATTTGCTTATTGTCCATGGGTCATGTTTGGTTATAACTTTATGGATATTATCATGACTTTCTTTTGTATTCCTTTTTTTGTAGTAGTTAAATGTAAAACCAAAAAGCAATATGTTTAGAAGTAGTATTTGCCAATCATAGAGAAAGGATTTGGATCTATAATCCAGGAACAGGAACGACAAGATGATTCTTATGACTTCCTATCAAATTGACAAAAAGATACTCAACTTTTTCCAAGCAAGAGAGTCTCCATTAATTTATTTTTCTATGTTGGGGTGTGAACTACAGTTAGGCTTTCACTGTCTCTCTGTGCTCTTTTGGCACTTTCCTACAACAACCATGTATCTTATTAATGTTTCTTTCTTTAGTTCTTTGGTAAATTCTCTAGTGAGATATGAAGAGAGGCCACCAGGGTTGGAAAGATCATTGAGTTTATGGATTCACAGATTGTGAATTGGTGATACTACCTTGTCATCTCTTCTTCCAAAGGATTTATACCCCCATTTAATTGCCTCATAATGTCTGAGGCAGCTTCAAAATTTTAAATTGGTATTAAAGATTATATATGCATACACGTGTGTGTCAAGTGTATGTATATTTGTGTGTGTGTGTGTGTGTGTGTCTATGTTCTGCTGTATATCTTATGGATCATTTACTTAAGTGGTTTCTAACACAGGCACCACTGAACCCCTTTGAACTATGGAATTAGTGTAGGCTTTCCAAAATACATCTGTGTTTGGCTCATTGCCCAAACACCAAATTAATATCTTTTTCATACACAGTTTTTCAGTGGTATAGAGACGGTATTATGAGAGCTAAAATCCATTTTTGAAAATGTTATATAACTGATGGCACCAATTTGCCATGTATTTTTTTTAAAGATTTTATTTATTTATTTGACTGACAGCGATCACAAGTAGGCAGAGAGGCAGGCAGAGAGAGGAGGCAGGCTTCCCGCTGAGCAGAGAGCCAGATGTGGGGCTCGATCCCAGGACCCTGAGATCACGACCTGAGCCGAAGGCAGAGGCTTTAACCCACTGAGCCACCCAGGAGCCCCGGATTCAACATGTTTAAAATGCTTTACTAATTAAGAAATAGTCATTATACTTGAAAACATGGAGACATTTATCTAACTGAGCATTTTACTCTAGAAGTTATCAAAGTGTGGTCCAGGGATCCCTGAGAAACTTTAATGAGGAGTATGAAGTCAAAACTCTTTTCATAATAATAGTAAGGCATTTTCTGCTTTTCATTCCTTCTCTCAGAAGTTCCCAGAGACTGCATGACATGTGATACTGCAGCAGATGAAATACAAAAGTGGATACAAGGATCTACTTATTTTCTATAAAACCAGAAATTAAGGAGGTTTGTAAAAGTATAAGTTTTAATTTCTAATATAGTAAATATAGGTCTATATAACACTTGTAAACAAACCTCTTTGAGATTCTCATATTTTTTGAAAGTATGAAGGGGTCTTGAGATGAATAGTTCCAGCACTGCTGTCTTACTTTATACAAATATACTCTTTACCATGATTGTAGAAGGAGGTCGACTCTGGTACTTATTTGGTAATTTCTACTCCAAGAATTTAATTTTGAATGCTTTAAAAATAAAGAACTCTACAGTGTTCTTAGGTTTTTTTTTTTTTTTGTATGTCAAAGCCCTGTATAATAATTTATTTGGTAACATGGTAAAGTAAAATTTTAATAAGCAGTGTTCTCCCTCTTTTTATTCCAAAGAAATAAATCAGTAAGTGATCAAAATTGTATTCTTTGCTGACAATTTCAACATTCTTTCATTCCACCAAATATACCTGTCTGTAAGAATAAAGTATTATATGGCTAGTGATTTCTTTCATTCCACCTTGTAAGAGCTAATAAGTTAATACCAGATTTCATGGTCCTACAACCTACTACTGATTGGATGCCCTCTTGACATCAATTTCCATGTACTCTGATCTTTATTAATGTCACATATCCCTCCAGTTCAACCTAATGGCTAAGAATAGACTGGGTCAAGTGGGTTAGGTTTGCCATTTGTATGTGTGGGATGATGCTCAATAGTGAAAAATCACTGCACCTTTCAACAAGAAAATAAACATTCTGCTTCCCAGGAAGAGGCAAGGGAAATGAGTTTCACTTTTTAGAATGCTCCATTGTTAGTTTGTAGAGCATCTTTGATTAATAGTCCCTTTCTATTATATCTTTGTACCACTCATTCCAGAACACTGACAGGAAACACAAGAAGATGTGCAGATCTGATACATTGTAGGTCCAAGCAAGAATACTGGAGAAGATACCCAGGTAGTGGTTACATGTGTGAGACTGGAACTCTTAAAAGGTGTGCTCAGGGAAGGAAAAATAGTTAAGGAGAAGCTTCAAAACCACCTCATTAAAAACTGCATACACTAGAAGGTGGAAAGATTCATAGTAGGCTTTTTTTTTGAAAATAAACACAATATGTAAATATTAGAAATGTAGATAACATCTTTAAATTTAGGCATCCCAGTGGAAATATGATAACTCCCACTGTCTGCCTTCCCATCCAGTGAAGAGGGCTTGGGAGAATATGAAAACACCACGGTTGACTTTTATCAATTTTTTAACAGGAAAAATCTAAAGAATAATAAAATGAAAAATCCATTTGGAGAAGTTTGGAAATTCTTTTCAGGCTGAGAGTTGGTCCCAGTTTTCAGACATCAGTCTATAGATCAATTGTTTCCCATGTAATCTGATTATGTGTTCTTTTCCGAGTCACTGATATACAATAAGTAAAACTGAACTTTAAAGTGTTTTATTTTTCAGACTCTATATTACTAATCCTGGAGACTCTAAAGGCTTTTTTTTTTTTTAAGTATCAAGAGCTACTTTGCTGATATTCCAATAAAATTGCATAGTGGGCTAGCATTCGGAATAATTAAGCTTAAGTTGTTGCTAAAGTTCTGTAAATCTTGGCCTTCTCTAACGGAAATATGTCAAATTATGAAACTTTGGTCACGAACAGCTTCAATCAGAATCTTATGCTTTGACATATTCATTATGACAATTTTCAAGTTTACAATTTAAAGTCCTAATCATTTAAATACCTATATATTTGGGGCGTCTGGGTGGCTCAGTGGGTTAAAGCCTCTGCCTTCAGCTCAGATCATGATCCCAGGACCCTGGGATCGAGCCCCGCATAGAGCTCTCTGCTTAGCAGGAAGCTCTCTGCCTGCCTCTCTTCCTACTTGTGATCTCTTGTCTGTCAAATAAATAAATAAAATATTTAAAAAAATAATACCTATGCATTTAATAGTTTCTCATCTCTGATGGATGCAAAGACCCTTAACTGAGCCAAAATGCCCCCCATCCATGATAGATGGTTGTACTGCTGTGCATAGGCAAAGGTCATTTTTAACTGTCATGGCTACTGTTGCTACCCCTTCTTGTACATAATCTAAATGACTATTATGTAACTGTTTATGAATTAATAGCGCATCCAAATATTAGGAGTATTTCAAGCTTTTTTCATAGGTGTTTATAATTTAAATAAAATAATTATGCTGTCTTACGGGTAGAAGTAGGTTTAGAAATGATCTCTCAGGTTTGTCACCCTTGCATAAAAGTGGAATCCTAAAATTTAGAATATTATAATAAAACTGTCAGGAGGCATGCTCATTAAAATAAATTTTATACTTAGAAAGTTAAAATTCAAGTTGTTTGATGAAGCAGCTGGAAACCTGGGAAGAAGTTTTTTTCTTCTTTGTTTTCTTTCAAGGACATGATGGAAAGCAAGGTGTGACATTCGGAGCCATGTTCCTTGTTTCCATATTTGAAATGTATCTTGCAATCAGAAGTTGATGTCGTTTTAAGAGTGTATCTCATTGCCATCAGTTAGCATATTTCAGTAGGTATTTCCTCTTGTCTGGGTTTGTTAACGTTTCATACAGCTTGCCATTGGAGAAGGAATTTTCCCTGGTGGCCATGACCTAATTTCAAGGTTCTGGCAGACAAATACAGGCAACTGACAGCCCAGTTTTCCTATTTAGCATTTTAGCATGCAGCCATAAGAGAAAACCTGTGAAGGATTTGCCAATCTTTCTCAAATCAGGCTGATTGTAACCCTGGAGACATCAAACTTTCTGTGCAGAGTTTCTTTTTTGCAGGTGTCTCTGAGCATCTGAAGTTTCTGACTGGTGTCTGACTTGAACACATGCTAGGTTTTCTAGGAAGTGATTGGGTTCTAGAAGATGCCAGAGCTCAGTAGCATATTGCCTAAGCAGGACTCTGTAGATGACTTTCCCCCCTTTAATTTCCTTTCACACTTCTTCCTATAATCCAAGGAAGGGCATTTCCTTCTCCTAAGAGCAGAAACTAATGCTTAGCTAGAGCCAAATGAGCCATCGCACTATTGTATTTTCTGATCATGTGCATTCTCAGTGACAGAATAAGAGGAATCTTATTGAATTTGTATGCAAAACTATCACTTATATTAGAAAAGAAATGTCAGTGTTCAAAAATGTTACAGAATCTCTTGTATGGGAAAATCTTTGGGCTTGCCTGGAATATTTTCCTATTTTTATTTCGTGGTAAATATTGTTAAGCATTTACTTTTTGCATTTACAGACAGGAAATGAAATAGACTATTCTTTCCAAAAGGAAAAATTGTTCTTAGGCTCATTTAATTGACGTTTAACTTGATTTGTTTTGATGGCATGATTTTTGGCCCAATTTATTTTTCTTTCAAGTAGTCATAGGCTACTAGTACTACCCAAAAGGAAGTTTAATAATAAGCATAGCTGGTGTTTTTAATTATCAAGTTGAAAATTTCATGTCTCTTTGATAAGGTAACAAAACATCAGTGATAAAACTGATAGAAAAACAAAGGACAGTTTTGAGAAATCATGCAATATTTTTCTTTTGCAGGTCTTGGATTCATTTTTGGCTGTGCATATTTTTCCCTAGAGGCATTTATGGCGGGAAATAAGAAGTCACGAAACACAGCTGATTTGAAGAGAGAGGCAGCTGACTTAGGAAGAAGGCAGAAGAATTTTCTGCTGGTAGGCAAGACAGTAGAAATTATCTGAATGTAACAAGAAGATAAAAGATGGCACACATGCAAGAACAGATTTCTTAAAAACCACCAGCTAAAGTTTGTGTTGTTTCATTCTCTTATCCTCCAAGACAGCCATATTTTACCATGTTATACATAAATAAAAATGACTTCCAGGCTTATTTGATTGTAGACTGAATTACTCTGTCACAGGATGACAAGCAATGACAAAGAGGTTCCCCATAATGAAAGTCTAGCAGACCCCATGTTCTAACAAAAGGTGGTACAGAAAAACCAGGCAGATTTTCCCTTCACTCGTACTCTCTTACATATGAGCTATATAGTACTGTCAATCTCTGTCATGTCAATAGGTCACTTGCAAGGTCTTATATTTGGCAGGGCAACATAAGTTTCACAGTAATTTTTCTGACTAGCCACCCAAAGCCTCTATAGAAAGATTTGAAAGATCAATTAAATTACAGGAAAGGCATAACATAAATGTTGCCCACTTGTCAACGTAGGTAGAAATAATCATATTTTAATTAGAGCAATGACAGAATTCCATTTTCGAACTCTAGTGTTTTTAATGAAGCAGTAAAACTTATCAAAATGATGGGTTTTGCTTTTTTATCAGTTTTTATAATATTTGACAGTTTTTTTTTATGAATTGCAAATACTCTAAAACCACATTTACTTTGTGCATTAGCTAACTTGCCTGGGCACTCTAAGTACAACCCACTCCTGGAGGTAGAGAAGACAGTGTGAGGACTGCAAAGCCATGGGATGTCAGTCTTCGATATAAAGCACTGATTCATATTTGTGGTCTCCTGTTTGTTCCATAAAAGAGTCAAGAGCTTTTTGAATTAATGAATATATAAACTGCAAATTAATAAAGACATCCGTCAGGAGAGGAAGATAAGAGGCCTGAATTCTTCTTGTGCACTGCAAGTGATACTCACTTTTAAGTAGTTAAACTTGAGTAGCTTCAAAGTGGAGGCATCGAAGATAAAGAAACAGCATTTTTACTGTACTTAAATAGGAGATGCCATTATGTAATATTTTCAGTTTAGACTCAAAAAAGAAAATGACTTTTTGCAGAAAAGAAATATGTAAATCTGTCTCCTTCACCATATGCCACAAGAAAAAAAATCACGAATGTTAAAGAGAACACAGGCTAAAGGAAGCCAACTAGCTACAAAGACCAGAGTCCTCACTTACAGCTCCACAATAAATCAAAATTAAATATTTAATAAGCATATTAGAGAGGAGGAAAGCTGTTGTAAGATATGCATCTAAAGTAAGCTTTGCCTGCAAGTGCTTGTGTCTCCAGACCTTGAGATTTGCTTTCACCCGTGGGCCTCTGAACACATTTCATTTGCCTGGATGTTCGGTCCTATACTCACTCTTTTTACTCTTCTTTTTTGTCCCTTAGAGTTCAGGTCAGGCATCACCTCCTAAATCCTTCTCTGATTTCCTGGAGCTCCCACTTTTACTCCAACTGGAATTTGAGCACCTTAGTGCATATATTAGGTCTTGTTTGTAATAGCTCCTCCAGCTTCCATCACACCACTTGACCCATATAAACAGATGTTTATTATTTTTTTATTTCTTAATTAAAGCAAAATTGGAAACTCAGTAACAAGAACACATAAATAAATGAAAGTCTTAATGCAGGCAAAGAGGACATAGCAATCATTGGATATGTAACAAGTCTAGGACAAAAAAACAGAGCAGGACAAAAACTTAAACTGAAATCTACATTCACATACTGTATTTTTTTCACCCATTACAGTGGATAAAGTCTAAAGCCAGTGCCATCACCAATGGATTATAAACCATCTCTTTTGGAGGGGGGTGGTGCCTGGGTGGCTCAGTCAGCTGAGCATCCTACTCTAGGGTCTAACTAGGGGCATAATCTCAGGGTCATGGGATCTAGCCCCACATCAGGCTCTGTGCTCAGCCCAGAGTCTGCTTGAGATTCTCTCTTTCCTCTCCTTCCCCCTCTGTCCCTCCTCGTGCTCATGCTCCCTCTCTCTCTCTCAAATAATACATAAATAAGTCATCTAAAGAAAAATCTCTTCGTTACCCAAGGGCTTTATCTGTTTTAGTTAATACATAAAATATATTAATAATAGTGAAGTTGTTTGTAATATCTTGTGACTTTTAAATACTGAAACACCTGTATTTGTTTATTTGTTTCTCTGTTTTCTTGATCAGTTTTATCAGGAATATATCAGTTTTGAATCTTCAAAGAATCAACTTTTTACTCTGATTCTTTCTCTTGTGTTTGTTAAAAATTCATTTGTTTTTACTTCCTATTTCCTTCCTTCTACTTTCTTTGGCTTTAGTTTGTTGTATTTTCAATTTCTTGTGATAGAACAGTCTTTCTTCTTTACTAACAAATATGTTTAAAGCTATAAATTTTCTCTGAACACAGATTCAGCTGCATCGATGGGTTTTGACTCAATTTTTGAATTTCCCAATTTCCATTTGTGATAGGTTTTTTTCATTTGTGGGTATTTAGATATACTTTTAAAATTCTAAATTATTGGCTGCTTTCTAACTATATTGTATTGATTTTGAGCTTAATTCAATTGTAGTCAGAGAATGAACCTTCGTGATTCCATTTTTGGAAATTTACTGATACTTGCTATTTTCTAAGCAAGTGGTCATTTTTAGTCTTTGGGTTTGTTTTTTTTTTTAAGATTTTGTAGTGTGCAGTTTTGGGAGTTTGGGTTCAACAGAGCCAATTAGGTAAACATTTTTATTATGGTACAAATCTATATTCATATCGACTTTTCTTGTCAGCTTTTTCTATCCATTACTAAGAAAAGTGTATTATTTGCATTTCGATTTTTCTTCTTAATGCTTTCAGATTTTAATATGATTGCTGCTATGTTGTAATTTTCTAGTGGACAGATGTCCTCCTCCTCATTATTATTACAGAAAACAAAAGGATCTTAGAATACCTTAAGATTTACCATCCTCCTGACTTACCTTCTGTTATCATTGTGTGCTTTTGTAAACATATTCATTATTAACAGTATTCCTCTCAACCAATATTCATTTAACTTTTGTGCACATATTTAACACTTCACTATTCTTTATTTATTCCTCTAATCTAAACATAGATTTGGGATCATTATCTTTTACTTGAAAAACACTCTTCAATATTTCACTTATGTATTAAGTTTTTGTGATCAATTCTTTTAGTGTTTGTTTGTCTGAAAATATCCTTATTTTGCTTTCATCCCTGAGGAGATTTTTCTTTGGTTACAGAATTCTAGCTTGGTGGTTATTTTCTCTCAACCTTCTGGTTTCCATTTGTTGTTGTTGTTGTTGTTGTTGATATGTCAGCCTGGTTATATACTTAAGCAAGTTTTGCATATTGTATTTGGAAAATAATAAACATAATTTAAGATGGTATGATTTTATCTTCTTTCCTTGTGAAAATTTACGTTTCTCTAGTAGATGGTTATGAGTGTCAATAACAAGGGAACATCTCAAACCAGTTTCAGGTACTGAATTAAATCAAAGTTTCTTGTGAGGGATAATACTTCGCATTATTAGCTCACTTTAGGGGACCAGTTGAAACAGTCTCCTACTTCTCCGCCATCTTGCTCCTGGTCCCAATACTTTGCATTTTTAAAAAAAATACTTCATTTGTTTATTTGACAGAGAGCTAGAGAGAGAGCACAAGTAAGCAGAGCGGCAGGGAGAGGAGGAGAGAGAGAAGCAGGTTCTCTGCTGAGCAGGGAGCCTGATGCGGGGCTTGATCCCAGGACCCTGGAATCATGACCTGAGCCGAAGGCAGCCGCTTAACCACCTGAGCCACCCAGGCGCCCCAATACTTTGCATTTTTTAACTCACAGGTGAATAGCTGTATCAGACCTCTTTCCCCTTGGTGGGGTCTCAGTTCCAGTCTTTGTTCATCTAACAGATAAGGCAGGTCATGAGCACTGCTCAGCTTTTCAGTTACCTAATCTCCTTTTCTGACCCCAGCAGTTACTTCTTGGGGGAAAAGTGACATTAAATGTCAAACTCACATTTCATAGTGTCTTGGACCTTGGCCCATAATTCTTTACCATTGCGTAGTTTTCCCTTGCTCTCACACCAATTTTTTTCTCTTTCTCCTGCCTTTGTAATTTTTCTTATTGGGTGAAGTGATATGAATGACTTACTTTCCATTTCTCTTGAGTTAACTCTAATCAGAATTTGGTCCACGTATCTCCTTACCTTTTCATGTTGCTGTAATAAAATATCACAGACAACAGAAATTTATTTTTCACCTTTCTTGGGACCAGATGTCCAAGATTAGGGTGCCAGTGTGATCAGATTTTGGCAAAGACTCTCTTTCAGGTTGTAAATAGCCAACTTCTTGCTGTGCCCCATGGGGTAGATATGGCTAGGAAATTCTCTGGGGTTTCTTTCATAAGGGGGCTAATCTCATTCATAAGGGCTCTGCTCTCGTGACTTATCACATTCCAAAGGCCCCACCTCTTGATACCATCACCATGGAGGTTAGGATTTCAATGTAGGAATTTCAGGAGGACAAAAACATTCAGACCATAGCTCCATATTCTACTGAAAGCAGGATGTTTAAGAATAACCTGTCTGTTTCTCCGTCCAATTGTCTCTTTTCATTCCTCATGTTATCTGATCTATGTGACATATGCCACAACTGAATATTATACTTTATCATCTAAAATGAGATACTTTTGAAAGTACTGTGTTGACACTATTAATAATTAAAGTGGGATAATAGTCACAAACTGGCAGTGCTGCAGGCAAACTGTGGCAAATGGTCAATGTCTTCATAGAGTTGACAAGACATTGCATTTCCTTCTACCTCACTGGTTGCTCCTTTTAGTTCCCTATGCTGGTTCCTCTTTTTCTTCCTGTGTTGAAGGGTTTCAGAGTTCTGTCTATGGTTCTCTTCATTCAACCTACATTCTTTTAAATGCTGCCACTTCAAAGACAATTACTCCAAAATGTATCTACCAAGCCCAGATTCATGTCTCAAACAGACTTTAATACACAATTATCTGACCATCAGCTCTACTTGCATTTCTAATAAATATCTACCCCTCAACATGTCCAAATCTCAATTCTCCCCAGCCTACCTGATCTTTCTCCAAGTCTATCCCAATTTCAGCCTTCCTCATCTCAGTAGATGGTAAATTCATGCTTCTAATTTCTCAGGCCAATATCACCATGGTCTTGCTTGACTTCTCTTTTTCTTTCATGCTTCCTTTTCAATCTGTGTAAATTTGTTGGTACTTCCTTCAAAATATATCCAGAATTCAACTTATTTTCACCATCATTGCTACTACCCTGATCCAAGACACATCATCTCTCCTCTGAACTACGATAATAGCTTTCTTTCTAACTGACCTCTCTCCTTCTGCCCTTAGCTCCATAGCTTCTTTAGCCTATTTTCTTCCTTTTTTTGTTTAAAATTCTTTTATATTATTTTATGTTAGTCACCATCTTTAGCCTATTTTCAACACAGCAATCAGGATGATTCTCATAAAACCTAAAAGCATGCCACTTCTCTGCCCACTTCACAGAGTAAAAGTTAAAGTTCTCATTTGGCCTACAGAGCCCTTTGTGCTCTAGAATCTTTTTACTTCCATAACTTTATTTCTGTCACTTTTTTTTTTTTTTTAATGCATCGGTCACATATGTTCTATGTATAATGGTCATGCTCCTGCTTTAGGGCTCTTGTGCTGCTTGGCAGGTGTTCCTCTAGTTAATCTGCAAACCGATCTCCCTCATGTCCTTCAAGTCTTCATTTGCTTTATGATCACTCTAGCTAAAATGGAAATCTGTACACCATTTTCAGCACTCCTAGTCTTCCTAACTTGCTCTCTATCTCCTTTTCCCACAATGCTTCCCATTTTCTATCACACTGCTCTCATGTGGAGTACCCTTGCTCCACAAGGGCAGTGATCTTTCTCTGTTTACCTATTGATGGATCCCAAGTGCTTTGAAGAACATCTGGTACAAGGTAGTTTTCAATACATATTTGTAAAGTGGATTAGTGAAATACACTGTCTAAAAATAGCACCTGCTCCTTAGTGGGAAACAGTTAAAAGGTAATATCAAAATGCTCAGAAGAGTATATCTTAGTTTTGCTTGGGTGTAACAGGCAATTCTTTTTTTTTTTTTTTTAAACTTCATACTGTAGGTTTGCTTGTTTTCAATTAGTCACTTACTGAAAATCATTCCTCTTCATCCAATTCTGAGGTAAGAAACATAGAATATTATAAGGATGCCACACTTGGATAGACTTTTCTGAATATTACTTGCAGACTTTGGTGCTTGGTGGACAAAAAGAGGGAAGCAGTGTTGCTTATTGTATCCTTCTACATAAAGCTTCTTTTTGCCAAGATGAATTAGACTTTATATTTGTACAGCTGGCAGCAGCTACCTATGCAACTCAGGTAAGGAATATTTACTGAGCAACTTCTATAAACCAAGTTACTCCACCAAGCCCTTTTACTTGAATACTTTTATTTAATTATATTAGCAACCTTTTGAGATATTTATTACTATTCCTGCTTTCTGCATATGAAATCCACAGCTAGTTACATAGCTCTGTCATCTGACTTTTCCATTCACTCTTCTTTTTATTCTGCAAATAAGGGTTAGACTTTGACTTTTCAGAATCTTCGTTTAGGGGTCAGAAAATCAACCACCTGCCAGGAATATTAGCTTTGACTTGGTCACGTTATCTCTTCAATGCACAGTTTTCTTATCTGTAAACAGTGAAGACTGTAATAACTACAGTTTTTATACAGAGATCTTCTTGATACCCTCAGAGTGGATGCAAAAGAGTTCAGAGTCAGCCCGTGATGTTTCATCTAACCTTATTTTCTCTGTGCTAACTTTCTCTGGCTGTCTAAACTTTCCCATTTTCACTAAAGGCCAGAGAAAAAGCTGGTGGAGTATGAGCACCAAATAATTATATTAAGAGTTCTCAATATACACTTAATTCATTTCTTGATTCCAAAGTAATTATTTTATTGAATCCGAGACTGTCAAGACTTGAATAATTATAGCAAAAAAATTCCAGCATTTTTAATCATTTAAAAATTCCTTTTTTTCTTCTACAATATTTTATTTTAGCCTTTAAGCAATCCTATGAGGTAGTAATCATTATAGTCACATTATGCATGAGGAAACAGGCTCAGTAAAATATCCCTCCAAGACTTCACTGCTCCAGAACACCACCAAATATATCACTTTTAACTTACAGTACATGGCTACAAATAAAAACAAAAATGAAAGACTGCCATTGATTTGTCTGATTTTGTTTGACACAGATGGGAGAAAACAAATAAGGTAATGGAGCAATTTTCTTTACAGAATATACAAAGATTTGATTGGACTTTTTCTATCTTAACACCAAATAATCTTCTTTCTGTTTGATACGAATTTCAGAGCAGGGAAAGAAGTAACTGATTCATTTTGTCTTTAGAAGTAGCATGAATGGAAAACTAGAAATGTTCTTTTTTTGATAACTTTGGATAACTGCTCTTTTTATCCAATTTTATTTTTAAGGTAAGAATCAGAACACTTTCTTTGCCATGTTGATGCATAATAATTTGTTGATTTTGTTTTTAACCTGGAGAATTCCAGCTGGCTGTACTATTTCACATGATCTCCTCACAGATTATATGTAATAGAATTTGGGGGGATTAACCTTAAAAATTAAACTCATACGCTTTTCAACATATATACTCTTACATCACTTTAATGACATTTCCAATCATAATATATTTCATGGAATCTTTAAAATAACTTTTTTCACTTATCACCCAGTAATATTTCTTATAAAAATTAAAAAAATATATAAAAATAAAATCCATCTGTGCATACTGCATTTTAACTTCCTTTTTTAAATCTAAAAATATATATTTTAACTTCTTCCTAAACAATACCAATTTATTTTTGCAATGCTGTTTTTCTGCTATATTTGCACTTAACAGTATTTTTCTCCTAGGATATCACTCTGTTTTTCCACCTGAGGTAATTATGATGCTGAAATTTGTGTTTTATTCTCTTTACTGCTTTTTAAAAAAACATTTTCATGGTAACACACTCAGAAAAATGCAAAATACATATAAATAAAACACTATTATTTTCAAGTAATCTTCTGTGTAAACACCACATTTTAACACTATTCTTGATGTTTTTCTGTTAACCTCCAGTGCTCTGCCAAATAGAGATTTTTTAAAAAAGTATTATATTTATTTGTTTGAAAGAGAGAACGTGAGGGAGAAGGAGAGGGAGTGGGAGAGAGAACCTGAAGCTGACTCCAGGCTGAGTGCAGGGCCTGACTCAGGGCTCTATCCCATGACCAAAGGACCATGACCTGAGCAGAAACCAAGAGTTGCAGGCTTAACCAACTGAGCCACCCAGATGTCCCCCAAATAGATAAAAGCCACCCATGTAAGGTTACTGGACACAGCAGCATAAAAGGAGTGTTTAGAGAACAAATCCTAAATAAGGAATCAGAAAACTAATAATAAGAAGGGTAGGAAGAGAAATTATAGAGAGCACGGTAGTCTTGCTAGATAATGCAGTAGAGAACTGACAACATGGGAGACAGTAGCACAAAGCCTCAAGACCCTCAAAGAAGTCTAGCAACTTGAAGGCCAAGACATATCCAGCGGCCTTGGATATTAGCAAGACAGTGGTGGCATTTCCAAGGTCATTTGTGGAATAAATAAAAGGAGGCTGTCAGACAGAAAAGGAGAGAATAGCAGAGAAGCTTAGCAGAGAAAGGAAAGAAACAGAAGACAATGTTTAGACAGAATGATAGAATCACAGAAGCTTATGGTAGTTTTGTTCATTTGCTTGTTTGCTTATCAGAGAATAGAGATTTAGGTATCTCTATAACTTGAGAGAAAAAGCCAATGAGTAGTAAAGAGTTACAGGTGGGGACCAGAGCAGGGTGCTGGAGGAAACAGGAACCATGCAATCAGGGCATGGAAAGGCAGATGACTTATGAATGGAGGGGGTACCAACTGATCTCTGGAGAGTGAAGGAAAGGAAGAGGAGCAGCATATGTATGATGAAGGTCATACACTTGACCTTCATCAAATTTGAAGGTCAAATTTGACCCAATGTCATTTTTTATCTGGTACCTCTTTTCTCAGTGAAATAATTTCTTGATGTTATAAGGGCAGCTTCAACATTTTGGAATGTTTTAGAAAAATTGGAGATGTTATAATAGAAATAATATAAAAGAATGAAAGACAGGTGTTGTAAAAGCAAATGAAGTTGCGAAACCTACAAAACATACATTGGTATTTGCACCAGTCTGAAGTTGTATATGCCTTTTTCTCCTGTACCACTTATGGCAAGCAGAGTAAGGAAATGTGGATTTTTTCTCATGTTGGGGGTATTTAAGCCATTTGGACAAAAGAGAAGGCAGTCTTACTTTACATGATCAATCATGGAGTCAAGACTGTGTAGGGAATAAAGTACGACCAGAAGTATATCGAGGATAGGGAAAGATCAAGAGATTGGGGTTTGTGTAACTGAACATCAAAGCAACCTGAGGGAAGCAATAAAGCAGCTAGAAACAGAAAAGCAAGCTGGTGGCCAGAGTTTAGAATACATATATTTAAGCTTCCACATATTACAAATTAAGGATATCACTGTGACTTCATGAGGAAAATATATATTGACAATCTTCCTCAAGTGTTGTTTTAAAACATGACTTAAAGAGGAAATTGGCTAAAATTGTATTTAAAACTGATGAAGCTCTGATTGATAGCTGAAGATTTCTAATACAATTATTTCAACAGTATTAAGTTCCTGATCTATCAGAAACTTGCTGATAATAAGGTTGACAAATGATAATGCTATGGATAAAGAATTCTTGGCTTTAGAATACTAAAGAATACAAAGTTTAAGGAAATTGATAAAAAAGATTAGTTGAGATCAGTCTTACCTTAGGGAGCACTTTCTAGACTGTCTTTGTAAAAGTCTCTGGAGCTGTCTCACGGGACACTGTGCATAGCTACTCTATGTTTGTAGCACACGTAACACAAAAGGAAAGAGAGAAGGAAATCTTTTTGAAATTGCTAATTCAAGTTGGGCATAAAAATATCTACTGACCTGGCACCATTCTGTCAGTTTTCCTCTTGCTTCCTGTGTTACTAGAGATGTATGCTCCCTAAAAAGAAGGGTGGAAGCTATTAGTAATCTCATGAAAAGAAATTGATTTTCTTGAAATTTTAAAAATGCATCATGCCCAAGAGCTCTTTGGTACTTTACAGAGATGGAAAGACTCAATAATTTATTTATAGTGAGTTCAGAGCTAGGTAGGGTCAATCAAAGAAATTTCTTTCATGGTCCCGGGATGATGTAAGGAACTAAGAGAATTCTAGAAATAGTTACCTCATGCAAATCCTCTTGTTTGCTCGAGATATCTGTTGACTAACTTCACAGTAGCTGATTTTCCAGGTATTTGATTTAGCCACTTTAGTGAAAATGTCAAACACAATAAGTATAAAGTGTTACCGCAGATACTTAGCATTATGAATTATATGGGCAATAAATGGAGTCCGTATCTAAGATCAAATGTATACTGTTAAGTAGTGCCCTTTTGAGATATTGTATGCCCTAGCATTTTGATTATTTCATTTATAAGAACATTTTTTAGCCTTAGTAATGGAATTTCTTTAAAGTAGATACAGTCTTGACATTTTAATTTTACAACTTGAAACCCACATTTAAAGTATATTGATTGTTCTTCCAGCTTGTCTCTCTGCTCTCTTTTCTTTCATTCTTCCTCCTTCCTTTTTCCTTTCTGAATAATTAACTCTAAAAGCCAGAGGATGAGGTAAAGGTTTCCAGGTGAAACAGTGGGTGATCCTACTATCAGAGTTTAGAGCCTAAGTAAGGAAAGTGGCCAGACTTTGAAGCCCAAGTGAGAAAAGTGGTCCCCCAGGCTGGTGATCTGGTGGAGATATGTTACATAGGAGATATTGACAAAATATATAAATACATTCAGAACAATCAGAGCTAGGTTTCTCATTGCCAAAGAAGTTATAAAAAAGGAAAGAATGAACCTGGTGTGGTGCATTGGAATTAGAATTGTTGGGGGAATATATAATTTTCAATACGCATGGGTAAATGGAGAAAAGAAATATGTGTGTGTGTGTTTCCTAGCTTGATCCACTGAAATGGTGCGTAGCACTGACACCTCAATCACAGTAAGCATACACAGTACCAGATTTTGGCTTCTAAATACTATGCTCTACTAAAAGAAACTAGAGTTTCTTGGAGAAATGGCTGATAAAAAATGAACTCAGGCTCTATTGTGTTGGAAAATAGGATAGTGATCTAAGGATGATGGAGATATGTTTAAAGGACACAAGGCCAGCCTGAAGGAGTTCCCACTGGCCAAACTGGTCAAAATTTGGGCATTAAAATAAATAATAGTAGTAACTACTTATAACCCATCCAACGGCATAGGAATCCATGAGTCCATACCGATGTAAAACAAATGAACAAAGAGATGAGAAGAAACAGCCTTTCCTTATAGTAGAATATCAACTGATAGTTGTAGAAGGAATGGTAGAAGTAGGAATGTACTGTTTCATTGTTAATCTTCTCATTTTAATGGATGTTTTCATAGGAGAATGTTCTTGTTTATAGGAAAACGTCACTGAGGTATCCAAGGTTAACTGGATATGATATTGGAAAATTACTCTCAAAGATTCAGGAAAAAAATTCTTTGTATTCTTTTTGCAGCTCCATTCTTGTAGGCTTAAAATTATTTAAAAAATAAAACTAAATCTATGCTGACCATGAGAAAACTGCCTTTGCTCTCCAAAAATCTTTTATGAGTTTTGGGTTTGGCAAATATAGTTAATGGTTTAAATAAGTATCAATGACTGTATTTGTTATAGAGCATCCAAGTTAATAATCGTTTCTGAGAAAAATCTTAAACAATGAAAATTGCTAGTCAATTAACTTATTAAACTAACCTAATAGGTTAAATAATAGGTGTGACTGATATTTGATTTTTATTTATTTAATAAGCACTTGTATAACTTTTACTTTCTTCCAGGGTTCTAATATTAACTCATTTAATCTACCCTACAAACCAACGAGTTTGGTATAATTATTTTCCCCATTTCACAATGAGGGACTGCAACACAGAGAGGTTAAGATAGATTTAACTTCCACAAGATCACACAGCTTGTATGTGGCAGAGCCAGGATTCAGCTGCAGGTAGTTTAGTTTCTGAATCCACGTTGTTAACCACTTCTATCTGTTGGAAGTCCACCTTTTCATAGTTATGCATGTCTTCACTTACACTGCTTAAAACAGAAACATTGCAGAGACCCAATACAATCAGTCAGTTCTAAGGTTTTGTTTCTTCTGATAGAAACAGACAGACTTTAAGGACAATACATTCAGTCCTTTCACTTTTCAACCTTTTGAGTACATTTAATCGTCGACTGAACCTCTCTGTGCTGTGAGGTTTTATTTTTGTTTGTTTGTTTCTATAAAGGTTTGTGACCTCTCTGTAGACTTTTCTCTTACTCCCCCACCAAAGACAAATTTCTTAGAAGTACACTGAACAACCACGACCTTGCTTTTCATTCACCTTCAAATCACTGAATTATGGATTCAGTATCCATGACTCCTTTTATACTCTAAAACATTACCAAGATTTTTAAAAGGTCAAATATTTTGGGTTCATCCTGTTTTTAACCTCTCTTCAGCTCATGACTTTATTGAAAATATGGTCTTTCTGAAGTTCTCTTTTCTCTTAGATTTTATCACACAACTTATTTTTGGTTCTTTTTCCAACTGCTTTTAATGAATTAAAGATTTGTATATCATAGGCTTTTGTCCTTAGCCCTATGCTTCAACTGTCACATGTATACTAAGACTCCTAAGTCCTTGCCTCCAACGTTACCATTTCTTTTGATGAGGTCCCAGAGATCAAGCTGCCTGATAAACACCTTTACCTCATTCTCACAAGACCTCCATGTTTGTGTGTGGAAATTTTTTTTTAAAATATTTTATTTATTTATTTGACAGAGAGAGAGAGATCACAGGTAGGCAGAGAGGCAGGCATAGAGAGAGGAGGAAGCAGGCTCCCTGCCGAGCAGAGAGCCCGATGTGGGGCTTGATCCCAGGACCCTGAGATCATGACCTGAGTCGAAGGCAGAGGCTTAACCCACTGAGCCACCCAGGCACCCCATGTGTGTGGAAATTTCAATCATTACCTCCCATCTCCAAGGACAGAATGTATGCTGTGACCCACACCCAGACCCTCATGATCTGTGGCATGTTGTACAATATTCTTTTCTCGCTGCTCTCAAAAGAACATCTTCCCTATGAAAATATATAAAATGCAAATTCACTACACTGAAAATTGTGACATTAAAATTATTGTTGAAATTTGGTAGGCCTATTTTATGAATTACAACTTGATTGAATAGGAATTAAATATCCACTCAGTTGTCCACCCATAGTTTATATCCAGAACACAGAAAACCTGGCCATATAAATGGGCCTTGCTTCATCCCTTTGCCACACTCTGGCCATGGAATAAGAAAAAGGACTGTTCTAAACAGGAAACTTAGCAGCCATTCTTCCAATGCAAGATGGAGGTTTTTGTGGGCAGTTAGAGGGCTGTTCATCACCTGTACATCTCCCTTTCTCTTTCCAGAAAACAATGGTGCAGAAAGCATGTGGTAATTGACATGGAACATTGCTGTCCAAGAGTGGTCCATTCAGAGGAAATCAGATTTTTATGCATTGTGCCTCTCATGGCATCACAGCACTGGGACACCTTGTAGGGAATGATCATAAGTCTTAACTGAAAACCTTACAGACACTAGGAATTGAAACAGAAACTACTTACATCTATACATTTATGCATATAAGACAGGAATCCTACAAGCACTACATGGAATCCAGTGGAGGCCAGAAACACCAAGGGACCCATGGAAAAACAAAAAGCACAAAGGAAAATGCCCTTAAATAAGAAATTAGAAACATCAGCAAGTATTAGAGAAAAAGCAACTCCCAGGAAATAACTGTCCTGAAATTCAAAATAAAAATTAGAAAATTTGTTGATCCTCATCATTCAAGAATAAAGGGAAGGGTTTTTTGGCCCCCTCCCCACCACGAGGGAAGTGCTTATTAAACAGGAGCAGAAATCCCCAAGTAGATAAATGGATAAAAGAATGAATTATACAGGTATATAAGAGACATGAGGAAGAATTACAAGGTAAATAAAACCACAATAGCAGAATTATACAGCTTAGATAAGGCAGATGGGTTAGAACTGACAGTATATAGTAAAAGAATAAGATCTAAGAGTCCTCCTAGAATGCACAGGGAAGAGTCAAACATGAAATTAATGAGAAAAAAACACAAGAGATAAGAAAATGGAAATGCAAGTTAAGCACTATTCATAGATATAAAGAAGGCTTTTTGAGAAATAGTTAAGGAACAACAGAGAATACAACTCAAACTCATTCTTCTGAAGTTAAAATAAGAATGTCAAAAAGGTGAAACACATTCTAGACAACTTCATCAAAAACATCTTATCAAAATATTTAATTCTAAGGAGAAGCAAACTTGAAACTATCCACCAAATAAGAAAACACATACTCTTCTCTCTTTCCCAAATATATGTTTTAATTTGTACATGTTTCTGTATACACCTACAGACTTTGCACCTTAATAATTCTATACATATCCAAACTGTCTTTCATAAGTAAAAGAAATGGGTAATCTTTAATATGACGTGGATGTGAAAGAACATCACCCACATGCCCCCCCAATTTTAGAGACTTTATTTATTTATTTAAGAGAAAGACTGAGCCACCCAGGTGCCCCTGCCATTGCTGTTTTTAAAAGGTTTTGAAGGCTTTTTCCAGTCACGTAACACCAAAATGCAGAGCTTAAAATGTGGAAAATGTAATGAGGAAAAGATTTTGCATTGAGACTACTACTAGAAAAGAGAATAGCAAAACTGTCTATCTAGCCTGCTAGATGGATTATATACAAAGAGCAATAAAAAGCCAGTAATAAGAAATCATAGAAAATGTAAAGCATCAACAGAATGATAGGAGAGAAATCACATATCATCTTTACGGCCTTTTCATTCTACTCCTTGCTGCCCACAAAAGGTCTCCAGGGGAAATCCAGAGAGCTTGTCTCTATCAGTACACCCTATCTTCCCCAATACTAGCAGGCTTGCCATGGTAAACTCACTGACAGACCAACTCCATAGTCTTATTTGTACTCATACCCACGCCCCCTTAAGAAACTATCACAACTAACTTTCTCATGCTCTATTTTTCTATTCACTTTAGCCACTATATGAATTCCAAACTTCCCAGATTAACCCTTTATTAGAAAAGGAATATGTGAGCAGTCAAAATGTTGACCTTAGAAGCTCCAAGGGAGGTTCAAGCTGCCATTCCCATCTAGTGGTTCTTGACCTCATTAGATCCAATGTCCTGCTACTAAAACAAATATTTTCTAGTGCTCGCTTTACTCTCCTGGAATGAAATTTGTGGGCAATACAGCCTACATGTATACACAGTTAAAAACAATCATGCTGGGGTAATGTAAAGGGAAAATAAAAATTATTTATTATAAAGCAAAATGAAATAATTTTATTTATAACAGAATACTCTGTGTGTCTGTTACTGTTCAGGCATGACAACACTAGGTGACATATGAAGGATTAGCTGTTTGCAATGACATGTGGAATCATCAGAATATGAGAGCTGCAAAGGCAGGCTGATGAAGGTATGCTTTACTGCAACTCAGCTAGAGAGCTAGTGTGGTCGGTAATGGGATTTTCTAAAATGTGGAATGACTCCAAATTTCCAAACAGAACACAGTACAGTCTTCCATAATGGTAAATGGTAGTTCCCATTCCTGGAAGATTTAGTGTAAATTAAAATTGTGTAGAAAATCTTTATATGTAAAATGAAGATACATTCCAGGTGGACACAATTATAAGCAAGTTTTTCATCTACACTATGTTCAGTGGGATATCCCAAGTTTGTATACTGATGTGTGAAGAATTTTTGGGTGGAACAGTATTATTCATTACAGGTTATCTAGAACCTTTTGCACCTTTTCATTAATTTTAAGTGTTGCCACTCCAATCATTTGTGACAAATAAAAAACTCCCACAGATTTCCAAAATACCCCCTAGGGGGCGGTACTGCCTTTGTTGAGAAATATAATTTTTTTTTTTTTTTAGATTTTGTTTATTTATTTAATTGACAGAAAGAGAGAGAGAGAGAAAGAGAGAGTGAGAGAGGAAACACAAGCAGGGGGAGTGGGAGAGGTAGAAGCAGGCTTCCTGCCAAGCAGAGAGCCCAGTGCGGGGCTTGTTCCCAGGACCCTGGAATCATGACCTGAGCTGAAGGCAGATGCTTGAGGACTGAGCCACCCGGGAGCCCCTGTTGAGAAATTTTTATCTGAAATTAGCCTAAGTTTATTAGAGCTAGGAAGAACTATTACAAGCTCTAACTTTGGTTTTATCTGAAAGCATTTATAAACATATCAATATTAACAGAAAGCAGTTTGAGATGTTCCCAGAAAAAAAAAAAAAAAAAGACCATCTGATTTATTTGTATTTCCACTTTTAGTACGTTCAAACTCAATTTTCAGAACTGGTTCTTTCTTGTTCTGAAGTTGAAGGACTTCTACATTAAAAGTGATTATTCTTAAATTCCCTAAGAGCTAAACATCATCAAAATTTTGTGACTGTTATGATAGAATTTAATTTAACATTTCTATGGGAAAGATAAAGCATTTTGCTTCTAAATGCAGTGCTTTATTTTATGATACTAAATAACTATAAATAAGTATAAGTGTTTTCAGTTATGTAAAAAATAGAATTCCTTGATGACCTAAATGATTCCATAATTATATTAAGAGTAAGTAAAAAACAATATTAGTGTATGTAAATAATATGAATGTAAATGCTAAATGAAGCAGGGGAACAGAATGGGGCAAAATTAATTAAAGAGGCATTTTTGTATAGGAGGTTCTAAAACTAAGCTAAAATATAGAATGTCAGAAAAGATAAGATTGTACTTGAGGAGAGCTCATGGAACAAGAAAAGACAAAGTAGAAAACAAATGTTTGGCTGTATTAATACATACATCTATATATGTGTGTACATATGTGTGTATACATGTATGTGACACATAGATATATGCTGTATACCTACCTATATGTGTAGGCATACACAGAGAATGTGTTAAATTTAATGAGAAAAATAAGTACATCTGTTACTGAAATTGTAAGCTTTCTTTTTAAATATTTCAACTGATTACTAGTTTGGAGTAATGCAAACCAAAGGATTATAAAGCAAGGGGCCATGTTAGCAAAATACCATTAATGCCCCAATTTCAAACTAGTCATATCAACTCATAGAAAAGCTTTTTAAAATTATAGGTAAAATAAAATAGGGTGGCAAAATATGCCAAATTTAAAACAATCATGTCAATTCAAGGACAAAATTAATTATCTAAATTATCCCAGCAGGTTTGGTGGTCTTTGTACTGGCCACCTGCTTTCCCCATTCTTGTCATCCTTCCTGGCTTCCTACCCTCGTACCCATAACCCTGTCATTGACCATGTTATTGTTTAAGAGCATTGTGATTTCTAAAAGGATGTATTGGGGGGGTCGTATTTAAACCATTGTCAGTTGCTATTGTAATTATAGTGATTGTTATCTAGTGAAAGCTTTTTTGGCAGATTTCCACTGGAAGGCTAAAACTTGCATCCAAGTTTATTTTCATTAAGCTATGGGGGTTTGTCATGCTATTTCAAATGAGATTTAAATCCACTTTCCCCCCTTGCTTTAAATAATGGTAGCTTTATTGAATTCCATAACTATCAAAAAGGGCTTTTGAATCATTTTAAAAATCAATTAACTGATTGTCTTTAAGACTGTCATAAAGTAGGACACTAAACCATGCATCATGCATATTTCTGATATCAGTTAATGAAAGAGATATGTATGTAAAATACAGTATTTTTTCTGAGTAATTTTTTATGAAAGAGGACATTTATAAAAATATTAGTTTTTTTTAAACCACGTTATACTTTGTGGTCAGTAAGTGTTACACCTATTGCTCCACCTTTGTGCTTAAGTTAATTCTGAATCAATAGGAAAATAATTCCACTAAGAAATTTTACTTTCATAATCTATTGATTACATAGAAGAAGACATTTATAACAGCTACTTAATAATCAGGATCCTATATTTAGTGCTATCCTATATTTAATGAGAAAATATAAAAATGGTTTATTATCTGAAAATTTTAGCTAGTCCATTTTTTTCTGTGTGCACCTATATATACTGAAAGGAGAGAGGAAATAACACAACCATCCTGAAAATAAAAGTCCTGCTTACACTTTTTTCACCAGAACTATCTTCTAAGTAAAAGTTCAGCAAATAATTTTTTCCAGACAGAAGCGGACATAAGTAAAACACAAGTGAAGCAGAGTGGCAAGATGGCGGAAGAATAGCAGACTGAAATGACATTAGGTCACAGGAGTTCAGCTAGAGAGTTATCAAACCTTTCTGAATGCCTACAAACTCAACAGGAGATTGAAGAAAAGAAGAGCAGCAATTCTAGGAACAGAAAATTGACCACTTTCTCAGAGGTAGGACGTGCAGAGAAGTGAATCTGAAGTGATGGGAAGATGGACTGAGGAGGGGAAGGGCCGGCTCCCTGCAAGTGGTAGAGCAGTGGGGCACAAAAATCAGAACTTTTAGAAGCCTGCTCACAGATGGACATCGCT
This sequence comes from Mustela nivalis, assembly GCF_964662115.1. Classification (NCBI taxonomy): domain Eukaryota; kingdom Metazoa; phylum Chordata; class Mammalia; order Carnivora; family Mustelidae; genus Mustela; species Mustela nivalis. Next base: position 25,974,412 of record NC_139031.1, on the reverse strand, counting down.
AAGGCTAAGCAGGGGTGGAGCCCTCATGGGGACAGTATGGTCTCAGGACTTGTGGAGTCACTGTAAGATCAGGGGCATCTGAGTATGGCAAAGCACCCAGGTATTAGAGCGGGAAAGCTGACTACAGAGACAGAGCCGAGGAGTGAGCTCTCAGCTTGGGGTTACCATTAACCGTGATCCAAGGAACAGTCGGGCCACTGCTCTTTGAGAAGAGACCCTACAAGTGGCAGATCCAAGGAGACTCACCTTCCTCCTCTAGAGGCAGGAATCTGATGGGTTTGGAGACTCCAATTGGGGCATACGCCAAGGAGAGAAACAACTGGTCACAGGCTGGGTGAGCCCACAGCGCAGCCAGAGCCCAGGGAGATGGGAGTGATTGACCCCTTTTCTCTGAGGGTGCATTGAGGAGTGGGGTCCTGAGGTCTTGGCTCCTCTGGGTTGAAAATTAGGAGGCCGCCATTTTCATTCCTGTCCTCCAGAGCTCTACAGAAAGTTCAGGGAACAAAAACTCCTGAGAGTGAACTCCAGCAGCTTTCCTAAGCTGGCCCCTGGCAAGGGCGGTGCAATTCCGCCTTGGGCAAAGATATTTGAGAATCACTACAACAGGCCCCTCCCCCAGAAGATCGGTAAGAACATCCAGCCAAGACCAAGTTTACTGATCAAGTAGAACAGTGGATCTCCAGAGCGAGGGGAAAGCAATGTATGGAATTCATGGCTTTCTCCCTATGATCCTTTAGTCTTGCAAAGTTAAATTAAATTTTTTAATTTTATTTTTTTCCTTATTCTTATTTTTTAAAAGATTTTATTTGACAGAGAGATATCACAAGTAGACAGAGAGGCAGGCAGAGAGAGAGGGGGGAAGCAGGCTCCCTGCGGAGCAGAGAGCCCCATGTAGGGCTCAATCCCAGGACCCTGGGATCATGACCTGAGTGGAAGGCAGAGGCTTTAGCCCACTGAGCCATCCAGGTGCCCCTTATTCTAATTTTTTTTTAAACGTTTCCTCTTTCCTCTTTTAACGTTTTTACTAGTTTATTTTAACAATAGCTTTCTTAAAAAAATCTTTTTAAACCTTCTTTATTATAGTCATATTTTATCTTTCATTGTATTTAATTTTATTTTTTGTATACATATAGGGTCTTTTTTTCCTAAAAAAATTTGGGATACAATTTCTTCTAATAGATCAAAATATACCCTAAACAAAACCTATGGTTTTGTCCTAGTCTCCAGCCTGAGCACATTTTTTCCTCTTTTTTTCTTCTTCTTCTTTCTTTTTCCAACCAACTTATCTTATCAATTCCTCTTTTAGAATTATTTTAAAATTTTCATCTTTACAGTCATATTCCATCCCTTCATCGTATTTACCCTATATATATGTTTTTTTCTTTTTTGTATATATATTTTTCTTTCTTTAAAATTTTGGGAGGTAGTTTCTTCTAAGAGACTAAAATATACCCCAAATCAAGTGGGTGTCTCTGTTCTATTCACCAGTCTAATATATATATATATTATAAATATATATATATTTATAATATATATATATGTGTGTGTGTGTGTATATATATGTATATATATTTTTATTTCTTTTTACCTCCTTTCTCCAACCCCCCCCCCCAATTTGGGGTCTCTTCTGATTTGGTTAGCATATATTTTTCTGGTGTCTTTGCCACCCTTTTAGTATTTTATTCTCTTGCTCATATATTCTTATCTGGATAAAATGACAAGGTGGAAAAACTTGCCACAAGAAAAAGAACAAGTAGTATTGGCAGCGAGGGACCTCATCAATACAGACAGCTGTAATATGCAGATCTAGAGTTCAGAATGATGATTCTCAAGGTGCTAGTTGGGCTCAAAATAGGCATGAAAGATATTAGAGAAACCCTGTCTGGAGAAATAAAATTGCTTTCTGGAGAAATAAAAGAACTAAAACCTAACCAAACTGAAATTTAAAAAGGTATTAATGAGGTGTAATCAAGAATGGAGGCTCTTACTGATAGGATAAATGAGGCAGAAGAGAGAATTGGTGATATAGAAGATCAAATGATGGGGAATGTTGAAGCTGAGCAAAAGAGAGACAAGCAACTACTGGACTATGAGGGGAGAATTAGAGAGATAAGTGCTATCATAAGATGAAACAATATTAGAATAATTGGGATTCCAGAAGAAGAAGAAAGAGAGAGGGGTAGAAGGTATATTGGAGCAAATTATAATAAAGAATTTCCCTAATATGGCAAAGGGAACAAGCATCAAAATCCAGGAGGCATAGAGAATCCCCCTCAAAATCAATAAAAATAGGTCCATACCTTGTTATCTAATAGTAAAACTTACTAGTATTAGTGACAAAGAGAAAATCCTGAAAGCATCCTGGGACAAAAAGTCTGTAACATACAATGGTAGAAATATTAGATTGGCAGCAGACTTATCCACAGACACCTGGCAGGCCAGAAAGAACTGGCACGATATATTCAGAGCACTAAATGAGAAAAATATGTAGCCAAGAATACTATATCCAGCTAGGCTGTCATTGAAAATAGAAGGAGAGATAAAAAGCTTCCAGGACAAACAAAAATTAAAATAATTTGCAAACACCAAACAAGCCCTACAGGAAATATTGCAAGGGGTCCTCTAAGCAAAGAGAGAGCCTAAAAGTAACAGACCAGAAAGGAACAGAGACAATATACAGTAACAGTCACCTTTCAGACACTACAGTGGCACTAAATTCCTATCTTTCAACAGTTACCCTGAATGTAAATGGGTTAAATGCCCCAATGAAAAGACACAGGGCATCAGAATGGATTAAAAAAACAAAACCCATCAATATGCTGTCTACAAGAAACTCATTTTAGATCAAAAGACACCTCCAGACTTAAAGTGAGGGGCTGGAAAACAATATACCATGCTAATGGACATCAAAAGAAAGCTGTGGTGGCAATCCTTCTATTAGATAAATAAGATTTTAAGCCAAAGACTATAATAAGAGATGAGGAAGGACACTGTATAATACTCAAACAGTCTGTCCAACAAGAAGATCTAACAATTTTATGTCCCTACATGGGAACAGCCAACTATATAAACCAATTAATAACAAAATCAAAGAAACACATTGACAAGAATACAATAATAGTAGAGGACTTTAACACCCCCCTCACTGAAATGGACAGATTATCCAAGAAAAAGATCAACAAGGAAATAAAGACCTTACATGACACCCTGGAGCAGATGGACATCACAGATATATTCAAAAAATTCCATCGCAAAGCAACAGAATACACATTCTTCTCTAGTGCACATGGATCACATCCTGGGTCACAAATCAGGTCTCAACTGGTACCAAAAGACTGGGAGCATTCCCTGCATATTTTCAGACCACAAGGCTCTGAAGCTAGAACTCAATCACAAGAGGAAAGTTGGAAAGAACTCAAATACATGGAGGCTAAAGAGCATCCTACTAAAGAATGAATGGGTCAACCAGGAAATTAAAGAAGAATTAAAAAAAATTCATGGAAACAATTGATATTGAAAAGACAATTGTTCGAGGAACTTGGGTGGCTCAGTGGGTTAAAGCCTCTGCCTTCAGCTCAGGTCATGATACCAGAATCCTGGGATTGAGCTCCACGTTGGGCTCTCTGCTCAGCAGGGAGCCTGCTTCCTCCTCTCTCTCTGCCTGCTTCTCTGCCTACTTGTGATCTCTGTCTGTCAAATAAATAAATAAAATCTTAAAAAAAAAAAAGACAATTGTTCAAAATCTGTGGGCCACAGCAAAGCATGTCCTGAGAGGAAAGTATACACCCATACAAGCCTTTCTCAAGAAACAAGAAAGGTCTCAAGTATACAACCGAACCCTACACCTAAAGGAGCTGGAGAAAGAACAGCAAAGAAAGCCTAAACCCAACCCGAGAAGAGCAATCATAAAGATCAGAGCAGAAATCAATGAAATAGAAACAAAAAGAACAGTAGAACAAGTCAATGAAACTAGGAGCTGGTTCTTTGAAAGAATTAATAAGATTGAGAAAACCATGGCCAGACTTATCAAAAAGAAAAAACAAAGGATGCAAATAAATAAAGTCATGAATGAAAGAGGAGAGATCACAACCAATACCAAAGAAACACAAACAATTATAAGAACATATAATGAGCAACTATACACCACCAAATTTGACAATCTGAAAGAAATCGATGAATTTCTAGAGATATATAAACTACCACAACTGAACCAGGAAGAAATAGAAAGCCTGAACAGACCCATAACCAGTAAGGAGATTGAAGCAGTCATCAAAAATCTTCCAACAAACAAGACTCCAGGGCCAGAAGGTTTCCCAGGGGAATTCTACAAAACATTTAAAGAAGAATTAATACCTATTCTCCTGAAAATGTTCCAAAAAATAGAAATGGAAGAGAAACTTCCAAACTCATTTTATGAGGCCAGCATCACCTTGATCCCCAAACCAGACAAAAACCCCATCAAAAAAGAGAACTACAGATCAATATCCTTGATGAACACAGATGTGGAAATTCTCAACAAAATATTAGCCAATAGGATCCAACAGTACATTAAAAGGATTATTCACCATGACCAAGTGGGATTTATTCCAGAGCTGCAAGGTTGGTTCAACATCTGCAAATCAGCCAATGTGATACAATACATTAATAAAAGAAAAAAAAAGAACCATATGATACTCTCAATAGATGCTGAAAACACATCTGATAAAGTACAGCAGCCTTTCTTGATCAAAACTCTTCAAAGTGTAGGAACAGAGGGTACATACCTCAATATCATCAAAGCCATCTGTGAAAAACCCACAGCAAATATCATCCTCAATAGGGAAGAGAGCTTTTCCCCTAAGGTGAGGAACATGGCAGGGATGTCCACTATCACCACTGCTATTCAACATAGTACTAGAAGTTTTGGCCTTAGCAACCAGACAACAAAAAGAAATTAAAGACATCCAAATGGGCAAGGAAATCAAACTATCACTCTTTGCAGATGATATGATACTTAAAGTGGAAAACCCAAAAGACTCCACTTCAAAACTGCTAGAACTTGTACAGGAATTCAGTAAAATATAAAGATATAAAATCAATGCACAGAAATCAATTGCATTTCTGTACACCAACAACAAAACAGAAGAGAAATCAAGGAGTCAATCCCATTTACAGTTGCACTCAAAACCATAATATACCTAGGAATAAACCTAACCAAAGAGGCAAAGAATCTGTACTCAGAAAACTATAAAGTACTCATGAAAGAAATTGAGGAAGACACAGAGAAATGGAAAAGCGTTCCATGTACATGGGTTGGAAGAAAAAATATTGTGAAAATGTCTATGCTATCTAAAGCAATGTACACGTTTAATGCAATCCCTATCCAAATACTATCAATCTCTTTCAAAGATATGGAACAAATTATCCTAAAATTTATATGGAACAGAAAAGACCTGAATAGCCAGAGGAATGTTAAAAGGAAAGCCAAAGTTGGTGGCATCACAATTACAGATTTCAAGGTCTATTACAAAGCTTTAATCATCAAGACAGTATGGTCTGGCACAAAAACAGACACATAGATCAATGGAATGGAATAGAGAGCCCAGAAATAGACCCTCGACTCCATGGTCAACTAATCTTTGACAAAGCAGGAAAGAATGTCTAGTGGAAAAAAGACAGTCTCTTCAACAAATGGTGTTGGGAAAACTGGAGAGCCACAGGCAGAAGAATGAAACTGCATCACTTCCTTATACCACACATGAAAATAGACTCAAAATGGATGAAAGACCTCAATGTGAGACAGGAATCCATCAAAATCCTTGAGGAGAACACAGGCAGCAACCTCTTCGACCTCAGCTGCAGCAACTATTTCCTAAAAACATTACCAAAGGCAAGGGAAACAAGGGCAAAAATGAACTACTGGGACTTCATCAAGATCAAAAGCTTTTGCACAGCAAAGGAAACAGTCAACAAAACCAAATGACAACTGAAAGAATGGGAGAAGATATTCACAGATGACATATCAGATAAAGGGCCAGTATCCAAAATCTAAATGACATATCAGATAAAGGGCCAGTATCCAAAATCTAAAGAACTTATCAAACTCAACACCCAAAGAACAAATAATCCAATCAAGAAATGGGAAAAAGATATGAACAGACATTTCTGCAAAGAAGACATCCAAATGGCCAACAGACACATGAAAAAGTGCTCAACATCATTCGGCATCAGGGAAATACAAATCAAAACCACAAGGAGATAACACCTCACACCAGTCAGAATGGCTAAACTTTACAATTCAGGAAATGAGTCTACGGCCATACCACCCTGAACGCACCCGAACTCGTCTGATCTTGGAAGCTAAGCAGGGTCGGGCCTGGTTAGTACTTGGATGGGAGACAATTCGGGAAATGATAGATGTTGGCGATGCAAATATTTTACAGCAGAGAAAGGGGAACCCTCCTACACTCTTGGTGGGAATGCAAGCTGGGGCAGCCACTCTGGAAAACAGTATGGAGGCTTCTCAAAAAGTTGAAAAAGAGCTACCCTATGACCCAGCAATCACACTACTGGGTATTTACCCTAAAGATACAAATGTAGTGATCCAAAGAGGCATGTGCACCTGAATGTTTATAGCAGCAATGTCCACAATAGCCAAACTATGGAAAGAACCTAGATGTCCATCAACAGATGAATGGATAAGGAAGATGTGGTGTGTATATATATATATGTATATATATATACACACACCACACACACACACACACACACACACACACACACACACACATAATGGAATACTATGCGGCCATCAAAGGAAATGAAATCTTGCCATTTTTGCAATGACGTGGATGGAACTAGAGGGTATTATGCTGGGCGAAGTAAGTCAATCAGAGAAAGACAATTATTGTTTGATCTCCCTGATATGAGGAATTTGAGAGGTAGAGTGGGGTGTTGGGGAGGTAGGGAAGGAAAAAATGAAACAAGATGGGATCAGGAGGGAGAAAAACCATAAGAGACTCTTTTTTTTTTTTAAAGATTTTATTTATTTATCAGAGAGAGAGAGGGGGAGAGAGCAAGCACAGGCAGACAGAATGGTAGGCAGAGGCAGAGGGAGAAGCAGGCTCCCTGCTGAGCAAGGAGCCTGATGTGGGACTCGATCCCAGGACGCTGGGATCATGACCTGAGCTGAAGACAGCTGCTTAACCAACTGAGCCACCCAGGCGTCCCCCATAAGAGACTCTTAATGTCACAAAACAAACTGAGGGTTGCTAGAGGTGAGGGGGAGTATGGAGAGGGTGGTTGGGTTATGGACACTGGGGAGGGTATGTGATATGGTGAGCATATGTGATATGGTGAGTGCTATGAAGTATGTAAGACTGAGGATTCACAGACCCGTAACCCTGGGGCAAATAAGGCATTATATGTTAATAAAAATAACAAACAAAACAAAACACAAATGAAGACCTGACATAAGGCTACCATCTGGTGGTATCAAAATAGCACTCAGAAGATTAACAATACAAAGTTCTTTCTGCATATTTAGAGCTCGTATGTACTTCCACAATCCATTGTGTGACTCCCAACATTTTAAAATGTAAGTTATTTTCATCTCACTGAAGCCAATTTGTGTAGACATACATACTTTCAAAAAGATGTATGTGATAGTTTCAAAAAAAGAGGTAAATTGTTTGACCTCTTAGTTTAAGTCTGTAAAATTGAACTGATACAAATTAACCTGCAAGATTGCTGTGATGCTCTCACAAAGTTCCAAGAATGAGGGAGAACTAATAGCTATTGTCTAATATGTACCCACATTTTTGAAGCATACATGTGATGGCACCCTGTGACGCATCTGTAATAGAAACTCTCTGATCTACTACTTTTTAATTCATAAACCAAATTAATAATGTTCTGTTTCTTCAGTAAAACATAATGTCACTGCCCACTGTACCTCTCATGGCCCAGGCACTTCTCCTACCACAAACAAGGTTACACAAATAACAAGGGTCAGTCAGTGTTTATGCCTAGTCCTAGGAAGCTAAGTTAAATGCTCTGTAAAGATTCTATGAAGATGAGTCATTGATAAAGCAATTGCTGATACATTATAAGAGTACACAGTTTAATAGGTAATTGGTGTTTATGTTTTATAAAATTAAGAACAATTTATTTCACATTTTGTCTTCTACTTGTAAAACCAACAAGGGAAACTGAACCTTTAATTATTAAGTAACTGCAAGGACCACGTAGAAAATACAATCAGCATTTGCACTAACCGGCAGACATTTGGGTTATCTTGGCAATACTCTGAACCATGCGCTCTTGTGTGTATTTAGTAAAATGCAAATATTTTACAGTACAGTGGCATAGTGTTCCTGTACTTGGTTAGTGTGTGATGTAAACTACATATACATATTTTAAAAATAAATTTCTAAATAAAAATACACAAAAATATAAAGCTATATACAGCATTATGATGTTGCCCATAAGATAATCTCTATTTATACGTAATTTTCTTGCCCACATTCCAGAAAAGGAAACTACCATTTAAACCTAACCCATGTTTGGATGATGTTTGGACTTTAGATCCTGAAGGTGCAATGGTACGTGAGAAACTTCCTTTCAGAATTTTAGGATTTACTTTATCAAAATAAGGGTCTGTTAATTAAACAAGGAGGCCTTAGGACAGAGGTGGCTCTGATGATCTGGGGCCTTCGTTAGCAAACCCAAATCTAAGCCTGTAAAATGGTTCAAGGTTAAGAGATCAAAATGCTAAGGACAAGGAATCACAAACAGCCAACCAGCCCTTAAGCTGTAGCCAACCAAATAATTTCCCTTTTTTCACTTCCAGACTCTCTTTATGTAATCTTTCCCTGGCTCCTGTGGGCAGAGTGCTCCTGGCCAAGGGACACAGATTTTTCTCAAATAAACTCTTAACATCTTCAGTGTGTCTCAGTTTTTCTTTTAACAAACCCATAAACTGGTATTAACAGACCCATTTGTAGATTATTAACACCATGTTTGGGCTTTCATACTTCAGTGAATCTGACACATTTGCTGGTGATAAAGAATTAGTATATGATGGTTCTTTTCAACAATGAAAAGATAAGAAGAAGAACAAACGGGCGCCTGGGTGACTCAGTGGGTTAAACCTCTGCCTTCGGCTCATGATCTCAGGGTCCTGGGATCGAGCCCTGCATTGGGTTCTCTGCTCAGTGGGTAGCCTGCTTCCCCCTCTCTCTCTGCCTGACTCTCTGCCCACTTGTGATCTCTATCTGTGTCTCATAAATAAACAAAAATCTTAAAAAAAAGAAGGAAAAACAAACATCATTTCTTTTTCAGTTGACATCATAAGGTTGAATTCAAATAATATTTTGAAAACCCTCATACTCAAACTTTTTAGAATTGCATGATGTAAATATCTTCTATTTGTTTTGTTTAAAGATTTATTTACTTATTTGACAGAGAAAAGAGCACAAGGAGGAGGAGCAGGAGAGGGAGAAGCAGGCTCCCAGGGAGCCTGACAAGGGACTTGATCCTCGGACCCTGGCTCAATCCTAGGATCCTGAGATCATGACCTGAGACAGACTCTTAACCAACTGAGGCACCCAGGTGCCCCAATTATCTCCTATTTTAATGGAAATATTTGTAAGTATCCTTCAGATTTGTCAAATACTCATGATACAAAATATTATTACTATAGTTTTTCACTAAGTCATCATCTTAACTAAGAAAAAAATGCATTTTTTGGTGAAGAATTTTAATTATTCTTTAACTTACCCTTTCTAAAAGTGTTTATTGGCAACGTCAACATAATTTTTTTAATGGATTTTGTGAATTTTTTTCTTGGAAAAATACTGTTTAGGGCATTCTAAAACATTGATTTCTTATTGCTTTACCCACTTTAAAAATATATTCTTCCTACTGTTTTCACCCCAATATCAGACACTTTGGTTTAATCTATACCTTATTTTGCAGTTAAAAAGAGTATTTCTTAAGTATTTGATAAATTAGTTCAATGCCAAATGATTTTGACATGATTCTCATTTCATCCTAGAATCTGTATGCTTTAAATGCACCCTGATAAACATATTGACAAATAGAAAAGGCACACTGGAACAATCACAAGTTAATTCTCTTTTTGTAACAATGTAAAATGAAGGAAAGGAAGAAAAAATGCTGCTATAGGTCAAAGAGAGAGAGCGAAGAGAGAGGAGAAAATCTACTTATTTTTCAGTATGTCATTGTTTCTTGAACAAGAACAATGAAACACTGACCACAAATGGCTTAATTAATCTCCAGGCACAGCCTTTAGTATTGCCCCAGATTTGGGTTGATATTCGATAACAACGTAAGACATTTGTCTCTTGGGAATCTATTGTTTAGTTGGCCCTACATTTGTTGTTATAGTTACAAACCACAAGGAATGTTGGTTTTCAGAGAATCACAAATTGGAGTAAGAATGGAACAGCATGTTCTAGATCACAGACCATGTCTATGTATCTGTATTCCTAATATAATACTAATAAGTCTCATTTGATTTCTTTGTATGTAAGAAAGACACTTCTAATTTCAGATAGAGATAGATGATCATAGCAACCAATGGTAAATATCAAGAGAAAAACACCGCCTGTTTTTAAAGTATAATTTATGTAATGGATAGATGATTCTATCTTCTACCAATGGATATTTTTTCTTTCAAACATGAACTAATGACTATTTTAGATTTCTATTTTGACTCTCTGTTAAAACTTAAGATAAAATATCTAAATGCTTCTTGCTGAACATTTGAGTATGATTCAGTAAAATCAACCTGTTGTTGTCAGTGAAGAAGGAAAAGAAACTTTAGGTTTGCCAGTTAAAGAAAAGGAAAGAAGTCCGAACTAAAATAAGATTTCTGTAAATATTAAATTTGGCATGATTTGTGTTTCTACAATATGGAATGGCCATCAAGTTAAATGTCTTAAAAAGTTGACTGGGAACAGTGGTCTTTACGTTTCTTCATAAAAGAAGCATGAAAAATTTGCCATACTGTCTATGCGTGTTTGTATGTGTAAAACACAGAGTTAAAAAAAAAAAAAATCTTCCACTGATATTAAAATGGGATGAAGACATGTCAAAATAATTTGCTAGTTAGGGTGTTTCTTAAGTGTCTAACACCCTTCCTAACTATAAATTATGTCACTAAGCACAAGCTACACCAAATACATTGTGGATAAAAGTTATTAAAACATGTTTTTATTCATATAATTAGCAACTGTCAGTACCTAGAAAATGACAGGTATGTGGTAAATACTCAAAAATGTTTGCTGATGGATGGGTATGAAGCTATAAAAAACTCTATAATAAACAGTCTGATATTTTAAGAACTATCTTTTGACCAAAGTATTTATATAAATATGCAGTTTTAGATGTTGAGAGATAATAACAAAATTATAAGTTCAGATTTATAAGGGGGTCAGACTGAATGTTTGCCTTTTCCCTTTACCTGATCTTCCTTTCAAATGTACATACAAAATATACACACATACATACATACTGATATACATCAGTGTAATTCCTAGAGAGCAAGTGGGTAGGAATGGTGGGGTTAGGGTTAGGGGGCCCTGATGGTGCCCATGTCATTCTAGGAGGAAGAATTAGACACACACACACACACACACACACACACACACACACACACACACACTGCTGACCAAGAAAGAATGATGCATTCCCCAGAGAAAGACAAAGCTGTCCTGGGAACTGTGCACATGCTCCTCAGAGAATTGGCTCAAGACCCGACTCACAGAGATGCACGCTAAAGGCAAGCCCACACATTCTGTTCATTGAAAACTATCAGGAGAATCAACTCTTCCTCTCTCCATATGAGATAGAAGAAAATGCACTGTCGCACAAGGAAAGGGAAACAACGTGCAAAGGGCCAGAGGAAGAGCACCCGTATAAAAGTGATTTCTCACTGGAAAAAGTGACAGTTTTAAGGTCAATGGTGGACATCAGACAAATGGGTTGTGGGTTTCCCCCTGCAATGCAGAGAAACTATCTGGACAACCATGACTTAGGGCATAAGTGGCAGCTTCTCTGGTAAGAAGGGGGATGACTCAAAAGTAGACCTAACCCCCACTTATCTTGGGCCAAATCTTCATCTGTGATCTTGGGTTATTTGTCCTACTGAATATGTAAGTAGTGCAAATAAGAACTTTTTCTTAAAGAGACAATTTTAGGATTTTCTTATTAGCAACAGAGCAAAAGACAAGCAAAAAGAAAAAGAAAGAAAGAAAGAAAAAATAAAAGAAATGAAATGAAAATGCTCCCTCTATGATTTCATTGGTGTTATGGACTAAATTGTGTCCTCCCCCAAATTCATACATTGAAACTCTTAACTCCAGTACCTCAGAATGTGACTATATTGGAGAGAGGGCCTCTCTGGAGTGATTAAGTTAAAAAAGTCCCTTACAGTCAACTCTAATCCAATCTGCTAGTCTCCTTCATTGGAAGAGGAAATCTGGGCTCAACGAGAGATACTAAAGGTATGTATGCACAGAGGGAAGACAACTTGAGGACGCAGTGAGAAAGTGCTACCTGTAAACCAAGACCACAGAAAAAAATCAAACCTGCTAACACCTGGATTTTGTACTCCCAGCCTCCAGAACTGTGAGAAAACAATCTTCTGTTGTTTATGCCAACCAGTATGTGGTATTTTGTTAGGGCAGTCCTAGCAAACAAATATAGTTAGTATCCAAACTGCATACAAAATCTCTGTTAACAGTTTCTTTTTAACTATTTATTTTGAGCCCTAATCTGTTCTCTATCTCTACAACTGTATTATTTCAAGAATATTATGTAAATAGAATCAAGTGTTATGTAAACTTTTTGGACTGGCTCTTTTCTCTCAGAATAATTCTCTTGAAATGCTTCCAAATTATTGTGTCGCCCATTCCTTTTTTATTGTTGAGTAACATGGTGTGTTAGGGATACACTACAGTTTGTGTAACTGTTCACAACTGAAGGATATTTGAGCTGCTTCCACTTTGGGGCTATTACAGAAAAAGCTGTGACTGACATTCATGCACAGGTTTTCATGCAGATATATGTTTTCATTTCTCTGGGAAAAATGCCCAAGAGTACGACTGCTGAGTCATATGGTAAGTATTTTTATTTTTTATATACTATACTGTTTTCCAGAGCACCAAACCACTTTACATCCCTACCAGCAAAGGAGGTATTATCCAGTTACTCCACATTAAGAAATAGATAATGCATGTGTTATGTAAATGTTTCCAGAACACCAAAGTATGGGATTTTCTTTTCTTTCTTTTTTTTTTTTTTTTTTAAGTTTTTTCAGGTTTGTTGACCCTGTATACCCAAACCCAGTAGTGTGCTGATAATCTGTATCTCTGGAATTTAAGAGGAAAAAAAAAAAGTAATTGCCTATTTGCAGGGTGTAGCTATTCCTGCCATGGCTGATTTCAAACTACTGAGACTTCATTGAGAGCAAAGTTGGAAAGATATGCATCCAAGCAGTTCTCACAAGCTGGCACAAACCAGTTCCAGCATATTGCTTCATAGAAATACACATGCGTGCATGCACACGCACCCTGGATTTATCTCCTTCATAAATATAGATAGAAAATTAAATAAAATGGTGGCCTGAATTTAACAACATGATGACATAATCAAATGCAGAGACAGAGGTAAAATAAAAAGTAGTCTATGATACAATTTTGGAAATAAAAAGCACATATTAATGTATAAACATATTTGTAGACTAAAAGGGACTGAAAACAAAATATTAATACCGTTTATTTCTGGGTAGTTAGTTGATGAATCATTTTCGTTTTCTTGATTCTGTTTTCTCCGTGTTCCAGTTTTTTTCAATGAACATTCTCTTTTAACCGTAAATAAATATTTTATTATAAAGTTTAAAATCTAAGGGGACATAGTTATTAAAGAACATAGAACAAAGCAAAATATGGGTGACAAAATTATATAATAAAGTACAAAGTGAGCTCAGAAATAGTGATGTTTGTTTTAAATGGAAACTAGACAAGATCATATGGAGTGAATCAGAAATGTTCTCCTTGAAGCCTCAGTTTCTTCCTCTCTAACATGGGATTAATATTCCAGCTTCATTAGAAGTCTAAATGAGGCAATACATACTTTACAAAGAAGACTTTCCGTCTGTTCTGTCTCATTGTATTCGAAATTATAAACCAACAAAATCCCAACATCAATTTTCAGAATGACATCAACAATTATTGGGGTAGGAAATGTTTTGCTTTAATGAGCTAGATGGGATTTTAAAAAACATTAATTTTATGGTTGGCATCATGAAAAGAGATAATACAATGCGTCAAGGATGGGTATTATATTTCAAAAATCTGTTTCAGAAAGTAGATTTTTCCCTTTTCTGTGATCCACTCATTTGTCCATTCATTCAAAAGGCATTTACAGAGGAGCAAGTTGGTGAAAATCAGCATTATTTGAGGAGAAAGTGACCAGAAAATGCAAGATAAATGACACCCCGGGGCCAAGAAAATTCTCCGTACCACCAATAGATGGCATTTGGCATGTTTCAGTGCAGATGGCAACAGCTGGTGCTGCTGTCTCTGTCCATTTCTCTTGTGCTAATAGGTGCCCACAGGCCATGTCCACTAATACTTGAAGTTAGGGCAAGCCCTTATTTAGCATAATAATGTATAAAGTGTACAATGGATATCTGAATTTATAATCATCTGTTCCAGAACTACCCAATCTTTGAATTATTAGGAAATGATATCAGCAACATTAAAATCGTGTCTTCCTGCTGGCCTCCCTTTCCTCTAAAAGAGGCAAGTAGAGCTACTGTTTCATAGCAACCCTTTCCCCACTATTTGGCCATGCCTACAGTATTAGTCTGCTCAGGCTGCTGTAACAAAATATCACATACTGGGTGGTGTAAACTACAGATATTTATTTATTTCTCAGAGTTCTGGAACCTGAGATGTCCAACTGCCAAAGTCACCAAGGGAAGAAGGGGTATTTCCCCCTGGCATCGACATAGCTGCAATGAGGAGGTAAGGATGATAGAGTATGAAGCATGAGCTTCGGATGTGCTAGGGATTTCCAAGAAGAGAGCACATGTGAAAGAGACAGCCTCTGTTTCAAAGGCTACAGAGGAATGCTTACCGCTGGGAGCTAGAGCAGATTTCATTTAAAGAAAGAAAATGAAAGGAACTTTCAGAAAATTGGTAGTCTATAGAAAAATTTGCTGATGACTAATTCTGAGTTCCAGAGGTTTCTCTCCAGAATGGATTTCGAGTTAGGACAGATTAAAGAGGGGTACAGAGTAAGGGATATACAGAGTTACATGGGCATGGACTTCTTCGCACGAGATGGGCAGGGAGCCTCAGCCTTAGGCTTGTCAAGGTAACAAAGGTAAACGAGAGTACATGGCACGAGGTGATAATTCAGACAGACAGGAATGGAGTGTGGGAGGCTGGCAAGACATCTTGCCACGAGTGCATGAAGCTATCAAAGAAGATGTGTAAGTCAGAAATGGGGCAAACTCCCCAGAAAACATGGAGAATTTAGAGAAAATGCATTCCAGCTCGAAATTATTTGTATTGATTCACAAATGGAATCAGTAAAGGGGAAGTATACTGGGATCTTTTGAGAATGGATATATAATACCAACACTAAATACTATTATAATACATGTAATTGTAAATGTATATGTAAAAAATGATAATTCCTAAATTAATGTTTAATGAAAATATTTAACTATAATTTCCTTCATGAATACAATGTTTAATTATAAAAAGTTAACCTAATTGGAAAGTATATAGAGAAATCTGATAAACTTACATACACGACCATCTGAAATTAATGACCATTAACATAAACATAAATAGCACATACTTCAGATCATCTTTAATATATTTTTTAATTAAGAAAACTCAACAATACTCCTATGAACATTTTGCCTGACCCATTACTCATCCCTCTTTTTTAAAAAAAAAGATTCTATTTATTTATTTAATAGAGAGAGAGAGAGAGAGACAGCAAGAGAGAATACAAGCAGGGGGAGTGGAAGAGGGAGAAATAGGCTTCCTGCCAAGCAGGGAGCCTAATGTGGGCCTTAATCCCAGGATTGTGGAAGCATGACCAGAGCTGAAGGCAGATGTTTAACAAGTGGGCCACCCAGGCACCCCTCCTCACCCTTCTTGTCTACTGGCAACCATTATCATGAGATTTATTTATTTTGCATATTTATGCTCATGTACATTTTAACATAGGTATATACCCATGAAAGCATATCATATTATTTTGTGAGTTTTAATATCTTACATAAATTTTATATGATCAAAATCATGTTATCTTTACCTACCAGTATAGAAATACCTTCTTTTCATTTAGCATTATACTTGAGAGATCTATTTAAACACATGAATACACTCTGATATATTTAGCCATTTACCTGTTAATAACATTTTGGTTGCTTTTTTAATATTCCAACAATGTCAAAATGAATATTTGTGCATACATCTCCTTGAAGACATATGTAAAAATTTCTCAAGGGTATTTACTTAGAAGAGCAATTGCTAAATTATAAGGGATGGGATTTTCAAACTTATTAACTATTACAAACTTGGTCTCCTAGGAAGTTGTACCAATTTTTGCTCCAACCAGCAAAGTTTGAGAATATCTATTTATCTTTTCCCTTGCCTACACTTGGGATTGTCAGACTAATAAATTTGCCAATTTGACAGATGAGATAACCTGTCTTACTCTTTTAATTTGCTTTCCTTCGAGTATCAGTGAAGTTGAACTTACTATCATTAGTTGATTGACCATTCTTGTATTGTCTTTCGTCTATTTCCAGTTCATATCCTTGTCCTATGGATATATGCTCTGGATTTTATGTTTTGTCTGCTATACATGTTTCAAATATTTTTGATGCTCGCTTTGAGCTTTGTTTTGGTATCATTTGAAAGATTTTCAGTATGATATAATTGAACTGATCAAATTTTTCTGCTTCAAATCTTTGCTTTTGTGTCTGGTTTAAGGTCATTAGTAATATACTCTAAACTTGGTAGAATCCATACAGATAGCTCACACTATTATTTCTCGCAGAGAGCTAGCTCAGCATTGAAGATAGAATGATCAAAATTGTATGACCAGGCTCAGAATGGTCATTTTCCAGATAGAATACTATCAATCATATGAGAAATATGTTACTGATTACAAGATACTGCTAAGTAGGTAGGGCTGTAAATGTTGAAGAGTATTTCCCATCCACTTTGCCTTGTACATGTTTTATGTATAGGATAAATTTGATTGATGAGCTTTGTAAAGTTGTTACAGGAAATGTTTGGAGCAGACACAGACAGCAAAATCAATACTGTCTAGATGTACTGGGTTCATGTGAGCAGATTTATTATCTTGACCTTTCACTCCAAATGCCCTGTCTTATTCTGTTATTATAAAAGTTAAACATACTTATTTATAAAGTGACAGGGAACAGATAACTCTGATGTGGCAACTTTATTAAAATCTCAGGGTTTGGATATAATTTGTGAGCCTGGCACTATTTTTAGCTCCTTTTAAAAACAATTCTATTCCCAGGTTAAGGTCATTTCATTGTTTCCTCTACCCTGTTTCCTGGAGGACTGAGTATAACCAAATTCTACTATATGTACATGTCCATGTAGAGTATGGACATATATGTGTTTAAGGGGAAGGTGAAGAAATGGACATATCAAACTACATCCTTTCTCTACTCAGAATATGGACTAAAAAACAGAACACCTGGGTAAGCAAAAAAAAAAAAAAAAAAAAAAAAGAGAGAGAGAGAGACAGCACAGTGTTATGCACATAGATGGACAATAAACCTATGCAGAATTAATAGATTAAAAATTGTATGTTACAATACTCAAAGGATCATGCAGACATCATTTTCTCTATCATCTATGAAGGACCTAGTTGTTCAAGCTGACACAGTTCTTCATTTGAGATTATAAATTCTGCCCGTACGTTTTTGAAACTAAATTACTTCTTTTTTTTTCTACATACTTCATACAAATAAAGGCCTGATAAGTCCCAAAGTTCTAGCATTGTACTCACCACGTAGCTGTATATTTTATAGAAGAGACATTAGTATATGTACACAAGATACACTAGAATTCTGATGTCTTTATGCTCAGGGAAATACCCAGTTGAATTTACTACTTGGTTTTTCACATTTTGTAGGGAAAGGAATTTTACATAACAGCTGGGGAAATCCAATAAGCTATATACATTAGGGATTTTTCATAGTCCCTTGAAAAATGCATTTAGTATAAATAAGCATGTTTTTCTATACTTCTGTCTAGATAGTGTTTTAAAGCTTTAAAGTAATAAAAACTGCATCTTGCTTTATAAACAGGGTTCGTAGTAGCTAAAAAAATCCCTTAAGACTAGATATTACCTTGATACTGTGCTTGTATCAGTGCAATTGCTCTTGAAAATTATTAAGTAATCAAACTTGGTTCCTTTCTTGTATCAGTGTTTAGAGGTAGGTTGAAGGACTGTTTGGAATACAAAAATTGGTTCAAGCTATTTGCTACAAACTATCTCTACAGCGTCATAACTGAATGCTTGATGTTTCCCAGACTCTGCTCAACTTAATGCCACAGAGAGTCTCTGACAGTTCATTTTACTCAAATTACTGCTGATGTATTTCTGTGAGTGTTCCCTTATAGTGGACAAGTGACATTCCATCCTTCTCAAATTATAACTATCTTCATTTGATTTGATCTTTTTATTGTCCATCTTCTCACTTTACCTCTTCTCACATCTTTAGTTTCTATAACCTTCAGAATACCCTATGGTCTTTCCATTAAAACAAATTAATATCATTTTTATTTGGAATATTTGACAATTGCTGGAAGACTTATAGTGTCATGGGGTGTTATAAAAGGGGTTAATAATTAGTACGTATTCCTATCCACTGGTGACCTTGTGGATGGTTAGATATTATTCTGTTAAGTCCATCCTTTTCAAGTGTATCCAGTTCAACTCAACAAGCCCCTTGAACAAATTTGTTACTGAGTTTCTCCCAAGAGAATACATGATTGAAAGTTTTAGAAACTTCACTGGACATTAGAAGATTGTAAAGGATCATCCTCATTTCTAGACTTTGACAATCTTAATAAGGTCTAAAGAAACACACTGAAGAAGCACAATGTTTTAGGGCTAGCTCATCTCCCCTGTAGTTTTTATTGATAAAGTAATTAGGGACAGTCCTAAATCATTGCAGTTATCATTAATCTTTTTTAGAGAAGCATCCTAGTCAGTTATCAAGCTCTTAAGAATTAAAAAAAAAAATCTTACAGCTACCCTTCCCTTTGCTATCCTTTACTGTTTTTCTAGGATTTTTTTTTTTAAATCCAAAAATTGTTGAAGTGGAACAGACACACAGTAATGCCATGTCAACATTTATTTATGGCCTGCCAGTTAAGATGGACAAAATAAAAAAGTAAAGGATTTTAAGAACAGTGCCTGCAAAGAATTCCACAGTGAGGTGGTACATCTCACTTGTCAAACTGGGACTAGAGACAGTACAATCTATATCTGTGATTATTTGCTTGGGTACACCGTCCATTTCCCCAGATCCTACATTAATCATTTTATTTCTACTTGCTTGACATGACATTCCAACTTCAGAATAGAAAATGCTGTTTTTATTTCTCTCTTGCATTTCGTGATTTCCCAGACTTTCTTAGATTTATTAGGTTCTACTTACTTTAAATATAACAAACCATATGTTATGAATGGCATGTATTGCAAAGGTCTGTAACATTATTCAGTCACTTAGAATTTGGAATAATTTTGCCTATGAAGATAATGCTATGAATGCACAGTAAATTTTTAGAGTTAAGGGTGAAATTGTACCTACCTCATGATGCGCCAAGACAGTAATTCTAAAGGTAACATTTCTTTCTGAAAACCCTCATTTATAATTTTCTCCCATGGGTGTAGGATTTTCTTAAGCAGATATTCAACCATCTGTTCATTAAGTCACCTTAAAAATACTGAACAAGGCAGTTGCTGGGTGGCTCAGTGGGTTAAAGCCTCTGCCTTAGGCTCAGGTCATGATCTTGGGGCCCTGGGATTGAGCCCCGCATCGGGCTCTCTGCTCAGCAGGGAGCCTGCTTCCTTTCCTCTCTCTCTGCCTGCCTCTCTGCCTACTTGTGATCTCTGTCAAATAAATAAATAAAACCTTTAAAAAAATACTGAACAAGCATATAATAAATGCCAGATGCTAGGGATTTAATAGTTCCAGAAATACTATTTCTGTTCTTTAAAAAGCATACGTATAGTCTAGCATGGGTAACAAAAAGTACTGGGCAATGACAATAGCTACTCAGCCCCTTTCACTGCAGCATAATGCACACATTGGTCAAGGGCAAGGCAGGAGGCAGGGAGATCAGCGTGCAGTTGTTAAAATAATTCAGGAGAGATACAGTGTTGACAGAGGAAATGAAAATCAATGAAAATGGTTACAAGAGATATTAGGGTAGGAAAGGAATCCAAGATAACACCCAAGATATTGCCATGGGCAACTGCAGGACAGTGGATTGGAGAGAATTTATAGTCCAACTACATTTTCATAATGGAAATCCTCTCTTTATTAGTAAGTAACTGAGCCCAAGACAACCAGTTCTCTGATTAGGGTGACCATTTAAAGTGAACTTTTCCTCAATGTTACCAAATTTTCCTAAAGATTTACTAATCCCTTGATTACTAGTCCCATTAATTTATGTAGCCAAGTATTAAAAGTATTAAAAGAGATTTATTCTTTTTTTTTTTTTTTAGATTTATTCTTGTTAGAACTCAGAGTTACCAGGTTGTGATCACTGCATTCGTTTCAATGTATTATCTTTTCTGTAAGGTAAGAAAAACCAAGCACTTATCACTCTCTTCACCTGCCCCAGGTGTTTGAACTTGTTCGTATTTATTAACTGCTCAAGCAATGGGGTTGCTCAGCTCAGTCATTGAAGCAATCAGTAGCCCCCCCATACCAAAAATATCAATAATTCGTGCATGAAAGAACTTCAAACTTAAAGATTTCACTGTCAGGTGTTTTTATGCATTGCTTTCTCCTTATCATTTATTACAAGTGGCCAAACTGAACACGTGGCATTTAATACTAAATTATAATAGCCTACTTACTAAATAACTTTTCAGATAAATGGTTCATAACTCTCTTTGGGTGCAAACTTCTTCTTTTCAGAATTTCTGGCAGTCTAGGGTATCTTGGGAAATAAATATCTATTTATTTTTCCTGCTCAAATTTGCATGGGCTCAACTGCAAACTTTCATAGAAGATTGGGTCCACTTTTTTTTTTTTTTAAACTTTACTTTCATAAAAGATTGGGTGCATGGTTTTTGGTTTTCCAACATTCTCTCCTGTAAAGTTGACTTATAGTGCAAATTCCACAGCTATACTTTGTTTAATACTCCAGATGCCTCAATCTGTTTCATTTGGGGTGTTATTCTTTTAGCAATATATTCCTATCTTTCTCCTTGACGAGTCTGAATGACATTCACTCCCTTGCAGATTTGACACATGACTTGTTCAAACATACAATTCCTTCACTTCTAGCACTTTTCTCCTCTCTGGCTGTCACTCTAATCCTTTTAGCCCTTTGGAATATATTTCCTTTGTTCATTTTCATATTTTTCCTTTGGCTAAGGAAAATGATTTGCTGAATTTGTTTATCCAATGCAGTGTAATTTGACATAGTATTGTGTGTTTCTAACATTTATCCTTTTATTAATGTTGTTCCCTTGTTATTTTATTTGTAATTTGTATTTTCTTGACAGTTCTTTCAAAGAAGACCACTTTCCCTTCATTTATTACTTTTTTCAACACTTGTCTATTTAAACTAGCGTCTAAGATTCTGAAGGAGAAACTTATTATTTTTGTTAATAATAAAAACTTAACAAACTGATTTTCTTGAATTCTTCCAATAAAAAAATAATAGTTTAGAAGAAATAACTGTTCATTCTCTCTCTTTTAAAGAAAAGATTCAGTTTGAATAATGAAACTTTTTATGTAGGGAGTACATTAAAAGCACTTTTAGTCATTGCTTTTCGACAGCAATGACAACAACAACAATGTATTTTTAACTGTCTGAGATTGCTGAGGTTAGAAGGAAGGATGATTTAAATATGGTTAGGAATTGATGACAGTTGGGAAATGAGCCATCAATGTTAGCAGAAGCCTTCCCCTGATCCCCGGTGTTTGTTACTGCCCACGTTTAAATAAACAAGCCTGTCTATTTTGATCTTGTATAGTACAGGGGAAAAAAAAACCCAAGTCTAATTAAGGGTTTAATTTATGTGTGGTTACGTTTGTCAGTCCATGTTTACTGTATCTCAGATCACAGATATTGTCTTGCTATTATTAAAGTTAACTTGATTAGTGAGTCCATCATGGTCATTAGGTCACAATTTTGTATGATCTACATATCTTACATAGCGTGGTCTCAATAACCACTATCTAAAACCAAGGAAAGCCCATTTTTAAAAAATTTATTTTTTATTTATTTACAGCATAACAGTATTCATTATTTTTGCACCACACCCAGTGCTCCATGCAATCCGTGCCCTCTATAATACCCATCACCTAGAAAGCCCATTTTTTACTAAGGGTTGCTTCATCTTCATAAAGGAAATCATGTAACAATATATTATAGACATCAATTAGTAATATCTTTCTCTGTGTCCAGAATGATACTGAAACTATAACATGAAGATAGCACTGAACCTAGCTTGAGAGTCTCTGATTCACCCTGCACTAACTATCCAACTTGAAACAGTATAACAAACTTACTGGAATTACTGTTTTTCATAAAGGATAGTTGCCCTTTCCACCACGAAGGTTTTTGTGTGTGTGTGTGTGTGTGTGTGTGTGTGTGTGTGTGTTTTGTTTGTTTTCTTAAATAGCATATAAGACAATGTAAATGAAAAACCTATAAACATGAGTTTGTATTTATCCCAATACCCCTTCTCCAAGATAACCCGTCACTCAAATATGATAGGTATTGCTTTTCCTAAACAATTTATTACTTAGTCCACTTCAAGCACTGGTTTTAGATTTTCTTCTTTCTTTGAAACTGGGAACCATTGTTCACCCATATTAGTAAGAAAGATTCAATAAGAGAATTGTCCTGACATCTTCTATATACTTATAAACTGTGTGCTTTCTCAGTATTCATGTCTTCTGTTTTGAAAGAGGCAATTTCCATTCCAACCACCCCATTCCCACCTCATCCCCTATGTAGACTAAATACTTCAGACTGTGCTATGTAGTGGAATTCTGGAATTAGGTTTAGAGATGGGTATTCCTTTTCAATTACCTAAAGATGATGTCCTCAGTGGTATTTTCAAGAGTGACTGTTTCTGATGTGTTCAAATCTTATGATAAATAAAAATCTCTGTTAGTTGGAGAAAATGGTCTGTCCCGAGGAATAGCGAATTTGACTTTGCCCAGATAAGACTTCTCTCCAGGGAACTGGTGGGGAGCTCTAAATTGTAGTCTAGTTTTTAACTTCTCTTTTCACTTTGCATACTTTTTTATTTTTTCTTATTGCCCATCTTTAGTGATTAAAAAAAAAACCTCATTGGCACATCTACAAGTAGGGAAGAACTTATGAAATTTAATGAAGATCATATGGTCCACAGCATCAGTGGTTATATTAAACTAACAATTGCTTTGGCATGAGTACCAATGAGATAGGATTCTAGCAACAAGTTCGTGTACACAGTAGCATCACAACGGAATGTCAAATGCTTACTAGTAACTTTAAGAAAAGTTCATCCCTGGAAGAAGCTGTAAGAAATACATACTATTATAAAAACAATTGTAGCATTCCCATACTCATTATAGGAAGAAGCCACTTAAAAACTATTCTTGGCTTTACCTCAAATTATGTGAACAAGAATTCTCAGAAATGTATATTTTAGAGTAGGTTTCTGCATTTTCAAACAAGATTTTATAATATGTAGAGCAGATAAAAGTGCAGCTGGTCTAGTTGAAGTAGAAGTAGGAACCTCTGATACCTTCTACATCATCTACTGATATCTCACCAGGGCATGCCAAGGGTGTTGTAACAATTTGAAAGTCCCAAAGAGCAAGGAACACTTCCAACTCCTGAGAGCCCAAATCACTAAGAGAAAAGAAACAATAATCTCACTAAATAAGGTTTTTAAATTTTGTTTTGTTATTATTGTCTTAATACTTTGAGCAGAAGTTTCAGTATATCAATGAATTGAATGAAGTGGCCTTTCTGGTACAATTCTTCAAAATCCAAGAACCATGAAATTTTAATATACTACAGTTTACTAAATATATATTGGACACTTATCCAAATAAATCATTCTGGTTGGAAAAGATCCACAGAAGATCCCCAAATAAAGAAACCTAAGCCCTGTGCTCAAGGAACTTCATTATTCTAGAAGATTAAAGGAACTAGTAACAGTAATCAAGGGATAACATTTTTCTTGATTTCCTAATTAGAATTTCCCAGTTATTGTTGTCCTCTGTCGATATCAATTCACATTTTTTTTTCCTTAAGATAGTTATACCAAGGAAAATGTTACAAAATTTTCCATCTCTCTAGGAAAAAAGACCAGTTTTTCTGAAGGTGCCCATTCATTCATGGGCCTCCATTACAGTTGGTACTGTCTACACCTGTGTTTTTTGAAGACCTGGAGGAAGCCTTCTCATACACACACAAGAGAGAATAGAAGATCCTGGTATATCATCCATGGATTCTAGCTCATATGAACCTTCCTGAATTTTTTATGTTTTATGTTAAATTTATATTTGTAGTAAAAATGAAGTTTGTATTAGTTTTTATCAGCAAGATAGAATAGTTCTTAAAAAGCACTCTTTTATTTATTTATTTATTTATTTATTTTGCTAAATTCCAGCTTATAGATGCTTGCTTTTAGAGACTGTCATGTCATCAGTCTATGAAATACATTTTTTCATTCATTTTATCTTAGTCTATATTGATCTAGTAGTGGCACACAGGCATTCAACTGGTCATATTTTCCACACAATTTAACCATAGGCTTTTATTGCTTGTTTTCTTAGTACATTATGTGGGTTTGCTTTCAGATCTTTTAAGAAATAGATTTTATTTTGCATATGTCTGTAGGTAATGAAGTGAGGTGGGCCTATGCTTGGCAAATACAGAAATAGGACAGGATGATAAATTTTCCCCCAGCTAACCCATCTTTTATAGCAAGGTGTTATAGTTCAGTCTACCCTCTAATTCCCCTGTGCTATGGACAATTTGCATGTATTAAATGATCCTTATCATTTCCTATAATTAGGAAGTTGCCACACAGTTGAGGAGATTTTTGAAGTAACATATGGCTAATTGATGTCCTATTGGTAAGTTCCACCTAGATAATAAAGAAATGAAGGATGTGAATTGTGTGCCATAGGTTGAATTCACCCCATTTTTACTCTGCTTTGTAAGTTTAAGTTCTTGAATGGGTTTTTTTTTTTTCCCAGCATATATGTCCATACTGCATACAAGGGTAAACTGAATTGGGAAACTGTATCCCAATTCAGTTCATATATATATATATATATATATATACAAACACACACACACAGAAATTCCAGGGGCATTGTAATCTTACATTATTCAAAGGAGTAGAATAACCTCCCCATCAAACAAACAAGAACTATAAAATATTAAGGATCAATACACATTCTTGGCCTATTAAGATTATCACAAATTTCAGAAAGACAATTTAATAAATTTTATAAATTTTAAATGAAAAATAATTGGTAATAAGTCAATGTGAATGATGAGGAATGTAAGTTATACCTTGACTTACATGATGAATGTGCACAAAATCCCATTTGTCCAAACAGATACCATGCGCTCACCTATAAGTCTTCGTGAGCATTAATAAAGTGGATGGTGGACATTAGCTATACACACTGGCCAATGAGTAGAATATGCTCTCTAGGTCACCACTGATAATCCCATACAGCAGAAATGCAACCCACAGTGCCATTATGGAAAGAAGGAAACAAATTACTTGTGAGTGTGCTTTGCAGGACACTTTAGGGAATGCTTTTGCACGACCCCTCCTACACGCAGATATAGCAGCATTCACCAAGGAGCAAAAAAATGTTTTATGTAGTCAGAAGGCCATACTGCAGTCAACTCCTATGTATATAGGTATAAAAATATATATTCAATTAGTTTGCCCATATCTCTATGTACATATATCTACTTATTCAAATAGATGTCTGTATCTATAAACTACAATAAAGATGACAGATGCAAGAATTGTTCAGTTATTCACTGAGCCAATTCCAACCATAAAGCTAAACCTCTTTAAAAGAAAAATTTACTCTATCAAAGCACACAGACTTCATCTTAAAGTTTACAGTTTTTCAAAGATTTTATTTATTTGAGAGAGAGAGAGAAGGAACATGAGCAGGGGGAGGGTCAGAGGGAGAGGGGAAAAACAGACTCCCTGTTGAGCAGGGAGACCAACGTAGGGCTTGATCCCATGACTCAGAGATCATGACCAGAGCTGAAGGCAGATGCTTAACTCACTGAGGCACCTAGGCACCCTGTAGGTGGTTTTGGGTTTTTCCCCCTAAAAGTTTTATTTGAACAGTATAACTTCCATTCTATGGAAAGGACAGTTTATTCCATTCAAGGGCATTACTCACTGTGCAGAGAGCATTTTAGGCACACGATGTGGTAACACAGTAGCCTTTATAAAGAACATAGCAAGGCTTTATAAATGATACCCCTCTAGTTTTGATGAATATGCTTTTCATAGAAAACAACCTAGTTGTAATGTAAAAGCAAAAAAAATTTAAAGGCAATACTTTTTTCCCTTTTTTCTAAGAGCGATGTGGTTTAAAGTCTTGTCTGCTTTCATTTCTGCATAAAAAGTCTCTGAAAAGGAGCGAAGCATAGGACTCCGGGACCATGCTGACTTGTTCATGGAAGTCCCGCTGCTGCAGCTCTGACCTCAGCCCTGCGATAGACTCCCTCCCCTCCCCCTTCCCAGGTTCAATGATCTCACCAGCTGTCTCAGATCCTTCTGAAACCAGCCCTCTATCCTCTGTCACTTTTCAGCAGCTGATAGGCTGCACATATCCAGCAGATGTGCTGCACAAAGGAAATTAAGGTCAGCAGCAATAAGAATTCCAAAATTAAACTTTCCAACCCCTGGATGAACAATGCTCAGACATTCCTGGATGGTTTCCTGCATTTAACTTCACTATCATTGACCTTCAATCCTTACTTTTCGCTCAGACATTTTTAATATTATTTTTTCAGGTCAGCTTAGAATTCTACACAGGTCTTCCAAGATGAGATTTCAAATATATGTATACACACTCCAAATACTCAATTCAGTTTAATCACTTCAGTCCACTCCTTGTTTCCACGTTAAGACTGTGGCTAAGAATTCATTAAACGTACCCGTGGGACATTGCTAATGCTCACGCACGTTCCTCTGTATTCATCTTATCCTACTTCCTGGCAAGCTTAGCAGCCAAAATGTTTGAGATACTGTAAGGGGAGAATTCTAATTCTTTCCTTCTAGGCACCTGGACTACTTACAAAGCACTCCACAACAACAAAGCCTCTCTCGCCTGTACTTTCTCTTTCCAGGGTTACTCCTATCTCCTCTCAGCATTCTTAAGTATCCTGGGTCTGAGGCAGCTCTGACTCAGTGCTCCTGGTTCCTCTACTAGTTAGACCCTCTTCAGTATGAGCTTCCATCTGCTCAGGAGCCCAGGAGTGAACCCACAGCCTTCATGACCATCCCCCACCCCCAGAAGCTTCTCCCTGACTGAGACCTTCTGGGATGTTGGGCATTGCTCATCAAATTTAGAATATAAATTGTGTATCTTCATGTCTTTTAACTTTATTAATCCCTCTTCCTCCTTGGAATACAGGAAATATGTCTGGGCTTTTCATGTGACAGTGACCCAGTGAGTACTGTTTCCATCCTCAGTCACTGACTAATTGGGACCTTTAACCTCCTCCTATTAATGCACCATGTGAACTTAAGACATTGTGCTTAAGCTTTAGTCAAGACTGGAGTACCCTTAGAGTTACTGTGATCTTTGACAGAATGTATTAGAACAAGTTCAAAGCTACAGCAAACAAAACCAAAATCTAGTGGCACAAAGCGATGAAGTGTGTTTCTTGCTCAGATAACAGTCTCCTGCAGGTGTCTGGCAGGCAGCTTTCTTTGTGGCAATTCCGGACTTGGGCTCCCTTCTTTCTGCCAGCTTCTCATTGCCTAGGGCTCTGAGGTCCACAGCTGAATGCAGACATTCAGCAGATACGGGAGAGACTTTGCATGAGGTTGTTATGGGTTAGGTACTGAATCTTCCTACACCAAATGGGCTGAACCCCATCACCAGGCACTACCTTGTTATACTAGGCTCTTTCAAATATACCCATGTGATGCACTCAGAAAAAATACGGAATGGGTTTTGTTGATCCATTACTGTCCCAATCACACAAAGTGACCACCATGGTCAGACCTGTGGGATCCCTCCTGTGTTGCTGGCAGCAGGAAGGCAGGCAGGCAGAAGCTTCTCTTTCACACATCAGAACTATAAATGTTAAGATTTAAAGTTAGAAAGAACAGAAAAATTAAAGACAGGTTGTTGTTTATTATTGTAACGTGGTAAGAAGAATTAAATGCATTCTTTTTCTTATTCTCTTATTTTCTTTTCTTTCATTTATTTGTCAGAGAGAGAGAGAGAGCAAGCGAGCACACAAGCAGGGAGAAGGGCAGGCAGAGGAAGAAGCAGCCTCCCTGTTTAGCAAGGTGCCTGATGCAGGACTGGATCCCAGGACCTCAGGATCATGACCTGAGCTGAAGGTAGATGCTTAACTGACTGAGCCACCCAGGTGTCCCAAATGCATTCTTTGTAATAAATAGTCCCAGGGTGGAGAAAGGGTGTAGCGCATTTCAGCTTCATCATTCAGTGTGAAAAAAATGAAAAGGATTACTCTGAATTTCCATTAATTTTTAGCAGTAGGGTTGGGAATAAGGTCATTATGTTTCTTTGGATGTCTGAGAACATCTCAATTTAACATTTTAAATATACTAGAGTTTCCCCCAGCATCAGAAGCTACCTCTAGAACAAAGATCTGAAGTTCATAGCAAATATTGCCTTCCTTATTGTAGTAATAATCTGAAAGTCTCTTCAACAACAGGAATTACAACAATAGGAATTACAAATTTGTCCTTTTGTATTGTTATCTACATTGACTCAGTTTTCCAACAACAGGAATTACAAATTTGTCCTTTTGCATTGTTATCTACATTGACTCAGTTTTCTTTTATTGTTTTGCTGTCTTGCATAATTTTCTTTTAAATCCATATTTGATAGTAAAAAAGAAAGTTTAATACTAGCACATTGACTTCATTTACCTTTAAAAAATATTTTTACCAATGTTGAATTATTTGACCCTTTCCTAGAAACGTCCTAAAGTGGAAGTTATTATTTCTAGCTTTCAGATAATAAAATTGAGGCTTAAAGAATGACATGGACTTCTCTAAAGTCCCATGTGGTTCAGAGCACAGCTTTCAGAATCAGGACTCAAACTTAGGGGTCATAATTAGCCTTTCTGCCTCTAAATCCTATGCTTAAAAGATACTTTATTGGGGCACCTGGTGGCTCAGCTGGTTAAGCATCTGTCTGACTCTTGATTTTGGCCTACATCATGATTTCGGGGTCATTAGATCAAGCCCTATGAGCCTCATTTTGGGCTCTGTGCTGGGCATACAGCCTGCTTAAGATCTTCTCTCTCCCCTTCTCTCTTTGCCTCTCCCCCATTTGTTCATGAGCGTGCTCTCTCTCTCTCTCTCTGGTTCTCAAAAAAAAAAAAAAAAAAAGATATTTTATTAACAGGGGTATTTGAAGCCATTAAACCTATCCAAAAGTGTTAATATAGAAAGAGCATTGTGAATTCACTGACGAAAACAAATGTTAATATCTTTGTTTAGATAATATTAAAAAGATCCACTCTTATACTCTCTGGAAAATAAAGACAAAATATCTGATTGTGGGAGGACTCATGTACTGTGACTTAGTAAAATATTCTTTTTGAAATAAGATATAGTGAAAATGGTAAATAAATATGAATCCTTCAACTGGTAAAATGATTTTTTCTGGCATATCAATATTCTACTGAAATATATATATGTGTATATATATATATATATATATATATATATATATATATATATGTGTGTGTGTGTGTGTGTATATATTTATGCTTTCTAGAATAGTAATCATTATAAATAGCTAGGAGTAAAAATAATTGCTATCAATAAACAGGTATTTTATATGCACCAAATATTATTTTCTTTAATTTATAGAAAAGAAAACTGAGGATTGAGAGGTTCATGAACTTGACCTAGTATCAAGCAGAGATAAACCCATATCTGTCTGATTCCAAAGCCAAAAGTCTGATATTTTATAAATAATATCAATGTATCCACAGTATTGAATTCTATGCAAAATCTATAAATAAGGGCAGAGAAATGGCTTCAATTTCTGTCAATATTAGATCTTTTGAAAATACAAGACACTAAATATAAAATACTAGTTTTTACATAATACTTTACGTAGTAACATGATCAAGAATAGAATCCTGCAGAGATATAACATAGTGGGAGGTGCTATAGCTGACCCATGCTGGTGGAGAGGAGAGATCCAGCATCAGATTACTGAGAGAGGGACACAGCTATGATCATGAAGGACTTTCCAAATTTATTTACAGGAGGAAGAGAGGCAGGCAAAGCGCCGAGATGACAGGATTTAGGATCATGCCATACTTGGGTGTCTTTGAGAATGGCCATCCATGAGAACTCTATCTGCTGGTTCTGAGATCCCACACTCAGGTCTGAGATACACAGACGAGACTCCAGACTCTAGCAGATGTAGCAGAACACACTGATAAAATTCAGAGGGACTTTCAGTCCTGGAGGAAGAGGGAAGATTACCGGAACAGGAATTAGATGCTGAGACCAAGAGAGTGGACTACTTTCCAGAACTAAGGAAGGACTCAGGACAAAAGCAGCTTGCCAGAGTTGGGTGAATGACTGAGGAATGTCTAGGGCAAAGGCAATTTCCTTCTGCATGCTTCAGCTGTTGTATTAGAGAAATTGAAGTACCTCTTCATGAGAGTATGTTCACCTCCAGATCTGAGAATAGGCCTCACGTGCTCACAGGATTTGAATGGATGAAGAAAGGGAACGTATCAGGAAATAGAGGAGATCTTGACCTATGTCATATTATGTCAAGGGTTATTTTTTTCAAGTTTTATTTAAATTCTATGTCGCGGCCAGTGTGACAAATTGACCAGGAAATGTGAGGGTTAAGAGGATGGTGAAAAGAAATTAAGAGACAAAGAGAAGGGGGTAGGAAGGACACTGAGGAGGATGGATGTCCAACAGTGCCGATTTTATTCCACATCTTACAAGCATTTATAAGGCAGATCACAATAGAAGGAGTAATTCATCAGTACCTAGTCAGATGACCGCAAGTTCCTATAACAAGTTTACATTAACTATAAGCAAACCTCGTGATGCCAGGTAGTTTCGGCTAAAGCCATTAGCAAGACAGTCAACCAGGGAGTGGGTTATGGGAGGTACAGGAACAACAAGGACCAGCTAAGAACTCATGACCCTGACCACATTGTTCCCTTCTGTAGGGAGAGTGTGTGGGAAATCACGTAGGCAAGCGCACGACACATAGCACAGACCCTTTTCTCAGTGTTACTCAACTTCCCCGTCCTTAACCTTGTCAAGGTATCTGGACTTTGAAGGAGACACAAGTCAGGGCTTGGTTTGATCCCCGAATCCAACCGTGTCGTGACCTCCAACAATTCTAGTTCGTTAATATATAGTGTAATATTAGTTTCAGGTGTAGAATTTAGTGATTCAACATTTACATACAACACATGGTGCTGATGATAAGTGCCCTCCTTAATCCCCATCTTCTAGTTCACCCATCCCCCTACCCACCTTCCCTCTGTAACCAGCACTTTGTTCTTTATAGTTAAAACTATGTTTCTTGATTTGCCTCTCTTTTTTTCCCTCAATGTTCATTTATGTTATTTCTTAAATTCCACATATGAGTGAAATGTCAAGGGTTATTTTTGAAATCAGGTTGATCAGAAACTTGTGATGAGTAAACATGACATTATACTTAAAATATTACTGTGTGAATATGCAATAAAATCTTGCTTGAGTGAATCAAACTTAAATATTTTCAAACAAAAATGATCATAAAACAGTGCTTTAAAATAAACCCTGTAATTCTTCCTGTTTCCAAATGAAAAAAGAGAAAATAAGGAAGGCCTCATCCACAAAAATGTGCAGAAGCCTTATCCTCCATAACTATGTAGTATGCAGGGACAATTTGTTTAAAATAAGTCTTTTAAAAGGTAGATTTTGTTATTATTTAGGTATGGTGAAGCCAACAGATGAAGATACAATTGTCATTGAAAAGATAGTTTGTTATAGTCACAGATCCCAAGAAGCATGCTATGGGGGGGGGGGTGGGGAGGACACAGGAAAGCATCAGGTTTGATCAGGAAGCAGAGGCAATTAGGGGAAAATATGGGCAAAAACTGTGGTTTTTGCAAGACGGGATGGGAAAGGCAGGGTAATTTGATTTAGAATTGGGTAGTTTTAATAATTTCATCAGACTGTCCCTGGTTTTCTGCTATCAGGCCCTAGAGAAAGCAGGGAAGTGGAATAGTGGTCTAAGTGCAAGAGATTGATAAAGGATTTAGTTCAAGGTATGGGCTCTGGACTGGTTGCTTGCATATGAAAAGCACACTTGCAGGCAAGACCTTTACTGGTCCTAGAAAATGGCGAGTCCTGGGAGAGGCAGTGCCTCTAGGTTCAACAAAACCCCCAGAGGTCAAAGCATCAAAAATACATAATGGAAAGACATGATGAATATAATCACCTGAGAATCTTGATGGCCTATAAGTTTTCTAAAATCACTTCTGAGCCAAGAGATCTATCCACATCACCATCTTGTGTAGAGATTACAATCTGCCCCCATTTCTTCTTCTTTTGGTTAACAATTTTTCACTTGGAAGCTCTCTCCTGTGATACTGAGAGTGGGAGCCAGTTCTACCACTTCTTGCAGCCCACTCTTCTCTTGAAACAGGTAAATAGATTTTCTAAAATATTGTCCTTTTCCTGATTGCCAGAAATAGAAGCAAACAAATAACGGCAAGTTATGAGTTCACTAGAAACCTTAAAAACATTTCTCTAATCACTATTGCTGGACTTTATAGGGTTGAGGTTAAAGATAGACCTCATCTTTCTCAGCAACTTTTCCTGATCTCTCTCTTAGTGCTTCTTCTGTATATCAGCCTTGTTGAGATCTTCTAACTTCCATTTTATCCCAGGGTGACTCTTCCAGATTTTTTTCCCCTCAAACTTCCACCTAGTTGGGTTTAAGGAAGCCTCTTTAGGGAGTGAGGGAAAGGTAAGCTGTCACTACTGGGGGATAGATTTCTTTCATATATGAGTCAAAGATGTTTATTTGTGGTCCAGAGATATTAGTAAATTCATTTTCTACCTCAATAGCTTATGTATTATGTATTATAGGAGTATTCTTAGAACTTGGGATCCATGTCTTGTCTTTCAATGTAAATGCATGTCACTTATTTCCATGGTTAACCCTCAGGAGACTCTGGACATGAACTATTTCTGGCCAGAGGTGTGGCTCTTTCGGCTCCACTGAAAGCTTCAAAAGGACCAAGCAGGGCTTCTAGAATGATCTTGCAAGCTGTAGGCAGGGGCTAGAGATGCTTCCGAGGAACACCAAAACAACACTTCCCTACTGGTAAGAGAAGCAAAAAAGCATTCTAGGAGCTGTGAACACATGAATTTGGTTTCTGGGGCATTTCTGGTATATCATAGAAGTCAACCAGCTGCCCAATAGACTGGGAGTTCTAGGCCTCAAGGAATGATCAATAAGATATTGTCTGAAAGCCCAAGTTTAAGAAACCATTAATTAAGCAGACATTAATTATCTCCTCTTCATCTTTATATCCCCAGTACTTAGATGATGGCTGATGCATCCTGACATAGTCTGGATGAATTAAAATGCATTTGATTAGCACAGCCAAGTGCTAAGCAAATTGAGGGATTTCAACAATACTGAATCTGACTCCTACGCAGGCTCATATTTATATATCCCACTCTAAAATATTAGTGATATTAGGGAAAAAAAGAAGAGTCCTGCTTGGGGGATCTGTGACTGAAGATAGGTATAGAATGATCTGAAGAAATGATTCAACAGACTATTTCTCCTGCAGAGGGCAAGGCCTTTGCTAAAGCAAGACTGCTGTCCCCACAGAATACCCATTCCTACAGTTTTCTTCATAGGCATTCCAAAATATACCACTTGCATAATTAATAGATGCTCAATAACCAATATTTCATCCATCAAAAGGTTGACCCTTTCAAGTAAACTATATCATTGGGGACCCACGGATAGTTTCCATTTTATTGCGTCATGTGCTATTCAGATGTTTGAAAGGGAGGGAGTGAGAGTAGTGCTGAGATGGGGTTTAGAAACAAATAATGCAGTAAATAATAATTTTTTGGCCCTAGCTCAAATCCTATGCCTTTTCTTACTCTAATTCTTAGAGAGTTTTCTATGGTCTAAAATATGAGAATGTTTTTTCTTAGCAGTTAATTATTTTATTCATAAGAATTGTTCATTTCTTAGTTATCTGGATCAAGGACAGTGTTCTATTCTGTTTGGCAAAGGGCTCTCTTCCATCTCCCATAAACATACACAATCCCACCACCACAAATCCTATGGGTGCATTGCTATCATTCTCCTTCCTCTCCTTCTCCTGCCCCACAACACAGACACCTCACATTCCTCACACACTCCTTCAACTGTATGCAATTTCCTAGTGGAGAAGCCAATGCTGACTGACTGTTTGAGTTGCCTAGAGTTTCTACTGAATATACTATTTTACTGCCACATTTTGTTGCAAAATTTATAATTCAGCTAATTCAAATGATTATTTTCCTGTAAACAACAATCCTATACTGTCCAGCTGGAATCAACTCTATCTTATTCTTATTTTGTTTAAGAAATAATCCCCTGAAATTTTTTTTTTTGAAGTACATTGGGCTTGAACTTATGACCCTGTGATCTAGACCTGAGCTGAGATCAAGAGTCTGATGCTCAATCCACTGAACCACCCAGGTGTCCCTCCCCTGACTTTAATTAAATAAGATACCTATAATGGGGCAATGTATTCAAGTCTGCAAGGCTATAAGTTTCAGAGGCAGCAAGGTAACCCCATGTACAAGCAAAAACAAGGTGGGATTCTACAGTGAGGTGACACCAGGCAGTCAGGGGCTAGTACATGAGAGCATGCCTGTGGGGGACAAAGTGGAGAGAGAGAGAGAGTAAGAGAGTGTGTGTGTGTGTGTGTGTGTGTGTGTGTGTGTTGGGGGAGTGGAGACTAGGTAAGAGAAGACTTGGACTCTGGAACCAGTCTGACTAGGTTTAAATCACAACTTTGTCATTTACTATGTCATTCTGGCCTAAACAAAGACAACATAGTAACTGCCTCCTAAGGCTGGTGTCAGGATTACATGAGTTAGTACATGAAAAGCACTTACAACATTGCCTGGAAATGGTGAGCAGTCAATACCTGTCAACCACTGCTACAAGTACACCAATCACAAGAATGCTATGTGTCAAATGCAAGTTTCATCTTTTCCAGTAGTAAGCTAGTTCACCCACAATTTGAAGTATGAATTATAAAGGATGAAGAAATTGAGATTAAAACTAAGAGTTACTAAAAAAAGAGTTTCTGTAAACTCTTAGAAAGGGCTGGCAATGTGTAGGCAAGATTTTTGGATAAGCTAGTCAGTTTGCCCAGCATCTCCAAACCTCTATCTATTTGAGTGTGCACAAGATGACAGTGTAAAATTCCCAATAATCTCACAATAAATTAATTCTATCAAGCATCCAAATACTTCAGGAAGATAAAATATCCAAAGAATTACATGGAAATACCTAAAATTTGTGTCATTAGTTTTTATCACTACATGATTAATGATAAATTCATTTAGAGAAGAAGAAGAAGTAGTGGCTATTTAAAGATACACAATGTACAGAACAAAACATATTAACAAATTTGTATATAGAGGCACATTAGAAAATGTGAATGCAATTATGAAAAATAATTTCATTTTACTATTTTTTTAAAATATTTTATTTTTTTTTATTTGACAGAGATCACAAGTAGGTAGAGAGGCAGGCAGAGAGAGAGGAAGGGAAGCAACGCAGGCTCCCCACTGAGCAGAGAGCCTGATGCGGGGCTCAATCCCAGGACCCTGGGATCATGACCTGAGCTGAAGGCAGAGGCTTTAACCCACTGAGCCACCCAGGTTCACGTCAGTTTACTATTTTTAATTTAGTTTGTGGTTAATTCTATTTGCATAATAAAATTCTACCAGCATTATACATGACTTATGAATTCACAATATCTTTTTAGCAGCAGTGCTTGAAATGTGTGGGTGGAGCAATGTTGAAAAATGGGCTCTATAAGAAGAATAATGACAGGCCTTACCCTTTTTTCATAAGCAATATTTCAAATTTATCATATAAAGTAGGCTCCTGCAAACATGACAAAAATCCAGGAGGAAGAATAAAGGATTTACTCCCAACAATAAGCAGAATTAAAATAGAATTAGAAAACATTCAGGCTTTGCAGATATACTATATAATCAAATTCATATTGATCCAATATTGAAAAAAAAGATGACTTCCAAGGTTTTTCTAGACTCTTCCCACAGCCAGATATAGCCATTTCACTCAGGTAATTTTGCATCATGTGCTCAGCTATAGGGCTGTCGACTCAGAAAACCACCATTTCTATAATGGTAAATGTCCTTTGGGAGCATGGATCTCATTTGCCTTCTGCTGGTCAGCTCTCCTGTCATTTAACCCCAAACTGCACCGCATGGTTAGAGCAAGGGGATCTGTGCCACCAGAACTGTTCGTGGCAGTGGGGGAAATGCAGCCTTGTGCCAGATGACATGGCACTCACACTTCATCCTTTAGTTGTCAAAGCCAGGTAAAAAGGGAGAAAGGGATTGCCTGCATGGACTTTATAGAGATACTGTCTTTTCTGAGTCTTTAGTTACTCATGGGAAAACACTGAGCCGTGGAAGATACAAGCTATCTTTATAGCTAATCCTTTCATCCTGAAGGATACCCCAGCACTATGTTTTTCTCCTTTTGTTCTCAACTGAGAAAGGGTCGATAGTGGGATGTCCCTCAGTTAGGATTTGTCTGATGTTTTTCTCTTGATGATACTGGGCCATAGGTTTTGGAAAGAAGACCGCAGAGGTAAAGTGCTGTGGTCACCATATCATATCATATGCACACACTATCAACAGAATTCATTCCACCGATGTTAACTTTAACCACCTGGGTCGGGTGTTTGTCAGCGCCATTACTCTCCTCACCCCTTTCCATACAGTACTCTTTGGAAGGAAGTCACTATGCAGAACCCACATTTAAAAAGTGGGGAGTTATGTTCCATCTCTTTGGGGTGTGGATTATCTACACAAATTAATTAAAAGTATTCTGCACAGGAGATCTGTCTATTCTCCCCCCATTTTATTGATGTATATATTCATTCATTCATTCATTCATTCAACCAATCATTCAATAATATCAATATGGACTCATGGATATCTATTTTATACTTGAGATTATAAACCAAGATTATTTTGTTGCTCAAATTGTTTCAGCCTCAGTCATTGGGAACTCTTTCAGTTGCCTGACCATTACTCCTCAAAAAGCCAAAGCCATCAGAAGCTAGGAAAGTCTGAGAAACTATCACAACCTACAGAAGTGTAAGGAAACATAATGGCTAAATGTAATGTGGTATCCTGAACCATAAAAACTAAGAGAATTAAACACACACACACACACACACAGCTAAGGAATTAAAAAAAAAAATCACAGCTGATGCAATTCGTGAAAAGTATAGACTTTGGTTAATAATAATGAATCAGTAATTTTTCATTAATTGTGACAAATGTAACATAATAATGTAAGATACTAATAATAGGAGAATAAACTGTTGGGGATGGATAGTCATATGCAAAAAAGTGAAATTGGACCCCTTATTTCACATTATACACAAAAATCAACTTGAAATAAATTAAAGATTTGCTCAGAACCAGAAAGAAACTCTTAGAAGAAAACGTAGCAGGTAAGCTCCTTTATGTTGATCTTGACAATGGTTTTGTGGGTCTGACATCAAAAACAAAGACAACAAAGCAAAAATAAACACACTAAAAGGCTTCTGCACTGCAAAGGAAACCATCAACAAAATGAAGGGCAACCTATGAAATGGGAGAAAATATTTGCAAACCAAATATCCTATAAATAATTTATATCCAAAATATACAAGGAGCTCATAGGAGTCACTAGCAAAAAGGCAAATAACCCAGTTATAAAAAAACATTTTCCCTAAGAAGGTGTGTAATTGACCAAAAGGTGTATGAAAAGGTACTCTAGGGGCACCTGGGTGGCTCAGTGGATTAAGCCGCTGCCTTCGGCTCAGGTCATGATCTCAGGGTCCTGGGATCGGGTCCCGCATCGAGCTCTCTGCTCGGCAGGGAGCTTGCTTCCCTCTCTCTCTCTCTCTGGCTGCCTCTCTGTCTACTTGTGATTTCTCTCTGTCAAATAAATAAATCTTTAAAAAAAAAAAAAAGAAAAGAAAAGGTACTCTATATTGCTAATCATCAGGGAAATACAGATCAAAACCACAATGAGACTCACCTTGCCCCCGTTAGCTTGTCCATTACTAAAAAGACAACAGGTAACAAATGCAGGCAAGGATGTGGAGAAGAGGGAACACTTGTGCACTGTTTCTCTTTGGTGGGAAGATAAACAGGCACAGCCATTATATAAAACAGTATGGAGTTTCCTTAAGGAATTAAAAATAGAACTGCCATATGATCCAGCAGTCTCACCTCTGGGTATATATCCAAAGGAAACGAAATCCGGATCTCAAAGGAAAATCTGTACTTCACATTAGCCAATGTACGGAAACAACCTGTTGATGGATGAATGGATAAAGAGGGGCACCTGGGTGGCTCAGTGGGTTAAAGCCTCTGCCTTCGGCTCAGGTCATGATCTCAGGGTCCTGGGATCGAGCCCCGCATCAAGCCCCGCATGGAGCCCCACATTGGGCTCTCTGCTCAGCAGGGAGCCTGCTTCCCCCCACTCTCTCTGCCTGCCTCTCTGCCTACTTGTGATCTCTGTTGTCAAATAAATAAATAAAATCTTTAAAAAAAAAAGTGTAGTATACGTTTACAATGAAATATTATTTGGCCTTAAAAGCGAAAGAAATCCCATCATATGACAATATTTGGAACCTGAAGGTCATTATGCTAAGAGATATAAGGGAATCTAAAACAAACAGAAAGTTCAACTCAGACACCGAGAGTAGAAAAGTGGTTACCAGGGGCTGGGAGGTAGGGGAAACAGAGAGAGGCTGGTAAAGGCATACAAGCTTTCAGATGAATGAAGTCTTGAGGGTCTAATGTTGAATATGGTAACTCATTGATAACATTATATTGGATAACTGAAATTTGCTAAGAGAGTAGAACTTAAATGTTCTCAACAACAACAGCAGAAAGATGAATATGTGAGGTGATGAAAGTATTACTTAATTTGACAGGCAGATCCTTTCACAATGTATACGTACACCAAATCATCATGCCATAGGTTTTAAATGTCTTACAATTTTATTTGTCAATTATACCTCAATAAAACTGGGAAAGAGAACACACATTCCTACTTGGAACATGTTGAGCTTTGGAGAAAATGATACTTAAAAATGGACTTTCTGCCTTTCATTGATTTTTTCTCCCTCTTTTCCATGTATAATATACTGTTTTTCTTTTGTCTCTCTCCCTTTCATCCTTTTTCCAGCCTTAATTTTTTCACTTTTTCTTTTTTTTCCTCCTTCTCTATCTCTCCTCCCTTCTTTCTTCAAGTAGCAGTTGGAGAATAGCTCATTTACTTCCCTCTTTTCTGCTTTGATTATCTCAGAAATCAATCACTCTACTCTGTGACTATTATTCTATATCTAGGAAATCTTAAGGATTTGTGAATTCAAGGCCATAACTAGAAAGATAACTGGAATAACTGGAAAGAGTTGGTAACTTTACCTCTTTTCCTTCCTCATTCTCTATTGCTCTCTTCTTTCAATTATACATTATAAACAGAATAATATCAAAGATCATTAAGAACTTCTTACAAAGAGAAGACACACAGCAGCCAGGACCTTCTATTTCGTAATAGGCTGCCATTATTTCCACTTCCAACCATGGGGACCACTGCTCATTCTGACTTCCATCAATTTGTTGAATAATTCTGTTGAAAAGCTATGGGTTTTTAAAATTTCTTGACTCAAAAGGCAACTACTCTGCATACCATTTGATAATAAACCTCCAGTTTTCATTGAGATTATGCCAAATGGCAAAATGTAGGATCTCCCTTTCTCTCTCTAGAGACAGAATGAAAAAGAAACACTTTTTTAAAAAGGTAAATTGTTAGAAAAATATAAGTAAAAAGAAGAAAATAACTGCCTCAATAAAAGGCATAATGGAAACATTTTAGAAACCGATGTTCAAGTTTAGAATCGGCCACGATTTTACCAGATTGTATAGCAAGAAGCATAGTGGTCATGAAGAACTAGATGACGGGAGGGTCTACAGAGTGGTTGTCATTCCTGTCGGTTGTTTAATAAAATTACAATATTTTGATCACATCTGCTGCAAAAATGAAATATTAAATAAAACAAGTGTCTTGTAATATTAAAAAAATAGGAGATAGGGGGAATGGGATATGTAGGGGCTCTTGCTACTGTCTTTGCAACTTTTTTGGTTAAATCTAAACCTATACCAAGATAAAAAGTTAAAAAGAAACTGAAATGCTTTTAGCATCCATCTAGCAGAATTCTGAAGGAGTCAAAGAACTGAGTTGAGCAGCACTCCTGCCTCTGCCACAAAGACATAAAGAGTAGCTTACTTCTCACCCTAACCTGAAATATTCCCCATCTCCTCTTCTAAGTGGATTTTCAAGGCTCTCCAAGAGTTCCAAGGAACTCTTCATGCTTATTACAAAGTTAACTCAGTAATAGTGATCTGAACCTTCTCATCTGCCGATGGGCAACTGACAAGTTAAATTCAGGCCATGCATATGAATGAACTCTCTCAGGAGACCTAGTGCCTACCTGCCAGTAGGGCTGCTCCCCAGGAGGGAGAGTCAAAGGGTTGGTGTCACCTTGCATATCTCTAATTACCTGTGCTCAAGTCTGGAGGTGGCTTAGTGTCTTTTCACAAATTCACCTTGATAGCCACTTAAATACTTTTTGGGTGAAGCCCAGTCCGTAGACAGGGAGCATTATCTCTCCACTTTAAGAAGTGATGACTCTGCATAGCCAGGCCCAAATTACACTGACCTTTTTGATAGCCATGTCACATCTTGTAGTGATACTCAATTAGACTGCCCAGTTGACCCTTAGGGTTTTTTCAAGCACTGGAGATTAACAAGATTTTTCCCCGTCTCACTAAATGTCTGTATTTCTGATTTATGTCTCTATGCATTGATCTCTATTTCTTGGCCCATTTCTTTCTGGATTTGCAGCTTATCCCTTCTTATTTTCACTTTTTTTCTTTGATGCGATTCTTAATTTGTGTTAGGAAGAAATAATTTCCTGCTTTTAAGATTCTGAAGACCCCCAATAGCTCTGACGTTTGCTGTTTTATGAATGATTGGTAATCAGAGTCCTACTGAAGATGTGATTAAAAGAGTGCCTCTATGATATACATTTGAGATTTAGGGATAGTTCTGGTATAATAATTATGAGGATGAAGTAACTGCCTCTTTTTATAGTATTTTCAAGAGGAGGCAGGATTTTTTTTTTTTTTTTTTTACTTCATTCAGAAAGTCATGGTAGATTCGCCAACAGAAAAATCTCTGAAAAGGGAAAGACATGTTTCTCCAGGGAAGTGTCTTTCTGGATTTCCTGCTGAGGATACTGAAGCAGCAACAAGCTCAAGTTGTCAACCTTCACATTCCAGTGAACTACCAGGAAAACACTGAGAGTGCTCACACTCTAAAGCCGAACTGTTTGCTTTCCTGTTTAATTTGCCTTCATTGTTATAGTCATCACCACCATGGAAAAGCAGACATTTGTTACCAGTGGCTCAGGACCCTCTTGTGAGGATCTTCCAAAGAGAACTGCATATACTTCAGTGGCCATTCTTGCAGTCAATTCTGCCCAAAGTATAAAATAAGATGGATACATCCAGGTAAAGTTCCTGGATCGTAAAAATTGTCTTACTCATCTATTTTTCAATGTACTCAGTAAAGTGCCCTGTTGTAGGTGCTTAAGAAGTATTTGTTGCATTGAGTCAAATTATGGTGAGAAGAGGCATAAGCAGGCAAAGTGAGTTTCATGCCAAATCCCTTAGTTCCCTTAATCCATATACTGCCAACAACAAACTGTAAATTAGAACTGCCACAGATATGTTTGAACTTCTGTTTAAATTCCTCACTAAGTTAGTGCTTCTAAATTTAATACTCTAGTCACATTCCTGGCAGGAAGATAAGCACCAGGATGGAAAATTAGAGAAGTCTAGTCTAGTGCTCATCTTGGCATTACCTTTTGGCAGCAGAAGCCCCAGGGCGAAATGCATTTGCTTCTCAGCCTCATTTCCCTTACTTGGCTGTTAAGGGGGAAAAGAGGAGCAAAAGCCAACATTTTTAAATCACTTTAATCACTTAGAAGAAAACAGAAATTTTATAGATACCCATTAACTCTTTGATGGCTGTCTGTCATTAGCACCATGCTAATAAATGACCAAAGAGCAGCCTTAAAAAGTTGCAGTCTGATCATTGGAGAGGGGAGGATACCTACAAATTGCCCATATTTTAGATGACATGTCTGAAGCAGGATCATCTGAAAACAACACTAGGAGCTCACTCTGGGTGGCCAGATCACACAGTAGCTGGTTACTGAGTGACTCCCTTTTTTCCTAGATGGAAGTGTAGCACCCAGTGGAATTGAAGGTGTCCTCCCAAGCAGCGTCCTGCAAATCAAGCATGAGCACCAAAGTTTCCGAGCTGTCTAAGATGTTGGGCCAGTGGTAATCCCAGAACATGTTTGTAAGTATCTGACACTCAAAATCCAGACTGCCTGGGGCCAAAGAGCCTATGGATCCCATCATTAATGAA
This sequence comes from Mustela nivalis, assembly GCF_964662115.1. Classification (NCBI taxonomy): domain Eukaryota; kingdom Metazoa; phylum Chordata; class Mammalia; order Carnivora; family Mustelidae; genus Mustela; species Mustela nivalis. The sequence continues at coordinate 25,931,052 of NC_139031.1, read as the reverse complement.
ATCATTTTCTTATATATAGACAAGAGATAGTTGCATGTTCTTCTCCTGGAATAAAATCCATGCTAAGTACTACAGATTATGATCTCTTCATAGAGAGAGAGATTGCCTGGAAGAATCCCTGTATTTCTGTTTTGTTGACTTGCCTTAAAATGCTTCCTTTCCCCTCTAATGCTTATTCTTTAATCTGTATCAATGAAACAAGATGGGATTGGGAGGGAGACAAACCATAAGTGACTCTTAATCTTACAAAACAAACTGAGGGTTGTTGGGGGGAGGGGGGTTGGGAGAAGGGGGGGTGGGGTTATGGACATTGGGGAGGGTATGTGCTTTGGTGAGTGCTGTGAAGTGTGTAAACCTGGCGATTCACAGACCTGTACCCCTGGGGATAAAAATACATGTTTATAAAAAAAATAAAAAATTAATAATCTGTATCATGTGATATTTTAAAAATCACCCAATCCTTTACTTCAGCAGTAGAAACCTTTAGGGATCCCCTGACACAACAGTATCATAGGGAGAAAAGTATGGCACTTTGGGATCAAAATCTGCAACTTACCAATAAAACTCCAGTAATTGTGCTCACTTCGGCAGCACATATACTAAAACTCCATTGATTAGTTATTTCAGTTCTGTGAGTCTCAGTTTCTTCTACTTTAAAATTAGACTGAAAACCATCTCAAATTGTTCTGGATATTAAATAAAATGATGTGGCAGGCCCTAGTGTGAAGCATGAACTCAGTATTTGAGTTCTTTTCCAATGTCTCCCATCTTTTCCTAGCACATTCACCTTTTATTTCTAAAATTATGAAAGAAATTGGGGAAATGGGGGGGGGAAAGCGCTGAGGGAGTTCCATGAGATCTAGGACTAACAGTGGAGAGGCTCAAGGCAAGGAAGCAGGGATGGCTTTAGAATAAGGGTGAGAGACTTCTGGGAAACCTTTTCTCTTCTGATTTCAGGTGTGCTTGGAGATCACCATCTCCTCTAGGCCTAAGTAAAAGGAAGTTGCAGAAGATTTTTCTATTATTCTTTATCTAACCTTAAATAAAGATAGATGCTGCTGATTTCTTTACTTCTTTTACTGCCTGGTACTCAAGGGGCACAGTAACAGTTGCATTTCACAACAGCACCATCTTCCCTTTTGAAAAGCATAACTAGTACATTGCATAAACCTCCCTGCAAACTGTATTAAGTAGTAACAGTTCCCAAAGAGAAAGGCTATGCTGTTCAGAGGCTGCCATGATTTGCTTTCATTTATGACCACATGATTTATATCAGACAATGGCAGCAGCGGCAATCATAATCACTCTGGAATTCAGCTTAGATAGACTCATAATTCTTTAAACGGGTACAGTAGCTTTCAGGCTGTCAGAATAAAGGAGGAATCATTTATAACATCAGTATCTTAACAGGATAAAAGAACAAACACAATCCTATGTATATCAGAATGAGATAATTAACTCATTGCTAATATGAACTACAATGTTTTTGAGGCATGAAAAAAAAAAGACATTTCCAATCTTTTTCTTCTTTTTTGAGTCAGCCTGACCTCTGGACTCAAAATACTCATTTGTAAATGACATGCTCAGTATTAGAGGTGTAGACAGATCAGACCAAATAGGAGCTCAAAGGCAAGAAGCTCTGTTATTATTAGTTATTTATCCTCAAAGCTGCATTGATTTTGCCATTTCTAAATTCTATTAACTCTATGCATGTATACCCAAGCCCATAAAGAATTCGTTCCTGTTTAAGTTTTTCCTCTCCCAGGGGATTTTTCTGATGCTTCTATGATGCATCTCAAAAACACCTTTCAAAAGAGGAGAGCCCAAGTCATTGCTTATCAAAGTTGGAGCATGATAAACTGTCTTCTCCTCCTGGTCCCAGTCTCATATGAAGGAAGGTGAAATGAGAAAACTTTATCTTGAATTTATACAGATTTTAGAGTTTGTAAACCACTTCACATATCACAACTGGGAGTATCAGGTTCAACAGGGGAATGTGCATATAAGTGAGCCTCCTTCACTATGTCAAGGTAGATGAAATGCCCACCTAATTCACTACAGCCATGAAAGGTACTGGATTTGGAATCAGATAAGCCTTATCTTTGCCATTTACCAGTTGTATCTTACCATAGGGACAATCACTCAATCTCTCTCATGCTATTTTCACTATTCTAAAATGGAATTATTTGAACTCAATACTCACTAGAATCCCATTCAGTTCTAATGTTCTAGAATTATGTATTCTCTCTGTTTCACTCACTTCTAAATCTCTTATTTTTCCAACAGGAATTGAGGCAGTCCAACAGCAGAAGTATTTCAGGATGTGGGCTGAAGAGCAGAGTGAGATGATACAGGAGAGACTCCAAACCAAGAGAAGCACACAGAGGATTCAGCATTGAAAACCAAGCCCAGGAAGAGCTCACAGACACAGGAGACTTGCAAGGAGCGGATCTGGCTGGGAGCAGAGGCATTGCTTGTACTCCTGTCTCAAAGTGCTCGGTGACAGGGCACATCAGGAACGCCTAGACAAGCCCTAGCACAAGAAGCCCAGGGAATCCACCCTGAAAATACTTAAAGCTAGCCACATCATCCAAGAGAAGGGCTTCAGTAACGGTCTGGAAGTATCCATGAAGATTATATTTGCCTCCTTCTTAAACATTGCCATCTGAGAAGTCTGCCTTGCAGCTAGAAATCAGGATATTCGTGGGAGCTGAATGGGAAAGATAATTTATGTATTTTTTTTTCAAAAGTTGTACCACTTCATAGGGGCAAGCCTGTTGAAGATCCACAAGCAATCAGATAAAGTGAAGGATTTAGCAGAAAATTGGAAGAACAAGGTAGGAAGAAAGAAATCTGTTTTTTCATTGAGAATACTCATTTAAGTGGTGAAGAAAAGCTTCACAAAAATGGTAGAGAATTATTTGCAAGAAAAGGGTTTTGTAGAATCAATGGCTTGTGACAGTAACGGTTAAAAACTGTAATTAAGGTGTCACGTTTTAGCAAAGACTAGTTCTAGAAAAGAGCAGTCAGTGGCTAATAGAATTTGAGGTCTTGGTCTTTTAGGAAAAAAAAAATCAGCATTCTTTCTGTTACTCAACATGAACTTCCCAATGGTTCCTTATTCCTGCGAACATCAGAAACAGTAAGTCTAGTATCGGAGTTCAAAGAAAAATAGATTAAAAGAAAAAAGCTCTAATTCCAGTGGCATAGGATATCAATAAAAAAGAGGACAGAAAATGTCCCTAGTGTGTTAGATGGATTTGCCTTTGATATAATAATGTTTTAAATGATATGATTGTATAGAAGGCAAAAATGGATCTTTGTGATGTTACTTATTACTTCATTACAGGCAATTCTTAAAAAGATATGACCTATTTTGATGTCTGACCATTTACCTTCTACACAATAATGTTAGAATTGGAACAGGACTTAATTTTTTTTTTTTTTTTTTTTACCTTCAACAGACTCTTTTTGCATCAGATGAGGGGAAGCTGAGAACCTGGGAGAAGTGAATTGATGCCCCTGGAAATCTGACCAGGTGAGATTGGAGGAGACGCACCCAGGACCAGAGCCTTTCACTCTGCTTCCAGATAGCTTTCATTTTGCTCTTTTAAGCGTTTTCCAAAGTCACCTGTAGTGCTTTCCACTCTGTTCCTTATCCCTATTTTCTCTTTCTTCTTCTTTCCCCCTCCTGTCCATTGTCTGGTTATTAGTATTGATTATAATTTTGAAATTTCTAGTTAACAGAATTCTAACAGTTCATAGTGTCTCAGTAAAGACTATACTTTCCTTTTTGAGTTAATTCTATTCTATTTTCTATTTCCAATGATTCTGACATCCATCAAAGACATATATATATATATATACATATATATATATATATTTAATTTTTATGAGAAATTGGCAGGATTAAGAAAAAGATGGTATGGTATGTAAGTATCACGGGGATCCAGAACATTCCAGTTAAAAAGTCAATGAAGTGATGATCAAAAATAGATCTGAAAAGATTACACCAGCAGCAGCTCCTGGAATGGTGTGAAATTAATCATCTTGGAAATAAAGTAAAGCAAGTATCCAGGGAGAAAGGCTTTGCACTGGGGCCTCTACAGCATTAGATGTTGATTCTAGGGTATTGCAGCCCTCGTATGCCACTAGGAATAATTCCTGGAAATAGTATTAACCCAAATCCCACTAATAAATGAAGAGTCCTGGGTGTAGGCTCTGGAGACTGAACAACAGTTTGTGTGACTAAAAAAATATTATGTTATCGAAGATGAATGTCACCTACAAATTTTAGTTGTCTTAATTATAGTCTGCAGCTGTTATGCAAAGCCAAAAATAATGTAACTGTCACCATCAAAATGTATTTTTTTAAAGGCATGTCTATACAAATGGCACCATGGTGAATGCTTTACAGATTAAGTAAATTTTTAAAAGGCTCCCAGTATAAAGTGGATGACTAGGTTCTATCCTGCAGCTGGTGAAATCTGCTAAGATCTTAATTCTTTCAAGACAAGGAGCTATGTCCTCAAGGAGAACCAAGTTCTCTGTTTGAGCATTCTTGAACTTCACTGTACTATTGAGTGAACCTTCTCATACAATTCACAGCATATTCGCTATGAATTCTCCAGCCTCACTTGAAGCCTCCTCCTCTCTAGGGCTTTGACACATTATAAACATCCTTATTTTTTTCTTTCAAAATGATAGTGTTATTTAGAAATAAATAAGAGGTAAAGAAAAAGAAAGAAAGTATCAATTATGATCGAAATAGTTTTTCTTCTAATTGTCAGGTACTTGAATACAGCTTCGGATAATTGTCACAGCAAGATATAGAAATGTCCTTTGAGGAGAAAAACACCATAAATAAATTTTATTGTGTATAGAAGACTTTATCAAGCTCTCTTGGTGAAAACTGCCATATTAATTTGTACTTTCAAAAATTAAAATAATTATAATTCATTTTTTAGTATTTAGATTACCATATGCCATTTCTTCCCCCAAACCATATGAATGATTCTATATCTACAGTATCAAAAAATAATTACTAGATAGTGAAAAATTCACTCACTGGGGAGTTTTTTTTTTTTTAATGATTGCTTGCAGATGATTTTACTTTTTTCATGATGAAATTTTTGTGTCCATCAGGTTTTTGTTGACTTGTAGACAATGCTCAAATATTAATATGTGGTTGGTGCTTATCGACATCATATTAAAACCACCAGATGTCAGGACAGTTGAACTATTTGGGAATAATATCTGAAGAAATAAATTCCACCTTTTGTTGTTTTGAAACATAATCAATGAGGAGCTGAAAATAATAGAGAAGTTTACAAATACAAGGCTATTCTTTATCTTATGATAAACTGAACTGTAAATGAAATGAGCAGTTTATCTTTTAAATATTTGAAAAATGCTATTTTTCTCTTTATCATACTTATAAATGTTTTTTGAGAACAACCAATGAAATATAAATAAGCAAGCTAAATAAAAATATTTGCTCATCACACAGAATCCCAGCCTATTGGTTTAATAGAGCAAGCATGCATTAGATCTGTCGTCCTGAGAAACGTCTTCCTCTGTATCTTGCAGTGTTGGTGGTTAAAGAATTGACATGAGAGACTGGAAGAGGACAGACCAATTTTGAGATAATAAAAATAAATGTCTCTCTAAGACTCATCATGTTGAAGAAAGACTCACATTTCTCTGCAGCCAGCATTTGGAGGAGACAGCTATTTTTAGCCACAGATACACTTCAGATTCCATTAACTAACTAAAACCAGGGGCTGCTTAGGAACAATCCTGAACATAGTCCATTGTAAAATTGCAAAATAGAAATGGGGATGTGGTCATTGGAAAAGTGACTTAAAGGTGTGGGGCCCTAAAAACAAGAATACCAGGGTGGTCAATAAGGATGGAAAAGGAATGGTTGGGGGATTTATTAGAAATTGGTGACCTTTAAAGAGCAGTTTCAGTCACCCCAGGAGGGTCAAACAATCAAGTGTCCAGGATCAGAAGCTTTCAGATTTGTTGACCAAGTAATAGACTCAGGCTGCTATAATAAGGCTTCCCAAATTTCTGTTTCCAGAGCCTGGTTCCTCTGTGCCAAGCACACCCAACTCAGTCATCAGCAAAGCCTCCTGCTGAGAATCTGCATGAGGGAAATCTCACTTGTTTTGTAACTGCTCTTCTTGACAAGAGACTCAAGCCTCCATGGGCACAGGGGATCTGGGAGCCTGTCTCTCTGCGTTGCTGAGAGTAAAAAGACAGCATCCCTGACCACCCCCTTAATCAGCCAAGTTCAAACACAATCACACAAGCTTCAATTCTGCAAATTTCACAGGCTATACAATTTAGAATCACACTGAGCCCTAATAAATAGAGGACATCTAATCACTTAGTCACATAATTACCTAAATTGGGGACATCTAATCATTTCCTGAATCTAATGCTTAGAGTCGAATTTATGAGAAATGAAACAACAACAACAAAACAGTTCTTGGAGGGAGCCAGAGATTCTCATGAGGAACAAAGGACTTCTGATTTCTTTTATTCTTTTATATTCACTTCTCTGTTTTTCTGTTTGTTCGTTTTCTCTCACAGAAAATACTGTCATTCTAAGTAATAATGAAAACCTAAAGAAACCACTCTTTATTGAGTGCCTACTGTGCTTCAGGCACCAGGCATTTTACATTTTACGTTCAATACATTGAATTCTTACATGAACCTTTTATGGCAGGAATGAGTAATAATAGAAGAAACTGACGATCATGATTAGTAAGAAGGACTCTGGTGCTACTTCCATATCACTTTTACTTTTTGTTATTTCCAGTCTTTCACTAATATAAGCCATGCTGCAGTATCTTGTATCTCCTTGTAAATGTATACCATGGTCTGTAATACTTAGTCACAGAAGAACTGATTATAGATTGGAAATAGCTTTGATTTATTAAGATATGGTTTATACCTTTAACCAATAGTATTAGATGGTATTCTCTGTACCATTATATGGATCTAGGAACCAAGGATGGGCATAGAAGTGACCCTGGTCTCCTGGGAGACTTCTGCTTCCTATTCCCTCCCAATAGGTTCAGACTCTACCTGGGCTCTCAGAGGCGGAGTAAGTAGTAAAGGCTTCACTAAACATAAAGTTATAGTGCCTGTCACTTTGGGCTCTTCATCACACCAGACAAAATAGAAAAGGAAGGTGCTGCCCTCCAGGCCGAGGCATGCAGCCCAGACGATCATGAAGAGGTAGGGTCGCTGCTCACAATGGGAACAGGAAGGCTGTTGGAGCTCAGAAGGCTTCTAGTGCTTCTCTTTTTGGTAATAATCATATATGGGCAATTGTAGCAATAGGTCCTGTCAAGAACTGGGTCCACAACCCCTCAAGCATAAAGGTCTGACTTTCTCCATTAGGCTGGCAAGTACTGGCTAAGGGTTAGAGGAATCTTGAGTAAATGGAAGAAAAGGCAAATAATGTATGTCATTGATGGCCTCAGGACCAACTGTAACTTACCCCCACTAACTCTGTCATAAATATATTTTGAGAAATTACAAATTTTCAAGGACAGCACCTTGAAAAAGCAATGACGGGACATGGCACATTTAATGTTGGATCAGGCGGATCAGGATGGTGCAAGGATCAGGTGGATCAGGGCTCTGTGCATGTCCGTTCCCGCACTCTAGCTGACTTCCGTGTCTGCATCTGCAGCTCTGTGCCTATCCCACAGCAGGCCCTGGAGTGCAAAGGCATTAACGCTCTTAGGAGCAGCTCCCAATCAATGCCTCTCTGATGTCTGTGTGTATATCTCCCAGTTCCCCTGCCCTTTCGGTGGGATCATTCTATTGTAGGTGTTTCCCTACAGATTTAATCTCCAGTTGTCTATCATAACAGCTGGCTAAAGAATTTATCCTGCAGTCCTGTCTTGCACTTCTGTATCACTTTTCCTTTCTCTTACTGGTATTTCTTATACTACTGGGACATACATTTTTGCTTCACAGCCTCCTCTGCAAGAACTCAAACTAAGACACAGGGTCTCAGCTGTTTGCAGGAATCTCCATTCTAGCTCATAATGCTCAAGGTCATATATCAACATAGGAATGGGCCTATATAAGCATCCAATTTATGAGAGACCAATGGAGTGCCAACCTTTACTCTGGGTTCCCGTTTTGGTTTCTGTCCCACCATATTTACTGTTTGTATTTTTTAAGTTTGGATGCGTGTGATTTGATTTTCAGAATAAAACTGAAATAATGAAGTCTCATGTTACTTCTATCAAACCCATAAAAATGAGGACAGTGGATAATGCCAGGTGTGGACAGGGATACGAGGCCAGGGGTGCATTCACAGGCTTATGCTGACGGCGAATACTGGTGCAGGCCTTACATAGAACAGTGTGGCAGTACTCAGCTACAATAGGCTTCCACTTACTCTTTGAGACCTAGCAATTCTTCTCCTGTGTATACATTCCAAGGCAATGCTCAGTGGATCCACGAGAAGGCACGCATGAAAGCTCAACACATTGGGGTTCTTTGTTTTTGTTTGTTTTTGCTCTTGTTGTTGGCAGGAAATTGCCACCAATGTAGCCATCTACTGCAAGAGAAGTCACCGGTAAGCTGTGTTGATGTCCAGTCTGCAGGGCATGGTCAGGACAAGCCACAGACTAATTATACCCATAGCAACTTGCAGAGAGCTTAAAAATATACTGCAAGGTGAAAAAAGTAGAAATCACAAGATATGTATCATAGTTCTTATATGCATATTAAAATAGGCCTATGAACAACAACCCATCTTCTGTAAGAACACAGCATGTTGTATAGACCAAACACATTGGGGGAGAGTAGAGGAAACAGGAATGAGAAAAAAGAAAACACACGAAAAAAAAGCAGAACTGTGCTTTATGAAGACCAACGATAATGTATCAAGTACTGGCAGATCAAAATTAACCTGACCCTTCGCACCTAAAGTTAAAAAAAGAAGTTTTTTGTTTGTTTGTTGATGTGTTTGGAGTATTTCAAGTATTTCTATAGGCCTGCTGCAGATGGAAGTTTGCCACAAGCTTAGTCGAAGTGTTGGGAGTACTATAACTCATTTAATAATTTCCTGGTGGTGGCGATTCGTCTGGTTCCAATTTTCTTCTATTACAAATAGTGCTGCAATGAGTGGCCTTCTGGGCCCACATGTAGTGTATGTAGCACTGCTGAGAGGAGCAAGGAGATGAAGGGGGCAAGAATGCCGGGTCGTGCTGCAATCCTGGCTCCACCACTGTGTGCCCCTGAGTAGCTCAGTTAATTGCTCAAGGCCTCAGTTTCTTGATAGGAACAGTACTAACCTCCTAGAGGTACAGTGATGATGATAATAAGTAAAACGAGTTAATGTTTGTCAAGCACTTAGAACAATGCTGGACATACTGAGCACTCAACAGTATAAGTATTATTTTATTTTTTAACAATATTAGCTACTATTAATTCTACTGTTTTAGTGCATATTTCAATGGGATAAAATTACAGGTATGGAATTTCTTACTTTGGGGAATACATTTTAAATGTTTATGTATTTTAAAAATTCTAGAAAGGTTGGATCGATTTAGTCTACCACCCATGGTGCCCAGGCTATCATTTTCTACACTCTACACCAAAAATAAGATAACTTCCTTCTTTGCCATTCTTTTTTTATTGCACTGGTGAGTAAAGCGTTACATTTCACCTTACATTTCCTTGGTTACAAGTGAGTATGTGGGTCTTTTAAACTGCTATGGACTATTCATTCAAAACTGGCATATTAACAAAATTAATCCCAACCAGCTTTAGACAAAAGAAGCTTCAATCAGCTTTTGTATTTATTTGGCTTATGACCTATGATAGATTCAACCAGTGCTAAGCTTAGGATGGAGCAGCCCTACACCCTGCCTTAGAGATTCTGCCATTATTTTCTTTCTGGCCAGATGGGCTATTGGGAGATATGAATGATCATGATTATACCAGAGTGTTGTCATTGTACTTATTTTCCTAACATTCATAAACATCATCTTGATTAAAATCAAATCTCCAAAGCTGCTAGGAGTCAAGATAAATTGACTCGGAATTATTAGACATGGGATTGCTTTATGAAATTGCTTTTACTTTAAAAATTTTTAATGATATGTAAGATTTTAACAGCATAATTTCAATCCAAATGCCTAAATTCTATCCTGTGACCTTAAAGAAATTTAAATGTGTATTATATCTTTATTAGAATAAATTGCCAGTTCATGAGGATTTAGAAAATGTCAGCCAGTATAGCCAAAGGGGCTCTTTTTTAAGAGGTTTATTTTGAAAAAAATCAAAGCATATAATCCTAGCGTAGTTCATATGGGGGGCGGGGGGACTAAAGTGCCAAAAGAGAAGACACTTCCTCTCAAAATTATCTTTTGATGATTTCTTCTATTGAGTTTCTGAAAAACTTTCCAATAAAAACATTTTTTATTCAGTGTGATATATATTGAGACAATTCTCCCTCTTCTATCTCAGATATATCCTTGATGCACAGAACTCCTACTGATTCTGTAGCAATTTTATCAATGTAGAAAGACTGGTATGAAGAGAGAAGAGTCAGAGCATGTGTGATTTTTTCAATCTATTGTTGCAAGAAACAATGGAATCGTAAGGGAATTGTCAGTTTTTAGGACAATATTTTGCTTCCCTGTATTCTTAGCTTAATTCTTGGGGAATTTGGAAAACTGTAAGATTTCCGATTTCTATATTTTTCAGTATTAAACAAGGTTATTAATTATTGCTCATATAATCCCTATATTACATGTTTTTACACTCCAAATTTCAGGTTATATGTTAGGAAGTCCCTTTACTTAAAAACCTCACCTAGCAAATAGGGTAGAACATATTAATAGTACAGACTTCACACTTAAAACCATATTGGCCACAAAAGTCCTGCCAAATGAAGTTTTAGTCAAATGTCCTCCTAATATATGTTAGGTTATGCTTTGTGAAGAACCACCACTTTAACAAAGAAACTCATTTCTTGTACACTGGTACAGTCTTTATACAATCTCTATAAGACTAAGATGTAAAACTGCTTCAGGGATAACCCTGTGAAGATTCATTCTCACCAATACATCCTTTGCACAATTTCTCACCAACATTGTCAGTGAAATAAAGCAGAGAACTCTTCTACGATGACTTTCCTCTTATCTTTTGTGCATTTCTTCACTGGACCTGCTATAACAGAGCAGATGAGGTCCTCAATGAGATGCATACTTTCCTTTTTTCCTTGATTACAAAGTATATTGAGATAAAGACATTCTAGGAATGAAGTTACGAAGATCAAAGATATAGTCCAGCTACTAACTGTACATTGATTCAAGTCAGGGATCATTCACTCAGAGTTCTTAAAGAATCCCAACCATGAACGAGTTACAGTAGAGTATAGAGGATTCACATGTAAACAGACTTTCATTTCTTTGGTGTGTCCAGGTAAATAAGTTATACACTTCATTATTTGTGATGCAACATAGAAAGGGACAGGTGAGATGAGATAAGAGCCTCGTGAAATCCTTCATAGAGATGTCCTATAGTCTGAACCACAACAGATAGGTAGTATTTCAACATGTGGATATGGGGTAAATAAATATTTGAGTGAAAAAAAAAATAGTGGGAAGAAAATCTGGAGTGGGTCCGTGTGGGAACATCTAGGGGCCTGGCCTCTTTGGGGAATAAAGTAAGTGAAAGGAACTGATGGAAAGCAGGGAGGCCATGTCCTCTGAGACCAGATGGTAAGGCCCTGATATACCCATTGCCAAAGAGCAAGGGCTTTTCTTGGTCATTGTAGGTTTTAAGTAGAGATTAAGTGATCAGAATTGTGTTTTACAGGGTGAATCTGACCAAGGGGCTCAGGCTGGATTGCAATGAGGGGATCTTGCAAATACTAAAGAGAGAATCTCCTTGCAGAGGTCAGGGGATTTGGCCACAGGGCTTCAACTGAGGTGATGGGCCTGAAGTGGAGGAGGGTGGTGGGTGGGGGTGCTGTGGAGAACTTGGTGACAGGATGAAGCCTACAGGAAAGAAAAAATAATAAGGTGATTCTGTTAATAGAAGCAAAGGACACGGGACAGGGACAAAAGCTTTTGGGGCAGAAGCTGAATATTTCATTTTAAGACATATTTAATTTTAGGTTTGGGGAAGCAGGCAAGTTTACTATGAGGTGTTAAATCCAAGGAAGAATAAGCATCAAGGGTAGAGTTAACATAGGATGTTTCAGGGAGACAGGAGAAACAAGGAGATGTCCTTGAATTTAGTGACTAAGAAGTCACTGGTGTATCTCTCTTTTTGAAATCCATAAATGAGAGAGAGAAAGCTCATATCTCAAAATATTAATTTTATATACAGGGAGAGAGATAAAGGAGCTGTTTTCTGTATTTTTTTTTTCTTTTGTACAATGACCAAGCATTACTTGTGTAACAAAGAAAACAACAAGGAAATGTCAACAATTTTGGTGGCATTTAGGTAGTGAGAACAGAAGCCATACGCACAGATATTGCAAAGGCCAATTGCAAAAGCTCTACTTATTTCCTTTGGAAGAACTCTGTGTGCTCTATTTCTGCATTCACAGTAGATTGTCCTGCCAGGAGTTTTCTTCCATTATGGGTCCCAATCTGAGATTTTATCACCTGTGGAACAACTGATCACAGCTAGTACCCACAGCATCAATGTCTGAGTGCTTAATGCTCTCACATAAGGAAAATGATCCTCCTTTCTACAGCTTTGTTTCCTGGCCATCATTCTACACATTTCCTGGCTTGTAATGATTCCCATCTCCCTCATGGGGAATTATAATTAAAACAACTAACTTTAATTGAGCAGTTACTATACAATATGTGTTTTAATCATTGATTTACATACATTATCTATGTGAATTCCCACAATGACTCTATGGCATCTCTGCTATTAGTTTCCCAATTTACTTAGGAAGCTTATACTTAGGGAATGTTGGTGACTTGTCCAAGGCAACCCAGCCAGTAAGTAGTGAGGAAAACATCACTCCTATCATCGTGTTTTGTCAATTTCTCTAGCATGCGGTAGGGCAGTTCCTCCCCAAGAAACTGTCTGATAAGTGGTTCAAAGTTCAAGGCAGATGAACTACATGAGTCTCCCCCTAAATTACTAAGGCAATTCCTTCTCTGTGACTGTTAGCAAAATGGAATTACAGAAAGTCAGGAGACCGGAATTCCAGTTTTAGGTCTTACACACAGAAAAATCACTTAACCTCCTTGGGTCTTTGAGTGCTTTTACACAAAAATAGTTTAGCTACATCACAATGCTATTTGTAACTATTGATTAAGATAACTCCATGAGGGTGCATGGGTGGCTCAGTCAGTTGGGTGTCTTCCTCTGGCTCAGATCATGATTCCAGGGTCCTGGGATGGAGCCCGACATTGGGCTCCCTGTTCAGTGGGGAGTCTGCTTCCCCATCCCCACCCCTGGTTGGTGCTCATGCTCTCTCTCTCTTTCTCTCTAATAAATAAATTTAAAAGATAAACAATAAAGAAAGAAAAGTTTTAAAAAAGATAACCCCATGGAAGTTCTCCACAAACCCTATAATGATCTGAATCTTACTCAGATTCTGATACAAACCTCTTTGTTCTTCTCCCCTCCACCCCAGAGAGAAGAACATTCTAAGTCTGTTTCTACGGATATTCCTCACTAAGTCAGGGATATTCATAAGAGCCAGGGCTCTGACTCTTGTTCCCACTAAATAGGATTACACTTGGAAAATGCTCCTAAATCTTGCATAAAAAGAGAGATTATAGTATTAATGGTTTTATTCTTCAGAATACTATATTGCTGGTTGAGCTCAAAGGTTGAAATGCTAAAATTCAGACCCCAGAATTATATGTTTCCAATGAATTTTCTGAGGAAAAAACCCCAAAACTCTATCTAGATAGTTTTCATTTATTCAACATTGTTGAGAACCTACTGTGGATCCTCAAGTGCCTCATAATTCAGTGCTCAAACAGGGAAGAGAATAATATTCAGCATTGGCCTAAGAGGGGAAGGAGCTCTGGGTGGATGCACCAGCATCCACAACAGTGGTCTGAATACAAAACAGCTGTATAGAGAACTGAAATTCCATCTGGAGAATCAGGGTGAGATCAGCAGATTTTCCAAAAATGACACTTGAGCACTAAAGAGGAGGGACAGGTATCCGTGGGCCTTGTATTCTATGTGGAAATGGTTGCCCTTATACCAAGCGCTATGAGGAGTTATTGACAGATTTTAAACATAAAACTCTTGTATTTAAAATGTGAATCTCAGGTTCATATAGAGAATAGATTGATTGGATGGGTCAAGGTTTTCCTTCTTTTTCCTGTGGCAGCCTTTCTTTTTTTTTTAAATCAACTTTACTGTGATGTAATTTGCATAAAATAAAATGTATCCACTTCAAATGTACAGTTAAATGCATTTAGAATAATGTATACACCTGTGTAACTCCTGCCACAATGAAGATATAGGCTATTCATTACTCAGAAATTTCTATCCTGCCCACCTACAGTCAATCTTTTTGCTAACCAAGACCCCACACTCACCTTTAGCCCTAGGAACTTCTGAAGTGTCTTTTGTTTATAATGATTAGCTCTGGTTTGTCTAGAATATCATAAGAATGACATTTTAGTGTTCATATTCTTTTTAATCAGGTTTCTCCTCAGCATAACAGTTTTGAGACTCATTCATATTGTCATAATTTGTTTTTCCCAGGACTCTGTTGGAAATTTGAGGTATTTCCAGTTTTCAGCTATTATAAATACTGGTGCTATGAATATTCATGTGCAAGTATTTGTGTTGGCACAAGATTTCTTTTTTCTTAGATAAAAACCTAAAAATGGAATAGCTGGGTCATATGGTAGGCAAATATATATTTAACTATATAAATAACTGCAAAACTATTTTCCAAAATGGTTGTCATATTTTACATTTCTATCAGCAATATGAGAATTCCAATTGCTCACATCTTTACCAACACTGGATATTGTCAATCTTTCTAATTTTAGACATTCTAGTAGGTGTATAATGGTGTCTCACTATGGTTTTAATTTGCCTAATGACGAATGAGCAACTTTATGTGTAGTTCCCTGTCACCCATCATATACCTTCTTTTTTAAATTAAAAAAGAAGTTTCAGAGGTAGAGGTCTGTGACTCATCAGTTTTATATAATGCCACTCAGTGCTCATTACATCACCTGCCCACTTTAATGTCTATCACCCCGTTACCCTGTACCCCCCCACCATCCCCTCCAGCAACCCTCAGTTTGTTTCCTATGGTTAAGAGTCTCTTATGGTTTGTCTCCCTTACTGGTTTTGTCATATATGTTCTCTGTTAAAATCTTGTCTGTTAAAAACTGTTTGCCCCTTTACTGATTGAATCATTTATTACTGGGTTACATATCCTCAAAACAATTCATTAGTGAAATATATGTAGAATTGATCCTCAAACAACATAGGGGTAAGGGTGCTGACCTCCGAGCATTCAAAACTCCATGTATAAATTTTGATTATCCAAAAAATGTAACTGCTGATAGCCTACTGTTGACTGAAAGCCTTATTGCTAACAGTTAATTAAGACATACTTTGTATGTCATACATATTATATACTGTATTATTATAATATCGTATGCTAGAGAAAAAAGTTTTTAAGAAAATCATAAGGAAAATATATTTACAGTTCTGTACTTTGTTTATTGAAAAAAATCCACATGCATGTAAGTGGACCACACAGTTCAAACTCATGTTGTTCAAGGTTCAACTCTATATAGCAAATATTCTCTCTCTTGTCTCTTGTGGCTTGTCTCTTGATTTTCTTAATGATGTCTTTCAAAGAGAATTTATAAATTTTGACAAAACTGCAAAGTCATGGTCTAAACACTCTAGTTAAAAGGCAGAGATTGATAAGTGGATTAAAAAAACCAGTATATGCTGTCTAGGAAGATACAGTTTAAATACAAAGACATAGGTAAAGATATACTTTAAATATAAAGAGGCAGGTGGATAGGTGAAAGCAAATAGATGGGAAAAGATACAGCATGCAAACAGGAGGCATGAGAAGATGGTGGAGTGGCTATTTTAATATGTGATAAAGTGGCTTGCAAGACAAATGATAATATTAGCAGTAAAGAGGGACATTTCGTAATGAAAAAAGAAAAAGCATATTAGCAAGACTTGACAATTTTAAGTGTATATATGTCTATTTACAGAGTTTCAAAATACCTAAATTAAAAATTTATAGAATCAAAGGAAGAATCTTGTAACTCCAAAGTTATAGTAAGATATTGTAATAGTTGTCCTTTGGCAATTGATAGCACACCTACTTATAAATCAGTACATTTCTTGAATGTAATTACTTCAGAACACTAGACCCAGCCACTGAAGAATACCTATTCTCTTCAGGTTCACATGGTGCATCGTTAGATTATAACACATTTTAAATAAATTTAAAATTATCAAAATCATGTGAATCGTATTCTCTGGTCATAACAATCAGATTAGGAATTAATATAAGTAAGATAGCTAGGAAAAACTGCCCATAAATCTGGAAACTAAACAACACACTTTTAAATAATTCATGGGTCAGTTAGCACTTAACAATCTTTTGTCTCACCATTTTTTTTTTTTAAACAAAGGACAAATAATAAGACCTCCTTAACTATTTCTCAGTTATTTAGTGAAGATGAAGTAAGGGAACAGAGGTTACATTGCTTTGATTGTTTGGAGGTCATATACAAATACAGTATTCTCTGAAAATAAAGACTGAAGCCTTCTCTGAATAATAACAAAACTACTTCTACTATTATTTATTGTAGTCAGAGAGGATAATCATGTGCCAAAGGGGAAAAATGATAGCCACCTTTGCCACCCGCTCTTCTGGTTTCATGATACAGAACAATTTATCCCATAATTTACGGCTGTATTCCAAATTCTGTCATTGCCACCGCCACATTCTCCCTTGATTTTTCTTTTTTTTTTTCTATCTTGTTTGTGATAGGGGAAGAAAATATTCTTCCTGAAGAATATTGTGTAACATTATGTCCTTAAGTGCAGGCTGGTAAACTAAGGCAGTTGGTGGTGGTCTTGGTGTGCTTCTTTCTTCTTTATCTTTTTATTATTTTCCTTCTTTCCCTTCCTTTCTCCCATGTTCTCTTTCCTCTCCCTTTTCTTTCTCATTACCTGTCCCCTCTACCTCCATTCTGACTCACTTGTCAAAACCAGCCCTATGATGGAATTCAGGACTAATGATGTTACTCTTAGTTCACTGGGGGGAAAAAAAATCTAATATTTTTTACATTTACCTTAGAGATGTTTGGTCTTGACACTGTGGTCTAGAGTAGTTAAGTGACTTTAATCTGATATAAATCCACTCCTCTGACCACTTGTTACATCTTTGAATTTTAAGTCCCAATGAAGCCCGTGAAAATGGTCTTGCTGAAAGTCCTTTTCCCACCTCTGTGAACTGCCAGGTTGGCTGACTTGATCCTCTCTATTGCTGCCCCTATTTTTTCCCTAATGACTTGAGTTTGGCTCTAAACCTTTACAGTGCTGTCCAAGATCAGTTGATACCATGGCTTGTGTTTCCTTCCTGGATCTTTCTCCTCTTAACTAGTCTATTCCTCAGCTTCCTCCTCTGTGATGTCTCTCATGGTGCTTCTCATTCTCATTTGGTCAGCTGCTTTCTTTCTTTCTTTCTTTCTCTCTACTTCTTTCTTCTTCTGTCTCCTACATCTAAACATTATATAAAAACATCTTTGGCCTCATGCTTCCCTTTTATCTGGTTTCCTAACCAGACTCTTGTCAGTTCTAGAGAATAGGATATTGCTCTTCACCCTTCTCAGGCTACTTCTGATGAAAAAGCCACTTATTAAACCACTTATGGCCTATGCCATATGTTAGCAACTCCAAACACAATTTACTTTTGGCCAGAAGAACACAAAAGAATAGTGATACTGCTTTTGTTTTTAAGTGAATTTATTGTGGAGATCTCAGTTACTTGAGGCATTCTTAAGAGACGACACCAACATTAGTGCCAGTTGAAATCAGAGGGAAGGAAAAAGGAATAAAATAATAAAATATTTGGTGACTAATAATTGGTATTGTATTTTCTGGAGGAACTCTTTGCCTACAAAATGGAGTTAACCATCCCTGGTTTGTGAAATATACCTTTTTTTCCTCTAGGTTGCTGTCCTATTTCAGGGTCAGTCACTACACTGACCTTCAGAGTTATATATAGCTGGAATCTCTTTTATTTAGTTTAATACTTTGCAAGACATTGTACTCAGAGCTTGACCTGGATGAGCATAATCCTCGTGGCCATACTCAGAACCAAGTGCTATTATTATCTTCATTGTATGAATAATGAACCAGTGTTAAGTCTATGAACAAAATAAACCAAAATTTGATTGTAGCTCACCAACTTCCTAGATATCTCATGATGGGGAAGTTAGTTAACTTGTCTCAGTATCAATGCTCCCACCAGGATAATTGCTATTTGATTGGGAAAAGAGGTCATTTGACAAAAGTAAATGAAGGTCTCCAGAGGTACTGTGGGTAAAACCTAATAGTCAGAAATATTTGTTTGGCCTTAAGTAGTCTGGAGGACAGGAGGAAAGCTGTTCTCATCCTTTGCATATACTTTCAGAGATGCAGGAGAGAATGCAATGATGACTTGGCTCTTCCAAAGAAAAGTAAGTTTAAGTTTGTAAAGGCAAGAAAGAAAATGTAGCAATGGCTATATGATACATACCCTAACCCCCCCCCCCATACAGATGGGCTAGAGACTTAATGGTCCTCAAATAACAGATGTTAATGCACCATAAACAGAGAAAAGCACTAGCTCTGCTAGAATTCCCAGGAAAATTACATCAAATCTGTGGGCTTTCCTTATTTAAGGTTGGTTTATATTTATAGGTAGTATGAAACTTGCTACCCGATTAGCTAGTTATTAAGCAAATACACAAATGACAAGAGGCCCAAGACTAGCAGAACATGGGATTTACTTATCTTAAATATATTTTATATATAGAAAATTCTGCTATGTACTGGATTTATTATGATCTAAGATAGATAATAGCCGACCTCATTGGGTTTCCCGTAGAGAAGACAAACATTGATTAGATACATAAATAATCAACTAAAGGTATCAATAAGTAACAGAACACGTTTTAGGGCATCTAGACACCATATTTAAGTCTTCTTTGATCACTAAATATTCTGTGGCTTTGGGCAGGATACCTAAAAGTCTGTTTCTTCCTTGTTGAAATAATAAGGAAATAGTACCATCATTCCAATCTGTTATACAGGGGAAAATATGGCTGGATTTAAAAGTATCCAAATTATTTGAGCACTTGCAGATTGTACAATAATGTTAACATATAATTAGTATCCTGATAGACAGCAATGTTAAACTTGAAAAAAATTAAATGAGAAAATTTTACATTGCCTCCATAGCAAAATGCTTGGTGTAAGTAGTCAATAATGTTATTTCCCTTCCACTGCCCATCCTCTTTCTTGAGGAGTAAAATATGCGTTCAGACAGAAATATCCATGTCAGAAAATGGGGAGAGTACACACAAGTAAATTAGCAGCCTTCTTCATGAATATTTAAAATAGCTAGTAAGAAAGCACACTCCCATTTGTGCTAATTTCTGTTATTTTAAAAGTCATCTGTGGTTTTGGCTTATGGAGGATGAATCTTAAAGAATTTATTTTCCTGCATAGCATAATCAGGTTGGAAAGAAATAATCAAAGTGACTATAAAGTCTTTTGCTACTATCAGCGCTAATAAGAGAAAACTCTGATTTTCAATTCATAGCAGCCTGGTCTGATTTTTAAAGGAGGATTTCCTAATGTCAGAAAATAAGCAAGCTCTGCCTCTCTCCATAGGCAGATATGTAAATACAAGGATGGATGTGGGGAGGGAGAGAGACACAGAGGGGGGAGAAAAAGGGAGAATTATTCTTCTTGTTCTTCCTATCATAATGGTCAATGGTGATGTAAGGCCAAGTTTCCAATGACTGAACAGTAAGAGAAGGAGATTATTGATGCTTGAAAGAATCTTGTTGTGTTGTTTCTCTTGGGTCCTAATATATCTCTACCGCATAAGAATGAAATATTAGATCTGAGTGTAGTATTTCCATTTGGGAGTAGAGCACCAGCTGTCTTCTTAAATTTCCATGCCACTTAATCTAGCTCTAAGCTTGGTTAGCTTTCAGTTCACAAAGAAGGCAACAACAGTTACACAGGGTCACATTTTCAGCAAGGTCTCTGAGGTAATGAAGGGTACCAAGTATGCTAATAAAGAGAGCAGTGAAGTTAATTCCTTGAGGGAAGTGGAAAGACATGGCTCCAAGAGCCACTTTTTGGTGCAATGCAAGAAGTGACCTGGGAATAGAAGGAGTTAACATTGAAAGGCAAGAATTTGAGAGTTTCTCAGCATTGCTAGGGGATTACCACTCAATTAGCCTTACTGATGACAATGTTGAATTTATTACCTGGTATGTTCATTTCTCTCCACATAAGCATCAAAAGATACTTAGGGTCAAAACTCCCGAGATGATCATCTAGAGAGCTACTCACATTAAAATCATCTGCTGCATCAGCCCTCTCCGTCCACAAAATAAACTTGCAAAGGATGATGCTGATATGTCCATTCTAATCACTACTAAGATTTTTCATAGGCTACTGGTACATTTATCAAAATTTCCAAGACCTTCATTCCTATGCTAGGTCAGAGGGGAAAAAATAGATATTTAAATAAGCTTTGAACAATTCCTTTAAATAAGTCAAGTAATTCTGTCAGAACATCATATAAAAGTTTTAGAGTTGAGGTCACTCATCTGAAAATAACTTCTCATCTGACTACCTAATATGTGCTTGTCAGAGAAGTTTCATTAATATTAAATATTCAATTAAGACTATACTATGGTAGCATACACAGAAAAATACATGAAAAACAAAAAAGCTGAGAGCTACCAAGAAATCATACTGTTATTCAGGTGCATACCTTATACCTCTTTTAAGATTAATAGGTGGTTGATAAGCATAATCCAGAATAAATCATAGCATCAAAGAATATTAATGATACAAACTATGCTGATATACTTCTCTCCTATTGTCATTCTAACTACTGTGTAACAAAATAGCATACAATAGCACAAAATAACAAACACTAATTGTCATGTTAATAGGTCACCTGGCATGGCTTTGCCTCTGCTAAGGCCAAGTTTCCAATGACTAAACAGTAATGGGCCGTGGGACTGCTTATCTTTGGTCTATGTGGACTATGGATCAATCCAAGTCTGCCTTATGTCTCCTCTAGGTCCTCAGATATCTTGGAATGTTCTTCAAATGACAAAATTTGGAAGATCCCAGATACATGAATAAAAACATGCAGTGTTTCTTAAAGCTTAGGATCAGAACTCTAGCTGTTGGATCTCACAGATGGTTACTTCTCCTCCCTTCCATTGGCTGAAGCAAGTCACAAAGAGGAGAAGAAACATGTTCCTCCCAAATAAGTAGATGGGGGAGTCATTACTGTTGAACAAAAAGTGATTTTACTCAAGCTGTTAACAGTAATCTAACCTCCTTATTTCCCAGGGAGGAATGCTGGAGGCACTGGCCGCACTTGCTCTTGTATGTGTGTGTGTGTTTTTGTGACATGTTTCAGGGAATGCTACAGGTTAATTTCAAAACTAGAATAATAGCAATGTGCTCCATATTAAACATTCTTTTTAAACATTTTATTTATCCATTCAAGAGAAAGCATGAGTGAGGGAAGGGGAGAGAAAGAAAGAGAGAAGCAGGCTCCCCACTGAGCAAGGAGTCTGACACAGGACTCTATTCCAGGACTCTGGGATCATGAAGCAAGTCAAGGTCAGACACTTAACCGACTGAGCCACCCAGGCGTCCCTGTGCGCCATATTTTAAAACAGGAAACTCCAGTATATTTTAATATAGTGCTTTATATTATATACTGTACCCTCTTGGAACTGACATATTTTCCCAAGTGATGAACTATTGCTTCTCAAAATCTCATTGTAGGCGGTATGAAGGGTATGTTTTGATTTTTTTTTTAAGTTAATAGCTTCCTCCTTCATACCCAATTGATATGCACACAAATAAACATACAGACATCCACAGATAACATAGAGGGAGGGGAGAATGAAGGGAGAGAGAAAATACTAAAGTAGAAATGCAATTATTTATCCAATTGAAAGCTAAGCCAGCCCTAACTGAATTTGGAGCTGCAGTATTTTTGCTATTTTTCCCCTTAGGAATCTCCAGGACAAAATAGAAGCTGCTAGGCAATCTCCATACCAAGTTTGTCATTTTGTTAACAGGAATGGGAAGTGTGGATTGATAATCAGGGCAACAAACCCAGCAGAGCCAAAAATTTCTATTCCTTCTCTTTCAGTAGGGATGGAAAACAAAAATTATTTTTTTTAAATTTATAAGACTTTTTTTTTATATCTCAGAAAAGCAGGATGTGCTGACAAGATAGGTCAATCAGAAGCTATTGGAAGAACATTTCCTTTCTTGACATAAACCCTATGAATATATAAAAAAGGAATTGCTGTAACAGAAAAAAAATACTATTATAGCTGTGACTAGTGGTATGTGCCGAAGAGCCTGCAAATCTCACCCAGAATCACTCCGGAATTCACTCACCACACATTTACTGAGCTGCAGATGGTCTTCTTGCTTATCTGATGGCAGATATCTCTAAACTGTTGGAATTACCCAACAACTTAACTTTTTGAACAACTTTTCAAAGACTCCCTACAGATTTCTTCTTTACTCAATGAATGTAGAAGGAACAGATAACTAACACAGCACTTTGGTGGACTCATGTTGCGTTGGTTTGTTAATGGAGACACGAAGTATGGAATTAATGCTATCACGGAAAAGGCAAAATGCATACTGCTTGACAATAATGATTTTACTCTCTTTCTTAGGATTTTGTGCTATACCTGTATCCAATTTATGCTTCAGGTTTTCATGGTTTCACAATGGACTACAACATAGTTTATCTCGCAGGTGTTCCTCTCCCAGGCATTTCCCTTACTTTGAGTTTCCATGAAATTAATGGGAGAATGACATATTCCAATAGAAACCCTACATCACCCCCCTAGACATAACCATTAAACTTTCCTCTACACGAATTCAAATTAGTATTTTCAGCACATGAAGGGAGCGGTTCTGTGGTTTAAATATCTTTAAGACAAAATTGGCCTTTCTATTTTATTTTTAAACAAAAAAATCTATTTTTTCTCTTCTATCACTACTGTGCCTTCTCCTCACTTAAATGGAAAAGCTAATCCTAGAGAACAAAGGGGTAAACTCATGTTTTGAAATGACCACAAACATATGCAAAAGAACAGGACGGAAAGACCAGTGTTTTTCTTTTTAATGAATTTTATGTTATCTATGAAACTGTTTTTCACGAAACATGCTTTCCAAAGCAAGCAATCGAAACACCCACCACTGCTTCTAGACTGTGCAGAAGAAAAGACAAGTCAGATCGACCTGTATTAAAATTCTGTCTCTGCAAATTACAAACTATGACCTTGAATGAGTTACTTAATTTCTGAGTTAATTTATTCCTCTGGAAAAATAGAAATGATACCTATTTAATAGAGTTGTGATAAGGATAAGATTGATACATGCAAGGTGCTTGGCTCTTGGTGAGTATTCAGTAAATGATAATGTTTACTATATCATTATATTTGGAAAATAGTAATGCATGGCAAGCAAGAGTTCACCCTCTGGAATCAAGGTGCATCTGGGTTCAAATCCAGGCTCCTCCTGTAGCTATATGAAGAGTCACTGATAAGTTTACCTTTACCATAAGACTCAATTTCCTACTTTTTATAGGCTCATAGTATTTGGGGGAAATTTTTGGCCCCGGCCCCTTGCTTAGTAGATAGTTGTCACTGAGTAAGCAGTAGCCTTACTCAGGTGGAATGAGTCATGGCAATACACCTAGTGAAAATCCTTATTTGATAAAATTCTTATAGTTTTTTGTAGGTAATATTTTAGTCCCTGTTCTAGATTAAAATATAGCAAGATCCCCTTGAGAAGCCCTTCTGAAACCACCTTTCTCTACTGACATCTCACTGACCCCAAACAGATATATGTCTCCAAGAGTAAATTCATAATTGTCATTGTGACTTTCTCTAAGGACTCTTTCCATTTAGTCCTAAGGGATGATCTCTCACAAGTGGGGAGGACTCCCATGCAGTAGAGGCCGGAGAGGGACAGAGAGGAAGAGATCTGTTCTCATCCTTTGCCTCTTTGACTTTTACCTGCATGCTTCCTTAAATTCCTAGGTAATACAGTTGAGTGAAATATCTCCCTGGAGAAAACCTGGATATTTTGAATTTGAAAGACAAGGTGGAGATACAGGGCTGTTCCTGACTCATACACAGACAGCTGGCTGCCTCAGTTACCTGCTTAACTCCTGACAACCTGTGCCACCTCTTCCAGAGTATACAAAGCTGTGACAATTCTCCTTCAACATCCTGCCAATTTGGTGGGGTGGGCAGCTTGCTGGAAAGATTAATGTCACTGGCCACTAATCTTATAGTCTTCTGCTTATTCAGGAAAGTTATCATTATGTTCCAGCAAGCCAGACATAAAATAAATCTTATTTCTATTTAGATGTAATGAGTAGAAAGAAGGAACAGCAAGAGTCATTTTAAAAAATCGTTTTAAAACACAATTCTTAGTATTCCACAAATGTTGTTCACATTTGTAATTCAACTAACCAAATTTGCCTTTTCTCTTGCTTTCATATAGGGAGGGGGAAAAAGTGCTCCTTTTTGTTTATATTGTGCAAACAAAACTGGCGATTTTAATAAAGGCAATTTGTTTAATCAATGTATCTCTTCATATACAAATTTCAATTAAACAACTGGTTTGATTGATTTCCCCTCTGTCAGCCCAAGTTAACTATATTAATTTCAGATAGTCTCATTCCTGAACTTTAGTCAAAGGACATTTGTAGGTCTGGCTGCACAAGAATCACCTTGGGAGCTTTGCAATAAATAGTTTCTTGGGCCTTATTCCTGATGCTTCAGATTCAGAAGCTCCTGACCTGGGAATCTATATTTCAACAAAGATCTCAGCTATCAGCAGCAGTCTTAAATTTGTCATATGTAGCACCAAACTGGTCATTCACATGACAAATAGGGATACTGTAGTTTCCTTAGGATATCTTCCTCTGATTGCTTTCATGATTTATCAGATTATTTGATCAATCCTTGTAAGTCAGCATATGTAACCATGATGTCTTCTAGAGCACTGGCTTCTAAACTCATGGGGCAGGTGGGCAATATGGGGAGAATACACAATGGGGGTTATTCTCGCTTTTTCTCTCCTTACTCATCTCTTATGACCACTGATATCTTTCTATATATTTTCCCCAATATGGTAAATAAATGAGGGACTGGATGAACAATGACATTACATTCTAAATAGGAGCAGAGATCCTGAGAAGAGGCAAATTTGAGTGTCCCTGTGGGCTATTTCAAGCTTGGAAACTGTCTTCAGATGAGATTTCCACAGCATTGACTAAGCTATCTGCAAAGTCTGAAGATGTCCTTGTCATAACCACTGGTTATTACTGGCCAAGGGAGTTGCATCTCTAATTCCTGCTGATGTCAGTCATTTCACTGGTTCCATAACTGATGTCCTCAACCTCTAAATCCAGCCAGCTTTGGCCAGTCTTTGTCATTAATCAGAAAGTGAGGGTGAGATATGTGGGAACATTTTTTTCCAACTCTAGGAGAACAGAGTTAAAGGTACCTAAAAAAACAGGCATGCATTAATTTCAAAGATACTTAGAAAAATCATTTCTATGTAAGAATGTCAGCAATCTGGCAAAAGACTTTTCAAAGGAAGTCTAGTCTGTTAAAATATCCCAATATGGGACAAATGTGGTATTTTTCCAATATAATCAGTTGGAAAGGAAACAGATACAAACATTTAAAAGATCTGAAGCAGCCCTGAGCCATCAGATCAGGATACTTTTGAAAATCTTAGCAGCTAAGATTCTTGAATAGCAGAAACATCCACATAGCAGCTAGTGAGCTGCAGAAGGATATGAGGTGGCCAAATGTATAAGATAACTTAGGTAGGGGAAAAAGAGCTTCTACGATTGCCCAGTTACACATACTCTCAAAGCAGAAATGCGTTCACAGAAAACACATTAAGGATCTAAATACAAATCTATCTTTGACATGTTTCATCACGTTGTTAGAGGACTCACAACATGAATTCATCTTTATTCTCCATTTGTTTGGTATGGTTGTTGATGACAAATCTATTTGGGATGATCTATATTGATAGACGGTTGGTATATGGGACCCACTGAATGTCTTTCCAGTCCTACCTCTTTGGAACTTGACACCCTGCCCACAGAAGTGGACCCCTCTCATCTTTATTAGTGCTGTATATCCCCTACCTTCAGACTATAACTGACTAGATCAGAACCACACACCTGATCTGAGTTGGATTGATCTGATTCTCTCTCTTTAGACTTTGATATTAAATTAGCTCAGAATTTACACATGGTAAAGTTTTTACAAACCACGTGAATAGTGATGTTGGAAGACTGAGGTGTTGGATTGTTTCATTTTCTTAAATGGCAAAGGAATTAAGGATTAAAAATAGTTAAAAGAGAGAGCTCAGGAACAATTAAATATGATTTTGTGACAAACTCTCATCTCTTTCCACTCACTGATACCAGAAGAACAATGAAACACTAATGTATGTTTCATTAATAATAAGAGCAATAATTTTTTGTCATTAAATACAGCAAAAATGGTTTATCGTCAATATATTCTTGATATACCTTAATGAGAAAAAAGAATGGTTCTACTTCTCATGGGTGGAACTGTGAATCACTACATCATCGGCCAGCTGACACCTCACTGGGGATCCTAGAGATGTCTGTGCAGAAGACAAGGCCAATGGCCTACTCTGTGCATTTACCAAGTGTCCTACTCTGAACTCCTGTCCAGAGCCCAGGAATGAGCAACATCTTTCAAAGAGGTTCTTTACCTTCTCTGCCCTCACCTAACTTCAACTCCCTTTTTTCTATATGTAGTTTTGATGCCACATCAATTAATCAATCAGTCTAGCTCACAAACCTTGAAAGAGAAACTCATTGAAAAGAGTAAAAAGAACAGAGTTTCTCTCTAAATAACATGTATTCCATGATCTTCTGCTGAGTTCTCCTTGGCATTATATCACAGTGCTTCTCAAACTTTAATGTGCACACAAATCACTGAGGTTCTTATCAAAATTCAGACTCTGATTTCATATGTCTTGAGTGTGTCTGAGATTTATCTGCAGTTCCAGGAAGCAACCAGGTGGTGCCACTTGCCGCCACTTTAGGTATTGCGTCTTTACGGTCCAGTGAAAGGACACTGGCAGATCCCTTCGCCCAAGTGAGGAAAATGCTCCAGACTATACTAACCAAATGAAAAAAAAAAAGAAAGAGAGAGAGAGAGAGAGAGAGAGAGAGAGAGCTTCTTAAAAGGAAGAATCCCAAGTGCTATTAGAAGAGAACTCATGGGGTGCCTGGGTGGCTCAGTGGGTTAAAGCCTCTGCCTTCAGTTCAGGTTATGATCCCAGGGTCCTGGGATCGAGTCCTGCTTCGGGCTCTTTGCTCAGTGGGGAGCCTGCTTCCTCCTCTCTCTGCCTGCCTCTCTCCCTACTTGTGATCTGTCAAATAATTAAATAAAAATCTTAAAAAAAAAAAAAAAAGAGAACTCATGACATAAATGTAAGAGTAGTCAACTTTTTCTTAGTCATGTGGCTGCTTGGCATTCTGGGTTTTGACAAATATCTCAACTCTAATTCTAGAGTGATAAAAAGGGGGAAAGGAAGTTTGATTTCTTATGGTCATTCCTATACAGGTTTTCTCAATCTAGTTAGTTAAATAGTTAATAGTTAAATTAATTTCTATGTATATTACTGAATTAATCCTAAAGCAACCTAATAAAATAGGTACTATTATTCTCTCCTTTACAGATGAGGAACTTGAGTCAGGGGAGTATTTGCCCAAAGTCACAAAATTAATAATCAGGAAATCCAGGATTTAAACAAGGGCTTTTAGATACTTATTCTCAACCTCTGGGATATCCTTTTAGATTTTAAATCAGTGTGAGAATCTTAAACAAATAAAGCTACTGTTAAGTCTTACTGAAAATTGTCTTTCATTTTTAAAAACTTAGATGTTTGGTGTAGAATTTGCTGTTTTAATCAGAAGGAAAATTTGATTAACACCCTTTGTCCTTCTGGCATTATATTTTGTATCCTCTGTTCTCCATGCAAAGGCCAGATTGAGAATTGAGTAGCAGAAGGAGATGAAACCAGAATAAAATAAATAGAAACCATTCCACTGGTAACAGTGTTCTTGTATCCCCTTTTAGAAGAGGAGATTTTGAAAGGGTTATTTTATCACCATCTGTGAGAAATTCAGTTTCAATTACAGGAAAAAAATTGAAAATAATTTATGGAGCAAATTTTGCTCTAAACTGTGAAAAAGTTTTTTTGCTTTTTTTTTTAACAGAAGGATGTGAAAACTAGTAGAACAAATCATCTCTATTCTATGAAGTAAACTTGATGTCACTGAAGAAATCTGGGGCTCCCAATGGACTCTGGGATAGGAGAAAAATACACTCCCATTAAGTCTCAGCGCCAGAGATTTTACTTCTTAAAATTTACTGGCATAGTTACAAAATTCTGTAACAGTTGAATGCCATTCCTCTTAGCCAGACAGCTGTCTCTCACATTTTCTTCTCTATGGAGCCAATATTTATTTCTACCAGAAGACTCTAGATCACAAGTCATTTGACACTTTTAGTTTATCTTCGTTAGCTGAAAAGGTTAATTTAATGCTTTCTCCATGCATATTACAAATAGTTTTTAGAGCAGCAGCTTCGTTTAAGGAAAAGGTTTCATGACATTTTATTCCCTTGGATTCCTAGGCCATCACAAGGTTTGCCCTCATAAGCAAATATGAAGCTTCTGCTTCATGTTGAAATGCATTGCCTCATCACTTTATGGATGTGGCCATCACATCTTTGGCTTAGCTCCCTTTCCAGATTTAAACTCATCCCCCAGCTGCTGGGCATGTTAGAGGTTGAGGGCTTACACCTGAGTCTTCTCTGGAAATTCTACACAAGTGAGCTGCCTCATGCAGGGTTTCACCTCATCCATGGAATAGTAGGCATGAAGAGATGGAAGCCCAGCTCCCTTGCCTCTCTTTGGGCACCTGGAATGTCCATCCCACATCCAAAGTGCTCCATGAGACCAGTGGAGGCAATAGCTGCAAATGTGTCACAGTTCAACCTCTCTCTGCCCATTCCAGCTTCTCTGTTTCCTCACAAGTGTGGTTCCCAAGAACAGTCACCAACAAAGCTCCTGTGTGGAGACTTCAGAGACTCAGTTTTGGATCCTGACCTGCACCATCACCAGTGCCCGGGGACACTTGGCCCCATGACAAAGACATCATCCCCTCATTCATAAGTCCCTTCATTCATTCATTCATCAAATATTTTTCAAGTCTCCACTATGCTGGGCATAGTATTAATTGCTGGGGATATGATGGTAAATGAGACAGATGTGATACAGACTGTATGGGGACACTATTGGGGTTTATTAGAAAAGAAGCAGGTATAGTAAATTTAAATATGTGCTACAATAGGAGAAACTCAAAAAGGGAGGACCAAAATGGTTTTCAGAGATTAAATTATTATGTCACCCCACAAGCAGTGTACAAGAGTTCCAGCTTTCAAATCCTTACAAACATTTCATATGACCAGTCTTTTTAATTTTAGCTCTTCTGTATCTTATATGGTTTCAATTTGCATCTCCTTAATTATTTTGTGTGATTTTAAGATTTTATAAGAAATTAAGTTATGATGTATCTTGGTGTAGTTTTCTTAATGTGCCATATGCTGGCATTTATAAAAGTTTTGGATCTGTAGGTTTATAGTTTTGATCAAGTTTGGAAAAAATTTTGGTACTGTTTTTTTCAAATATGTTTGTCCCATTCTTCTCTCTCTCCTCTTATTCAGAGTTCAACTGATGTGTACTTGGTCACTTGAAGTTGTCCTGAAGCTCTGTGGTATTCTGTTAGGTCTTTTTGGTTGTCCTTTTTCTCCATTTCATTTTCTTTCTTTTTTTTTTTAATTTTTTATTTTTTATAAACATATATTTTTATCCCCAGGGGTACAGGTCTGTGAATCACCAGGTTTACACACTTCACAGCACTCACCAAAGCACATACCCTCCCCAATGTCCATTTCACTTTCAATAGTTTCTATTGCTGTGTCTTCAGGTTCATTACTTTTCTTCTGCAACATGTGTTTTGCCATTAATCCCATCCAGTGTATTTTTCATCCCTCCCATCCAAGTACTAAACATGCCTGACCCTGCTTAACTTTCAAGATCAGACGAGATCTGGCGCATTTTGGGTGGTACGGCCGGAGATGTATTTTTCATCTCTAACATTGTACTTTTCAACTCTAGAAAGAAGTGCTATGTGGGTCTTTAAAAAAATAAACTTCATGTCTCTACTTAACATATTCAACCTTCCCTCTAGCTTCTAGCTTCTTCAATATACAGAATGTAATTATAATTACCTTTCTAATGTCCTTTGTTAATTTTAATGTTGGTGTCAGTTCAGGTTCCATTTCAGTTGATTGATTTTTCTCATTATGGATCACATTTTCCTGCTTCTTTGCATGCTTGGTAACTATTGTATGCTGGAAGTTGTGAATTTGATCTTGTTGGATGCTAAATATTTTTATATCTCAATAAATATTCTTGCGCTTTGTCCTGGAATGTGGTTAAATTGTAGTTTTGATCTTCCTTTTATCATTTTTTAGGCCAATTCAGAGCAGTGTTTGGTCTAGGTCTAATTATTCACATCGCTACTGAGGAAGAACCTTGTGATTATTCTACACTATGCTTCATGAATTATGAGTTTTTTCAGTGTGGCTGGTAGAAAAAGTCACAATTCATGGCCCCATCTGAGCACCAACTTCTATTCCCTGATTCTACTGAGTAGTTCTTTACCTGGCTTCAGGTAGTTTCTCTACTTGCATGTGTTGGTAACTACTCAGATGAAAACCTGAAAGGGATATTCTACATATCTCTGGAGCTGTCCCTTTGTGGTCTCTACTTTCTGTGTACTCTAACCACTGTGATCTCCCTCAACTTTGTCTCATTAGTACGAGAAGTCTCCTGAGCTACACTTAGGTTCTTCCTTCCTAGCTGAGACCTAGAAACACTTTCAAGGTAGTAAGCTTATAATTCATCTGTAGGGTTCACCTCATTTGTTTCCCATCTCTTAGGCTTCATGCCTCCTTTTCCCTAGAGCCCAGGGTCTCAAAAAGTATTGTTTCATTTTTTTCCTATTTTTTATATTATTATTTCAGGAAGGAGGGTAAATTTGTTCCCTATTCCTCCAGCTTGTCTGGGAACAGTGCAAGATTTTAAACAGAGAATGACCTGATAGATTTTGAGAAACACCCAGCCTACAGTATGGAGAATGTTGAACTAAAGCAAATCTGGGGAAAGACAGAGAGTCAAATAAAGAGGCTTTAACACAGGTTAGGTGAGATATCCTAGTACACAACAGATTGTATCATCTTGCTTTGCCAATTACTGTCAGAGAGGAATCATGACAGTCACCATCGTATAGGGAGGAGAAAGAATGATGTGTGTGTGTGTGAGAGAGAGAGAGAGAGTGAGTGTGTGTGTGTGTGTGTGTGTATTTAAGGATTGATATGTAGTATATAAAAATACAAAGAAAGGAGTCAACTTTCCAGTCTGTCTCCAGTGCAGCATGGTGTGAGACATCTCATGGATTAACTTTATGTTGCAAAAATAGATCAAAGCATTATTCTGCAAGTTAGTATATTTTGTCCTTCTTCAGCTTGTTCACTATTTCTCGTCACCCTTCCCACAAGCAATTGAAAAAAAAAGAACACTCAAAGAATATTTCAAATACATACAGAGAGTGAGTTTTTCATTCTCCAAAGATTAGATGAGGCTAAGAAAGGTGATCCTTAAAATGTATATACAGAGGGAGGGGGTGTTGCTGTGTGTGACTCAAACTGAGGGGGAAGTAGAGAAACAACCATGTTCTTGGAAGGGGTCTCATGAATCAGAATCTTCTTTTGCAAGAACCAGGGAGAAAGTGTTATGGACTTAAACTGTCCCAGAGTATGGAGTTCTACTGAACCAATGCCTGTGAACAATAATGCCAACCAACTGCTACATTTGACATCCCAGAACAAAGAGTAGGAAAATGTGGGCAACTTATGTGGAAATGGAGTTGTAAAGAAAACACTTTGTCCCATATCAGAGTTGGGGGAATAGATGAGAACCAGCTGAGCCTTCCTCCGTAAGCTACACTACCTCTGTGTGTTACTTGTGTTACTACTTGTTTCTCCTCTCTTGGTAATAAAATCCTCTTCAAGACACTTAACAGCTTTTCAGAATTTTCTTATTGCTTTACAATCAAAAATTGCTCACAGGATGAGAAATAAGTGATTGATAATGCAGTTATACTAACTAGACTACTACAACAATATAGAAGAAGAAGAATTAATGGAAAATAAACATCATCACTACTGAACTAGGAAAACATAAAAACCAGGTAATTTTATGTGAAACTAATGTTACATTATGTGCCAACTATACTTTAATAGAATAATACTAATAACTGATCAAAAAAAAACCCAAGTAGTTTGGTAGTTTTCTTTCTATAGTTATCATGTTTACATGTGATGTCTCCTGGAAACAGACTCTGAGTTCTACGCTCTTTGATCTATAGCCTCTTTCCATTGAAGTAAAAGGTCTCGCACATGAAAGTTCTTACTAAATGTTGACTTACAGACAACTTAAAGAGTGACTAAAACGAGGTGATTAAAATCTCTAAGCTCCACCTTACCTCTGTAAAATTATGCATTTAACTACTTCAATCCACTGTGTTTTCAGAAACCAAATATACGCACAATACCATGAAGTATGAAATCTTGGTCCCTGGATCTGAAAAAACACAAAACAAAACAAAAAACCCATTACATGTTTTATAACGTGTGCCTCCACCGCAGTTCCTTGCCTTGGAAGGCAGAGCTTTTAATATTATTAAAGCTAACCTGGTTAAAATAAGGGGAAGCTATTTAAAACTCTGGCATAAGACTGGTAGAAGTTTGTGGAGTCAACTGGCAGATTCTTTACCCAAGAGGCATATACAAATGCATCATGTTAGGTATATGTATAAAACCAAAGGTAGAAAAAGTATTTTGCCCATTTGTAGCACCTCTGAAAAAGTCTCTTAGACCTGGCAATGCTCACTGTGGCCCAGGGCCCTCATAGTCCTTGTCTAGTCAAGACTCATCATATGCCCTCTGCTGGGTCTGCCCAGTGATACATCCACTCCACTGAGCCCATAAACGGTAGTGCCAAAAAATAACACTTCCTATGGCCTTAGGTTAAATTATGCAGGCGGGATGCTCAGTAGATTGGTATCTAAAGTTAACTTTTGAATCCTTCTCACAAACAATAGAGGATAACATTATTACTTTATCTTAGGCACTGCATTAAGCACTTCACAAACATCACTTCATTTTTACAAAAACTCTCTGAGTTAGGGAGCTCAGAGAAACTGAAACTTAAAGTTTAGTGATATGTCCGGCATCACAGACCTAAGTAAAAGCAGAGTTGGTCTGGAGATTGAGCCCTTGACCTCTATGACTTTTTACAGCTAGTAGGAATTTCTATTGGGAAGTCACCTCTGGTTGTGATCCTACATTCCAGTCCCCTTCCATGCAAATCACCTCATCCCCAGGTCAAGCTTAAATTCAATCAAATAGTAACTGTCCTCACTAAATATTAGACATTCCCTTAAAAAAAAAAAAGTTTTAAAAAAAGATGTTCCCTTTTTTAAAAAGAGCATTTAAAAATGCTCTTTCTTCCACTAAATTAAAATTTCAAGAAAAAATTATAGGGTCAAGATCAGGAGGCAATCAGATGTCAAATTAATAACTTCTCTAACAGACAATTAGAAAATTAAGAGATCTAGTCAATTTAAAAATTTTATTTATTTATTTGACAGAGATCACAAGTAGGCAGAGAGGCAGACAGAGAGAGGGGGGAAAGCAGGCTCCCTGATGAGCAGAGAGCTCAATGCAGGGCTCAATCCCAGGACCCTGAGATCATGACCTGACTAGAAGGCAGAGGCTTAACCCACTGAGCCACCTAGGCACTCCTAGTCAATTTAGATTAAGAAAACATTGTTGGGTACCTACTCTTTGTCAGGCACTCTTGGACATGATTTGCAAAAATGCCTTTGCCTTTGCCTTTGCACATTACATATCTTGACTAGGAGTTCTTTTCTATCATAAAATATAGGACTGGTATCATATTTTTTCTACTTGTTTTTTGTATTATTTTTGTAGCTTAATAACTGATCATCTCAGCTGACTTCACTGAGTTAAACCATTTTCAACAATTCCTTTACAGAGAGTGATTGTGAAAATGGGCAGTTTTCCACAATATCAGAGATTCAGCTGGGAAGCATCCATTACATTAATAGAATTTATATAATTCCATTTTATTGCCATCAAAAGGTTGAATCTAAAAGGTTTTACTAAATGTTATTTCCTTTCAAAGAGGTTGTTTCTGTCAAAAATATGAATTATAGAATTCAAAAATGATCATTTTCTCCTCCATATACCTTACTTGGTAGGCAGTCTCTACATTTAAAAGGAATATATATAATCTCCCAACTTGGAACAACTGCAGGTGAGGTTTTGTTATTGTTGATTTATTGATTTATTGATATAGATATAGATAGATAGCAAGATAGATAGATTTTTAACTGTAGAGACTACCAAGTGAGGTAATTTGTGGCATAGAGTCCTTTTTAAGAAGGAATGTTTTCTACTTAAATAAATGTCTTCCATGGCAAACCTCACAGAAGCCTTTACTGTGGACTCTCAATGACAGACGATTTCCAATGGTGTTTTGTCAAGCAAACTGAGACATAATGAGAGTAACAGAACAAAAACTTAAGTTTGAACATAGCCCAATCCGCCAGTTCTCTGTTAGGGAGGCATCCGGTAGCGACCTTTTGTCCTCCCCACCCTCTGTATCAGTCAGACTAACTCCTGCTGTCTGAAGTTGGAGGTGGCTTCTTTGGTTCATTCAGATTCATCATGGCTAACTGTTCTTTTTTTGAAACTACTTGTATAAATAGGTCAGGATAATGAGTAAAGGAGAAAACAAACAATCTTCTGTTATAGTTTCATTCCAATCCCCAAACACACAGTCATGACCTTATTCTTAGAAAAGACAGGCAGCTCTCGGATGGCACCCCACTTAGGAAAATGACTACCTGACACTAGTTGGGGAAGTGACACATTTCAAAAGTTTTACAAATAACAGATCAAGATTTTCTTTTTAAAGTCTGGATTTTTATTCCCATTGGAGGCATACCAAAAACCAGAACCATGGTGTGCAGTGTTAGTAACCCAGTGCATCTAACTGCCAGAAAGTTGAAATCTCACCTCACCATTTGCCGCTAGTAGGACTTCTCCTGGCAACTCGTGGCTGTTTTAAATGCAGGCAGAATGGAGTTGCACAGCCCGCCTCCCCACATGGGGAGAGCAAAGGGCTATGCAGAGGTAGAGTGCAGAATGTAAGTGCTTCAGGAAATGAGCTCTAGCTCTAGCTCTCCTTTGTGGAATCAACATCTAATTTACATGTAGAATCAAACACCTCCCAGTGAATTAGATGCTTACAAAACAAAAACACTGGAGATTAATGAGCAATGTCAATGATGAACAATTCTGAAGTATTGTGAGGGACAGTTACTAAGTTTATTATTTTTGGAGGGGAATATATTTATAAGATGCATGATAATCAAAGAGAAAATTTAAATCCAGCAGGCATGTATCGTGTTTCTCCAAATTCAACCCCAAAATACAACTAACATGTCTTTCCTACATATCTTCAGGTAGACTGGCTTATCTCTGCTTCTGTCTAGAGTTTGGGGGTGGGCATTGTCTCATCTGAAGCATCTTCTCTTGGCAGAAGATGGGAGTACCTAGATGAGTAGTTACAAATGAGAGATGCTACTTGAAGCCTTGGCTTGGGACTGGTATGTAATCACTTTTTTTGTTTAATTAAACATTTTGTTATTATTGAAACATAGTTGGCATATAGTATTATATTAGTTCAGGTATACAACATAGTGATTCAACATTTCTATACATTACTCAGTTCTTAACATGATAAATGTTGTCACTGTCACCATACATTATATTATTGACTATATTTCCTGTGCTGTACTATTCATCTCTCTGATTTCCTTATTTTATAACTAAGTCTGTACTCCTTAATCCCCTGAATCCCCCTCTTAATGCTTTGTTGCCTGTAACCTCCCCTCCCCTCTGGCAACCACCACTTTATTCTCTGTAGTCACAAGTCTTTGTTTTTTGTTTGTTGATGTTTGTTTATCTGTTTTAGAGTCCACATATAAGTGAAATCATATGGTATTTGTCTTTCTCTGTCTGACTTATTTCACTTAGTATAATACCCTCTACGTCCATCCATGTTGTTTCAAGATCTTTTTTCCTTTGGCTGAGTAATACTCTATTGTATATCCATTTTTTTATATCCATCCATCTATCAAGGGACATTTAGGTTGCTTCCATAGCTTGGCTATGGTAAATAATGCTGCCATAAACATAAGGGTGCATATATCTTTTGATATTAGTTTTTTCATTTTCTTTGAGTAGATACCCAGTAGTAGAATTACTGGATCATACAGTATTTCCATTTTTATTTTTCTGTGGACTCCATACTGTTTTCCACAGCGGTCACACCAATTTACATTCTCTCCAACAGTGTATGGGGGAGTGTCTTCTCAAGAAAGGTAAACAAAAACAAAAACAAACTATTAGGACTACACCCAACTGAAAAGCTTTTGCACAGTGAAGGAAACCATCAACAAAATGAAAAGGCAACCCACTGAATGGCTGAAGATATCTGCAAATAATGTATCTGAAGAGGGGTTAATACCAAAATATATAAAGAACTCATACAACTCAACACCAAAGAAACAAAAAATCTGATTTAAAAAATGCACAGAGGTCTTGAATGGACATTTTTCCGAAGACATGCTAATGGCCAACAGACACATGAAAAGATGCTCAACATCAGTAGTCATCAGGGAAATACAAATCAAAACCACAATGCGATATCACCTCACACCAGTCAGAATGGCTAGCATCAAAACCACAATCATATCTTTCCACATTCCTCTGGCCAAACCCAGGTCCAATTCCACAGCAGTGTTTGCTTCTTCATGGAGATGGGGGAATCAGAATGACTGTTTTCTGAACAAAAAGCTAATCCAACACATCTTCCCCACCCTCCCTCCTAATTTAGAAAATATCAGTAATTAAGAATGAGAAAAATAAAAATTACTGGTTAAACTATCATCCAGAGATCACCAGTATTAATCTTTGGTATACATTCTTCCAGTTTTTTCTTTCTGGGTGATGGGAAGGCATTAGTAAAGGAGTCCTGAGGAGGGACAAAGGGAAGAGTCAAGCACAGTTTCCCCAGGGTATTAATTGAAATGGCCTGTGTTTCTGAGCCTATCTCACTGTAAGTGACTACAGAATGGTGACTGTTATTAGTTAGCCTCTCTGAGCCCCCATTTCAATCAGTAAAATGAGGCTAACAACTGTATCTACCTCATATGCAGGTGTGACGATTAAATGAGTTATTAAATGCAGATAGAACTTGCAACATGACAAATGCTCAGGAAAATTTAGTCACTATCCATAAATACAGTGTAGCAGGGTTTTATCTTTCAGTACCGACCTATTTATTTTCTATTCATTATCTATACTTTAGTCTCTCACTTGCAACCTAAGCATCTTTTCCTACCTAAAGCATAAACACTTCAAACAGAATACTGGCAATAATGCAAGAGAGAAAGATTTGGATGCTTATTTACAGAGTGGTGAGAGCCTCCCAGAGGCTCTCAAAGCCTCAATCAAGGGTCATGTAGTACTTACTAAAATAATTTTTGGAAGTCTGTGTGTCTTCTTACATATTTTTAACTTGACATCAAAGATTTCTCATTATGAGTTTAAATGGATATAATTGCTGGCATTTGATAAAAATAAGGTTATAGTACTCTTTTAAATATCCAGTGAAATTTAAGTAATCAAAATGATTCTAAACAATACACCAACAATTTCTTCCTGAACATTCATGAATTTTGTACCTTTTGATTTATTCTCCCTTGAATTCATATTTTAATTATATTTTAAGCATAAAATTTCATTCTAATATAACCTATTTTTTTATTCTTGAAAGACTTTTATTGATAATCCCACTGCTATTCTTTGTAAAGTGAAAGTATGTATGTATTTTTATGTGCAAAATTTCTTTGAAGGGTTATAAACACTCAAAAATTTCTTTCAGGCTGAAGTCATTAGTATTATCACTTGTGCATCATAAATATGGTATTAAACTGCTGCATAATTATTGAACATTAGAAGTAAAATTTTTAATGTCTCTTATTGAGATTAGTGATTTTTTTTTTCAATTAGCTTTTGTCTCTGTGAATGCATAAGAAATTGTTAGAGTCAACAGAGTTCTGCATAAATTATATTCTGATTTGGTTTGTTTTATAGATGTGAACAGAAGAAATTATTTTCACATAAATTAGCAGAGAAGAATGGAAGAAAGTTTTATTTCTTTTTCAGAGACATGTCATTTAATTCCTTAAATGCCAAATTTCACAGCGATCTATTATCAAAAATTATCTTTGATTATACACTGACACATCTTTGAAGGCCAAAATCACAATGATATGTTAACAAAAATTATTTTTAGCTATTTTTAATTAAGTCTCACTTCAAATTGGTAAAAGCAAAGAGTTAGAAACAACCTGACTTGGATTTTATTTGAAATGTGATTTGTTGCCCATCACTTAGGCCTTACTTTCTCAAAATCCACAACATAACCAAAAAACTTTACAAACACGTGCTAACTGACTCTTAGTTATACCTCTTACTCTTTTATTAAGAGGAATTATTTAATCCAACACACACAAAAGGGATAAGGAAAAACCAAAATGTTTTACTCTCTCTAATACAATATTTTTGCTTTAAATTCTTTTTATCTTATTATATGCTTTAAAAATATTTTTATCAATACTTTAGCATTGTAAAATTAGCTATTTAAATTTATGGAGAATGTCTGTCCTATAAACGAATCAGCATAGTATCCCTACCTAATCAGACTTATATTCTGTCAGAAAAATTTTCCCTTCATGTTTCAAGTTAAGAAAATGTATCAATTCACTTTTCAAGTGTTATTATTAAAAAGTTCTAAGGAAATAAGTTAGATACAGAGACTGCCATAAGCAGTCATGAGGATTAAAATGATGTCAATCATGAGTAATATGTTATGAAAATAATGTAATATATCAGTAAGCCATTGCCTATTACTTAATTTGTAATAATTTAGTGAAATGTTTAGCTAAAACTGTAAGTTCTTTATAAAGCAGGAGGAATAGGATAAGATTTGGAGACATATATATATGTGTGTGTATGTGTGTATACATATATATATGAGGATTTACCAATTATTATATATAGAATAATTATTATATATAGGATATAATATAATACATATTACATGATATATAATATATATAGAGAGAATAAGATTTGGAGATCCTTAGTATATATATGAGGATTTATCAATTAGTTATTGATAGTATGGTTGCAAAACAACCAACCATATAACTTTAGTGTTCTATAACAATAAACATTTATTTCTCACATTTATTTCTTGCATCAGCTGATCTAGACTAGCCTGGACTGGGTAGCTCTTCTGTTCTTGGGGCGGGGGGCTCCTTAATTTGTTTGGGAGTAGGCTGATCTAAGATGAGCTGGTTAGCCTGGGCATGTCCTTCACAAGTGATAGCAGAAGCAAGGGAAAAAAAGTGGTTTCAAGCACTTAAGCCTCTTGTGGCTTAGGATAGAAACAGGCCTATAGGTTACTCATTCTATTGGCCACAGCAGGTCACAAAGCCAAACCTGAGGAATGGGAAATCATGCTG
The DNA here is from genome assembly GCF_964662115.1 of Mustela nivalis. Lineage (NCBI taxonomy): Eukaryota > Metazoa > Chordata > Mammalia > Carnivora > Mustelidae > Mustela > Mustela nivalis. The sequence goes on along the minus strand of NC_139031.1, from coordinate 25,890,839 downwards.
GGTCCTAGAGAGCATTCAGCACAGCTGCATGGCTAGGAACACGAATAGAGGGAGGAATGGAGAATGGAACCCATCATTCAGTCTACCACTGTGTGCACAATACACTTTGTGGACTTCAGCTTTGGGAAATAATTAAATGTGAATCAAATATAAATATCAGCCATCATTCAATTGAGTTCAGTAGTTACCATGATTAAACATTTCCTATAGGGCAAGAAAAAAAAAGGAAAAAGAGAAAAGTGAGAAAAGCACGTATTGCCAAAATCTAATTAGTCTGGCAACTGGCATATAGTTTTATTTTATTTTATTTTTTTCTTAGTAGGAGATAGAAAATATTCAACATTATATAACATGAAGTAAAATTAGGATCACCAGTAATTGCTATAAAATATCTTATTGAATAAGGTGTGCCAAATTTGAAATAAATTAAGTTAAAGCTTTGACTCTGAGTTTTAGCCAATATACACTGAAAAAGTTGGGTGATCTGAAAAATCTTCCAGTTAGAGTTAAAGAACCAGTATCATTCACCTGTCTTGCCTCGGCTGTTTGAAAGTTACTTTTTTTCAAACTAAATAACATGTCTTAGGGATGAGATTGGCAAAGAGTAGAAAAAATTGCTTACATTTAAGTAAGTGTTGTTTTTGTGATTTTCTTACAGATGGATGGCCACTTTGCTTTGCTTGCAGCCTTTTCTCCTCTCCTGGTGATGCATTCTTCAATCCTGGTGGGGGAATAAGAAGCAAGTTAATACTTGTCTTTCCTGCACACACCCCAGTCTATAATACATCTGAATTCTGAACATCCCAACATGGGTCAAAATACCCAGTTCTTACAGAGACACATGTAAGAGAACAAGGACTGGATGTATTATAACTTTACAATGGAGCTTAAAAATTATCAGGCATGTCTCCACCCCTTGTATTTTATGTTTCTTTACTCAGATTAATTCTGTGTACTCTTTTTCCTCCTACATGAATTTTGTGATCATTTTGTCAAGTTCAAGCAATATCTTTTAAGATTTGGCTTCAAATGTATTTAGATATGTAGATTAACTTGTACCTATCAGGACTTTGCCATACTGTTTTCCTATTCAGGTTTGTGATATCCACACAATTTATTTATATATTAAAGAGTCATTAATAGTCACAAGCTAAATTTTGCCTCCTTCCCAGAAGTCCTTCACATTTCCTTTTTAGGTTATTATTTGATAGTCCTGTTTATACTCTTGGGAATGAAAATTGTTTTAAATTATAATTACTCATTCCTTTTCTTAAAAGGAAAGACTCTCAGAACACATATTGTCTAGGTTGTTAGTATTTAAATGGATGGCCTCAGGATTTTTACATTCTGAATTTTAATTAATGTTTAAAAAGTAAATATTAATTATACTTTTGAAACGTTTTTAAGTTTTATCTTTATTTAATAATGTAGGTACTTTTAAATGACATTCAAACTTTTAAAATTATCCACTGCTAAATCTGTAAATGTATGTCCTTCTAAATTTTCAGTATCTGTAGTTAGAAAGATCTCTGCTTTCTACTTATTGTTGATTGTAATGAACAATTCAGAATTTCAAAGATCTAAGTTTATTCTCTAAATTAAGTATATAGACACAATTGGATATGTTTGGCTGATTACTGTCTCACTGAAGTATAATTGCCTTTGTCCATCCTTATAAAGATATTTTTAGCAATTCACAATAAGAAAAAAAATGTTCTGAATAAGCTTTCATTAGAACTTCCTAGGAGGGGCACCTGGGTGGCTCAGTGGGTTAAGCCGCTGCCTTCGGCTCAGGTCATGATCTCAGGGTCCTGGGATTGAGTCCCGCATCGGGCTCTCTGCTCGGCAGGGAGCCTGCTTCCTCCTCTCTCTCTCTGCCTGCCTCTCTGACTACTTGTAATCTCTCTCTGTCAAATAAATAAATAAAATCTTTTTAAAAAAAAAAAGAACTTCCTAGGAATATAGAAAGAGTATATTAATAAAAAGTTTATTAATCTATTAATCTTAATTTCAAGATTTCTCTTCTACAGCTACAATAAAATATGTGTCACAGGAATAGACTTTGATGTACTTGAAAAAGTAAGATTTAAAACCTCTGGTTAGAATAGGGGAAATTTTTATATTTGATATGCATCTAACTATAAGAATATGTAGGTGATTTAAGCAACTGTCATACAGAGATACAAAGGACAAAATTTGCTTTAATTTTCTTAAAGAAAAATGTGTTGTTTTAAATGATTTTTAGTTCAAAGATTGATGGAATCAGCAGTTGTTCAAAAAGTATTGTCAATCCTTCTCTAAAGACAACCACAATAATACAACAAAAAGAAATATAACCCATTACCAGTGTCATTAGCGGTCACCTTACTCAGTGCTGACTGAAAATTGATGGCCAAAATAGAGAATGACTCCTTTAATTTGCTCACATTCATCTTGAAAGTCAAAAGAACGAATGGACTATTTTCAAAAGATGGGAATAGGCAATTTATCTTTGTTCAGACTGGACGATATGCTTGCCTATCAGCTCCTATACATAAAGTAAGTAGAAATAAAGAGTGTGGGGGGTGGGATTAATAGGGAAAAATGACAACACAGGTGGGGGGGTAGGAAAAAATAAGTTTTTGATAAAGGATGACAATGTTAGAGAGAAAAAATTTTTTAAAATTTTTTATAAACATATAATATATTATTAGCCCCAGGGGTACAGGTCTGTGAATCGCCAGGTTTACATACTTCACAGCACTCACCATAGCACATACCCTCCCCAATGCCCATAACCTCACCACTCTCTCCCTATCCCCCTCCCCCCCGCCACCCTCAGTTTGTTTTGTGACATTAAGAGTCTTATGGTTTGTCTCCCTCCCAATCCCATCTTGTTTCATTTAATTCTTTTCCTACCCCCAAACCCCCCCACGTTGCATCTCCACTTCCTCATAGGATCATACGATAGTTGCCTTTCTCCGACTGACTTATTTCACTAAGCGTATACCCTCTAGTTCCATCTAGGTCGTCGCAAATGGCAAGATTTCATTTCTTTCGATGGCTGCATAGTATTCCATTGTATATATAATTGTATATATATATATATATATATATATATATATATATATATATCACATCTTCTTTATCCATTCATCTGTTGATGGACATCTAGGATCTTTCCATAGTTGGGCTATTGTGGACATTGCTGCTATAAACATTTGGGTGCATGTGCCCCTTCGGATCACTACATTTGTATCTTAGGGTAAATACTCAGTAGTGCAATTGCTGGGTCGTAAGGTAGCTCTATTTTCAACTTTTTGAAGAACCTCCATGCTGTTTCCCAGAGTGGCTGAACCTGCTTGCATACCCACCAACAGTGTAGGAGGGTTCCCCTTTCTAGAGAGAAAATTTTTTAAAGGAGGAGTCATAATAAGACTGAGAAGTAAAATCGAAGGAAACAGTAAAAGAAGAATGGAATAAACAGACATGTTGTAATGAACAAGAGGCAAATACTATCATGGTAAAAAGAGGGAGGGAACCTGTGGAACTCAAAAAAAGAAATAGGGGTATCACAGTGGCTTACTTAGTTGGTTTGCCTTCAGCTCAGGTTATGATCCTCGCATCCTAGGATGAGTCCTGCATGGAGAGACTGCTTTTCTTCTTCACTCTGCCCCTGCTCCTACCCACTCATGCTTTCTCTCTCCCTATCTCTCTTTTTCTCAAATAAATAATAAAATATTTTTAAAAAAAGAAATAGAGCATTATCACAGTTTAAAATCAGAACCTCTGAAGTTACTGGATTATAACCCATAAATAAAATAAGTGTCTAGGAGTCCATACTGATATAAATTGAATAAACAAATCAATGAGGAGAAACAGCTTTTTCTTATTGAAAAATTCCAATTAATAAATATAGGAAGAATAAAGGAAAAACAAAATTAGCATTGGACAAACACTGTAATAACAGTAATAATTGATGTAGGCATGATCTACCAATGGATGCTAAAATTAGTGAGCAAAACTTTGAGGGGAAATTGAATATTTGCATACTCTGAAATATTTTCTCCAAGATATTTATTAACTACAAATGGGCAAAGAGTAACTTACAGCAGAGAAACTCAGGACCCACAGACAGAACCTTAGCCATGTGATCACCTGTAGTATCACTAAGAACAAGAGTTATTGACATTATGTACCTTCTGATATACACTGAGAAGGGCAAAAAAAAAAAAAATCACTTCTCTGTCTTAACATGTATAAACTCATGTAAGTAACAAAAAAAATGAGGGATATTCTATAAATTAAGTGACTGATACTCTTCAAAAGTATCAAGGTCCTGAAAGATGAAGACTGAAGGATAGTCACAGATTGGACAAAGGAGACAGGACAACTAAATGCAGTGTAGAATCTTGGACCAGAGTTGGAGAAGAGAAAAGTAATTAGTGGAAAGTCTGGTGAAGTTTGAGTAAGGTCTGTATTTTAATTAACTATATTAATTATATTAATATATAATTGTAGCTATATTATTTTCCTAGTTCTGGTTATTTTGCTGTGGTTATATAACATTGGGGGCGTGATGAGTGAAGGGCATATGGAAGCTACTATTTTGCAGCTTTTCTGTAAATTTGATATTATTTTAAATAAAGGTTAAAAAAATTCTGGATCTAAAGCAAAAACTTTAGACAAGAGTTCTGCTGTAGGAATAATGTACTGATACATTTCATCATGTTTGGTTTTTGCTGTTTTTTGATAATTCAGATGGTGTTTTACTTTAGTATCTGTATCCTTTATGAGAAGTGATTATGCTCCTTTTTCTCAGGAGTGATTGTGGGGCACTGGAATTCTCAGCTCCAAGATTCTGAATTCCAGACTTGGCAATGTAACAAGGACATAGAACAGCAACAACCTCCTGGTGACTCTGTGGACTTGGGTAATTATTAAACCAGTAGCAATCATAATAGACTCCTGTGAAGGGCACTTGTCTCTTCTCCTGGTACCAAGTAATTCTGGATCCCTATATTATAATGGGGGTAAAGAGAAGGAAATAACCCCTAAATTTACTTACATTCCCTTCAAATGTCTGAATAGAGGTTCCAGTGAGATTACATCGATTTAAAGAAAATAGTAATACATTTCTTATGCCTTCAAGATTGTGGATTAAGATTTATACTCACTATCCCTCCTAAATCTTTAGTTAATTATTAAATAAAATCATGATAAAGAAACACTCTTCTCATTTTTGGGAATAATATATAAAGCAGAAGTTCTCTGACTTGAAATGCTATTTCCAAATCCCTCTGCTCCAGACTTCGGAAAAATCCCATTTTTTAAAAAAAGAAATTATTTATTTATTTATTTATTTATTTATTTAAGAGAGAGAGAGGCACAAGGGGGAGGGGCAGAAGAAGAGGGAGTGAGAATTCATGCTGAGCACAGAGCTGGAGGAGGGGCTCCAGGCTGGCTCCATCCCATGACCCTGAGCTCATGACCTGAGCTGAAACCAAGAGTCACATGCTTAAATGACTCCACCACCCAGGTGCCCCCCTTCTGTTGATTAGTAGGCTCAACTACCTATAAAATACAGTTATCTCCATGCATTTTTTTCTTCTTTTGAGATCTGAAAGAATGGGCAATTTTCATGATGAGTTGCCATTTCTGTGACTTTGAGACTTAAATTGGTGTGGTTTATGGCAGCAGATTCAGAGAAGGCACCTTGACAGGCTCATCAGACACGTCATGAAACATTTCAGTAACCACTCTCTCTGCTTATTAACCAAATAAATATCTCCCTCTTGTTTGGTTTAGACAAGCAAGCAACTGTTAATTTACAGAGAACTTTGATATTCACTGGATTCTACTCAAGTTCAGAAAAGAAGTTCCCAGGGTTATACTCCATCACTAACAGTTTTCTTTTCTCCATGGTATGTGAGTGCATTTCACTGAGGAAAGAAGAGTTTGATAGATGACTTCTCCAGAAAATAAATAAAATGGTATTTGCCAATTGCTGCTCTCTTTTATGCCTGGGTAACCTAGATTTGCATTAGAAACCAACCACAATTTAACAACATAATTTATGGTGCTTCTAAAAGACCTGCTTTTTTTTTTTTTTTTTTTTAATTCCCTGGTCTGATCCCCCAGTTCCATTCTTATTGTCACATTAGTGACTTAGAGATTTCTATTTCCCCCTTGAAACCATCAGTTTAAGAATTTATGGTTTTACCCAAAGTAAATATTCTTTAATTCAGCCCAAATACTTTATAATGGCATTATCCTTGACTCACGTGGCTTTCCCTGGGCTTTGGAGCCAGACAAACTTTAACTGTGATCAGTACTTAGAAGCTGTACTAACTGGAAAATTAGGGTTATACGTTTGTCCTCTGAGATTTACAATGTAATATTAACACTGGGTTTCAACATGGGTTGTCAATGACAAAAAAAGGATTGAAGACTTGGCCACAATACTTTTTGGTTATTGAACTATGTTTGTTAACATAGATATGAGACAATTTGTCAACTGGAACAAAAGGACAGCTATCTTAGAGTGATACCATTAAAAGCTTGAGTTATGTAACTCTTCTTCCTCAAATTTCATGGTCTCCAAGCATGTCCATGATTTCCATGTTGATCTATCTCCAGCTCTTTATTAACTCATTCAATATATAGAATGAACAACCTAGCAAGAGAGAATGTATTGATTCTCCTGTATTTCCACACCACCTGCCTATAATTTCTCTTGATAAATAAAAATAGCAACCACTTATTTTTTTCCAAAGTGCCCAAGAGCAGGGAGTATTGTTGTGAATATTCCCAAAACGTTTATCTGTTTATCCATAATTGGGCTTTCTGGATTCTGCCTCAGTGAAATGTGAATCTGATCTGGCCACCCTCCACATTCTAAAAGAGGAAGTCTTTAGGGTCTTCAAAGCAGTGATTGAGTCCCAGGCACCCTTGTTTGAAATCATAATGCTCCATGAAATCCAAGTTTTATTCCTTTATTTTTTTGCATGGAATAACATTTCTATGTTATTTACTAGCTGTTTGATTTTAGGAAAGTTATCTAGACTTCGTCAAGCCATTTTTCCTTAATCCTAAATGAAACCAATAATTAGTACCTTGTAGAGATGTTGTTTGGATTAATTGTAATACTTAGAAAGTATATATCACATTTCTTTGGGTACATAATAAATAATAAGTCACAGTAAAAATAAAATATAACAAGTTCAATATAATTAATGTTTTTGTAACAAATCTATCACCTTTCACTGTGAAGACAAATCTAAGAGCACAGCCTCAAAAAAATCTACATTGGAATATCATCTTAAGCAAATACATCTTATTTGCTTTACTGAAGTCATATTTCCCAAACCTGAACACTGAAAGCAATGTTACTGGTCATCTGGTCCAACTTCATCATAAACCAATCCCTACTAGAAATTCACCTAGATTATTAAAAACCTTTCAGTGATTGAGAATAGACCTCTTTAAAAAATCCATCCCATACTCTAATTTTGGGTAAACCTGCCCATGAAGATGAAATGTGTCTTTGTAACATCTGTCTTTTGATCTCATTAGTCTCTAAGTAACAAATGATACTATAATTCCTCTTTAAAAACTCCTACCCACATTTCTGTTAATTTTTTTCCCAGGTTTAACATTCAAAACTTCTTTATTTTTTGTATTTCATAGTTTCTAAGTTCTTTACCATCTTTATTTTTTAATTTAAATTCAATTAATTAACATATAATGTATTATTAGTTTCAGAGGTAGAGTTCAGTGATTCATTCATATTATACCCAGTGTTCATTACATCATGTGCCCTCCTTAATGTCCATTATCCAAGTACCCCTTTCCCCTACTTCCTTCCCTCTAGCAACCCTCAAATACCTTTGTTTCCTGTGATTATGAATCTCTTATGGTTTGTCTCCTTGATTTTATTTTTCCCTCTCTTCCTCTATGATCCTCTGTTTTGTTTCTTTAATTCCACATATCTTAAAAAAGCTTATCTTTATCTTAAAAAGCTTAAAATCCAATTAGGGGCACCTGGGTGGCTCAGTTGGTTGAGCTTTTGGTTTTGTCTCAGGGTCATGAGACTGAGCCCCAGGTTGGGCTCTGCACTTAGCATGGAGTCTGTTTGAGATTGATTCCTATCTGCCCCAACCACTGCCCTGCTCTCATCTTCCCCCTACTTGCACTCTCTCTAAAAATAAATGAAATCTTAAAAAAAAAAAAAAAAGTAGTAAGTATAAAAAAATAGAAAGTAAAAATAATAGATTCTAATAAGTAAAACCTAAAAATCTGATTTTTTTAAAGGATATTCCCCCAAAAAAGATATTCCAGGAAAGGCAGAAGTCAACCTGGATTTGAGTTAAAATGCTACCTTTAACAGAGGCATAGATCTTCTGTCATGTATGAGAGATGCACAGAATGGCAAGGATGGCAGAAGAGCTAAAGTGACTAGTCTGTAACAGCAAGTTAGTCACTACAGTGAAGAGAATCAGGAAGAATACTGCAAGATTCAGAGTATTTTAAATTAATAATGTGAAGGTACTATAAGCTTCTGAAGACAGAAATCACATGAGAAAAATCACACGAGTGTCTAAGGTTAACTGGGCCAAACATTAAATAATAATAAAAAAAAGTCCATAGAGTATTGCTAATAACCGTTACTTCATTCCTTTATCCCTGTTCCCTCTTCTCCATACATACCCATGTGTGCAGACTTTTACACAATCATATGTTTTTTACATATTAATTAATTAATTAATTAATTAATTAATGGCCTTACAGTTCATTAATTCCTAGCATCTCTAGTCTAACATATGGGACACAAGGCACTGTCTTAATTTCTTTGTTGTTGGTAACTAAAGCAAAGAAAAACAAAAAAGATAAAGGAAAAAGAGAAGAAGAATTCATAGGTAATACAGTGCAACTACAAACAACAAGTACAATTTATTGATTCACTGCTACATGCCAGATTCACTGCTACATGCCAGACCCCTTTATTTAACCATCCTAATGATCTTAGCAAGTAGGCACATTATTACTCTCAGTTCACAACTGAGGAACCAGGGGATGAGATGTGAAATAACCCATCAAAGGTCACACAGGCTTCTGGACTTCAAAACCCCTGCTTTCAACTACTACACTAAACTGTCTCAGCCTAGACTTGCGTCTTCTCCAACTCCATCAATCAGCATTTTTAAAGAGTATACAAAACTAAAATTAATCAAAGATTTCCTTTTCAAAATGTTATTTGAATAAAGCTATGAGGGATGCCTGGGTGGCTTAGTTGATTAAGCTTCTGCCTTCAGCTCAGTTCATGAACCCAGGGTTCTGTGTTGCTTAGCAGGGAGCCTTCTTCTCTCTGTGACTATTGCTCCCCCTTCTTGTGCACTCTCTTTGACAAATAAATAAATAAAATAAAAAAATAAAGCTATGAAATTATAATGATTTCCATTGTCTATGTATCTTACAGAAGAGGATAGAGTTAAAAAAAAAAAAAAAACCCTCCCAGAAACACTCAAAATATTTTTTTCTGCTTTAAATTGTGTGACGGATATGACAGAAATTTTCAGAAAAGCATTCGGATAGATAAGGATGTTTTGTTTAACCCACTCATTCAAAAGGGCATTTAGGTCAGAAAAGGAAGGAGGATGAGGAGGGAGGAGAAAAAGAAGTGATGTTGGAGGAGGAAGAGGAAGAGAGGAAAGAAGGAAGGGGGAGGAAGGAAGGACGGAAGGAAAGGAAAAGAAAGAAAAGGAAAGATACAAGGATAGGTGGTAGAAGGGAAGGAAGGAAGGGAGGGAGGAAGGAAGAGGCCTACTTAAAAAGAAATGAATTGGTTAAATGACTACATGTAAATAACAAAATAGTATGAGATGAAGATAAACGTAATAGAAAGCTTCAGGAAAAAAATTAAACTCAGAATCATAGCTGATTAAAAAAGAAATAAACCTGTATTAGGAGCAAGAGTCCCCTTCAAAGTCTTTCTAGAACCAGACTAAGAATCAAATTGCCATGAGGCAGATTAACAGTGAGAAAATCAAATTCAATTTTGTATGTACAGAGAATCCACATAGTCATGGAAATTCCAAAGAGAGTCAGACAAAATGAGGTATGTTTGTCACCCTGAACCAAGAACTGGGTATGCATTTCACAGGAAGGAGAAGGATGCATTTCACAGGAAGATGAAAGAGAGTAAATGTTTGGTAAACAATGGGACCAGCAGAAATAATGGGGCACAGGGGACTTTGATCTAAGAGGCCTCTCTAGATTTCCTCCCTCCCTACCAAGCCAGTTCACAGCAGAACGTAGTTTTATACAGTGATAACTCTCTTCTAGGATCAGGTCCCTTATCTAAATTGTTTTCAGGCAATTGTGCGGGGGAGGTAAAGAGCTTTCCGGAACCTGTTGTGCTTTGACTGCTTTTTTCACTCAAAATAATCTTTATGCCAACATGGCTCATCTTGGGATGGCCTGCCCTTGGCCCTTACACATGTGTGGAGCTTTGCAGTATAATGCACTGGGGTATCTGGTATGTTCAGTGAAATGTACTGGGGATAAACAGTAAGATTTCAGAAGAATACAGAATACAGAATAAATAAAATTACTAGAAGCCTGGCCTTTTGCTATTTTCTAACTTAATCAAAGTCTAAATATTCTGAATAAATCTATTTCCCCCATACTTCTCAATAGTCCTTCAGTCAGTCAATAGTTTCCATTTTAGGATAATCTAGCTCGCTTTCCTCTCCCTTTGCTCAAAAAGGTGTGTCCTCCACGTAGATGGAACAGGAGGGTATTATATGCTAAGTGAAATAAGTCAATTAGAAAAAGAATTGTCATATGATCTTACTGATATGTGGAACTGAAGAAATAGCACAGAGGATCATAGGGGAAGGGAGGAAAAAAAATGAATCAAGGCAAAACGAGAGAGGGAGACACACCTAAGAGACTCGTAATCATAGGAAACAAACGGAGTTGCTTGAGGGAAAGGGTGTGGGGGATGGAATAACTGGGTGATGGACACTGGGGAGAATATGTGTTGTGATGAGCACTGAGAGTTATATAAGACTGATGAATCACAGACCTGTACCCCTGAAACAAATAATATATTATATGTTAATTAACTGAATTTAAATTAAAAATAAATAAAAAATAAATAATATGGAAAATATGAAAGTAAATAATACTAAAATAAATAGCATCTCTAAAAAAAAAAAAAGAAAAAGAAGAAGATGTGTCCTGATTGTACTGACAGGACCTGCTTAAAACTCATGGCCACTGTCCAGTCCAGCAAGAAAGATTGTCTTCCTTGCCAGCTTTGCGTTTTGTATTTACCACCTGAAAGGGTGGGAGCTGTGTGGTGTAGCTGTTTTTCTTTCACTGAGGCCTGGCATATAATATGTAGCAGGAGTTCTACTCTTGAGAATAGGAGGAAGGATGGAAAATTGCATTATGGCTTTCTTAAAATCCTCAGCAACTCATGGGAATAAGCAAGAGACTAAAAGTGGATGGTACACTTTGCAGGAAATGACTTATATTTTTGTTGAAAGGCTCTGCTGCATAAACAGGGTACAAATGCCCTGGAGAAGCAGAGAAAGACCCCAAAGAGATAACCAGGAATAACAGCCCCAAAGGTTAATTCATGCAGAAGGGCTAGAAAACATCATATTTTGTAATGTCAGTTTCTATTATGTCATAAACTGAATAATGTCAAAATACAGCATAATCAAATAAAAACTCAAAGCTTAAAATTATTTAAATGACACCCAAGTCTAAGTCATTCTAAAATCTCCCAGAAATCGTGTTACTCTCTTGGGTTTTCTATCCTCTTTCTTTTAGAAATCTCAAAATATATTAGTTTCAGAACATTTTGCAAGAAAGTACACAGTGATCCTTTGACCCCATTTAACATGTGGGGAATCTGAATCACAAGGAAATGAAATACTTTATCCAGCCACAACAAAATGTCACCTGATGAACCGAAGACAATTTCAGAATCTGACTTCCTTCTACTGGATTATAAAGTTCATGCAGCATGAAGAGAGCAGGGAATTTCTACAAATTGGAAGACAAACCCTGAGTGAAGTCTCCATTATCGTCAAAATCTATTTCTTTGCCCCAAACCTGTTTCCTCATCCATTTTGAGATGTACTAACTTTTAAAGAAATATTGGGATTGAAAAAATAAATATATATTTCCTGAAAGGAAGTAACTCCTAAACTTTTGGAGCTACAATGCCTTTTCTCTGATTTGTACGACGCTCTATATCTTCTTAAAGTTCTGCAGAGATGACATTTGTTTTAAAGGTATGTGTCACCTGTTGGCTGGGGTTCTAGGTTTAAGTAACTAATTCTACAGTTTATATTTCCCCTGGGGCATAATAATTTATTTTTTAATTCATTCACTCTCTTTTTTACCTCCTCCTAACTACTTTTGTTTGACTATTATTCTTGTCCCTAATGCCCCCCAAAGCACAATGTAGACAGTTTATTTTTAGTTTTGAAGCAGACTGATGTTAGCTGAATTTCCTATGACAGTCAGCATTGCATCGTGGTTAATTTGTCCACACTCTGGAGTCAGACTCCCCAAGTCTGATTCCCTGTTTCCCCATTTATTAGCTGGACAACATAAGTCTTGCATAATAAGCAACACCTTTCTTTGCCTCAGTCTCCTCATCTATAAAATGAGTGTAATAACAGTACCAACACCACAGGATTGGGTTTAGAATTAAATCAATTAAGACACAGAAGCCCTTAGAGCAGTGCTTGGAATATATTATTCACTGTGTAAGTATTAGCTAGTACTGTTTTTGTTTCCCCATTCCATCATCTTGCTAACTGGTTAGGTGTTGTTCAAAAGTGCAAAGCTGCTTATGGTCATCATCTATATTCATGTCATTCACAGAATGATGCCCTACCAGGTTCTAACCCAGAAAATCTGACTCCTTGAGACACGGATTTTCTGGCAACCAACCACACATGCATGGTCTTGGCTCATCTGAAGACCCCTTGTTGATTTTGCATCTGGACGTAGTGGGCCAACATTGTATGATGTACAAGGTGTCAGTAAAGCCTGCAGGGGGTCCTTCGATCATAAGAAAATGACAAGTCTCATTGTTCCGGTGGGGGAGCAGATACTGAGACCAAATGATTTAACTCTTTCAAGTGAGTGATATCCTAATTTGGATTCTGCCTCGGGAGATGAGCTTCCCTGAGCTACATATAATCAAGTAAAACTTATTTTCAGTAAAAACCCCTTCAGCCCTTCATCTCTTCTCTACCGTAACAAGCAAACAAGCATAACTTTCTCCATGTAGCACCTACATCATGGTTAAGATTACAGTTAAGTCTTTGTTATCCTCACAAAATAAGTTTATATTATTAGCTGCTTTGAAGTTTCTTTTGAATCATTGCCTTAAAATATTTATGTTCTCAGATCACCTTAGAAAGTGATATTCCAAGTCTTTTCTTATTTGTTGTTTGTTTTACCCTATGCCCACTGATGTGTTATATAGAAAAAGCAAATTGTTATTGTATTGGAACAACATTTTTCCATTGATGAAGCTCCAGAGAGAAATTATATGCAGATTTTACCATCCAGATCCATGCAAAAGCATAGGTTTTTGGGGTTTTTTGGTGATTTTTAAAAAGGCACTATCATTATCATAACAAAACAACCAGATAAGTTTCCTATACATATAAAACACAATGATATATGAAACTTATATTCCATTTTCAAGCAATTTTTATATGCTTAAAAACAAAATAAAAAATGTTTATTTACAGAAGCACCCTCTTCCCTGCAAGAGTTTGTTGAGTCCTCACCAGGACGTAGTTAATAGTACTATTTTGCAAATTTAGGAAAGAGACTCTCGTATTCATACTTGTATCTTCAAGAGGAAGTGTCTGAAATAATCTATATGCTCAACAAATGCTTATGAAATAAACAAGTGAATAAATATCTAGGTATTAATATTCAGCTATATCTAGCACCACTGGTCTTAGACACTTAATGCTCTCTCTTACAAATTGTAAGCAACACTCCCGTTAAAAGAATTTCCTTATGTATATTTCTCCTGAAATTTAAAAAAAAACAAACAACTTTTAGAGATATTTTCCAGTGACTATATGCTAGATTATACAGAAGTCACTTCCTCAACCAGATCATAGCAAAGCAATTGTCTATAGTCAGTTCTCATTTGGGAGAGATACAAAAATAATATCTAAGATAAATTAGGGAGAGAAAGATAGCATAAAATGTGCTGCAAGTTAGTTTGTGGATTTAAAAAAGAAAATTGCTTTGTCATGAGTTAGAAACACTTTGGCTTCTTTTAAAAAAAATGATTTGAAACATTTTGACTAATGTCAGAGTTTCCAATGAAGAAGGATCTCATAAATATGCTGATTTAGATGAAAGATAAAAACAGAATAAGAACCACAGGATGAATCATTTGTATCTATAATGCATACTGATTTCTTGTTTTAAACATGTACATGTAGGGGTATCAAGGGAACTCATTTGACATAGAGGAGATAATGTTATTTCTGTCAAGTTCCTCTATCCTGTTTGAAAGAACTATTTTGTATTACATTGTTAAAACCAAATAAACATTTTAATGCCATAATCAAAGCCCCAAATAATGGTAACTGCAAGATAATTTTTGAAGAGCCACTGTAAACTGATATATCTCCTTCAAGAATATGTGTGAACAGAATGAGTAAGGAAAAGGAGATGAAAAGAAAAGGAATCTCTAAATTATAACATCCATATTCTAATAAAGGTTTAATTAATTTGCAATAAAATCTGCTGGAATTTTTTGAAGTTTTGCTAAAAATTATAGTACCAAGCATTCTCCAGTTTTGGACAACTGCCATCAGTGGCCTGGCCCACATTTTAACTTTGGAAACTTAGTGATTTGTGTTGTGTCATATAAAAACAGATAACTTTCCCAACCTTCTCCAGCTATGAGAGGGTTGGTGGTGGTTTCAGGATACCATGAAGAAAGATGGAGGAAGAATGATTGTCAAGTTACTCTTCACCTCCATCTAAGGTGGTGTTCTTGACATTGACTGAATCACATAAAGAGTTTTAAATATTACTGATGATTGAGTCTCATCCTCAAATTTTTCATTTAGTTGTGGCCTGGGCATAAAAATCTTTCAAAATTCCCCCAAATAATCCTAAGTGCATCCCATTTCAAGAACCAGTAATCCAAAGGAAGTAGGAAGGAAAATGTAAGGAATTTTTCTAACAGTTTCTAACAGTTAAAAAGTTTTCTTTTAGAGGTGCTTCACTGGCTTAGTCTGTAGACATGTGACTCTTGGGTCGTAAGTTCAAAGCCCCACATTGGGGGTAGAGTTTACTTTAAAAAAAAAAATCTTCTTTAAACAAACTTAAATTATTTGGTTTCTCTTGCATTGGCAGAAGCCAGAATCTGCTTCTTGTGCTCATTTTGGGCTTAAGGCAATAGAATTGAACTAAAAGCAGTGTTTCCGTAACTTATTAAAATGATCTATTCAATTTTATTTAATTCAATTTAATAAATAGTGACTAAATACCTATTAGGTGCAAAGAACTGACCCAGTGTTGTAGACATTCAAAGATGAGTAAGATCCGATCTCCCTTCTCAAATAGTATACAGACAAGTAGAATATTAGCAAAATCGAGTCAGATATTTGCAAATAAGACTTGGTAAAGAGCCTAATGGCTTCTTGAATAGCAAATGAATATCCTATAAGTTCTGACACCGAAATTACAAAATCAATTTTCAAAAGAGCATTAGCCCATAGACATACAGCACTATGTCTGATTATGCCTAAGAGAGTGGAGAAATGAGCCATTAGCTGATGAATTAGACCTATTTGGGGTTTTTTTGTTTTGTTTTGTTTTGTTTTTGCCAACCTGGGAGGCTGAGGGGGTATGTTGTTTCCAATCACAAAGTTTGAGGTATGAAATACTCACTTAAAAGTCTTAACAATCCACTGGACTTACCTGTGAAAGTGCTTCCTAGGTACTCACTCGATTTTTTTTTTTCTCAATTCAAATTAAGGGTGTAATTATGCATAAACAATTGAATAAGTTGTTTTTAGATTTGCCTGGAGCTTGTCAGATGAGTGCTACCCAGGAAAATCTGGCCCCCTTTGTATGCATTATTTTCTGATTTGTAATGCAGAGATCCCTAATGTATGTATGTATCTATATGCTTGTTTATGTGGCACAAGTTAGCTTGTTTAGTGACACTATATATTGCGAGAGAAAGCAAATGAATGGTCATATGGGTTCCATGTGTGGTGTGTCAGAAGGCAGGGTTATGAAGGGGCATTAATAAACTTTTGGGGCAGATAATATGTTTAATTGTCTTGACTATGGTGTTTCAATTTATTACACACTTTATTATGTGTAGTTTACTATTGATCTATTATACCTCAATAAAACTTTTAAAAAGTCATAAAATATAAACAGGTGTACTTTATTATCATAAAATGCTTCTCTCCTCTAACAACATAGAAATATCTTACACAGAACCTTTATGTTTAAGATCTTAATCTATTTGGGGATATGTTTGGTGTGTGAATGGTGGACTTAAGGATATAATTTTATTTTTTCATATAATGACAATTCTATAGGGCCCCTGGGTGGCTCAGTCAGCTAAGCACCTGACTCTTAATTTTGACTCAGGTTGTGGTCTCAGGGTCCTGAGATCAAACCCCTGCTTTGGGCTCTGTGGTCAGCAGGGTGTCTGCTTGAGATACTCTCTCTCCATCTCCCTTTGCTCTTCCTCCCACCTCCAGCATTCTCTCCTTTCTTCTCTAAAAATAAATAAATCAACCTTAAAAAACAAAACAAAACAAAATTAACTAAAACAATTCTATCAGTCTCACTTAAAAAAAAAAATAACCCAGTTTCCCCCAACAATTTGCCATGCCTCCTCAATCATATATCCAGGTTCCATACATGCTTGAGTCAGTCTTGGGGCTCTTAGTTCCACTTGACTGCTCGATTTGCTTCTCTCTACACCAGTACCACACTCTCACATTGACTACTGATTTAGAGTGAGTCTGTCTGTTGATCAAGTCCCCCTTCCTGTTCTGTTTGAGTATTGTCTTTGTTATTCTTGAAGTTTTGCCCTTTGACATGAATATAGAATCTGTGTAAACAAATTCCTTTTGCACTGAGTTTAGAAAAAATTGTGTTGGCTATACTGCTGACAATTATCACCCATAGGATAATACTATCTTTTGCAAAGCTTGTAATGATTGCTTTGTTTCAAAATACTAAAAATCGTGCCAGTTCTGTGCAATAAGGAATATATCACTGAATGTGTACTAAATGCAAAAGCAGCTCATTGATTTTCCTACAGACTGCAGACCAGGGTGGCAGAAGCACCAAAAAAGAAAAACAAAAACGACTTCAGAGCTTTATCAAGGATGAGAAAACAATAGAAAATTTTATTTCAGGTGTGCCTCCAAAGAGTATGCTTTCGAAACTGTCAAGAGATAATTAAGATTGTCCTTTGCCTGTGAAAAGCTTTTTTCCCATTTTGTGATCTCTGGCCCCTGACCCCCATCACACTTCCAAATTTTATGGAAATCACCCATATACAAGAGATCAAATATGCGCCTGTACCTTTTATTCTCGTCTCACAAGAGAACTGCCAAGGGGATCAGAAGGGTAAGAAAAAAATGGTAATTTGGTGTTTGGAAACCACTCCACCTGCTGCTGATCCAGGGCCTCCGGAAGCGGCTCTGAGAGCTCATGGCCTTGTTTCTCTATCAACTGTTCACTCCATGAAAAGATTTAGATATTTCTGGCTCTAAAAATACCACAAACAAATCTGTACTCCCCTCCCCTCAGCTAGGAAGTGCTGAGAGACATAATCAGGGGCTTTACAAGTAATTTTAAAATTGTCATGTCTAAATGAGTAAGTTTTCAACAAACAGCAGCTCTTACGAACTTGTTTTCTACGGCAGAAAATGAAAAAGCACAGGAAGCTTTGACAGGGTACTTGCAAGGCTTCATTAGAATATAGGAATATTCTGAATTCTAAGGTCAGATGGATAGCAGGCTGATAGCCAAGTCAAGTAGGTTTGAGTGGAGAAAAGTCCATGGAATCTTCTGCACTCGTTTCCCCTCCACCAAATCAATATATGCAAAAAACCAATGCACTTTCACTATCACCATCACTTGAACATTAAAGAGGTAACACAGTTACTGTACTACAAGGTAGAAATCAGGTAACCATGAGTACAAAAAGTCGGACTGCCTCGATTCAAATTCTAGCTCTAACACTATTAGAATGATTCAGTCTCTCTGTGCCTACATTCCCTCATTGGTAATACATGAAATCTACATTACAGGGTTATTATAAGTTACTATAAACACTAAATCAGCTAATACATAGAAAGTGTTTAAACAAAGTATGCTTTATGTGTTTGTTTTTATCATGATTATTAGTAGTAATACTATTACAACTATCAGGACTCTTAGGGGTGAAAGGAATGGAAGCCGAGTTTACAATTGTTAACAGTTTTGGATTTAAAATTCATTCAACCTTAACTTACTAGTGATGCTGCAAGCCATATAAGCCACAAGTGATGACTGTTTTACAGACAGAATGAAGTTCTCTATGTTATGAGGTCAAAACATTAAAAAAAAAGAAAACCAGCACCGTACCTATTTCAATAGTTTCATATGGCAACTCTGATTTTTACACTGTGATTAATTTGGGTCCTGATTCATATCTATTTATTCACTCATTTATTCAACAAATAATTCACCCAATATTATTTATTCAGCAAATAGTTACCAGTTGCTTAAAATCCAATATGTGCCAGTCATTGTGTTTATGTAAAGATATATCCAATACTTCTCTGCTACAGAAGACTTACACAAAAATTTTTATTTATTATGACAGCATAATGGAATGACAAATAGCAAGGGAGACGTGGGACATCTTCATAAGGGCAGTGACATTTGATCTAGATTTTGAAGAGTAGGTGGGGAGAACATTCCATGAAGAAAGCAAAGCAAAGTATGTGATATGGTTCAATAATGAGAGTGTTTCTTACTCTACTCTGGGCACAGACATTTAATGTGCTTGAAGGGAAAGGTTTGTGTTGGGGGAAAAGCTGAAAACAAGGAGGCTGCGAAAGCCATTTGTGACTTCCTGGTGAAGAATCTCACCAAGAACCATTGACTAGATTCTGGAGACAGAGTGAAGGTAAGAGTCCTTCAAGGATGAAATACTTCTACTTCACAGACTGTGTGTTTTTACTGTGCAACAAATTACCAAAAACTCAACAACTTAAAACAATACAAATAACTCACAGTATCACGGGTCCGGAGTCCAGCATATTTTGGTTAGATCTTCTGTGCCATGCTGAAATCAATAAATCCATTAGATCCATCTTTATCTAACTTTATCTAAAGCTCAACAAGGGAAACATCCACTTCCATATTCCTTAGGATTGTTGGCAGAATTCATTGCTTGCATGTATGACTGCAATGTTTACTTGCTGGCTTTTGGCTGGAACCACTGCCAGCTGCCAAGGCCTGCCTCAGGTTCTTGTCACCTTGACTCCCTCACGCCACAGAAGCTACTCCTCAAAAACAACAAAAGAATTTCTTTGATGCTTTCAGTTACTTTCATTAGAAAGAACTTAATTCCTTTTAAAGGTACATCTGATTAGATCAGGCCCACTCAAGGTTATCTTTTTATTGAGGTGTAATTGGCAAATAGAATTGTTATATATTTGAAGTATTATAATGTGATTTGATATGCCTACATGTTGTGAGAGGATCCCCCACCATGAACTTAATTAACATAGCCATCACTTTATGTATTTACCTTTTTTGGTTTGTTTTTGGTGTGAATGCTTACGTTGTAGTCTCGTACGTGATATCTCCAGCTGTGTTCTTTCACAAGATTGAGTTGGCCATATGGGAGCTTTTGTGATTCCACATGAATTTCAGGATTGTCTATGAAAAATGCCATTAGAATTTTGAAGGGGATTACCTCAGCTTAGTAGATCACTTTAGGTAGTACATTTTAACAATATTGATATGTGCAATCTATGAACATAGAATATCTATTAGTGTCTTCTTCAATTTCTTTCATCAACATCTGACATTTTTCAGTGTAGACAGCTTTTACTTCTTGGTTAAATGTATTCCTAAGTATTATCTTGTTTTAGATGTTATTGTAAATGGTGTTATTTTCTTAATTTTCCTTTCCAATAGATCATTGTTAGGTATAGAAATGTCACAGATTTTTGTTGATTTTGTATCCTGCAATATTACTGAATTCATTTATTCTAACAGTGTTTTGATAGAGTCATTAGGATTTTCTATATATAAAATCATGTCATGTGCAAACAGGGATAATTTTGCTCTTTCCTTTTTGATTTGGGTACCTTTTATTTCTTCTTCTTGCATAATTACTCTAGCTAAGATTCCTAGTACTGTGTTGACTAGAAGTGGTGACAGTGGGCATCCTGGTGTTGTTTCTGATGTTAGAGGAAAACCTTCTGGCATTTCAACATTGAGTATTATTAGCTGCTGCACATGGCCTTTATTATGCTGAGGTACATTCTTTTTATCAGTTTGCTGAGTTTTTATCATGAAATAATTTTTAATTTTGCCAAATTAATTTTTCTGCACAAATTGAAATGATTGTATGACTTTTATCTTTAATTTTGTTAATGGGGTGCATCACAGTGATTAATTTGTAGATGTTGAACCATTCTTGCCTCTGCAATAAATCCCATTTGGTCACACAGTGTATGATCCTTTTGATGTAATGTAGAATTTGGTTTGCTAATATATTTTTTAAATTTTATTTTATTCTTTCAGTATTCCAAGATTCATTATTTATATACCAATACCCAATTCTCCGTGCAATGGGTCCTCCTTAATACCCACCACCAGGCTCACCCATCCCTGCACGCTCCTCCCTTCTAAACCCTTAGTTTGTTTCTTAGAGTCCACAGTCTCTCATGGCTCATCTCCTCCTCCAATATCCCTCAATTCACTTTTTCTAATGTCGTCCATGTTATTCCTTATGCTCCACACATAAGTGAAAACATGTGATAATTGACTTTCTCTGCTTGTCTTATTTCACTCAGCATAATCTCCTCCAGTTCTGTCCATGTTGATACAAAAGTTGAGTATTCATCCTTTCTGATGGCTGAGTAACATTCCATTGTCTATATGGACCACATCTTCTTTATCTATTCATCTGTTGAAGGGCATCTTGGCTCTTTCCACAGTTTGACTATTGTGGACATTGCTGCTCTGAGCATTGGGGTGCATATGGCCCATCTTTTCACTACATCTGTGTCTTTGGGGTAAATACCCTGTAGCGCAATTGCTGCATCATAGCGTAGCTCTATTTTTAATTTTCTGAGGAATCTCCACACTGTTTTCCAAAGTGGCTGTACCAACTTGCATTCCCACCAATAGTGTAAGAGGTTTCCCCTTTCTCCACATCCTCGCCAACACTTGTTGTTTCCTGTCTTGTTAATCTTTGCCATTCTAACTGGTGTAAGGTGGTATCTCAATGTGGTTGCTAATATTTTGATGAAGAATTTCTCATTTGTGTTCAGCAGGTATACTGGCCTGTAATTTTTTTTCTTTGTAGTGTCTTTGTCTGGTTTTGGTACCAGGGTAATGCTGGCCTTATAAAAGGAGTTTGGAAGTGCTCCCTCATCCTCAAATTTTTTGGGAATATTTGAAAAGGTTTGGCATTAATTCTTCTTTATATGTCTGGCAGAATTCACCAGTGAAGCCATCTGGTCCTGCATTTTTCTTTCTTGGGAGACTTTTGATTACTGATTCAAACTACTTACTAGTGATTGGTATATTCAGATTTTCTATTTCTTTTTAATTCAATCTTGGTAGGTTGCGTATTTCTAGGAATTTATCTATTTTTTCTCTAGGTTACCTAATTTGTCAGCATATGATTGTTCATAATAGTTTCTTATGACCTTTAATATTTCTGTGTTATAAGTTGTAATGTTTCCCCCTTTCATTTGTGATTTTATGTATGAGTCATCTCTTTTCTTGTGAGTTTAATCTAAAGATTTGTCAATTTTGTTTATCTTTAAAGAAAAACCACTCTTACTTTCATCCATCTTTTCTACTATCTTTTAAACTTCTATTTCATTGGGGCACCTGGGTGGCTCAGTCTGTTAGGCATCTGCTTTTGACTTGGGTCATGATCCCAGGGTCCTGGGATTGAGTCCCACACACTGGCCTCCCTGCTCCATGGGGAGCCTGCTTCCCCCTCTCCCTCTGCCCCTCATCCCCTGCTTATGCTCACAGGCTGTCTCTTTCTATCAAATAAAGAAATAAAATCTTAAAAAGAATAAATTTCTATTTCATTTATTTCTGCCCTTACCATTGTTATCTTCTACCTTCATTCTGTTTTGATTATCTCAAAGTCAACTGATTTGGGACTTTAATTATATCTTTCAAAAGTCTTTCACATTTATCATCTAGTCTAATCAAGTGAGTGATTATTGTATCATATTCATAGGTCTGCCCACGTACAAGGGGAGAGGAAAACATATATTCTATACATCATAGGCTGGGAAACTTGGGAGTCCATCTTAGAATTCTACCTACAACATAGACTCTCTGCTTTTGTGGGTTAAATGGGATGATTTTGACCTCCATAATGTCTTCTGAAAAGACTTACTTAAGGGGCCTACAGTAATCATTTTTTCTTTTCCTCAATCATTTTCCACACATTTCCATCATGTCAAATAGAATATGTGCTGAACTGACTTGTACCCTGCAGTAAATTTTACTTATATTTTCAGTAGTGATTAGCTGTGATTAGCTATATTACTAAAGTCATTTTCTAGTCATATCAAGAATGCACTAATATGCATGTTGAAATGATTTACTGAGTTAAAGCAAATATCAGTCAAAATTCAAAAAACAAGAACAAAATATTTTAAAACTCCTAATAAGCTCAATGGATCAAACAGCTTTTAATACTGCTCATTAGATACTTTGTTATCTGTGCATGAAACACAAACATGTAGACACATTTTCCTAAGGTTTGGGCTGGGGGTTGGGTAGGAAACTCAGTAAAATGTGTTTAAAGATTTATTATAAGCTGAAGCTGTTTGAAAAGTGGTGGCATCTATTCTTGGCCAGATATAAACCCAGGCACACAATATAGGACAAGGCTAAGCTCTACTGTTCTGACATCAATGAGAATCTTGTGGAGACAGCTTCCCCCAAAGGCAATGGAGCAAAATGAAAATAATCAGCTTCCTTGAGAGCTGCTTTGTGACTTTCTTGTTGCCATTGAAGGGATCTATGTGGGAGTAATTAAGTGTTCCAAAGTAACACAAAGGACTAGAAGAGGCCTGAGCAACATGAGAGAACTTTGGTGTACAAGGCAGACAATTAAATATATTGGTGGGGCATTACATAGTATCTAATAGCTAATCCTCAGAAAACTAAAGTGAAAGAAGAAAGAAAAGATCAGCATTTGTGGATTACTTGCATGAAGACAGAACAAGATTGGGGTCACAAACGTGTTCTGTGTTTCATTCACTGGAGGTGGGGCTCTTCTTCCCAGGCAGCCATTCCTCATAGTTATTACGTCTGCGCGTTTTTCTTAAAGTGAATCAGTTATAAAGACTCCTCCCTGTCCCTTGGCTGTGCTTGCTTGAATTTTATATCAGAAAATCTGGCTTGAAAGAATATAATGTGGTATATACCTTTTGTAGTCATTTCATAATTCTTGGATATTTCGTTTTGAGTTTTCAGTCTTTTTTCACATTCTTCTCAGTTTTATAGATTTTTATTGAGAGATCCTCAAGCTTAGAGGTTTAGTTCTCTGCCCTGTCTTGTCTACTAATAAGTCCATCAAAGGTATTCTTCATTTCTGTTAGTGTTTTTAATTTCATAATTTAAAAAAATCATTTATTGAGATTTCCATTTGCCTATTGACATTATCCATCTGTTCTTGCATGTTGTCTACTTTTTTCCATTAATACCCTTAGCATATTAATCATATTTTTGAAAAATCCCTGGTCTAATAATTCTGCATTCCTGCCATATTAGACTCAGGTTCTAATGTTTGTTCTATCTCTTCAAACTATAATTTTTGCCTTTTGGTGTATCTTATAATTTTTGTGTGTGTGAAAAGGTGGGCTTTCTATACTGGATAAAATAATTTGTAGCAAATAGGCCTGTATATAATTTAAGGTTTGCTGGGAGAGGATGTGTTCTATCTGTGATTAGGTCCATCTTTTCGGAAGCCTGTGCTGCTGAACTGCAAATTTCATCGGGTACTTCTCAGAACTTTTTTCTTTCGTTATGTGGGACAAGTGGGCTACAGAGTGCTGGAATGGTATATTTTCCTTCCCCCAGATAGGTTAGGCTCTGGGAAGTCATATTATATTAGTCTTCGGTAAAATAGCTTCTCCCGAGATCAGGAAAAACTTATCCTCATTAAGAAGACAAGATTGCCCAGGCAAACATCAAAATGGTTCCTTCTCTTCTCTGACAGAAGTCTGAGGGAATTTTTCTCCAGTACTTACTAGGAAGGTCCTACAGGTGAAATGCATAGAAGTGTGGAGGCTCCCCAGTGACGAAGTTCTGCTGGAGTTGTTAACTTTCAGTCTTGTCCACACTACACAGTGCCTTTAGCAATTCATCAGTTACAGTTTTCTACCCCAGTAGTAATTCCTACAAAGGTGCCTGCTTGAGGTTTTCTACTCCAGCAAGTCCGATTCTCTACCTGATGGTCTCTCCAGTTTGGAGGATAGCAGTTTTCCCTATGACATCATTTTTTTTTTTTTAAGATTTTTACTTATTTACTTGATAGACAGAGATAGATCACAAGTAGGCAGAGAGGCAGGCAGAGAGAGAGGGGGAAGCAGGCTCCCCGCTGAGCAGAGAGCCCAATGTGGGGCTCCATCCCAGGACCCCGAGATCATGAGCCGAGCTGAAGGCAGAGGCCCAAACCACTAAACCACCCAGGCGCCCCCCCATGACATCATTTTTTGATGAATCTAAGAAGAATTATTGATTTTTTTTCAGTTTTTGCTGCTATTGTTGTTGTTTAGCTTTTTACTTGTTAAGATGGAGTGGTGACTCCTAAACTCTGAACATGTTGGATCTAAAATGGAAGTTCCCAAATATGCTTTTTAATCAAACATAGTAATTCTTGATCTAGTGTTGCCTTGATGTCCAAAGTTAATTATTATTAATTTCATACAGGATCTATACAAGATTTAAACATATGCTGATTCAAAATTTATTTGATGTTCATAGACTGAGTTATATAAACTTTTATTTTATGTGTATTGTACTCTGGCCAAAATACTACATGTATGCTAATTTTTCTTTTAAGGAGCACAAATGCCAGATGCCCATTTTTATTAGTGAGGCTGCTGATATATGTGCACATCAAAATACTTCTTAGTTTTTAATCTACATTTCCAGAGAACAATTCATATTCTGCCACCTTTTCTCTTAGAAAGAAGCAGACTTGGCCAACTGATATATTATATTGCTCTTCAACTGGAGCCAGTTTTCTTTCTTAAGTACATTTCTGCAACGTATCATTTATGATAAAAAATATTCAAGAGCTATCATTTTGTTATAGAAAGTATTTGTCAATTGCTTCCAGCCTTTATAATTGATTCATGCAAAATTCACGGAGTAAAAAATGTGGGTTTTTTTTTTTTTTTCAATTACAGTTTTCCAATAAACAGACACTATAAATAAGGGCCGGGAATGAAATTCCATTTCCTTGCATAAATGCTACAATGCAGTATGTACGTAGATAACTTACAAAGATGATCAAATCTAGAAACTTAAAATAGAACTTGGAGGATATTTACTCAACCTTTCATACAAATTAAGAATCTTTTCAATGATACCCCTGGCAAATAATCATAATATACTAAGACACTAACGACCTTTTTGTATACACAGGGATCTTATTCCACAACATTTAAATGTGTTATTAAAGTCTGTTATGGTTGAACATTGGATATGGGTAGTAGGTGATGAAAGGGCGGGATAAGCAGAACTTAAACTACAACTCCTGTTTGCAGACTCCTTGCCAGGTCTTCTTACCATGAATTCAGAATGACAACCAGACTGGCTAGAGACGGCAGAATCCTGGCTGAGGGAACGTTAACAGGGACATATTTTTGGCGTTAGTTCATACTTCTCTCATGAAAAAGAAATGTGTTTCTTCTAAAAATAGATAAACTAAAATGTATATCAAAACTCAGAGGTAAGCCTGCCTAGAAAATGGCCTCATAAAGGCAGCATGACACTACAAAGAAAATCATTCTCAGTATGTCATTTTGGTACTATTTCATTTTCTCAAGATGTCTCTAAACAAAGCTCTACAACACTTCCATTTTATTTCCTAAGGAACAAGATCCTACACATTTTATATTCATTATCCCACCTATTAATTTGACTCAGTGAAATCAGCATTAGTTACATAATACATTTTTAAATCCTAGCCTGATTATTCTTACTTTGTTCATGTGTCCTAGCCTATCTCTTCATTTGTATTCATATGCAGCAAAATTTTTACTCATCCAATTTATAAAGGGTCTATTTAGTGTAGGTAGGGTAATAGAAGTACAATATAATAAACCTAAATTTTCTATCAGCATATGCAAAATATTTTTGAAGATTAAATCTATTATCCAAAATAATACAATTCACTCCAAAGTTAAAAACATGGTCACTGTTTTGTTATATTCGTTAATGTATCCTACAAATATTTACTGTGTACCCAACGTATTTCAGACTCTGTTTTTGTTTTTTTTTAAAGATTTTATTTATCAGAGAGAGAGAGGGAGAGAGTGAGCACAGAAAGACAGAATGGCAGACAGAGGCAAGGGAGAAGCAGGCTGCCTGCTGAGCAAGGAGCCCGATGTGGGACTCGATCCCAGGACGCTGGGATCATGACCTGAGCCGAAGGCAGCTGCTTAACCAACTGAGCCACCCAGGCGTCTGTTTTAAGTTTTGTTGATACAGTTCTGAACAAAAGAGTTAAAACTCAACCTTACATTCTTGTTTTGGGGAGAGACTGACAACAAACAAAGAAATATGTAGTGTGAAAGATGGTGATGACTGAAATAGGGGCATGAAGCAGGGAGATGAGCCAGAGGACATGCGGAGGTGCAAATTTAAAAGAGATCCAGAGAAGGTGTCACCAAAAATGTGATATTTAAGTAAAGACCTGAGGAGGTAAGAAAATGAGCTTTGTGGGTATCTGGGAAGAAAACATTTCAGACAAAGGGAGAAACAAGTGTGAGGCTCTTGGGGGCGGGGGTGGGAATACACCTGGAGACTTCAAGGAAAATCCAGGAGGCCAGTGTGGCTGGAGGAGAGTTAAAGATATTATAGGAGGGCGCCTGGGTGGCTCAGTTGGTTAAGTGACTGCCTTTGGCTCAGGTCATGATCCTGGAGTCCCAAGATCAAGTCCCATATCGGGCTGCCAGCTCCATGGGGAGTCTGCTTTTCCCTCTGACCTTCTCCTCTCTCGTGGTCTCTCTCTCTCTCTCTCTCTCTCTCTCAAATAAATAAATAATCTTTTTTAAAAAAGATATTATAGGAGAGCATCCAGGGTAGTCATATCCTTGAGACTTTGAGGTCAAAATAAGAGGCTGTTAGAGAGTTCTGAATGGAGGGGTGAAATGGTTTTACATTTTTACAAGTTCACCAGAGGCATTGTGCAAAATAAGAGAGCAAGGAAAAAAGAAAGACTGTGGAAGGTTTTCGTACAGTGATCTAGCTGAAGGATGATGGCAGCTTGGTCAGATCAAGAGCACTGAATGTGTCTTAAAAGGTAGTTTCTACAGTATGTACTGTTGAAGTGAATGTGAAATATGAGAGCTAAAGTTTGATTTCAAGATTTCTTGGTGTCATCAGCTGGAAGGATGGAGTGTCCATTAACTGAGATGAAGAAGAAAGACTATAGGAGGGGCAAGTTTAGACATTAAGTTTGAGATTTAGATTAGGCAATGGGTAATATTAAGTCTGGCATTCAAAGGAGTTTCAGACAAGTTGTATATACTGAGGCATTGCTGGTTTACTGGAGGGAATTCAGGCAATGAGACTAGATGTAGCGTAAAAGGAAAACAGAAAGAGAGAGAAGTTCAAAGATGGAGTGTTGATCACGCCACTGTTTAGTGGCTGGAGAAATGCGGAGGAGCAAGCAAAAGGAACTGAGGAGAGAAACTCCTGTAAGCCAAAAAGAGTTACTTAAGAAGGGAAGGATCAATTGTGTCAAAGCTGCAGACATGTCAACCATGCTGCAGACTGAGAGATGGCACTGGACTTAACTACACAGAGATCACTGGTGCCCTTCACAAAAGTACCTTTAGTGGAGCATTAGAGATAAAAGCTAGTGGGAATGTTTGAGAAAGAACAAAAGGAGAGAAATCAGAGACTGTGAATAGAAAAACTTTTCAAGGAGACTTGATGCAAAGAAAACGAAAGAGAAATGAGAAACAAAAAAGAAAAAACTACTATGTTTGTTTGTTTTAAATGGGTGAAATAAGATGGATTTTCCTCTATTTGTGGGCATTTGAGAATTCATTTAAAGAAAAGGCAATTAATTTAAGAATCTATGTGCCAAAGAGAAACACAATATTATCTTTGAAAGCCTATATTTGGGCTGGGGAGCATTAATATTTGGGGGTAATGGTTGGTGTAATTGAAAGAGCAGTAGTTAATTGTCCACAAACACAAAATGACCTTCTTTCAAACACACTAAGCTTCTTCTTTCTATGTTTACAACATTTTAGAAATGAAATGCAAATCCTTAAATGAATCTTAAGAGACAAAAAGACTGAGACTTTAGAAGCAATGTTTTAAGTGCATGAGAAAGTCCAAGGATATTAAAATTCCCTCATTTATGTGTATTTTTATGACACTTTTGAAAATGAAAACATTTGTTTAACTGAGATTTGGCTTGCATTTTGTCTAAAGTTTGCACAAAACTTAAGAGAATAATCTACTTTTGCTATATATTTTAATGAAATAAAATCACCTCTGGGGAAAAAAATCTGAATAGTCTCATGGTATTATTATGAAAATGAAACAAAACTTTTGATAACAAGCAAAGGAAAGAAAACTGATAACTAAGTAATACCATCTAAAGCTATTACTAAGGTCTAGTGCCAAAAAACATTAGCTAAAAAGAATTCTTCTGTGTGTTACTGGAAGTTCAAAGACACTGACACTATCAGGGAATGTCAGACAACTTAATAGTATAGATTAAAGAAGAAATCTTTTTAAAATGTTGACTTAT
The DNA here is from genome assembly GCF_964662115.1 of Mustela nivalis. Lineage (NCBI taxonomy): Eukaryota > Metazoa > Chordata > Mammalia > Carnivora > Mustelidae > Mustela > Mustela nivalis. The sequence goes on along the minus strand of NC_139031.1, from coordinate 25,861,543 downwards.
ACTGTTGAGAGTGTTAAAATAATTTGATATAACAACATATGCTTCGGTTAGAATTTTTTCATCCTCTTTTTTTAGACGTGCACACATGCACACACATGCGCGCACACCCATCCCCCCGCCACACCAAAGTCTCGCTAAAGTAATAATTCTGGCTATGAATGTAGACTGGACAAGAAAGGGAAGAAAGCACATTTATCCCAACACAGAAGAGGGAATTTTTTATTGTGAAAAAAAGATTAAGACAAAAAAAGAAAGAAAGAAAGAAAGAAAATTACCCAGGCTGCACTAAAAATAGTGTGAATTTTGTTGAGGAGAAAAAGTCACTCATAGCTCAACATTAGCAATGACAATTCTCTCTTGTGTTTATCTTCTCTGAAATAAAATATAGTCTATATGTTCTCAACATGTGGAGAATGATACTCCATCAACAGAATAATAGGAAAATGGAAACAGCATAATTATGCATGGAAGAAGATGGTAGCATTCTAATCATGGTGTATCTTGCACTACCAGATTTTCCACACTACTTTTTCAGCACATAAAAGCCAGTGAAGTGGAGTACAAATACAAAATTCAGCAGTATAGGGAAGTTCAATTCCTTTAGAATTGGCATGCTGCAGAATAAGCCTGGTTTAGGAAGAGCGAGTCTCTATCACTGACATTTCTGTCAACTTATTTTACAAGTTACAGAAAATTTCCAGATACAAGTGGTCATTTTGAATACCTATAAATATGACTTTCATGCTTTATTATTATTTTTTTTAATTTTTAAAAAAGATTTTATTTGTTTATTTGACAGAGAGAGAGAGAGCAGGAGAGCACAGCAGGGGGAGTGGCAGAGGGAGAAGCAGTCTCCTGCTAAGCAGGGAGCCTGATGTGGGGCTCTAACCTAGGACCCTGGGATCATGACCTGAGTCGATGGCATATGCTTAACCAACCGAGCCACCCAGGTGCCCCTGACTTTGACACTTCAGATGTCAATCTTTATGATAAAAAAATCAATAATTCTGACCAAAAGGAGAACCATCTCTGGATAATTTTAGAAGAAAAACACAATTTCTTCAGAATGTAAGTTCTTTGTATCGTTTAGTCAGCTTAGCAAGGTGTGGGTGGAAGTAGGATTTAAGTCAATGTCTTGAATTAACAAAATAATACTGTTATATCTTTACACAATATACATGTTATTATTATGGCAGTAAACTGAAAATTAAAAGTTAACTTAAATTAGTATATATTTCTGTTAATAAAAGTAACAGATACCTATTGTAGAATGCATGAAAACTATAGACAACAAAATACAAATCACCTATTAATAACACTCATGAGTAATATCTAACATTTGATATATGTACTTGAAGACATTTTCTATTCATGTTATATCAACTAAATTAAGATCATATGATAATATGTACTATTGTTTCACATCCCATTATTTTAATATGCTCTGCAATGAATATTTCCCCTTATTTAATATTATTTGGAAGAAATCATATACATAAACAATATTTAACAACTCCTTTATTGTTGTATATTAAGATGTTTCCTTTTTTGGAATCCTAAATGGGGCTAAGATTAATATACATATACTGAAGTTTTACTTTGAGTAAAGTGACTTTGTAATTATATTCACTAAATAATTGTATATCTAAATACAGTTCACCAATAATGGAATAAACAGTTAAATATTTAATTAGATTTATTATGCCTAACACAACTCCAAAAATTTTATGAGTACTAGAGACTTCAACTGAAAAAGTAAGAAAATTAAAGCAGGAAAAACAAGAATTGAGAGAGGAAATAGAACCTGAGAAAGATATACGCCTGAAATACATGGCCTAAGATCTCACATAGTTAGTAGAAATAAGTCACAATGTTGTTTGGAGTTTCTGAATAGCCAAATCAGAAAGGGAAATATACTGTAATTCCCAATACCTATAAGTACCAACTCAGGATTGAAATAATAATGTTATTCTCAGGGGTAGCTCACTTTTTCTAATGCTATGACTTGGGCAGACTTTCTTCTTTGGATTTTCATAAAGATAAGTCAGGTTGATAAAGTGGATTTCATCTCCAATGACATCCCTTCAACTTATTTTGACAGAGCTATTCATTATACTATCTCTCCATGTAGACCAAGGGCATAATGGCAAAATCAAAGAACGTTAAAATACACATTAATGGGTCCTCATTTGTCAGCTTAATTTCTATTTGAAAAATTCTATAAAACAGTGACCACTTGGCTGAATAAAACTAACATGTGTTATATTTCAATTTAATTTTTACTTTAATCACATTTAGCTTTAAAAAGCCAGAGAATGAAAATATTTTGAACTGCTTTTTAACGGTGGGGGAAAATATTTTGACAGTTGGCATAAAAGCTGCCGTTATAACAAGGATTTAGAATATATCATCTTGTTTCCAAAGAAGTGATTTTGTTTTTAAATTACATATTTCACCTAATTCCAAATAGAATGAGTTGGCTTACAGTCAAAAGCAAAAGTGCATACATAGAACAACTGACACTGAAATAAAGTACTAAGAGTCATGAAATCATGCTATACAGATTGGAAGGAGATGTTTATACAAAAAAATTGGGCTGAGGAAACCTACTGCATTAAACTCCTTGGCAATAAATGTGACATAAATCTAATGAAAAAATAATGGGAAGTACTTCAGAACATGAGGAAAAATAGACACATTATTACCAGAAAATTTAAACTCACAAATACTACCTATTTTAATTTAATGCAATTTTATTTTATTTTATTTTTTAACTTGAATGATGGAGAGTAGTACAGTAAAGTAAAACAGACCAAAGGAAAAAAGAGCAAAGAGAAAATAGCTCTTGGGAAACAACACAGACTCCAGGTAACCTTCATAAACTGAAAAATGATCTAAAATTCCAAGGTGTGTATACCTCCCACCCAGCCCCAAAACTCTGATCAACACGTCTGTGAAAGTAGGACTCCTAGTCTCTACCAGCTAAAGGAAACATTTGTAGAGGAGTCACAAAATTCTCCAAAGAGCCCTTTCCCCTCAACAAAGACTGCATGAAGCTCTCTGGCTGGTGCCTCCTAAACAAGCAACAGAAAAGTAAACAGAACAAAATACCCAAAACCCCCAAATGCAGCTTGGCTAGAAACACAGACCTGTCAGAGTCAGAGATGGAAAGGAGAGTGAAGAAATCATTCATAATATTTTAGGAGAAATGAACTGTTTAGATCCAGTGAGATTCAAAGAAATGGTCTCACAGGCATCCAAAAACACTAAACCACCTTTCCCCAAAAAAATATATATATCATATACAAGACAGAACAATTTTGAAAAAGATGTTAACTCTAAAGCAGAGAAAATGTTCCTACTAGTGTTTTACAGCATAGGAGAAATAAGTAAAAATGAGAATTTAATAAATAAAAACACTCAAGCAGGGACTCGTGGATGGTTTAGTCAGCTGGGCATCTGCCTTCAGCTCCAGTCTTGATCCCAGGGTCCTGGGATCAAGCCCCACATGGGGTTCTCTGCTCAGCAGGAGTCTGCCTCTCCCTCTCCCTCAACCTTCTGCTCTGCCTACTTGTGCTCTCTCTCTCTGTGAAATAAATCTTAAAAAAAAAAAACCCACTTAAATACAAGATAATAAAACAAGAGAATGAGATCAAAACTGGAAGTGACAGAGTCAATGAAATGATATGAGGCTCAAAATAATACTATTACAGAAGTAAAAAAAAAAAAAAAAGAAAGAAAGTACTTTAAAACTGAGATAATACCATAGAAGAATGACTCGAGATAATTAAGTGATTGCAGGAAAAAAGCCTAAGCAATCAAAGAAATTTGAAAGAAAATCAGATATCAAGGCAAGGCAAAAATGAACTAATATGAAGATAACAGGGTTCATAAGAGAGAATCCAACCAATTGATCAGAAAAAGAATTTGAATATATAATGTCAACAAAAATCCCTGAGATAAAGGGATGTCTACATTAACAGTTTAACAAAACCCACCTGTATCTCAGAAAAGATGGTTTACAATGATGATTAAGAGCTGGTATAATTTGATGACCTGAGATTCACAACTAAAGATGGAGAAGAAAGCAAAATTCTAAAGTACAGTATTATGGAGGTATATAACAGGCAGATCAAGAGTAACTACCCCCAAATCATCCTAGGTATAAGACCCGGACTAGGATTCTGTAAACCTGGAATGCTAGTGAGACTTTCCCAAAGGTTGTGAGATATTTAGACAATGGTGACCCAACAGATGGTTTTCAAGATCAGAGTGGAAAGCCATGGGGAATACTGTGGGTAGACCCTTTCAAGTTCCTTTACATCTTCCTTCTTCTTGAAAAGTTGGGCAGCTATAAACAACATTCCAGAGGAATTCTATCATGCCCAAGTAACTGGAGCTAGACTTAATGTTCTTGTGATAAACAAATAGAAAACTGAAAAGATTATATAAAACAGTAGTTTTCAGACATTGGACAAGAGGTAGTAGTACCAGACTGTGATACCAGGTAAAAAGAGTAATGAAGGAGTCCTACAATCCTGGTTTTCCACCTCGAGGCAACTTCCTGACTACAGTGCAGGAAGGCGTTCCCAGAATAAGCACAATCACAAAATAAGCATCATCTTCTGCTTCACCTATGAGAAGTGACCTCTAGGAAATCTGGCAGCTCTGAGCTTCAATTTACTGACAAATATAATATCCTGGTCTATAATTGTTTCAAAAATTACACTGTATGTAGAAGTAGACAGATGTATATAGATATACTCCCAAGTCATGATAATTACCAAATAAATCTTCACTATTATTACTCTTGATTAGATATCTCACAGTGTTTTTACTTATGTTGAAGTTACTAAATTGAACTGAAAAAAATTTAGAATTTCATGAAACAGAGTATTTACCATAAGACTATAAAATTGGGAGAAGCCTGTTTGTATCCACATGATGGCAAATCATTAAGTAGAACTTTTAACAATTAGACTTTTTATGGGATAGAAGAAAATGGAAATATTAAAAAATGTTTGCAGTTGTGTTACAGAATTTATGAGCTGAATAATTAGGGTGTTTGCTTGCAAATGGAGCCTAACAACAACAAAAAAAAATTCATACTACATCTTGAAAATAAACTGCATGATTTGGAACAAAACCCAGCAGCTGTGAGTCACTACTTGTAACTGAGAACACCAGCATTGAGGCACTTGTGGAAGATCTGTAAGCGAAGATCTTAGAGACACCATTCCTCTTAATTAGCCCAAGGAAGTGAAAGAAGGTCTTTTATATATTACTCTCAGGTGTTTGATAATGCTTCATAGACTGAAGAATCTAATCACATGAAAACTTTTATCTTCTAGGTGAGATCATTATCCTTCACAAATGGGTTGCTTGAGAGCAATAATTCAACATTTAATTGTGTTTTCTTTATTTCTCCTAAGAGATAAATCTAGAAAAATATGAATTGCATTGTTGTTAAAGTTTCAGCAGACCTTAGTATCAGAATAATGTTCCCAAATGGCATCTTTCCTATTATTAGTCAACAATATGAGCTTTGAGTATTTGAGTGCAATGTTTATGGGACATGGTGCCATAAGGTAGGACAGCTTTAACTCTGTACTCCCCTGTGAGGTATTAACACCTTTGAAGTAGTTCTACTTTCTGGAAGCAGTAGAGCAGGTATATACACATATTCTGTGATGGTGAATATGACCCTAAAACAATCACAGTTGCAAATTGCAAAATGGCTCAAATTCTTCCTGAGTCCAAGCCCTTTCCTAAGTCCATGCCCTTTGCCAAATAGCCTTGCAGGGTCCTCCTGCTTTGACTGTGAGGTCAGGCAAGGGTTTTGCTCAGACAAACAGGCTTGGATATCAGTTGCCAAATTGGGTTTGTTCTCTTGTTCCCTGACATCCATGAGAAGGACATGCTAAGGCTAGTTTGCTGGAAGATGAGACAGATGTAAAAGAGATGAAGTATCCCAGTCAGGACCATTCAAAATCACCCCAAATCCAGTCCACCCCAAACATGTGGGAGAGCCTAGGCACTAGTCAAGACCAGAAAATCCTCCCAGCCAACCTATGGATTTGTGACCTAATAATAAATGCTTTTTTTCCTTAAGCCACTGAATTTATGCAGAGGTGTGACATCCAAAATTTAGAGTGGTTAGCTTTCATCAAACCCAATCTCTGGCAACTGAATTAAACAGGAAATGCAAGTCAGTTTCTTGGGGTCTTTTCCATCTTCAGAAACTGTGGTCCTGCATGCCAGCCTTGTTTGCTTAAGGTGCTGGTTGTAACTCAAATATTCTGCAATTAATGATTTGGCAGAACAAACACATACTTCCTTTACAATCTTTCTCTGGCTTGATCTAAAAATGTTTCTATTGGCCTAAGGAAATCTTTTCAAATGGGGTTAAAAAATAAGTTGGATTATACTCGAAGAGAGCAGGGTAAACTAAAGCTGAGCGATGTCAACAAATAATCATCAAAAAACTGTAGAGTAAATCGGATGTCAAAACAATTATATGGGTTTTGGCATTAACTGAAAGACTTTTGTATCTAAAAAAGAAGACTTTCTCATTTATAATGTGAAATTAACTTCATGTCCAAAAATTCTGGGTAAATAATAAATACCCAGAAGCAAGCCACAGTAATTTTGTGAATTTCAAAAATAATATCTCGATTGGGAGTCAAGATGGCGGAGAAGTAGCAGGCTGAGACTACTTTAGCTAGCCGGAGATCAGCTAGATAGCTTATCTAAAGATTGCAAACACCTGCAAATCCATCGGCAGATCGAAGAGAAGAACAACAACAATTCTGGAAACAAAAACAACCACTTTCTGAAAGGTAGGACCAGTGGAGAAGTGAATCCAAAGCGACGGGAAGATAGACCCCGGGGGGAGGGGCCGGCTCCCGGCAAGCGGCGGAGCAACGGAGCACAAAATCAGGACTTTTAAAAGTCTGTTCTGCTGAGGGACATCGCTCCAGAGGCTAGAACGGGGCGAAGCCCACGCGGGGTCAGCGTGGCCTCAGGTCCCGCAGGGTCACAGAAGGATCGGGGGTGTCTGAGTGTCGCAGAGCTTGCGGGTATTGGAACGGGAAAGCCGGCTACAGAGACAGAGCCGACAGTAAGCTCACAGCTCGGGGTTACCTTGAAACGGTCGCAGGCTCGGTGAGCTCGGAGTGCGGCCGGAGGTCAGGCAGACGGGAGTAACTGGGTGCTTTTCTCTGAGGACACACTGAGAAGTGGGGCCCCGGGCTCTCAGCTCCTCCAGGCCGGAGACCAGAGGGTGCCATTTGTATTCCCGTCCTCTGGAACTCTACGGAAAGCGCTCAGGGAACAAAAGCTCCTGAAAGCAAACCCGAGCGGATTACTCAGCCCGGCCCCTGGTAAGGGCGGTGCAATTCCGCCTGGGGCAAAGACACTTGAGAATCACTACACCAGGCCCCTCCCCCAGAAGATCACAAAGAAATCCAGCTAAGACCAAGTTCACCTACCAAGGAGTGCGGTTTCAATACCAAGGAGAGCAGCAGAATTCCAGAGGTGGAGAAAGCAAAGCACGGAACTCATGGCTTTCTCCCTGTGATTTTTTTTTTTTCTTTTTTCTTTTTTTTTTTCCCCTGTAATTTTTTTAGTCTTGCAGTTAATTTAATTTTTTTCTTTTTCATTTTTTTCTCTTAATCTAATTTTTCTTAACTTTTACCCTTTTTTAATGTTTTCAAACTAGTTTATCTAATATATATATTTTTTCCTTTTTATATTTTTCTTTATTCGTTTTCCTTTTTTAAATTCTTTTTGTTTTTTTTTTTCTTTTTTTCTTTTTTTTTTTTCTTTCTTTCTTTTTCAACATCTTTTTATCCCCTTTCTCCCCCCTCACCATTTGGGATCTCTTCTGATTTGGTTAAAGCATATTTTCCTGGGGTTGTTGCCACACTTTTAGTATTTTACTTACTCCTTCATATACTCTTATCTGGACAAAATGACAAGGCGGAAAAATTCACCACAAAAAAAAGAACAAGAGGCAGTACCCAAGGCTAGGGACCTAATCAATACAGACATTGGTAATATGTCAGATCTAGAGTTCAGAATGACAATTCTCAAGGTTCTAGCCGGGCTCGAAAAAGGCATGGAAGATATTAGAGAAACCCTCGGGAGATATAAAAGCCCTTTCTGGAGAAATAAAAGAACTAAAATCTAACCAAGTTGAAATCAAAAAAGCTATTAATGAGGGGCAATCAAAAATGGAGGCTCTCACTGCTAGGATAAATGAGGCAGAAGAAAGAATTAGTGATATAGAAGACCAAATGACAGAGAATAAAGAAGCTGAGCAAAAGAGGGACAAATAGCTACTGGACCATGAGGGGAGAATTCGAGAGATAAGTGACAACATAAGATAAAACAACATTAGAATAATTGGGATTCCAGAAGAAGAAGAAAGAGAGAGGGGAGCAGAAGGTATACTGGAGAGAATTACTGGGGAGAATTTCCCCAATATGGCAAAGGGAACAAGCATCAAAATTCAGGAGGTTCAGAGAACGCCTCTCAAAATCAATAAGAATAGGCCCACACCCCATCACCTTATAGTAAAATTTACAAGTCTTAGTGACAAAGAGAAAATCCTGAAAGCAGCCTGGGAAAAGAGGTCTGTAACATACAAGGGTAAAAATATTAGATTGGCAGCTGACTTATCCACAGAGACCTGGCAGGCCAGAAAGAGCTGGCATGATATTTTCAGAGCACTAAACAAGAAAAACATGCAGCCAAGAATACTATATCCAGCTAGGCTATCATTGAAAATAGAAGGAGAGATTAAAAGCTTCCAGGACAAACAAAAACTGAAAGAATTTGCAAACAACAAACCAGCTCTACAGGAAATATTGAAAAAGGTCCTCTAAGCAAAGAGAGAGCCTACAAGTGGTAGATCAGTAAGGAACAGAGACAGTATACAGTAATAGTCACCTTACAGGCAATACAATGGCACTAAATTCATATCTCTCAATAGTTACCCTGAATGTTAATGGGCTAAATGCCCCAATCAAAAGACACAGGGTATCAGAATGGATAAAAAAACAAAACCCATCTATATTTTGCCTCCAAGAAACTCATTTTAAGCCCGAAGACACCTCCAGATTTAAAGTGAGGGGGTGGAAAAGAATTTACCATGCTAATGGACATCAGAAGAAGGCAGGAGTGGCAATACTTATATCAGATCAATTAGACTTTAAGCCAAAGACTATAATAAGAGATGAGGAAGGACACTATATCATACTCAAAGGGTCTGTACAACAAGAAGATCTAACAATTTTAAATATCTATGCTCCCAACGTGGGAGGAGCCAACTATATAAACCAATTAATAACAAAATCAAAGAAACACATCAACAATAATACAATAATAGTAGGGGACTTTAACACTCCCCTCACTGAAATGGACAGATCATCCAAGCAAAAGCTCAGCAAGGAAATAAAGGCCTTAAACGACACACTGGACCAGATGGACATCACAGATATATTCAGAACATTTCATCCCAAAGCAACAGAATATACATTCTTCTCTAATGCACATGGAACATTCTCCAGAATAGAACACATCCTCGGTGTTCTACCAGTCTACCAGGACTCAACCGGTATCAAAAGATTGGGATCATTCCCTGCATATTTTCAGACCACAATGCTCTGACTAGAACTCAACCACAAGAGGAAGTTTGGAAAGAACCCAAATACATGGAGACTAAACAGCATCCCTCTAAAGAATGAATGGGTCAACCGGGAAATTAAAGAAGAATTGAAAAAAATCATGGAAACAAATGATAATGAAAATACAACGGTTCAAAATCTGTGCGACACAACAAAGGCAGTCCTGAGAGGAAAATATATAGCGGTACAAGCCTTCCTCAAGAAACAAGAAAGGTCTCAGGTACACAACCTAACCCTACACCTAAAGAAGCTGGAGAAAGAACAAGAAAGAAACCCTAAGCCCAGCAGGAGAAGAGAAATCATAAAGATCAGAGAAGAAATCAATGAAATAGAAACCAAAAAGACAATAGAGCAAATCAACGAAACTAGGAGCTGGTTCTTTGAAAGAATTAATAAAATTGATAACCCCCTGGCCCGACTTACAAAAAGAAAAGAAAAAGGACCCAAATAAATAAAATCATGAATGAAAGAGGAGAGATCACAACTAACACCAAAGAAATACAAACTATTATAAGAACATACTATGAGCAACTCTACGCAAACAAATTTGACAATCTGGAAGAAATGGATGCATTCCTAGAAACATATAAACTACCACAACTGAACCAGGAAGAAATAGAAAGCCTGAACAGACCCATAACCAGTAAGGAGATTGAAACAGTCATTAAAAATCTCCAAACAAACAAAAGCCCAGGGCCAGACGGCTTCCCGGGGAAATTCTACCAAACATTTAAAGAAGAACTAATTCCTATTCTCCTGAAACTGTTCCAAAAAATAGAAACGGAAGGAAAACTTCCAAACTCATTTTATGAGGCCAGCATCACCTTGATCCCAAAACCAGACAAGGATCCCATCAAAAAAGAGAGCTATAGACCAATATCCTTGATGAACACAGATGCAAAAATTCTCACCAAAATACTAGCCAATAGGATTCAACAGTACATTAAAAGGATTATTCACCACGAGCAAGTGAGATTTATTCCAGGGCTGCAAGGTTGGTTCAACATCCGCAAATCAGTCAATGTGATACAACACATCAATAAAAGAAAGAACAAAAACCATATGATACTCTCAATAGATGCTGAAAAAGCATTTGACAAAGTACAGCATCCCTTCCTGATGAAAACTCTTCAAAGTGTAGGGATAAAGGGCACATACCTCAATATCATCAAAGTCATCTATGAAAAACCCACCGCAAATATCATTCTCAATGGAGAAAAACTGAAAGCTTTTCCGCTAAGGTCAGGAACACGGCAGGGATGTCCATTATCACCACTGCTATTCAACATAGTACTAGAAGTCCTAGCCTCAGCAATCAGACAACAAAAGAAAATTAAAGGCGTCCAAATCGGCAAAGAAGTCAAATTATCACTCTTCGCAGATGATATGATACTATATGTGGAAAACCCAAAAGACTCCACTCCAAAACTGCTAGAACTTGTACAGGAATTCAGTAAAGTGTCAGGATATAAAATCAATGCACAGAAATCAGTTGCATTTCTCTACACCAACAACAAGACAGAAGAAAGAGAAATTAAGGAGTCCATCCCATTTACAATTGCACCCAAAACCATAAGATACCTAGGAATAAACCTAACCAAAGAGGCACAGAATCTATACTCAGAAAACTATAAAGTACTCATGAAAGAAATTGAGGAAGACACAAAGAAATGAAAAAATGTTCCATGCTCCTGGATTGGAAGAATATATACTGTGAAAATGTCTATGCTACCTAAAGCAATCTACACATTTAATGCAATTCCTATCAAAATACCATCCATCTTTTTCAAAGAAATGAAACAAATAATTCTAAAATTTATATGGAACCAGAAAAGACCTCGAATAGCCAAAGGGATATTGAAAAAGAAAGCCAAAGTTGGTGGCATCACAATTCCGGACTTCAAGCTCTATTACAAAGCTGTCATCATCAAGATAGCATGGTACTGGCACAAAAACAGACACATAGATCAATGGAACAGAATAGAGAGCCCAGAAATAGACCCTCAACTCTATGGTCAACTAATCTTCGACAAAGCAGGAAAGAATGTCCAATGGAAAAAAGACAGCCTCTTCAATTAATGGTGTTGGGAAAATTGGACAGCCACATGCAGAAAAATGAAATTGGACCATTTCCTTACACCACACATGAAAATAGACTCAAAATGGATGAAGGACCTAAATGTGCAAAAGGAATCCATCAAAATCCTTGAGGAGAACACAGGCAGCAACCTCTTTGACCTCAGCCGCAGCAACATTTTCCTAGGAACATCACCAAAGGCAAGGGAAGCAAGGGCAAAAATGAACTATTGGGATTTCATCAAGATCAAAAGCTTTTGCACAGCAAAGGAAACAGTTAACAAAATCAAAAGACAACTGACAGAATGGGAGAAGATATTTGCAAACGACATATCAGATAAAGGACTAGTGTCCAAAATCTATAAAGAACTTAGCAAAGTAAACACCCAAAGAACAAATAATCCAATCAAGAAATGGGCAGAGGTCATGAACAGACATTTCTGCAAAGAAGACATCCAGATGGCCAACAGACACATGAAAAAGTGCTCCATATCACTCGGCATCAGGGAAATACAAATCAAAACCACGATGAGATATCACCTCACACCAGTCAGAATGGCTAAAATCAACAAGTCAGGAAATGACAGATGCTGGCGAGGATGTGGAGAAAGGGGAATCCTCCTACACTGTTGGTGGGAATGCAAGCTGGTGCAGCCACTCTGGAAAACAGCATGGAGGTTCCTCAAAATGTTGAAAATAGAATTGCCCTGTGACCCAGCAATTGCACTACTGGGTATTTAGCCTAAAGATACAAATGTAGTGATCCAAAGGGGCACGTGCACCCGAATGTTTATAGCAGCAATGTTCACAATAGCCAAACTATGGAAAGAACCTAGAAGTCTATCCACAGATGAATGGATAAAGAAGATGTGGTATATATACACAATGGAATACTATGCATCCATCAAAAGAAATGAAATCTTGCCATTTGCGACAACATGGATGGAACTAGAGTGTATCATGCTTAGCGAAATAAGTCAAGCAGAGAAAGACAACTATCATATGATCTCCCTGATATGAGGAAGTGGTGATGCAACATGGGGGCTTAAGTGGGTAGGAGAAGAATCAATGAAACAAGATGGGATTGGGAGGGAGACAAACCATAAGTGACTCTTAATCTTACAAAACAAACTGAGGGTTGCTGGGGGGAGGGGGGTTGGGAGAAGGGGGTTGGGAGAAGAGGGGGTGGGGTTATGGACATTGTAGAGAGTATGTGCTTTGGTGAGTGCTGTGAAGTGTGTAAACCTGGCGATTCACAGACCTGTACCCCTGGGGATAAAAATACATGTTTATAAAAAAAAAAGAAATTAAAATAATAATAATAATAATAATATCTCAAAATTAAATGCTGTAGTTGAAGCATGTTGAGTGTGCACTGGCCCACAATTTACATAACTTGAATACTTGATCTTATAGTACTTAGAGTTTATTTTTTAAATATTTTTGGGTATTTAACTTTCAAAGATAAGTATGGATGATATGTTCAGCATTAAAGTTAGAATATAGTACTTAGAGTTTATTTTTAAAATATTTTTGGGTATTTAACTTTCAAAGATAAGTATGGATGATATGTTCAGCATTAAAGTTAGAATATGTCTTTAGCAAGTAAAAAACACAAAAATTTTTCTTAGAATTTGCATTCATGTCCTACATATAAATGTTAATCTCATTCACTTTGATAGGCAATTACATTTCTCTAGTTATTGGAAGTCTTATTAATTTTCATTTCCTTGTAACTGCTTCTTTCATCTCTAATATGGAAGTACTAGAATTTTATCATTTTAATTTTTAAATCACAAGGCAATAGTTTACGCATGTCCAGAGTCACTAAAGATTCATACAAGAGAAATAATGTTTTTCTCTGGAGGTCAGATCGCAATTAATAAAATTACATACTGAAACCCATAATCTTAGATCACAGCTCTTCAAGATTACTTATCTATTAATAATCATACTTTCTTGCCTTTTATCTCTTTTTATTGGTTTAAAAAAATACCCCTAATACCTCCTTTTCTCTGCCATCATGGTGTGTGTAGTTGACTACTCCTTGCCAACTCTTCTCACAACACTTTCAGGATCAAGAGATTCCTGGCCAAGAAACAAATGCACAAACATTCCATTCCAGTGGATTTAGATGAAAACTGGTAATAAAATCAGATACAACTCCAAGAGGAGGCATTGAAGAAGAACCAATCTGGGTCTATAAGGGATCACACATGAGAAGGCATGGTATTTATGCTGCATGAAAGTCACGTCCAATCACTCATTAGCTTGTACTCAATCATTCTATAAACATCACTACTATCTGAAAAATAGACATTTTTTTTAAAGATTTATTTATTCATTTGAGAGAGAGAGAGACAGAGGCAGAGGCAGAGAGAGTACAAGCAGGGGGAGAGACAGAGGGAGAAGGAGAAGCAGACTCCCCGCTGAGCTGGGAGTTGGACATGGGGCTCAATCCGAGTTCCTGGAGATCATGACCTGAGCTGAAGGCAGACACTTAACCATCTGAGCCACTAAGGCACCCCTAGACATGTTTTATAGGGGAAATACTTTTTTTTTTTCTCTGTTACTATGCTCTTCTACTAGTAGGATGGTTCAGTAATAAACATGTGAGAACTTAAAACAAAAAATAATTCTAATATATGTTTCATGTTTCCACAGTACAAACAGGGTGCCTGGGTGGCTCAGTCAGTTGAGCGTCTGCCTTCAGCTTGGATTGTGATCCTGGGGTCCTGGGATCAAGTCCCATGATGGGCTCCCTGCTCTAGTCTGTTTCTCCCTCTGCCTCTCTTCCCACTCATTCTCTAAACCTCTTTCTCAAATAATAAATAAAATCTTTTTTAAAAAATGACAAACACAAATTCTTATTCCCATTAGTTTTCATAACCCCACATTTTCAACTACAATTCCTTAAATACAATAGAACCGTATGCTAAATAAAAGCAATGTAACTAGTATTTTAGAAAATCTACCATAATAATATTGAATAATATTGAATATTGAATAATTTGAGTCATGGAAAAATATATATATAAGAATATTATTGATCTAGAAGTCAAATTTTAATTTTATGCCTTTATTGGTCAAATGATAATAAAATATAAATGTACATCCAAGAAAAAGCACGTTAAGGAAAGCAATGTTCATTAAACTTAGTTAACCTGTAAACATTACTTTTAACTAGATTTTCAGATAATACAATCAAAATCATTAGAATATATTTGTTGGGTATACGAGCCTTAAAGTTCATCAGAAATTCACCGTTTTTATGGAGAAGGTAGTCATCTTTATTTACACAAAAATTTTTGTGAGACAACTAAATTAGAAAGGTTAAATCCCTGAATAGGGACCTACAAATATTCCAAAATTTAGGTTTCTCATAGATGTAGGACATTAACC
Organism: Mustela nivalis; assembly: GCF_964662115.1. Taxonomy (NCBI): domain Eukaryota; kingdom Metazoa; phylum Chordata; class Mammalia; order Carnivora; family Mustelidae; genus Mustela; species Mustela nivalis. The sequence continues at coordinate 25,846,376 of NC_139031.1, read as the reverse complement.
ACCACCTACCCAGAGCAACATCACACATTGGGCAACTTATCTTTATAGCTTAAAATGCAAGTTAGAGCAGATATATACGGTGGAGTATGTTCCATCCAAGAGAATGTATGCATTGATATACATGGCCAACATGTCCCATGATGTGACATACTCCACAACTGTCTTTACCATATTGGCCAATACAAACATACAAACCAGAGGTAATTATATGTGAGTCTTCAACATTTCTAAACTAGTTACCTACATTCTATGGGGGCTGCCATAAAAGAAGATCATCAAAGATTATTATTTTTTTTTAGATTATCAAAGATTATTAAAGAGAAAATAAAACTTGGACAGGAGAGAAGCCGGTCCACAAAACATTCTGCTAATGTATATGAGGGAATCTCAATTTTTAGAATTGATAGGAAAAAATCTCTTAACAGAAAATCTAGATATATATCCAAATATTTACAGAAATGAGCCATTTTATAAATTTGGTGATTCAAACTGTTATGTGGGGTAAGAGGAGAAAGGAATAGGCTTCTCAATAAGGGATGTTGGGCCTCGTAGATTCCAGTGAAACCTAATTTGGAAAAATTGTATCTAGATTGAAACCTCCTATTATATGGGACTATCAATAACCAACGTTATGGCTGGACTGTCCCTTGTGGTTCTTATTATGACTGTAAGACATCCTCAGCAATAACCATCAGAAGACTTCAAAGGAGACAAGGTTAATGACTTACAGAACCTGAAAACTACACCACACCTGGGGCCATACACATCACAGGGGTGTGGGAGAGAGTGTAGGCCTGGCGTTCAGCTTTTACTGGGGTCCAGGGTGGGGGCCTAGGGTTTCACAGGCTAACTCTGTATTGCTGAATTTAAAACAGAAAAAATGATAAATCGTAATAATATTTAGAGAAATATTATGGATGTTGCCCTAATATAAAATGTTCCCATAAACCCATAAGAAAATGACCATAAAGATGAAAAGTGAATAAACAAAAGATTCATAAATTAGGTGGGCCTTTAAATTTATTTAAAGATACTCAAACTCATTAATAACTAGAGACATATAAATAAAAACATACTGTGTCAAATTGGAAACAATGAAAAATTTTAATGAAGCATTGTAGTGGAAAACCCATCTTAAATCATGAATAGTTAGTAAATTTGTAAACTGATAACAGCATACATAAAAATCTGGCAATGTTTTCAAAATTACAGATGTTCATAACCATTGGCACACCAAGGCACTTGGAATCTGATATAGAAATATACATGCAAAGATGTGAAATAGCATGTATAAGGCTATTCACTACATTTAACTGGTAATAGCAAAGTGTTAGCAACAAGATAGATGCATAGCAACAGGAGATTCATTAAGTAACTACAGTAGATCTATACATGGAACACTGTAGTGATATAAAAGAATGAAGAACCTTTTATGCATTGATTCGGAAGAACACCCAGACATGCATTTTCATGTAAGAAATACAAGTTGAAAGTAACATCAGTGAAAATGGCAGAGTAGAGAACTCCAGGGGCCCATCCTCCCTTAAAAACACTGAGAAATCTGACAAAAACAGTCAGAGTCAACCTTATTGGAAATAAAACTCCAGAGTATTATCAAAGCAAATAGCAACAGTTGAATGCTCAGCCAGGAAAACAATGAGTGAAATACAGTAGACTTCTGTGGTATTTTGATTTATCCCACCTGCTTCCATAGGTTGGCAACTCACATTCTTGTATCAGTTCTGGTGTTGGAGGGCAGAGAGGATCTGGTTCTCAATGAATTGTTTTTGTCTTATTTGACCACCGTGGAAGCTTCATGAAGGATTTGCACAAAGGACTTGCTTTTTTTTTTTTTTTTTTTACTTAACTTAAAACTCTGAGGGCCGAGAGTCCACTATGCCAGGGAATTCCTCAAAAATAATGAAAGGAAAATAAACCAGCTATTGTCACCTAAGACAAAGGATATCAGTTAGGGAAGACAATAAGAAACACTGAAAAGTCTGGTAAGAAAAGCTGCAAAGTGAGATAATTTGGGGAATAAGGACTTTGAGAATACAATACAATACAACACATACAGCATACGCTGGAGAATGTAGAAGGCCACATGCATACAACAAAAAGGCACCAAAATCAGATTTAACTTTTGTGTAATGGGCAACAAGTTAGAGTCATCAGGGTATTTCATTAGGGATTAGTAAAATGTCACTGTCAGAGATCTTGCTTTTTATGGTTATCCATTTCTTCCAAGAACCTTCTAACCTTACCTGAATGTCTTTCATGTCTGTGTTTGCCACTAGACTGCAAGGTCCAGCCATATCTCAGCTACAAAGCCACTGTCAAGTATAGTAATTAATTCACACTTCACATACTCATTCTGCAAAACAGACAAAACCAGAAGTATTAAAGAATGAATAAAATAATGTGTGTCATTTCCCTTGGTAAACCACATCATACAGTAGTCATGAATGAAGAGTCAAAGGGAGAGGCATTCATCTGTTACCTGGCTCAGCTCTTTAATAAAGACCCAAAGGATATTCAGCTACCTTTTAAAGCAAGTGTAGGATGTATGAGAGCCACAAATATAGAGAAATTAAACTGGACCTCATAAAACCACATAAACCTTGGAGTGGAAATAAAAAGCACTTTGTGATAATAAATGGAGAGAAAAAATGTGTAGGTAATTTTTTTATTATCAAAATAAAACTAAAGCTGTACATCTAAACATAAACAGAAGTTAGATTTTTTAAAAACAAGGCATATAGAAACTTAAATATTTTCTCCAAAGACTTATTTATTGAAGAAGAACTTAAAGCTGAAATTAGGGGTTTTTAAATGAAATTATAAGCAAAACATTCAAGACAGGGAAAAAATTGAGAAGAACTTTGAGGAAATGGATGTTAAGAATTATAAAGTTTTAATGTAATCCATTAGTTCAGAATTTCAGAGAACAGGTTACAGGATAGAAGAAAGTTTAAAATCATACATAAGTGTTTATCAGACATGAGGAACTGGACTGCTATATCACTTCCCAGGCTCTAATCTTAGATCTGAGGAAGGGATTCAAGCATTCACCTCAATAAGAAAGAATGCAGAACTGAGGGAATATGGAAAAAAAAAAAAAACCTCACAGGGTTGAAAAAAGAGAAAAAAAATAATGGAGGCTTAAGAAAAATTTCTGCAGGAACAGGGAAACCAAACATCATTCCATAAATTCAGGGGAAATAAAAAATAGACACTTAAGAAATTTAAAACAGTCTGGGTTGTTTTTAATGAATGAAACAGATAGTCATTTACTGACATAAAAGATTCCAGAAAATAATACTGCTTACATGTTCCTTTTGGAAAGAAAAACATTAAAACTGTATTTCAAAAGATACCAAAACTGCAGCACGCTTTCAATCTGGTATAGGAATTAGTGCAAAAAAATTATGTAAGTAATCTCAAAACTGAATTCAAAGATTTTATTTAAAACGTATGTGATAAAAACACAATTTAATCTCAAAGCACCCAAAGGCCAATTCATACAAAGACTCACTGTAAATCATACCCACCTATGTGCTTATGTAAATATAAACAAATTTTTCAATTAAAAATGGTAAATTGGCAAATAGAATAAAAACAGCTCTTATGTATATCTATCTGAGCTATTTATGCTTATATTACTTCACATCAGTAGGGGATTTATAACTGTTTTATAAGTAGTGCTGAGAGAAGTGATTAATAATCTTGAAAGAAAAAAGTAAGCCAGATTCTTATTCACAGCTTAAACAGAAATAGATTCCAGGAGAAAATACTGAAATGCTAAGAAAATATTACAGTACTAACAATAATGTACTGGATATTTTACAATATTGGAGAATAGGAAACAAACTCAAAATGGATGAAAAACCTAAGCGTGAGACAGGAATCCATCAAAATCTTAGAGTAGAACACAAGCAGCAACCTCTTTGACCTCAGCTGCAACAACTTCTTGCTAGGCACATCACCAGAGGCAAGGGAAACAAAAGCAAAACTGAACTATTGGGACTTCATCAGGATAAAAGCTTTTGCACAGCAAAGGAAACAATCAGCAAAACTAAAAGGCAACCTACGGAATGGGAGAAGATATTTGCAAATGACATATCTGATAAAGGGCTGGTATCCAAAATCTATAAAGAACTTATCAAACACCACACCCCAAAACCAAAAACATCCAGTCAAGAAATGGGCAGAAGACATGAACAGACATTTTCTTCAAAAAAGACATATAGATGGCTAACAGACACAGGAGAAAATGCTCAACATCATTTGGTATCAGGTAAATATAAATCAAACCATAATGCGATATCGCCTCACACCAGTCAGGTTGGCTAAAGTTAACAACTCAGGAAATGACAGATGCTGGTGAGGATGCAGAGAAAGCGGAACCCTCCTACACTGTTGGTGGGAATGCAAACTGGTGCAGCCACTCTGGAGAAGAGTATGGGTGTTCCTTAAAAAGTTAAAAATAGAACTACCCCAAGACCCAGCAACTGCACTTCTAGGTATTTATCCGAAGGATATAAAAAGAGTGATTTGAAAGGGCACATGCACTCCAACATTTATAGCAGCAATCTCCAAAGGAGCCAAACTATGGAAAGAGCCTAGATGTTCATCAACAGACGAACGGATCAAGAAGATGTGGTACACACACACATACACATAGGAATCTAATGCAGCCATCAAAAAACGGAATCTTGCCATTTGCAACAATGTGGATAGAACTAGAGGGTATTACGTTAACCAAAATAAATCAGTAAGAGAAAGACAAATACCATATCATTTCACTCATATGTAGAAATTAAGAAACAAAACAGATGAACGTAGGGGAAGGGAAGGAAAAACAAAATAAGATAAAAAGACAGAGGGAGGCAAACCATAAGAAACTCTTAACCATAGGAAACAAATTGAGGGTTGCTGGAGGGGAGGTTGGTGGGGGGATGGCGTAATTGGGTGAAGGGCATTAAGAAGGGCACTAGCGATGAGCACTGGGTGTTATATACAACTGATGAAACACTAAATTCTACCCCTGAAACTAATAATACACTATATGTTAACTAAGTTGGATTTATTTATTTTTATAAATTTTTTTTAGTTGCCAGAGAGAGAGAGAGGGAGAGCACGTATGAGAGCACAAGCAAGGGGAGTGGCAGGCAGGGGAGAAATGGGCTCCATGCTGAGCAAGAAGCCAATGGCTGACTAGATCCCAGGAAACTGGGATCATGACCTGAGCTGAACACAGATGCTAAGCTGAGCCACCGAGGTGTCCCCTAAATTGAATTTAAACAGATTTTTTTTTAAAAAGGAAACATTTCAAAAAACAAGTTGAAAATATGTTTGTTATTCGGAGATAAATGCTTAATTTCACTAATAGCAAATATATTTTTTAGATCAATACAAAACAGACAATCTATAGAAAACAATAAAGACTGAAGAGGAAATTCACACAAATTCTCATTCTCTCTTTCTCTTTCACACACACACACACACACACACACACACACACACACACACACACAGAAACCTAAAACTTCACTGGCAGTCAAAGAAGAAATGCCAATTATAAACCATGACACAACATAACTTTCACTTAAAACAAGGCCAAAATGTCTAAGTGCTCTTGGTAAGAATCTGGGAAAATGTGATTTTATTTTATTAAAGATTTTTAATTTATTTATTTGAGAGAGAGAGAGAGTGAGTGAGAGGGTAAACACGATCTAGGGCAAGAGTAGAGAGAGAGGGAGAAGCAGACTCCCTGCTAATCAGGGAGCCCCGGGGCTTGGATCGCGGGATCTGGAATCATGACCTGAGCCTAAAGCAGATGCCTAATCAACTAGGCCACCCAAGTGCCCCAAAAATGTGATTTTATGCCACTAGGAGGGAAAATATGAGTCCATTTTCCAAGGAACAAATGAAAAATCTCCACAAAAAGCTTAATATTGTGTATACATACTCTTTGACAAGCAATTCTACCTTTAAGATTTATTCCTAAGAAGATCATTGTGAATGTATACAAAGATTATTATCAAGGATATTCATCACAGTCTACATACCAAAGAGCACAGAAGTAACATAACTAACCCATATCAAGAAATTTCTTTTTTAAGATTAAATTCATGCAAAGGAACACTGTATAGATACTAAAATTATAGTGTAGAAAACTAATAAATGATAGGGTATAATGATTATGACCTATTTTTAATTCTAAAAAATTCTAAAAGATAAAATATGCAGTATAACTCCCTTTTTATATTTTAAATAGGTATATCAAAATATGTGAAATATATGTATACATATTGATAACCTTTCTCTGAGTCATGGACAATAATTTTTTTAACTTCTCAATCTTTCCTGGTATTTCATATATCTTCTAAAATAAAAATATATCTTTTCTTAAAAGAACTATAAATATGGATGCAGCCATATGTATATGTAAATTTATGACTGTTTAATTAATCTCTCCTAGGCATTTATCCAAAAATGTTGAGAATTATTTGGCTGTAATTATTTTTGTCCTAAGATTAGTCATTATAGCCAAAATTTGGATATATACTTAATCTAGGAATCTGTTTCATACATTATGCTGAATCCATTTTATGGCAAATCATGCAGCCATTAAAGTTCATATTCTCCTACATTATTTCATAACTTTGGAAATGCTAAAAAAAACTAGGGTATGATAAATTATTTTATATCACATTATTTCAAACTTATATAAGCAAGGAAGAAGTGTGTGTGTATGCATGCACACACACATACAAAACAAAAATTTGACTCTGAGGAGAGATGTGGAAATAGCTAGAGAATATATACAGGCTTTAAGTGAGTCTGGCATTCCAGTCCCAATGATTTATAGTAGTCCTTCCTTATCTCTGGGGGATACATTCCACAATCCGCCAGGAATGCTTGAAACCACAGACAGTACCAAACCCTATTTTTTGCCTATACATACATACCTATGATAAAGTTTAATTTATAAACCAAGCATGTAAGAGATTAATAACAGCAACTAATAATAATATAGAACTATAAAAATAGACAATAAAAATTATGTGAATATGGTCTCTCTCTTTTGAAATACCTTATTGTGCTATACTCACCCTTATTTTTGTAATGTTGTGAGATGAAAAAATGCCCGTGTGATAAGATGAACTGAGGTGAATGGTGTGGACACTGTGATGAAGTGTTAGACTACTGCTGAACTTCTGACCATATGTTAGAAGACAGATCATCTGTTTCCTGACCACAGTTGACTGCAGGTAACTGAAACACTGGAAAGTGAAACCACAGATAAGGGGGAACTACTGTCCCTCACAGAATGATGAAGAAACCAGCAGATTCATTCAATAAATCACCCAGAGTGATTTAGAGTAAATATCAATGATGAGAGAGATAAAATAATTCTAGTGATTAAAGTGTATTGATTATCAGTTAATTTACAACCTGAATAGATGTGTCTAGCATGTCAACGTTTGTCAATGTATTAGGCTTTGTCTCAATCTACTTCCTTATCAATAGGGTTGTCATCATTATATAGTGTATATTAAGGTGTACTTGTCAAGTTTTCAGATGTCATAATGTCAAGATCAAATACTAATATATATTATAATAGTGATTTACAGTTTCCAATATACTGGAGCAATGACATGAAACTAACAACACAGAATTTGACAGATAAAACTATGAAGTCTTAGAATTAGATTCAAACTACATCAGCACAATGACACAATGAAGAAACCTATAACTTGTTGTAAGAACAAGTTTTTCCAATTAAAAAAAAAAACAAAAAACAAAAAACCTCAGCTATTGTCATGGAGTTCAAGTCCAGTAGCCAACACGATAGCAAGGCTTTTCCAAAATGAATACAATCTTATGCTGCATTAATGGAAACACAGTGCCCACAAAAGGCAAATCCCATAATTCTTTTTGATATCTAGAATAGTGCATTCTACTCCAGAAACACTTTAAGACACTATGAACAAAGGATAGTGACCAGGATGATACATGTTAAGAAAACAGGCATCAGGAAACCTTGTAGGAACTGGGCAGGTTGAAATGGAAAAGACAAGTTGTATCTGAAATACAATGGCTATTTTAAACCAGAAGATTTGTCCAATGACAAGAATGATTATACATTCCATGCAATCCAAGAGCAGGAGTAGGTAAATTCAAAGGAAGATCTAGAAAAGCTGACTTCACTTCACTATGAGAGCAAACTTGCAGATTGAGGGGTTAGAACAAAACTGAATTCTCCCTCGGCCTCCACAATATTTCATCGTTTCTCAGCTGCCAGATGCCGTGGGCACAATGACATCTGTGATAAGCACAGATTCAGGGGATTAGGCCTCTTCCATATGGAAAAACAACTATTAGAAGATAATATGTTCCATTTCAAGTTAACAAAGATGTGTTCACTAAAGCTTAAAATAATAGGACCTCACCTATGAACTGCTAATTTTAAAGAAAAAAAAAGTGGTAGTTGTTAATAGAAAGCATTTGCTGAGGACAGAGTATGTGTCGGGAACAGTTCTAAATGCTTTACCCAAATTGTCTCATTTACTTCTTACAAGAACTTAATATGCTAAAAATTATCTCCATTTTACAGAGTAGGAAACTAAAACAAAGAAATATTTTAGAAATTGTTTTTAAGAGGTCCCTGGTCACAAAGTTAGTAAGAGGAGTTAACATTCACAGGATTGTGACTTCAGTGCCCATGTCTTTTGTAGTTCAGCATTGTGTCTTACTGGCACAGAGGAAGTGGAATTAGGAAATATTACTGGCACAGGCAAAAATATTAATATGATTTTGAAAGAAGATAATGAAATCTAGAAAACAGATTAGTGATTTACTCTTTGCAAGAAGTTTCTGGAGTTCAAGAAAGTGACCTTGACACTAACACTCCTATCGTCTCTCAGGAATAGCACATATAATTCTATTTATAAAGTACTTTACATTGACATTTTTTTTTTACATTTAAAATTAAAGCAAATTTCTCAGAGAATCTGAAAACTCTGTTAACACTTCCACATATTTATCATAACAAGCTGTGTTATTCCTCAGGCTTTTGCATGGTCTTGAATTGCCTTCTGAGTCATCCCTAAAAAGTATGGATTAAGCTTAGAACAGTATTATTGCTAGCTAAATCATGTCCTTATTTCTTGAATGTGTGTGTGCTTGATTTCTTCTGTAACCATTACTCATTTATATAAAATAACACAGACTTGCTTGTAGTACTTTACCCACCAGCAAGCAAACATAACCAAACTCTACTTTAAGAGATCGAAGTGAAAAGCAGATTAAGAAGGAAAAAATGAAAAGCTTAAATAAGCTTAAAAATTACAGAAAAGTTCATAGACAAAAAAAATAACATTACGGTATGAGACAAGTCTATTTGAAATACATTTTTTTTAAATTGAGGTGATTGCTTGTAAGGCAGAATGGACACATCCTTGGTCAGAGAAATAAAGCTTGATTGCATAAAACAGCCTGGACATGACTAAGTGGTTTATTCTTATGTTCTTATTTTCTCAGGTACTCTGATATTTGAAGATCGAACCAAATGTCAGGTCCTTCCTACTGACAGACCTAAGGACTGTGGGAACAGCTCTGGGGAACTATCACGTCATGGCTTCCAAAAGCAACACTAAAACAAACAACTATTATTGAGAATTCTTGTAAGTAAGCCGTAAATCCACACAAACTCTGTGAACACCTCCTTCCTGATCATAGATTTCCCCACTTAAATTGGAGAAGGGTTTTCATAAGTGAAGTCTCAGTTTCAGTTAAGGCCATTAGTTGGAAGAAGATAGGAAAACTTTTTAACTATGTTCAGAGAGTTTCAGAGTAGAATATAGAGATCAGGTCTGGGAGACCATGGAGAGAGGAGTACCTTAAGGATAGATAGGAGGCAGGAAGCCTAAAATATTCTAAAGGTGAGAATGCAGAAAGCAGCAGATGATTGGAGGGGCTTGTATATGAGGTGATGACCAGAGATAACAATAGCGTGAACCCTAATGGATTATATTTACCATAGGGTTTTCAAGTGAATTGATTGCTGCGGCCTTTTGGTAGGTGGAATATAGGCATAGGGAGTACCAAGGCTTTTCCAACATCAGCTGTGATCTTGCTTGCCAGAGGAAATCCCTGCTTCTAGCGGACAGAGACACTCAAGTTTCCTTAGAAAGAGTCAGCAATGATCTGGACTGACACAACTATTAACATACTTACCTCCCTATTTTAGAAATGGTACTGATAACTTCTCTCAACCAAAGGGGTGAGGTCAAGGAATATAATGCATTTATCTTTGTGCCTCTCATGCTTTGTAGGTGCTCACAAGTATTTATTGAATACATCATTGAAGTGAAAAAGAAGACATGGAGAATTCAGAGAACCACAACCACTCATGCCCAGACTTCAGAAAATAATGACACTCAAATATAGGAGCGACTCTGAAATTGTCCCAATAAAGATTTTAAAATAATGGTAGAAGACATAGGTTAAAAAGTTAGGAATAATGGTAAGTATTTTAAGGCATTAGTAGTTACATATATGATTTTGAAGTGAAGATTGTTTGCTCTGGGAGACTCTTCTTTTCTAGAGGAGAACTAATATCAGAGCATGTAAAACGGATCCCAGGTCAAGTTCAAAAATCTCACTAAGTCAGTTAACACTGTGGTTGTGGCTGGTTGAAATGGTGGATAAAGCAAGACCAAGTAGTTACTTTTTTTCTACCTAATTTGCTTGCCTCCTACCTTTGCCAAGTAGTAACTATTTTGATGGATGCCATCACCCCACGGGACATACTTCCCTAAATGTCTTAACTGCCTACAGTGAAGCACATCTGCCGTATATCTGTTCTCCCGATGGTAGTAAATATTTCTTGCCTCTTCAATTTAGAGATCCATTATAAAATGAGCCTCTGAAATGATTTGGATATGAGTGGGGAAGGGTATATGACTCACTATAAACGACCCTAACTATACCACTCACTAACAAGTGAATTTGAGCAACTGACAGATACTCTATTACCCTAAATTTTTCCTCAAGTATAAAGGAAAGTTAATAAAAATACTTTCCCTGCCCATATGAGATCATATATGAGAAAACAGCCCAAGAGAGATCACATATGGGAATCACAAGTTAAATTATAAAGAGTTTGAATATGTTAGCTACTATTACCTTGCTGTGTACACTTTACCACCTACAGAAATGCCTGTTAATCCCTGTCACTCCATCTGCTAAGGACTCCAGGTACTAACTACAGACATTGACTCTTGACCAAGGGTTTAAAGTGGAAAGCCATTCAGGAAAAAAGCGAAAACAAAAACAAAAACACCCAAAAAATATTAAATACAGCTTTTATAGAACTGTGGGGGACAATAAAAATTTTGTTCCCAGTTACTTGAAGTTTGCCATCTTTGCCACTGGCAAGCATGCGAACATTTAAGAAGTATCTAATGAGAGCAAGTGATTGCACAGACTCTGCACACTGCTCAATTGTTCTCTGATGTGCCCTAAATGTGCTGACACCAGCTTTCCTTCATCCGTGCCCCTCAGGCCAGGAACCTCAGATGGCTCTCTCAATAGAAAGTGCATTGTGCTGATTCTGATTCATTAAAGATGTACAAAGACTACAATTTTGGAAGTAGTAAAAAAGTACCTCTCAAGTGACAAGAAGAACATGGCAGTGGAAATATAAAATGAAAGCCTTGACCAACAATCTTTTGATTGTTTTTTTCTTTTATTAAAATAATATCAACTATGAAACAAATTTCAAGGCAGAAAATTGACAAATCTGAAATGTTTATTTACTTGACCTCATCCTGAACCTCTCCATCACTGAACCAGCACATTTATCTCTCCTCCATAGATTTAATTCCATTACTGTGTTCATTTATTCATTAATTTTTATTCATTTGATTTTATGCATTTACATTAGTTGTAGTATCAACATTCATTAAGCAATTACTATATTCCAAGCATCATAATAAGGGCTTTACATTAATTATTTCATTTAATTCTAACAGTTCTGTGGGATAAGCCCTTTAATATGCCCATTTCACAGATGAAGAAACTAAGACTCAGGGAGGTCACATTACTTATCCAACTTGGCCTAAATACACTGGTAAGTGGTAGGTGAGCAATTCAAACCAGGTCTGTATAACTTCAAAGTCTGAGTTTTTAGCTATTATATTAAACTGCTTAGGTCTGAGGCTCTAAGCATGAGGGAATATGATCGCACTTGGTAGTTTTAGTGGAGGAACACATAGCAGAGCTGGGAGATATGGGAAGAGTGGCTGAAACTCATCTGAGGTGAAGGATATCAGGAGAAGAGATGAGAGAGGTAGAGAAGGAGGTCAAGAAAAGCCTTAGAAGTTATGATACAGAGTTTTCAGTTTTTACTGAAAATTTGAAGGATTTGGGAAAAACCAAAGGAATAATCTTTTTTTAAGATTACTGTGCCAGATCTATGCTGGATAAACTGGAACAGAGCATGGCAGGAGATGTAGGGAGAATATAAGAAAGCTATTGGGATAATCCAGACAAGAAGTGATAATGATGAAAATGGAGAAGAATGGATTTGAGAGACATGAAGAAAGCAAAAACATCAGGTTGCAAAGACTGGATACAGGTGATGAGGGAGAGGAAGTAATCTAGAATTCCTCCTCCTTGGAGACACTTGGTGGTATATTTACCTGTAAGATAATACAAGGGCATTACAAATTTGGGGGGAAATAAGATGTTAGCTGAGGAATCTATGGCACAGTACAGGTGCTCAAAAGAACAGTTAAGGCTTTAAATTTGGGAGCCATTATTATATACACATGATGATGCATAGGATTAATCTCAGATAGCAACTCTGCTCCATTGATACAATGGCTGCCTGAAACTCTGTGTCAATCAAGATGGCAGACAAGATGGAAAGACACAGCCAACAACAAGCACATAAAATTCTGTTTGAAAATAAAGAAATCAATCTGCCTAGAAAAAGAAGCACTTGAAAAACTGTAGGGTTGTAGTATGAAGCCAGTAACATAGGAAGGTGATATGGTAAAGTGGCCCTAGAGTTGGACAGTCTGGGCTTGGATCTCAGTTCCCCAATTACTGTCTACTGTCTACTGACTATGGGTTAGCTACTGAATCTCACTGTGTCTCCAAGTCTTTACCTGGAAAGTGAACATAATTATATAATACCTCAGAGAGTGCTATGGGAATTAGATATCCATGAAAAATGCTTTGTCATGTTAAAAAATATCAATGTTGTTTATTTTATAAACAAAGAAACATATGTATATATGTATTGGGAGATACACAGACATATATAAGAAGATCTTAAGCACCATACAGACATTCAAAAGATATGATAGAAAATGAGACAGTAAATTCATTAACAGGGTAAACTGAAAACACTGGTCACCAAAAAGGAAATTTTTCTTAAAGAAAAAAAAAAAGGCATTTTCTTCCTATGAACTAACACAGAATAATGAGAATTAGAGATTGTTCAATCAATTTTGTTTTCTTCAGACAGTAAATTTGAGGCCCAGAGATGTTCAATAACATAAACAAGGTTACACCCAATCAAGCTAGAACCCAAATCAGTACAATTTCCTAATCCCCACTATGGATGAATTTTTTTTTACTACATGATGCTAGATAATAATCCCTTTAAAGAAGAATCTATCAGTTAAGTAGAAATCTTTACAACACTCGCGCCTCATTTTTTTAAATCACTTATCAGAAATAGCTTGTGTCAAGTTGTTTTTAGAACATAAACTCTCTGAAGCAGAGATTTTTCTACCTTTCTAGAATTGATATTTCCTGATAATGAACAATGTGCTCTGTATGTAGTAGGCAGCTTCAAATATAATAACAAGCATTTTGTTTATGTGCTGAAAGATAGGAAATAGGTATTTGTCCTTTGGTGAAAAATCACATACCGATAAATTTCAGTCTTTTTGTTGCCTGTCTCGAGAAAGTTTGAAATCTCCTGTAGGGTACTCTTTTCAAAGTATGTTTATGAATGGGTTGGCAAGATAGGAACAAGATGATGATGGATTGAGGATGAAGAGGACAAGTGAAAGGGCTGGAAAACCGGTTCTCCCATGTAACTGCCACCCTTCCTTCCCCTTCCCCTGCTGAGATATTTCTATAATTTGTGATTATATCAGGTTGGAGTGTTTACTAAATACAGAATATGAAACTTCACTTTGATAAAGCTAAAAATTCAGAGGCTCATACTCCTTATGCAAAGATTTAACTGTGTCTAATCAACTGCCATGAATTTTGAGAACATCCTCACTTTCTCCGGGATATGAATTTGTAGAACGGAAAAATGCCTTTTTGCAAAATTTTGTTTCAGACCTCAGTATGTAAACTGACACTTATTCTCACTATACTTTTCCATATTTCATATGTCATTGGTGGGGTTTGCTCTTTTTATTTTTTCACACATTAGATTTATATAGTTCTTTATAGGTTAAAAAAATTCAAGAATACGGGTATAAAGTATTGATTGGACAGTATAAAGAAATAATATCATATATCCCTCCCCTGTTCAACAAAGAATTTGGGGCATTCTTTTTTTTTTTTTAAGATTTTTTATTTATTCATTTGACAGACAGAGATCACAAGTAGGCAGAGAGGCAGGCAGAGAGAGAGGAAGGGAAGCAGGCTCCCTGCTGAGCACAGAGCCCATCAGGGCCTCGATTCCAGGACCCTGAGATCATGACCTGAGCTGAAGGCAGAGGTTTTAACCCACTGAGACACCCAGGCACCCCAATTTGGGGCATTCTAATAGGGAAAGAAAAATGTAACCTGGAATCCCAGGACAACCACTCCAAGAAATTCCAACAGCTACTCTAGAGGAATGACCTCTCAACACATAGTGTTATTTAGATGGTGCTTCAAGGAATTATTAAAAGAAAATGAGAAATAATCCAATTATGAAGTAATTCAGAATAAATGATAATGAATAAATAGGACCCATGATAATCTTTAAATGAATGCTTAAATAATGAAACATTTACATTTATAGGAAAAGGTGGATGACTTCAACAAAATTGTTATTAGATAATAACATTACTACATTGCTACATTGTATTTTAAAAGTGTGCTATTGTTATTGTATTCAGAAAAAAGTTTCCAACATTTTATATGAATAACTCTCAGATTATGCATGACTAGAAAGTACATGAAAAAGTTGCAAAAAAATGCTATTGGTAAGTTTCATTTCTTTGCTAAGAAAAAGAAAGATTGTGAATTTAAGAAGCTGAATGTTGATTTTAGAGAACTATGGAATGAGGGCCAGGAGAAGCAAAAACAGATCTTTTCAATCGGATTACAAATAATGATACAGGAACCCATCTGCCTATGTTTTATGGTGAAGAATGCTGTGATTATTTGATGAGTAGGAGGAAAAGTTTGGTGGGATGAAAAGATGGAAGAAAGCCAGGGAAGCTGGCTGCCGCAAGTTCAACAAGAAAATGTCAAATCAAATGTGTGTTCTCTTCCTGAAAAATACCCACTCTCATTATGCATCCATGTGTTGATGACTGATGCAAATGAATTTTTCAAGTGCTATACAAATGAGTTGCTTAACTGATGTTAGCCTAGTGAAAGCAAATCCCTAGTAATATACAGAATCATATTTTTAGCCTTAGATAAAAGCATATAGACATTAAATATTTGCAGGCTCAATCTTCCTTTCCTCTTTACTATGTTCCAATTTAATTAATGAAATACTGGAATTGGGACAGTTGTGGCTTTGGACTGGAAATTATGTGAATTCTGGCTATCAGCTTTATGGGAAAAACTAGGCTACTGGTACTCCCCTAAGGCAAACACATCTGTGATTTAAGCTAATCAGTCCCTGCGTGTCACTGTTGCTTCATACAAACAGTGAAAACAATGTGTCTTACAATGAGAAGCTGTCATTGTAAAGAGAAGTCATATCATTTTGAGTAAAACCCACCTTAATCGATGAAATATGTACATATCAATGAATAATTCTCCAACTGAAAGTGTTTTAGTCAATGAGTATATGGGGACATTTTAATATATTGTTCATTAGATGTGAAGTCTGATTACTGTATTCTACATTTTTATTTTATAAAACTGAAGATGGCTTTTTAAAAAGATTTTATTTATTTACTTTAGTGAGAGAGTGCACAAGCACGAGAGAGGGCTGGGGAGAGGGGCAGAGCAGGAAGGACAGGGTAAGAGAGAGAATGCCAAGCAGACAGTGCACGGAGGTTGGAGCTCAATCCCATGACCCCAGGATCATGACCTGAGGTAAAACAACAGTCAGACACTTAACTGAACCACTCTGGTGCCCTTGAAGATGATTTTTTCTATGCAAACCTGAGGAAAGCTTGAATTCTTTTGTTTTAGTGACTCAAATCAGCAATTAATCTTTATCAAAAAGTAATTGCTATTTTAGTGAATGCTAAGGTAAGCACTGAAATAGTAGCACCATAAAACATTTAATCTTTACTACAATAAAGCATCTATAGCTCAGGCATACCTTGGAGACACTGCAAGTTTGGTTCCAAATCACCTCAACAAAGTCAACAAAGTCAACTGTTGGTTTCCCAGAGCATATAAAAGCTATGTTTACACTATACTATAGACTACTAAGTGTATAGTAACATTATGTCTAAAAATATATATATACCTTAATTTAAAGATAATTTGTTGCTAAGAAATGTTAACCATCATCTGAGCTTTCAGGGAGTCCTATACTGAGGGCTGCTGACTGATCAGGGTGGTGGTTGCTGAAGTTGGGGTGACTGTGGCAATTTCTTAAAATAAGACAACAAAGAATCTTGCCACATCAGCTGCCTCTTCCTTTCACTAATGATTTCTCTGTAGCATTCAAATGTTGTTTACCTGCAGCAGAACAACTTTCAAGTGGAGTCAATCCTCTAAGACTCTGCCACTGCTTTGTCAACCAAGTCTGTATATTATAAGTCCTTTGTTATCATTTCAACAGTCTTCACAGCATTTTCACCAGGAGCAGTAGATTCCATCCCAAGACATATTTGCTCATCTGTGAGAAGCACCTCTCACCTTTCAGAGTGTCACCGTGAGAAGGCAGCTGTTTGTTATCTAGGGGATAGTTGTTCAATTGCATCGTCAGGCTTCACTTCTGATTCTAGTTCTCTTGCTCTTTCCACATATTTGCAGTTACGTTCTCCAGCAAAGCTCTGAACCCCTCCAAGTCATCCATGACTATCTCAGCTAGATCTTCTGGATTAACACTGCAGCTTCCACAGCAGCACTTGGATTGTTACGGAGACAACTCCTTTCCTTACACCTTAGGAACCCACCTCTGCTAGCTTCAAACTTTTCTTCTGCAGCTTCCTCACCTCTCTCAGCCTTAAAAGAATTGAAGAGTCAGGCTCTTGGGGCATGTGGGTGGCTCAGTCGGTTGGGCGGCTGCCTTGGGCTCCTGTCATGATCCCAGGGTCCTGAGATCTGGTCCCGCATGGGGCTCCCTGCTCAGCGGGAGCCTGCTTCTTCCTCTCCCTCTGCCCTTCCTCTGTATGTGCTCCCTCTGTCTCTGTCTCTCTCTTAAATAAATAAATAAATAAATAAATAAAATCTTAAAAAAGAAAAAAAAGAGTCAGGCTCTTGCTCAGAATTAGGTTTTAGCTTAAGGGAATGTTGTGGCTCATTTGGTCTTTTATCCAGACCACTAAAATTTTCTCCATATCAGCAACAAAGCTGTTTTGCTTTCTTATGATGTGTGTATTCACTGGAGTAGCACTTTTAATTTCCTTCAAAATTTTTTCCTTTGCATTCACACCTTGGCTAACCATCTAGCTCAAGAGGTATACCTTTCAGTTTGACTCAGCTTTGGACCCGTCTTCTACACTAAGCTTACTCACTTCTAGATTTTGAGACATGTGACTCTTCTTTCATTTGAGCACTTAGAGGCCATTATAGGGTAATTAATTACCTAATTTCAATATTGTTGTGTCTCAGGGAATAGGGAGGTCCAAAAAGAGGTAAAGAGGGAATGGCTGGTCAACAGAGCAGTCAGAGCACACATAACATTTATCAATTAAATTCACACTCTCATGCAGGCATGGTTTGTGGAGCTCCCAAACAATTAACAACAGAAACATCAAAGATCACTGATCACAGACCACCAGAAGAAACACAATAATAATGAAAAAGTCTGAAATATTGCAAGAATTACCAAAATATGACACAAAGTGAGCAAATGTTGGAAAAACGGTGCTGATAGACTTGCTTGACACAGGGTTGCTTCAAGCTGTCAATTTGTAAAAAAAGAAATCTATGAAGTGCAACAAAGTGAAAATGCATTAGAAGGAGATATGACTATAGATAGTTCAGTAAGTTAACTGACTTGTCTTCAAATTAATAAATGCTCAAAACTGGAGAAAGTAATGAAAACAAATGTAAATGCAAAACTTCAAAGAAAAGGTTTTGGAACATTTCATCCAATATTTTTCTTTAAAATTGGAGTTTGAAATATTTAAAATTTTTTAGTTCCAAATTTACTCATAATTATCATCATATATTTATTTTTTATAATTTAATTATTGTTCTTCTTAGCCATATATTTATTCCAACTATTAATGAAAACTACACAATAATAAAAATAACCAGTAGCAACTCTAACATCAAATACTAATATAGCACGTTGTTTAATCATAAGAAAAAAAAGTAAACACAAAAAACTGAGGTTGATTTGCCCTATGTTCTTTTGTCCTTTTCTTCACAAGTATGCAGTTAGTAAAGTCCTATAAATGTAGATACCAATAAAATAGTATCTCATTGTTCTTCATGGAAATTAGTGATGCATGATAATGCATGTCATTACTAGTCATGAAAACCTTTGGAGAAATCATATTGCATTTTAATGAATGAGTTAAATGCCTGGGATTGTCAACTATGTTAGAGGAATAATCATCTGAGAAAAATTAATTCTGACATTTGGTAATTAGTAGTAGAAAAATTATAAAGTTCACTGAAAGAACATTTTGTCTAAAATATTTTGTGCTATCTCAAACGCAAAGGCCACAAACTACATTATTTATAGGAAATATTTTATTACACAGACTATTCTGGGTCAAGGAATTATTTTAAAAGACATAAAAATATTCTTATCCAAGTGATAATAGCACTAATAAAAACAACTACATTCTCTATCAGAAGTAAATATTCATAACAATGATAATATTACTTGGACAATTATTTTTTATGTACACGGTTTAAAAATATATGTGATAGAACATGAATTAAAACTTTGCTGATTTTTTTTCTGAAGATATGAGGCCAGTAAATTGGCATTTTGAAAGTTTACTCATCACAGATTTTCTTTTAAGCAGATTAATATTACCAAATATATGCAAAAAATTTTTAGTTTTTTAGTATTTTGACATTGGCAGCAATTATGTAAAATCAGTGATGGACAAAACTGCTGGTGTCTTTGGAATCAAGGCAGTGCCCCTGAAATGTACCAGCAGTAGTTGTGTTCTTCACTGACTCCTACACTTAACAACAACAACTAAAAAGCCAGTATCTCTAAAGAATGTCCTAATAAAGCAGCAAAATTTACTAAATTTATTAAATCATGACCCTTGAGGCGCCTGGGTGGCTCAAATGGTTAAGATTTGCCTTCAGGTCAGGTCATGATTCCTAGGTCCTGAGATCAAGCCTCTTGTCTGGCTCCCAGCTCAGCAGGGAGTCTGCCTTCCCCTCCCCCCCCCCCCGCTTTTACCCCGCTTTTGCTCTCTCTCTCTCAAATGAATAAATAAAATCTTTAAAAAAATAAATCTTGACCCTTGAGTATACATCCTTTAATATTTTGCATGATAAACTGAGAAGCATGCATAAAGCATTTCTGCTATATGCTATAAAGTACAATGGTTGTCTTGAGAAAGGTACTTGTGTGATTGAGCTGAGAGCAGAACAAGACACTTTTAACATAGAACATAATTTTTCCCCCAAAACAACCAACAAACAAACCATAGTTACTCACAGGTAGATATTTGAAGAACCAAAACAATTTTGAAAAGGAGCAAAGTTGGAGGATTCACCCCCTTGATTTCAAAACTTACTGCAAATTTATAGTCATCATGGCAGTGTGGTACCAGTATAAGTACGGGCAATAGTTCAATGAAACAACTGAGAAGCCAAAGATAATCCACCCAAGTACAGTCATTTGATTTTGATAAGGGTGCCAAGAAGGAAGAAGAATCTTTTCAACAAATGGGGCTAGGAGAACTGGGTATCCAGATACAAGAATGAATCTGAAACTGTGTCTCATATCACACACAAAAATTTGCTTGAAATAGCTCACATACTTGAATGTAAAAGCTAGAACTGATATACCTGGAATAAAATATAGCAGTAAATCTTTGTGAACACAGGTTAGGAAAGGTTTCTTAGCTATGACACCAAAACCACAATTGACAAAAGAAAAAACAGATACATCAGGCTTCATTACAATAAAAAAACTTTGTGCTTTAGACGATATCATATAAAAAATTGAAAAAACAACTCATAGAAGAGGAGTAAATATTTGAAAATCATATATCTAAATAGGGTATAGTATCCAGAATATATAAAGAACTCTAAACTAAACAACAAAAAGACAAATATCCCAGTTTAAAAAGGGGTAAAGCTTCTGATTAGACATATCTCAAAGGAAGATATGTAAATGTCAATAATGTCCATTAGGGAAATGCAGACCCAAACCACAATGGTCACTTCATACATACTAGAATAGCTACAATAAAAGATGGGCAATAACAACTGTTGGCAAAGAGATAGAGAAATTGAACCCTCTCGTGTTGCTTCCGGGAATGGAATATAAAATGGCACAGACAAGGTGGAAAACATCTAGGAAGTTTCTCAAAATTTTAAATAGAGAATTCCTATAAGATCCAGCATTCCATTCCAATCCATTCCATTCCATTCCACTTCTGTGTGCCCAAGAAAATTGAAAATGTCTGCCCACACACAAAAAAATATAGACAAATGTTCAAAGCAGCATTATGCAAAATAGCCCAAAGTGGAAACAACCAAATGTCCATCAGCTGACATATAAACAAAATGTGGAATACTCATAAGATGAAATATTATTCAGCCGTAAAAAAATGATGTACTAGATACGTGCTACAACATGGATGAATCCTGAAAACACTGTACTACGTAAAGAAGCCAGCCACAAAAGACAATGTATTATATGACTCCATTTATATTACATGTTCAGAATAGACAAATTCATAGAGACAGAAAGTAGATCAGTGGTTATATAGGATTTGGGTATTGTGCTGAAATGTGGAGGGACTGCTAATGGATGTGAGGTTTCTTTCTTGGGTGATGAAGTATTCTAAAATTTACTGTAGTGGTTGCTCACTGTGAATGTATTGCAAACCACTGAATTCTAAAATTTAAGTAGTAACTTTTATCATAAGTGAATTATATCTCAATAAAACTCCTTGGAAAAAATGTATTTGGCACTTTTCAAAAACGAATGAAGTGACTCTGTCACTTTAAGGAAAACAACTGACAGTATTTGTTGCCAGTGATATAATTAAAACTTTCAAGAAAAATTTAAATCAAACTTTTATTGTCACCAAGTGCTGAACAGTTTCCTGGTGTTAGATTAGGGGGGATATTAGCAAATGCGGTTTTCAATGTTTTTAAAATGTGTTAATACTTTGAAGGTCTGCACAGTGAGCCAATATTTTTCAAATGGCTAATGAATGAGGTTACAAAGTCATGCATGCATGGATAAAAGATTCATTTAAAATTCAAAAGAATTCATTGGATTTAAAAGCTATAGGGTAAGAAAAGTTTACTAACAGAGTATAAAAAGCTGATTAAAAGATATGGCTTCACATCCACATTGCAATTAATCTTTAAGAAACTATCACTGGGTTTTAGTATAGTTTTAAAGAGGGATTATCTGAAAAGGCAGTTCATATACTTCTCTTCCCAATTTCATGTCTGCCTATGGCTGGATTTCTTTTTTATACTTTGAACAAAACAGCATATTGTAATGGATTGGCTGCAGACCAGATATAAGAATCTAGCTGTCATCTAATAAGCCAAACATTAATGAAATTAAAAAGTAAAACAACACAATTCTCCCTACCAATAACTTTATTCTTGGAAAAGTTATTTTTCATTAAAAGTACATTAATTATATTAATATATAATATTATATAATATATAATATAATTAATATATAATATTATATAACAATGGGTTTAATATTATTAGTTTAATTAAAATAAAGTTAATTAATTTTCTCAGTTTAATTTCTAGTATAGTAAATATTGATAGATACAACAAACCTAAACATAAGCTCTTTGAGATAGTAATTTGTAAGAGGGTAATGGGACCCTAAAACTAAAAAGCTTAAGAGTTGCTACTCTCGGGGCACCTGGGTGGCACACTTAGTTAAGCATCCAAATGTTGGTTTTGGCTCAGATCGTGATCTCAGAGTCATGAGATTGAGACCCACACTGGGCTCTGTACTTACCACAGTCTGTTTGAGATTCTCTCTCCCTCTACCTGCCCCATAGGCTTGTGGACATGCTCTCTCTTTCTCTTACTCTCTCAAATAAATAAATAAATAAATCTTTTTAAAAAATTGCTGCTCTAAAGCTTCCCATCACTTTCTAGAAGGGTAAACTTCACTCCAGGTGGTCTGATGAGTTTAAAATGAAGGTGGGGCATTGGATAAACAGATTATGGAATACCTGGAAATATGGAGTTTCTACAAAAGTTTTTAAGTTCAGTATAATAAAAGAAACCCAGATGTCTTGACTGATAATAAATAACAAAAACAGAAAAAACTCTGCTGTTACAGACAGCTGGACATGTGGTTATAAACATCCAGCCTGGGAGCCCAGCAAAAAAAGAAAAGGATCACTATAGAGACATTTTTAAAAGAATTCTGGAAAAAAAAAAAAGAATTTTGATAGCATGTTAACAGGAATTGAGAATTGGCTAGATATGAGCAAAAAGATGAAATCTTGGAAAAACCTTTAGTACCACTTACAAATAGCTTATAAGGAAGAAGGACTGTCTTATAATTGTGAGTTTCAATTTGGCAGAAGTTCTAATTGGAAATGGGATATTCATTCAAAAGGGTAGGAGTAGATAATTTAGTGAGCTTGGACTAATAAGATAGATTGGATTGACATCAGCTTTATACAAATATATTTATATATAATATAAATTATAGGCTTTACATAAATTTATAGGCTTTATAAAATTTACATAAATACTATAGGCTTTATATATATAAGACATACATATAAGTTTACATGATATGTATGTGTATACATATATAGATAGATAGATATGTATGTGTGTGTGTGTATATATATATGTATAAACTCTCAAAGTTTCATTACAAAATACCAGATTTATTAAAAATATACTACTTAACAGTCAAGACCTGAGATAAAAACAGGCCACATACAATGGTAAAGGAGAAAAGACCTAGCATGAGTCTAAAAATAAGATCAAATAAGTTGATGTAAAACTTTTGGAAATTTTCAGAAAATGTTCTACTGATATTTGGACCTTAGGTATTTTTGGAGGACAAAAGTAAATCTCTAGTTTCTTTATACGGAGAATTGGAATATTGATTTGGCCAGCTTCATGTTTGCAAAGGTGTGAGGTGAGTAACTTAATCTTTTTGTAACCTAATCTTAAGAGTGACAGCTCATTACTGTAGTCATATTCTGTTTGTCAAAAACAAGTCACAAAATCCACATATATGCCACAACAGGTCACAAATACTAGGGATTATTGAGAACCATCTCAGAACCTACCTCCCACAGAGTTTGAGTCTAGGTTCAAATGATTGTTAAGATTTTTAACCTACATTTTTTTTAAATCTAATTTTTTCAGTGTTTCAAGATTTATTGTTTATGCACCACACTCAGTGCTCCATGCAATACATGCCCTCCTTAATACCCACCACCAGGCTCACCTAGCCCCCCACCTCCCCTCTCCTCCAAAACCCTCACTTTGTTTCTCAGAGTCCACAATCTCTTCATGGTTCATCTCCATTCCGATTTCCCCCAATTCACTTTTCCTTTCCTTCTCCTAATGTTCTCCATGTTATTCCTTATGCTCCACAAGTAAGTGAAACCATATAATTGACTTTCTCTGCTTGACTTATTTTACTCAGCATAATATCCTCCAGTCCCATCTATGCTGATACAAAGAAATTTAAAAAACAGAGTTACCCTATGACCCTGCAATTGCACTACTGGGTAGTTATCTCAAAGATACCATATGTACCAGGGCCATATGTACCCCAATTTTCATAGCAGCAATGGCCACAATCGCCAAACTGTGGAAAGAGCCAAGAGGCCCTTCAACAGAAGGATGGATAAAAAAGATATACAATGGAATATTATACCTCCATCATAAAAGAGTTTTCACCTACATTATGTTACAAAAAAATGGCAGAAGACTGAAGAAGGTATTCAGAGTAGAGGAGACTAATGAAATTTGACGACTAAATGCAGTATGTGAGGTTGGATTAAATCCTGCACTAAATGGAAAGAAGTACTATAAAGATAAAATTAGGTCAGTTGACAAATCTGGATTATGGATTGTAGATTAGGTAAACTGTAACAGTATCAGATTTTCTGACGTTACTAACTGTACTGTAGTTACTTATCTTAGAAAATGTCCTTGTTCTTTGGAAGTATACACTGAAATATCCAAGGATGAAGAGGCATAATGTATTTAACTTTTACTCTAATGGTTCAATATCATACTACATGTATATCATACCTACACATGACACACATAGAGGCGTATATTATAGGGAGAGAGCACATGTAATAAAGCAAATGAAGCGAAATATTTTTTAAAAGTTGGTGATTCTGGGTAAATGGCATATGGAAATCCTTTGTACTAACAATGCAACTTCCTGGTAAGCTAGACATTTTTATTTTCTTTCCAAATAAAAGATTAACTAATAATACTCAAAGTTATATGGAGGGGTTACAAATAGCCTAGTAAGTGAAGGAACTGTTCTTTAATAATTTAAAGCATTTATTTTAGTACAAACCACATAGTGAAGATAGTTAAATATACTGTTTTTTATGGGCCATGTACTGTATAAAATGCTGTATTATGCTATTCGATTCAAATTTAACCACATTCTTATGAAGTGAGAATTACCATCAATTCATAGCTTATTTCATAAGTAAGGAAACTTAGGCTAGAGAAGTTAAGTAACTTGTGGGAAACTGTAAAGTTTTTAAGTGGACCAGCCTGGATTCAAACCTAGAAGGAGCTAACTATAACCAGTAAGATAATGATTTATATAAATAGAAAACTAGGATTCAAACTGAGATGATTTATATTTATATATTATTGGTTCATTAAAGATCAGCTAGTATTACCAGCTAAAAGTAGGTTAGAAGTTAGTTCATGTGGCTTTTGCAAATAAAAATGTTATTTTCTTACAAATATTTTAAACTCGGGAATTTGGTAATTTAAACATAATTACCAGTATTTTAGCAGAATTTTATGTCTTCGAGCAAAATGTTTAAAATTCTCTACTGTATCGTTTCAAAAGCATTTGATTTCAAACACTGTGAAAAAAATCACCCTAAATAATCAACTTGAAGATTAGTGTCCAAAAGCAAAGAACAAAGAATTCTCTCAAAGGCTGAAAAGGGCAGCTTCTCTTTAAATCTGTGCTCTTCGATTTTGACCGACATATCTTTATAATTCCCTTCAAGCCCAGGACCAAAGAAAAATCAGCCATTCAAGCCTGGTGCTGCAAACAGTGGGTTCTGGCATGGGAACACAGTAGATGGCAGGAGGGCAGGAAACCACATGCTTTGAGGATGTGGGGTTATCTTTACCAAGGAAGAGCTTTCAGGATGACCTGCTGTTGGTCCTGCCTGTGACGAAGTTTCAAGTCCTTTTTTTGACATTCTGCCCCAAACTCCATTTTTCATTGATGGAGAGAGAGGTGAATATAGATAAAGAATTCCTGCCCTGAGAAAGAACAAGCTTCTTTCTATGACAGTCTTGGAGAATATTTGCTGATCTTATTCTTTCAATAAAACAGTATGGTCTTTTGCTTGTGTATCAAAAACGGTTATGAAAATCTGCCTAAGAAAACCCTGACCTTCTCTCATTAGCGCTTACAAATAGCTAGCATTTGCTGGGCACTTGCTAAGTACCTGGCATTGTGCTAATCAATTATCTAAGTAGTAATTCAAGTGGCTAGGATTTAAACCCAATGCTGTTGATTGTCTGCCTAATAATTAATTTATATTTCTTCATTGTGAGAAGAGCCAGGAAGTTTAGGGGCACCTGGGTGGTGCCCAGTCAGGGGCACCTGGGTGGCTCAGTGGGTTAAAGTCTCTGCCTTCAGCTCGGGTCATGATCCCAGGGTCCTGGGATCGAGCCCCACATTGGGCTCTTTGCTCTGCAGGGAGCCTGTTTCCTCCCCTTTCTCTCTCTCTCTCTTTCTCTGCCTGTCTCTCTGCCTACTTGTGACCTCTGTCTGTCAAATAAATAAACAAAATCTTAAAAAAAAAAAAAAGAAAGTTAAATCAGACATGAACAGCAGTCTCAGATTACAATCAGGTAGTGGACTTAATGTACATAAATAGTGAAGATGTACAGTAAAATGTACCAGATGTCATAAAAAGGATTATGAGATTTCATGAGCACAAGGGGCGTCAATTTCTATGAATGCAGTTAAGACTTTATAGAGGGGGGAGTATTTGAGATATTTTGATATCAGACATAACTAAGTAAATGAATGAAATGTCATTCTCATTTAAAAAAATCTTAAGAAAAAATGAGGTTGCTGGAAAATAGATAAATTTGAGAACAGCAAATATTTCACTTTGGATGAAATATTTATTTTGCATGAAAGGCAAAGTTTGAGAACAGTTTATAGAATTTCTTGAATACCAGTTGAAGGTATTTTAATGGTAAATTTTAGGCAGAGCAAACCTATTTAAAGTTTTGAGCAGAGGAGGGACACCGTCAAGGTTGTGCTTGAGAACTGTAATATTCAATGCTGACACCAGCAACATATGTAATTACCTAAGTTTAAATTTAAATTAATCAAAATTAAAGAAAATGAAAAATTCAGCTCTCAATTGCATTAGCCATATTTCAAATGCTCAACAGTGCCCAATACCTAGTAACTTCCATATTGGATAGAAAAGGTATAGAACATCTCCATCATCACAGTTCATTCTACTGGACAGAGCTGTTTTGAAAGATTAATCTGGTAGTGCATTACAAATGGATCAGACAGGGGAGGAAACTAGAAATGGGAACTTGATTTTAACAATCAGGGTTAGAAGTACTAGCTGTAGTAGAGAATAGTATTTAATCTATAAAATGCACAATGTTACCCTGTACTCTCCTGGGTTTTCTGTAGATATTCACAAAAAGGACATTTACTATATACTCCAGGGACACCAGGCAGAATTTAGAACCCTATATTCCTCAGCAGAAATTTCCTTTGGCACACATAAGAAAGCAAAAAGATGAAATGACTCACCAGATTATGAATAGCTGGAGATCCTAACTTCCATGTGGAAATGGGTAATTCAAGCAGATGGGCTTCCTGATTTTCATCTCATGTGGGGATTATGGGTAACCACCGTCTGGCTTCCAATTTGTTTTGAATTTCAAGAGAGGTCCAAAATCATTCAGTTGCTCTTTAAAGTCTGTTTATACACAGAAAAATACTATTAAGAATTTGCACTCTTGGTTTTCTCTTTTTAGTTTTGTCTTGGAGTTTTTCTGTAATCATTACGATCTAGAATGGGGGACTTTCGCATTTTACGTGTAAGGAAACTGAGGCCAAAAATAAGTGATTTGGCGGATTATACAATTAGTTAGCTGCATAGCCAAGGCAATAACTGGTGTTCTGGGACTTTTCCCTTGCTCCTTTGTATTATCAGAGTAACTCAGAACTTGGACTGTCCATTAATTTCCTTTTCATATACTCACGGACTACCAGTAATGGTAGCTCTGTAATTTAGCTTGTGGTCTAAATACTGTCAGATTCAATAGCTATTGTGTTGAGCATTTGCTTGAAATTGGAAGCATGAGGAATTAAATCTTGCTCATGGCCAAATGTGTCCATAGGGCAAAAAAGTTTAATGACCCATGTTCTATACAGACATGACTACTCTTTCTCCATCACTGACTTCTTCAGAGTCCCCATAACACTTTATGGCCCTTCCTTGTTTTCCTGCCTGTCATCTTTCACTAGAACAGGATCCACATCACTCTTGCTTTTGTTTCCCCATGCTTATGCCAGCTCTCAGCACACAGAAGCATTGATAAATAATGTATGAATGATATATGAGTAAAGAGGTAATTTGGAAACTCTTTTTATGTCTATCCGTATTAATCTCACTTCTGACCTTTTCAAGTACACGGGTTCATCAGAGGCACAGAGGAAAATCAGACCTGTCTTTCTTCTAGCACCCTGAGCAGCCAATTCAAAAGTGAACAGTGCAGCAGGAGGAGACGCTGCAGAACCCTCTTCTTTTGTGCCCACAGAAGTTGACCAAAGCAATCTTCAGCATGTCTGGGTCTCTTGAATATAAGCTGATTTTTTTTTTTTTCCAGAACTCATTTAATTGATTCTTTTTCCCTGGAACCAAAAGCCAGCCTACCTAAGGCTCACAAAGCTGAGTCTGAGAACTTCAGTGGGATCCTCCGGAGTCCTAGAACCTGCCACGTTGCATGAAGGGAGGCTGGCTGTGTTCGCCACAGATGTACAGCTCCATGCTTGCATTGGTCAAGAGATGAGTCAGAAAACAAAACTTAGTCCTACCATTCCCATTTGTACCCAGAAAGAGCAGGTAGAAATTTCATCATGTTGAATCAAATGGTTTGACATTTAAAATACATTTTCATGGGGTGCCTGGGTGGCTCAGTGGGTTAAGCCGCTGCCTTCGGCTCAGGTCATGATCTCAGGGCCCTGGGATCGAGTCCCACATCGGGCTCTCTGCTCAGCAGGGAGCCTGCTTCCCTCTCTCTCTCTCTGCCTGCTTCTCCATCTACTTGTGATTTCTCTCTGTCAAATAAATAAATAAAATATTTTTAAAAAAATAAATAAAATAAAATACATTTTCATGAACACTAACACCTGAACCCAAAGAAGACAAAAATCATTTGTCTTATTCATCTCAAGCATCAAATCATGAGGCCTAATGTAGTGTCCCACTTTGCCTCTTGTACCAACATGGCAAAGGGTTAATGTGCATCGTAGATTCCCTGAACAGTGATCCAGATACAAAGAGACAATGTTATCCTTTGTTTTAGGCACTGTCATCTCATCAGTACTCCCCACTTCCCTCCTTCCAACACATTCAGATTTCTGGTGACATCTCAGTAATTAGATGCAAAAGACACTAGGGCTCCCCAAGCTCCTTTTCAATTCTGGGTCCGGTCATTACTGCTGTTAGTGTTATGCTAACAGAGGTGGGGTGCAGACATTATGTTTTTTTAACAAGACAGGCCTTTGTGGCAATCACTGTTATATAAAGGCTGTTCAAAAAAAATGCTGTTCTTAATCACCATGTTCCCATCAGATGACATAAAAGAGCTCGTAGCAAAGAGAACTCATTCTTCATAAAAGAATATTTCTCAAATACCTAATTAAAAACATTTATCTACCCATCCCAAAGCAGTCAAGTTTTGCACCACTGCCTTAAAACTACCATTTTGCTCCTAGGAGAGTAGTATATTCTTTATCTGTATTACTGTATTCTAGGCAGTTCTAAATCCCACTTACTAACATCCATGTCACCACACTTCAGTACAGGCTGCCACGTTGTGTCATCACCAAAAAGAAGGAGGAAGATCTTGTTAGAAGTGACATGACTTGACTAATTTAAGTTCAATACACTTAACACAATTTTCTGTTTGCCAGAAAGATGCACAGAAAGCCAATAATTGCTTTAAGCTCTGTAATATGTTTTATGCAAAGAGCAGTGCTACACATGGCAAAAGCATATTCTGAGAGTAAAAGAATCCCTAAATACATGTGAATATGAGTTCAAAGCCACATATCTAGTAACTTCTAGATTCTTATTTTATTTCTAAATGAAGTGCAGCCATCGTCTCAAATGGCTTGAAATAAATTTTACACACAAAAGCCCTGACTGACTTTTAGTGAATTTTATGTACAGTTTTGCTATAATACAATATACATATTCCTGAAAATTCTTATACTATGGGGAAAATCTCACAGTAAAAATAACAGGACTTCTAAGGAGGTAGTTTAGAGTACAACAATCACAAACTTCACCTCTGACACATATATGAAAAAATAGGAGTCTAACAGCTTTATATAAATTAAATGATAGGAAATTCATGAATTAGCATAATAAATATGACACTTAAATTTGAAAGTTATCTGAAGCTTGCTGTGGAAACTGGAGGGGTCCCAGGTCGTGAGTTTTTATAAAGTTGTATAGGGATTATCTGAAATTGGAAAGAAAATTCAGTACCAGATGTGGGGGCCTGTGTGCCATAGCACAGAGAGAATGGAGAAATGATGTGTGTGCATATATGAGTTATCTGAATTTGTACACAACTTACTTCACCTGCATTTAGTTTTCTGTTCTTACCTAGTGTGCATCCCAGATGAAATTCCAAAAAAGCCAACATAAAATCTGAAATTTGCATTATGCTCAAATCTGTCCCCAGTATATCAACAGCACTGGAATAAATCTGTGTTTCAAAGCAAGTGTTAGAGCAGAGCTGACTGTACCAAAGTTTCTGGAGTCAGTAGCATTCCTTGGGAGCTCTCTAATAGTATCACTCTCCAGGTTCCTATAGATAAACAGTGAAGAGTGTCTTGGAGCAGGAGAGAACATCACATTCTGGGTCAGTGGTTTAGAGACTCTGAACTTACAAAACCAGACTTGGAATGTTCACTTCTCATCTGTCATTCAGACAAGTTCACTCAGCAGTTGAACATTTAATCAGATCCTAGAGTTCATTTTGTTTCTCTTGGGCACAACATTTCACTGATTTCAAAGATAGACCTTGGAAGGTAAGTCTGACTTAATGGAAATGGAAACATTGAAAATCTTTTGAAAAAGTTTTGAAAAGGTTTCAAGCGCATTGCCTGTTCATCTTAGAATCAATGCCCTTCAGTGACTGACATGATTTTTTTTTTAGCTGGGGAGACTGAGAAAGACAAGACCCCACATTATTTGAGGCAAACCTGAAGTTAATTCTATGTCTGCACAGTCACTTTCCCAAGTTCATAAACCTCCCTTATGTGGGTTTGAGCTGGATTTCTGTCACTTACCACCGATGGACTGACACACTGCTCTAGCAGTGGCTCAGCCTGGTGTTTCTGACAGGTTCACTCATGATTCCTATACATTCAGCACCTGCTCCCTGAGAGTTCAAATAGGCAAGCCCCATACCAGCAATTTCCAGTAGTGTTTGGGATCCAATGGC
Source organism: Mustela nivalis (assembly GCF_964662115.1). Classification (NCBI taxonomy): domain Eukaryota; kingdom Metazoa; phylum Chordata; class Mammalia; order Carnivora; family Mustelidae; genus Mustela; species Mustela nivalis. Next base: position 25,814,867 of record NC_139031.1, on the reverse strand, counting down.
CACACTTTCTGGGCAACCTGAGCAGGGCTTTGTGGGGGGTGGACTGTCTTCCACGCACTCTTCTCCCCCTCAAGCTCACTCTCATAGTGGCACTCAAGGTTCACTCTAATTCTGTACTCCCCAGCTCTCTAGCCAGAACACCTCCTACCCACTCTACTCCCAGGAAACAGGCTCTACGTCCCAACCTCCAAACTTCCTCTTCCTTTTCTTTCTGTCTGATGTGACTTTCTGCTCTGTTCAACCCTCATCTTTCACTTGTTGAGGATCTACAGAAACAAAGCCCATTGTTCCCCTCTCCACTCTACCCCAACCTTGGAGATGTGTTGACTGATTCCTGTCCCCTTTCCCACTAATTGGCACTTTCTGTAAACCCATGGGGATGAGGGCCCCAACCTGAGGCTAAGCAGAGCTTGCTCTAGGTTCAGAGTAGTCCTGGCACGTCTAATGAGCCAATAGGCCTAGTGAGAGAAGGGATCATGTGACCATTTTCAAGGACTGATGCCTGACATGGGTCCTCTCTGACCTTCAGTTTCCACATCTATAAAAGGTGGACAGGAAATAATCATACATGCCTCATATAGTTATTGTGAGGTCACAGGACACAATACATTCATGACATCACTTTCTAATGTTATATACAGAACAATACACTAATAGTTTTTGTACATTTTTTGCATCTGCCTCTTGATTTAATTTTAAAACTTTTTATTGAAGTAAAATACATATATAGAAAAGTATAAATCATAATTGTATCATTCAATAAATCTTTACAAATTGACATCTGTGCAATCAGCATTCAGATGAAGAATCAACACATTACCAGAACCCTATAACCCAAAAAGCCTCATTCATATCTCTTTCCATTACTGTCTCTCAGCATGGATAACATAGTTACTATCTTAACTTCTAACAGTGTAGTTTAGTATTAATTCAAAAGTTTTTTTTTATTTAAATCGGAACATTCAGTATTTACTCTTTCATGTCTGGCTTTTTTTTTTTTCTTTAACTAAACCTCAGGTTTATAAGTTTCATCTATGTTGTTGTGTGTGGTTATGAATCTTTATCTACACGGCTGTATATAGTCAGTGTTTATATATACAATATATCAATTGAAAAAAAATATACTGTTGTCAATATTTGAACTATTTGACATGTAAAACCAACAATTTGCATATGGTTCGTACTAACATTAATCCACTCCACTACTGATAAGCATTTCAGTTTTCCAATCTTGGTTAACATAAATAGTGTATCTGTGAACACTTTAGCACATGTCTTTAAATGAACATAAGCATAATAGCTGGGTCAAAGGGTACACATATGATCAGCTTTAGAAAGAACTGCCAAACACATTTCCCAAGTGAGTGTACCAGTTTACTCTCCCAACCACATCATATGAGGATTCCAGTTGATCCACACCATCACCAACACTAAACATTTTTTCTCATTCAGATTTTAGCCTTTCCGGTGTATATGTACAATTAATGCACTGTGGTTTCAACATGCATTTCCCTAATGAATAATAAACTTGAGCCCATCTTTATATGTTTATTTGGATTTTTTCTTATTGTTAAAGATCTGTTCAACTTTTTGCTCATTTGCTTTTTAGTATATGATCTTTTGCTCAGTTATTTTTCAGTGTATGATCTTTTTCTTATTAATATTTAAGATACCTTTACATGTTCTGGGTATGGGTTTTTGTCAGACATATTTTACTTATTTTTCTAATCTTACTGCATTGTATAGAACCCCCAATACACCAATGAATAAAAATGGTGAGGGTAGGCATACATTTTTATCCCCTGATCTTAAGGGGAACGTTTTCAACATTTTACCAGTGAGTATAATGCTTGCTATGGTGGTTTCATAAATACTCCTTACCAGATTAAAGATGTTCCTCTTTATAACTAGTTCTAACAATTTTATCAAGAATGGATGTTGAATCAAAAGTTTATACTCCACCTATTGAAAAAATCATGTTTTATCTCCTTTTCTGTGATGATAAGATGAATTACATTGATTTTGAAATACGAAATCAATCTTTCTTGGAATTACTTCTGCTATGTTGTGGAGCATTTTTCTTTTTGAGTATCACTTGATTTAATTACAGTGTTATGCTAATAATTTTTATACCCATGTTTACGAGAGATATTGATCTCTAATTTCTTTTTCCATAATTTCCTTGTCAGGTTTTGGGTATGTGGCCATCATTAAAGTAAGAAAGCTGGTGAATGTTTCCTCTGTTTTTATTATCTGGGAGAGACTGCATTTCATCCTTAAATATCTGGAACACTTCTCTGGTAACGCGCTTTCTTTGTGGGAAGGTTTTTAAAAATGGATTTCAAATTTCTGGCAATAGTAATTTATTTTTTCCCTTATTTTCCTTTGACATTCTGCCAGAGCTTTATTAATTTCAGTAATTTTTTTCTAAAAAGGCTTTATCTTAGTGCTTTTCTCATTCTTTTACATCAGTTTCTACTCTTATTACCTTCTTTTTCTTTTCTTTTTCATAAAATTGGTATGTTTTTCCTGCTCTAGTTTCTGGAGATGGAATTTTAAATTATTAATTTGTAACCCCTTTTTCTAATATATATATTTACAGTATACATGTCCCCGAAAACACTGATTTCACTATACTTTATTTATATCACACAAGGTTAAATCTGTTGTATCTTCATTATGAATCAGTTTGAACTAATTCTCATTTTGATTTCTTTATTTTTATTTATTTGTTTATTTATTTAATTTTAAATTATTTTTTTTAAGTAAACTCTATGTCCAAAGTGGGGCTTGAACTCAAAATCCTCTCGTGAAGTCATGCTCTACCAACTGAGCCAGCCAGGCATCCCTCATCTTGATTTCTTAATTATTCATGTATGACTTAGAGATGTGTTACTAAATTTCCAGACAGTGGGGTTTTTCTTGTTATCTTATTACTGACTTTACTGACTGTAATCAGAGAATAAAGTCTAAGCTATCCCAGCCTTTTGAAATTTCTGGAGATTCTTCATGGCTCATCAGAAGGTTGATTTTAGTAAATATTCTACGAGAACTTAAATTGTTATTGCTCACTGCTTATGTTTCAAGTTTCTCAAGATTCCAATTTGTTGCTCCAGACCTATGCAATGACAAAAGGATTTCCCTCTCCCCAGAAGAGGTGCTACACATGGACCCAGCCTGACCCTCAGCTCAAACCAGAATTAGCAATTACTCTGCAAGAAAAAATAACTGGTGATTCAAAAGCTCATTTGTATAGTTTCCCTCTCTGTAATTTTACGCCACCTAGTCTTTATTGATTCCACAGATTTCTCAAAACTTAAACGGTATGATTTTTGTAATTTATCCATTTTTTCCACATTGCTCCCACGGAATACTAGGCTGTTATGACCTACTACATCCTGCTTAGAACATGAAATCAAGACTCTTAAAATATTGGTAAAAATAAGCAAAGAATTTTTTTTTTTAAAGGAATCGGTCCAAGTAATTTTTGCAATGCAAAGTATAGAGCTCCTAGAGCCTTGATTTACTTTGGCAAACTAGTATTGATTATCTGCTGGTCACAGGCACTATATCATGTCTCATGCTATTAGCAATAAGTGAGACAGTCCTGGTACCAGATGAACTTATAGTCCACAGAGGAGTCAGAAATGGAAACAGATAAACTGCGATGCAATGTATCACCTGTTCAATAAAAGATAAGATTATCTCCTGAAACTCAGAGGAAACAAGAACTGCCTACCCATAGGATTCAAGAGAGTTTACACATAAATAAAGCTACACTTGATTTTGAAGAGTTTAGAGGCATAAAAGGAGGTATCATATTCTAGCCAAAGACAGCATTTGCAACAACTTAGTCTAATGAAATAGTATGGAATATTATTCAAGGGTGGGACAAGAATGGACCAGAATAGACTCATATGTGTGGGTGTCTGGAGTTGAGGTGCATGTGTAAAAATAAGGTCAAAGAGGTAATTTCTAGCCACATTAGAAGGGGCATTGAATGCCAAGCCAGAGGTTTTAGAGGTCACACTGAAAGCTATCTGGAGTTCACAGAGATACTTAAACAAAAGTAAATCACATCATTTCTTAAATTTAAGAAACAAGAGTTCCAGCACCAGTGGAGAAAGCAGAATGAAAAGTAAAGGACCTCAGGAAAAGGAATGTTTGCAGGGATCCCAATAATGAAGTTTTTCTATAATGCTATTTATAGATCATTTATGGATTTGGATAAATAAATCATGAAAATGACTGATAAAATCACCCTCTAAAATCTATTAATAGAGACTACAACTGACCAAAGCACAATGCTTACCTCACTGTCTTGTCATTAATGTGTTTCATTTGTTTGTTTGTTTTTGTTTATTAAGGGGGAAGCAGGCTCCCTGCTGAGCAGAGCCTGATGTGGGACTTGATCCCAGGACCCTGAGACCATGACCTGAGCCAAAGACAGAGGCTTAACCCACTGAGCCACCTAGGTGCCCCCATTAATGTGTGTTTTGATGCCACTAAGTAAACAGGTCTCTCCCAAAAGGAGTTCTTTGTTTTTACAGTGACTCTAATTTTCTTAAAGATCCTGAGAGAAACCCCAAAAGCATATTTTTAGTCCTCTTTCTGTTTTATATGCAATGTTTCTTTATTATTTTTAAAGATTGTATTTATTCATTTGACAGACAGAGATCACAAGCAGGCAGAGAGAGAGGAAGGAAAGCAGGCTCCCTGCTGAGCAGAGAGCCGGACACGGGGCTCGATCCCAGGACCCTGAGATCATGACCTGAGCTGAAGGTAGAGGCTTTAACCCACAGAGCCACCAGGTGCCCCAGTATGCAATGTTTCTTAGTATCATTTTATCTAGCCAAAACACTTTCTTTCACTTAACTTAGAAAAGTTAATTTATATATAAATTAAAGATGAGAGAGGAAAGAGAGGGGAATGGTATGAAAGAAGAAAAAAAAATGAGAGGATTATGAAGTGATGCAATGAAGCCTAAATTCTAGTAACCAGCTCTGTCTTCCTGGCCTTTCATCTTGTGCATTAGAAAAATATCTTGCCAGCAAAGCTTCTGTAAGACAGCTCGGCTCCTTCAGTATAATTGGGGTAACATCTACCTTGCCAACCTTTAAAGTACTATTCAATGTAAAACATTGGTATACAAAAGTAGTAAATAAAGATCATTACCCAGACTTTAGCCTGCTCATTTTATACTTTTTTCATGTAGAACAAAGATTTTAAGCTGATTAAGTGATTCCCCACAGACAAATACCTCCTGTGAATGAGTCTGGCTAAAGTGAGAATAGATACAAATTCAGAATCTCATGGAGATTCAGAGACCCCAGACTGCATTTGATAAATACTTTTTTTTTTTTTTCTGCAATCTATTACCACATCCCATACTGTGATTTGAAGGTTGGAGCCATTTCAACCTGCCTCTTCCCTGTGAAGTAAATACTTGGATGGTATGTTGGCACCACTGGAAAATAATATTATTATGGTAATTGATAACTTGAAGCCCCCTTAAACATTAAGTATTCACCCTGTGAGGCTGTCCCCATTTTACTGAAGAGAAAAAAAGGTCTAAAATATTAAATAATTCTTCCAATGATACATAAGTCACCCCAACAGGATTAGAAGAAAGAACTTTTGGTTCCAAATCCAGAACCTTTGGTTCTTTCCACATACTGCTTCTCATATCCCTGGTAGTCAACCAACCTGAAATCCAAGTTAAACACCAACAATTTTCCTAATTTTAATAGATTGAACTCTTATTGTATGATTCCAATCCTCTCACTGAGAGAAAGAATCTTACTCTGACTTTATGTAAATTCATATTCAGTTGGTGTTGGCTGTTGTAAGCAGCATTAATATTTCACATCCTCTAATCTATAAGTCAAACTCATACATACAAGTATCATTTCTTTTGTACTTGATCCCTGAAGTGATTTTGTCACAAAAAGTACAATTTTAAGAAATCTAAATTAACACCTGTGTGACCAACAGCATTTTCCTGATGGAAGTAATATCTAGAATTGTGCTACCAGGTTGTAAAGGCCATATAACAGCAGCCACTTTGCAAATACAGTGAAAACATCCCTAAGTTCTTTCCAAAGGTTTAAGTATTTGTTTCATAAACCTGAAGTTTAGTTGCTTGCCCTCTTTTCAGAATGAACCATATTCTCCTAGTCTATCTCAACATAAGTTTGGCTATGCATCTTAAGATAATTTCTAAATACTGTTCTCCTCTTAGAACAATTTATGTAACCCATAAACTTTTTAAAAGTTCCCAACACTTCCACTTTGCTGGAATCAACTTGCTCTCTAATATTGAAGAAAAATGAATTCAAATTCTAACCACACAAATGGCAGAAAACCCAGAGCATTCATGATATGCCCAGGGAGTCAGAATTTTTTATAGCTTCAAGTTTATGTTTACACTAATTTTCAGCCTCTATCTGTAACCTAGTTCAGTGAACTTTTCTAAGATTCTGGGACACTGTGGGGGTTTATATTATAAAACATTATGGCAAGAATTTTTTTCTTATTGGAGTATAGTTGATATATAACATCAGTTTCAGGGGTACAACATAATGATTTGATATTTGTCTCTATTGCCAGGTGACGGCCATAGTGCGCGTAGTTAACATCTGTCACCACACAGTTACACAAAATTTTTTTCCTTCTGATGAAAACTTTTAAAATCTACTCCGTTAGCAAGTTTCAAGTATGCAATGCAATATTGTTAACTACAGGCACCATACTATACAATTTATGTTCATGGTTTATTTATTTTATAGCTGGAAGTTTGTGCTTTTTGAACCCCTTCATCCATTTTGTCTACCCCCAAGCTCCTGCCTCTGGCAACCACCAGTCCGTTCTCTGTATCAATGAGCTTGTTTTGTTTGATTCTTAGATTCTACATATAAATGAACAGATCATTCCACATAAATGAGCACTGAATTTTAGAGGTACTTATAGTAAAATTTGTTAAACACTCTGAGCTCTGAATTTTCACTGATAACCTTTTTTATTGAAACCATAATGTTGCAACTCCTTTTTCTTTCTCTCTTGACCTCCTCTTCTCTTTTGCTAACTAGTTCTCCAATTATGTATTTATATCTCATAGAGGGAAGTTTAATTCTCTTTTTATATCACTTCTTTCCCAAACTGCTGAGATCTGATTTTATAAGCAAAATTGTAGGCAGATTTCTAAGAATTCTCAATGATCCAAGCCCTTGTAACCTAGTTCAGTGAACTAGGTTTGTGTAATGGAGACACTTGCTTCCAAACATTAGGATGTGGTGATGGGATGTCACTCCTGGGATAATGGTACATTTTATGGCAAAGATAAAGTGGTTTTGCAGAAGTAATTAATGTCCTCAATTAATGAACTTAAAGTTAATAAAAAAGGAAATTATCCTGGGTGAACCTCACTTAATCAAGTAAGCCCTTTAAAAGAGGGTCTAGATCAGAGACTGTTTTCGGGACCTAGAGAAGCAAACCACCTTGAATTTTACAGATTCAAATAAATAAATTCTGACAACAAGTATGTGAGTTTAGAAGAGGACACTGAGCCTCAGGCTAGGTCCCAGGCTCTGTGAACACCTTCACTGCAGCCTGTGAGCCCCCAAGCAGAGGATTTCTTGAGGCTGCTGTATCTGTCTGCAGTCCTGACCACAGAGAGTATGAGATAGTAAAGACATTTTTTTTTTAAGATTTTTTATTTATTTATTTGACAGAGAGAGATCACAAGTAGGCAGAGAGAGGGGGGAAGCAGGCTCCCCGATGAGCAGAGAGCTCGACGCAGGGCTTCATCTCAGGACCCTGGGATCATGACCTGAGCCAAAGTCAGAGGCTTTAACCCACTGAGCCACTCAGGCACCCCAAGAGATATGGTTTTAAGCTGATATATTTGCACCGATTTGTTACACAGCAGTAGAAAACTAATACAATCTCTCTCTCTAATTCTATGGGGATCTTAAACTAGCCATTTCCTTTCCCTAACACAATAAGGACAACTTTCTAAGACTGCTTTGTTTGGAATTCCTGATGGTGGAGCAGCAGCCAATGAAAATCAATTGGATTGTGAGAAAAATTAAACAAAGATAAGCATATCTGAGGAATAAAAATAATCAGCCAGTCTGCAGAACACTTTCTGATCATTTCATTTTTCTTAAAAGAGGGAGGGCAGGGCAGAGGCAGAGAGAGAATCTTAACCAGACTCCATACCCAGTACAGAACCCAACATGGTGCTCGATCTCTTAACGCAGAGATCATGACCTGAGCTGAATTAAGAGTCTGATGCTTAACCAGCTGAGCAACCCAAGTGCCCCCTTTATGATCATTTCAATATGAGAATTGTTTAGGACCAGAGTGGTTGGACCCTTGATCTCCACTCAAATAGGTTAATAACTGGCATCTTCTGTTGAAACATCATCACACCCAAGCTGAAATAATTAGATTTTCCATTCCTTTCTCATGACACAATCTTCCTTTATGAAAAATGAAGCTGCAATAAGGTCATCAGGATATCTAATTTATGAGGTTTCTTAATAATGGTAACAGGTTTTGTTTATGTAGTCACATTCACCTACCTAAGCCCACTGTGTGACTAATCACAGTTATCTCCAAACTGAGAAACCAGTGTTAATTTCTACCTTGAAAACAGAAGGTAATAAACAAAACTACATCTGGGCCAAGTAAGAGAATTTAGTCTGTTTAGAACCATAGAAAACTTAATTCACAGACCCTCTCTACTTAGGTACATGCTTATCAGATAGCTGCAAAATCTGTCCTTGGACATACAGAGCACTCATTTTTAATTTTAATCATGTCTAAGGTTTGCCAGACTTAATCTGAATTTCATAAATGACATATTTTGTTAGTATAAGTATATTCCATACAATGGAGCTTAATATTACATATTTTTTATTAAGTATGCTGGGTAACTTTTTAGAACTTTAGTATCTGATAACAAATGCATTTTATGTTAGGTCCTGTGCTTCACTGTAGGAATGCAGAAATATTCAAAGATACTCTTTCCCCTGGAGTTTCTCACTGACAAGTATGGAGTATAGGGAAATACGAAAATAATTATCTGATCTTCTTTCTGCCTTTTACTGCCCTATAAAATATCACTAGTTTCCAGTTTCATTGGTTTTATGATCAGAGTTTTATAGAACGGTATTGTTAGCCTGTGACCTTACTCAAATTTTAGAAATACAACTGATGCTTTTTAAAAAACTTAGACTTACAGAGTGCCAAGCAATTATCAATGAAGCATCTATTTCTTTGTTGTTTTCAAAATATCCTGGTTGCTCTGTCCTACTTTCGTTAAGCTGGTTGTTATTAAAGATGAAAATGTCCCCAAGAAAGGAACATGCTCAAAATGTTTTTAACAAGAGATTTTGAAATATCTGACCTGTCAGAAAAAGGGATTTCAAAGGGTGACAGTTAAGTTCATCCAATTCCCATATAACTGCTGTGCCATCAGAATTCAGTACTACTGTCTTCAGACTACAAGCAGGAAACATTAAACATAAGACATAAGAAAATTTTGCTGTTTGGAGTCATTCTCCACTTTGAGCATAATCATGTCCTTATTAAAACCAGTAACATCAAAGAGAAGATTTATAACAAATATAATTCCCCCCATTTTCAATTCCCCTTACCCCGAAGTATTTTTTTTCCCATTGCACTAATTTCCTTGCAAAATACTGTATCATTTACTTGCCAGTTATCCTTATTACTCATTGTCTATCTGTCTTTACTAGATCATATAACCTCCACAAAAGCGGAGGATTTTTTAAAAAAAAGTTTTGCATACTGATACCCCTTAAGTAGCATACAAAAGGGGCCCATTAAATTAGTTTAAAAAATTAACTAATAAAATAATATCCAATCACTCTTGGTCCTACTCCATCTCCAAGAAATAAGGCTTTTTGGTGCTACTTTACTGAGTTTTGTTTTAGAAAACATTTTAGAAGGATAAAAAATGTTTATCTCTGTATATGGCAAAGAGTTACTACCAAAGCAACAATGGGTCCCACCCTTTGACCTATTTCGCTATTGTAGTGCTGTGTTTATGCTGATTTATTCCTATCCCCTCATCTGGACATCATCTGACCAATGACCAAACTCTGAAATATTGCTGACATGGATTAAAATTCAATAGGTAAGAAGGTCCTACTCTACTTATCAGCCTTTCCTTCTCAGTGACAACTCAATCCTTTCATGTGCTCAGTTTAAAAAACTTTGTTATTACCCTTGATTCCTTTTTTTGGCACACTTTCTATAAGTAAACCAAATACTGGCTTTAACTCAAAGTAGATCCATATACTGACCACCTCTCATGACCAAAACTGCTACCTAATTGAGGTCACTATCGTCTTCTGATTAACTGCTATCTCTGCTCCCACCTTGCCCCATCACAATCTTTACTAATATTATTAGCAAAGTGATCCTGTGTAAGATGTAGCTCAGATTATGTCATTTCTTCGTTTAAACCCTCCAATGCTTCCCATCTCATAGTAAAAGTCAAAATTCCTACAAAGCCTTACATGATCCAAATCCTTATTATCTCTCTGACTTCATCTGTTACTCAAAATCACTGACTCACTCCATCTATAGCTTCTCCCTTGTTCTGGGAAGATTCCAGGCACACGCCTACCTCAGGGCCTTTGTACTTCTTATTCCCTAAGTCTAGAATGCTCACTCTCTCACTCTCTTATAGTCTTTGTTCAAATGTTTCCTTCCAAGTGCGCCCTTCCCTGGCTCAACTATTTGAAATTGAAAACCTCAATTCCTGACCCTCTTCGTTCCATTTCCTCACTTATATTCTTCATAACTTAATTCCTAACACATTACTCGATTTACTTGCTTATTTTTAAATTGTCTTTCTCTGCCCACAAATGTGGAAGCTCCATGCGGACTGGTGTTTGGGCTGTTTTATTTTCTGGTGTATCTATAGTCTCCAGAATAATACCTGGCACATTGGAGGTGTTTAATAAATGTTTGTTAAAAGAGCATTAGACAGGGTCGCCTGGGTGGCTTAGTGGGTTAAAGCCTCTGCTTTCGGCTCAGGTCATGATCCCAGGGTCCTGGGATCGAGCCCCGCATTGGGCTCTCTGCTCAGCAGGGAGCCTGCTTCCTCCTCTCTCTGAATGCCTCTCTGCCTACTTGTGATCTCTGTCTGTCAAATAAATAAATAAAAATCTTTAAAAAAAAAAAAAAGAGCATTAGACATTAAGAAAAAATATTAAGAAAACTGCCAAAAATCATACATTCACCTACACAAATCAGTTTTGCTTATAATTTAAGTAAGTGAAAAATATAAATCCTTCAATAGTCTTATTCACACATTTATTCAGTAAATATTAAAATCACACTCTAAGGAATATAAACAGAAAACAATGTGCCAACTGAGGGAGTTTATAATTTAAAAGAGTAAAGACATATGGATAAATAATTTCACATAATTACAAATATTAAAATGTAGGAGAAATAATAATGTAAAAACTATTATATATTTAAATGCTTGCAGTCCATAAAGTACTTTAAATTTTAATAATGTTACCACATAGAGTAGAATACCCAAGATATGTTTACCAATATATTTATAAGCAAAGTCAGAGACTAAATAAATTAGGGAAACTCTGGATTAAATTAGGTTAAAGAAATAGTCAATTCTGTAGAATTAATCAGATTATGTAAAGGCACCTTGTGGCCCTATAAAAGGAGAAAAATCCACATTTTATTGGATCAAGGAGGTAAGTTATTTTTTTTTTTTTAATTAAAACTAGTGTTCTGAGGAACACTGAAGCACAAGGACATAGACTTTTTCATTTTATGCTCAAAAGTGACTTTGGGGCTGCCCAGAAAGCTCAGTCAGTACAGGTTGGTTTCAGTACAGGTTGTGATCTTGGGGTCGTGAGATGGAGCCCCAAGTTGGGCTACATGCTCAGACCTAAGTCGGCTTGAGATTCTTTCTCCTCTCCCTCTGCCCCTCCCACTCATGCTCTCTCACTCTCTCTCTAAAATAAATAAATAAATAAATAAATAAATAAATAAATAAATATATTTAAGTGACTCTGATTGGACACCTGAAAATAATATAACACTGTATGTTAATTATTCTAGAATTAAAGGAAAATGTAAAAGAATGTGATTCTTTGACTTTGTGTATAGGTATTTAGCAGAGGAGGGAGCTACGTTTAAGAGTGAGTTAATAGGGGCGCCTGGGTGGCTCAGTGGGTTAAGCCGCTGCCTTCAGCTCAGGTCATGATCTCAGGGTCCTGGGATCGAGTCCCACATCGGGCTCTCTGCTCAGCAGGGAGCCTGCTTCCCTCTGTCTCTCTCTCTGCCTGCCTCTCCATCTACTTGTGATTTCTCTCTGTAAAATAAATAAATAAAATCTTTAAAAAAAAAAAAAAGAGTGAGTTAATATGTTTCCTCAGTGGAAAATCTGAGAATAGGATATAGAGTTTTGAATTTTAATTGAGGAATCTTTCCCACCCAAATTAGGTACAGCTTTCTTGGTGTGAAAATGTATATCACTCTCATTGCACTTGCTACAATGTTCAATGATTCCCTGTTTATAAGACGTTCTTATCTATTATTCTATTAGATCCTTATGAACAGTAGCTATGCGTAATTCATTTTTAAGTTCCTGACGCCTAGTATTGTGTCAGACACGAAGTAGGGGTTCAATAAGTATATGTTGAATCAATGAACACATATATGTATGTATGAGGGATTGAATGTATAATTGTATGAATATATAATTGTTAATTGTATAATGTATAATTGATTACAAAACTCTGCTTCTTTGTAAACTCATAAAGGCTGTGTTTAAAAAGTAAGACAGGTTTTGAAAAAATAAGTAACACCAAAAACTGGTAAGCAATTACCTTATCTTTTTCATTTCAAGTAGAATACTTCCGTTATAAAGCCATTATGTGTCATTAGATATAAAGAAAAATGAGCAACAATGAAGGAAAATACTCTGAATTCTTCTCTGGAAAATTAGATCACTAAGCTCTCAAACCATTAAGACCTGTGTGTTTCTTCCTCTCTGAACTCCATATTTTGCCTATCCATGCTTTGCTTTTTTGGAATAGGTCAAAATTCAATATAATATTAAGCAACCAATAAGTACTAAAATAATAAAAAAAATATGACAATTTGCATTTAAAGTATTTCACATGAGTGGTTTTAGTTGGGAAAATTATAAAATATTTTTATATTTTTATGTGCACTTAGGTTCAGAAAGCTAAAAAAAATCAGGTGCTCATATTAAATATCACAAATTGTAACTATTTCAGTATCTTCCTCTTATGAAAAATTTTGAACTCACCTCATAAATTAATTTGAGAGTAGTATAAAATATACATGCCCATATAAAACATGTTCTAAAACAACTTCTATATTAATGTCATTTATAATTAGAAAATGCAAATCTATAACTAGAAAATTTAAATCCTTTAAAATAGACTTTATAGGGGCGCCTGGGTGGCTCAGTGGGTTAAAGCCTCTGCCTTCGGCTCAGGTCATGATCCCAGGGTCCTGGGATCGAGCCCCGCATCGGGCTCTCTGCTGAGCAGAGAGCCTGCTTCTTCCTCTCTCTGACTGCCTCTCTGCCTATTTGTAATCTCTGTCTGTCAAATAAATAAATAAAATCTTAAAAAAAAAATAAAATAAAATAGACTTTATATTTTAGCACAGTTTTAGGATCACAGCAAAACTGAAAGGTACAGAGATTTCCCATACCTCCCCTTCCCCCACACATGCACAGCCATTATCAACATGCCTCATCAGAGTGTACATTTGTTAGAATTAATAAACCTACACTGACACATCATTATCATTCCCCCTTCAAAAAAGTGACTCTCTGACTTACTATACAGATACATTTATTTAATAGAGGAGGAAATTAAGGCACAGAGAGTTAATAAATTGTCCAAGGTCACTTAGGAAGCCCACAGGTTTTCTAATCCATAAGTTATATCAGGGGTCATTGTTGCTGTTGTACACTCTATGGTGTATGCACAACCTTATTAAATTATCCCATGTACAGGGCTCCTGGGTGGCTCAGTTGGTTAAGTGACTGCCTTGGGCTCACGTCATGATCACAGGGTTCTGAGATGGAGCCCCTGCTCCCCCTGTTCATGCTCTCTGTCACTCACTCTCTCTTTCAAATAAATAAATAAAATCTTTTAAAAAATCATCCCATCTATCCACCATTATGATATCATACAGACAAGTTTCAGTGCCTTAATAAGCCTCTATGCTCCACCTATTCATCCCTCCTTCCTACTAACCTTTCGTAACCACTGATCATTTTACTTCTCCCAGTTTTGCCTTTCCTAGGATGTCATGTATTAGAATCAAACAGTATGTAGGCTTTTCAGATAGGCTTCTGTCACTTAGTAATATGTATTTAAGTTTCCTCCATGTCTTTTCATAGTTTAATAGCTCATTTCTTTTTGGCACTAAATAATATTCCAAAGTCTGGAGGTACCAAGCTTACTTATCCATTCACGTACTAAAGGACATCTTGGCTGCATTTAAGTTTTGGCAAATATGAATAAAACTGCTATCGTGTGTGCGAGTTTTTGTGTGGACATGAGTTTTCCGTTTATTTGGGTAAATACCAAGGAGCGTGACTGCTGGATCACATGGTAAAACTATGCTTAGTTTTGTAAGAAACTGCCAATCTGAGTTAGGAAGTATTCATTCCCTCAGTTTCTATCTTCTAAAATAGATTATAGAAAATTGGTGCAATTTCCTTCTACAGTGTCTGTTAGAAATCACAAGTGAATCTATTTGGGTATGGTATTCTCTGTTTTAAAAAGTTATTAATTACTGATTCAGTTTCTTTCCTAGATATAGGCCTATTCAGATTATCTGTTTCTTTTTGTGTGAGTTTTGCCAGATTGTGTCTTTCAAGGAATGTGTTCATTTCACCTAAGTTATCAAACTTATGGGTATAGTCTTGCTCATAGTATTTTTTACTATTCTTTTAATGTCATGGGATCTATAGTGATGACACCTCATTTATTTATTTCTCCAACCTTTTATTTAAATTCCAGTTAGTTAACATACAGTGTAATATTAGTTTCAGGTGTAGAATTTAGTGATTCATCACTTACACATAACATCCAGTGCTCATCACAAGTGCTCTCCTTAATACCCACCATCTATTTAACCCATCCCCCCATCCACCACCCCTCCAGAAACCATCAGTTTGTCCTCTCTAGTTAAGAGTCTGTTTCTTGCTTTGCCTCTTTTTTGTTGTTGTTGTTGTCCCCTAAATTCATTTGTTTTGTTTCTTAAATTAAACATATGAGTGAGATTATGTGGTTTGTCTTTCTCTGACTGACATTTTGCTTAGCATAATACTCTTTAGCTCCCTTCACATCATTGTAAATAGCAAGATTTCACTCTTTTTTATGGCTGAGGAAATATATATATATATTTATATGTATTAAAAAGTTAAAGAAGATGTGATATATATATACTAACTATTCTTTAGTCAATGGACATTTGAACTGTTCCCACAATTTGGCTATTGTAGATAATGCTGCAGTGTTTATCAAACAAACACCAGGGTGAATGTATCCCTTCCAATTGGTGCTTTGTATTCTTTGGGTAAATACCTAGTAGCAATTGGTGAGTTGTAGGGTAGCTCTATTTTTAACTTCTTGGGGCATCTCCGTACTGCTTTCTGCAGTGGCTGCATGAGTTCATATTCTCACCAACAGTGCAGGAAGGTTCCCTTTTCTCCACATCTTCACCAATACCTGTTGTTTCTTGTGTTGTTGATTTTAGCCATTCTAACATATCTCACTGCAGTTCTGATTTGCATTTCCCTCATGATGAGTGATGTTGAGCAGCTTTTCATGTGTCTGTTGGTCATTTGTCTTCTTTAGAAGAATGCCTATTCCTATCTTCATGACTTTACATTTTTTTTTAAAGATTTTATTTATTTATTTGACAGAGAGAGATGACAAGCAGGCAGAGAGGCAGGCACAGAGAGAGGAGGAAGCAGGCTCCCTGCTGAGCAGAGAGCCCGATGCGGGGCTCGATCCCAGGACTCTGAGATCATGACCTGAGCCGAAGGCAGAGGCTTTAACCCACTGAGCCACCCAGGCACCCCATGACTTTATATTTTTTAACTCGGTTATTTGTTTTTTGGGTGTTGAGTTTTCTCAATTCTTTATATATTTTGGATACTAATTTTTATTGGATATGTCACTTATAAATATCTTCTTCTATTCTGTAAGTCACTTTTTAGTTTTGTTATCATTCATTTATTTCTAATAATATTCATTATTCCCTCTTTCTGTTTTCCTTAGCCTGACTAGAGGCTTGTTAATGTTATTAATCTTTTAAATGAGCCAGCTTTTAATTTTTTAAATTGACTTCCTTTTTGATATTTTATTGATATCTGCTCTACTTTTTATCATTTTTTCTCTGCTTATTTGGATTTAATTTGCTCTTTTTTTTTAGTTTCCTAAGGTGAAAGCTTAAATGATTGATTTTAGATCTTTTTAAAATATGTGCATTCATTGCTATAAATTTTCCTCTAAGCACTGCTTTCATTGTATCCCACAAATTTTGATAAATTATATTTTCATTTTCACTTAGTTCAGAATATCTTTTCATTGCTCTTGAGATTATTTCATTGTCTCATGCGTTTCATGGAAATACATTGGTTCATCTCCAAGTATCTTGGGATTTTCCAGCTGTCTTTTTGTTATTGATTAACAGTTTAATTTAGATGTTGTCTGAAGTCAGACTTTGTATGATTACTACTCTTTTAAATTTGTTAAGGTGTGTTTTATGGCCCAGAATGTGGTTTATCCTGGTAAACATTCCATGTAAGCTGAAGAAGAAAGGATATTCTACTGTCATTAAACAGTCTATAGACGTTCATTATATCCAGTTGACTGATGGTGTTGTTGAGTTCAGCTGTGGGTTTACTAATTTTCTACTTGTTGAATCTGTCCATTTCTGATAGAGAGGTGCTGAAGCCTCCAATTATAATACTGGATTCACCTATTTCTCCTTGCAGTTCTATCGGTTTTTGCCTCACGTAGTTTGACTCTGCTTTAGGCACATACATGTAAAGATAATTATCTCTTCTTAGAGTACTGGCCGCTTTGTCATTATGAAATGCTGCTCTTTATCCCTGATAACATCCCTTGCTCTGAATTCTACTCTATCCAAAATTAATAGAGTTATGCCTGTCTTCTTTTGATTAATGCTAGCATGGTTAGCATGGTAACTTTCTCCATTCATTTACTTTTAATTTATATGTGTTTTTATATTTAATGTGGATTCCTTGTAGACAACATATAGTTAGGTCTCATTTTTTGATCCATTCTATTTTTATCTTTTAATTGGTGCATTTAGACCGCTGATGTTTAAAGTGAATAATGATATAGCTGCATTAAAATCGACCATATTTGTTACTGTTTACTCTTTGTTGCTGTTCTTTGTTCCTTTTTTGTCTTCTACTCTCCTCTGCCTTTTGTGGTTTTAATTGAGCATTTTATGTAATTCTTTTTTCTCTCCTCTCAACATACCTGTTTTACTCCTTTTTTCTTTTCCTTTTTACTTTTTTAAACTTTTTTAAAGATTTGCAATGTAAGTACTCCAAGTCCACTTTCAAACAACATTATACCACTTCATCAATATAAGATCTTACAATAACAAAATTATCCCAGTTCCTTCCTCTTGTCCCTTATATCACTGTTATCATTCATTTCACTTACATACAAGTGCACACAGTTCTATGTATGCATGAATAAGCATACATATATAATATATATGGACAAAGTCAATACATGACTATCATTATTAACCAACTGAGCCACCCAGGCGTCCCATGACTATCATTATTTTAATAAACTTACCTGTTGGATCAATTAAGAATACAAAAAATAAAAGTTTTATTTTTTTCACTTATTTCTTCTGTGAGTCTCTTCCTTTCTTTATGTAGAACTGAGTTTCTGATCTGTATCATGTTCCCTCTGTCTGAGAATGACTTTTAAAAATTTTTTGGCCTATTTTAGATAGGTCTATTGGCAACAAATTCCCTCAATTGTTTTGTTGGGGAATCTTTATTTCCCTTTCACTTTTTGAAAAGATAATTTCACAGAGTAGAGAATTCTAGGTTGATGAGTCTTTTTCTCTTAACACTAAATATGTCAGTCTCTTCTTGGTTTCTGAGAAGTTACATGTAATTTGTATCTTTTCTCCTCTCTAGGCAAGATGTTTATTTCCTCTGTCTTCCTTGAGGATCTTTTTCTTTTGGGTTTTCTGTAGTTTGTAACTTACATGCCTAGGTGTACCTTTTTGGGCATTTATACTCCCTGGGTTCTCTGTTTCCTGGACCTGTGTTTTGGTGTCTGGCATTAATTTGGAAAAGTTCTTATTGCCTCAAATATTTCTTTTGTTTCTTTTCCTTCTGGTATTCCCATTACATGTACGTTGTTACACCTTTTGTAGTTGTCCCACAGTTTGTTTTGCTTTTAATATTCTGCTCTATTGTTTTCTTCTTCTTTTTTTCTGGCCACTGTTTCTGTTTGTTTTTTAGTTTTTGAGGTTTCTGTTGAGATATACTCAGGCTCACAGATTGTTTCCTTAACTTTCTCTATTCTACTAAGAACATCAAAATTTTAATTCTTCACTTCTCTTACAGTGTTTCTGGCCTGTAGCACTGCTTTTTGATTCTTTCTTAGAATTTCCATCTCTCTGCTTATATTGTCCATCTATTCTTTCCTTCGGTTTATTTTATACTTTAGAATACTTTGCATATTAAACAGAGTTGTTTTCAATTCCTGGTATTGCCATAGCTGAGTCTAGTTCTGATGCTTGCTCTCCCTCCTCATCCTGTTTTTTTGTCTTTCAGTTTGTCTTGTAAGGTTTTCATGATAGCTAGGTAACAGAATTGCTAAAAACAGGCCTTTGGTAATGTGATGGTAATGTGTTGGGGGAGGAAAGTAATTCTATAGGTCTATAACTAGGCCTCAGTCTTTTAATGACACTAGGACTCTGAATTGTGAACTATACAAATGTTTTTCAGTTTTTATCTCCCCTCTCAAATTCATTTGTTATTAATTTAAAAACTGTTTATTTTTAGTTTCTTCAGCTTTTTAATTATCAGGACAGTGGTGACCTCCAAACTTTTTATATGCCAGGCCAATTCAGGGGGGAGGTACTTCATTAAAATGACTTTAGAAAAACAATTTACTGTTGATGTCTGAAAGTTTTATTTAAAAAAGAAAGGCAGAAATTAATGTAAAGGTAACTTACAGATATGATTTCAAGCTGACTAAATAAAACTCATGCTGAGATTAATATAAAAGGTAAAATATGATTGTCTTATTAACCAAATATGGCCGCAAAATAAAATGATTCTGATTTTTCACATATTTGTTCTACTTGTAAAGAAATCTACTTAAGCAAATTCAATGCATCCTGAAAGTTCTATGCTCCTTTTTCTCTCAAATACAAAGACTTTGTATCCCTGAGTTAATAGAAAAATTTGAAAGTAAAAGGTACGGCTCAGATTTCTTTAGAGAATGTAGATATTGCTCCCTTATATTTTGGGAAATACAGATTGTATTTAGGAAAAAAACAAACAAACATTGACAGATGAGTAGAATAAATCTTATCTAGGCACTTCAAAAGAATTACCAAACAATTTATTAGTTATTTATCTGTTCTTTCTTCTGATAAAATTAAACAAAAATACAAAGGGAATAACAATTGTGATATGTACTTATAAAGCACTTACTTGTTGGCTGACATTACTGAGAGTAGTAAACTCAAATTGAATCCATTACAAATATTTATAGTCGCCAAATCTTATTCTGTTGAAGAAGGATCCTGAGTCCTTCCAAGCATGCCCAGGGCTGACTGCATGGAATTTTAATGCTTCCTAGTCGATATGGTGCCTGGACTCAAGGCACCATTGGTTTTAAATACTTTTAATGCCAACAGCAGTAAGCAATTTCCCTTGAGTTTCTGCTACTGCTTTTGAACAAATTAGTTTGTTTTTCTTTAGCTACTATTCAAACTTAAATAGCACCCAATGTATAGCTTGTTATCCTCATCCAAATAGGAAGGGTTGTTCCCAGAGATGACTTGGCATAGTTTTGATTAAAGACTATTTTCACATATCCAGGAAAATAGCACAGTTAGCTGTGGAGACATAGAGTGTGGCCCAGAGGATTAATAAAGACCAATGAACACTGACAAATGAAGCTTATTTGTTCTCTTCCTATTATTTACTCTTATTCTTTGGGCAGAAAGGCTGCCTAGCTCAGCAGAAGCTGAAGTCTAGAGGGATTTAAGAGTTAACCAGACACTGCAGCAAAGAAGAAGAAAAAAAGCAAAATAAACTCATTGCATAGCACAAATACAACTTTTACAAAGAATTAAAAATGATTACCTATGGAGATTTCACATACATTTGCTTAAAAAAATCAGTATGATAAAATTTCTAATTCAAATGTGCTGTATTTCTTTACTAAACAAAAACTTTTTATATGTCCTTAAGCAGCAGAGTAGTTACATTGAATCTCGCCAACATTTATTAATACTTAAAGCCTTTTGCAATGTGTGCTTTGATTAGTAGTGAATAATTTCCAACAATTCATGCTACTTTTTAAAACTCTTTGTTTTCTGAGAAATTAACCCATGATTTCTTTTAAACTTGTAAACAAATGCTTGTGATATTATTTAGACCTCCCTTTTACCACAGTCTTCTCTCTCAGAGATTTTAAAACTTGGGTGTAAGGAAAGACTTTAGGGAATATCTAAACACATTTTGGGCCAATGGGTAATTTTCTCAGGAGTGTTCATACCATTTTCTAGTTGCTCAAAGATGTCTTTTTTTTTTTTTTTTTAAGATTTGTATTTATTTATTTGACAGACAGAGACTACAAGCAGGCAGAGAGGCAGGCAGAGAGAGAGATGGGAAGCAGGCCCCCCGGCAAGCAGAGAGCCTGATGTGGCTCGATCCCAGGACCCTGAGACCATGACCTAAGCCAAAGGCAGAGGCTTTAACCCACTGAACCACCCAGGCGCCCCTTCCTCAAAGATGTCTAATGTAAAAACAAAATGCAAAAACAAAAACATCAAGAACATGTTTAAAACATCGAAGCTGATGAGCATTTATTTAAAGCATTTGGTCTGATGCACAAGGCAGTGAACTAAAATGACCCAATTGTTTGAGAAAAGAAAAAGTTCATATCGCAAAAATAAATTCTTGTCAGTTTAAAATCAATATTGCTAAGTTTAATGATAAATGTGTGATACTCTACTCACTTAATTTTTATTCAGTATTTGAAAATGTCTCAGAACAACAGAGGCAAGTTGGGGTGTAGGCAAAGTAAAAGCTTGAAACTTTGGTAGGTCCTGCCTTAAACTATGCAAAACACCATGGTCCATCCTCGGGCAAGTTATCTAACCAGACAAATCTGCAGCTTCCTGATCTAAACAGCATGTATTGTAAGATAGATGTGGCTTCTCACACATGCTAACTCTCCAATACATATTAGTTTCAATCTCTTGTTGTCTTTCACTTGCCATAAAAGTGCAGTCTCATTTTTATTTATTTTCTCAGAAGTGACATTTTAGTTACTAGTAACAGAGTGTAGTGACTGCCCCTATTTTTCTAAGTCTTTAGAAAGGCACAGGTGGTACAAAAAATGGTCAATGGAAAAACTCATCAAGCCTATTTGTACCTAGGCCAAATCAGTTTTTACAGACTACTGAAAGCAGTTCAACTAGGCATGGCTAAATTTTGTTTAAATTCTAGATAGAAGTACACACTGAAAAAGTGGAAGTTTCATTTAGAGGTGGCCCTGGAGGTATGACTCAAAAATCTCTGGTAAAGGAATTAGAATTGTGGTAGTTCTGCAATATGGGATATTTTCTGGGGCCACAGGTTCAAGTATACTAAGTCAATAGGAGTCCTGGGAAGAAGAGAAAGTTGGATGGCAAAGACAATTTGTGATTTCTCACTGTTGCCCAGGGCAGTTTCACTCAGGTCTAGTCCTTTGAATTTCTATTGAGAAACCTGATTCTAATCTTCATGACATTCTGGATGTACTGTTTATGCTTAAATTTTAATACTATATGATTATCTTACCAATAATGACATTCCCAGAGTTCTTATAAATATTCAAACAACATGGTAGAATTCCCTGGAACACCAAACAATACAAATATCTTAAAGATCGTTTCTTAAAAATTAAAATGAGTATTACCATTGATTTATTGAAAGGGATTACATGTCCTGCTGAGGTAATAATCTAAGGCTGTGATCATTTATACTTCTCCCAACTAAGCACTGCAGTTCACAAAATATATATCTTCTAATGGCAAATTTTAATTCTAAATACTTTGTGTTGCATATAAATTTACCATGGCATTTTGAATAATAGTTACTTTGAAACTGTCTCTACTTGACTTTCATTAACTATATTTCTTGACAAGGAAGTTATAATGTTCAAACAATATAAATATTTCACTATAGGGAAATTTTTACAAAGATAAAACTATTTCTTCAAAACACTGCTTTTCGGACCTAAAGTATTTAAAATCATTTTTAAACTATATTTTTATTTTTGTAAGATGAAATACTTTATGAAGATATAATTTTTGTTCTATTACTAAAAAGCACAGAAAGCATAATAAATCAACTATACCTAAAGCTAATACAGTGTCCAGCACTCTGCATAGAAACAAAATGAAATTATCCTTTGTCTTGAATATTTCCAGTGGCAGATCTGCTATAATTATTATACTGAACTTGATCAACAGTTCATTTTATGAAAGTTATTACACTAGCAGCAAATTAACTCGGAATTGGAGACTTTCAGAACAAAAATGTATTCTTATTCAAGTGGAATAGGATGTCCCATAACATAGGTTTCAAACTTCATTATAATACCTAAGAATCACTTCAACAATATTTTCTAATTTGGATATAAGACAACTAGCCTCAAAAAAATTTGCCATTTGCAAAAACATATCTGGACCGAGAGCATAATGCTAAATGAAGTAAGTCAGTCAGAGAAAAACAAATACCATATGATTTCACTCATGCGAAATTTAAAAAACAAAACAAAGAAAAAAAAGAGAAGAAAACAAAACAGACTCTTAACTATAAAGAACAAACTGGTGGTTACTAGAGAGGAGGTGGGTGGGAAGATGGGTGAAACAGGTAAAGGAGAGAAGATTACACTTATCATGATGAGCACTGAGTAACGTATAGAATTGCTGAATCACTAATTACACACCTGAAACGAACCTAACACTGTATGTTAACTATACTGGAATTAAAATTTTTAAAAATTAAAAATGAACACAAAAAAGTAAAAAGCCCTGGGGATGGGGTGCATGAAAGAATTTTTAAGACTAGAGATGTTCAGTTTTAAAATTGTTTATATTGGCTATATAATTCCCACCATTGTGCCTTCTTCCCCTCAATTTTACCAAATCTTTAATGAAGTCTTTTGTACTGATAAGCTTCGTGGGACTGACGTTTTTGTTTAATTTTATCTACCACCCCACCGCTGCACTCCCACCCTCAGAACCAAAATTTGTATTTCCCATTTTGTCTGGCATGGTGCAGAATAGAAAAGGAAAGGGTGGGACTGAGGAGCATTTTAGTAGAAATAGAACACAGCATAAGGGATAACTATTAAAATATAAGTTGTACAAAAATATGAAGGGATCTTAACGAGTATATCAGAACGTTCACATGTTGCAGAAGAGTATTTTTATTAAATCTTACGAGATCTTAAATAGCAGGGTACACTCGTAGTCATGCTATGATGTTGTGGTGGGCAAAATATGGGTCCCCAAAGATGCCCATGCCCTAATCACTATAACTTGTGAATATGTTACTTTATATAACAAAAGAGAATTTAGGTTGAATATGCAATTACACTTGCTTATCAGTTGACCTGGAGATACAGAGATTATTCTGGATTACCTCGCCCCTGGATGAATTCCCTCTGGACCAGGTATCTTTCTCTGAACAATTAGATGTGGATAGGAAAGGACTGAGTTATAACCTAGAGGCAAATATACTACTAGTTCGGAAATGGGTATTAAGTTTTCTGGTCATATACTCAGAACTCTGTTATATGAGGGAATTTAAGTTAATAGATAACATGTTAAATTTCATCTCCTGCTCCACATGCCTGTATGTCTCAATTATTCTTAAAATCCTTATGCTTAAGAAACTTCCCTTCCTGTCATCAGGTTTCCCATTCTTATTGTTGCCCGGTGAATCCTACTAAAAATGGTTAATAGACATAGAGCTGGTGTCACTTAAAATTTGTAGTATCTGATTTTTACCTGGTTTACTCCTTCTACCAATTCCTAAAGAAACTGTATGAAGCACTGACCCAACTCTCACTCCTTAGGATGTCTTTATCCCATTATCTCTGGTTTGTGATAAACAGAGGAGAAACTATAAGTTAGGAACTACCTTAAGGCTCGCTCTTCTCTCCTCACTAAACATATGTGTGTGTCTATACTTCTATAGTCTTTACAGTCTTTGAAGAAAGTGGCTTCCTTTCTTCTTTTCAAATATTATCCATCTCAGCTCTTAATCAGGTTTTTTTTTAAGATTTTATTTATTTATTTATGCATGAGTAGGGAGAATATTAGAGGGAGAGGGAGAGACAGAATCTCAAGCAGACTCTGCACTGAGTGCAAAGCCTGATGCAGGGCTTGGTCTCATGATCCTGAGATCATGACCTGAGGTGAAACCAAGAGTCGGACACTCAACTGACTGAGCCACTCAGGGACCCCTCAAATCAGGCTTTTAAGAGACTTTCCTCTTTCTACTCCATTATCCACTCTTTCCTACCCCTGAACCTTGCTATTTCAACTCACTCATACTTCTGAATACAATATGCATAAGAAACTTCTCTATTAAAAATATTATAATCTATCCCCCTATATGTCTACCTTTATTTTCTATAATTAATGACTCAAAGATCTTTACTTTTGCTAAGATCAGGTTAACTGAATTGTAGATTGTTTGAGGAAATTTCTTTCACATTTTCCACTTCAAAATAAGTGCTAAATCTGGTCTATGCTGCTTTCTACATATCTCCTGAATCTGTACACTTCTGCCTCCATATGTAACCTGATCTAGGCCATCATTTCTCACCTGGGCTATTTTAAGTATCCCAACTATACCAACAAAAATGCATCTGTACCTATATCCATTTTCCCTCTTGTTATAATGTATAACTTTGTCTATGTTTCTAACATTAAATTCCATTTTACAATGGATTTAATATCCTCTAATTACTCAAGGCCTCTGATCATTTTTATCTCCTGCATTATAAGTTTTGCCCTCTTGGCATGATCACTTCTATCAATGTACAAGCAAATGCTATTGTCTTATATTGTTAAAACTAGAAACCCTCTATTGACTCCCCACTGTCCTTATTCTCTCTGAAGAGCAAAACTCGGCCTCTGCTACTTTTGGCAGTCTCTCGTCTTCCTTTTTTTTTTAAATTCTTTCTTAAACCCACTACAAAAAGGCTTTTGGCCCCAACACATCATTAAACTGCTATGGTCAAGGTCACAAATAATCTACAGGTATAAAATCAAATGGTTTCTTCTCATTTCTTCTCTTCCTCCTATCAACCGCATTTAATATCATAGTTTTACTCTTTCTTTTTTGAAACATGTTCTTGTTTGATTTGTGGAATATGGGTTTCTCCTCCTGCCAATAACATGAGCTACTCCTTGTCATGCTCCTTTGCCAGATTCTCTTTTTATTTCCAACCACCAAATGTTGGAGAGCATCTGCTCAATATATACTCATTCCCAAGGAAAATGGCCCATTTCCTTGGTTTAAAATACGCTGACAATTCCCAAGTCTATATTTCCCCAACCCAGATCTCTCCTCCAAATACATAAATACCATCTCATAAATACCATTTTCTATGCATAATCCCCACATGGATGCTTACAGGCATCCCAATAGTAGCAGTGAAGCACATGATATCACCACCCCTCCTCCTAGAAGGGTCTCTTCAGCATCTCAGCATAGCAGCTCCATCCCTCCAAATGCTCAGGCCAAAAACCTTGGAACTGTTCTTTCAGTCATCTTAAAGTCAGCAGCAAATCCTCTCAGTTTGCATTCTAAGTATATCTTTAAACAAGAATTCCTTGCACCTCAACAATCACTACAACCCTTGTCCAAACCACCACTACCTCTGTCCCAGATAAGTGCATTAGTCGTCACACTGGTATTCCCGCTGTCCTTATCCACATGGTTTATTACCTAAAAGGAGACAGAATTGTGCTTTGAAAATTAAATATATTGTGTTATTTCTTCGCTCAATCTTTCCATCTCAGTTGGAATAAACGTCAAAGTACTTATAGCGACTGACAGGACACTGTGTTATCCAGCTCCCAACTACTTCTCTTTTCTCTGCATATCTACTTGAGTGACAGTCTGAATGAAAATCTATGGGTGTTACTCTACTGCTTTGACTCCTCCAGTGACCACCTTCCACCCACCCCACCCCATGCACCCCCCCCCCACATTCCCCCTACCCCCTCCCCTTCCTGCCTTCAAAATAAAACCAGATTTTCTAGAAAGGCATTCAATATTCTTCAGTACTCTCTAGTCTCAGTTACTGCCACTTCCTTTTCCAAGGGCACCCTACAACCCAGCTGTGCTGAACTTCTTTCTTCCTCACTCATTGCTCCATTTTGATGTTGCTTCTCTAGCTTCAAATAATCTCTACATAGAATCCCCTTCACTACCTGTCCAAGATGCCCCCTCCTTCAACTGAATAACCACTCTATTGGATTCCTTTTAAATTTCTAAAGAATCATAAGTTTTATATTCTTCTGGACTATGCTCCAGTAGAATTTTGAATATAGTTTACATATGTTGAAATCACTTTTTATCACATTGTATTAAAAATTTTAATCTATTTGCCTACCTCTCAATCTGAACAGTGAGCATTTCATATGCCCATTGCAACTGATGGGAAGCATATCTTACTTATCCATAAGTCCTTATCATTTAGCAAAGTGCTTGACATATGGAAAGTTTTCAAAAACACTGAATGATGTTTTCAACCAATACTAAATGTACTTCTATTTGTAATTACATATGACTATGTAAGATGTGTGATAATCTTTGAAATTTTTGAAATTTTGAAATTTTACTATTTGACCATTTAATTTTTGAGCCATTTAATCTAATTTACCCAAATTCAAATGAAAAGATGGTAATATAAGGAAATAAAGGATGAGAGAGTGATTTATAATTTGTTTTTACTTTTTAATTCAGAGCAACCACAAAACAATATATTTACAATATTTAAATTGGGGTATTCTTATCTTTAAAAGTATTCCATTTAGGGCACCTAGGTGGATCAGTCAGTTAAGCATTTGACTCTTGATTTCAGCTCAGGTCATGATATCAGGGTCATGATACTGAGCCCCATGTGGGGCTCCACTCTCTCTTTCTGACCCCCCTTCATCCCTCTATTAATGAATCAAATAAATAGATAATATTCTATTTAATAATTAAGAAAATAAAATATCTAAATAAAATCCTCTAGGAGACTATAATACTTTCTTTGCTCTCTGAGATTTGTAATCATCAAATTACTACATAATCTCCAATTTCATTTTCCTTTACTTGAATACAATTCTAAAGCTATACTAGATAAAATGCACACATGCACACACATACACACACACACATACACGAAGAAAACCAAAGGAAAAGAGCCCAGCAACCAGTGATGGGTTACCAACCTGTTTTGCCATTCTTTTTAGCATAGGAAGGACTTGTCTGACTTCAACTGTCACAAAAGCATCTCTGTTTCTCTTGCCACAGTGGTTCCCTTTCTATTGTGATAGACATTAGGTTAATCATGGAAGAGGAAAGGGGGCAAATTTAAAAAAAAAATACCCCAAAGATACAGATGTAGTGAAAAGAAGGGCCATCTGTACCCCAATATTTATAACAGCAATGGCCATGGTCACCAAACTGTGAAAAGAACCAAGATGCCCTTCAACGGATGAACAGATAAGGAAGATGTGGCCCATATACAATATGGAGTATTATACCTCCATCAGAAAGGATGAATACCCAACTTTTGTAGCAACGTGGACGGGACTGGAAGAGATTATGCTGAGTGAAATAAGTCAAGCAGAGAGAGTCAATTATCATATGGTTTCACTTATTTGTGCAGCATAACAAATAGCATGGAGGACATGCAGAGTTAGAGAGGAGAAGGGAGTTGGGGGAAATTGGAAGGGGAGGTGAACCATGAGAAACTATGGACTCTGAAAAACAATCTGAGGGGTTTGAAGTGGCGGGAGGGGGGTAGGAGGTTGGGGTACCAGGTGGTGGGTATTATAGAGGGCACGGATTGCATGGAGCACTGGGTGTGGTGAAAAAATAATGAATATTGTTATGCTTAAAATAAATAAAAAATAAATTTTAAAAAAAAAGGTCATCAGCTGATCATGTGGCATGTGCTGCTTTCCCATTGGTATCATAATGCTTTAAGCCAATACTCTTGCCACTCTGGACATTACTGGAGCTACAGAGTTTCTTAAGATCCTGGAACTGCGTAGGTTAGGTAAACTGTTACCACAGCAGTGGGTGTCAAGACCTTCCTCTGTCACCTCTCCATTCCAAATAAGTGCTGAGGCCATCCATGTCCTATTTCCTTCATTTTGTTCTTCTTTAGCCCCCATCTGATACACCCCTTCCATAACAATGTTTTCTTTCATTTGGATGACACTTTCCTGTATCTAAAACACTTTCACACAACTTCTCTCATGGGCCTCATGAGAACTCTAGGTGGTAGGCTCGGCTGGCACTGCTCATAAATTTAGTAAGACACCAAGGTACTGTTTGTAGCTATCATTCATCGAAAACCTTCTTGACACCAGACACTTTAATAGACACTTTATACCTTACTTAGTCTCAAAAACACATACTTTATAGTTGAAGACATAAAGGCGAAGCAACATGTCCAAGGTCAAACAGTGAAACAGTGGCAGAACAGGGCTTTTTATGGCAATATATATTACAGATAAATGCATGCACATACAAATATGTATATGTGTATTTTATATATGCACATGCAGGTATGTATCTATTTGTGTGAATATATATTTACTCTGGGTCCCATGTAAAGGGCTTTCTGGGGCTTTTAAAAAAAATTCCTAGCTTAGCACCTTTTACTCTGTCCAGGATAGAAGGCAGTTAGCTTTGACTTCTAATAAAATATATTACATGAAGTGAGGTTCAGGACAAGGCAAAGAAAGGCATTTCCTTTCAGGAGGTCATCAGTCAGGAAAAGGTTGTGTGGTGAAAGATACTTAGAAAAGACTATGCCGTGCCCTTGCCATCTGACATAGTCTCATTTCTGTTAATTCAGGAAGTGACTCAATTCTCAGGTGGGGAAACCCTGGCTTCTTCACACAAAGTCACATACAGCCAGAACTTAAGAACAGAATTGCTAAACTGACTAAACTGCATAGAAAGCTTCCAGAGTTTTCTAAGATATACCTGTCTGCTTTGCCTAGGTCTCTTCCTGTTGTAATGCTAATAGGCAGGATAGCTCAGAATGAAGAATTAGAGCAGATCTCTTCCAAGACACAAAAAGTTAGCAAGTGACATAAAATAGTCTTCCATTACTTTGTAACTCAAAAAATATTCACAACGGCCACTGAAGCTAAGAGCACTTAGTGCTGAGGGACTTTTGATATTTGTGGCAAGAGGTAGAGAGATTACTCGGACACTGTATTTAATGGTAATCATAGAGAAGCCTACATGTCACTGGGTTGTCCCTGTTAAAGAATCTCCATGTCCCAGAGTTCTTCATCCAACAGAACAAGATGAGAAATTGACTAGAAATCCAGGATTAGTTTATTATATATATAATATATAATTAATTATATATCAATTTTATATTATTATATATGTATATATATAAATATATATATTAATTATATATACTTACATATAATGTGTACATTATATATATTGTGTATATATTACATTATTTTCACATAACATGTTATTTATACTCCATAATATATATGGAATAGTATACTACATACAATGTATTATATACATTTCCATATAAATGTAATATGGAAAAACCCATTCAACTCAGACATTTTCAACAACCATAGCTGCACAAAAATATTTTGAGAGGTAGAAAAATTAGTTTATATTGTTTTATTGTATTAAACATTCACTTATTTATTCATTAGAATAGTTTTGCCATTTGGTTATTATAGTTCATATTTCCCATTTAGGTTGACATTTTATAAAAAAAAAATTAAAACTCTTTTGGTACTAGAGACTAGTATTTAAAATGCGTTAGGTAGCATAATAAAAGTCATTTCATCTCATTGTTATAATTTTCCCTCTAAGGTTTTTAGTATTCTGGAACACTGAATTTCCACTAGGTCTAGATGAATTTCAAATAAGAGTGATATGGACAATTTTCTAAAGATTTGATAAATTGGCATTTCTTATAATTGAGTATGATCTAAAATCAAACTTGTATTGCCTAAGAGAAATGGTATAATTTGAAGCGTTATGTTGCTTTTACAAAAAATTTTAATTCTTTATTCTTGCAAACATTCAATGTTTCTTAGTTCTGCATAAACTCTGGATTGTAGGGTTCTGTACAAAATCCACTCATTTTAAAGACAATGTCACTTTTAAGTAATTCAAACAGGGATGCTAAACTTATTCCACAAGTGGCTTTATATGTTCTGAAAAGACACTGACTGCCTGAACAATAGTATTTGTCTTTTAGAAGGAGGATTAAGATAAGTAAATAAAACAGACATAGCCATTTAGTCACCAATAAAAATAGTTACCCACATTCTGTGTCACTGTCCTCCACCTCCCTACAAATATCCTCGTGAATTATAAGTAAAATAATACTGGCAACTCAAGGTAAAGAGGTTTTCAAAATTCCATGCCATGGACAATATTTTAGCTAATGGCCAGGTCTATAGACACCAGGGAAGTAGTAATGCTTCTGTGACTTCACTCAAGAGATTGGCCCTACTGATAAATGGTTATTCCCCGTATCTCTTTCAGTATAATGGGGTTTCCCCCATTAAATACCATTTAAAATATATTATTTCAGTATTTCATTGAGGAACTAAACCTCAATTAATACCAAGTACATTATCAAATTATGGTTTATCACCTACAGTTTTAAAGGGATGTATTAAGGTCATATACGGATTGTGTTCTGAAAAAGCTTACCCTCTACAAGAAAACAGGACCAGAGCCTGACTAGTACAGAAGGAGAAGCAGAAAAATGAAGACAAATCTAGATTTAACAACACAGCCCTGGAAAGCTAAGAGCTTACTGAGAATATAAGCTAATAACTGATTCTGGAACATGGAGAGAACAGAGCAGAGGTAGTAGTGAAGGTAAAGGAGATGAACAGCAATCACCAATTAGTCAATGAAATATTTATTAAGGGTCTATCAATATACCCTACTTGGTCTTGAATATATACAAAATTTGAACAAACAGGAGACTGTGTATTCACAAGGAGTTTAGTTTGTGACACAGCCTTAGGCTGATTATATACAGGTGAAACAACTGTAAAAAGTTCCTAGTGGTACATTCAATAGTAAAATTCTTTGGCTGAAATCCAAGGAAGATTTGCCCTTGCTGAATCTTAGCTTCTCATTTGTTAGAGAGAAGCTCCTGTATTTTGAAAATGCACTTAGGGGTGCCTGGGTGTCTTAGTGGGTTAAAGCCTCTCCTTCAGTTCAGGTCATGATCCCGGGGTCCTGGGATCGAGCCCCACATCGAGCTCTCTGCTCTGCAGGGAGCCTGCTTCCTCCTCTCTCTCTCTCTCTCCCGCCTGCCTCTCTGCCTACTTGTGATCTCTGTCTCTCAAATAAATAAATAAATAAAATCTTTTTAAAAAAAGAAAATGCACTTAGTCACTCAAAAATTAAACAGAAGAGGCCTGACAAATTCATGACCCACCAAACTTGAACATGAATTTAATATTAGCACTTTTCTTAATCTCAAAAATTTTGTATATTATAGAATTGTTTCACCAAAATGCAATTTTATATTTTGCCATCAGTTCCCATGAAACAAACTGTGCTTGAAGTTTTTGCTGATGTATTTATTTTAGAGATTTTAAAACATTCTTCACAATAGTACATTTAATTTACGAGGATTCATAAGAGAAATGCTTTTCAGTTTAATCCAAAACAAATGATCTGCTTCTATTTTATTAACAATATGTAACACTTTAATGATTTTGTTCCCTTCTTTGTAGTTACAACTAGGAGGTAACCCAGAAACAATTTTCTTCACACTTACTGATGTACAAGACAATATGGCATGCATTTTTGTGCACTCACTTTGTCCATAATTTTGTTTCTTATCCTTAGTTTTTTCCTTTTACTGAAATAATTTTCTCTTTCATTTTTTAATCCCGATACATATTATTTGTTCTGCTATACCCATTTTATTCTGATATATAATTATCACACACAAATAAGTATATGCATACTCTATGCATTTAATATATATAATGGATGACATTAATAGAAGAAAAATATTAAATACTAAGACTCCCATTCAAGATCAGCGGTTGTAAATTTGCTTATAACTGTCAGTTTAGCTTTTGATTTACTAAACTGTGTATGTATGTGTATATGTACACATAGGTATATACATATATACATACGTAACATACATATATATGAGATAAATAGAAAGAAAATACATACATATTATATATACATATATATGTATATTTATATATAACCATCTCAATCACCTCACAACTTTTTGAAAGAAAAACAAGCAGTTCTTAATTTCTTTTTTATTTTTTTATTTTTCTTTTTTATTGTTTTTAAACATATAATATATTTTTATCCCCAGGGGTATAGGTCTATGAATTGCCGGGTTTACACACTTCACAGCACTCACCAAAGCACATACCCTCCCCAATGTCCATAACCCCACCCCCCTATTCCAACCCCCCTCCCCTCAGCAACCCTCAGTTTGTTTTGTGAGATTAAGAGTCACTTATGGTTTGTCTCCCTGCCAGTCCCATTTTGTTTCATTCATTCTTCTCCTACCCCCTTAACCCCCCCATATTGCATCTCCACTTCCTCATATCAGGGAGATCATATGATAGTTGTCTTTCTTCGATTGACTTATTTCGCTAAGCATGATACCCTCTAGTTCCATCCACGACGTCGCAAATGGCAAGATTTCATTTCTTTTGGTGGCTGCATAGTATTCCATTGTGTATATATACCACATCTTCTTGATCCATTCATCTGTTGATGGACATCTAGGTTCTTTCCATAGTTTGGCTACTGTAGACATTGCTGCTATAAACATCCAGGTGCACATGCCCCTTCGTATCACTATGTTTGTATCTTTAGGGTATATATGCAGTAGTGCAATTACTGGGTCATAGGGTAGTTCTATTCTCAACATTTTAAGGAACCTACATGCTGTTTTCCAGAGTGGCTGCACCAGCTTGCATTCCCAACAGTGGAGGAGGGTTCCCCTTTCTCCGCATCCTCGCCAGCATCTCTCATTTCCTGACTTGTTAATTTTAGCCATTCTCTGACTGCTGTGAGGTGATATCTCATTGTGGTTTTGATTTGTATTTCCCTGATGCCGAGTGATATGGAGCACTTTTTCATGTGTCTGTTGGCCATCTGGATGTCTTCCTTGCAGAAATGTCTGTTCATGTCCTCTGCCCATTTCTTGATTGGATTATTTGTTCTTTGGATGTTGAGTTTGCTAAGTTCTTTACAGATTTTGGACACTAGCCCTTTATCTGATACGTCATTTGCAAATATCTTCTCCCATTCTGTCAGTTATTTGGTTTTGTTAACTGTTTCCTTTGCTGTGCAAAAGCTTTTGATCTTGATGATTCCCAATAGTTCATTTTTGCCCTTGCTTCCCTTGTCTTTGGTGATATTCCTAGGAAGATGTTGCTGCGGTTGAGGTCGAAGAGGTTGCTGCCTCTGTTCTTCTCAAGGATTTTGATGGATTCCTTTCGTACATCGAGGTCCTTCATCCATTTTGAGCCTATTTTCGTGTGTGGTGAAGAGAAATGGTCCAATTTCATTTTTCTGCATGTGGCTGTCCGATTTTCCCAACAGCATTTATTGAAGAGGCTGTCTTTTTTCCATTGGACATTCTTTCCTGCTTTGTCGAAGATTAGTTGACCAAAGAGTTGAGGGTCTATTTCTGGGCTCTCTATTATGTTCCATTGATCTATGTGTCTGTTTTTTGTGCCAGTACCATGCTGTCTTGATGATGACAGCTTTGTAATAGAGCTTGAAGTCTGAAATTGTGATACCACCAACTTTGGCTTTCTTTTTCAATATTCCTTTGGCTATTCGAGGTCTTTTCTGGTTCCATATAAATTTTGGGATTATTTGTTCCATTTCTTTGGAAAAAATGGATGGTATTTTGATAGGAATTGCATTAAATGTGTATATTGCTTTAGGTAGCATAGCCATTTTCACAATATTTGTTCTTCCAATCCAGGAGCATGGAACATTTTTCCATTTCTTTGTGTCTTCCTCGATTTCTTTCATGAGTACTTTATAGTTTTCTGAGTATAGATTCTGTGCCTCTTTGGTTAGGTTTATTCCTAGGTATCTTATAGTTTGGGGTGCAATTGTAAATGGGATGGACTCCTTAATTTCTCTTTCTTCTGTCTTGTTGTTGGTGTAGAGAAATGCAACTGATTTCTGTGCATTGATTTTATATCCTGACACTTTACTGAATTCCTGTACAAGTTCTAGCAGTTTTGGAGTGGAGTCTTTTGGGTTTTCCACATATAGTATCATATCATCTGCGAAGAGTGATAGCTTGACTTCTTCTTTGCTGATTTGGATGCCTTTAATTTCTTTTTGTTTTCTGATTGCTAAGGCTAGGACTTCTAGTACTATGTAGAATAGCAGTGGTGATAATGGACATCCTTGCCGTATTCCTGACCTTAGTGGAAAAGTTTTCAGTTTTTCTCCACTGAGAATGATATTTGCGGTGGGTTTTTCATAGATGGCCTTGACAATATTGAGGTATGTGCCCTCTATCCCTACACTTTGAAGAGTTTTGATCAGGAAGGGATGCTGTACTTTGTCAAATGCTTTTTCAGCATCTATTGAGAGTATCATACGTTTCTTGTTCTTTCTTTTATTGATGTGTTGTATCACATTGATTGATTTGTGGATGTTGAAACAACCTTGCAGCCCTGGAATAAATCCCACTTGGTCGTGGTGAATAATCCTTTTAATGTACTGTTGGATCCTACTGGCTAGTATTTTGGTGCGAATTTTCGCATCTGTGTTCATCAAGAATATTGATCTGTAGTTATCTTTTTTGATGGGATCCTTGTATGGTTTTGGGATCAAGGTGATGTTGGCCTCATAAAATGAGTTTGGAAGTTTTCCTTCCATTTCTATTTTTTGGAACAGTTCAGGAATTAGTTCTTCTTTAAATGTTTGGTAGAATTCCCCTGGGAAGCCATCTGGCCCTGGTTTTTTTTTTTGTTTGGAGATTTTTGATGACTGAATCTTACTGGTTATGGGTCTGTTCAGGTTTTCTATTTCTTCCTCGTTCAGTTGTGGTAGTTTATATGTCTTTAGGAATGCATCCATTTCTTCCAGATTGTCAAGTTTGTTGGCGTAGAGTTGCTCATAGTATGTTCTTATAATAGTTTGTATTTCTTTGGTGTTAGTTGTGATCTCTCCTCTTTCATTCATGATTTTATTTATTTGGGTCCTTTCTCTTTTCTTTTTGATAAGTATGGCCAGGGGTTTATCAATCTTATTAATTTTTTCAAAGAACCAGTTCCTTGTTTCGTTCATTTGTTCTATTTTTTTTTGTTTGTTTGTTTCTATTTCATTGATTTCTGCTCTGTTCTTTATGATTTCTCTTCTCCTTCTGGGTTTAGGGTCTCTTTCTTGTTCTTCCTCCAGCTCCTTTAGGTGTAGGGTTAGGTTGTGTACTTGAGACCTTTCTTGTTTCTTGAGAAAGGCTTGTACCACTATATATTTTCCTCTCAGGACTGCCTTTCTGTGTCCCACAGATTTTGAACCACCGTGTTTTCATTATCATTTGTTTCCATGAATTTTTTCAATTCTTCTTTAATTTCCTGGTTGTCCCATTCATTCTTTAGGAGGATGCTGTTTAGTCTCCATGTTGGTTTAGAACCCATGTTGGGTTCTTTCCAAATTTCCTCTTGTGATTGAGTTCTAGCTTCAGAGCATTGTGGTCTGAAAATATGCAGGGAATGATCCCAATCTTTTGATACCAGTTGAGACCTGATTTGGGACCAAGGATGTGATCTATTCTGGAGAATGTTCCATGTGCACTAGGGAAGAATGTGTAATCTGTTTCTTTGGGATGAAATGTTCTGAATATATCTGGATGTCCATCTGGTCCAGTTGTCATTTAAGGCCTCTATTTCTTTGTTGATCTTTTGCTTGGATTATCTGTCCATTTCAGTGAGGGGGGTGTTAAAGTCCTCTACTATTATTGTATTATTGTTGATGTGTTTCTTTGATTTTGTTATTAATTGGTTTATATAGTTGGCTGCTCCCACGTTAGGGGCATAGATATTTAAAATTATTAGATCTTCTTGTTGGACAGATCCTTTGAGTATGATAGAGTGTCCTTCCTCATCTCTTATAGTCGTTGGCTTAACATCTAATTGATCTGATAGAAGGATTGCCACCCTTGCTTTCTTCTGATGTCCATTAGCATGGTAAATTGTTTTCCACCCCCTCACTTTAAATCTGGAGGCATCTTCGGGTCTAAAATGAGTTTCTTGTAGGCAACATATAAATGGGTTTTGTTTTTTTATCCATTCTGATACCCTGTGTCTTTTGATTGGGGCACTTAGCCCATTAACATTCAGGGTAACTATTGAGAGATATGAATTTAGTGCCATTGTATTGCCTGTAAGGTGACTGTTACTGTATATTGTCTCTGTTTCTTTCTGGTCTACTACTTTTAGGCTCTCTCTTTGCTTAGAGGACCCCTTTTAATATTTCCTGTAGAGCTGGTTTGGTGTTTGCAAATTCTTTCAGTTTTTGTTTGTCCTGAAAGCTTTTTATCTCTCTTCTATTTTCAATGATAGCCTAGCTGGAGATAGTATTCTTGGCTGCGTGTTTTTCTCATTTAGTGCTCTAAATATATCATGCCAGCTCTTTCTGTCCTGCCAGGTATCTGTGGATAAGTCTGCTGCCAAGCTAATATTTTTACCATTGTGTGTTACAGACTTCTTTTCCTAGGCTGCTTTCAGGATTTTCTCTTTGTCACTAAGACTTGTAAATTTTACTATTAGGTGATGGGGTGTGGACCTATTCTTATTGATTTTGAGGGGGGTTCTCTGCACCTCCTGGATTTTGATGCTTGTTCCTTTTGTCATATTAGGGAAATTCTCTACAATAATTCTCTCCAATATACCTTCTGCTCCCCTCTCTCTTTCTTCTTCTTCTGGAATCCCAATTATTCTAATGTTGTTTCATCTTATGGTGTCACTTATCTCTCGAATTCTCCCCTCGTGGTCCAGTAGCTGTTTGTCCCTCTTTTGCTCAGCTTCTTTATTCTCTGTCATTTGGTCTTCTGTATCCCTAATTCTTTCTTCTGCCTCATTTATCCTAGCAGTGAGAGCCTCAATTTTTGATTGCACCTCATTAATAGCTTTTTTTAAATTTCAACTTGGTTAGATTTTAGTTCTTTTATTTCTCCAGAAAGGGCTTTTATATCTCCCAAGAGGGTTTCTCTAATATCTTCCATGCCTTTTTCGAGCCCGGCTAGACCCTCAAGAATTGTCATTCTGAACTCTAGATCTGACATATTACCAATGTCTGTATTGATTAGGTCCCTAGGCTTCGGTACTGCCTCTTGTTCTTTTTTTGTGTGGTGAATTTTTCCGCCTTGACATTTTGTCCAGATAAGAGTATATGAAGGAACAAGTAAAATACTAAAAGGGTGGCAACAACCACAGGAAAATATGCTTTAACCAAGTCAGAAGAGATCCCAAATTGTTAGGGGGGAGAAAGGGGATAAAAAGAGGTTCAGAAAGAAAAAATAAATAAAAAGAAAGAAAGAAAAGAAACAATTAAAAAAAGAAAATGAATGAAGAAAAATTATAAAAAAGAAAAAATATATATATTAGATAAACTAGTTAAAAACGTTAAAAAAGAAAAGGGTAAAAGTTAAAAAAATATTAGCAGAAGAAGAGAAAAAAAATTGAAAAAGAAAAAAAAATTAAATTAACTACAAGACTAAAGAATCATGGGGAGAAAGCCATGAGTTCAGTGCTTTGCTTCCTCCTCCTCTGGAATTCCTCTGCTCTCCTTGGTATTGAAACTGCACTCCTTGGTAGGTGAACTTGGTCCTGGCTGGATTTCTTGTTGATCTTCTGGGGGAGGGGCCTTTTGTAGTGATTCTCAAGTGTCTTTGCCCCAGGTGGAATTGCACTGCCCTTACCAGGGGCCAGGTTGAGTAATCTGCTTGTGTTTGCTTTTAAGAGTTTTTCTTCCCTGAATGCTTTCTGTGGAGTTCTGGAGGACAGGAATGAAAATGGAGGCCTCCCAGTTGCCGGCCCGGAGGAGCCGAGAGCTCGGGGCCCCACTCCTCAGTGCGCCCTCAGAGAATAGTGCCCAATTACTCCCATCTCCCTGGCCTCTGGCTGTGCTCCGGGCTCATTGAGCCTGTGGCCGGTTCAAGGTAACCCCGACTGAGAGCTCACTCCTCGGCTCTGTCTCTGTAGGCGGCTTCCCCGTTCTAATACCTGTAAGCTCTGCCACACTCAGACACCCCCGATCCTTCTGTGACCCTGCGGGACCTGAGGCCACGCTGACCCCGCGTGGGCTTCACCCAGTTTAGCCTCTGGAGTGATGTCCCTCAGTGGAACAGACTTTTAAAAGTCCTGATTTAGTGCTCCGTTGCTCCTCCCCTTGCCGGGAGCCAGCCCCTCCCCCCGCAGTCTATCTTCCTGTCGCTTTGGATTCACTTCTCCGCCAGTCCTACCTTTCAGAAAGTGGTTGTTTTTCTGTTTCCAGAATTGCTGTTCTTCTTCTCTTTGATCTGCCGATGGATTTGCAGGTGTTTGCAATCTTCAGATAAGCTATCTAGCTGATCTCCTGCTACCTGATGTAGTCTCAGCCTGCTACTTCTCCACCATCTTGACTCTTCCCTCTTAATTTCTTTTTATATTTTCTTACACATATACCACAATCAATATCAGATGACAGGTAAAATGTAGGAGTAAAAAGATGGTTCTTATTAATTTAGCAATATGAATTTCTGTTAAATAAATTACATGCATATAAAACAAGAATTCTAAAGAAGTCTCCCTTTTTACATGGGAGAGTGAAGGTGGGATTTTCTTATCATTGTTTCTTATGGAAGACAAAAGTACTTATACCTCACAGATTTTATTTAATCCCTTAACACATTTCCTATTTGCTAAAGCTTTATTAAATATAATAGTAACTACCATCATATAACAAGATTCATATTAAGCAAACTTCCAAATGCAAAAGTAATTTTATTTATTCTAATTTTTCTCCCTTTTTTTTTTTAAAAGATTTTATTTATTTAATTGATGGAGAGAGACGGTGAGAGAGGGAACCCAAGCAAGGAGAGTGGGAGAGGAAGAAGCAGGTTTCCTGCTGAGCAGGAAGCTGGATGCGGGGCTCGATCCTAGGACCTTAGGATCATGACCAAAGCTGAAGGCAGACGCTTAACAGACTGAGCCACTCAGGTGTCTCTCAAATTTTTCTCCTTTTTCTAACCTGAAGAGAATATCTAAAATAATATAAATAATCCCCTGAAAAATAAGATTTTGTGTTTAAAGCTTCTGTTGACCATTCCTTCACCTACTGACATGATTATGGTAGGAAATTTGAAAAATGTAGAAATATATAAAAATTTCATTGCTATTAAGTTACTTTTTATAAATACATGTTGTATCAATTAGGCCACACAAGATTATGCCATGCTAACAAAGAACTCCAGAATTTCAGTGGTCTCAACCAACCAAAGTTTAGTTTTCATATGCTCTATGTCCAATGCAGGTCATCTGGGATCTCTTTTCAGTATAATCATTAAGGATTCAGGTTGGCTGCTGTTCTGTCTGTATATATTATGCCACAGGGAGGCCACAAGCCACATTGAGTTATTGAACATTTGAATGTGGCAAGTTCAAACTGGAATATGCTATAAATGTGAAATACACATCAGCTACTGATGACCTAATGCTAAAAAATAGATGAAAATATCTCAATAATTATTATATTGATTACATAATATTTGAGATATATACATTAAATAAACTATATTATCAAAATTAATGTCACTTTTTTCTTTTTCCTTTTAGAATGTCACTACTAAAACTTTAAGATTACATATATGGCTCACATTATATGCCATTTGGGTAGTGCTTGTTTAGACATTGTTTCTATTATTGTCATAGCAGGACAAAGAGAATGTAGTAAATCATGCACCAGTTAAAGTTTTCACCTAGAAAAAACACTCATCAATTGCACTAGCATTGCACTGGCCAAAAAAATTCATAAGGCCACGAATAACTTCAAGGAGTTGGAAGAATAGAGTAATAAAGAACTCCCATGTGCTTAGTAGGAGAATAACTTTGAACACGACTACAATATATATCCTCATAACTATGATATATACACTTAATCTGTGCATAAAACTTTCTAAGCATATTAACAAAAAATACTTTTTTAAAATCCCACTTTAATTGCTTCAGTGCTCACCATCATATTCTTATCCTTGACTGCCTAGCTTTGATTGGTATTTAACCAGTAAACTAGAGTACTCCCTCAATTAATTTTATAAAGACAGTGCACAGAAGCTACTTAAAGGGGAATCAGACCCCAACAAAGGAATTTTGTTAATGTTCCCAAAAAATGAGAGAGATAGGAAGAGAGGAAAAGTGAGAGAGAGAGAAAGAGAAGAGAAAATTAAGATCCATTCAGGAAAGAAGAAAGTAGATTTGGGGGAGGGGTTACTGATCAAATCATTCTTCAAAAGAAAAGGAAAGAAAATCCTAAGAATTCTGATGAGCAAAAATTTTCTACTACATTAGTAACTGATTTTTCTCCTTCAATTAAAGGAATTTAAAAAATTTTTTTTAATTCATAAGCTTTGTCACGTGTGCCATAAAGCTAAATCCATTTCCATTTATTCTGCCTCATAATGTAGTGAAACTTGTCAATCCCTTCTCTCAGCTCCAGAAATATATCTTCCAATTTGTCTGTATTTCCTCTCTTGTAATTATTAAGTTTTCTTCCTTAGGAACACCTAACATTCTTAGATTAACTCTATGTTCTTTATCTTGATGAGTGGTGTGTGTGTGTGTGTGTGTGTGTACACACAGGTGCACAAAAGCATATGTTACCTTCGTGCATTTTTACTTTCTCTCCATTTAGGTGGAAATTTTGTAATTCATCTGCCATTACCTGAGTTTAGTCTTCTACAATTCCAATTCTATTTTCTATTGTTTGCAGTATTGATTTTAATTATTTAACCATTCTCTATTTTCTTACACTTGAAATTTCTTAAGCCAGTTTCTCTTAATTTACCCTCTTCTCTCCAAATGACTTTCTGTTTTTGTTTAGAGCAGCATCATCTGCTAGGACTTCCTGCAATAACGAAAATGTTGTACAACTATTCTGTCCAATGCACTAGTCACTAGCCACATGTGACCATATGTGACTGAAAGGTGATGAATGAGATTGAGGAAATGAATTTTTAATTTCCTTTAATTTTAATTTAAATAACCACATGTAGACAGCATGAACATAAAATACGTGCTTTCTCAAACATTAATAATATCAGAAAATATGTGCTTTGAGCTCCTTTAAGATATTATCTTCAGAGTTATGCTTTTATATTGTTCTGGATGATATTACCACCGTCTGCTATATTTTGTTGTAGCCTCTATATTGGATATTTCCATTTAATCATCTTGGAATGAATAAGAGGCTTCCAGATCTGGTATTTGCTAAGAGACAAGTATATAAGTTATTATTTTTTTTGTTTGTCTACTCTCTTCTGATAAGAGTGCAGGAATCCTCTAAGACTTAACAGTGGTATCTACAATTGGGATATTACCTAACTTAGTTTCCAATGTCTAGAACATGCATTCATCTGGTATGTGCTAATGGATTAGGTCAGTGTCTTTTTTTAACTCCACTATCTGATCAATGATGCTCAAATTCAGTGAAATGCATCCAAATTTATAATTTCTAACTCCTCTCTAGAGTAATTAACATATTAGGATTAAAGCTCCTAGAGTACAATGAGTCCTTCTGGCTCTCCACATCTCTACTATCTGCTCTGCTATTTTCTGGGAGTTAGAATCCTAATGGTTTCTGACTTTTTTGGACATGACCCTAGTAGCTAATCTTGTATTCTAATATGACAAGTTGTTAAAAATTCATATTGGGCATATCTTGCCCCAAACTTAGAATCACTAATTCTCCAAGGAACTCTGATTTATTTAAGTGGAAAATGGATTTATGTTTGCTCATTGCTATTGCACCAGCACTGTTCCTCAGACTTTTCAGTGGACAGAACTGGAAATAACTACTTATTTGCTTTATTCCATATTGCTAACACAATAGTCATCCCAACAGCCAATACTGTCATCAACAATAATACTACTAAAATATTTGGGGCAGCTGGGTGTCTCAGGTGCCTTCAGCTCAGGTCACAATCCCAGAGTACTGGGATTGAGCCCTGCAATGGGCTCTCTGCTTAGTGGGGAGTCTGCTTCATGCTCTCTCTCTCTAAACTAAATAAATAAAAAACTTTTTAAAAAATTTAAAGCCATTTTTGGAATATTTTATTTTGGGGAGATGTTCTTTTTGACCTGAAGGTCTGAACAGTCATATTACTTCCTTTTAAAGTCACTTAGAACAATCCTATGAGGCTATTTTACCACTATAAATATAAGTCCATGTGTTTTATTTTATTTTCCATTTTCAGTTATTTTAAATTTTGAGATTATTTTTTAATTAGGTAAAACACAACACCTTAAGAAAAATATAAATCTGCAAGTCTACGCACATAAATCAGTAAATGAATAAAAAAATGAAAAGAAAACCTTCAAATCTTCCTTGCCACCTAATAAAGTAGAAATAAGGACAGAACCAGAAATTTAGTATTTGGCACCAGTACAATAATAATTAACTCATGCATAAAATATCAATGGATGTTAAAACTTGTGAATGTAGGATGAGAAACAGGACTTTGCATAGTCTCAAAATATCTACTCCTCAAAAAAGCTTTAAAGAGGGGGGGGGGAAGTAGCTTTACAGTGGAAAAACCGCAGATAAATCCCCTTAATCAAGTGATCAAAATCACAACTATAAGAAATGACGAACAACATCATGAGCTACCTGGTAAAGACACAATGGAAAGAATAGAACATCACTTCAGTGACATTTGAGCCAAAAGTATATAATCTATGTCTAATCATAAAGAAACATTAAACAAACCCAAACTGAGGGATAACAAGAGAGGAAGTGGCTTATAATCTTAAAAAATATGTCAAAGTCATGAGAAGAAGGGAAAG
The DNA here is from genome assembly GCF_964662115.1 of Mustela nivalis. Taxonomy (NCBI): domain Eukaryota; kingdom Metazoa; phylum Chordata; class Mammalia; order Carnivora; family Mustelidae; genus Mustela; species Mustela nivalis. Next base: position 25,771,184 of record NC_139031.1, on the reverse strand, counting down.
ACTGGGGAGCAATTGTTCTTCCAAAAAAGATACTAAAAAGACATAAGCAGGTAGAACATATAATCCTGCATTGGATTCTTTTTCTATAATAGATATGACTGAAACTAGTGAAGGCTGAAGTGGGTCTCTGGTAAAAGGCTATGTGAGTGTTCTTTGTAATACTTTTACAGCATTCTTGTAAGTTTGAAACTGCTAGTTGATTGGTTGGTTGGCTGTTGGTTTTTTAACTACATGTCTCCAAAGTCAAATTTTAAAAGTTTTGTGTTTTTTTTAAACTTTTCTTTGATTTCATGAGTAACTTGATGGAAATTTAAGAGAACACTAAGAAGCCATTTTTAAAGAAAATTTTTTAAAGATTATTTATTTGAAGGAGGGAGAGGCAGAGGGAGAGAGAGCGAGGGAGAGAGAATCTCAAGCAGACTCCCTGATGAGCATGCAGCCCAATGCTGGGCTTGATCTCATGCCCCTGACCTGAGCCAAAACCAACAGCTGGATGCTCAACCAAATGAGCCACCCAGGTGCTCCTAAGAAGCCATTTTAAGCCAGAGCAGAAACTGAGTTTGTGCACATTTTTCCAGAAATTTGTCTTTTGCAACCAATGAAGCATATGCTTATTTTGCAAATCACATTTTTCTGCTTCTTTAAAATACCTATCTCTTAGGCACATGGGTGGCTCAATCAGTTAAGTGTCTGCCTTCAGATCAGGTGATGGTCCCAGAATCCTGGGATCGAGTCCCACATCAGGCTCCCTGCTCTGCGTGGAGCCTGTTTCTCCCTCTGCTTCTGCCTCTCTCTGTCTGCCTCATGAATAAATAAATAAAATCTTTATAAAATGATAAAATAAAATACATACCTCACTTAGCAAATATAAAAACCATCTTTTGGCTATTACTGATAAAACACTGACAAGGAAAATTTAAGACAATATTACAGAAGTCCCCACAATTTAAAACAAGATGGAAATTAAGTTTTAGTATACAGAGATTGAAAATTTAAAAAGAATCAGGATCAAAATTTTTCTTCTATTGACTGATGTGGTAAGTTTCTGGCAACATCTTTTTATTTGGATGATCTGAAAAAGCAAGAATTAATATATTTCCAGCTATTCAGACTCCCCTGAAGTATTATTTCCAAGCAGATGAACATAATTCAACATCAGTAACATTCCCCAGCAAGTCAGTTAAGCAATTCTCCTGCATTAGAAAATTGATGTCATCAGTATTAATCTATCCACTAACCTGACTTCAAGGATTTCACATTATAGAATTCCCTTCTCTTCTCTAAGAGCTTATTCTGTTGCTCAGCCCTTCTTAAAATAAGGTTTTCATATAAAACTTGAAGAAATTATTTTTCTGTCTAGATTTTAAATTAATACCTTATTTTAAGATAAATATTCATAAAATTGATCCATGGTCTCCCTAGGATCTACCTTTATTTACACATAGATATTTACTATCCTTTCTTTTCACTGTCTTCAAGTTCACCTCATTTTCTCATTTATTTTTGTAAAAAATCTATTAATTTATATTTTTTTCAAATTGCTTCTCCAGATTTAACTGTAATTTATTTGTGGTTTAATATAATAATAAAAAATCAGACATTGAGAAAATAATATAATAATTAAGCATTCATGTTGAACTAAATTCTCAAACTCCTAGAGGGATTTATTACATGGTCTTGTGCTTCCTTACCTAGAGACCATCAGGTAAAAGTAATTGGGCTGGTTTTATTTCAGTTTTCATTTTAATAGATGTGAAATACAGGGTTTCCAGTTTACAGATTTGCTTTTATTGAACTAACTCCAATTACAGAATATTAAATTAAAAACTCAGAAATGTTTAAATTTAGAAGCAATTCTTTTAAGACTTAGGTACTAACTCCAAAAATTCATTATTGCAATGTAATTATACAATTTGAGGAAAATGTAGATAGGACTTGGATTCAGATTTCCTGAGTTAGGTCATAGGTCTGTAAGTAACAGCTAACTAACCTTAGAAGAATCACTTAATCTCTGGGAGAAGTTCCTCATCTATAAAATAAAAACAATAAAAACTTCATACACAGATTTTTTTCGGGAGCCAACATGGAAGAAGTATTTGATTGTGTCTAATCTATTTCCCCAAATTTTGACTTGCAAAAAAGACTCCTGGAATAGCAGGATACTCCCATAAGGTCAGGGATACATCAGTGGACAAATACCCCACTCTGGATGAATTCTAAAAAGTGATACAGAATTATTTCCCTCATATTTATCCTCAATAGGAAATAATCCCTATATGCTTGAAAAGAGTATAAAAGTTTCCTGAACACCTATTATGTGCACCCATTATGGGCAACAACTACCTGAGACATTGGAATCATGAAAGAGAATGTCATAATATGGGGGTTAATTAAGTATCTTCACAGAGATACCAATCCTTTAGTGTTAACTGAACTGGTGTGTCACACTCTTATGAGAAGTATTTCCTTTTGGGTGGGAAGAATGACTTTTTAAGCAGAGCACTAGTAGGAAAAGCAGCAGGATGAAAGCAGCAGCACTAGGGAGAAGAGGAGAGAGCAGTGGATTGGTCATAGTATCCACACAAAAGGACATGCCTGACTTCTCCAACACCCACATAGGATGAAAGCCAAAATGTAGCAACAAAGATGAGGCAGAAGTTAGAATTTGAGTAAAGACTGGGAGTCAATAGAACTTGCTTCGATGTTGGTGGCAGTAATCTTTTATCATGTGAAATACATTATGTATTTAAACTGGATGAAATAATAAAAACTAAATGAAAAAATAAGGTTCTCAAAACATTTAGACATTCATTGTTTGCTAGGAAATACTTTCTTGTTTGTGACACTGAGGTGCCTTGGCCCAACAACTAAAATAAACAGAAGAAAGAGAAAGAGAGAGAACCAGAATCACTTGTTATTTGCTCATACTTCCATTGTAAAATGCAGCACATGTTTATACTAGCATCATCTCTCATGATCCCAAGTTGCAAATTTGGGATGATTAAAGTGGTAAGCCTTGTAGAAATATACCTTTGCAATGCATCACTACAGTGATATCACCTGTCAATACACTGACTATTACTAGAACTCTGTGGCCCTCTTCTAATTCTATTATTTCTTTTCATTAGACTGTGGGCCTTTAATGATATCTGGAAACTATTTTGCAAATCATTGTTTCCAAAACTCTGTTCAAGCATTTTTATATCCCAGGTACTCTTCTTATACCTTTGTAAATTTATTAGTTTGAATCCTCAAGCCAATAAAATATACTTATGTATATTTGTTTTAAATATAATTTTTTTTGCATTTAAAAAACACAACTGTTAAAAAAAAAAACACAACTGTTACTTTGTGGTTGTATAAGACCTTTATAAATACTAACATACTTAATCCTGTTAAATAAAGCTAGAGTCTATTATCTCTATTTTTCCAGTGAAGCAGAGAAAGACTAAGTGACTTTCCCAGCGTCACCCGCTAGTAAGTGGCAAAGCCTTTTGGTATTACTTTAGGTATTAGAATCCATTTTTTTTTTTTAAGATTTTATTTATTTATTTATTTGAGAGAGAGAAAGCACAAGTCAGGGGGAGAGGGAGAGGGTGAAGCAGGCTCCCTACTGAGTAGAGAGCCAATGTGGGGCTAATCCCAGGACTCTGGGATCATGACCTGAGCTGTAGGCAGACACTTAGCTGACTGAGCCATCCAGGCACCCCAGTGTCCATGTTTCTAACCACAAATCTATGCTGTAAAAATTTTATCCTTATATTATCTATAAAGAAAATGAGAGTCTCAATAGTTAAACTGTCCAAAAGGCTTACTAAACATAACTGCAGAGCCAGGATTCAATGGTTCTTTGAAGGAACAGGACTCCCAGTATTCATGCAGATTTCAAAGGGTAGTCCTGGAACCCCTGGAATCCCCCAGGTACTTTCAGAGAGTTAAAGAGATCAAAGTTATCTTCCTTTTAATATTAAAACATTAGTTTCCTGTTTTTTCTCTCCTCTCATGAGTGTATAATTGAACTTTGCAGGGGCTACCTGTCATGTGATAGTGCAACAGCTTGAATGCAGAAAGTCATATGAGAATCCAGTTGTCTTCGATTAAATCAGACAAGATATTTGCAAAAGGGTACAACCATGATGTCACTCTTCTCAATAAATTTTTCTCAAAAACAGATTTTCCATAACAATATATCATGTTAACATGTATACTAGGTTTAGTAATTTTAAATAAACTAAGTATAATTATTTAAATGTCTTAGCTTTAATTTCTTATATAGTAAATATCAAGAAATACAACCCATATGGGCAAAAGTTCATTGAGGTCCTCAATAATTTTCACCATTGTAAAGGGGTCCTAAGGCCCAAAATTTGAAAAACACTGTTCTTTAGAAACAATTTTTATATATTACCCAGCCCAATAATGTAGTGAGAAATAAGATCATGAATTTGGAACATCCAAATTATTGTCTCTCTCAGTTATTAGAGTAAGTCATTTGGCTTTTATGTCCTTAGCTTCCTTACCTGTCCAAGAGGTCTGAGGACATAATATTTATGACTTTCTTAGTTAATTTTCAAACTTTATATCCTAAAGCATTAAAAACAGCTAGCTTTTATGATTTTCATTTTTATCATAATATTTGATTACTTATTTCACAGTACTTTTGCCTTTTTAAAAATTAACATTAAGTAGAGATCAATGACCTGAGTTATGTAAGTTCTTTTACGTTTCCAGTTATTTCTAATTCTGAGTTTGTTTTCTTTTGAGCTGAGTTAGAGGACATCGGAAGAGCAAGGTTTGGGAAATAATTTAGTGTGAGGCATGCAGAGTTCCAGGTGCCTATGGACATTTGTACAAAGATATCTTAAAGGCAGCTGGAGAAATAAAGCTGAACCTCAGAGAGAGATGTCATTCTACAGCTACATATTTAGAAGTCCTCAACAGATAGGTGGAAATTTAAGCCATGAAAATAAATGAGTTTAAGAGAAGAGCAAGAAGTGCCGGAAATAGCTAGCAATCCCTGTACCAACAGATGAAAGATTACTCCGAACTCTGCTGTCAAAGAGAGAAGGAAAGGGGGTCAAGGCTCAGAGACACAAACACCCTTTGCTCTTCTTCATTCCCACTCTTATTGGTCCTTCAGGATAATCAAATCCTTTTCACTGTTTCTCAAGCACACCAGATGTGACAGGAGTTTTACTGGAACTGGGAAGATCTGTTTACAGGAACGATAGGATATGCTAATCTGCATGTTCTGCGAGTTCTGATAAACACAGCCTGAGGGACAATGCAAACATCTCTTGGGCTATTTGGGCTAAGAAAGCTTTGGGAAGGCAACTCCTTGGGGCATTCCAGTGGCAAAGTGGTCTTGCAGGCCTGGGCATTCCAAAGGCCTAAGCCCTCCTCTGGAATATTCCCTGCCCTCAGGGGCCTCCATGTTACATTGTAGCAAGCCAGGTAGTAGCGATGATTTCCTGTACTACCTTAACCCCAACAAAGAAGCATGATAGGAACTGAGTTGTAGGGAATAACAGAAAATTATTGTTTTAACAGAATTCTTGGAAGAAACAAGAGCTAGTCACAGAGAATGAGGAAAGGATGGTATCAGGATACAGAGGAAGTACTGAGTATCAAGGAGAAAATGATCCTAGCATCAAATGCAAAAGAGATCTCCAATATATGACTCAAAATATGACTTGTGAGAGCAGTTTCAGAGTATCTGTAGAGTATCTGGCACAAGGCCAAGCACAGTGGGCTAACTAGAAAATGGGAAAAAAGTGGAAGAGTATGTATAAACCACTCTGTCTAAATATCGAGGACAAATTAGAATAGGAAAGACCAGGGACAAATGTCTTGAGTCTTTTAAAAAAATAATCTCACATATTTTTCATAAAAATATAAACTGTAGAACTCAAATGTTCTATTTCACACTTAACTGTGCACAAACTTAATTCCTCCCAAATTACTACCACTTACTAATCAGCGTTCATCTTCTAATTACAGAAACGATCACAGGGAACCACTTTAACTTCATTACTGAACACCCAAGTGATCAAGTGATTCCCTCATGCCTCTGTTGTCAGAGTACCCACACAGAGGTGAACATCACTGACTTTCTCAGAAAGGTCTCAGCATCGCCTAGAACATGGACTTCACAATGAATAGCAAAACGAGAAGTGATAAATTAATTTCAACTTTCAAATTCAAATCCCCATGAATGTTTTATTTTCCTATCTACTTTAAAGCCTAAAGAAGTCTCCTTTTCAAGATCTAAGTGATAACTGTGTTTTGGCATTAACGGCCTTTAAATTTTAAAAAATGCATAATAAAGGGCCTCATTATAATATTAACCTAACCATTTCATATTCATCTCAATTAAGGATTCATTTATGGCCTGTGCTACATTTTATGTGACCCTGAGGTTCCATTAAACCTTTTAAAATTACCAGGCATGTCAGTATTTCTTTGTATCAATGAGATCTGGTTCAAGACAATGACACAGGAGGAGCCAGACTCATCTCCTCCCACACAATCTGTAGCTATATATGAACAACTTCCTTCGGGAAAAATCAGACCAAACCAAACCTAAAAACTGTTATCTGAGCAACTGCTAAGCCTCCAAGAAACAAGAGATGTCTCACAAAGAAGCAGGTAGGAGGCACTGGGACAGAGTCTGGTCATAAACTGCACCCACAGCACCATCACCTGCAATAAGGAGGGAACTCAAACCCCAGAACTTCACCCTGAGGACCAATGAGTTTGAACCCACACCAGGCACCCCCAAACTTTTAAGATTGGGACCTGAGCAAGGAGCTCCCCAAATATCCAGCTTTGAAACCCAGTGGGGCTCATATCCATCAGACAAGACCCACAAAGCTATCAGGATCAGAGAAGTAGCTCTGGAGCTGGGAATTGCCTGTTCCAGGGCTGGGGCAGAGGTAGCCCCCCCAGAAGGGCCCAGACTTTGTGTGAATGAGACTTGTTTGTTAAGCTTAAAGTGTAGGCCTCAGGGGCAGGCATCTAATTTAGCACACAGCTAGCGGCCTGCTGAATGGCAGGTACCATCTCTACCTTCATCTCTGCTTCTCTCTAGCCAGCAGGAGACATCTTTTTTCTTTTTCTTTTCCCTTGGCGGGTGTCATCTACACACTCTCTCTCTGCCTCATTCCATCTCCCTTCTGCTGACCGTAGAGAACCAGTATCTCCAGAGGGGAGCTTTTAGATGCATCCGGTGCCCCAGCTTTTATGTCTGGCCCCACAGTTTTTACACAGGAACTGTAGATCACACAGCACTGGTGACCAGCAGGGTTTATGACTGTGGCCCTGCTGACTGTATGTATGTATCTGCATCTTTAAAATCTGCTGCCTGAGGGTCTGACTACCATCAACCTGAATCCATTTGCTGACTGAGAACATCCCCTTCTGGTCACTGACAGGTGCTGGCACACCCTCAACCACTCAGGGGCCATTAGAGATAAAATTGGCTGCTGGGTAATCCCAAAGATTTGAGGGACAACCAGGAGGTAGGCCAGAGTTGAAAGGTAAGGTTTATCCCCCAGGTGAGCCCACTCCTTCAAGACTGACTGAGGTGACTGCTTTACCTAATGCATGGAAACAAACACAGAGAGTAGACAAAAAAAAAAAAAAAAAAAAAAAGGAATAGATTCCAAATGAATAGGATGAAACCTCAGAGAAGGGAAAGAAACTTTAATGAGATGGAGATAAGTAATTTGTCTTTACATTACTTTTCTTAACTTTACCCCCATATAGTCTATGAATCTTTGATATCCTGAATACATAAGAACAAAATTTCTCTGGCAAAGTTTTGTTTGTTTTAAGTCTCCAGGAATACAACATCTCATCCCTTCCCATATGCTATGTCATCCTCCACAGAAGGAATAATCAAATCTTCCTTTCCTATATGGATTTCAACAGGTGTTCTAGGTTGAAATTATTTAAGTAGTAATTTAATAATCCAGAGCGGAATAAAGTGCTCATATCTTCTCATGTTGGGTCTTAACCAGAGTGACCATAAACATTATCACCCAAACTGGAATATTCAGAAGAGTGAAAGGAGGTGTTATCCATAACTATTCAAAAAGCAGACATTGACTAGACAGTCAGAGAAACCCTGTATCAAGAAAAAAATACTGAAGGAGCTTCAGCAATAATGGGTAAGGTGGGGACACTGAAGGTTTGTATCTTGCTTTTACAATCCCTGTGATTGTAAAATACATGTGATTTCACAACCCCAATCCTACTTTGATGTGCTTCTCTCACTTCAAAAATAATACCCTCACTATCTGAAAGTGGTTGTCTTCACTTGGAAACCACTGTACCCGACCAGTGGCTTAAGTCACATTCCAACTTTCTCTTTTCCCCCAGCTTTCTTTTTTTCTCTTTTCTTTTTTCTTATGTTATGAGAAGAGCATATGGCTCTTCTTTTCACTATATCTGTATTTTGTGGGGCAAATACCCAGTAGTGCAATTGCTGGGTCACAGGGTAGCTCTATTTTTAATTTTTTGAGGAAATTCCACACTGTTCTCCAAAGTGGCTGCACCAACTTGCATTCCCACCATAGTGTAAGAGGTTCCCCTTTTTCTACAGCTTCTCCAACATTTAGTCGTTTCTTGCTTTGTCAATTTTAGCCATTTTAACTGGTATATCAGGTGATATCTCAATGTGGTTTTTTTTTTTTTAAGATTTTATTTATTTATTTGATAGAGATGACAAGTAGGCAGAGAGGCAGGCAGAGAGACAGGCAGAGAGACAGGAGGGAGCAGGCTCTCCAAGGAGCAGAGAGCCCGATGCGGGGCTCGATCCCAGGACCCTGGGATCATGACCTGAGCTGAAGGCAGAGGCTTTAACCCACTGAGCCACCCAGGCGCCCCTCAATGTGGTTTTGATTTGAATTTCCCTGATGGCTAGTGACGTTGAACATTTTTCATGTGTCTGTTAGCCATTTGCATGTCTTCTTTTGAGAAGTGTCTGTTCATGTCTTCAGTCCATTTTTTGATTTGATTATCTGTTTTTTGGATGTTGCGTTTGAGAAGTTCTTTATAGCTCTAGGGTATCAGCCCTTTGTAGTGTCATTTGCAAATCTTCTCCCATTCCGTGGGCTGTTCTGTTTTGTTGACTGTTTCCTTTGCTGTGCAGAAACTTTATATCTTGATGAAGTCCCAAAAGTTTATTTTGCTTTTGCTTCCCTTGCCTTTGGAGATGTGTCTTGAAAGAAGAATCAATATCATTTACAACAGCACCAAAAACCATAAGATCTATATTCTAGGAACTACAGAACACTCATGAAAGAAATCGAAGAAGACACAAAAAGATGGAAAAACATTCCATTCTCATGGATCAGAAGAATAAACACTGTTAAAATATCTATGCTGCCCAAAGCAAATTTTACTTTCATCACCATCCCAATCAAAATATCAACAGCATTTTTAAAAGTGCTAGAACAAACAATCCTAAAATTTTTATGGAACCAGAAAAGATGCTGAATCACCAAGGAAATGTTGAAAAACAAAGCTGGGGGCATCACGTTGCCTGATTTCAAGCTATATTACAAAGCTGTGATCACCAAGACAGCATGGTACTGGCATAAAAATAGACACATAGAACAATGGAACAGAATAGAGAGCCTAGGGGCACCAGGGTGGCTCAGTGGGTTAAAGCCTCTGCCTTCGGCTCAGGTCATGATCCACAGGGTCCTGGAATCGAGCCCCGCATTGGGCTGTCTACTCAGCAGGGAGCCTGCTTCTCCCTCTCTCTCTCTCTATCTGCCTGCCTCTCTGCCTACTTTTGATCTCTCTCTGTCAAATAAATAAATAAAATCTTAAAAAAAAAAAAAAAGAATAGAGAGCCTAGATATGGACCCTCAACTCTATGGTAAAATAATCTTCAACAAAGCAGGAAAAAAATATCCAATGGAAGACAGTCTCTTCAATAAATGGTGTTGAGAATACTGGATAGCTATATAAAGAAGAATGAAACTGGACCCTTCTCTTACATCACACACAAAAGTAAACTCAAAATAGATGAAAGACCTCAATGTGAGACAGGAATCCATCAAAATCCTAAAGGAGAACACAGGCAATAACCTCTTCAACACTGGCCACAGCAACTTCTTTCTACAGCTTTCTGACTTCACCATTTCTTTTTTTTCCCATTCTTGGTCTTGCCTCACTCTTTGGACTCACTATATGCAGTACTGTATTTTTGACTCCAGACTTGGTTTTCTTTTAACTGTGATTTGCCCAGACTAAACTGAGTTCAGTTCCAACATAAGACAAAAGAAAATGCTGACATTACCCAACTTTTCCGTTATTCGATCATCATAGTAAGATCTACAGGAGCCATGAATTAATTCATTTTTAGTGAATTTGAATGCCATAATTCGAAGTCAAAAAAATACTCTTCTCTCAGAATATGACTAAAATAGGTATAATGTTAAATATTAATATATTCTTATCACTTCCAATTTTAATTATTTCAACAGAAAACAGATGCAGACTGTCCATTTTATAAGCCATCATCAAACCCATGGAATTGACATTGTTTGCTAGCTTAGAAAACAAGTCATTAAACCTTCTTCCATTATTATCTAAATAGCTTTATAAATAAATATGTCATTGGCAGTCTGAAAAAGTTTATTGTCAAAGCTGAGTAACATCCACGTTTATTTTAAATCAGGGCTTCCAGGTTTAGAGTTTTCATGTAAAGAATTCATTTATGACTACTTTGATTTTTTTGCTCGTGCTGAGGGGAATGGAAAAAAGTTTAGTGTGTATCTTTGTTTTAATGCACCTAGGAGACATACTACAAATTTAGATAACGGATGGGAAGAACCACTATTGACTTTGGGCAGTCCAGAGAGGGTTTCCAAGAGCCCATTAATTTTGTGTTCCAGAAGTTTAGATACCAGCTTGAAAATAATAAATTAACTGTGCTAAAGTAATGAAAAAAATCCTTTGCTTTCGTATAATGAGAAAATGCAGAAATAATATATGTCTGTTTATTAACACAAACCAAATGGGTATTGGGCCCTTTTTATTTCCTAAGTTTATAAGTTACTTCTACTTTGAAGTGGGAATATATTGTAATTAAGGACTTTTGGGGTTTATTCCAATTCTCATCATGATACAAAGTTTCTTAAATCTGAGAGAGGAAAAATAACATACATTTTCTGCATATAATGCCTGTTCTGTAGGCAGATGAAAACTTGGACCAGTATTCATCTGTAGTGGGTTAAATGTAGGAGATGATAAAGAAGTAGTCAATAGGGTAAGAGATTCTAGCAAGTAAAATGCCGAGAAAATACTGTTTAAAATTCATTTAACATAATCAATGTCTTCTAGAAATAATCAGCAACTTCTCAAACAACATTTATTTTACTCCCCAAGAATGTATTCATTTTTAAAATCCATAGTTTACATGAATTTATCATTGAGGAAGTTGATCTGTGAGCCTTTCAGATGTCTGTCTTGAAATCTGAGTCACATTCTGTAGAACAAATGTTTCATACCATTTACACTGAATAGATGTTAAACCATTTCTGAGATGTGAAAAAGACAGTTACACTTATCAAATGGGAGATATATTTTAGTGTTTCTTATTGAAATTTTGCCATATAATTTCTTCTTTTAAGATAGAAAAGACTCAAAATTACTAAATGTGTTTTTACCTTTTTTCTCCCCCCAAATAAAATGTGTGAACACAAATTGAGTATACAAAGAGCTCTTCTGGAATGTGTTCAACTCTAGGTCCCCTAGTAGGATAGATGTAATTTATCTATTCAATTTACCTTTGGGAAGAAGGTGGGAGGAGGTAAAAGCTAAAGCAGGAATAGAACATTTCAAAATAAAATCCCAATGTTCCTCTCCCTAGGATCTCAACAACATCCAAACTTATAAAATTTCTGCATATTTTTTACAAATGCTGTTCTCATACACAACAGAGTCAAATATAAATTAGACCACTTTTCAGCTATCTGTATGTGTGTACACATGTATACTTATCCATCTTAGAAAAAGAACAACTGCAAAACATGAAATGCTAGGAGTTCTCTGGTATCTCCAAAAAAAGGATAATAGAAAGAGAACAAAACCTAACTTCAGTCAAGTTTGCACAGGGTAAAAGAAAATGAAAATTGTAAATTAATCTGAAGACAATTTTTACTCTTAATCCTTAATTCCCCTTCAGAACAGTGAAAAGTAAATTTTTGTTATTTATAAGCTACCCAGCTTATAAATGGCACATGGTAGTGTGCCATAGCTACCCAAATGGACCAAGAAAACAAATTACCCTACAGTGTAGCAGCTTAAAAAAATATATATTTATTATCCATTTTCTGTGAGTCAGAAGTCCAAGTGCAGCTTAGCTGAGTGCCTCTAATTCAGAGTATCTCACAAAGTACAGGAGGGTATAGTCATGTCATGGCTCCGAACACACTTTCAAACCACCTATTTGACTGCGGACAGCCTTGAGTCCTCACTGACTACTGACTGGAGATAATAGTTCCTTGTCAAATGGACCTCTCCAAAGGTCAGCTCACAACATGGCAGCTGGCTTCCTTCAGAGCAAGCCAATTAGAGAAGGAAGGAAGGATATGGAGAATGGCAACCACAATTTTTTTTGTAATCTAATTCTGAAAGTGACATTTTAATCATTTACACTATATTCTGTTCTTTATTTATTATTTACTTTTAAAGATTTTATTTATTTATTTATTTATTTGAGAGAGGGACAGAGAGAGAGCATGGGTGAGGAGGTCAGAGGGAGAAGCAGACTCCCCATGGAGCTGGGAGCCCGATGCGGGACTGGATCCCGGGACTCCGGGATCATGACCTAAGCTGAAGGCAGTCGCTTAACTAACTGAGCAACCCAAGAGCCCCATATTCTTTTCTTTAGGAATGACCTACTAGGTCCTGCTCATACTCAAGGACATCAATCAAGAAGTGTGGTTCGTTTGAGGCTATCTTAAAAGCTGACTACCACACTTGTACATAGGGTTGAAATAATATTGCCTACCACACAAGATGGTTGGTTATAAAAGCATAACATAAATATATTCTCACTGACTTATTTCAAGTATTTGTTATAAACCATGAAACTAATATGTAAGATCAACGGAATAGCTCTCTTGCAGATGAAAAAGATTTAAAGGGAATTTCTCAGGGCACAAAAACTACTGCTGGAGTTAAGAGCAGAATTCCAAAGATAAAACACCATTCTGTGCCATACCCACTTATTTATGCTTTGATTTCTTCATCTGTAGGTGGTGCCAAGTAGTATTTTTTAATGCATCCTCCAACAAAATTCTAGATGCCAAGTATAATTACTCTAAATATTTAGAATCCTTTTGGGAAAATAAATATACTTCCAGCATTAAAAATGTAATGAGCTTAGCCACAGATTAACTCACAAAGTTAAAATAATCATAAGCTTTAAAATACGTATGAGGTCTGAAATACTCACTGAGAAATTAAACTAACTTCAAGAAATTAATGGGTCACCTGGGTGACTCAGTGGATTAAGCCTCTGCCTTCAGCTCAGGTCATGATTTCAGGGTCCTGGGATCGAGTCCCACATTGGGCTCTCTGCTCAGTGGGGAGCCTGCTTCCCCTCTCTGTCTGCCCCTCTCTCCGCCTACTTGTGATCTCTCTCTCTCTCTGTCAAATAAATAAATAAAAATCTTTAAAAAAATAAAAGAAATTAAGCTATCATATATTGTCATGTGGAAAACTAGTTTATAGACATTATTTTAAAAGAATGACCATTTAAGTCTATAAAAATATTAAATACTACATTTATTACATCTAGAAAAAGCCAAGGGCAAAGATATTTTCTAAAAATGCCTATAAAAGTTAAGGGCTTAGAACCTTAAAAGTCTACAAGAGAATAACCTAAAGATCATAAATCCCAGACAATTTCATGCACAATCCACCACATTTTTCACTTTAGCGTGCGTGTGCGTACACACACACACACACACACACACACACACATTCAATAAATATGTGGCAGCCTATATTGTGCAAATTATACCATGAAGAAAAATGATTTGATAATAAAAAGATAAGAATACCTTGCTTATCAGAAACTTAAAATGTAGTAAAAAAAAAAAAAAGAAAGAAAGAAAGAAAGAAAGAAAAGGGAAGGAAAGGAAAGAATGATTAGATAATCACATCAAATGGTAACTAAATATAAGGCCAAATTCCTACATGGGTAATCCTCTCCTCGAGGTATATATAAGCTTGCTTGAACCCCTATTCTTCATTCACTGGGAAGACTAACGGCTGGGGCCATTTCTCCCAGCTCTCTATGGCTCTAATTTCTCCCTTCTTAATCCTCCATCCAGCTTCTGATGGCTGGTTGATCCTTCCTCCTCTTTGTTCCATTTTAACCTTGACACAGAATTCCACTGATTTGATTTCCATGAAAACCACTCATATCAGGCCTTTCTGTGTAAAGCAAGACTCACTGAGTATTTAGAAAGACGAAAGTTTATATCACAGTCACAAAAATGACTATAATTTCAGTCTCAGACATACCTGCTAGTCCATTTCCAACAGTAGCAGCCTCCCCCACTGTTACAGGGCTCTTTGCCCCTCTCCTCAGGCTCTCCTTGCCAATGCCTCCAATTTTGTTTCATTTTTCTGTTTACTCTGTCCCTCAGTGATACTTATTCTCATACAGTCTCATGTTCTCTTTTCCAAGACAGTAAAGCATTTCTTTAACAAGAAACAGTATTCTCCATGGAGGAAATACTGGTGCCAGTTGCTCAGAAAATAATTTTTTTGCCCTTTCATACCATTTTATGTATTGAGAATACTTTTTTAAAAAGATTTATCTGTTAGAGAGAGACAGAGCAAGCATGAGAGCAGGGGGAGGTGCAGAGGGAGGAGGAGAGAGAATCCCAAGCAGACTCCCTGCTGAATACGGAGCTTGATGCAGGGCTTGATCCCAGGACCCTGAGATCATGATGCAAGCCGAAATCAAGAGTATGATGCTCAACCAACTGAACCATGCAGGCGCTCAAGAATATTTTTATGCTTTAAGAGGACAGTGGATCAAGAGGTAGCCAGAGTAGGGTGCTAAGGAAAATCTTTAAATTGGTGAGATTATTTTAGCATTTAGTGACTGGATAGGCTCTGAAAATTGTGGGAGGAGGGGGTTTTGGAACCTTCAAATAAAAGCAGAGTAAGCATAACCTATACTAGAATTTATCAATACTAATTATAGGATTTTGTGCAATCTAGATACGCTAAAGGGATTTTCTTTAATTGTAACTTCATTTTCCCTGGAATGATCCCTGAAGACATTCTAGGAAAGCCTTAGGATGTGATATTATTTGTCTTTTAATTCTTTCTTTATAACTAGCTTAAAAGATATTGGTTAAAATACATAGAAAGAAGAGGTCATCTTGCAGAATTTAATTTGAATATTGGATTGTTCTACAGGTGGGTCTTAAGCAATTTGTATGCAGGAATATGCTAAGATGAAGTATGGATTGACTTCAGCTTAATTACAGCCTTAAGCTATTAACCCTTGTCTAGGACCATTTCTAATACAGTCCTGATTTGTGTAAGTAAATATTCACCTCTAATTTGGATCAGAGAGGCAGGATGTCATAAACTCACTGCATATTAAATTGAGCCAAATCACGTTCATTGCTGTACAATTCTTCCATAGAGCAGCATGTGTGGGGTCTGAAATGATTTCTCATTCTCTTTAGTGACAGTAGTTGGTAAGAGCATAGAATATGGAGCCTGGTTCCATTTTACTACCTGTATTTCCTCAGGAAAGTTACTTACCCTTTCTGTACTTCAGTTTTTTCATCTGTAAAACTGAGACTATAATAAGTGGGACACAGGAGGGAAAAGTCTCAGCTGGCAGTTACAAAACTTAAATCTGTGAACCTCATGTTTATTGTATGTTACATGGCAGAGATATGCTTTAAGTAACACCTTCATGAATATGTGTAAGTAATCCCATGATCAACATTCCATCTTGATAGTTTTCATCAACATTTACAAATATCCTTTTCCATTTTGTTCTAAAATAATAATTATATTTACACTTACTGTTTCCTATTAATTCTAAACTCCACATTTATTCTTTTTGTCCAATTGCTTGTGGTCATTTTCTAACTTAATTCACTTTCCTTAGCTCTTTGTCTAAATTAATAAATAATGCTTAGACTTCAGCATGTGTAAGGATCACCCAGATTGCTGGTTAAAAATACACATACCCCTGACCCTCATCCTGTTATTCTGAATGAGGAGCTAGGAAGTGGATCCCAGGGATGGTAATCACCACCCTTGGGGGATTCTGATGTAGGTGATCCATAAATACACTTTAGGAAACACAAACTGTATTCAGTGATAAAGACATTAAACTTGATCTAGTTCTCCCCTCTAAGGAATATCAAGAACACCATCTCCTCTGCTTGAAAATAACTCACAGCAATTACTTCAGAAAGTACCCCAACTTTTAAAATGATAAGATTTAAAATATTAAAATGAAAAAATAAAGTGATAAGATTTAAAAAATAAATAAGATTGGTGAAAAGGTTTTGGAATATTTTTTAGGGGGTGGGGTGGAAGACAATCTTAGGTATAGATGTATATATGAGAATGAAAGGCCTACTATACAGCCAGAGATTTTATTTTTTAATATTTTATGACTTTGGGATCATGACCTGAGCTGAGGGCAGACACTTAGCTGACTGAGCCACCCAGGCACCACTAGGCAGAGATTTTCATCTACATAATTCATTGCTGAATTCTTAGCACCTAGACTAATGTCTGGACTATGGTAGGTCTTAATACATACAAGAATGTGGGCGCCTGGGTGGCTCAGTGGGTTAAGCTACTGCCTTGGCTCAGGTCATGATCTCAGGGTCCTGGGATCGAGTCCCGCATCGGGCTCTCTGCTCAGCAGCGAGCCTGCTTCCTCCTCTCTCTCTCTGCCTGCCTCTCTGCCTATTTGTAATCTCTCTGTCAAATAAATAAATAAAATCTTTTAAAAAAAATAAAAAAAAATACATACAAGAATGTTAAATACTATAGCAATCAGTTATGGACACAAAAAGGTAAGTACTGTGGTTACTTTATTGTAATTTTGAGCCAAAGAAAGTAAAAGCTAAATATAGAATATGAAAAGACAAGTAGCAAGGTGTTTGAAGTTATGTTTAAAGTAGTGAGATCTTAATGTGTTAGAGAAGGGAAATACAAAAGTCTAAATTTAAATTAAAGGAAAGTTCCCAATGATTGTTCCACAGAATATCATCACACACACATGACAACAGTCTTATTACTAGCAGAAATAAATTACGGAATGTGCCAGAGAAAACTAGTCAGACTCATCTTTGGAAAACTGAATTTTAAGTTAGTCTGTCTTCCCAGCAGATTCTTTGTCAAAATCTGAGGTCATCCCTCAGTGGCAACTTTCCATGTGTCAATTTCACCTCATGAAATTTTTAGTGTGTGTTAGAGCAGAGGCCTTGGGAAGAATGCCTATCTTGAGAAAGTTTAAATCTATGGAGATAGAGATTTCATTTTATGGCAAAAATATCTGACTCTGACATCACCCTCTGTTCAAAAATTAGTTTATGGAGGAAACAACTGGCAGTCTAAAATATTTCCCCACTAGTAAGAACACTGTAGATATTTGGTAGAATACATGACTCCATCTGAACGCATCAACTACCCATAAAATGGGGACGTGGCATTATAAAATATCCTGGTAGAAACACATGATGTCTGTGGTTGATTTCAACATTCTGATTGTGTTGGTATTGTAAATGAATGTATTTTGCTCTAGTCCTTGTTCCTTTGACCTTTTAGAGTCTTAATGAGACTCCAAAAGCAGCAATCAAAAGCACAGTGTTCCATTTTGGAAGCATTCAGAAAGCAAGGCACTTTGGCTAAATTTAGTTGTAGCATTCAGTTTAAAAAACATGTCCGGTCATCTTTCTAAGAGACACAGAGTAAGTGAGTGACTACTCACTTTGATTTTAAATAAATTGGTCAAATAATACTCGCTTCTTCTTGGTTCACTCGTGTAAAAGAAGAAACGGAGGGTCTTGGTGGGGACAATAACAGAAAGTGACCCGTGTCAGGCTTTGCAATGGTTGCAACTCAGGCATGCCCATGTTGTAGGACATCAGACAATAGAAACTTTTGTGTTCAGTTGAAACAATTCTGGCTCAGAAAACACAAATCGCAATTAAAGTTGAGACAACAAAATTGGACACTGAAAACACTCAGAATTGCTCACACATACGTCATGTGATTCTACCAGGATATTTGCACAATGCCAAGTTCCCTTTTTGTGGGTAGCTGATGTGTTCAAACAGAGTCATGTATTCTACCAAAGCTGAAGAAATACTATCTTCTTTATCAAGAATTATATTTGGTACAAACTTCAGAAAATAACTGAAAGTTATCTTTGAAAAAAAGGGAGAATCAAACTTCAAAGTAATATTTCATCTACTAAATGAGAACATAGGAAGTACATCTTTAAGAAATCAAAAGTTTACCATTTAAGCAATAATCCTGAGACATATGTGTTTATAGTACCTGGTCAGAAATCTTTTTTCTGGCTAACAGAATCTAAGAAAGCACATCAAGCCACAGAAATTCAGTTCTTTGGCTCCACAATGTTAAGTTCTATGAAAAATTCCCAGATAAGAGAGACCAGATGCAATTTGGAGTTTTGAGCACAACCCAAGTGTAATCTAGCTTTCCTCACTGGAAAATGAATTTCTTTTTAACTTTATTGTGGAAAGAACATGTAATATGAGATCTATTCTCTTAGCAAAATTTTAAGTTACAATGTAGTATTGCTGACTGCAGCTGCAATGTTGCATAACAAAGTCCAAAAATGTATATATGCATCTTAACTACAACTCCATGCCCACTGATTATTAATTTCCCAATTCCCCCTCCTTCCAGCCCCTGGCAACCACAACTCCATTCTTTTATTCTATGAATTTGATTTTTGGTTGCGTCACATAAGTGAAATCATGCAGTATTTGTCTTTCTGTGATTGGGTCATTTCACTTGGTGTAATATCCTCAAGGTTCATTTGTGTTGCAGCATATTACAGAATTTCCTACTTTTTGAAGGCTAAATAGCGTTCCTGTGTGTGTGTGTGTGTGTGTGTACACAAACCATATTTACTTAAGTAAATAAAAAACAGTTCTCTCAGAATTTACAAAACTATAAATGAAGAGAAAAGCCAGGCTGGTACCTGATACAATAAGGCTGTGCATGGGCCTCTATTGAGACACTCTAGCCAGCCGTGCCAGAATCCAGTGTGGAAGGAGAGGAGTAAGAGGTACAGGACTGGAAAAGTCATTCCCCCTTCTCCCCTCCTACCCACTCATCCATGAGGTAGTGTCTATGGTTGGTCAAACCTGCTGGGTGAAGAAGCTCTGGGAAGAAAAGGGAAGGAGTGTGCGAAAGAAGGGAGCATAAGAGGAACATGAACTCACTCAGACCTACTTCTTTGTTACTTGTGTCTGTTGGTTGGGGTAAGAATAAAGCCACTTCCCAATCCCCTATGCCAAGCCCCTCAATAACCAGAAAATATATTTCCACTCTGCTGCACAAATTTCTACTTCACTGTGTGTAAATCTAAAATTCCAACTGTCTATAACTTAGCAATTAAAAAGCTGACCATAATCCTGCATGATGTGTAATAAGGGGAGGAGCCAAAATCAAACCAGGTTCAGCTGTCTTCCAGAACCGTGCT
Organism: Mustela nivalis; assembly: GCF_964662115.1. Classification (NCBI taxonomy): domain Eukaryota; kingdom Metazoa; phylum Chordata; class Mammalia; order Carnivora; family Mustelidae; genus Mustela; species Mustela nivalis. Next base: position 25,751,422 of record NC_139031.1, on the reverse strand, counting down.
CTTTTCACCTAACTACAGCTGAGCGTTCCTAATAAAGAACAGGGTATGGTGTGAGGAAAGCCTGCAACATGAAGTCTAAATAAGACAAGCAGAAACCTCTCCAACCTCATACAAATTATGTAAGGGCTTCCTGAATTAGATAGTGTAGGATAATAAAACTCTGTTAGGGCAAATTCTAGAAACAAACTAAGATAATCAGAGCATAACAGGTGTGAAGAATCAGAATGTAGATGTAGGAATATTGTAGATAAGAGCTGAAATTAAGTTCTAAATGGAGTCTTCTGGCACAGCAATTTTATTTTAAGAAATGTTCTAATTTCAAAAGCATCCTTTTAGAAGTCAGCAAATTATGAGAATGAATAAAGAGAAATTGCAGCAAAGAACATTGATGAAATCTTCCCCTATCCCCATCCCCCCATCCTCAATCCTCCATACCCCATCGCCATCCCCCACCCCCTAGCAGCTATAGAGAAAACATTTGCTAGTAAAACACCTAGAAATAATAGTGAGTCCAACTCAAAACCTTGATGAGATCATCATTGCTCAGCATGTAAGTGTCTGCACAAGCAAAAACAGTGTGTTAGTGAGAACAGGATGAGTTTGGAGAAATTGTTTAAAGGTTCTTAATTTTTAAAACTTGGGGGGGGGGAGTCTTCCATCGCCTTACAATTGACACACTAGAGCACAGATGTTAAGGGCAAAATCTGTGGAGTCAGGCTGGCCAAGGGGTACCTCTTTCACTCATGGTTTTCTGGTTATAAAACCATAAATCATGAATTATACCTTTCTAAATTTAATCTTAATGTTTTATTGTCTTTAAAAAGAAAATAAGAGAATTAGCTCATTGCATTCTTGTGGGAGTCAGTTAGATAATGCATGTAAATTATGTAGCATACTGCCTGGCATATAGTAAGAACTCAAAAAATTTGGGTTTGAATCATTGCTTAGTTTTCAACCAGAAAATTAGGAAAATAGAGCAATGATCATCTTGGTTCCAGTCATGTATACCATATTCTGGTTCTGAGCATACAACCAAAGGGTATTTTATGGAAGAATATCATAGTCACCCTCCATGCTTTAATATTTTAATATGGAACTTTATGGACTTGATCTAAGACTTTATTTTGATAATAATAATCAAATGGTCTGGCTTATCTTTCAAAGTTACAGTTTCTATAATTTTTTTCTCCTTTATGTAAATAAGTGTTTTCCTTAAAATATGAATAAGTGGTGGGGTGCCTGGGTGGCTCAGTGGATTAAAGCCTCTGCCTTTGGCTCGGGTCATGATCCTGGGGTCCTGGGATTGAGCACCACATCAAGCTCTCTGCTCAGTGGGGAGCCTGCTACGCCCCCACCGCCTCTCGCTGTTTGCCTCTCTGCCTACTTGTGGTCTCTGTCTGTTAAATAAATAAATAAATCTTTAAAATATATATATATATATAAATAAGTGGTCTACTTTGGTACACATACACTAAAATTAGAACATTACAGAGAAGATTACCACGGTGCCTGTTCAACAATGGCAAGCAAATTCATAAAGTCTTTTATATTTTTATGAAAGAATTCTGGACATGAACAGTAGTGTTAGGTTGTATAACAATATGAATATATTTAATACTACTGAACTGTTCATTTAAAAATGGTTAAAATAGGGGCACCTGGGGGGCACATTCAGTTAAGCATCAACACTTGATTTTGGCTCAGATCATGATCTCGGGGTTGTGAGATCAAGCAAGGAGCCTGCTTGAGATTCTCTCTTCTCTCTCTCCTTTTCCCCCTCCCCTACCTCTGTCCCTCTTTTAAAAAAAATGGTAAATTTTATATTATATGTATTTTACTACAATTCAAAAAATCAGAAAAAATATGAACTAATACTGTTTCATTAAGAGGATCCTGAGATCTTAAAACCCTGGTCCTTTGTCTATGATTTTACATATTTGAATGGTCATAGAATAGCTAAATTGCTGGTCCACTGTTATTTAGCAAAGCAGAGACAAACAGCATTAAAATTCTGTATATTACAATTTGAATAAACTAACTACAGCAAGCTGGTACTTGTTTATATATTTATGTTTATTGTATAACAGCTCAGAAGAATAACTATTTGTAGAATCACCTGTTACCACTAAATTTTCAACTATGTTTTTTTTTTAATACTTGTAAAGTTACATGCGGGACAGGGCATAGTAATCAAAGCAAAATTATGTTTCAGCTTGATGCCCAAACAGCAATTTAAAACGTTTTAAATGTTTTTATGTTATTTATTTTTCTGCACAGAATTGTCTAGCAAGCTTTCCAGAGGATTAAAATTACTGGCTTAAACAACTTGTAATAAGAACAGGAAGCATGAAAATAAACTTACACCCAGTGAGTAATCACAAGCCCTGCTACAGTTTCCACCCTTCCATGGTCTAACATTTCCTCAAGCAACAAATATGGCAATGGATGATCTTGAAGAAAGTACAATTGTTTTCCTCTTTTTTTTCTTGCCGTCTGAAGACTGGCTTTTTGTTTTCAATATTAAATTGATCTCTACTTGCATCTATATGCTTAAGTTCTACCTTTCCTCCTGTTGTGGATGGATGTGGACTCGGGCCAGGATCTCTTTTCTCCTCTATTAATACTCTTCCATATGGCTGTATCTAGTTCCCATATGTAAATACCATCTCTCTACTAATGATTACCCAAAGCATATATCCATCCCTGACCTCCTCCTGAACCCTAGGCTCCTGTATCCAACAGTTAACTCATCATCTCCAGGGAGTGTCTACTAGGCATCCACCCAGAGCAGTAGCCTTAATCAACACCCCTGCCCAGAGACTTCTCCCTCCAGTCTGTTCCATCTGACTCACCTGTTAAGTCCACAATGCAGAGTTCTAATCACTATGCAATCCACTATATGATCACAGCCTCACCTCTTAAGTCCAAAATCTCAGAATCTATCTTTGAATTATTTCCCTCTCCCCTACAGTAAATCTATCTGCAAGTCTTGTCAACTTGTATATCTCAAAACATCTCTTAAATCCAGTCACTTTTGCTGGCTCTCCCACTACCATCCTTGTGTGTTATCCATGCTTAACTTCAGCTAGTGTAATAGCCTGCCCACCATTCAACTTACTTCCATTCCTGCCCTCCTATACTTCATTTTCCACAGAGCAACCAGACAGAGCTTTTAAAAACTAAATCAGGTTGTGTCATTTCCTTCAAAAGTTTCCAGGGTGGGGCGCCTGGGTTGCTCAGTCAGTTTAGTGGCAGACTCTTGGTTTCAGCCTAGGTCATGATCTCAGGGTTGTGAGATCAAGCCCCATGAGCTCCATGCTGGGTGTGGAGCCTGCTTCAGATTCTCTCTCCCCCTCTCCTATGTCTCTCACCCCTACCCCTCTCTAGTGGGGCAGGGGGGAAGCTTCCAGAGTGTAGGCATCCTACTTAGAATAAAATCCAAACTGCTTATCACCTCCAGGTCTGTCTCTGACCATCCTTCAGATCTTATCTCCTACCATCCCCTTCTCCCATGTCCCGAAGCTCTCAGCTAAATCACTCTCATTATTCCCCAAACATACCAATGTGTTTCCCTCTAGAGGTCTATTTACTGATGCACAATAGGTTTTTTATAATTATTTAGTGGACAAATTATTTTAAGCTGGGCTTTTTCCTTTTCGACTCTCACTGTATTATTTCTGTTAGTTTGTACCACTTCCTGTACTCACTTCTACACCCGCTCTCCATTATGCCCAGAGAAAAAGAACACTATCAGTATTTTTTAAGGGTTACTCACTGTGGATAATTCAAAGTATTTCTTTTTCAAGTGAGAAATCTAACAGGAGTGGTATCTTGATTTAAGGCAGCCTGGGAGCATGTCTTTAGAAAAAGTTACATAAGATGATTAAATCTTACAGATCTACTATATAACACTGTGGCTGTGGTTAATAACACTGTATTGTACACTTAACCACGTGTTAAGAGGCTAAATCTCATGTTAAATATTCTCACCACGATAGAAAAACTTCCACTGTCAAATATTTTAGATAAGCTTGCTGAGATACACCGTATCCAGACCTCAGGCTTCTTTCGGAGGCCCACTACTTCTGTGGCTGAGCAGACTGAGCCAGCATCCAATAATTCACATTTGTACAACATCACACTATCTTTACCAGGAAGATTCAAGATCTGATCAGCTCTCACCACTGTTTCCACCCTTCCCTGTGCCACCACCATTTGTCTATCTTCCTGAAGCTAATTAAGGCTAAAACCTCGAATCCAATCTTGGATTTCTCTACCATCCTTCCACAATCCAGTGTTCCTTTTAAACCTCTTTCTTCCAAAATACCAAGAACTTCATATATTCATCCCACAAATATTAACTGAATTTCCTTGCTTCCACGCATTCTCTTATCTCTGATGATATAAAATGGATAGCAACGGACTGACCTGTGCCGGCATTACTGCAATTCCTTTAAGTTCCTTGAAAGAAAACTGCTATATAAATCCACACATTTTACAATTTTTAACTTAATGGTGTTTCCCAAGGTTCCATCTCGATCCCCTCACTCTGTACTTTCCTACCTTTCAACTTCCCACTAGGTTTTACTGCCTACCGTCAGATCTCGGTTACAGGATATTGACTGGCATATTCTGTTATGTCCCTTTGCCTACATTCTTCAATTTTCCATGTGCCAAACTACTTTCTACCTCAAATACAAAAGCCAACTCAAATTCAGATTAATTCAGGAAGACTATGTGGCAGAGCCAGGTATTAAAGGGCTTCAGGAAAAAAATTCCAACACATCCTGTTGTGAGCACCATGCAAAATGAATAAGACCAAGTACTATTTTCAGCACTGTACCATCTTGGGAGTAGACGTAACATAAGTGCACTGTGGGTATAATACTATGACCTAAGGGAAATGATAAGATATAAACATCCCATACAACTGAGAGACTCACAAGGACTTCTTAGAGGTGGCACATGCCATGAGTGGTTAAAAGTGAGCAAGATTTTCAATAGATACGAATGACCAAGAGTTCCAGACAGACAGGCCAGTAAGAGAGAAGAGCAGCGTGACAGAAAGGATCCTAAATGATGATCCCTCTGTCCTGTGGCAGCAAACATCAGGAGCAGCTGTGCTTTCTGAAATCTCATTCCACCGGCAGACAAGATTATCTACCACAGTGGTTAATGTTTATTTGACAATAATAATGACAGTTGAACAATACAGACTCACTCCTATGGGTCGATAAATGAGAGGCACTGGCACTATCAAGACAAGGCATCTCTTCCTCAAAGTGAATGACAGAGAAAAATCATGCAAACAGAGGGGGAAAGCATTCTTCAAGGATGACATGAAACTATGGCAAGAGCAGTTTCTCTCTATGGCTAGAAAACGCAACAGAAGACAGTGCTACAGAGTTTTAACCACAATAACAGAGATAAGACTGACTTGAGCAGAAGGAGAAGGCCAAATCCTAGACAGCGAGCCATAGCTATGTAATGTGTGCATGCACACACACACACGCGCACACACACGCACACACACAGGGATGAAGGCAAGTTCTCGTGTTTATTTTCATAATGCCTTTTATCTTTGTGCATGCAGAACATACTACGTGAGATTTGGAATATGTGTTAAACACTCGGTACTAAGCAGGGTGTAAAGGAAGCAAAGGGAGTTTTTGTCTTCTTCCCATATCCTCTGTAAGAGCTCTTGGGAGCCACTTCTTAGCCTCTTTGCTAAATATAAATATAGTCACTTTGAGTTTAAGTTCTTTCCCTAAAGCACATCAAAACATCAGCTTACTCTGTTTCCATATCCAGCCCTATAAATCAAATGCAGCAATTCTAATAGCTATTAGAAATTAGAAGTCATCATGTCATGCATTATGTAGAGATATTTACATGTTATATTACTTAATATTATCATATAACAGTAAAGTATAAAAAAGATGTAAATATCATTCTTTTGGTAGAATGGCAAAATCTAACTGCAAAACTCAAGCTCTTTCTACTTTATTGCATTGCCTTGTTAGTTCTACATTACTAAGACTCTACTATTAATGCCAAGAAGATTGCTGGGTACTGTGAACAAAATAATTAAAACACAGCCACAATCACTACCCACATGAACCTTAGAGTCTAATAAAGGAAGCACATTAATCAGTCAAATTCATTTAATACTGCTCTTTTAAAATACATGCTAGGAAGAAGAGAAATACAGGCTCTTTTGAGAGCTTCTAATAGTCTAGGATTTTAGTCCTAAGGGAAGTGAAAGAATGGGTCCCAGTGGAAGGGATTTTTGAGGTAAGATTTAAAGCATAATGGAGACTTTTAAAAGCCAAGGGCCAGGGCACCCTGAGTGGCTCAGGCAGTTGAACATCTGAGTCTTGGTTTTAGCTCAGGTCATGATCTCGAACCATGAGATCGAACCCTTCATCAGGCTCTGTGCTCAGCATGGAGTGTGCTTGGGATTTCCCTCCCTAACCATCCCCCTTGCAATAAATAAATAAATCTTTAAAAAATAATAGAAAATAAAAAGTCAAGAGTCATTAGCACTTCTGGGAAGATGAAACAGACATATACTCTCTTATTATTCATGTTAAGTATAACTACAATTCATAGATATTTTATATTAAATAAACATCAGAAGACTGAAAGATAGAGAGAGAAGGCAATTTGGCTAGGGACCACAGGACCCAAGGAATGACAGAATGGTTAAGTTTCCTGGGTTTTCTTTTTGCCTTACATATCCTAGACTTATAGCCAAGGTAGCCAGTGACCCAGAAACATTAATGAGGATATACAAAAAATCCCAACTAAAATGTGATCTCTCTAGCCAAAGGATGAAGAAAAGGAAAAAGTAGCAAGACAGAAAATTTTATACAATACTCATTCCATTCTAGTCAAACACCACAGAAAAACTGTAGCCATGCTCCCCTCCATGTTAATGTATGCTATGTGTGGATCTTAGACTTATACCCTCAAGAGGGTGTACCAACTGCCCCCAAATACCTGCCAGTGTGGTATCAGAACAGGTCAAATAGGGAGATAGGATTTTCAACTGCAGCTTTCAGTAATAAGTACCCACCACCTCCAACTGTGTTATTAGAAATCATGTATGGAGATGATGGAGAGTCAGAACTTTCACCATCACCCAGAGATAACGAAGTCACTGTTATGTCAGTGGGGACTGCTTGTATCACCAAATCCACCCTGCCCAGCAGTAACAAGCAGCCCCTCCCATATCTCACATGTCAGGAGGTTGTATGGGGAACCTGAATTTCTGCCTCTACTTGGCATTAATGAGGTGGTGCTCCTCCCTCTCCTCCTTCTAGAATGGTAGCAGAGGGGAAAAAAAGTTTAAATCAGGTCAGAACATAATGGGAAAAATGTATGAGCTTCAGTAAAAAATCACTAGTCATGCCAAGAACCAGGAAGATCTCAAACTGAAAAAGACAATAGATGCCAACATAAATATGGAATAAATGCTAGAATTATCTGATGACAATGTTTAAACATCCATGAAAAAGATGCTTCAATGTGCATTTATCAACATGTCTGAAACAAATGAAAAAATAAAAAGATTCATTAAAGAAATAGTAATGTCCAACAAGGAAACAGAACATACAAAGATTTATCAAATGGAAATTTTAGAACTGAAGAATACAATAGCTGATAAAAAGCTCAGTAACTGGCTCAACAGAACAGAGAGAACAAATAAAAGATTAGTGAAATTGATGTTAGAAAAATAGATATTATTAATCTGAAAAACAGAAAAATATACTTGAAAAAATGAACTGGGCCTAAAAACCTGAAGAAGTACACAGGGTCAGAGCTAGAAAAGCATGAGAAGAAATAACAGACTAAAATTTTTAAAATGTGCCAAAGAGATTTCTAGATTCAAGAAGTTTAATGAACCCCAAACAGGAGAGACCCAAAGAAACCCATAGCAAAAAACATCATAACTGAATTCTGAAACCTAAAGACAAAGAAAAAATCCTCAACACAGTCAGAGAAAAATGTCATCTAACCTACAGAAAAAAAATAATTCAAGTAACAGCAAATTTCTCATTAGTCACTACAGAAGTCAGAGAAAGTGACATGATATTTCTAAGGTGCTGAAAGAAAAGATATGTTAAACCAGAATTCTATACCCAGTGAAAATATCCTTTAGGAATGAAGAAGAAACCAACACATTCTCATATGAAAGAAAACTGAGGGAATTTGTCACTAGAAGATCTTCCCTAAAAGAACGTAGGAGGGCAATTGTGTTTCTGTATGCTAGCAAACAAATATGAGATGACAAAACATAAAATACTATTTATACTTGTTCAAAAAATGAAATTATTTAGATGTAAATATATTTACATCTAACATGCATAAGATTACAACATGCATAAGATTTGTCCACTTAATGCATCACTGATGAAAGGGATAAAAATTCTGAATAAATGAAGAGACATATCATGTTCAACAGAGTAAAGATATAAACTCTCCCCAAATTGATATACAGGTATAATGCAATTCCTATCAAAATTCAATCAAGATTTTCTTATGAATCTATATAAGATTATTCTATAATGTATATGAAAAGGCAAAAGGAACTAGAATAGCTAAAGCAATTTTGAAAAGAAAAATAAAGTGGGAGGAATCCACCTACCCAATTTCAAGACTTACCATATGGCTACAGTAATCAAAGCTGGGTGGTACTGCTAGACAAATAAACACACAGATGTGTGGAAAAGAATAGAGAACACAGAAATAGATGCCTATAAATATGCCCAACTCATTTTTTGACAAATATTCAATTCAGTGGAAGTAAATGGTCTCTGAACTTACTGCTGGAGCAATAAGATATGAGTAAACCTTGACTTCAGTCTCACAGATAACACAAAATTAACTCAGAATGGATCAAAGACTTAAAACATGAAACTACATAACTTTTACAAAAACATGAGAAAATCTTCAGGATCTAGGACTAGGTAGAATTGTTAGACTTGATACCAAAAGCATGATCCATAAAAGGAAAAATTCATAAATTGGGCCTTATTTAAATTGAAAACTTCTACTGTGCATGAGACCCTGTTAAAAAGATGAAAGGACAAGCAACAGAGTTGGATAATCAAACTGCATTTCTAACAAAGTATCTAGACTATATGAAGAACTCTCAAATTAAAATACAGTAAGATATTTCTACACACATACCAGAATGACTAAAATAAAAAGTAGTAATAAGATCAGACATTGGTGAGGATGCAGGGAAACTGGATCACTGATACATCACTGGAAACAGTTTGGCAGATTGTTTTTGTTTTTGTTTTTTTAACTTAACATGCAACTGTCATGTGATGCCACATTTGTACTTAAGGGCAATTATCACAGAGAAAGGATGATTGCACTCACACAAAACCATGTACCTGGATGTTTATAGCAGCTCTATTCAAAACAGCATAACACTAGAAAACAAACAGATATCCTTCAGCAGATGAGGGGTTAAACAGACTGATATGTCATAATAAAAAATACCAAATTGCTGATACATATAGCAACCCGGGTGAATCTCCAGAGAATTAGAATGAATGAAAAAAGCCAACCACAATCAGGGACATATTTGAAGATTCCATTTACATAACATTCTTTTTAAATTCTTTTTTTTTTTTTTTTGATTTCTTGTTTTTGACAGAGAGAGAACATGTGTTGCGTAAGAGCAGGGGAGGGGCAGAGAGAGAGGAAGAGAATCTTAAGCACTAAGTATGGAGCCTGACACAGGGCTCAATCTCACAACCCTGAGATCATGACCTAAGCCAAACCCAAGAGTCAGACACTTAACTGAGCAACCCAGGTACCCCTCCCCTCATTTAGGTAACATTCTTGAAATGATAAATTATAGAAATGGAGAACAGATTAGTGGTTACCAGAGATTAGTAGGGGGTGGGGCACTGGATGGAAGAGAGTATGGTTATAAAAGGACAACATTAAGGATCCTCATGCTGATGAAATATCTGTGTATCTTAACGGTATGAACATCAGGATCCTGGCTGTAATCCTCAACTACATTTTTGCAGGATGTTACTGTTAGGGAACTGGATGAAGTTTCCACAGAATATGTCTCTATTATTTCATAAAACCGCCTGTGAAAGTAAAACTATCTCAAAATGAAAAGTTTAATAAAAGGCAAAGAGTGATAGATAGAAAGAGATCAAGACTCTGGTCTTGATCTAAAAGTGTGAAGAGTCATTGCAGTGTGTTCAGCAGAGAATTAGCTTAATTGGAATTGTGTTTTGAAAAAAATCACCATCTGCAATGTGGAAAATAGAGGAACAAAAGTGGATATCTCCCCAATATGCTGCTTATAGTTCAATTATGCTGCTCCAGCTACAGAGGCTCAGTCTGGGATAGAGAAGCTGCCTGGAGAATCATGTCATTGATTTATCAGTTGCCTTGAGCTAAATTCTCCTCTGATGTGTTCATGGGAAAATTCCCATAGAGTTAAAAAGGTGAAAACATTTGAAAATTGGTTTGATGTGTTGACTATTTTAATTCATCAATCAGGTAGGCATGATCAAAAGCAACCTGAGTATGCTTTGTGACCTCTACTAAAAGAAAAGTCTTACTTCAGCTTCTCAAATAAATCATTACACAGAGACATTACAAGTATCAGTGGTTACAGGATTCTCTTTAGCATTTGCTAGAGATTTAATGCATTCAGACACATTAAAAGAGTTGTTCATGAAAACTTACAGAAGATGAAAAACGATGCTATGTTATAATTTATTGTGCCTCAACAGGTCACCTTTTCTGAAACAAAAATATGAGTGCCTTTAAATATAGTTTTGGGATTCATCACCCTACTTGTTTACTGCCTACCTTTTACCTAAGGATACAGTCCATGCCAATGACTACAAGTTATAGTTTATCTACAATAAGTCAATTGCTTTTGTTTTCCAACTTTTTAAAAAAAATATTTAGTCTAAACATTTTTCCTCCTGCATTGAATGAATTGCCCCTTATTTTAGTGTCACATAGACAATGGCTAAGTGGACAACTACCAGCTTTCCATAATAAACAACCTTTTATGGAGCATCATTCATTTTCATGTACATTATTTAGTCATTATAGTGATGCAATGAGGTGTTCAGAGTAGGCTGCCAGTTTATGGAAAAGCATAAAAGCTACAAACAAGCAAACCAGCTTCTCCAATATTTAGCAACTAGCCATATGTGGCTGTGAAATTCTTGAAATATGCTAGTCCAACTTGATCACATTATAAACGTAAATTATACAATAGATTTTGAATATTATAAAACATCTCACTAATATTTTAAAATATGGACTGCATGTTAAAATGATAATTTAGATATATTGGGTTAAATTAAATGTATTATGAAAAATAACTTCACTTTCTTTTTTCCTTTAAATATAAAATCATACTTGGGGCTCACATTATACTGCTATTGACAGCAGTGCCCCAAATCTTGTCAATGAAATGTGCTACATGTATCTGAAATCCAGGTTCCTCTCTCTCCATCCCCACAGCAAACACCCCAATCCAAGCCGCTTTGTCTACCACTGCCCATTCATAATCTGCTCTTCACTACAAGCCAGAATGGCAGTGTTTTTTAAACTGTTATCTGATCATACTATTCCTCAACTTCAACCTTTTCAGGAAACTCCCATTGGTTTTTCAGTTAATGAAGTATTCTTGGTGTTGATGTGTTAAAGAAGTTCATGGCGTTAATGAAGTGTTCTTACCTTGGTGTACAAGACTTTATGAATCATTTTTGTCCATGTCCAGCCTCACTTCTCCCACTTTCAACATGTGGTAATTTTCTCAGACACTTACAAGTTCCTTCTGTCTTTGGCCATTTGTATATTTGGTTCCCTCAGACTGTCTTTTGCCATCTTGGCCTATGGACTCCTAAGTCATTCATGAGACCCCTGCTTAAATATCACTTCCTCATGATTCCCCGTAACAGGATGCACTTCCCATCATAGAACCCTATAGTTCTCAGCACACTTACACTTTTTTAACATTCATCTTCCCAATGGATTATAAACTTCATAAAGGCAAGGACCTTTGGCCTCTTCCACCACTCCATTTCCAGCACATGGCTGGAACTACACTTGTCAGATAGGAAACTTCAGTAAGTATCTGGTGACTGACCAATGTTCTAAAATACTGTAGCCACATTAAGAGTGAGAAAGCCAGTTCTTCCCACAAGATAGTTTATCGATCAAATTTTGAAATCTACATGTTGATTATATGCAAGAACTAGGTGATCTAAAAGATATTAGAATACAAAGAAAACTTGAAGGTCTCATTTATTTACTTTTTTCCCCCAGCTCTATCAATGAAAACAGAAAAGAGATCAAGAGCTCTAAAGTTAAAATAGTCTACGCCTGACATTCTGGAGCAAAAAGTTAAACTTGTAAAGATTTTTTTAAAAAGGAAAAGTACCTAATGCATAACTGCATGTAACTTTTTTTACTCTATTGAATAATTTACTGAAGTCAGGAAATACACTTACTGTAAATAGTATCTGAGAACTCACGAAGGCCTTTATATTTATCACCTGTTGTCTCCATGTGTTCTCTTCTGAGACTTTGCTCCAGCATCTTATGAAGATATTCTTCAGTGTCCTTTATTTAAAAAAAAAAAAAATCTTTGTTGAAACTTGATTTCTCCTCCAAGTCCCGTTCTATGTACAACCATTCCTTTGCCATCAACTTTAATGCTTAATATGTACAGGGTTTGTGGTGTGCAGAGCTCCTCCAGTCTGTGCTAACTCCTTGTAATAATTCTTTGAGTTTCTTCTCAATAATTATTAGCTCTTCTTTCACATCCAGGACTGTTCACTTTTACCAAAAAGTCACCGATGACTTCCTCCTCTGTCAGTCTGTTCCCTGTGTTCTCTTTAGGATTTGACAGCCTTAGAAAATACCTTTCTATGCTTTGTACAATTTTCACATGTTTCCCTGACTTAAGAACAGTACATAATTGTTCAAGAAAGTACCATAAAGTTGGAACACACAGAAGCAGTCACCTATAATCTCATCACCTTATAACCACCTGAACATTTGACATCATTCTTTGTCTTTTTCTGTGTTCTTCAAAACTTTTTATTTGAAAGATCTTACTAAGTATAGACATAACTTTTTCTCCTGTCACTAAGAACATTTCAAAGACATAATTTTAATGTAAATGATTTAATATTAAATTTTAACTGTTTTAAATATTTTTATCAGTGAATGCTTTCAGTTATTTCAAATTATTAACATGGGATCATTTCCTAGAAGTAGAATTAATAGATCAAACAGTTGATATTTTTGGTTTTTGATGTAAGAAATTAATTTCACTAATGTACTCCATTAGGAATCCCATTTCTCTATGCATGTATCAGCATTAAATGGCAAATAATATGTGTGTGTATATGTATATTTCTTTTTGAGAAAGAGTCTGTGCATTGACAAGCAGGGGAGGGGCAGAAGGAGAGGGAGAGAGAGAATCTTAGGAGGCTCCATGTTTAGTACAGAGCCTAACATGGGCCTGGATTTCACAACCCTGAGATCATGACCTGAGCAAAAACCAAGAGCTAGATGCTTAACCTACTGAGCCACCCAGATGCCCCACCACTATATATTTTTTAATTATTGACTTTGAAGGCAAAATAATCCTTTGAGTTAAACATAGCTAGAATATCAATATTAAACATGGCTTTTCCACTTTTTAAATTGACATTCATATCCTTTGTATAATTATTAATGGGACCTTTAAGATATTTTTAATTAATTTTTAGATGCTATCTATAGTTTAATTTTTAACCCTTCACTTTTTTTTTTTTTTTACAGCAGTTTTAGGCTTACAACAAGATTGAGAGGGAGGTGCAGATTTCCCATAACCTCCTGCCCCCACACATATATAGTCTCCCTCATTATTAACATCACTCACAAGAATGATAAATTTTTTATTGAGGATAAACCTACACTGACACATCATAATCACCTAATTTCATAGTCTACCTCATGGTTTACTCTTGGTGTTGTACATTCTGTAGGTTTATTCAAATAAATAATGACATCTATACATCATTACAGTATCATAAAGAGTATTTCCACTGTCCTAATAATCCTCTGTCCTCCACCTATTCATCCTATCTCCCACCCTCAGAAACCACTGATGTTTTCATTGTCTCTTCTTTTCCTTTTCCAGAATGTCTTGTGCTTGACATCATGCAGTGCATAGTCTTTTCAGATGGGCTTATTTCACTTCACAACATGCGTGTAAGTTCCTCCATGTATAGCCATGACTTACTAGCTTTTTTCTTTTTATCTCTGAGTAATACTCCACTGTCCAGGTGTACCACAGCTTATTTATCCATTCACTTGTATGTTGGTTGCTTCCAAGTCTAACATTTATGAATGAAGTTGTGATAAATATCCATGTGCAGGTTTTTGTGTCAAAATAAATCTTTTATTCCTTGGGACTAATACCAAGGAGTACAACCACTGGATTTTAGGTTAAGAGTTTGTTTAGTTCTATAAGAAACTGTCAAACTATCTTCCACGGTGGCTGTACCATCTTTTGTTCCAACCAGCAACATGTGAGAGTTCCTGTTGCTCCACAACCTCACAGCATTTGGTGTCATCAATGTTCTGAATTTTGGCCATTCTAATCGGTGTGTGATGGTACCTCATTGTTTTAGCTTGCATTTCCCTGATAACATAGGCTGTGGAAAATCTTTTCATATGCTTACTTGCTATCTGTATATCTTCTTTAGTGAGGGGTCTGTGGAGGTCTTTGGCCCATTTTTTAATTGGATTATTATTTTCTTACTGTTGAGTTTTAAGAGATCTTTATATATTTTTGATAAGTCCTTTATAAGATATGTCTTTTTTTTTTAAAGATTGTATTTATTTATTTGACAGAGAGAGAGATCACAAGTAGGCAGAGAGTCAGGCAGAGAGAGAGGGGGAAGCAGGCTCCCTGCTGAGCAGAGAGCCCGATGTGGGGCTTGATCCCAGGACACAGAGATCATGACCTGAGCAGAAGGCAGCGGCTTAATCCACGGAGCCACCCAGGCACCCCTATAAGATATGTCTTTTGCAAATATTTTCTTCCAGTGTTTGGGTTGTCTTCTAATTCTTTTGATATTGCCTTTGTAGAATGTAAGTTCTCAATTCTAATGAAGTTCAGTTTATCAATTATTTCTTCCATGTATCATGTTCTTTGGTGTTATATCTAAAATTATATCGTCATACAAGGTCATCTACATTTTCTCCTGTTATCTTCTAGGAGTTTTATACTTTTGCACTTTTACATTTTCGGACTATGACCCATTTTGAATTAATTTGTGACAGGTGAAAGGTCTGTATCTAAATTCATTTTTTTGCTTTCAAAGATTCCCCATCTCTGTAATTCCACAGTACTTTGCATATATTCTTCATAATACTTGTTCTTATATAGAACAATTTTAATATGTATATGAATAACTATATATACATGAATTTTTGTATATATACACATACATATTGCTCTTATATAAATTGTTCTCTATTCTTAGGATAATATACTTTGTGCTTATAGAATAGGGACTTCTTTATTTGTCTCAGTACAGATTAGTTGTTGCTAGTGAAATGAACCAGCAAAGCAACTGAGGTTATTAATTCTGAAGAAGAAATTCTGATGGATTATTCAATAGTTCTCATATAAATGAAAGAATTTTAAGCACATGGCAATGAACAGCTGTTCTCCATTTTAGCAAAGGACCAGCAAGAAAAAACAATGGAATTAGAAGGATGGGAAAGTTAACTTAAACACATTAAAAGCTTTGTTATCCGAAAGTTTGCCAATTAGGGTACTCTAGAAGTCATTTTTTTCTGTTATATCACAATAGAGATATTCAGCTTAAATGAAGGCAAACTGAAATAGAGTTACAGAAATAAAATAAAGCAGCACAGAGCTGCTTGTTTACTGAAATGAGTTTGGAGTAACAAATCCATTTGATCTCTAGTTCATAAAACTTTCTCTTTATGACTCATATGTGATCATTTGCATCTTTCACTTTCTTACCTGCTTCACATAAAAAATAATAAAAAAGCTAAAGAAACTGGAAGCCAAAATCAACAGATCAGAGTTGTTTATGAATACCCTAATCTATAATGTAAGTGAATCATAAACAAAGTTTTTAGTGTTCAAAAAATGTCCTTATAAACAGAAAAGCATTCAGGTACAAGGTAAGGAGTTAGTACACATTAACTTAAGATCTTTAACATTTTAAGATGTTTTTTTTTTTTAAAAAAGATTTACTTATTTATTTTAGTGGGGGTGGGGGGAAGAGGGAGAGGGAGGGAATCTCAAGTAGACCCAGCTGAGCACAGAGCCTGGTGTGGGGCTGGACCTTATGACCCTGAGATCATGACCTGAGCCAAAACCAAGAGTCAGATGTTCAACTGACTGAGCCCCTAATGTTTTAGTTTATTTAACAAGTATTTATTAAGAACTAAATATGTGGGTTAAGTCATTTAAGTGGCTGCCCTCGGCTCACGTCATGATGCCGGGGTCCCGGGATTGAGTCCCACGTCAGGCTCCCTACTTCTTCCTCTGCCTCTGCCTGCTGCTCTGCCTACTTGAGCTCTCTCTATATCTTTCTTTCAAATAAATAAATAAAATCTTAAACAAACAAAAAAGAACTATGTGTTCTGTGCTAGATACTAGAAAGAGACACTACCCCTTGCCTCATGGTGTAACACTGTAGTTTAATTGTACCTTCTTATAGAAAGTCCAAAATATCATTGGAAAGTAGGCTGACAATGATTTAAAAATGCAAAAAGTAAAGAAGGGGCTTTCTGTAAAATTATTTCCGTGTAATGTGAATGGATATTATTTGGTATGTGTGTGGGAAGAAGAGTTCCATGGCCAGATACATCTGGGGAATTCTAAGATAAAGTTTAAGAGATTACTTTATAGCAGGCTTTCTCAGAATGTTTGTTTTTATTTTACAAATCTTTATCCAACAGTATATAATATTTGTCACTCAAAAAACTTTATAAATGCTAAGTTATTCAGTCCTCATAACAATCCCAGTATAAAGGTATTTCTTCTCCCTCTATTTTATAGATGAGGAAACTAAGACTCAGAGAGATTAGGTAACTTGCCGAAATTCACACAGCTCCAGAATATGTCCTCTAAAAACTGTTCTGTACTATCTTTCCACCTCCTAATGTTCATTATCAATTTCTAAGATACAGCATGCAGGATCACTGGAACTTATCTGATTATGAAACACATCCCCTACACACACAGGACATTTTTTTAAAGCAGACAATGTCTTTATTCTGTTGCCAGTGTGTCCTGTACACAGTGGTCCTTCTCATTGTGTAAGCTTCTAGAGCAGTGAATGGTTCCTAATCCCGACTGCTCACTAGAAATACCCAGAAAATTTTAGAAAATACTGAAAGGTCTTCCCTCACATCAATCAAAGCACTGTCTCCAGCAGTGTTGAGAAACACTGCTCCAAAGGGCCATCTGCTGAGGTCTCCATGCCTAGTGTCACACAGGACCTTCTTATTTGGCAAATATTTTATAGTAATAGTGGCATAAGGAAGAGCTGTTTGTTTGTTAGCTAGTTGCTCCAGCTCCTTCTCAAACTGGCTGTCAGTGTCTTCTCTATGATTTTGTTTCTTCTGTAGTGGAGGTGTCAAGATCAGAGATGATCTTCATGTCCAATGAACTAACACTAGAATTTTTGTGTGATCAACACTGTTGAGAAGAGTCCTCAGGGATTTATGTCTGAACCATAACAAGAAAAGGATGCAAACAAAAACTAAACCAAAAGAATAATGAGGAAAGTGGTACTTTCTATTTCAACAAAACAGCTTCAGGGGTGTCTGGGTGGCTCAGTAGGTTAAGCATCTGCTTTCAGCTTAGCTCATGATTCTGGAGTCCTGGATCTAGTCTTGAGTCTCTCTCTCTCTCTCTCTCTCATATAAATAAGTAAGATCTTAAAAACACAACAGCTTCAGCTCAGTATGGCCTGATCCCTTGTAATTTTAAGAGACCATAAACAGGAAGAACCTCCAGAGGTGGGGGCTGAGACTCTAAGAAGTGCAGTGGTGAAACATCAAATGGTATTGGGTATTGCAGGGAACATCCCTTTGGAAGGCAGAATAATGGACCCCTAAAGAGGTCTCTGTTCCAAGTTCCAGAACCTTTGAACATGTTACCTTATATGGCAAAGGGACTTTGAAGATGTGAGATTAAAAATATTAAGATGGGGAGACTGTCTTGGATCATCTGAGTGGCCCAACTAATCACAAGTGGGATTTGCTAGAGGGAAGCAGAAAAAGGGAGATGTAGCTATGAAAAAATGGTCAATGAGATGCAATGTTGCCAGCTTTGAAAATGGAAGAAGGGGACCATGGATCAAGGAATACAAGAGATCCAAGAAAAGCTGGAAAAGCCATGGAAACACTCTGCTCTGGAGCCTCCAGAAAGGAACACAACCCTGCCAACATATGATTTAACCAAGTGAAATTTGTGCCAGACTTCTCACCTAAAAAATTATAAGATAATAGTTTTGTAAGAACTATAAATCTCAGGGACACCTGGATGGCTCATTTGTTTGAGTGTCTGACTCTTGATTTCAGCTGAGGTCATGATCTCAGAGTCCTGGGATCCAGCCCCTGGTCAGGCTCTGTGTCAGTGGGGAGTCTGCTTCAGGATTCTCTCTCCCTTTGTATCATCCCCCAAAATAAGCAAATAAATCTTTTTTTTTAAAGTACTTCAAATCTTATAAAATAGAAGTTTGTAAGATAAAAGTTGTATTGTTATTTTAAGACACTACGTTTTTGGTAATTTATTAAAGCAGCAAGAGAAAAGTCACACAATCTCCTGAAGGAGCTGTGAGGCATGGGGGAGAAATAGTTAATGCTGTTTGATGGCATTTCTTCAGGGAAAAACGTTACACAGTAGAGTCAAGAGTAAGAATTCTACTTGATACTAAGTTGGGTGAATCAGAATAAAAGTTACAATCTCCTGAAGTTTATTTCTCTATGACTAAAATGCTTCACAGGTTCATTTGGGGATCAAATTATTTTTAGTACAATTTGAATAAAAGAAAACATAGTAAGACCAAGGACTTAGTGATAAATAATAAGACAATTTAAAGTAGAGAACATGGGTTTAAGAAGCACAGAAAACTTCCCTGTATGCTCACCTGAAACTCTACTGCAGGATTTGATAAATACCACGCTCTTTCATATAGTGCTTAAAGTTAAGCAGTCAGCTCAGTTAGCAATACCCAAAACTATCTTCTCCCATAATTATTCCATATTCTTCCTAAAATACTTAGAGAATATCCTTTAAAGTTTTCTTAGGGATGTCTCCAGAAATCACTTACCCCCAAAAAAGGATGATTTCAGAGATTTATTATGTGTTAGAAAAAAAATGTTTGGGGCACACAAATCTAGCTTCATTCTGTAGTGGGTCCATTTTAAACGTGTATTTTAAATACCCAAATGCTATTTGTTCACTATGAAAAACCATGATCCCAGGCTCCCAACTCAGATGTACCCTTATTTTTCATCTCATTAGGAAGCAGAACAGTTCTAAAACACTGGTTAGGAAGCCAGAAGACTATTTCTAGAATTGTCACTGATGGCTTAACTCCTTTATCCACTTAAGATCTTTATTTCCATTTAAGTATAATTCTTTTCATTTTCTGCCAAGAGATGAAATAAAGGTTTTTACACCTTCAGCAGCAGACACTGTGGTAAACTAGGAAATGATCTTAATACAGTTTCTACAGTTATTGCTTCTTAACAAACTAATCCCTAAGCCTACATATTAAAGCATGATTTCAAATACATTTGTTCTTATGAAACAGGAACTCAGAACTAAAATTCAGGATAGGTTTTGAAGTGGGTGGTAAAGCTTTATTTATCCTGCAAATAAGTATGCACCTGTTTCTGAAAATTCATGTTCTTATAACCAGAATTTTAAGCAAAGAAGAAATTAAAAACTGAGGCCCTTCAAGCCAGTACCATGTATTAACCAGAATAATAAATACTGAGTAAGATAATACTATATTAAATTATAAACTGCAGTAGTATTGACTGAAAGCAAGATTAACAACAGGTTGCTTCAGCATTACTTTCTCTCAGGCAAATTTATGTAAAAAGTTTCCACCTTTCTAGTCCCAGAAGGGATCTTTCTATCTCTCTACTAACATTATAATCATCCTTTCCAAATAGGCTCCCAATTTCAGAATGAATGGGGAAACAGATTGTTTGTTTTTATCTTTTACCTCAAGGAAATCTACATTTTATTTTCTATGATTAATTTCCTTTTCTTAACAAAAGATTTTCTGTAACACAGTTATCTGCCATAAGATTTCCCCCCAAATTTATGCTAGGTGTTTCTCAAGTAAGTAAAAAAAAGTGCCTAGAATCACCAAACCTATTCAAATTTCCTGAGCAGTGGAAGAATTTGTAAGGTAAATAAAGGCTGAAAAGAGTCAATTTAATTTCTTTCAGTCACTAATATAACAGGCATAAACCATCTGAACATTTATATTTTTAACATAAATTTTCTATCATACACCATCTTGTCTACTTAAAACTGTTGTATCTTAAGCCCTTACTAGATTTTATTAAGCCCTTACTAGATTTTAAGCTTCGCACAGTCAGTTGTATAACATGTGTTTTTTACTCCTCCTGCACCTAGACTAGGACTTTTATACATTGCTGGTGTTTAGTGCTCAGACACTGAGATATTAGAATACTTGCTTCAGCCTTAAAGATACCTAATCCAAAAATATGGACAGACTGTGGCAGATATGTTGGTTGTCTATTCAATATCCACTTTCTACTTCATTGTAATTTACAGAACCCCCTGTTTTTCAGGTTGGCTTTGTGTTCAGGTAAAATGCTACATTCCCTGCTCTCTTGGCACAATGGAAGCCTTATGATTACCACTAAAGGCCACTAGGGGCCAATGGGATAGGAACAAAATTCTGCTTGGGATTTCTACAAGTTCTTTTCACTGTGAAGGGATAAATTCTAGAAATATTTCTTCCCTTTGGAAACACTAACATGAAGCTAAAATTGGAGAAACCATATTGTACCAATGAGGTGAACCTTGATTCTGAGAGCCATATGGTAAGGACCACCAAACACTAAGACAGAAGACCAGGACATCAATGACAGGGAAGTTGCTGACTATGCCTTGGACTACTTCTGTACTTCCCACTATGTTAGAATATTAACTGCTATTTTACTAGAACACCATGTAGGATATTCATTGCATTCAGCCAAGATCAGTCTTGGATGTCACATATTTTGCCACAGCCCTTGGGTTCAAGTTTCATGGTAGATAGGGCTGTGGAACCATGCAACCATTTCTTAGCTGAAAGAAGCAGCTTGTGTGCTTTGATTCAGCCCAACTCAGTGAATTCAGTCCAACAGTCAACTGAGTCTACAATTTTCATAGTATCCTGCTCTGTCCTCATCCTAAAACAAACAAACAAGCAAAAAACCAAAATAGGCTGCTTGACTAATATTTTCACATTCCACTGGTAGTATGTACATCATATCTACACTTTCCAAGCCCAGAAATTTGAGACGCCAAAGATTTACACATTTTATGGTCTGTGCTGAAGCTGCAGCACCCAGTCTCATGATATATGGCCCAGGCTTTACTCAGTCTATGGCCAGATCCTATTTTTTTTTTCTTTTTTTTTTTTTTCCAGATCCTATTTTTAAGCATCTATCAACATCCACCAAATAACTGAATAACAAATTAAAAAGTTGCTATGATACCAATGTAATGGTCATTATCTGTGCACTAGCTATGCTGTCATGTAGAACTTTCTGGGAGTACGTAATCTATGTACTTCACATCTACCTTCACAGGGTTGTTGTGAGACTTTGATTAGTTGACACATGCAAAACATACCATAGTTCAGGTATGAAAAACTGAAATAATAAAGAATTATTTTATTTTATTTATTTATTTGACAGAGATCACAATGAGGCAGGGAGGCAGGCAGAGAGAGAGAGAGAGAGAGAGAGAGGAGGAAGCAGGCCCCCTGCTGAGCAGAGAGCCCGATGTAGGGCTCGATCCCAGGACCCTGGGATCATGACCTGAGCTGAAGGCAGAGGCTTTAACCCACTGAGCCACCCGGGTGCCCCCGAAATTATTTTTATAATAAAAATTTAGTTACTTTGATATATTACTCATGTAGAATTTTTCATTTTTAAAAACAACTAAAATTATTATTTTTAGCTAAAAAAGATAAAGAATATCTTACTGCACTGTGATGATAACATATTTGTAAGTTTATGTTCTCATTCACTTGCTGCCTGAGGTCATTCAAAAAGCATCTGTTGATTGCCTGTCCTTGGGGCGCGCCAGGGTGGCTCAGTTGGTTAAGTGTCTGCCTTTGGCTCAGGTCAAGATCCCAGGGTCCTGGGATCAAACTTTATCCCTCTGCCCTCCCCCTGCTTGTGCGTGCTCGCTCTCTCTCTCTCTCTCTCTCTCTCTCTCATACTCTCCCTTTCAAATAAATAAAATCTTAAAAAAAAAAGGAATACCTATTCTTCTCTAGGAGTAATAATAGGAGTCATCCTCAGACTGGGTTATTCTGCCTGGGTATTTTTGAAGCTGGTCAACCTTTGGTAATTCAGTTTACATCAAAGTTACCAAGGACCTTTGACAAAATTCTCTGCAAAGAATTAGAAACAATTAAAACAAATTACTGTCTATAACACTACTGGTTGATCTAGTAGTGTGTGTTCCTTAAGATGGCAAAAAAAAAAAAAAAATCAGAGACTGAATTGTCTTTTGAGCATACATAATACAATTGACTGCTAGGTTGATGCCGGTTATGACTGTTTTGCAGTTCATTTGAAAAATCTGTAAAAAGAAACAATTTCCTATGTCATTTAATTGAAAAATACTTTAAACTGACTCTAAAGATAAGCCTTTGGCAAACCACTGAGATTGCTTGCAGTAAATCATATCAGTTAATGAGATGTGGGAAAGGTTAGAGCCAAGTAAGTAAAACAGGGTAACAGGATGATACAGGTCATCTATTTTAGGAGAAAGTGAAAATTTTGGTCATTAGTCATTTAGCCAATAATATTCATCTGTATTTGTTATTATTTAGTGGAATATGAACACTTTATTCAGGGATTTTATTGGTTTAGACGACATTGTTTGGCTTTAGAATTCCTTGGAAGAGTGTAAGTACATTTCAATCTGATAGCCACTATCTTCAAAAACTGATATCAAAACATTTCTGTATTGAGACTTATCACCATCAGGGTAATTAGAAGGTCACTGACTGTGCTAATTCCACATGCCAAAAGTGTTTGCTGCAATGAAACATTTGATTTTTTTAATGCAAATAAAATCATTTCTAAAGGCAACAATCATACATTACTTAAAAGAAAATCTTTTCAGGTGATAACAAAAACAAGTTAACTTCAAGTGGATTTTAACTTATTTAAGAGAATTCTGAGCTTCAGAGTGTCAGAATAAAAGAGTTCCTATAGTTAAGAAATCTTCAATTCTAGCGGCCCTTAAACTTTTAATGAAAAAAACCCTCAGATTATTTTCTTCCAACAAAAGTTGGAAGAACTCAGAACTTTTAGATGTAGAACAGAAACACATAACTGCCATAATAGACAGTAGACAAGGACTCGCGGACTATCTTTTAAGAATACTACTTGCTCATCCCTCCCTCAACTCCAATTAAGTATCCTTGGAGCATTTGAAATTTTCAAAATTACTACAAAGTCAGAAAACTTCTACAGCTGATTCTCATGATTTATGGGAATTATGTTTTATAGAGATGCTACAAAAGCTAAACTAGCAAACACCAACCATAGGTCCTAGGAGATACAACAGGGTCAAGTTCCCATGAGCCCCTGGTCACAATATTTTTACAACATTTTCACCAACCTATGGAATACAACCTTGTTTTATGTGTGTTTCTGCTTAAACGTACCTTATTTAATAATTTAATAATTATATAATAATTTAATATTTTAATTTAATTTAATAATTAATTCAATAATTTAATTTAACTTAAATTAAAGTTAACTTAAATAATTAATTTAATTTAATCATTTAATAGTCATATAAATAATTATGTGCAGTATTTTTTTAAATAATAAAACACTAGCCAAGAAGGGTTTAACATTTTCCTGAACCCAGTGGCGTGATTATAAATTTCTTTGGATTTCAGACTCACAAAAACTCGTGCTTTTTAAAAAATCAACTGTCATCTCTTGAATCAATATTTGACTGCCTTCCCATCTTTTCCATAGATTCATTATACACTATATATGTTACTTTAACATTTTCTGGAGAGGCCTCACATGCAGATCAACACATTTTATCTTCCTTTCTCTGGATATATTCTATTGCTAACTCATTACCATTGAGCTCAGAGCCAACAGAATTATAACTCATATATGAATGAAGCTTATCTAACACATGTCTTTTCTGCCTAAGACATGTCACAGCCTTCTTGTACTTTGGAATAGTAGACAGCATTTCATCACAATGCTTAGGGGAAATTTTAAACAGTAAAATCACCAACAAAAAGCACAAAAATGTAAAAAAAACAAATATGGGACAAAATAAGTTGCAAAAAAAGATACTCATTTACAATAGAGCTGAAATAAGGTTATCAGGTCAATTTCAAGAAAACTGGGACAGTCAGTCACTCTGAGAAGTTTTCTGAGAAAGGAAATGAATTATCACCATAATGTGGCTGGAATTATCTCTTGTTATATTTTTTTACAATATTCATTCATTCATTTCTTTAAACATTAGTAGATATTTTTAGAGTACCTATAATGTATTAGGTTATGTAGCTACAATAGGAGCAAGACAGTGTCAGCTCTGCCTGAATTTATAATCCACCTGGGATGTAGATAGGTAAATTACAAAACAATGTGATATAAGCATTGTGAAAAGTAAATTGAAGTGCTATGGAACATGAGGAGAATGTCACCTAATCCCACTTTTTTTTTTTTTTAAGATTTATTTATTTATTGGGTAGGGGAGTAGGGTGGAAGGAGCAGAGGGAGAAGGAACCCTAGACTCCTCATGGAATGCAGAGCCAGAAGTGGGGCTCAATCCCACAATTCTGTGATCAGGACCTGAGCTGAACCAAGGGTTAGACACTTAACTGAATGTGCCACAAAGGCACCCCTTACTTAACTCCACCTTAAAGCACAGGTACAATTCTTCCCACTTTTCTTATTTTACTAACCATTCTTTTTTTTTTTTAACTATTTTATTTATTTATTTGACAGACAGAGATCACAAATAGGCAGAGAGGCAGATGGGGGTTGCGGTGGGGGGAAGCAGGCTCCAGAGAGCTGGATGTGGGGCTCAATCCCAGGATCCTGGAATCATGACATGAGCTGAAGGCAGAGGCTTTCACCCATTGAGCCACCCAGGCGCCCATTCACTGACCATTCTTTAAACTCAAGCTCAAGAGTTACCTTCAGAAACCTTCTCTGGGTTTCCCCAATCCCCTCCCTAGTTTAGACAAAGTCTTCCTTGCTCTATGCCCTCATTAACTGCAGGGGAACAAGAATAAAGGCAAAGACCATTTTAAAAGCTTCTTGAGTTATTTGAATAATCAGTTCTAAAGACCAGAGGAAAGACACTGACAGCACTTTTGGAGAAAAGAAAAGAGATCTGGCTATGATAAGCCAAGGGAATTCCCAGATTTGCCATGAACAAGTTAATAAAAATCCTCTGGATCTTAAGAGTACTCACTGATGAAATGAGCTACTGGTTAAAACAATACTCCTTAAGACATTCTGTAGACTGAAAATTCTATGAGAGGGACAAGTTAAAAAAATATACATATTATAAGTCATTTTGCCATGGCGTATAATACCTTAGCCTTGACAGTTCATTTTTTATTCTGCTAAGAAAATCCAAAATTAATATAGAAATTAATACTTTAAGCAAAAGCCCAACTGATTAGAAAGCATGATTTTTGCAATTTTTAGGACTTCATTTTTAGAGGACACAGTAATTAAAAAGAAAAAATTACTGAATTTATTCTAGAATCAACTATATCTACTGTACTATTGATATTCATAATAGCCATTAGTCTATTAATACTTCCCTAACTAAGACAAAAAACAAGACAATAAAGTGACTTTCAAGACCTTGGAAAACAGAAAAATCAGGTTGCCCTTCAAACTGTAAGCTAGCAAAATTCAAACAACAGATGTGACTCACTAACCTGAAATTAAAGAACAGCATTTAAATTTGTGACTTAAAAGTATGGAAACAACAGAAACTTCAACGAATTTATCTGGAAATAATCACAGGGAAACAGGTCTGAAATGGGTTTGCAGATAGTAAGCAGAAGAGAAAGAAGCCACATTTTACCCTGTCTGGAGAAAGAATGAACAGAAAGAGGGGTGGCTAGCCTGGGACACGTAGAGGGGGCTGAAAGAGATGGCAGTTGGCAATGTTCATGCAATGATGTGCAGTGGAAAGGCTTACTAAACAGCTGCTGACTATTGGGGAGGTGAAGAGGATTCACTGGGTCTCTCATGGCTTGGATAAAGGACCACTTACGAGAACCACCATACTCTTGAAGCAACCACTCACAACTTTCCACTATTGTAACCTGAAAATGGTTCAGTCAAGAACCCTCGACGTTTGATAAACTGTGGGGAGAATGTTTAATGAGCAGCAAAATATGGTTATAAATTGTCTCCCCACAGACTGCTTATGATTTCCAAGGGGGAAAATAGTACCTACCCAGGGGAGAAACAAAGTAGCACCTTGATCAGGAGATCAAAATTATTATTACCAATGAAGGGTACTTCCACATATGACCTCCTGAGAAGGACACTTTTATCAGTAGTAGCACAAAGATTCCTGCCTATAACCTGAATCTAATCATGTGGAAACAACAGACAAACCTAAAACAAGAAACATTCTCTCAAGAAAAAAAAAGAGAGAGAAATTAAGAAGTAAAAACCTGGCCTATATTCATTGAAAAATCTCAGTGTCAAAAAGGGCAAAGAAATGCTGAAGAACTTTTGCAAATTAAGCAGTCTAGAAATATGACAACTGAATGCAATCTGTGAGCCTTGACTGACAGGGAAAAAAAATCATTACGAAGTTTATCACTGGGAGAGTTGACAAATTTGGATCATGAGTAGCAAAGTATAGTATAGTATCAATGTGAAGCTTCTTGAATTTGACAACTGTACTAAAGATTATGTAATAGAATAACTTTGCTCTTAGGAGATATACACTGAATTATTAAGGGATAAAATGTCATGATGTATATAACCTACTCTCTGTGGTTTAAAAATATATATATATATATATACATATGCATGTGTGTGTATAGAGAGAAAGAGAATAATCATTTAAAATGTTTAAAAAAAAAAAAGGACCACTGCATTCTTCTCTAATGTATTTTGTAAAGGAAGAAAGTCATTTCCTCTTGACAAGG
Organism: Mustela nivalis; assembly: GCF_964662115.1. Lineage (NCBI taxonomy): Eukaryota > Metazoa > Chordata > Mammalia > Carnivora > Mustelidae > Mustela > Mustela nivalis. Next base: position 25,723,922 of record NC_139031.1, on the reverse strand, counting down.
TTCCCTTGCCTTCCCTTTATAAGGTTCTTGCCTGATACCAAAAAGGAGATATGCTGAAGAGGGAATATAAGCTTTTTGATCATTAAAATTTAGGAATTTTTCTTTTGCTGGTTTATATAAGCAGTATTTGAAATCAATTTTGTCAGTCCATTCACCTCAGTTCAATAAGTGTGGGTTTCTTCTTATGCAAAGGCAGAGAGCTAAACCTTACATCATGCTGAATTTATCCATGTGCTAACCCTTGAAGGCTCTAGAAAACTGGCCAAATAGCCATCCCTGTATAAATTCCCACTTGCCATTTTGTCTACTGTCAAATATCCCAATATCATCATGAGATTGTATAACAGTTCATAATCTAAAGAACATTGCCTTGACATTGAGAAATCCTGCAAAGAAAACAAAACAAGCATGACCTCTATTTCACCATCTGCAAACTGAGAGGCAGAAACCCTAAGCTGACTAACATAGTCGCATGGAATTCAAATAAAAGTCTTTTAAGGGGATGCCTGGGTAAATAAGTGGGTTGAAGACTCTGCCTTCAGCTCAGGTCATGGTCCCGGGGTCCTGGGATAGAGCCCCGCACCAGACTCTGCTTAGCAGGGAGCCTGCTTCCCCCTCTCTGCCTGCCTCTCTGCCTCCTTGTTATCTCTGTCAAATAAATAAAATCTTTAAAAAAAAAATACTTTAAAAAAAATGTCTTTTAAGTCAGCATTTATTTGATTACTTTATACAATAAGGCTTTCTCATTACACACCATCATTTATGTTTAAGATGATGAATCAGAAGCAGTTAATGTCATGCAACAAAGAAGGGTTAAACTGCACCTACTATTATTATAGTTGAAAAGCAAACTAATGTATTCTAAATGATACTTTAAGATCAAATGATAAATCTCTGCTTAACTATGCATTAATTAGAAAATCTTCATAAGCATATTTCTAGAATACTGGCTTTATAGAATTTTCACTTGACTAGAGAAATATATTTTACATTTCCTTCATTTCTAGAGCTCACATTGTTTGGAAGGGAGCCTACGGTCCTGGGTATTAGGGTGCACTCTGTCTCTAACCAGCTGGGTTACTTGTGGAGAAGACAATTGATTTTCTATACCCTCAGCCTACAAATTATTAACATTAAAAGACTGAACTAGATGATTTCATGTTTTTATCAGGTACAACATTCTCCAACCAAACAGACATACTTTTTTGAACTCTGATTCTGGTTCTCTTGATGATCTGGGGTTTCACTTAAATGATAACAAAAAGTGTTTTATTAAATTACCTAGTGATGGATTTTGTCAGTATTCTAGACATATCAAAAGAGTATTTATTTATTTATTCATATTAGAAAAAGAAACCATATGGAAAAAGAATTGAAGAGATAGAATAAAAACACAATTTGGCCTACAATTTCAAAAAGTGGGCAAGAAAGAAGCACTGGAAGAGATTATGCTGAGTGAAATAAGTCAAGCAGAAAGAGTCAATTATCATATGGTTTCACTTATTTGTGGAGCATAACAAATATCATGGAGGACAAGGGGTGTTAGAGAGAAGAAGGGAGTTGGGGTAAATTGGAAGGGGAGGTGAATCACGAGAGACTATGGACTCTGAAAAACAATCTGAGGGGTTTGAAGTGGCGGGGGGGTGGGAGGTTGGGGTACCAGGTGGTGGGTATTAGAGAGGGCGCGGATTGCATGGAGCACTGGGTGTGGTGAAAAAATAATGAATACTGTTTTTCTGAAAATAAATAAATTGAAAAAATAAAAAAATAAATAAATGATTTTTTAAATAATTTTAAAAAAGAAGGAAGCTCTCAAGTAATGCCATTTAAAAGGTTAAAGTCTCTTATAAAAGTACATTTGGTTCATTACTAGATATTGAAAATAAATTATTTAAAATAACTGGGAGAGAAGAATTTCCAGGCAATTGTCTCCACACTGAACTTACTTTATACTCCATTAAAATTATGCAGCCCCAGAGAGATGCCCCAATAGAAACTTTACAGTTTCCTCTTGAAATGCTAAAACTAGCATATGAATTCATGAGGCAGGAAACCTTGAAAGAACCAAGAATGAAATCTAGAGGAAAAACAACATTAAGAAATCTGAAATCTTTTTATAATTCCTTGGCACCATATTAGCTCACAAAACACACACTCAGGCTTATTGTCTGCAACAGATATTGTATACAATAGTCTTTTTTTGCAATGGAAGAATATTAAACCTGTTTCTCAAGTCACTAAGCACACTCCTGCTTTAAAAACATAGCAATTCCCAAAACACGTATAGACATTTTGTTGTACTTTAATTTTTTTCCTACCATTAATCGTTTTGCCAATATTTTATCCCTAAAGAAGGAGGAAGTGATACAGATCATAGTTTCCAATGAAGGAAAGATAGTAGGGTTATCTTCCTCATTCATCTTCATCCTTCAGCCAATGTTAGCTATGTGTCAGACACTGTTTCATATACGTCCTAATTTAATCCTCACAATGACCCGGAGTGCTGACCATAATCATTATCCCCATTTTACATTTAATATACAAGGGGGAAAGGATTTTGATGAGGTTGTGGCTCTAGGAGGTGAACGGGTGAAAGATGGGGGTGGCAGCTGCCATTGGAGAATGGGTGCCTTTTCTACTCTAACAAAAGGGAAGAAAAAAGAATGTGTGCTTCTGTGGTGGGAGTCACAGAGGTTCAACAGGAATCAAGGCAGTTCGTCTCTGATTAATTGCTTTGGTTTCCTCATTGTAAACTTGGGAAAAGTAAATCCCACCCTTAGTATAAGATTATTTTGAGGATAAAGGGACCTTATATTTTAAAAAAATACTTCAGATGTTTGGTATGGATTAAGGATCAAAATTTATAATAGCTATAATTATTGTTATACATTATTGATGTATATTATATATTGGTAGATAAATATAGTTATATATATTATTACTACATATAATACTATCACTGTTATTGTTATCATTATTATAGTGAAGCTAGTGGCTAAACTATATCTGGTATCTATCTAGTACATATCTATTGAAAGTCACTTGTAGTTACACCTGTAACTAAAATAACACTGTGTATCAACTATATTCAAGTTTTAAGAAATTTAAGTTACTTGGAATAATTTTTTTAAAAAGAAATGAAGAAAAAAAAGTCACTTGAAATGAATAAGCCACAATTTATTATGAAACATCTCTAGAGAATAATTAGAAGAACCATACCTATGAATTCTGAAAATGAAGTTTTAAAAAAGAAGCCAATTCCTTTCACTGTCAATGTCAAGAAACCAACAAACTATATGCACTCAAGTCCTAATGAAAATGGAGCTACATTATATCTTTTTCTCTTTGAATTCCAAAGTAGCTATTGGAATGGACTTGCTGAGTATTTGAACATAGGTGCTTCTTCAAAGAGGTAGCTTCAAAGAAAAAATATCTGACAATATTTCATGTTGGTGTATTTGATTTCATATATTTATAATTAATTAATGTTGTTATCACTTCTTTTTGTTGTTGAACATTCAAGACTCATTTGGCATGCAAAAACATGAAAGTCTTTGCCCTAGAGACATGTGATGTAAGCTGACTGCTCATGAACCTGAGTTCCATCTACAGCATAGGCTTAGTTTCTCTGTCCAAGTAGGATACATCGTGGCACTTTCCACCAGGAGCCAAATAGGTCTCCTTTTCTGCCACAGGACAGAGTACTGAATTTCAGTGAGACAGCTTTATCTTTCAATCAGCTGTTCCATCATCCCAACTATTACTATATAAAATATTTCAGAGTTATATAATTAATTGCCATCTGGAGAGGGAAAGAACAACCAGTAAATTCCTACATTATCCTTAGTTTAAATGTCACATAAATATATTAACTGTTTACTTGGGTAGCAAATTACACCTTAAAGACGGGTTAAAAAAAAAAGCAAACCATAAAACCACGTTTTAATTTCATGAGCATATTTGCATTTTGAGGTCTTGTACTTTACTACTCCCTCAGAGTCATGCACCATCAACTTAAAAATAGCTGAGGACATAAATATTATCAAACAATAATTTTTTTAAAATTAGTATTTGTGAATTGCAATTGAAGTCTGTCCATATTCCTACACTCCTTTTCGCCTTTGGCAAAACTGGGATTCATGCTTGCAGGAAAAAGCCTCTGTTTTTCACTCAGGGCACTTTTCCTACTCTCCATCCTGTTCTATAGGCTGCAACACAGATTCTACAAAAGAAGAAAAATCTAGTCTTCAAATCTTATCCGGCACATTTTTGTTGGTTGGTTTGTTGGAACCACAGCTTATTCCCCATTTATGCAGAGAATCTCTAAAATGTAGCCAACAGCTATAACATTAAGGAAAAAATTCTCAAAATAGTTTTCCTTCAAGGCCTAAGGAAGTAAACCTTCCATTCCAGGGCTGGGGTCCATCATGGACTACAGATTTTGAAAGTTGTGTTCCCTGTCTCCTGACTCCTTCTGTGTACTTTCCTCTTCCTGGCATCTCTTAGGTAAAACTCCCCCACTGAAAGACCTGGAGTCATCCCACAACCTGCTTGCAAACCCATGTGAAGCACGAGATAGCCATTCGTTTACCTTCATACTCTTTCCCTAAAAACATGTGTATCACAGAGTATAATTATTAAACAAAACAGAGTCACTGTCATTCTGTGAGTCCTGATCATGATTATAATTAACATAATTATAATTAATCAGACCAGTTTTACCTGTTTTGAGATTTATAGGCCTTATTCAGTCCTAGTTCCTAGCTATACTCCTGTCCTTAACTTCTGTGCCAACTCCAGCCTAGTAGTTGGGGTCTTTGGAGATCCGCTTTCTTTTGGCAGGTCTGGAACTGGAACCAAAAATCTGAAAATGTATTTTAACGATGGTGCTGTGTTAGCTGACTCTTGAGTACCAGCCATTATTTTCCTCTCCTTTTCTGACTGGAAGCAAGAACTGGACATGGAGGCCCGACTTCCAAGGCTATACTTCTATAGTTAGCTTCTGCTGCTGGGTCAGTGGCATTCATGCTTCACTCCAGGCCTCACATAGTGTCCTTTCTTTTCTTTCAGGCTTTACAAACCCAGCCTTAGCCACAGGGCAAGTGAAGCAGCTAAAGGAAGTGTTCCATAGAGCTTGGAAGAAAACCTTCATTTCTTCTCCCATATAAATTACCACAGAATTCCCTCAAAATGCACCAAACAATGAGACCATTACATATGTGTGTGAGTTATATAAATGTGGGACACAAAAGACACTTTGTTAGTCAGGATTATGAGTTTTTAACCTTTGGAGGTTGTTAAGAGAACAAAGGTGAAACTTTCCAATTATAATTTATTGCCAGCTACGATGATTAAATTGATAACACTTAGTTATTATTACTGCCATGATTATCTTCACCATCAGTATTTTGTAAACAGGCTGAAATTGAATTGGAAAGGACTATTTCTCTCATGATTCCCCAAAGATGAATGAACACAGGAGAAGAAGAAGAAATATGTTCAAATACCAAGTTGAAAAATGTAAACCTTAATTTCTAGGGAAAAATATTTTCTCCACCCATATTCTGATGTGCAAATTACAGTTTAACTCTAAGGATGCCATCTGAGGAAAATGTTGCTTTGATATCTTTTTTAAGTAGAAGGTCATCATTACAAGAGGTTCCTGGCAGAGGCATAAAATTATGACTCTTACTTTGTTTTCAAATAATTGTATAAAGATTTTGCAGTCAACTACCATGCCATTTTAAAAGCCGATTCAAAACATGGGGTGTTTTTCTCCCATTTTCCCAGTGCACAGTGATTTCTTCCTCAATGCTGTTCTTTCAATTTTGCCCCAGCAGAAGCCTTTTGAACAATATCCTAAGAGTCAAAGGCAAGAAGGATTAATTATCCATTCTGACACCTCAAATTTGCATCCAAGAAGGAATCTGCCGATGAGACGTCAAAAATATTTATAGGAAAATCCTGACATTTCTGACAGCTGGTGAAGGAAGTTAATTTGGGCTGATAGAATCTTACTGGAGTCTGGTATGGTTTGGATACATTAATTTAATGAAGGGTTGCAGGGGCCAAAGTCATGTTCTCACAGCCAGCCCTTTCGTAGAAGACTTGCTCCATCTGTGCAAAATGAACTCTTCACTCCAGTTCTAGACTTGATGGACAAATACCAAGACTTTAGGAACTTCCATTTATAATTATATTATAGCCTATAGGACATGTTAAAAATTTGAGTCCTTGGTGTCTGACCTCCATGACCAGGAAAAGGCTTTCTGGGATAGGAGCTATGGAAGTCCAACTAGTCTACATACTTAAGAAAAATGGCTTTACTGTTATTAAAGTAATGTGTGCAGAAAAGAGAATGAAACAAAGTCTATCTGGTGCTTATTACAGTGTCTAATACAAACAGGCACTGCATAAATGCAGATAGATAGATAAAATATATCAATGATTGCCAAGGATTGAGGGCAAGAAAAAAAACAAAGAATTCTAGACATCAAAGAATCTAAACCTTTTCTTAAAGGGAAGATGGAATCCTATCCCTGTGAGAAGAATAAGAGAAAACTAGATACACTTACACAAATAAACAAGGCCTTAAACAAGGAGTCTGATGAAATGATATCTAATAAAGGAAAAGCAACACTTTTCTATGACTCAGTGAATGTAAACTGCTACCAGGTGAGTATTGCTTTGCTTTTCTAACTGCTCTCCTAAGGGGCTAACAATGTGAGCAATGACTTTCCAGTGGCCTTAAAAGCAAGAAATCCTAGGAAGTAATGAATGACTTCAGTGGGAGAAACCAATTTTTCCCCCGGTCATTCATTGTGACTATAGCTGTCCTGGGAGATGACAGGATGACTTCCTTATTGCTCACATATGCAGTACTAAATAGAAGGTAGTAAGGTCAGACAGGCTCAAGTATCCATAATGGCTTAGGTATTTTATCTCTTAATAGGAAATTCAAGATCTTTTCAGCTAACAGATAAATCTTAGGAAAGGATTATTTAAATTACTGATTTTTTTCCACCTGGTGTTTTTTAAGGAAGCTTTACTCAGTGAATTAGTTGTATTTACCCCTACTAATTCTATTATCTCAATTATAAAAACAAGTTGCTTTCTCTGTACTGTTCCAAGTGTCCATCACTGCACTCTTCAAACTAAGAATTTTCTAATTCAGTGTAAAACTATGTAAATATGCGGAGCCAAAGTTTTCATGGTCTCAGTTAAACTTTTATATTGCTTTTGTACACTGACAGCTAAAATTACAACAGTTAACTGTAGGCAGATCAAGCTAAGTGCTCAACACAATAAAATGGCAAGTGATCATTTAATACCTTCACTTTTATAATAAAAAATAATTGCTTGTGTAACAAGAAGGCGCACCATGGTAGTTGTCCTATAAATCATCTTGCTACCTGGAAAGAAACAGTATATATGAAACAGAACATGGGTGTTGAGCTATAGTTAAATTGATGTCTTCATGTCACAGGGAGAATAATGTCATAATATCTAAGAATTACTAAAGCATGACTATGTTCTTAGCACTCTATAATGCTCTTTAGAATAACTTGCTTCATATTACCAACTTAAGTTTAAGGAAAGAAGTACAGAGAAATAAAGTAACTTGTTCAAGGTCACACAGCCAGGAAGTTATGGAAGTTGTAACGATTTAAATCTAGACTTTCTGAAGCCGGAGACCATAATTTTCATTCATTCATTCATTTATTCATTCATTCAGCCATCCATACATTCACTTATGTATTTATGCATGTATATAGGTCTTTACATTGCATTATAATTTATATGCAGTGAAACACATGAATATTAAGTATACAGTTGAGTATTAAAAACTGTGTACACCGGCAACCACCTGCTCAATCAAGATAAGGAATATTTCCATCATGCCAGAAAGTTCCTTTGTATCCATTTTTAATAATTTCCATACCACCACCTTACCAGCAAAGGCAATTACTATTCTAACTTCAAACACCTCAGATTAGTCTTGCATGTCTGTCATCTTCATGTAAACAGAATATTATAGTATGTACTATTTGTTTCTGGCTTCTATCATTCAACATAAAGTCTGTCAGATCCATCCAGTAATAGTTCCTTATTCTTTGTATTGCTGAGTAGTATTCCATTGTATGGTTATATTTCAATTCATTTACCCATTTGCTTGTTTCTTCTTATTGTGAAGCAGCAGGCTATTGTATAGTCACACCTCAGTTTGCTTGGTGATGGAGATTTGGGTTGTTTTCAGGTACTGGATGTTATAAATGAAGTGGCTATTAACATTCTTGCACAATTCTTTTCTTGGACATATTTTCTTGTGTATTGAATAAATTCTTGTATGTGAAGTTGAATTGCTGGGTAGTATATGTTTAACTTTGTAAGAAACTATCAAGCTGTTGTCCAAAGTAGCAGTATCATTTTATACTCCCTGTAGCAGTGTTCATGAGTTCCAGTTGCTTCATATCCTCATAACATTTGGTACACCAGAGACTGTGCTCTTGCAGAATGAGTCTTCTGAAAACATGGGATGAGACTATACATGAACATAAAAAATTATGTCGAGAAATAATTAGCTAGTGAAAATAGCTGTGGCCACCTAAGCTTTCCTAAAAACTCATTCCCAATCTTTGTTTGACATCTATTAGTCATCCATAAATTAGTATCTTATCCCAATCTATCAAACATTTCTAGACTGGGGTGCCTGGATGGCTCAGTCCTTTAAGCATCCAACTCTTGATTTGGGCCTATCTCATGATCTCAGGGTCATGAGACAGAGCCCCAAGTCAGGCTCCGCATTGGGTGTGGAGTCTGCCTGAGATATGCTCTCTCCATCTCCCTCTGTCCCTCCCCCTGCTCATGTGCATGCTTACTCTCTCTCTCTCTCTCAAGAAACAAAAAACAAATTTAAAAAGTTCTAGACAAAGAATAGAAAAAGAAGAAAAAATTTGATTAAGTTATGGAGCACAATTTAGGAGTTATTTCAAAACTACTGACTTGAAGCAGCATTTCAAAGGCAGCATTTCTACCTCAACACTTTCTGCATAATGATAAAATAAAGCTCAAATCAACTGAAGATTAGAAAATTCATTCTATTAGGTACGAGCAGAGATAATCAACCAATACAGCATAAAGATATAGGGGGTAAAATACACATTTGAAAACTTTTGCCTCAGAGGGAGACCTGGTATGAACACTGATTATAACAAGCAGTTTGGCTAATCACGCGTTTGACATAAGACAAAACGGTGGGTGTTCAGATGTCTCTAAGGCTGTTGGCCATAGGTAATAAATGTAATCATCTTAAACTAGTGTTTGCTTTGAATATACCTAAATAAATGTGGCTAAAACATACACTTTTAGAATTCTATAAAGGAAATGACTAATAAGTGAATTTTTTCCTAAGGTCAACCAATTTTACCCTGTAAGAATGACACATAGATTGATATAAATGGTTTTTTAATTACATCAAAAAACCTTTAGAAAACCACTATGATTTTTCTTTCCAAGTCTCAAAAGAACATAATTCAATCTGGCAGCTAAAATTTTGAAATCAATTTGCAAAAGGCATTTAACTAGCAGTTAATAATCAGTGACAGGCTCTTTGAATTTTCCTAATAACAGTAATAAAAGTTTTTTCTCTTAATTGACCATATTATAACATCTTCCTTTTTATAGAAAATAGTTAACACTTTAGTGATCTTGTTAAAAATGTTTCTATGTTGCACACACCAAAACCTCCATAAGAGATTAATGTTTTAATGTATTATATATACTTTTCCTGTCATTTACTGAAAATTCTCAAGAGCACCAAGGGAATAAATATCATAGACAGTTTTCTATAACTTCTGATTTTCTAGCATATGCAATTCATATGGGTTATGCAAATAACTTTAAGTATTTACTAATGGTGTTTTAAGAATCGACAGTTTAATTAGCAAAATGGTTTTCTGACCAACCAAAGAAGTAAGCTTATTTTAAATACCTGACTTGCCTTTTAAATTAGAAAACCTTATTATATTTTCAGTATCCTGGGGCATTCACTGCACCAGCTCGCCCTATGGACCTTGCTAATTAGCCCCCAAAGGTTACAACGATTGAATCTACAACTGCTTACTCAGATGGAACTCCCATTCATCATCTTTCTCATTTTTCTCTCAACTGTTTATGTTCTCCTGTGGCCTCATTGACATTTATGGTTTCTATGCAGCCCATAGTTAGCATATATCATGGCAGATGAATTCAGGAAACTTCTTTTCAGAATAATCACTATCTCTATCCCATGTATGTTTGTGTGAATTAAATACTATGAAGAGATGATGGCACAGACATTAACCTACTTTCGTATTACCTTTCAGTTAGGTTAGCCATCCTTATAGAGAGAAGCGTTTCAGTGGTTGTAGTATATTTTTATTTAACTGATGAAAGGTCCTCCAGGATAGCCCATGCTGAGCAATAATGGAGAATTTAAAAAATACAAGACCTCCACAATTTTTATCCATCTTTCCCATAATAAAAATTCTATTTTCTTTTTTTAAATACACTGAAATAGGTGGGAATTTCATTGTTTGCTTGCTTGCTTTCCTAGAGACAAAGAAATAAGGCTTGCAGGGACTGAATGAGCCTAGTGCCCTGTTTATACAGGATGTAACTAGTTCATTCTTCAAATTAACCACATGGGTGTCTTCTCTAAAAACATGCTTTTTGCAGTCCATCCTTAATGATTCTGGTTCTGAATAACTGAAGTAAGACTCGAAAATCTGCATTCTTAGAAGTCCCCCAGATGATCTTCACCAGGATGGATCACAACCATATTTGAAAACCCTGGTTTTGGGTGCCTGGGTGGCTCAGTGGGTTAAGGCCTCTGTCTTTGGCTCAGGTCATGATCCGAGGGTCCTGGGATCGAGGCCCGCATCGGGCTCTCTGCTCAGCGGGGAGCCTGCTTCCTCCTCTCTCTCTGCCTGTCTCTCTGCCTCCTTGTGATCTCTGTCTGTCAAATAAATAAATAATTAATTATTAAAAAAAAAAAAAGAAAACCCTGGTTTTATCTGGGGTACTGTCCTCTTTAACAACATGGAGTATCCACATGAGGTAACCGGATATAGATAGACAGATGTGGTTGGCTTTGAGAGGTTACTATGATGCCCAGGACATCATTCTGGATTCTTCCAAACCTCTCTCTATTTCTGACTCACTTTCCTTTTACCATGCCAAAAATTCATCCTCATTTGTACCTTAAAGAGGGAGAGTTAAGTGGGAAATTTTTCAGGGTGTGTGCTAAGTGATGAGGGGTAGGAAACAAAAAGAAGCACCCATTTTGTAATAAAGGAGTGGTTATGACAACTGGTGGATACAAAGATATACACCATGCTTGGGGTAGAGGCAATGAAGATGAAAGAAAGCAGCAAACACCCCCACCAGGACTGGTCTGAATAGAACAGACAGGGGGTATGGCCAAGGGAAGTCCAGTCGTGGGGAGTCCTCAAACTGTGTTGCTGCTCTGCACAGGTAGAAAAATACCATACAAAAGGAGTGAGCTTATTATTACGCTTAGCGTTTGACCACAATTTGATTTCTCCCAGACCTCACTTGATTTTCAGATCTCATGACTGCAAAACCATATAAATACCGTACCTTTAAAAAATAGAGTGGTAAATTCTTAAAATGACCCTTTGGCCTCCTAGCTGAGTCTGTCACCACCATTCCCTCGATTTTCTTACTCCCAAGTTAATGCACCTGCCATCCAATTAACACCTCATTTAACTATACACCTGAGGCCTTTGCTTCAGCACTCTATTTTGAAACAATTAGCTGAATAGGGTAGTGTGATTATAATTAGGTGAGAGACACAAAGAACAGTGTGATTAAGACTTTGCGAAAACCCTTAGTGGAAGAGGGGTCACAGTAAGAGAAACAAATGAAGTTAGGATAAAGACAACTTTCTTTTAAACTGTGAGATGTTTTGGTACATAGTATTTCTTACATTATTTATGTCACACACACAAATAGTTGTAACTCTGAATTTCAATTCTATCTAGAGACAATTGGGATTATTTCTAATGAAAATACTATGATATTTTATAAATCTGAATGGTTTTTATATACAAATATGAATTTAATTTTCCTTGTAAATTTGTAAAATCTCCTAATAAAAAACACGTATTTATATTTTCACACCTACGTGGATTTTTTTTAATTCTAGATTTTTATCATATTAAGACTTTCTAGAGCAGTGCTTATCAAACTTGAATGTGCATGAAAATTGCCTGGGGCATGTCTGTAAGAAGCAGAATCTGATTAACTAGACAAGGAATGAAGACTTTAATTTTGAATTCTAGCAAGCTTCTAAGCAATGCTCATGTTGTTATTTCAAGGGCCGACTCTGTAGCAAGGTTCTGTCTAGAATATATCTCCCAAGTAGCCAAAATGGGTTTTCACTGAAGAGGAATATTCTTTCTATTTCAAATGTTATGTTTATGAATTATCACTGGAACACAACGGAGACTACATTTCATGGCAGAAACCAATACATTTTAGTCCTCTGAAAGTTCCTCACTTTAAGAAAACATATGGTATCTTCAATGGACTTCAATTTTTTCTGGTACTCTATATAAAAAGGCTTAAAACTCTTGCTATTTTAGATGAGAGGTTTAATTAGTATTCATTAAGGAAATACAAATAACCTGACCACTCATCCTCTTACTCCCAATCTGGGATCATCTAAACAATAAAAATCCATAAAATATTTATTTGATCATTGAGGTGTAGAAATGAGTGAGGATAGGTCCTTTTTATGCCCTTAAATCTGCTAATAGTCAGCACACCAATATGTCTTTTCTAGAGAAAAAGCAGCTCAAATTAGCTAATTTGTAAAGGGTAAGACACTTGACTTTGTTAACTGGCCGATATAAAAAATGAATAAAAAGAGAGAGAAAAGAGAAAAACAACCCTCACGGAGTCATAAAAAAGCAGGGAGGGGAAAAGAGGAAGAGTCAACAATAGAAGCCAAAAGTGAAATACAAAGGGTTTCTGACCCCATGGGGGCCCATGTACATGTGCATGTAGGAGGCAGAGGAATGAAAGAATTTATTCCACTTTCTGCATCCTGAGAAATAAAAACCCAAAGGGGAAAAACTGTTTTCTTCAGTGATCAGGAGAGTTTAGGAACAGAGCTTAAATTTGGTTTGGAAGTGAAACAGACAGCATTGGGGAAGACACAGTTCAAAGGAAACCCAAAAAACACAGGCTTCAGTTGGGGAGAGGCAAGGACTTCAGGGAACAGCAGAGGCTTCCCACCTGGAGATAATAAGCAGGAACGACCTGGGCCATGTCCACTCTGGATCATATGCCATCACTTCATTCATTCCTAGAAATGCATATCACCAATAAGGTGCAGACTTTGGGTGCAGAAAGACACATTCGTTATCATCTAATCCTGCTCCTCCAGTTTGTAATGCAGTGGACTAATTCCTCCCAAAGCCTAGGTGACTGGCCCAAGGTCAGATTTTAGGCCAAGCTGATTCTGAAACCCAGTTCTCCAGACTCTTAGTCCCTGCTTGTGTCATAAAAACAAAACCCACTGAATGCCCACTAGGGCATAAGATGAACGTAGAGGAAGGATTAAGAAGAGAGAAGGAAATCCCTCAAACTCCGCCCCACCCGCACACATGAGTCTTAGTAAGGGACAAGACAGGATGGCCCGGCACAGCACGTCACCTCAGTGTGGCCTTCAGGGCTAACAAAGAAATTGTGATTAAAAAAATGGAAATACAGGGGTGCCTGGGTAGCTCAGTCGGTTAAGCCTCTGCCTTCCGCTCAGGTCATGATCCCAGGGTCCTGGGATCACGCCCCGCATCAGGCTCTCTGCTCAGCAGGGAGCCTGCTTCCCTCCCTGCCTCTCTGCCTACTTGTGATCTCTGTCAAATAAATAAATAAAATATTTTTAAAAAATGGAAATACAACAATTAATTGTCAATTAATGACAATTCTATTGTCATCTATCAACCTTTTTTTTCCCAGTTCTCAGTCAGACTTTAAACCATTTTACATTCTAGCAAGAGTTAAGATGTGAATTTATATATATAAATGAGCTTTGCAATTATCGAGGGTCAAATTTTCCTTTACAGACAAAGACTTCCTTAAAGTATGATAACATTCTTGATAATAAAGATGTTTCATTTCACAAAACATTGTTACTTTCAGAATGCTGTAAATGCAACTTAATACCTGTGCAACTTAAGAGAGTTCTCATCAATAATTCAAAAAGCAAAGCCTTGTTTCAATACGCTGTAGGACATCATGTATTAATGAGGGGCATATTTGTTGGTTCCAATATTTGCTTCCCCAAAACAATAAAAAGCTGTATTTATTTGTAACATAATTATAATAGAAAAGCTAAATTAGATGAGGAAAATTTGAGGCAAAATTTTTCCCCAAAAGACAAAAGTTATTATTCTATCAATACCAATTTATTAAAGGCATATAAATTCAGATATTAAACTCCAAAGTACACCATAGGCAGCATTTTTTATTCAACTTATGAGTTTACTGACAAAGCTTAAGGAAACTGTAAACTTTAGAGCTCCTGTTGTTTAACCTATCAGGGTTGGAGAGTCAAGTTATAGTTAGGCTATCTTTCCATATAGGAATTAAGCATGAGCACTCCTATTTTCATATATTATCATACTTTTCCCTCTACTAAATCCTCTGAACAACTAGACTCTCTGAGGCAAAAATTTTTAATTGACATTGAGTCTCAGGGAGTTAAAGGGGCCTTCGGTGACAGAAATATCCTGGACATTTCCTCACTGTACTCATTTGTGAATACTAATAAATACACTGGGATATTCGGTTTATGTACTAGGACCAACTGATTCTCACAAATGCCAAATTTTCTTTCCTGTACTAACCAGCAGAAATTGACCATTTAGGTTTTTCCATGAACTAGGCCAGCTTTTGGGAAAGGTCAAACAAAGACACTAATGTTGACAGCTAGAAGAGCATTTATAAAAACAAAAAAAGAATAAACCACAAGTTTAAAATGAGCCAGGCACATTGAGCTTTACCTATAAGCACATAGAAGGGTTATTTATTAATTAGATTAACCATTTTCTGATGGAGAGTTCAACAGAGCAGTGCCATTAAAAAAGAAATACTTATACATTGTATAATCTAGTAAAAGTCTAGTAACTGGGAGATGCAGGGCAGTTTAGGAGTTAAAGATGTGATCCTTGGAGTAAAATTTCTGGTTTAAATCCAGTGCTGTCACTAATCTATGTGACCATGAACAAGTTACTAGGTAGAAAATCACAGTACATACCTTATACTATTAATAGCCAGACTAATCTTCCCTCAGAAAATGCCCTATCCTAATCACTGACACTTGTGACTATATTACTTTACACAACAAAAGGACTTTACAGGTGGGATTAAATCAAGGATATTGAGATGGGAAGATTATCCTGCATTATGTAATCACAAAAACCCTTTAAAAAGGGAAGCAGGAGGGCTGGGAGAAGGAGATGGGAAGCCCATGGCAGCAGTCAGAGTGATGCGGGTTCATAAACCAAGGAATGTGGCAACTTCTAGAAGGAGAAATAGGCAAGGAAACGGACGCTCCCCAGAGCCTCTAGAAAGAGCCCAGCCCTGCTGACACCTTGAATCTAGCTCAGTGAAACTGATTTCTGATCTCCAGATCCATAAAATAATAAACTATGTTGTTTTAAGCCACTAAGTGTATGGTAATTTGTTGCAGCAGCAATATACTACCTTGTAGGGTAACAGATGTAGTAAATATATGTAAAGCATTTAGAATGGTAGCCCAGAACATGGTAAGTGCTATGCACGTCAGGTATTATTACCATAAATCAGATTATTTCACTTCTGTGCTTAAAAACCTGTTGTCTTCCCTAAATGCTGTGAATGAAATTCATTTGCTGAATTCTATCTTCTAAAGTTTGTGTTCTTCATTTTCTGCTGACTTCTTGAAACCTTTCAAGCCATACCTGTCCAGCCACAGTGACTTCTTTCAGTCCTTTTAAAAATGCCTTTGAACCTCAGGACCTTTGTAATAGTTGTTCTCGTAAAATGGGGATCTTTTCCTTCATGTTTATCCCAGCTAAATTCTACCTACATTTCAAATCTGTTAAAATAGTTTGCTTCAAAAAGGCCTTTCCTGAATATAGAAACTCCCTCAGAATATCGTATTCTTAACTGCCAATAAGCACACGAAAGATGCTCAGTATTACTTGCCATCAGGGAAATGCAAACTAAGAACTGCAATGAAACACCACTAGATAACAACTGGGAGGGTTAAAATAGAAAAGACAGATAACAGCAAATGTCAAGCAAGGATGGAGAAGAATTGGAACCTTCATTTACTGTTGGTGGGATTATAAAATAGTGCAGCCACTTTGGAAAACAGTTGGGCAGTTTTTTAAAGTGCTAAACATAGAGTTACATCTCGTAATGTATATAATTGTCAAATCACTATGTTGTATGCCTCCAAATAATATGCTATTGTATGTCAACTATCCAATTTAAAAAAGTAGTATGACCAGTGGTCCAGCAATTCCACTCCTAGGTAAATACACAAGAGAAATAAAAACATATGGGCACACAAAAACCTATCCATGAGTGTTTCACAGAAGCATTATTTGTAACAGAGAAAAAGCATTAACAATGCAAATGTCCATCAACTGATGAATGGAAAAACAAATATTGTCTATTCATACAATGGAATATTACTCAGCAATAAAAATAAGGTACTGATATATACTACAACATAAATGAACCTTGAAAACATGATACTGAGAGAAGCCAGTAACAGAGACAGCAGGTAGTATATAGTTCATTTACATGAACTACCCAGAATAGACAAACCCATCGAAGTACAAATTTGCTGAGTAGATGCCAGGAGATGAGGGAGTAGGGACTAAGGAGTGATGGATTATGGGTACTGGAGTTTCTTTTTGGGGTGCCAAAATGTTCTCAAATCTGGTGATGGTTGTAAAACTCTGTGACTACACTAAAAAATATTGCATTGTATATTTTAAAAGGACAAAACTCATCGTATGGGAATTATATCTCCAAAAAGCTGTTTTGGGTTTTTTTTTTTTAGATTTAAAGAATACTGCATTCAGTATCATGGTAGCAATTACCATAATTTGAAATCACTGTAAGTTCTAAAAAGCCAGACACATATCTGGGTTTTTTTTCTTCATTGCTGTGTTGTACGCCCTCCACCTCCTATCATGACAAGTATGTGGTAAATGTTCAATATTTGCTAAAGAAGTGAAAAGGATTCTGACTGGTATGTGTAAATGACACAGCAGTGATGATGACATACGGAAAGCAGCCATCAGTTTGAGCCTAAACAAGGCAACAAAAGCTAACCTTGAAAACCAGCTCTGCTTCTACTTTTTTTTTTTTTTTAATTAAATTCACTTGCTGTTGTTACCTGACTCCTTTAGCAACCAAGCTTATCCACAATGTTCATTTCTAAACTAGCTTCAGAGAAGCACAAAATGTCATTTTTAGTCAGAGAACAATTTGGGGCATCAACATCCTCATGACACCATTGTTGAGCGCATTAGAGCCTCAATCTTCTGGCATGTTTCCTGTCTTCCAGAACACAGACATGGCTCTGTCTTTGCTGTTCATCCAGATATCCTTTGTCTTTTCTCATATTTACTCATTCAACATGTGTTTCATGCACCCTTTCTCCAGGTGATAAAAATATAAAAATTAGGGCTCCTGGGTGGCTCAGTGGGTTAAAGCCTCTGCCTTCAGCTCAGGTCATGATCGCAGGGTCTTGGGATCGAGCCCAACATCAGGCTCTCTGCTCAGCAGGGAGCCTGTTTCCACCAGATACGCCCTCAAGAAACCAAAAGAATGTCATAGGAGACAGAGGATTGAGATGAGTTTTGTAACAGAGTATCCTACTGGAATGTGGAGGGAAACACCGTAATGGAAACTGCCTTGGTAATTTCGCCACATCTGCCATGTAATTCCAGTCAAGCACAGCATCCAGTACCATCCATTTATGATTTAATACATTTTATTGAAGTCCTACTATTTGCCAGGCACTGTTCTGCTGGGGATATGGCAACAAAGAAAAATAACAAAAAGTCCTGCCCCCATTGAGTTTACACCGCAGTAGT
This sequence comes from Mustela nivalis, assembly GCF_964662115.1. Taxonomy (NCBI): domain Eukaryota; kingdom Metazoa; phylum Chordata; class Mammalia; order Carnivora; family Mustelidae; genus Mustela; species Mustela nivalis. The sequence continues at coordinate 25,705,755 of NC_139031.1, read as the reverse complement.
GAAAGGTGAGTCAAAAAGTTAAGTAAAATAAATAGTATTTCAGATGATAATAAATGCTGAGGAAGAAACTCAGCAGGAGCAGGAGGTAGAGAGGGTAGGCACACAAGTTTGAATGGATTGTCAGGAAAGACTTCAATGAGAAGGAGATATTCAGTGGACAAAGACCTGAAGAAAGTGACCTGGGGGAGCACTCCAGGGAGAAAACAAACAAACAACAACAAAAAAAACAACCACCAGACCAAAGACCTGAGGTGGAAGTGTTCTGAAGTCTTGAAGAAACACCAAAGAGGCCTAGGTGACAAGTGTAAAGTGAGCAAGAGGGAGCTAAGTAGGGGAACAGGGTGCAAAAGTAAAGGAGGGGATTCAATCCCATAGGACATTCACTTTCCCTTTGAAGAAGATAGGAAGCACTGGAACATTTCAGAGTGAGGAGATCTGTTACCTTTCTGTTACTTTGTAACAGATCATATTGTTGTGCTAAAAATAGGTATATGGAGGAGGGAACATAATGAGGGTTGAAGTAGGGAGACAATGTTGGGAGGCTGTTGCAATGACCTGGGTGGGCTATGATCCAGGTGACTTGGACCAGGGTGATAGCAATAGAAGTGATATAAAGTGATGAGGTTTGGGATGTAATGTGGAGATGGATCCAAGGGGCTTTGCTGATTGAGTGGCTGGGGAGGTTACTGGTCATTTTAACAAGACAAATTTCAGGGGCACAGAAGGAACAACTGCCTGTTTATGGCAGGTTTAAGAGAGATGGGGAGGAAAGGAGATGGACACAGATTATAGACAACACTTCTGAATCATTCTGTTTTCAAATGACAGTAGATGGAGAGGAAGTGAGGTCAAAAGAAGGTTATTTGTTTTTTAACAAGGAGAAATAATAGCATCTTTTTTAATTGATAGGAGTGATATAACAGACAGGGAAAACTAATATGAGAAAAGGGGACAGCCAACACAAAGAGTAGATCAGAGAGGATGGGAGATAGTATAGAGTAGATCAGAGAGGATGGGAGATAGTGTACAGCAGAAATTCTTGTTCCATTAGGAGCATCAACAGTGAATCCATAGTCACGAAGACTGAGGGTACAGGCTGTGATGATCCAGGTGAGAAGAAAAGGGTCTTATAGTCTTGGAAAGCTGCCCTTTTTTTTTCCCTGTTAACTCATGAGATAAAAAGCAAGGTTTTCAGTAGAGAGTGAGGGTGGTGGAAACTGACTTGGCCATGCGGGGAAAAAGGTGAGGGTAAAAAGAGTCAGTCTCCTGGAGAGAAAGAGAACTTAAATATCCGGGTGTAAGTGTGCAAGTGACTGAAGTGTGTGAAGGACATTACTGATGAACAGGAAGTCCAGGAATAAAAAGCCAGAATATTATAGCTAGCGAGCTCTAGAAATAGTTATATAGATATGCTGAAATCAGTCAACAAGAATCATAATAAGGAAAGTATCACGGGAGAGTAAGCTGAGCTGAAATCTTCAAGTTTTACTAAACTCTTTGACTTAAGTTTGAGCCTCTGTTTTCATTTTTATTGAACACTAAGTCACAGTTTCAAAAATGTTTATCTTTTACCAATTATTTCCTTTCTTTCTTTTACCTTCCTTTAAACAATTAAGAATGGGAATTTACAGGTTAGCCTGTGACTAGTATGTCTACATAAATTTTTAAAATTATAAAGCACACAATGAATATAAGCATATACCTACAATGAATCCAAACCTGAAATAGTCACTCAATGATTTATACTTAGAAAAGAAAATTTTCCATTGGGTAGAAGAGAAAAAAAATACCAGTTTTATTTCTTTGATACATAGTTTTAAAGAAAAGAAAGCTTTAAAAAGATGTTGTTAGTAAATGTGCGCAAATTTAAAATGTTGCAATGATTGAGTTCAATGACTCTAGCTGGTGAATGTCTAGCCAGAATAATGTTAAGCAAAACAGTCAAAAAACAATCATAAGTGAAATCCATCACAGACCCATCACTTCACATTCATCCACTAATCTTCAGCAAGATGCCAACTGTGAATCACATGGATTTCTGGATGTGAAAGGGTATCATCTATAATACCCAGTGTTGATAGAAACCGTCAGATCCATGCTCAGTTGCCTACTGGTGATGGTCATTGATCTGTTCTTATAGAAAGACAAAGACTTATGAATTTTGGACACCATTTTGAAGCAGGTTTCTACATGCTACCCCATCAATCACCTGTAGAATATTAATCAAACTCTAGCTACTTTAAGTTTCAGAGGGTTCAGTCCTTTCCAGACCGGATACTGGGGAAGTGATGTATAAGATTAATGAGGGACCTAAGTTGATATTGGACGGTTAACAGCTCAACAGCAGAACAGGGATTCAATTAGTTTGGGCTACCTCTCAAGTTTTAAGCCTAATCCCTCACATGAGAAACACAAAACGAATACAGTAATATTTATTAACATTTGAGAGCCCCAGTAATCAAAACTCCAAATGTCTTCTTTGTAAGTGATGTCAAATTAAAGCATGGAAAATTGTACACACCTTGAAATTTTCAGCACTCATTTTTAGTTCATACATAGCAATCACTTTAAATTTGTTTAAAGGTAAGTGCTTTCTTTTGTTATTTTTAGAAAAAGAAATTTAATGTGAAAGAATGTGAGGGCCATTTTAGGATATGGATATGAAAAGAATCAAGTAAAAATTCAACTTAAGGAAAAACAAGAGATTTGAGGAAAAGGAAGACTGATGAACTGAATAAATACATGTGAATGGGTGAGGACAGTCATAAAGCGGTTTACAAAATTTAGGACAACATGACCTACCACCAATCATTTCCATCTACACTACAGAAAAAAACTCCGTAAAGAAAATCACCCGACGTTCCAACAAAATCTCAGTAAAATTGATGCAGTAAATTAAGTGACCATCATGAATAACCCATTTCTCCAGTTATGTGTGAGAAGGCTGAAGCTATCTCATGGGTGCTATATGATGTTATACATTTGTGGTTAAGCAACCTGTCTTTGTCAGTTTGAGCGGCTATAACAAATTACCATAGACTGGGTTGCCTAAACCACATTATTTCTCACGGTTCTGGAGGATCCAAGTCTGATCACGGTGCCAGTGTGATCACGTTCTGGTAAGGACTCTCAGTAGGGTTGCGGATGACTGACTTCCCGTTGTATCCTAATATGGTGGAAAGATGAGTGAGCTAGCTCTTTGACTTCCTCTTATCAGGGCATTCATCCATTCATGAGGTCTCTTCCTTTATCACTTAATTATCTCTCAGAAGCCCTACTTCCAAATACCATCACAGTGGGGATTAGATTTCAATATATGGACACAAACCTTTAGTCAATAGCACAGCTGTTGATTCATGAGAAAAACAGGGACAAAGCTATATTGGAACCAAAGAGAAAACCAGAATAAAAGTGTGAATTAGAACAAAGCCACTGGAGCAAGAATGCTGATATTATGCATCCATATCATGGATGAAGAGGAACTGAGTGAATCAAGAAGGAACTGCTAGAAGACCTGTTTTTGGAATTCGACCCTGGGTTGAAGGATAAGAAAAGAACTGATTATGTTCCTCTTCATGTAGAATCCAGGGTGAGGAGCAACTAGTTCAGTTTTGTTTTGGTTTGGTTTTTATTGAAGCTGAGCTGATAGGTGCAGAGGTAACAGTATTATTTTAAATTAGCTGTTATACTGAAAACCCAGTGGAAAAGGGTCTTAATTTTCCATCACACACTGGTAGTTAAGCAAAAAGGACAAGTCGAACAGAGAAAGAAACATATAATAATCAGTAACTCGGAAATCTAGTTGATCTTTGCAACACTGCTATCAGTCTATATGCTTGCCAACCTGTATCCACCTTGAATACTAACATTTTTCCCACTGATTCTCTCCTACTCATGAAAGACTAAATATATGACCCTCTCAAGACACTCCTGGGTGGTTGGTGAGAGGAGCTGAGATGGAGTATGAAAAACTACTATTGAGCCAACCTATTGTCCAAATGCCCTGTGCTGACCCTCAAAATTTCCTAGTATCATCATTCTGGATACATGGCACAATTATAGCTTCTTATCTCCTTGAGGTTAGGAATGGCTATATTACTTTTTTTTTTTTTAATAGAATGCAGGTGGAGGTGATATGTGTCACTTCTGGGCAGGAGCATTTAATTGCCACTGAAAATTTTTCAGAATTCTCTTCCTTGGCTCTTGCAATCATGGAAGCATATGTTGCTACTGAGATGCAAAGCTGAGCTATCATATGGAGGACAGGTGCCTAAAGTACAGTGCCCTCTATCTGAACAAGACTTAAACTTTTGTTTTTAGGCCTCTGACATTTGGGTTTGGTTTTTTTTTTGGGGGGGGGGTGTTTATTACTGAAAAATATCCTAGCCTATCCAGACTAATACAAGCCCAAACTTCCCCCAAAAAGACTCAGAATAAACCAAAGAAACACCTTAACTCTTCGTTATCGAAGCTGGCAGATAATTATGTTGGCAGGTAGCTTTATGTTAGAAGACTCATTTGCATCTCTATCACTGAGGTTTACAGGACTGCCTCTTCATATTCTTTATTAAAACACAACCCTTAGTGCAGCTATATACTGAAAACCATGTACCAAAGAAAGTTATGAAAACAACTCATTTACTGACTGCATTCCATATATCCACTAACCTCTACTTGCTAGACTTCCTCTGAATTGCAAGTCCTTTAAAAGAATGCTGATTTAGCCTAAGACCCTAAGATTTCTTCCACATCTTTTAATTTAGTTGTAAAATAGGACTGTATTTTATTTTCAGCCTTTTATTCATTTCATAGGACTTCTAAGAACTTTTGCTATAAATCTGGGTCAGAAAGATAAATGAGCAAGGTAGTAAACATTTTCAATTTTGTGGGCTCTCTGATCTCTGTTGCAACTTCTCAATTTTGTCATTGCAGCAGGAAAGCTTCCACAGACAAAACAACAAATGAATGTGCCTATTCACAAAAATTCACAACAGGCTGGTTTGGGCCCACAGATAAGATTTTCTCATATCTTGCTTTAGGTGTTATTTCCATTTAAGTCACATCCCTATAATTCTGTATCATCAGCTACCATTATAGCTTATTTTGGGACCATATTAATTAAATTGCCATGCCATCTAACAATTTATCTGATAGTCTACACAGTCATGAAATAAAATACATATCCTATTTATGCTCTAGGCTTAATATCCTTTTTCAAAAAATAATTTTTTATAATACTAGTTCCGAAGGTCTAGATGCAAAAAACAAACTAAATGTTCTATCTTTGTAGAATATTCATAATCCCATTTTTGCCCAATAATATATTTTAAATGGACCTCTTTTACAGAAACATTTATTTTTTGCTTCAAACAAATACCAAGAGATAAAAATCTTGGTGAGATAAAGGAAAGAAAGAGATGACAGTAGCCACTGCAGAAGAGAATGGATGTGTAAAATAGTTTTCAGAAAATGAAATCATGACTGACATGATCTAACATCTCTCCCTCAGGAAAACACTAGCCCATACCAATTTAGGTCTGTGTTTATTAGTTATAAAACATCTCTAAAACAGCCACATATACAGGAGACTATTGGAAAGAAGAGGAAAGGAAGAGAAAGAAAAAAAAATGCCTATATACATGAATCTCTTAGAAGGAAAACAAAATAGTGTCACTCTTTTCAATTTCAATCTCATGTTAATTTCTTTTAATGCAATATATATATATAAACACATATATGTATGTATGTATATATATGTGTGTGTGTGTGTGTGTATATATATATATATATATATATATATATATATATATAAAGTTTTTATTTAAATTCCAGTTAACATACATTGTAATCTTAGTTTCAGGTGTACAATATAGTGATGCAACACTTCCACAGTAGGGCTGGGCTCCTCACAGCAAGTGCCCTCCTTAATCCCCATCTGATGTTTCCCCCATCCCCCCACCCATCTCCCTTCTGGTAACTGTCAGTTTGTTTCCTATAGTTAAGTCTGTTTCTTGGTTTGGCTCCCTTTCTCTTTTTTTGCCCCCTTTTAATGCAATGTATCTTTAATTACTGGAGCAAAGAAGCAAACAAGGAAGCCAGCTACAGCAAATGAATTCAGCACAGTTATTTAAAGAGATGAATTATGATAAGACCCAAGGCTATTTTTGTTTCCTGCTTCAAACAGCATGTGTATGGGGGGAAAAGATATATGTATAACACAGTAGTGCAGTGTCTCAATGAGCATACCAGAACACTAATTAAAATCAATTTTATTGGCTTCTAAAAGATATATGAAAGAACTTTGTCTTTTAATGTACTTGGTTCGTTTGTTCCTATATAAACCCCTGAATATACCCATCAGTTGATTTCTAAAGAAACTGGGATAAGTTCTCCACTTGACTGCTTCATTGCTCACTTAGGATATAACCAAGGACAAGCCCTTCTTCAAAGGGAGGAAAATAGATTGATGCAGACTGAAATGGTTCAAGCATGAAATGGCTTGTAATGTGTCCCTGTGTCTCAAGCAAAAGTGGAAGCGCTTCTCTGTTCAGGGTGCTTTCCTGCAGTGGAAGTGCCACAGAACTGGAGATGTCACCGAGCCTGAGCAGCACGGAATACTAAAAACAGACCAGCCAAGAGATTTGTACACACACAGACTCTGGATGAAAGCTGGCTCACCTACTACAAACTAGAGGAGGTTGTGCAAAATACTTAATCATTAAATGTTTTGGTTCTCTCAACTATTAGGCTGAGCTATATTAGCTGCCAATTTTTGGCTATTTTTAATCTACAAAATTGGCAATTTCTTGATTCATCATCTGCATCTACATCATTCTATGGCTGTGATTGAATTTTTAGATGTAAGTTTATAAGTCTAGAAACTTATAGGTACAGTATGAATGCATTTATGATTTTTGTACTTCCTCTAAGAAAAATGATTGATTAGCAGGTTATTAACTATTATTTAATAACAGCTGCAATTCATTTTACTTAGTTGGTTTATATATGCAAATTAATAATTGATAAGTTCATATTTGTCACTAAAGAAATACAACTTGTATTCTAGAATAACTGATTTGTGTATATCTCTGTGGTCCTGGGATCCTAAAGTTTACTTCATCATTGGTAGAGCCTTTGCCAACAGTCATGTCATCAAGTTAGACATGTCCCGCGCAATAACATGCTCTCCTGATAGAGTCTTAAGACATCTGGTTGCCACCTTTCTTATTCCAGGTTAGTATGCATTTGTAAAGTTTTTTTATTGATACTGTCAAGCTCTGTCAAGATGTTGCAGCAGTGATTTCACTTGTGACCACCATCTGCATGAATAAACCTCCAGGTATAGAGCAGAACTCATTATTATTTGAAATGGGATCTGTTCCTTACACATACATTCATTCAGCTCTAGCCACACCCAGGTATACAACACTGAAATGCTTAGATGTTTGCCTTCAAAAAAAAATACACATTCATAAAGTTATTTAACTCTTTAGCTGAGGGCATATTTGCACAGTACTGTAAAACCTGGGAATTTTGGTCCAATATCCATTTGATATATCTTAAGTTTGAATTAATCCAAGGTAAAGGGTTGAGTATGGGGAGAAGACTGAAGCAGGACAGTAGAATGTGGTCACTAAGTCTCTAGGGTAATTAAGGAATCTCTAATGAGTAGTTTTAGAACTGAAGAAACAAACGACAATGCATAATTAATAATGAGATATGACAAATTTGCTGATAATGTTTATCATTACAATTAAACCATGAAAGGCACTTGACTCCCATTGGAATGTAGCAAGTGTTTTGTGGTTGCAATGCATCTCCTACTCAAATTTCTCAAAATGGTTTTTAGATACTCAATTAGGTTGAAAACCCTCAAGAAAACCATTTACAGTCAGAAGAACACGTCACCCATCTCCTCCTTTATATCTGGAGTTTACTGATGGTGACATCAATGAAAGAGGCTATACACCTCCACAGTTTCAATCATACTCTGGAAACTAGAGAATGCTAAATATTTTATTACTCTTTCATTCTCAGTTATTTCACAGGTTGCAGACTGTTCTGGAAATAACTGGAGATAAAACCTGAACATTGGTGAATTTTCTGAAGAGTCAAGATCCATTGGAAACTAGGCTGAGACCAAAAGTCTTGGCCAAATTTTAGAAGGCGGCAAATGTTTGGGTGCCTGGGTAGCTCAGTGGGTTAAGTGTCTGCCTTCAGCGCAGGTCATGATCCCAAGGTCCTGGGATCAAGTTCCGCACTGGGCTGCTTGGCAATGAGTCAATTTCTCCCTCTTGCTCTCCCTCTGTGCTCTCTATTTCTTCCTCTCTCAAATAAATAAAACCTTTAAAAAAGTAGTTTATATAGAAGAAGACAATTGAAAAAAAAAGAAGAAGACAATTGTTCACTGACAAAGTTTTCCATCAGAGAGCCTCTTCTTGTGTCCTTGTGAGCTTTGCCCACTTCGTACAGTCCCATGGCCCTTCTCATGCCTTAAGCAGCCATGGTCCAGAATACAGAATAGGTTACTTTCATATCCATTTTTAATTTTACAGATTAGTTTACAATTATTTTACAGCTCACAATAATGGTAGCTAATAGAGTAACACTCACTATCAGTAATAACTGCATTTTTATCTTCAGGAAAAAGTCCAAAAGAGTAACTAATGATGTAAGTTTTAAGTATCCTAATACCGAGAGAAGCTATTTACTGGTAGATATCTTCAGAAATTTTCAAAGCATCCTGGTGACATGGTCCTGTATTTCTACCTTACAAAACATCACTCCTGTTACAAATCAATCAAGAAACACTTATTGTGTGCCCCGTATTACAACATGAGATAAAGTTCTTCTGAAAAAAATCTGATTTTTTTTTTTTTAATTTTAGCCTTCTAGATATTGCAGTGTCATTTGAGAATGCCCAGCTGCCAAGCAAAATTGCTCAGAGGTGAAAAACTGCAACTTGCAAAAATCTAACCAGAGTACTATAGGAGCCTTTGGTGCTAACCACTGAATAAAAATCCAGCAGAGATCTTATTCAGATAGCAGAAGTTCCCCCCCCAGAATAGCTTTGCATAGTGAAGCACAACAAAAAAAGGAACAAGCAAGTGTCACAGGAGAAAAACCTGAACTTTACAACAATGTGTCTTTTACCAAATATTTTGTGGAGTAAGCGTCTGTGGAGATTCAGGTCGGCGTGGGGGGGATTGTTTTCCTCCTTCTTCCAAGAACCATGTGTGGACGGACACCCTGTTCAGCCTGCATCTCTGAAGGTAGTTTAGCTAGATAGTCTAAGGTCTATCCTTAGACTAAGGACAGCAATGCAAGTCCTTCATTACCTGAGAAAATCTCTCCCAATGCCCTCTTCTCCCTCACACCTCCCATCTATAACTAATTTTGTGGTCAAAGGGCCAGCAACGAATGGCTGCATAGGTGGGAAAATAATGTAGAAACTGAAGCAACCCGTGGAATATGCAACTGTAAGTAAACTGAATATATTTTCTGGCAATGAGGTCATGGGCTGATGGCCTTTGAAGCACTGATGACAAACAGACCGCCCATGGGACAAATTTAACTGACAAATGGGTTTTAAATGGGTTTATTTTCTCAGACATGTAATTAAAAGCAGACATAGTCTTCTAAGAGAAAATAAAAATTGTATCTTCCCAGACAGCAGATTTAAGGCTTCAATGTCTGCCTTTGCAATCATTACTTCCATAATATTCATTTTTAAACCACCATATCCTTAACTTACTTCTAAAAGGGAAAAACATGAATGTTAAAATATTAAGTGTTAATGACTAGTTTATCTCTAAGCATTACATGACCTGAATCCTTGAAAACTTAAAATTATATGGAAAGAATACTGTCAATAAAACTTTGGATAACTTTCTTATCATCTTCCTCAGCTAGCTTGGAAAGAAAGAAAGCAAAACAGCATTGTACTATACTGTAAGTAGTAAAAACAGTTTAAAGTTAAGCTTAAAATCATGGTCCACAGAAAGTCACTGGCAGGGGGGTGGGTGTTGTTAGAGAAGAAACCATCTGAATGGGGAAACAAAAACTACAGACACTAATGAGGTCTTGTTTTGTTTTGTTTTGCAACATTTTACTAGTATGTCTTCTGAAATACATTGGAGGTAATTATACACTTTTATTACGGAAGATTTTAAAAATACCTGCACTTCTTCTCGTTTCAAAATATGATTATAGTTTGATTTTCTAGCATGATTAAAACAGTTGAAAACCAGTAATCTCTGATGTTAATAATAATCCCTTTTACCCCTATGTTTTCTTCTCATTATTTTCTCACCCTGCCTTGTTAATTATCACTTTTTACAGTTTAAAAGTTCTTCCCTAGGGAAAATAAAACAAGGAGGAGGAAGAATTTAGCTTGAAAGTATAATTCTTTATTTTTCTTCTTCCAAACAATGTTGACCTAATTTTATAATACCCACTTTGCAAATTTGCGAATAACAGAACTTCGTTCCTTAGTTACCTGAAATACCAGATGAAAGTATACTAATGCTATTCAGTCTCTAGTACTACAGTCTTCATATATTATATCCATATCCTCAACTTATTTGATTGCTTTAGTTAAATTGAATTTATTAAAAGTAGCTATATGAAAATAAATTTTTAAAAAATAGCTATATGGAAAGAACTATAATTGCCATTCTTAGAAAACATCTATGTCAGCAGCTTTCATTAGGTGTCCATTCCTTTCTCCTTTGAACTTTAGTGATGTGTTCTCCCTGAGGTTCTTCGTATTTTCTCATGCTAGGAGTCTCCTTCCACCTCTGAGGTTGTATAATATGGCAAACACACCCTGTTCTACAGTAAGGCAGAATAGCCTCATTGGACTAGAATTTTTCTGCATCCTGTTGTTAGCAAAACTTTTAAGAGTAGGATGAATAGCAAGCTTGTGCAATACTCTAAGCTCAAGTGACCTGACTTCCATTTATCAGCCTAAAGGGAATATCTGATTGGGTCCAGGTTGCCTTACTCAGTTCTGGGGAGTCCCTCCTGGGAAAGTCCATTCAGTGGTGATATACTTCTGTTATATCAGTACTGTACTATTTTAAGTTTACCTTCATGACAATCTTTAGTTTGTTGCTAGATAGCTAAACTAATTTATTCCTTACAGGTTTTAGAAATCATGGTATAACATACCAAAATTACCATTTGGAATATACATGTGTGTCTGTGTATAATATTATATATGTTAGGATTCTTTAGGTGAAAATAATAAAATATCCACCACCTTGGTCTTAACCCAGTGAGATAAGAATCAAATTTCAGGCCTACAGACCTGTAACAGAATAAATTCATTGTTAAGCTTATGGTGATGCTACAAGAGACACAGAATACTAATGCACTGAATTAGGACACATGGACTGGACAAATTTATACCCACTGCTCAAAATGGCGCAGTAGCAAGGGAAATGCTATGAGCTGGTTGACTGAGGCAAAAATTAAGTAACCAAACAAATTATTCTGGAGAAAAAGATGGGGTAAGAATCAATGAGCTTACCTTTGAAGCTGGGAAAAGCAACCCACATGATTTGTGTCTATCTCACAATAAAGACTAATGTGGATAGGAAGTCTAAAATATGTTCCTTAGTACACTTACCTCAGAAGGCATGCGAAACTGGCAGGTACCTTTAAGATTTGATGGTCTGTTCAGCCAAAGGTCATTCACAAAAGTGGTTTCTTCTTTTCTTTCTAAGAGGGGTATGGATTAATTTTTCTTCCATGTCTTACAACTTCTCTTGATCAATGTATTTTTAATGTCTGAGGAGGCTGTAATTTGTCACAGAGTCTGTCTGAAATGAGGTGAATGATGTTTCATGCTTGGAGACAGCTTGCTCGATGCCTAATGGAGGAAAGAATGATTCAGTGGAAGAAAAATGAGGCTAAGATACAAGTATGACCAAGTGTTTATGGGGTACAATGTTTTTATTACTTTGAACAATATAAGATCACAAATGCATAAAAAAATATTACAGCAACCTGTTTAAATTTATTATATAATTCTTGTTCACTGAGGTATTTTGAGAATTCTTTAAATGTGTATTAACAAAGACCTATTCTCTAACTTTTTATGCTTATTTCCATTTCTGGCGTAAAGTAAATGCTCTATAAATATTTGCTGTCATCAATGCTATTTTATCTATATAATGAGTATCTACAGTGTATGAGATGACTCATTTCTTCCTGAGTCATCAGGAAGAACTCTGAGCTGAAGAAGACTATTCCCCTCTGAAGGTAAAATTAATGTCAACCCCAAACAGGAAGCAATAGATCATTTCCTAGACATGTGGGAACAGTAAATTGGGCTAGAAACAGGATTCAATTTAATCAGTGATGTTAACACTTAGGTATACAAGTAAAATCTTGTAACTTTCTACCGCTCTCCAAAGAAGAGGGAATCAAAATTGTGAGGGACATGAGCACTCAATCACGAAAGGATATTTGCTCAGGCATCTTCATGGCCTAGAGGACCTAGCCTTCTGGACCTGTCATTTCCCTTCAATCACCATGTGACCACGTGGTTACTGAAATCCTCAGTTTCATTGATCTTAGGACATAGCACCATAGAGACAGGATATGAGAATATGCTTATATGGCTCCAAATATAAAATTAATTGATATGCTTATCACATCTGAGCCAGTGAGCTTGTCAAGCTAGTCAAATTGTCCTAGATAATACTGAAAGAGTTCAAGGCCCAAAAAAAGAATTTAAACTTGGGCAAATTCAACTCTATAGGGTCTCTTACCTCAAGGCAACTCCAAATCTCAACAAGCCTTTGGCCTTTCTATTCAAAAAACTCTACAGTTCATTAAATAAATTTAAAAAAATGTAAACCGTTTTTGGAATATTGTAAAAGGCAGGAACTGTCTACATATATTCTATAGTTTTAGGGCTGAATGTTACTTTTTCATATTCTAATTTTTATAAAACATGGTAAACTATGGATAGTGGATATGCCTCTGTATTTTTCAAAATAGTTCACTGATCATACTACCTAACCATGGTTCTCAGTCAGGTACCACTCCACAGTTTCCCAGACACATTTGTAAATATGGGAGTGGGAATGAAAAGAGAGGAAGTTTCTCTTGTCAAAACTATTAGGTGACTGTGGTATCTAGGACCCAAAGGGTCAGGTATAGTCAACTTGGTACAACACTGGGAAACTCACACATGAGAAAGGAAAAACAAAAAACTGTCTTGTCTCAAATGCCAACTCTATTTCTGTTGAGAAACATCGCTCTTAGTTTCTTAAGACATAAGGATTGATTGTGACTTTCTGAGGTTATGATTTAAAACAGAAAGACACTAAGTACATTTCTTGCTGCTAGATCATGAAATAGTACCACCAGTCTGACTTTTTATTCCCACATCATTGTATAAAGCAGTGGCAGAGGAGGCATGGGTGTCGGTGTGGGTACTGCTGGCTTTGCAGGAGTTTCTTTACTCTTTTAAAGGTTCTAACAATAAAAAAGATCAGTCAAAGCAGCCAAGTCAGAGAGCTCACCTTGGGGGTTGGGTGGAGAGATTGGAGAACTGAAAACAAAGTCCCAGTCCTCACTCAGCTTGGCATGGATCAGTCATTCACTTAATACTTATATAATTATTCAGTAACACTTGTTTCTACTAGACTTAATCATCCAAAGGTGACAGTAGAGTGGGAACGTGTGATCACCCAAGCATTTTCTCAAGCAGATGACAAAGACCAGCATTATATGCACGCTTTGCTGATGTAGAAATAGGTTGAGATACAAACAGGGGCTGATCAAATATCAGTGCAGGGCAGACCATTTACACAAAGGCATTCATTCCAGAGACAGATGCAGCTGGGGCTCACAGGCCTGCCCTAGACAAAGACTCTTCAGCTAAAAATCCTTTATGAGGGAGGTTTAAACAATCATACAATCAATTGGCATTACAGCATCCAATCTTTTTAAACTTGGTGACCAAAGATCAGTCCCAACCAGTGTACTTTCTAATTGTTGCAAATGTCGTATAAATGCCTGGCTTGTCCTACCCCAAGGTTTTCAGGAGATAAAAGTTAATTCAGAAACAAAGTTCTATCTATGGAAGTCAAGGAAGCCTTTTAAAGAAACATTATTGAGATTTTCTAATCTCTTGCCAAAATGTAGAAAAGAAAAAGTTAGATTTCAGTCCAACAATCTCAGAATCAGCAAGACAAAGACAAATAATCCAACCCCCAAAGGCAACAAAAGGCCCATTTACTATCTGACACCCTGGGTGGACTTTGAAGCCACACTTCTCCAACAATCACTGTATTATGTCCATAGAATAATGCCAACCTATTAATGTGTGGTTTGTTCAATCAATTTGGAATTCAAATCAGAGTAAATCAGGATAGAAGGCTGCCCTAACATCAAGTCACTAAGGCTAATCACATACAGAGACACAAAAAACAAACAAATAAAAAAGGTCTTCATTCCAGGAGCAGTGAAGGCAAGCTTAAAGCTTAACAGAACTCTGCTCACATTGACCTAACTATATGGTACAAAAGCATATTTTCAAAAAAAAGAAAACCTGACCTTCATGACTTTCAGGGACTCAAATGTAATTTGTGGTGTCCCTCTTGTCCTCATACCAATTCACAAAAGAACATATTCATCTTTACAAACTATTCTTAAAATTTTTAGACTTTAAACTTGAAGTGCCAATGTGATAGAAACAAGCTCCAGAGAGATTTTAAATATCTGTATGTTTAAAACTTGTTTTTAAACAGAAACATGGAACGTGTTTTTAGAATGACTAAAGCACATCCCAGCATAATATCTCCATTACCAAAATGCCTCATGACTTAGGTCACTGTGCCATGCCTTGGAAACACTAGTAATCAGATCCCACTTAATTGGTACACAGAATTAGAACAATAAGATATTCAGGAATAAAAGTCATTAGTGGAAGAAGCAGATAGAAGAAAAATAAGATTATGTCATTTTTATAAACGTCTTTGAAATCACAAGCTCTTCTAGACATTTCAAATGCTTTTTCTTTCTCAGAGACACTATTCCCTTAAACTTCCAAATTCTGTCTGAGACAAACTTTCAAATTTTTATTAAGAGCAAAATGATTAGGGAAAAGAAATCCTCATTGACCTAGATTTCTTAATACCTTATCAAAACAAATACAAATAAAATAAATTTTATTTTAAATTTTATTTTAAAATTACAGGAGACCATTTTTCTTAAAATGCAAGAAAATAAATTATGATTAAATATTAAAATTTTAATGTGTATGATTATACTTACATTCGGTATATATAAAATTACATGTCTGACTGTATAGTAAGGCATTCAGTGCAGAAGGTTTCTATGGAACTGAAACAATTGGACTAGCAGGAAATGGAAATGTCATTTGATAGCTATATGACTAATTAAGGTATTATTAGTTCAAGAGGATGCTAACTTTGAAACTGATTAAGGTATACTATTTTTTTACAGTCAGTCTTTAAGCTCTGAGCATTTCAGCCACAAGACCTCTAATCCTCTACAAATGTATAGAATGCAGCGGAAAACTGATTTGGTACTAAAGTTCTAGAAACCAAAGATCCCATAACTATGATAGTAAATAATAACAGTCTTCTCCTTATACCCCTACAATCTCTTCAATCAAGGAATTCTTATCCTATTTTAGATGGCAATATTTGGGGTGCACATGTGGAAACACAATTCAGCCAAATGAAATGAAAAGTCAAGACTGGGAACTGTTGAGGCTGCTCTTACATTCAAATATGTAGGAGTCCGTTTTCCAGTAACCATGATAGGTGGCCTGCTGTGAGCCGTACAAGGGCGGTCTGACATTGATGAAGGGAAGTGCTTCTGCCTACATAGAACAGAAACCATTGTAGATGAGCAGCAATTTGTAAATTCTAGCCCCATGCTCCTTTACGCTTGCCTTGGCTTTGGGCATGCCAGCCTTCCTCGGCCATTCTTAGCCCTTGAACTTGTCTGTTCTGTCTCCACAACGAACCTTAACAAAGTACAGCCGTCTCCCCTCGTTCACGGGAGTTACGGTTCAAGACTCCCAGCAGTCGCTTGAAATCACAGCACACATCTCTATACCACATACCGAACCCTATACATACTGCTTTTCCCTAGGCGTACACACCTATAATAAAGTTTAACTTCTAAATGAGGCCCAGTAAGAGAGTAGCAACAATAATGAAACGGAACAGTTACCACAATTTACTATAATAAAACTTGGCTGAACGTGCTGTTGCATACACGCGCAAAACACCTCACCGCGCTTTCCTCACCCTTCTTCCCAGACCGTGTGAAAAGAGCAAAGGCCTGCGTGAGGAGAGAAGCGCGGCGAATGACGTGAGCGCTCTGACGCAGCGTTAGGCTACCATTGACCTTCCGCTGATTCGTCAAAAACGAAGAGGCCCTGCTTCCAGGAGGGCAGTTGACCCGGAACCGGAACCGAAACTCGGAAACTCCAGAACGCCAAGCAAGCAGCGGATCAGCGAAACTGCTAAAGCGAAACTGCCCTCTGCCTGGGCTCATGCCCCTCCAATCCTTTTCTAGCAATTCCCCCCGAGGAAATCTTCGGGGTCATTAGCCCTAGGTCAGTTTCTCCTATGATATACTCTCAGAACACTTTTCTTTCCGAACTTTTCTTTCTGAGTATTATTCACACTTTCAGTAAATATTTGATTGAGGACACCATGTTTAATGTCCGAAGGGGCTGCCATAGTGTAAACTCCACAAGGGTCTGAATTGTATCTCCTTCCTATACTGTTAGTCTCTAGGATTTAGCACGATGTTGGGCATCAGGGAGGTGTTTAACCGAATGCATGGAGTGAATGAGGGAAGGAATGAAATGGGAAGAATATGAAAGGGACTCTTTGGATACTTGGACTCAGTAACTTCTGGATGGAGAATTTGGAAGATTCGCTTATAGCACCCAGAGGTTATAATTTGTCTGGAACTTATACCATGTACATGGCCGTAACTATGTATCTGATATCACTTGATTAACGCTGGACTGCTGATTCTACAGTTTGAACACTCTTACCAAAAACCTGTAATTTCTTCCTTTTTCTTTTGCTGCGGCTCCGTAACTCACAGTCCTCTGGTTTTCCATCCAATTTTCCTGAACTGTTTTCTGCATGTTCTTTCAGTTTAAAGATTTATTTTTTCTTGCATTAAGAATTGATTGAATGCCTACTTTGTGTTATCCAAATTAACACAAATGAAATAATATTTCATTGATTGTTTTAAGTGTATCAGTTAAGTAGAAAATAATTATTTTTTATAATTCCTGGAAGAAGATCTCCTAATTCTTAGAATTCCAGTGCTAAGTCAATATTTAACTAGGATCAAATTACATAACTTGCTGTGTCAGTTAACTTCTCAGAGAATCCATTCGGTATACATAAAGAAAGAGCTAGATAATACCGGAAGTTTTAGATCATCTTGAGCTCTAAAATAATGTACTTCCAGTTTATTACATAAGCCCTGTGTTGGGTAATTTCAAATTTAAAAACGGACAATATAAGTAGCAGAGCAAAACAAGGACTCAGAAAATACTCCTCAGTTGTATTCACTAAAAGAACCAGGCCAAAGAAAATATAGAATATATTTTTCTACTCTCAGAAAAAGGCCATTCAAATACTTTTTATATCTTTTGAATAATAATTGTATATTTTATCAAGCATATACAGAAAAATTTGTATTTAAGGGCTGATATAAAAGCAGATATAGAAATAAACCAAAATATCTAAATTGTGGGAGAGAAATGGAGGAAGGGAATACTCATAAAACATGATAGTTAAATTGTAGAAACTTTAATGTGTTTTTTCCCCTCTTTATGAAAAAGATTAGCCGTAATCAGATATGCTGGAAACATACTTCCTAGAAAGAGAACATAGAAAACCGAACTAACAGAACATAATTAAAGAGTATTTTAAAATTCAAGATGAATTCAAATGATCAGGAAGATGCTTTAATGTGTTACTTTGGAGAATCCCTGAAGAGTAGAAGAGCCCATCTATTTTTAAAATGAGGGGCAAAATTTGGAGAAGAAAATTTCATGAATAGGAGTATCTTTTATGTTTCTTAGAGGAACCAAGCTCCCTGCCAAACATTTTCCAGTTCAGCACCAGGTGTGGTTATAGGGGAGAAGTTGCTACACCTGCTGCTAATTAACACAGTATTTGAATGTGGGGTGGAGGGAGCACAGGGCCTCTCCTATGAACACAGGACATGTGGCATGCCAAAGACATAAGGGTTCAATACTGCTTGTTCACTGCTGTAAGCTTTAGGAATGTGGACTAGTCTGCAGAAGTGTAAGTTTGTGTTTTGAGTATCTGATGGTAATAACATCTTCTGTAGTGTCAGGCCAGCTCTTAATCTAGGTAATCCTAAAATGGGACATTTTGGTTGAGACAGTGTGAGTATTGCTAAGTAAGTATGGAGGTGAGGAAAAATGAAGTTTGTGTGCGTTATTTTTTGTGTTTTTTGTTGTTGTTGTTTTTGTTTTTGTTTGTTTGTTTTAAGTTCATAGTGCTGCTAGGAACTGTGGCACATAATAATATTGATATGTAACAATGCTGATATAGTAATAGTGAGTAATGTTCGGTGAGTGCTAGCTCTGTGAAAGACGCTGTTCCAGATATGTATTAATTCATCTACTCAATACAATGGGTCCTTAGTTCTATCAAACATGAGAGAATATTCATATACTTATAAATTAGTCACAAGCTCTTAGAAGTTCTAAGGAATTGTAAAAGGCTAAAATGAACGAAAGAGGTGTCATCCCAGTTATTTAGAACATCTAAGCAATTTTTGTCCAAGTGAGGTCCCTAAGAGAAGCCTCATAGACTTAACCAGATTTTGATCCCATGGCTCAGAATTAACTTGGAAAAGGGATGGTGTCCCATGTCATAAATAACGGACCCAAGACTTTCCACAGAATCAGGGAACTTTTTGTGTATGAAATATACTTAGTGTATGAAATAGAAATCCCTATATGAGTAAAGTCTGTAAGACTCAGAGAGGTAAAGGATTTTAATATAATCACTGCCATATATATCATGAAAATGAATTAGTGATTTAAATTCTTCCCACAATTAAAAGCCTCAACCAAGATGGCCTTGCTCATGAATTGCATTGAGTATTTAAGAAGAAATAATAGCAACTCCTCAAAAGTTCTTTCAGAAAATTAGAACATTTCCCAGCTCACTTTCTGAAGCCAGTATTACTCAGATAATAAAATCAGATGTCATAAGGGAAAACATACAAACTATAGACCAATATTCCTCAAAAACAGGAAAAAAGGACCAAATAAGTCACTGGCACTTAAATCCTCCTCTGGTTTTGCTTTCAGGAACCCCATCTAAGATGATAACAATGCTCCAAATTCAAAAAGAACCAACAAGCAGGGGGAAGAGTTAGGAAGGAAATTCTACAGGCAAGAGAAACTCTTATAAAGGACATTACTGGGGATAATTGGGAAATTTTAAAATGTACTGAATATCAGGAAATATGACTGTTTCGGTGTTTAATTTCTCGGTTCTGATAATGATGATGAGTCCAGATACAGATGCTGTGTATCTCCTGAGGACAAGAATGTTCTTGTCCTCAGGAGATACACTGTGAAGTGTTTACAGGTGAGGGATCACTAATATCTGTAACTTATTTTCCAAACCATAAGAATAAAACAGAAAAAAAAGTGCAGAAACTGTTAATAATTTGTGATTCCAGGTGAATAGTGAACTTGTGTTCACTATTGTTGTCTTTTATAAAAATGAAATTCATTAGAGAAGTGCAAAACCCTCAGATACTGCTATGCACCTATTTGGCTACAACTTTTAAAAATTAAAAACTAGCAAGTACTTCTGACAATATGGAGAAAGTGGAGTTCTCATGCATTGTTGATAAAAGAGCAAAATGGTATAGCAACTTTGGCAAACATTTGGTTGTTTCTCATAGTTAAAAAATGGACTTACCAAGAGACCCAAAATTTCTTCTAGCTATTTACCAGAGACACAGAAATTTATGTTCACATAAA
Source organism: Mustela nivalis (assembly GCF_964662115.1). Lineage (NCBI taxonomy): Eukaryota > Metazoa > Chordata > Mammalia > Carnivora > Mustelidae > Mustela > Mustela nivalis. The sequence continues at coordinate 25,685,696 of NC_139031.1, read as the reverse complement.
AACCTATATACATCAATGTTAATAATGACTTTATTCATAATCACCAAAAACTGGAAACAATGCAATGTCCCTCAACTGGGAAAGAGAGGGATACACGTGATCCATCCATACAATGGAATATTACTTAGCAATACAAAAGAAACAAACTATGGATACACACAACAACATGTGAATATCCAATATCCAACAACAGGTGAATATCCAATATATTATGCTAAGTTAAAAAAGCTAGAGTCAAAGGCTATGTATGGTAGAATTCCATTTATGGGACTGTCTGCAAAAGGTAAAGTGCAAGGACAAAAAACAGATTAATAGGTAGAGTGGGAATGAAATAAGGAGTTGGCAACAAAGACACATGGAGGGACTTTCTAGAAGGATAGAACTGTTCAGTACTTTTTGGTGGTGGTTACATAAAGATATATGCTCAGGACTATAGGCTAAAGGTGGTGAATTTACTGTGTATTTTAATAAAAATTTTATATTAACTTTAAAATACTTAAGTAAATAAACATTATTGAAAAGGTCATTTCTCGGGGCACCTGGGTGGCTCAGTGGGTTGAGCCACTGCCTTCGGCTCGGGTCGTGATCTCGGGGTCCTGGGATCGAGTCCCACGTTGGGCTCTCTGCTCGGCGGGGAGCCTGCTTCCCTTCCTCTCTCTCTCTCTGCCTGCCTCTCTGTCTACTTGTGATCTCTCTCTCTGTCAAATAAATAAATAAAAATCTAAAAAAAAAAAAAAAGAGTCATTTCTCTCCTTGCTCCAGAACCATCAAATGGAGCCTTACCCAGCATAAACAGCAAAGTCATTGCAATATTCCCAGCCCCTACATCATCTGGCGTCCTTTTAGCTCTCTGATCTCATCTGGTACTTCTCTTCTCCTCCCTCCAATTGTTCCAGCCACACTGGCCACTTTACATTCCTGAAACCTATCAAGCATGCTCTTGCCTCAGAGTCTTTGTATCATGTATTCCCTCTGCCCTTCCCCCAGAAAGCTCACTAACTTACTTGTTTACTCCAATGTCACCCTTACAGTAAAGTCTTCTTCATAACCCCACCTTATGCTGTTTCTCCATGTCACTTTTCACTATCAAACATACTGTATATTATACTTTTAAATTTATTTTGTCCAGTTTCTACAGCACATGAACCCACAACAGTGTTGAACATATAGTAGTACTCACTATTGGTTGAATAAGTGAGATGAGATATAATGAAAGAGCCATTACTTAACCAATGCTCTGCACTCAGTATCACTTGCATACTTTTTATAACACACTAAAATCAATCTTACCATAATTATTCAAGAAGTGGACCTTTGTTCTAATTCTACTTTTATGAGAAAGAAGCAAATAATGAAGAAAAAAAAGTTATTAAGAATGTGTTTGTAAACACAAGTATCAGGATTTCCTTAGAATAAACACAGATTCATCATCCATTCAATAAACATAAATCACTTAGATCTAATATGAAACAATAAGCGTTTGATCTTTCTCTCTGTGAAGCGTTTGTTCTTACCTCCTTCCAACCACTGAGCCCTCAGATCAGTTCACCTTCAGCTTCCCACCAACCACTCCATGTTTCATGCACACTCCCATTTTATTTGCTTGCAAATAAGCCCCTTGCAGCAAGTAAACTACTTGATGGGTTGAGGTAAGTTATGTGTTCTAACTGCCTTGCCTAGCACCAGGCACAAAGAAGTTTAATAAAGATTCATTGAGTTAAATATAAATGAGTTGATTTTGAAGTCATAGATTGGAAGGCTTCAGAATTGTGAATCATTAAAGAAATGTTATATTGATTATACTATCCAGTTGTAGATCCAGGTATAGATATAGACATAAGCATAGATGTAGATACTTTGAAAAGAGTTTCTCTGACTATCCTGAAACCACAGAATTGATTTTTTTCAGTAACTCAAACACCATCTGTAGAAATCTCTGATCTATCAAAATGTTAGCAGACTTAATCTTAGGTGTGAGTTTCTCTTTTTAAGGAAACTGAGGAGGGAAAAACATGGGTCAGAATATCGATCAGAGAAAAGTAGAGCATGAACAGGTAACAGCAAATATATATAAATTTTTTACTGTTTACATATGTGTGTGTGTGTATGTGTGTGTGTATACACACATACACACACACACACATATATATATATATATATACTGCAGGAATTCTTACGAGAAAGCAATGGCAAGGCTATGAAGAAAACTTCCAAACCACTTTACACTTGGGACGACTTCACTAGAGTTATCAAAGTTTCTACTTCGACAGAGATAGGATTCAATAAGAAGATACATGTTTCAACTATTGAAAAGTCAAAAGTTAAGGATAAAAGAAAAAAAGAAATTTGAATCCCAACTGCCTTCATTGTGGTTCAACCTTTACAATGACTTCCTGAATAGTTTTTCACTTCCACGCTCTTCCCAATAGCCTATTTAAACTGTTTTCAAATTGATCTTCCTTCTGCAGACTTGTGGTGATGTTTCTCTAATGCTCAAAAACCATAAAAACCAAGTCACATTTCCTGAGGACTCCATCTGAACATCTTTCGAGACATAACCCTTTTATAATATGGTCTCAATGCGTATTTTCTTCAACATATTGCATGAGGCTTCTGTGCCTACATAGCACAGGAACCAAACTAGACTATTAATTTATTCTTCAATCACACCCTGTAAGTCCTTCCTCTATTCCTTTGCTCAATTGACTCCCTCCTCCTGGAGTGTCCACTCCTCACACTACCTTTTATCAACCTTTTTCTTAAAAAACTTTTTATTTATTTTTTTAAATTTCTTTTCAGTGTTCCAGGATTCATTGTTTATGCACCACACCCAGTGCTCCATGCAATACGTGCCCTCTTTAATAACCACCACCAGGCTCAACCAACCTCCCACCCCCAGCCTCTCCAAAACCCTCAGATTGTTGTGAGTCCACAGTTTCTCATGGTTTCTCTCCCCCTCCAATTTCCCCCAACTCCCTTCTCTCCATCTCCCAATGTCCTCCGTGTTATTTCTTATGCCCCACAAATAGGCGAAACCATATGATAATTGACTCTCTCTGCTTGGCTTATTTCACTCAGCATAATCTCTTCCAGTCCTGTCCATGTTGATAAAAAAGTTGGGTATTCATCCTTTCTGATGGAGGCATAATACTCCATAGTGTATATGAATCACATCTCCCTTATCCATTCATCCATTCAAGGGTATCTTGGTTTTATCAACCTTTTGATGGACTAACCATCCAGTTCTCTTACACAGCCTTTCACAATCTCCTTTGATCTGGTGGGCTCTCTCTCTCTTCTCTGATTCATCAGGGCACATTACACCTCCATAACAGGTCCCAGATTATACCATTGTTTTTTACATATTTTATCTTATTCCTGCCTTTTCCTCCTCTCCTGCCTGGTTTTGTAAAGTCTGACACTAAGCTTTGGTTACTTTTATTTACTACAGGTAATAGCAGAGAGCGTTTTCTACATTATGTGCTCAATCTTTCCTGATTTATAAAGTTGACTAAATATCATGAGAGACACTGTGGAATCACAATTGTTGATATGTTCAGAAGCTCAAACCAATCCTCGAGAAGTTTTCCAGAGATGTATTACAGGGATCTGTAAGAAGACAATGGTGCCTTGTTTTCATTCCCAAATCCCTAGAGGCAGGCATCGTACACAACCACTGGAACTTAAACTGAGGGGAATCAAAGAATTCAAAAGGAGAGGGTTAGTTTTTTTGTTGGAAGCTTATGGAATATCAGTTTAAAAGTAGTATTTGAATATTCAAGTGTTCTAATCAAGATACATATTTTATTATTCTACTACTGTACTTTCATTCTCTTAAAGAAATTGTCACACAGACTTAACCAAGTTTGTTTTTTAAAAGGAGAAAAGCTAGAATTCAGAGTTCTTCAAAAGTCAATGTTCAGAGGAAATTAGATGACAAGTGCATGGTGTTTTTGTCCTTGATTCTGCTTATAATTCGTAATTACTAGGAGCTCTACATGCTAGTTCAGAGATAAATAATAATAACTCTGCTATCTATTTATTCATATTTTATAAATATTTGGAAGGAATTTTACATCTGTATCTGAATATTAAAAATACAATTTTGTCTGAACATACAATATAGTTTTATATGAATCATGCATATAAAATAGTACTATTAGGAAAGCTGTTTCTGTAACATGGTGATTACCTCCTTAAAGGAAAATAGAATTTTAAAACAATAAGGCTGTTTTTAAATTGTGCGTAGAACCAGTAATTGTGTATTTAAGGCAATTGAGATATTTATTGAATCTTGGTTAAAAGTAGATTCACAATGACATTAAAGAATAAAGCATAATTTATTTGGTGCTACTTTGTGAATGCTTCTTAACTACAAATCATCTCACGACACCATATACAATATACTTTCAATCACAACTCAAAATAACCTACAAAATCACATGGCTATAATCAATATACACTGATTATATTTTTAAAAGAAAAAAAGTTAGCAATTAATTAAGTTAAGGTGCAGTAACTTTTTTCAAATAAAATATTAGCACCATACCAGATAAAATGACCTAAAACTATTGGCCTCCTCATATTTCTTAAATAACTAAATATAAACATTTTTTTCAAAGCACAAATATTAATTTGCAGAATCAGTTCTACAGTCGTTAATATTTCTCTCTTTTGATGCATTTTTTCCCCCAGGAGGGAAAAATACAAAGTAAAAACTTTCACAGGATATGAAAATCAAATAAATCTAACCGAACAAAACGTTGTCCTTCAGCAATGAGTTCCAACAGAAGCAAAAGTGGACATTTCCCTGCGTATGGTACTAAAAGGTGAGAGTTCAAGTTCTGTGGTATATTCGTTGTCATTGTCATCGCTGGTTACTGTTGAAGACTTCTGAATGCACTCTTCACAGCAACAGCAACAGCATTCCATAAAGGCCCGACTGAAGGGTTTGCAAAGACAGAAAAGGAGGACAGGGGTGACACAGGACTTAAAGAACAAAAGGAACTGGCTGATGATATAGAGCAAGTCCATTGTCTGCTGAGAAACCCCTGTGGCCATGTAGGCAGTAACAATGTTGCAGATATTTTCAGGAATAATGCAAAATCCATATAAAATGGTCAGAGCCACTACTGTACAGTTCATCTGGCTTTCCAGCTGGATCTGTCGTTTATTCCCTCGGGTACAGGCTTTCTCTGCTTTGCGGATCTTCCTTGCAGTCACCAAAGAGCAGGTGATGGTGAAAAGTGTGGGCAAACAGAAGTAACAGCCAAAGTACCACCAGAGTCTTGCACTATCATAGGTAAGGGCTAGAACGTAGATGGTGTCTGGTAAATCTGCGGAGACCTTGATAACACAGCGTTCTGCCGGAGCTCGGCCACTAAACCCCAAATCCTCCTTGCTCAGCTGGCGGAGAACAACTTCTGGAAGCGCTAACAGTAGGGCACCAACCCATATAACAGCAAGCTTGGCTGTTGTCGAAGAACAGTTCTCGATCATTTCATAGTACATCTGCACGTTGGTGGCTGCCCGGAACCGGTCTATACACAGAGCACATAAGGTGAAGGTAGTGACTCCAAGGGAAGCAACCTGTGGGAGGAACACGGAACACATTTATTCTGGGTGATCTCTGAAAGATCATAACACGAGGCAGTAAATACAGATCAGCAAAACAGAAAAAAAAAAAAAAAGTACAATTTCCTGGAATGAAGCATCGGTAATTGGGTTGGTGACTCTAGCGGAATTATTATGAAGATAAAAATAGGAGGGAGGGAAAAAAAGAAATGTAGTGGTCCAAGGGTCACGGAGTCAAAAAATTTTACAGTTGGGAGGACCCATAAGGATCAGCTAGTCCAATACCATTTTATTTTATTTTTATTTTATTTTTTAAGATTTTATTTATTTATTTGACAGAGATCACACGTAGGCAGAGAGGCAGGCAGAGAGAGAGGAAGGGAAGCAGGCTTCCCACTGAACAGAGAGCCCGATGTGGGACTCGATCCCAGGACCCTGGGATCATGACCTGAGCCGAAGGCAGAGGCTTTAACCCACTGAGCCACCCAGACGCCCCCCCCCCCATTTTATTTTAGAAAAGAGCACAGACACTCCAATAATTTCAGTCACCACGAAAATGCCTGCTACCAGAAGGTCCAGATAAGGAGTAAAGACAGTTGAGTGTATCCCATTTTCATTACTGAAAAGGCTGGTCATGTCTTCCAGTGTGTGGGTCAATAGCATGCCCCCCACACAGGAAACCTTCAAAACCTTATTATTTCCAACAAATCAGATGAGTAAAGATCTCCAATTTCTCCTAAATGCAAAATAAAATGTTTTGGTATTATTTTCAAATGCATGCACTTATGGAAAGCAAAAAAAGGAAATTCTCCAGGAGTCAAAATCAATGAAAAAACAAATGCCAAACAGGTCCTGGACCCCCCCCTCCCCCGCCATGTTGCATGCTTGCCCTAGGGACATCTGCCAACCTTGATGAGAGTTTCAAGATGGTTTTAGTTAGATGATGGGGCAGGTGCCCAAGTACACATAGGTAGGAAAATAAATCTAGAGCCAGTGTACATGAGATTTAGTCAAAGATTCCTTTATGAATTGGGAACTTCCTGAATAGTGACATCTTCATGGGTATAAAGAGAAAAAATAGAGGGACATAGTAGAGAAACTTGTCTGAATTATATGATTTGGATCTAGGTGAACTGGAGATAAAAAAAGAAGAGCAAATTCTAACCAGGAGGCCAAATTTACACTGGCCTAAGGCCAAAATTCACACCATCTATGTGGCTAAAAAAAAAAAAAAAAAAAAAAATTATAATTTTAAATTGTCCCAGGCACCTGGTAGAAGAAAACACAAAACCTCTCTGGAAGAATGCACTTTAAAACCAGGTCTCATAAATCCACAGACAAAATTTGAGGGAGCATGGATTCACAATTAAGAATCACAATATGCAAGAGACAATCCATCACTATGAACTTATGTTGCCAAAAGAAGCAAGTTACAGGATCAGGAAGGCATAAAATAAGTACATTTATCATGAAATAAATACACTAATCAAATTTAAGTTTATATGAGATACTGAAAAAATGTCAAAAGATAGGAGATATAAAAAATAACCATGAAAATATGCAAAAAGAAGTCAGATACAAGGTCTAGATGTACCAGCCATAGTAAAATTTCAGATCAGAAAACTCTTTGATGCCGACCACATAGAGCACTGTATCCAAACTCTTATATGCATATGGCCCAGACAGCTAAATAAATCAACAACTAAAAGTTAAGAGCCAAAAATATGTACATATTTTTTCACAGAGAATATAATTGCATATTCCTAATGTAAATATACTATCATTCAGTAGCCCATAAAATATTTACAAACATTCTACATACTCTCTAATGGATACACAGACATGTATTCAACACAAGCATACATTTAATGTTATGGCCTCTGGCCCAAGTGCTCTGCTAGATACTGGGGATACAGAACAAGAAACAATTATTTCCCTCAAGGAGGTCATGGTCAACCAAAAGGGGGAAGGTAGTTCTCAAAGTCACAAGATAAACACAGTAATCATCTGGAAGCATCAAATTTACTCAGCTCTTTACAGGAAATTGAAGTAATTTAATGTTTAATAAATGTAGTCATTATATATCTAAATAAAGACAATGAGGGTAGACTGTAAAATGTTCATGAGGATTAAGATGAAACAGGAGACTAAAACTCTAGATGGAAAGGATGTTTTGGGGCGTACCCTAGGCTCTTGGGTATGTGCATCTACTCTCCTCTGTCTGCTAGTGGGAATGTTTAAGAAGCACAACTACAGGTCATGCCTTGGCAAAGGGGCAAGGAAACATATATATAAGGCTCTTGTCTTGTGTTTTAGGACTCAAAAGGATCATGCTGAAAAAAGGAAAACCATTTGTCATAACAATTTTGACACTCAACACATTAGTTGTTTATCTCCTGCACTCAAGCTGTCACTCTTCCCAGAATGATGGCAACTTGCCTCGCGAATTCTATGAGAATTCCAATGTCAAATGTTCTCCCCTTTTTTACACGCTAAACATTAGTCAGTGTCTACGGGTTCCACCACAGAAAATAAGAACATTGCACCCATGCCCTGACTATACTCATAACTCTTAGTGGAGACGGTCTGAAAATGAGATATAATGAGGGCTTAAGTGAATGAAAAGCAAAACTGAAGAAGAAGCATGACTCACAATCTAGATCAGGGCAGATCAAGACAACATGGTTGAGCTTATAACCATGATTGTATACAAAATCTTGAGGAAAGTTTCCCATAAATACCAGTGTAAGAAATATCCATCCAGTATGACTGCCATAAAAAGTCACCTCTCCATACATCTCCTTATTTTTTTAAGATTTTTATTTATTTATTTGACAGAGAGAGACAGCATGAGTGAGGAGGAGCAGCAGAGGGAGAAGGAGAAGCAGACTCCGCATTGAACAGGGAGCCCTATAGAGGGCTCAATCCCAGGACCCTGGAATCATGACCTGAACTGAAGGCAGACGCTTACCTGACTGAACCTCCCAAGCAACCTCCATACGACTTTTTCAAATTAGCTTTGAAATTAATGAATTGTTCACCTTGATAGAAATTTATTTTTCCTCTATGCCAGAGATTCAAAATAATTCTAAAATTGAGGTCCACACTATGCAGCTGTCTTAAGATCAGATTATTACTTTCTTTTGACGGCTGCATAGTATTCCATTGTGTATATATACCACATCTTCTGGATCCATTCATCTGTTGATGGACATCTAGGTTCTTTCCATAGTTTGGCTATTGTGGACATTGCTGCTATAAGCATTCGGGTGCACGTGCCCCTTTGGATCACTACGTTTGTATCTTTAGGGTAAATGCCCAATAGTGCAATTGCTGGGTCATAGGGCAGTTCTATTTTCAACATTTTGAGGAACCTCCATGCTGTTTTCCAGAGTCGCTGCACCAGCTTGCATTCCCACCAACAGTGGAGGAGGGTTCCCCTTTCTCCGCATCCTCGCCAGCATCTGACATTTCCTGACTTGTTGATTTTAGCCATTCTGACTGGTGTGAGGTGATATCTCATTGTGGTTTTGATTTGTATTTCCCTGATGCCGAGTGATATGGAGCACTTTTTCATGTGTCTGTTGGCCATCTGGATGTCTTCTTTGCAGAAATATCTGTTCATGTCCTCTGCCCATTTCTTGATTGGATTATTTGTTCTTTGGGTGTTGAGTTTGCTAAGTTCTTTATAGATTCTGGACACTAGTCCTTTATCTGATATGTCGTTTGCAAATAGCTTCTCCCATTCTGTCAGTTGTCTTTTGATTTTGTTAACTGTTTCCTTTGCTGTGCAAAAGCTTTTGATCTTGATGAAATCCCAATAGTTCATTTTTGCCCTTGCTTCCATTGCCTTTAGCAATGTTCCTAGGAAGATGTTGCTGTGGCTGAGGTCCATTTGCGACAACATGGATGGAACTAGAGCGTATCATGCTTAGCAAAATAAGTCAAGCAGAGAAAGACAACTATCATATGATCTCCCTGATATGAGGAAGTAGTGATGCAACATGGGGGCTTAAGTGGGTAGGAGAAGAATAAATGAAACAAGATGGGATTGGGAGGGAGACAAACCATAAGTGACTCTTAATCTCACAAAACAGAGGGTTGCTGGGGGGAGGGGGTTTGGGAGAAGGGGGTGGGATTATGGACATTGGGGAGGGTATGTGCTTTGGTGAGTGCTGTGAAGTGTGTAAATCTGGTGATTCACAGACCTGTACCCCTGGGGATAAAAATATATGTTTATAAAAAATAAAAATTTTTAAAAAAAAGATTATTACTTTCTTAATGTCAGTAATTGCCACACTTTGCATGGAAATCTGAGGACTGGCTGTTTTCTAAAGGTCTGCATCAAAAGTATTATTTAGAAATTGCAGTATTTTGTGTTTTTGAAACTTCACATTTATATACTTTTCAAATATTTTGATTCATTCCTCTATAAAAATGTAAAACAAAACCAAAAAATCCTCAAACTATCAAATGTACACAAATCCTCAGCAAGGTTTTCTGTGCCATCTTCACTAATGCAAATCTTCATGCACATCTCTCTGTCAACCACATATCCAGAGTCAGTCCACAAATAACAAAGCTATAGAGCTTTATGCTGTGCATTCGCTCTTAAAATTATGAATAACATTTCTACTGAAACAATAGCTTGGTAAGACAAAAATACCAGCGAGTCTGATGAGAGACAATCTCTTAGAGGCTTGGTACATCCATTTCTTGGTAGTTTTCGATCATTATTTACAAAGAACACGCAACACTCAAGAGATAGCATTTTCTTCCTGATTACGCTCCTTATTTTTAAACACAGAGTTTTAAAATCTGGACATCCAGGTGGTTCAGTTGGTTAAGTGTCTACCTTTGGTTCAGGTCATGATCCTGGGGTCCTAGGATCTAGCCCACATTGGGCTCTCTGCTAAGGGGGGATTCTGCTTTTCTCTCTGCCCCTCCTCCTGCTCTCTTTCTCTCAAATAAATAATAATCATAAATAAAATAAAATCTTAGAAAAAAAATCTGGACCAATTATCACAAGAGCTAGCATTTATACACCTAACTCCCAGTCTGTTACAAAGCATTTCATGAGAAGGAATAACCAATGAATGTGGGTGGACATGTATTAAGACGCGTGTGTTACATTGCCTCTCCTTAGATATTTATAAACTGTGCTGCATATCCACTTTCAATTAGAAGATGTTTGCTGCTTCAAAAAGCAAAAAATGTTTTCTAGGTTCAATATATATTTCATTGCACATGACAACAAAAGCCAGGGCAAATTTTAAGCAACATTTACAGGTGCTCCAACTTTCACTTAGGAATCCTACCCTGTACTTTATATGAAGAGGCTTAGTTCTTCAGCCATATTCCCAAAAGCTTTTGGACTGAGCACCAAATGTGTTTGAAAGAACATGTTTGATCTGTCGTCCTCTTGACGCATCATCAATTGAGGGAAGCTTCCCAGGTTTCATACACACATTGCAGGAGGCTCCTGGACCCAGCTTCCTGTTGTCAAATCATACTTCTCTCTGGTGGTGTTCTCCTCAGCGAGGAACCGGCTGACGCAGGAAGGTCACAAGAGCTAGGGCCTCTGAGGAAAAATGCTGCCCCCAATGCAGATAACGCTTACTACATTGTTGCCAACAGCAACCGCAGCCCAAAGGCCAGTCCTAGATATCTCCTCCCTCCTGCTGCCACCACCTGCAGTGCTATTACTTCAGATAGTTTTCTGCAAATTCACTTCTGCACATGATTTTATGATGTGAAAGAGCAAGAAAGGTACAAAGCTCCTGCTCAGTACTTTCCCAAATTATTTATAGAAGGCTTTAAACCTTTATAAAGAATCAACCTCAGAAATTAATTGATAAAACTCATCTGGATCTTGGGTATGGGCTAATTTCTGCTTTTTCTGACATAAAATCTACCCATGCAATTAAAATTGCTCAATGTTGGGGTAACATGAGAAGATTTCAATCACAATTTTTAACTCTATTTGTTTACTTACAGCTCATTGGAAATTCTACCCAGATGAATGGGGCAATTATATGCAATTATAAAACTATGTCATAAATGCTGGATCTTCTGCATTTAATGACCATATCTAATTGCTAAAATTCAATGTCACGAAGAAATTTGCTCTTGGGAGTAAATCTAGTAAGGGGTAGTTTTTTGGAAGCAACATCCGGAGACATGGAATGAGTAAGATGCAGTCTCCTATTAATTAAACTGCAGTGGGAGAAGTAATTAACGTCCACAAAAACAGAACTATAAACACTTCTCTAACAGACAAGACTATTAATTTTGAGAATCAAGATCAAAGGAAAGCTGGAAGCAGAACTTCTTAACTATTTGGGGAAGAGAGATATAGAGCATTTTGAGGGTGTTGGCATCAAAATACACAAGCCAAGAGAATAAAAATAAACAACTCTAAAATCCTTCTTTAATACCCCAATGTCCTGCGTATCTCTGTATCCCAGAGGAACAATGCTGCGGCGCCTTCAGCGCCGACCCAGTCAACATCCAGAGCGGTGAGGCTGCTGGCCGCTGCAGCCACCTGTAGCATGGTGTCCAGGCATGGGACAGACACAGAGTCCCACCTGAGTACTCAGATGGGAAAGCAGCAGCTGCGGTGCCAAAGTATTCTTCCCACTGTCCAAATTCTACTTCAATACAAACATCAGGCCATGAGAAAACCTGGGCCACCATATTCACTTTGTACTACATTAAATTCCTGTTCACTCAAAATGATAGGAGGAAAGCACACACTGAACGCTTTATGAAAAACCGTAAGTAAGGATCTTGGCAGGAAGACCCTGAGCTATGTTTTAGTTGTTGCTCCATTTCTCAGAAGCTTACTGAAGACAGATAAACAAGAAATTTTTTTTTAAGCTTTATATTTTTTTGTTTTTTAGAGAGAGACGGAAAGAGAGAGAAAGATAGAGATAGTGGGAGAGGGGCAGAGGGAAAGGGAGAGGGACAATCTCAAGCAGGCTCCATGCCCCTCGTGGAGCCCAGGGCAGGGCTGGATCTCATGACCCTGAGATCACGACCTGAGCCAAAATCAAGAGTTGGACGCTTAGCTGACTGAGCCCCCTAGGCGCCCCATAAGAAACCACTTTCAATAAGAGTACGCTTTGAAGGTACAGCTCTTACCAAACAAATAGTATCTTTTGCTAAATTTTTGATATAAATCAGTGGTAACAATGATGGGGGGAAAAGACCAATGTACTTCCAAGCAAAATTTCTTTCATATGAAATTGAGTCAACATGCTTCAATACAGCGATGGGACTAGAATACACTTTATAAAATAGGGAAATTTCTAACCAAAGTCATGACAACTATACTACAGCTTAACTTATATTTTACCTCAAAAAAGATGTTTAAGCACATCTATTTCTGTGCTGTCCTTTGTATACAAGTAACTCACAAAACAAGGGCATTATTGTTAAGAAAACCCATTCATTTGGACCATGAATGATAATCTATTGTAAGTCTGTGGTTACAGGCCTAACAATCAGTCAGGAAAAAAAGCAGGAGAAGCACAGGGTAGAGTTTCCTTTGAAACTCTAAATGGCTTGAGTTTGTATGCCTTTGGCTTCCTCTTGCATTTTCCATAATCCTTATCCTTGCAGCACTGCAGGGCAACTTCTCCAGCAAATACACTTCTTTGATCACCAGTGGGGAGAGCGTGTTTATCAGAGCCTCTGCTGTGAATAAGATGGTCTCTATCAAAAGGTCTTCATTTCATAATGCATGCAAGTCATGATACTAGGGTAGGAATACACTTCCATTAGTGTTTCCAAACCAAAACAGAGCAAGTAGAAGAGATCTGCCTCACCCCTTACAAACATGCATGGATGTTTAAAGTGAAATAAAGCTATTTACAGCTACTCTTCCACAGTCAAAGAGAAGGCTTCTTCCCTTTTTCAAAATTAGATTTAATATGACACACCCACATATCATATATATCCATTTATTTCAATGATGCCCAACATATTTTATCTATACTTGACACTCAATGTCATGGAAAAACAAAATATTTGAAGGCATCAGCTATCCTTATAGTCTCATTCTCCACCTTCCACCCTCTTGCTTAAGCTTGGTAACATGCTCTTCCTTATTTTAAAAACAAGTGAGACTATTTAAAAGCTAACATACCATCTCCAAACTTGTATTGATTTTATAAATATTTCTTTACTTATTTTTTTTTTAAAGATTTTATTTATTTGTCAGAGAGAGAGCGAGCGAGAGCAAGCACAGGCAGACAGAGTGGAAGGCAGAGTCAGAGGGAGAAACAGGCTCCCTGCGGAGCAAGGAGCCTGATGTGGGACTCGATCCCAGGACACTAGGATCATGACCTGAGCTGAAGGCAGTGGCTTAACCAACTGAGCCACCCGGGCGTCCCTCTTTCTTTACTTTTATAGTCCCACCTTGACATAAAGTTTCCTACCAATTGTGACATCTGAACTGCAGCACAATATATTTCTTTTGGAGAAAAAAAAAATACAACTTGTCTAAAACATTATAATTTGGTTGTAAATATGTCAATGCTCATTAGTATAAAAAGTACCAATGAAGCAAGATTAACATCATTTGACCTAAGAGGGAAGCATTCTATTGAAATCAACAGATCTTAAGGAATCTATTTATTCTCAATAACAATATTTATCCCATGCCCATTGTCCTTGGTATTACTGTGATGTTTCTAATCAATCTTAAAGTGACCTGCAATTTCTGCTATTCACCTAGAGGTTCTGATGAGTTTCCAAAGAAGAATGATAAATTTTCACCAGTTTTCCTTTGTTCTTAATGACTTTAGTCTGCACAACAGTAAACCTAAACTAAAAGCACATTCTTCATCCATCTGTGGTTGGGTAATTATGATTTGAATGACACCAAGAAATAATATTTTAAGACAAAATTTCTCTGCTCTTAATCAAAATTCCACCCTTGGTAGTCTATTAAGGAAGTAATAATAAAATTAATTCTTATTCTTAATTATTCTTATTATGAAAAAAAAATTCTTCCTTCAACCCTCCTATAAAAGGCATGTATCTCTAAATCTCAAAGCTTTGCTGTGAGTTAACAGAGGCTTTTCTCAAAAAGGAGAGATTTGAACCCAGGTGAAGACAATGAAGGAGGAGAAAAGGCGCTGGAGGTGGGGGGTGCTGAACAGAAACTAAAAAATGGCCTGGAAGACAGTCATGGACCTAATGAAAATGACTCATTCCAGTCCTGGATCAAATCACTGACCTTGGCCTCGTTAATGCTATAACCACTCAAGCGTGCTGACAAATAACATTAAAAACTATCATAAATTCACAAACCAAAAGTATTCTGTCTCAGGAACAAGCCTGGCAGTGTGATTATATCCTGTGTTTTATAGAAGTTTTATGGAAAGTATATATACCTACTTTTCAAATAGACCTATATCTGAGATTGCAGCAACCCCATTCTCCATTCTACCTTGAAATTTTAGATGAGATCATCTCCTCTGGCACGAAGAATATCATTCTAATTAGGATACTTAAGAGTTAGTCTTGGCAACAAGGTTGAGTTAATTACTGGACTTAGGCAGGTCAATTCTTGGGAAGTAAGAGGACCAGAGAGCCCCCAGAGGGAGGGAGCAGGAGTGCAACACCAGAGACAAATCTCACCAGAGAGCAACCTGCCCCTCACTTTCTGCACATAGTCCATACCCCAGACACAGATCCCTGGGCTTCCAATGTGACATTGTTAAATCTAGTAAAGAGCTAGTAAAGGTGGAAACATTCTGTCAAGATCCATGTAGTGTAAGGGTAAAAGGCAAGGTAGATAGACCTTCACCTACTCAGCCTGGAAATCATAAACCCAGATCTATTTTGCTTTCCCAGACATACTTGCATCCTTTTTGCTGTTGAAGGATGCTTTGTTGATATAACCAGATACCTTGGCAGTTCTTGGGAACTCAGGATAAGTCCTCACTCGGATTTTGTGCTTGAAATATTAATCCAATTTTGAGAAAGTCCATTGTTTATGCTTCCCTTTCTATAACAGGGTTAAGATATCCATAATAGGATTTAACCTATCTCCCATTTCAGCCTTTCTTCCTAGGTTCTCTAAGATCAAATTAATTTTTTTAAAGATCTTATTTATTTGTTTGAGAGAGAAAGAGAGAGAGCGAGAGCGAGAGAGCGTGTGTGCAAAAGCAGGGGGAGGGGCAGACGGAGAGGGAGAAGCTGGCTTCCCACTTATTAGAGAGCCCAATGGGGGACTCAATCCCAGGACTCAAGGCAAAGGCAGACACCTGACTGACTGAGTTACCCAGGCACCCCTCTAAGGTCAAATTAAATAATAGGTACATTTTTGAGATTTTCAGAAGAATAGGACTCAAATGTACTATTATAACACTGTTAGATGAACCATTCATTTAAGTAAAATTTTAAAATTTGACTTATGTAATTCTTTATGGCTAATAAGGACTAATAATTCCAAAGTAGAGACGGTCATCATAGGCATTGTATTCTAAATAATAATTAAGAATTTTGTGTTCCAAATGAAATTTCTAGGGCTATCCCATCTGCCAATTTATCTTGCCAATGATTTTTTTTAAGATTTTATTTATTTATTTGACAGAGAGAGATCACAAGTAGGCAGAGAGGCAGGCAGAGAGAGAGGAGGAATCAGGCTCCCTGCTGAGCAGAGAGCCCGATGCGGGACTTGATACCAGGACCCTGAGATCATGACCTGAGCTGAAGGCAGTGGCTTAACCCACTGAGCCACCGAGGCGCCCTTGCCAATGATTTTTATGGGCTTCCTATCCCACAAAAGATTGAGAAAACAAGAAAGCAAGAATCAAAAGATTTTTATATTTTTATCTTTTCACCATGGATCTAGGCTGAATAGAATTTATAAAGACTAATAATACGAATATGATAGAAAAAGAATTATGAGTGAGCACCATTTTCTCTTGAGGTAAGTGCCCTTGAAGTGGGCACAGTTTTCCCTAATAAGTACAACTGTGAGCTGACTCATTCCAGGACCCACTCCTGACCTTCCATAACACCTTGTTTTAACCTCTAGTATAGTACTTACTACCCTGTAGAACATTACTTGACTTCTCCATAACTTTAAAAGCAGTAATGCATCTATGTTACTCATCTCTGGAAACTTTCCCTCCTTCACTCCCACTCCTCCTACTCCCATCCCTACCTATGATCATATCCAACAGAGTAGAAAAGCTCAATAAATGTTTGATGAATAAATGGATAGTAAATAAACGAATGAACAATGACATACATGGAAAAGGATTATAGAAAATAATGAATTATTCAAACTATTCTTTAATCAGTTATTGGGTGCTGGAGTTTTGCATATAATCCTTCCAAGCTGAATGCCAGCAAGTATCTTTAGAGGGGAAGTAAAAAAAAAAATCCATTTCTGTGTGTACTTCACTGACAAGATTTAGAAAAGAATGACATTCTCAGTATAGTCACTAGTTAAGGAAATTATTTAAATTTTACATTTGAATATCATCAAACTTCTCTCTCTTATACAGAACCCAAATTCAGGAAACTTCACCATACACTGTTCAATAAATGGGATTATAAATAAGAACTCATTCTATAACTTTTTAAATCTTTTCTGCAAAAGTCATCGGCTAAATATTTTTGCTTGCATGGGAATGTAGGAAATGATTATAAAGGGATTAACAGGAAGTCACAAAATATTTGTTGAACACCATTCGCATACATCGAGTTTATTTTCCCTGAGAATATTATTAGTGACTTACAAATTGCTCATAAAACTGTAAGTTTCCACTTAAAAGTCCATCAGAATATGTAATGGCTAATCCACAACTCAAGTGAATTTACCATCTGTCATGATAAATGTGCTATTACTTGAGTGTAGGGGTTCTAGGGAACTCTGTGTGGCATCACATACCTGGATGGTAAAACATCTTCAGCTTCCAGAACCCTTCCTTTCTTACCTGTCAGTTCTAACTACAATCTAAGGCAATGAAAGAGCCATCTGTTTCACTCAGTTTAAAACCAGTATTTCTAATGCCATTGGAGAATCTGGCTCTTTCCTTCACAAAACATCGTAGATCTTTCCCAAATGATCCGTGGTCCAGAAGCCCTGGTGAGATGCATTCCCTTTATCCGTCCTCTACTCTGATGCAGGAATCTTGTATCCCAGTAAAATAAAAGTACAGTTAGGGGCCCCCCAGGTGACTCAGTTGATTAAGAATAGGACTCTTGTTTTTGGCTTGGGTCATGATCTCTGGGTTGTGAGATTGAGCCCCGCCTCGGGCTCTGTGCTGGGTGTGGAGCCTGCTTAAGATTCTCTCCCTCTCCTTCCCCCCCGCCTCATTCAAAACTTCCAATTAATGTCCAAATAGAAATAAATATTTAGTGGTGGATCTGAATCAGATGATACACTGACTGACTGGCTTTCATCAAGTAATGAGCAAAGATGTGTTCCAGTTGCCACATTTAGTGCCTGAATCATTTGGCTTTAATCATTTGTAAGATTCTTAAAGGAATGGTGTGATAGGGAACTCCTATGCAAGTCCCCTATTGCAGTCCACACCCAGACCTCCATATATATCCATCTCTCTCCCTCCCTCTCCCTTACCCCTCTCTTTTCACATATAACTATCACTTTGTGTATAGTTCTGTTTGTTTTTTGTTTCTTGTTTTCTTTCTGGTGACTATTTGATAAGCCAGTTGAAAATGATGTGTCCATTAGGATGGCCACCATCCACTCAGATTCTCTTCTCTCCTATCCCCTTTTCCTACCATTCCATCTGCCCTTAATCCTTAAAGGACTTACCACTAGGCTACAAAGGCATCATAATTCTAGAATAGAAAGAGAGAAGTTATCAACTACAACATTTCCCAGTATGTTTCCATTCATAGCAACATTAAATATGATAAAATTACTTTCTAGCAACAGACCCTGGAAGCTGGCTACTCTCCCCAAGCCTTATGCCAACAAATTGAAATAAAATAAGAGTAATGAATGTAAATTGCAAAGACATGTAATTTCTGCTGAAGAAATGCCTCCTATTTTTCTACACAAACCCAACTCTCCCCAAAATGCCACTATCTCCTTAAGATTATGCTAATACTCAAGCTGTGTGGGGAAAAAAAAAAAGGAACTATGGTAGAAGAAGAAAAGAAGGCAGAAGGGAAGACAGGAGAGAAAATTGAGAACATATCTGAAGATTAATAAAATTAACTGTGGTGCAGTTACTATGGAAAACAGAATGGAGATTACTAAAAAATTTAAAAGGGTGCCTACATGGCTCAGTTGGTTAAGCATCTGCTTTCTGCAACAGGTCATAATCCCAGGGTCCTGGAATTGACCCCCACATTGGACTGCCTGCTCAGTGGAGAGCCTGCTTCTCCTTTTCCTGCTGTTGCTCCCCCTGCTTGTGCTCTCTCTCTATCTGTCAAATAAATAAATAAAATCTTAAAGCAAATTAAAAATAGAATTATCATATGATCTAGCCATTTACTTTTGGATATTTATCTGAAGAACATGAAAACACTAACTTGAAAAGATATGCAACTCTATGTTCATTGCAGCATGATTTGCAATAGTCAAGATATGGAAACAACTTAAGTGTCCACTGATGGATGGACGAATGGGTGAAAAAAATGTAGTATATGTACATATGTATGTGTACATATACAGGCACACACACATATATACATACACTGGAATATTATCCAGCCATTAAAAAGAATGAAATCTTGCCTTTGTAATAACATAGACAGACCTCAAGACAAAATTTTGCTAAATGAAATAAATCAGATGCAGAAAGACAAATACCATATGCTCTCACTTATATGTGGAATAAAAAAAAATGACACACACAACAAAAACCTAAAACAAAAAAACTAAGCTTATAGATACAGAGAAGAGATTGGTATTGATAGAGGCTGGCAGTTCTTGAAGAGTATCAAGATACCAGCTTCCAGTTATAAAATAGGTCATGGGGATGTAATGTACAACATGGTGACTATCGTTGATAATACTGTATTACATATCTGGAAGTTGTTACAAAAGAAAGTAGATTTTTAAAGTTTTCATCAGGATGCCTGGGTGGCTCAGTGGGTTAAAGCCTCTGCCTTCAGCTCAGGTCATGGTCCCAGGGTCCTGGGGTCAAGCCCCACATCAGGCTCTCTGCTCTTTGGGGAGCCTGCTTCTTCCTCTCTCTGCCTACCTCTCTGCCTACTTGTGATCTCTCTCTCAAGTAAATAAATAAAATCTTAAAAAAATAAAATAAATAAAAAAATAAAACTTTTCGTCATAAGAAAAAATAATGTTGTAACTATGTAAGTTGACGGATACTAACTAGAGTTATTGTAGTGATCATTTCACAATTATACAAATATCAAATCATACTATGTCATACACCTAAAACTAATATAAAGCTATATGTCAACTATACCTTAATAAAAAATAAAAATTAATTGTGAATAAAAGTTTAAAATAACTAAGAAGTATTAAAAATAAAAACTGGAAAAGATGAAACAGATTACTATCAGAAAGGTAAATCATACATTATATACATCAGTAATAAGATGTGTGGTTAAAAAAAAAAAGCCAACAAATAAATATAAGTAAAAAGTGAAGAGAAGGTAAAATCTAGATCATAAGAGGAGATAAAATGTCAAATAATTTTCAGAAGTCTTTGGTAAAGAAGAAAAAGATTTGGGGGGGGGAGATTTTTGAGAAAGTTTTTATTTGCAGTTTCTTTTACCAGTCTAAAACACTTTGTGATTTAAGAATATAAAAATATAACCTACATAGCTTAATTTCATCATTAAAATAATCACCTTTGACACATTAAAAAGTGCAATTGGCTCAGATGATTGCAGTTTTTAAAAATTTAGTGAGTTACCAACTCTGGAACTTACTGTTGATTTATGAGAAGTAAGATGAAACTTAAGAATATAAAAAGTTATAAGTTTCATCATATAGCAAATGATGATAACTGGGCTTATTTCTTCTCTACCCATTGGATATAAAAATCTTTTTAAAAAGATGGCAAGGAGCAGACATAAAAAGAGAACACTTATTGGACATTCTTGCCACATAGATGTTTATCTAATAAGTAAACTTGAGTTGAGGGTCTGGCTGCCACTGACCAGGTGTAAGTGCTTAGGATGATCATTTCTCTTCTCTGGGCCTCATGTTTCATCTTTAAGATCAGGAGGTTGGATCAGAGTGCCATCTGGTTCTAATTTAACCTGAGAATTCAAAAGCCACTGGGGTGTAGCCCACGGCTCCTGACCCAGATTGCCCCCCCACAAATTCCTTCAGGTATAAAATGTTGATTCCCCCCCCCCCCCACAAGTGCTAGGACTCTTGGCGGCCGGTGGCTCTCAGGTGCATTCCTCTCTAGGAATTGCCCTTCAGAGACATCCACCCAGATTAAGGTTATGGCCTCTTCCTGGAAGCAACTTCCAGTGACTGATCCCTCAGGAGACATAAAGGCTGTCTTGCCTCAGTTCAGGACATGCGACAAGGCCCTCCAGCCAGGGAGCTCCTATGGTGTCAGCGGAGGACTCTGGCATCTGGATCACAGTTCGACTTCTCCCTCTGCCCAGTCCTGCCTCCTTCATTCCCTACTAGGTGTTGAAGATGAGCACATGTCCCAGTAAAGTTCCTGCAAACCAAACGTCCACATTTGGGTCTATTCTTTGGGGAACAGGATATGGAACAGTCACTAAATCTCTCTTCTGTGAAAATAACGTGCCTCCTAGAGGCAGAAATGTTTGACTTTGAAATTTGGATTGTATTTCCTGTTCTCATCATCAGGAATTACAGAACTGATACTACTATCCAATAATTATTTCCACAAAACATACTAATGCATTACAAAATTATTTCAGAAGAAGAGGACAGAAATGTAGAAACACTACATCTTAAGATTTTCATTCAATACTTTAACAGTAAAAATGCATATTACAGTCTATTTTAAAGAAAAAATTAGTAATTTTTTTTTCTAACCTTTGCTTCTCTGAGCAAAATAAAGTGTAGTACTAATAACTAAAATAAAAAGCAGGGCTATAAGGAAGGGGGAAATGCAGAGGGAAAAATAACAATAGTTGTTTTAATAATAAGAAAGGTAAAAAAAAATCTTAAGGAGCAGAGAATTAAATTTAAAAATGAAATAAAATTGAAAACATACATTTTAAAAAATCCTCAGAGTTAGAGAGAAAGAAAATTAAAAGACATACATGATAAATACCATCACTCAAAACACTTAAGTCTCATAAACTAACCAAAGTTTTTATATTCTTTTCAGAATTTGGATGGATTCCTTTCTTTCAAAGTCTTTTTTTTTTTTTTTCTTTAAGAAATGGGTAATCTTTTTCTTTTCCTTTCCCCAGGCTTTTTTGTTTTTGTTTTTTCCTCTTTACATTGTTTTTTTCCTCAACTGTATAAAGGCTTCATCATGCCCAGTACATTTTGGACAAGACACTACACTTCTCTGTTACTGGGGGTAACTCTCCTGTTCACCCTGTAGTTTACTTTTATCTCATTCTTGCATTTGTCAATTTCTTCTGCATTATTCCAGCAAACAATAAAGAAATCTTAAACCTTGACCTTGAAAAGGCAATTGATAGACATTTCTCCTACATAAATTCAGCTACCTCCCCTGCAATTCAAAAACAAATTGTCTACCCAATAAATTAGATATTTCAGAGCTACTTGGAGCCTGGCAACAAGAGAAACCCTAGGTCTTGGTAAAGTAGCAACAGCTGATTTAGTCAGCATGGAATGATTCTGCATCTGATCCCTGCCAGGATAACAGAGGGTCTTATTTACTGTCTCTTCCCTTGATTCTTCTAAGTAGGTACTGTTTTCTGTTTACTTATCCCCTAGCTTTAGGCCCTGGAACAATGTTGAACATAGTGTCACTGGCTCTGGTGCCAGACAGGATCAGGGGCTCTGGAATATTTACAGTTTCCCTTCTTCTGCTTCCATAAATGAAATGGGCAGTCTGAATGGAGGAAATCAAGGGCCAGCTGGCTACAAACACAACTGGCAACAAAGCACTTGGGATCCTTCCAAGAGCTGGTGTTTAAAGAGAGGCCATTTAAAGAGCAAATTCCAACTACCATAATAACGGTTCAGGACACTAGCTGTAAGATGAAACAATAAAATTTTACTCAGCAATATTTCTGTTTCCAAAGTTTAGAACCTATTATATGCTCCCTTCTTTTTAAGAAAATTTTCTAGTCTTAGTCAATCCTTAAAAGACCAATCCATTACATCTTAACAAATGCCAAGTATATATTATATACTTTGAGAATGTATATATATGAATTCTGTGCCACAATGGCCAAAGTGTTATTTTTGCTTAAGCTCATTCCTATAAAACCAATAAAACTGTTAAGAAATTGAGAAGGAAAAGGAGAGAAATAAGAAATGACATAAGAATTTAGATGGAATGGCATGGCTGACAGCCAAAGAACACTTAAACTAATTTGGGAGGTTATTAATATATCATGAAGCCAATTGACAAAGGCAGATTTCCTTTGTTAAATAAAAAAATATTTCCATTCTGGCATTTAAGAAAGATTCAATAATCTTCATGGGGAAAAAGCATGTTGGAGTACTACTCAATAAACAATACATGGTTTTTTGTTGTTGTTGCTGAGTCCTGGTAATGACAACCATAGACTGGCTATTTATTAACCCTAGAATCTCTGATAGGTGCCAAATCAGAAATATGTATGAATGCCATATTCAGCGAGAGAAATTTAAAATGTAAATAATTCTATACACGATGAGACCATAATCATTTCACAATCCAGGAGCAGATGAGTTTGAAGGTGAGCCAACCAAGCTGCCTCTCTTTTTCAAAGATTGAGAAGAGAAATGGAGGAGGGACCCAGAAAAAAAGTAAAGGGGTTCATCAGCTAGGTATGTGGGAGGCATAGCTGTTCTGATGCTATAAATCCCAGAAACGGGTAAAGCCAGTAGATTGAGACCCTCTGGAGGGCATTACCTCGATATAGGGCACAATCTTGCAAGAGAAGTCCTCCAGCAGCCACTTCTTGGTCAGCTCGTGAAAGATGACAAGCGGAAGACAGAAGAAGATGATGAGAAAGTCCCAGAAGGCCAGGTTGGCCAGGAGGGAATTGGAGATGCTCCTCATGTAGTAGTTGTGACACACGATGCACATCACCGCCAGGTTGCCAATGATGCCAGTCCCAAAGATCACCACAGACAAACACATGACTGCATAGGCTCCATATGACTCCTGGGTCAGCGGGTAGAAGGGGTTCTTGAGTCGCAAGCGCCGGTTGGTGCTGTTCCCCCGGCGAGAACCCCCGCGTTCGTGGACCTCTTCCCCTGAGGACCCATTCTGGGCCAGAGCCCTGCCAGGGGGTGCGATCGTCCGCCCTTCGTGCCCCGACGGTCCATTGACCATCTTGGGTGGGGTGTCGTGGTGGGAACCCTGGAGTTTCCCGCCTCTCCTTGGCCAGTAATAAAGGTCGCTGGCTCCGGGTTCTGTCCTCACACTCTGCTCTTGACTGTGCCCAGAAATTGCAGCGCCTCTGGGACCCTTCTCTTCCCCCTCTGAGGTCTGAAGGAAGAGTTGGAGAGCCGGAGGGTTCCCTCTCCCCAAAGTTCCAGGGGGCTCCTGACCCCAGGCACCTCTCCACCTCCAGGCTGCAGACGACCTGGCTGGAGGTCCCGAGGGTTCCGAGGCCCACGCCTCAGCCCCTCTTCCCGCACCTGGGTCACCGCTCCGGGAGGCCCTTAGGTTCCACAAGGGCGCCGCCCGCACCGCTGCCGCCTTCTCCTCCTCCCTGGGCGCACGGGTTAGCAGAAGGTCTTCTGCAGAATTTCCCAGTCCCCACGCGTCCCTGCTGCGACGCTGGCTCAGTGCAGGTGAACAGTTTTCCCCCGGGCAAGTTTCGTTCCTGGGCGATGGAGCGGACGGGAGGGCAGGCGAGGCAGAAACCTTGAGGAGTAGCAGAAGCAGCAGCCGCAAGGTGCGGACAAGAGGCGCGCCCGGGGCCCGCATGGCTCGGTGAGGGCTCACCCTGCAGCCGCGGTTCCTGGTTAGGACCGACACCTGCTGCCTAAGTTGCTGCTGAGAGTTAGACTCATGTCACAACTCACCCCCGCCCCGGCAGCGAGGGACGGGAGCTTACGGGGAGGTTGGGGGATGGGTCTTGGGTCACAAACCCTCCCCCTCTACAAGCCTTCCTCTTTTGGCTTTCCGTGCATTTCTCGGCCAAATCCAACCCGAGCGCTGCGTATCCCCAAGGTTCAGAGAGGGAATCGCTGCTCCCGGTGGCTGACCTTGGAAAGTTGCAACAACACCTGACTGTTGATTAATGTTGCGACTGGGAGAAGCCCGGACCAAGCCCCACGTTCCTCCCTGCCTTTGGGTGGTTGCCTTCTTGGTAACAGTTGCTCTGCCTATTTACATCCTTCCCATAGCGCTTTATCCAGTTGGTAACAGTTGCTCTGCCTTTTTACACCCTTTCAATACCGCTTTATCCAGTTGCAAGCCGAGGTCGCTAAAGGGAGAGAAAACCAAGTTGCCCTTCTTCAGATGACTGGCAGCCACAATCCCGCTCCCTGCTCGCTGGAAACAGGTAGCCAACAGCCGACGCCGCGCAGATGCGCCGCGGAAACTCTTGCCCCACCTAACCCCAGAGACTTGAGAGGGTACCGCTGCCGAGGAGAAGCGGGATTCCAAACCCGCGGCCACTGTCAAAGTTGCTTCTCCTCCTGCTCAAAGTTGACCAGGGGGCGGCGCGGGCTGCAGGGCGGCGCGTCCTCGCGGACAAGGGAATCGGTGGTGGTGGGGGTGGGGAGGGCGGGCGCTGCTCCTCGGTGGACGGTGCCGGCGGCCGAAGGAGCTGGTTGCGGCGACAGCAGGCGCAACCCGGGCGGAGAGTGTGGTGCCTGGAACCGCCGCGGGCGAGGCGGTGCATGGCCGGAAAGGGGGAGGTGGCCCGGCCTCTCCCCGCCGCTCCAGTCGCTGCGCGCGCGGGCGAGACCCAGCGCTCGGCTCCTTGCTTCCTCCCCCTCCTCTGCCTCCGAGAGAGGCTGGTTTGTGGGGAGACTGGATTCCCTGGTGGTTTACGACTCACTAAACCCACACACGTTTCATTCAAGCCCTTTGTAGCGGCTTGCACTCGTAGGAGCTGGAAGCCGAGAGGGAACAAGGGCGGAGGCGCGGAGCTAGAGATGGGCGGGACCCGTTAATTCCCTAGATGTCGGAACCAGCTTGACAGGTCCCGGAGACCCGTGCTCTCGCGTCCAATCCGCCGCGGCGGGTGCGCATGCCCAGGCCTCGGCCCCGAGGGAGTAGTAAGGTGAACCGCTCACCTCCTTGTATTCCCAAGAGCTGAGACGCGAGAGAAAGGAAGCTCAGAGGTTTCAACCGTGGAGAAAGAGCAGTTCCGACAGTGGGACGCTGAGCGAAAATGTTCAGGATGCACCATTCCCTTTAACACTGAGTTAGGAGGAATGCGAACAAGGGTTACTTAGAACGCTCGGAGTACAAAGGAAGTAGTTTTGTTTTGTTTGATGAACTAGTGGGAAATGACAGGTGGGCGGAAATTAACTTGAAACAACTGCCAGTAGGGCTGACTATGCTTTCCAACCTTTACAATAAACCCTCCACCTCTGCCACAGTTGTTCAGGGTATAGTTAATAAGACAGACAAATATAATACAAAATAGATAAACCGATTCAAAGAGAAAGTGATACAAGAGGAAAGAAATGCAGTTTGAAGTGAAAAAAGGCAACATCTAGAAAAACAGGAAAAAATACAATGAAAAATACGATGCCAGTTGTGGCGAGTATACTAATGGCCCTCCAAAAGATGTCCACATCCTAATTCCTAATACCTGTGAAGATTTTAGCCTTATTTGGCAAAAGGGACTTTGCAGATGTGATTCAGTTAAAGATCTTGAGATGGGAAGAGTATCATGAATTATCATTCAGGTGGGTCCACTGAAATCACAAGGGTCCTTACAAGAAGGAGGTAGGATGGTCAGAGAGACCTGGGGCAGTGAGCCAAGTAATGCTGGCAATCTCTGGGAACTGGAAAAGTCCCTACTGCTAATTTTAGACTTCTGACCTCCAGAACTATAAAATAATGAATTTGTGTTAAGCCACTAAGTTTGTAATAATTTGTTGCAGCATCAATAATAAACTAATATACCAATTAATCTGAAAATGTAGACAGCAGCAACAATTTTTTTTCGTATGTTACATTGAAAATTATATATATATTTTTTTGTGGCTTTTTTTCCCCCAGCATAACAGTATTCATTGTTTTTGCACCACACCCAGTGCGCCATGCAATCTGTGCCCTCTCTAATACCCACCACCTGGTTCCCCCAACCTCCCCCCCCCCCCGCCCCTTCAAACCCCTCAGATTGTTTTTCAGAGTCCATAGCCTCTCATGGTTCACCTTCCCTTCCAATTTCCCCCAACTCCCTTCTCCTCTCTAACTCCCCTTGTCCTCCATGCTATTTGTTATGCTCTACAAATAAGTGAAACCATATGATAATTGACTCTCTCTGCTTGACTTATTTCACTCAGCATAATCTCTTCCAGTCCTGTCCATGTTGCTACAAAAGTTGGGTATTCATCCTTTCTGATGGAGGCATAATACTCCATAGTGTATATGGACCACATACATCTTCCTTATCCATTCATCCGTTGAAGGGCATCTTGGTTCTTTCCACAATTTGGCGACTGTGGACATTGAGCAGCAACAATTTTATTGAAAAAATATTAACTACCAAAAATAGCTCAAGAAGAATTTTTTAGTAACCTAAAGATAACCATAACATTAAAGAAATCAAGTCATTCATTCATCATGTTCTACCTATCCAAAAGCACTACACATTATCAAATCCTAAGGAGTAATTATACTTTATATGAAATGTTTCATAACTGCCCAATTAATTTTATGAAGTCGTAATAACCTTAATATCAAAATTAGACGATGACAGAAAAAAGAAAAAAAGGGCTAATAGCACTCATTTATACATTAACTAATTCATTGACATACAATAATTAATTATCTCAAGTGCATTAGTCCATGAAACAAATATTCTGCTCATGTTATACAGAAGAACAGTGAACAAATGAAAGGTCTGCTCCCTCTGAATTTATATTCTCTTGGGGGAGACAGATAATAAACAAGTACATATACAATATGTCAGGTGATGATTACTATGGAGAGAAGAATGGAGAGTACGGAAATAGAGGAATGGATGGGGAAAATCTGTTCTTTTTAAGGATAGCCAGTGAAAACCTTTCTAATAAGGTGATTTTTGAATACTTATAAACATAAAATCCAATAATCCCAAATAAAAGCCTTACAAATTCAACACCACCTGTTTCTTTTTCTTTTTAATATGGCATAAAATAGGGCTTATCGCAGAAATGTCAGGATAGCTTAACATTTAGAATACTTTTTAATGATTTACAAAAGCAAGCAATTTATGAAGTTAGGGAAAAAACATATTAATCTCAACATGCAGGAGAAGCATTTGGTTAAATGCAATCATCAATCATTATTAGAACTATTAGCAAACTAGAAGTAGAAAAGAAGTCTTCTTTAATATAACAAATGTTAATTTAAAAATAAAGCAAACATTTATGTCAAAATAGCAGAAACATTCCCTTTAAAATGAAAACAAGACATGGATCACCTCTTCTATAATCAGCACTGTACTGAAAATACTTACCAATGAAATAAGACAAGAAAAATAAATAGTTGTAGTGAAGAAGTACAATTGGTGTTTTTTGTAGATTAGATAAGCCCACATACAAAATTTAAAGTGAATTAACATTTACAGAGGTACTAGTTGTAACTTACCAGATATCAAGACTTACTTAACAATGGTCACAAAAAGAGCATGATATTGGTGCAGGGAGGACCAAAGACACAAATGAAGTAGAACAGAAGACAGGAGGGACGCCTGGGTGGCTCAGTTGGTTAAGCAGCTGCCTTCAGCTCAGGTCATGATCCCAGCGTCCTGGGATCGAGTCCCACATCGGGCTCCTTGCTCCGCAGGGAGCCTGCTTCTCCCTCTGACTCTTCCTTCCACTCTGTCTGCCTGTGCTCACTCTCACTCACTCTCTCTCTGACAAATAAATAAATAAAATCTTTAAAAAAAAAAAAAAAAGAACAGAAGACAGGGAAGCATGCATAAACTTATGTGAGAATTTGATATAGCAAGAAAACTGCCATTACAAAAATGATAGTTGAACTAGTCAATAAATGGTACTGAAATAAATTGACAATCCATAGAGGAAAAATAGTTATATTTCTTTCATCATATTATATATAAAATATATTTCAGAATAAAGATCTCAATATGGAAACCAAGTATTTAAAACATTGAGAAGAAAATATAGGAAAATGTCATTATGAAATAAAAGTGGAATGGTTTTACAGAAGAAAAAGTACAAAAGATAAAATGATAAATATGACTTACTTAAAGTTTACATTTCTAAACCAACAAGGAAACTGTCAACAAAGTTAAAATCAAGCCACAGAATGGGTGCTGGGTGTGGTATAGAAGAAGTAGTGAGATCTAGTGCTGAGAGAAAAGTCTAGCTCCAGTGGGTCTTTTAAAGACCCAAAACATGCTATGGTACAGGTTTATAACTGCCCACTAGAAATATTTTATAGTGTGACACTTGAGTACACTCACTCAAAGCTGAATTATTATTACACAAGTGATCATAACAAAATGATATAATTTCTATGAATTTGCAAGCACATTGGTAAAACTCCTGAGAGGACTTTCCAAGGTGGCCCCCCTAGCAGTATCCCTGTTTTGGAACATACTTATAAAGGCTTGCTCTGGGGCTAACAGGAACAAATATGGAAGCACTCACACATGTTGTGGACTTGAGGTTCTTCACTATCATTTTATCATTTTCTCTCAAGTAATCCACATTCTACAGAGCTCTTTGGAATTTACTTTTTGGTCTGCAATGGGACAAAAGGACTAGCTTCCAATATCTACAAAAACACCTGCAAATATAAGAAAAAAAGATTACCTTTAAAAAGATAGACAAATGAAATCAGGAATTTTGCAGAGGAGGAAACCTAAAGGAGCATTAAAAATGTGGAAATATATTCAACCTAATAATTAGAGAACTTCAAATTATTGTAACAATGGCATGCCATTTTACCTTTATTAGACTATAAAAGAGAATGTCAATATCCACCTGTTTGAGGGGACAGGAAAAAAATGAGACCTGTCATAACCTGCTCTCAGAAGAGAGTAATTTGTCAATACCTTAGAAAGTTGATGATGTTTATACCTTATGAATATGAAATACTATCCATGACAATAAGCCCTAGAGGAGCTCTTGGTGTGGGCATAAGGATATATGTTTTTAAGAATAAAAAGAATGGCAACATTGCAAATGTCAATCAGTATAGGAATGGAAAAATTAATTGTAGTATATTTATAAAAAGGTCAAACTAGATTTACACATATCAACAAGGCTGAATCTTAGAAATATAAATGTCGGGGGGCGGAAGCAAGATTCAATGTCAGCTATACTATGCTGCCATTTATGTAACTCTCAAAAAGAACACAAAATACTATGTTAAAACCATATATGATATATCATAAAAGTATCAAATATATAGAAGGAAAAAATACACATCAACTTCA
Organism: Mustela nivalis; assembly: GCF_964662115.1. Taxonomy (NCBI): domain Eukaryota; kingdom Metazoa; phylum Chordata; class Mammalia; order Carnivora; family Mustelidae; genus Mustela; species Mustela nivalis. The sequence continues at coordinate 25,655,441 of NC_139031.1, read as the reverse complement.
GAATATTAGTTACCTCTCGGGATAGAGGGATGGGAATGGAATGAGAGAGTCTCTACTCTAACTATAATTTTTGTATTTTGTTTCTTTAAAAAAAATTCAGGAGGAGGTAATTTGAGTTAATTATGGAACAAGAAAATAGTAGTTGCTAAAATAAAACCAGAGATATTGCCTCCCCTCTTACCTCATTAGTTTGAAGTTTGGGTTTACAGAAGTAAGCTGGTTTTCTATCCTTTTACTCTAGATCACAATAATGTGTCACTAATTTTCACCTTTATCCAGAAAGGAGTCCAAACGCAATAGGGAAAAATCCCTTTGCACCCCTCCCAGAAACCCACTGTAAGAGACACATGCTTGCCCAGAGAAGGGCATCATTTTCCGAGTGGAAGCTGCAGAAGAACTAAGGTATCCAGCTTGGGGAGTTGCTTAGGAAAAACCTGGAGGAGGGGCTGCCTTTGCCTGTCTGAGATGATACCTCCTAATTCATAAGAAGCCCACCTGAACAATAGTGCCTTTCTATTAGGAGGGTGGCCAAACCCTGGCTCCTTTAGTAAAGGTTTTCTGTGGCCATGAATAAGACTACAGAGAGCTTCAGCCATCCTGCTGGAGTCTGGGACGATGTAATCATTTATCCTCTTGGAAACCATTTTCTGATCTGTAAAACAATGATAGTGATACCTGCTTTCAGCTCTGCCCACCCAAGTCAATATGATGATGAGGCAAACATAAAAAGACTTCATAAATTGTACAATATTTTCTTTGTTCCTTTCACTATTCAACTATTTGTTGCTACTAGCAAAATTTAAATGACTACAAGAACATGTAAGCCATGAAGGAGATCATGATTGTTAAGTGAAATTCTGAAGTAACAGAATTATTTGATAAGAAAATTGCAGAAGGGGGAGCCTGGGTGGCTCAGTTGGTTAAGAACTGCCTTCAGCTCAGGTCATGATCCCAGAATCCCAGGATCAAGTCCCGCATCAGGCTCCCTGCTCAGCGGGGAGTCTGCTTCTCCCTCGGACCTTCTCCCCTCATGCTCTCTCTCACTGTCTCTCTGTCAAATAGATAAATAAAATCTTTAAAAAAAAAGAAATGAAAAGAAAATTGTGGAAGTGGCATGTGGGTAACATCCTCAGTTAAGCAGCCAACTCTTGGTTTCGGCTCAGGTTGTGATCTCAGGGTCCTGAAACTGAGCCCCCCGCTGGGCTCTGTGTTCAGTGTAGAGTCTGCTTAGGACTGTCTCTCCCTCTGCTCCTCCTCCCTCCCTCTCTCTATCTAAATATAAAAAATTAAAAAAAAATAAAGAAAGAAAATTGAGAAGGCATTCACTTCAAAAAGAAAAACAAATGTCATTGAAATCTTTTCCCAAAGCTTATCTCACCTGTAAATAGTTTTTGAAACAGAAATAGTTATAATTCATCTATTTCTGTAGTTTCTACTACAGAAATATAGATCATAAAATACGTTGGCAAATGATTGTCTGGTTTACATCAGAGATCATTTTTCTGGACAAGAACTGATTTGAACATGGATTTTTCCGTGTCAGCATTCTACTGGGTTTAAGCTATATAATATTAATTTTTTAAATACACAAAACAGAACATCTAAATTATTACCTAGCTTGGCATTTCTGTACAATCTATTACACTATGTTTAGTGTTTGGTGTGCTAAAGTCAAGACACATCACAAAAATCAGAGAAATGACTACTTCATCTTTTAAGATGCATCACTGAACATAGAAGTTTTACTCAGCATCCAATTCACTTCTCAAGTAATATTTTTTCCTTTTGGCTTCACAGAATTCAGAAGGACCATTTCTGTAAAAGAAATTATAACCTGCAACCAATAGATTATTATTTTCTGAGATTCAAAATATGTCTTCTTTTACAGTTTGTTGCTGCAAACTCTCACTAAATTACTAAATGTTAGTTTGGTAGTTTTTCCTGACTACTTACTCTATCACTGCCCTTTGCTACAAACGAGAGCCTAAGCCTAATTAGAATTAACAGAAAAAAAGTACTGTTTGGGATGAAACACTAACATGATTATATCTATCTTAAAAATAAAACATCAATATTAAAAATACTTAAAATTTTAAATGAAATAACAATAATTAAAACGGTCCTTTATTTATGCCAGAAAAAAATATGTAGCTGTTGGGCTGTATAAAATCTGTTTAAACCACTACATTACATTGTGTAGCTAAATCTTTTTTTTTTTTAAACTGGAAAGAAACTTGAATGCAGAAAGGGATAAAATTAAGGATTAATTAATGCATATATAATCAAACATTCTAACCTTTCACAGCTCTTTACCAAGGTAAATGTTTTATCAAATACAAACCACCTTTGATAAAAATCCATGAGAAGCAATGATACTTAGTTGGCAATGAGCCAATGATTCCCAGGAGACCAGAGAGAACCTCAGACTTTAGTCCCTCATAACTTCTCAAATAATGTATTTTCCCTAACAATTATATTACTTTGGTTTTATTCCTCTAAATAATCATAGGAGGCAGAACTTTTCAACAGTCACCCAAAGAAAACATAATATTATCAAGATACATATTCTACTTCCTTCTTCTGTTGTTTGGATCCAAGCTGGATATTATATCGGCAAGATTCCTTCTAAGACTCTCCAGAACAAATCGCCCTATTCTCCTATTGCTCCCTCTATGACCAAGCGTCACTCTTCAAATCAGCTTTCTGTGTAATGTTGATACTGAATAATACTCAAGTATAAAAGCAAGTCAAGTCAAGCTTTTAATGTTACAGTATAAAAGCAAGTCCAGTCAAGCTTTTAATGCGCTGTCTTTGTTTAAGACTAAAAAATACTAGTAAATTTGACCAGAATGCAATTTTTCCATACAGAGTTAGTAAGGAAGATCATGTATTTCTATATGCAAAGTAAAAGACTGAAATAGATAGAAGGATTTTAAAAGAGCATACTCCATTGAGTTGGCTGTCTCTCAGCAACCTTTTAAATTTCAGCCCCGGCAAAGAAATCAATTCAATGCCTACATCTAAGCCTTGAGTCTTGGCACTTGTAGCAATTATTTTCTTGATTAGTAGTTGAAATATAAATGGTTCTAAAACAAGGTTTGCTTTGTGAGAGTTATAAAACTCTACCCTAAATATTGGTCAACAAAAGGGAAACAATAAACCTTTCCAGTATAATTTTTCTTCTCTTGTATTAGAGAGAGGACATAAGTAATATGCCTGAAGCCCCCTGCAGTGCTCCACCTTCTAAGGAAGGTGCCCCCTGGTGATTGCAAGGTGTCCACAAGGGTGGCCCTTTTCAGGCAGTGTAGAGAGGGGTAGTTTCCATGATTTCAAGATTTTTTTTTAGCTTATAAGAGAAAAGATGATACATTCATCCTCTGACAAGACTTTCATTAATGTATATATTGAACTTCATGAAAGAACTTTACTTACAAAATGAGAGATTTGACTGCTAAAAAGAAATTAAACACCAATAATTTAGTACAATGCCTTTCATTTTAGAAATAAGGAAAGTGAAGGGCGCCTGGGTGGCTCAGTTGGTTAGGCGGCTCAGGTCCTTATCTCAGAGCCCTGGGATCAAGCCCTGCGTCTAGTTCCACACTCACTGGGGTGTCGGTTCCTTCTCTCTCTGCCTCTCTCTTCTCTCTCTCTCTCTTTCTCTCTCAAATAAAGAAATATTTTTTAAAAAGTATTAAGGAAACTGAGATCAAAATGGGTGAGGTAATTTCCTCTAGGTCATGCAGTGCAGTAGAACAGAACTTGATCTAAAAATCAAGTTCTTTGACAGTGAAGAGAAAGGGCCACCAGTCAGTGGTTCAGAGAGGCTTCCTGAAGGAGGTGGATAGCAAAAAGGCAGGTGGGTAGGATTGATTATTGAAGTGGGTGGAGGAAGACTCCGTGGTGCAAGCAGAAGGATCGATTCCAGAAAAGACGGGGACATGAGACAGATGATGAAGTGTATGGAATAACAGATAGTTTGGTGTTGCTAGGAGTAATGTATGAGAATTAGTGCTCTTAAAGAAAAAAGCTCATGGTCAATTTTATTTTTTGAGGAGGGCTTAATTAGTACAATACTTAGATGATGTTTGAATTAGAGCTCTACTTATTCTGAGCCTAGTAATATTAAAAGACATGTTAATATTTTATTTATTCAAAAATACAATTGCTTACTTCCTCTATACCAGAAACTATGCCATGTGTGCTAGATATCTAATGGCTAAGTGAAATCAGAGAAAAATTGCAGGGGCATTTCCCAATGGAGAAGGGGTTCCAAGTCGGAAAAGTCATGGGTCTTCATTTCATAGACTGGTAAAGTTATTGTAATAATGGAAAAGGTAATGCATAAATAATCAGAGCGTACTGTGACACACACCCACAGTCAGTAAGTAACTGTTATTTATCTGATTTATTTTAGTTGCTTGAATATCAATGAAGAGATTGAAGTTTTTACAAGAACCATTTGTTTTGTCTTACCACCAGCCACACGCACTCTTCTGGGAAGGAGGCCCATGCAGTTTATTGTCCTAGTACTGGCTCGGTCAAATTAACTGAAGTTTAGCCAATTAATCCCAAGCCTGCAACTTTGCCAATGAAGAAAGAGAAAGGAGGTAGAGAGGGTAGCTCCACTTTAGTTAGAACTTTAGACAGGAGCTTTTGGCAGCCATGTTTCCAATGAGAATGAGGGCTCAGAGAAAAGCAATCCATAGTTAGGAAGACCAATGAAGGAGATTCAGAAATAAATTTACAGAAACAGTAAATGTATGTTTTAGATTAAAATATTTAAGACATGCATGAATCGCTTTATAATAACCCCTCACAATCAACTGGTTTTCAATGATATAACCAACTACAGGTTCTACTTGAATCAGATAAGAAAATTCCTATTATAACTATTTCTTTAGATACAGTAGGATAAAAAATCCTTCTGTGGTTCCTTTCCTACTAGTCTCACAAATGAATTTCAAATCCTTCCTTCCTTTTGGAATCCTTCTTAATTATCAACAAAGCATAGATCCCTCTTGAACTATAACAACCTGAAAAAAAAAAAAAACCAGCCTTAAGACAATTATCTTGGAAGTACCGTTAATAATATGCTTTTAATCCTGGCTATTATTCTAACTACTGCTTTTTTTTTTTAAAGAAAATTCATTCTTTGTCAAATCAATTCATTCATCCAACTTTGTTGGCCCATGCAGAACCAGGAATTAGTACTCCAAAGTTTTGAAAACTAAAAAATAAACATTATGTCTTGACTAAATAATTACTATCTCCCAGAATGGTTTGTGAGAGGAGAAATATTTATTCGACAAATACTCACTGGTTATCTCTTATGCACAAGACAATGCAGTGTGCTTGCATGTACATTAAAAAAAGAAAAAGAAAAAAAAAGAGATCTTATATAAGGAAATTTGACATGTCTATGGTTCTAGCTTTAGGGAAGGTTTCTTTTGATAATTTTAAGCCAGAAGTATGAAATAGACTATGTGAAAAGTGTAGGGAAATCCAATAGTATAGCTAACATATTCTCTTATGAAAGCACATTTCCTTGAAAAATATAAGGGCAAATGTATTAATTTAAAAGATGGGCAACAAAAATAAAAAATAAAAATGATAAGGGAAAGTCTCAAGATTTAGGTTAGAAGTCATTGTGGCTCTAATCTGTATTCAATATCCTGAAATTCTTCATAGTTTTCTACTAAAACCTATACACCGAAACAATGCCTGACATATTTTCGCACTGCATGTCTTCAGCAATGCATGGTTGCTAATGACAGCATTTGCTCATGAGCCTTCCCTGTAGGAGAGCCTTTAGGTGGGGAATTTTCTATAACAGCAGACCTGCCATAGCTGATCTGTCAGGGTGAGTCAGACAGGCATTCTGCTCCCTCAGGATGACAAGAAAACAAATAAAAATTAAACCAAATGCAAACAGTTTCATCAAAAGCATTGGACAAATTAGCAGGTGCCCTAAGGAATCAAAACCCAGGGCAGAAACAAGTAGCACTTCATTCATTAAAATCTTTTGATTTCAAAAGTCCAAACAAATAAATTAAACCATTTATTTCTTCTGATATCTTCTGATATTCCATTGCACAAAGAGATGAACTTGAAATTTGGACAACATGATATGCTTTCATGTACTACTCATACTCATTTTTCAATCTTTCTACAAAGTCTTCACCAAGCTTCTACTATTCCAAGGCACAGTGCTGGGCACCCCGGGGAATGTAATGGTGTGCAGAAACTGACAAGAATTCTCCCTCACAGAGAACACAGCTTAATGGGGATTGAGAGGCAAACATAGCAATGAAATGTTCACACAAGTAAGTGTAAAATTTTACTAGAAACAAAATATGACAAAGGAGCGCTATGTGATGCTTAGAATCTGTGATTGGAGTATTTTCCCCAATTCAGAAGGTCTAAGATGGGTTCTATAAAGAAGTTCTGACGGATTCTTAGAGGTTAGCTACTCAACATGGGGAGGGAAGGATACGCCAGCCAGAGTAAACATCCATATCCTAAGGCATGGTGGCAGAAAGAGAACTGTGATCAGTTGAGACTGAAAGGAGGTCCCTGTGGCTAAAGCAGAGAGTGCCAAGATGCTGTGGCTGGCAACAGGGCTGAAGAGAGACAGAGGAGCCAAATCATGAAGAACCTCATTGGCATGATAAAGGGCTTGCTTCTATCCTGAGTCATCTACAAAGTCAATGGAATGTTCAGGGGTGTGTGTGTGTGTGTGTGTGTGTGTGTGTGTGTGTGTCTGCTTGGGGGGGTTCTCAGGTGTCAGGGTATTTGAGAGGCATATTCAGGTTTGCTTTCATACTCTTATTGAATCACTTCTGAATTTTACCAACAGACAACTGTCCTTGCTAATAGTTTCTTATATAGTAAGACTAATTGAAGTTGAACATAAAGTGGCTTATATTTACATTGTGGAAAACACAAATATAACATCATATATAAAGAAAATATTAAATCAGGAGACATCACAAGTTTTGCATGTTCTTCACTTGTAATATAACACAGCTAAATGCCTTTTAAATGTGTAATTTGTATTCAAAAGTAGTATAATTTGCTATTCTTAACATGAAAGGAATCAAGAAAAAGCTCGTTCTGACAAAGACCAATTAAATGTTTGAATAATCACCTTTAAACATAGATACTGCTATTCCTGAGCCAAATAATGAATACAGTAACTGGTTACACTCAAAAATGAATAGTGTTGCTCCTTTAGAGGATTTGCAGTATAGTAAATGTGCAGAGGTTGGGAATAAGAAAAATCTGAATACAGTCGAAGCACGGTACACTGAATGATAATATACAGAATAATACATTAATAATAATACAATAACTTACGGTTATGGTTGACTTTAGCAAGAATGCAGCTCTTGGAATATCATCTTTTCAATTTAATTTAATAATTCAGTAATATACCCACAGAATTATGGACAATGTTACACATGTCACAGAATTCCAGTTTTTAATAGATTGCCTGTTATACGTTAGGTGCTTTAAACATTTCCGCATTGAGTCTTTGGGAGCTCGCTGAGTGCAGGAAGGATCCTGAGCTTGAAGCTCAGGCCTGCTGAAGCCTGATCGTGGGTAATAGAACCTCACTTCATCCCACATCCATATAAACACTCGGGAAGGTGCTAATCTTATTTTACTCTAGTTATTTGCACCTAGTGAAGAGGCAGGAGTGTAGCCAGAGTCTCCACAACAGCCTGGTTGATACCAATAAAAGGGTCTTTAAAAAAGCCCTTGAAAATGGCAAAGGCAGCTTCTCCCACCTAATGGGATCCTTACTCTGTTCAGGCAGGGTCACCGGAAACTGCACCATTCCACTGGAATCCCGGGGGAATATGAGAAGCCATACCTGCACCTCTGAAACCTGTGTTAACCCCAGCTTTATGTAACTGCTCTCTGTTCTTGGTGTCTTGGTAAGTTTCCTAACCATTTGCCACGAAAACCTTTTATCTTTATGTTAATCACATTACCATCCTATTGTGATGACATGGGAATTATGACGCTCACTTTAGAAATGAAGAGACGAGGCTCTGGGCGTGAGAGAAACTCATCCAAATCAACAAGCAATAGTGTTGAGGTCTTGATCAACATAAGTGAGGCCTTTGTGGAGCAACTTTTAGAAAAGGAGTTACAGGGTGAGCATTACGAAGAGAACAAAAAGCACCATAGATGTATAATTGTGACCCTAAGGAGAGATAATTTGTTTTTTTTTCATGTGCAACATGAAAATCACAATGTGATATTACTAATCTGTTTATCTTACCATCAAACTCTAAGCTCTATGACTATGGCGGGGGAAGTCTATTTCATTCACCTGTGTAAGGCCGGACCAAGCAAAGGGCCATTGCGTGTAATAAACACATAATAAATACATAAATTTTAAACTTTCAAAATGCCTTTTGAGCTGAATTATTTCATTACTTAAGTCGAAAAGAATTAGTTTGGTGATTTGCGGGATATATTCTAAGTACTGTTTCTGTGAGGGTTTTTTTGGACAAGATTTGCATTGAAATTGGTGGACTTTCTGTAAAGGATCTCCACACTTTGGTGGGCCTCGTCCAATCAGCGAAAGGACTGAATAGAACAAAAGACTGACCTTCCCTAAGCAGGAGGGAATTCTGTGAGCCGGCTGCCTTCAGACTTGCAGGGCAACACTGGCTCTTCTCTGGGTCTCCAGTTTGTCAGCCCACCCTGCAAATTTTGAACTTCCCAACCTCTGTAATAGTGTGACCTAATTCATCACTAAATCTCTCTGTCTTTCTGGAGAAATTTAGCTAATACAGTTAGAATTAACATAACTTTTCAAGGCTATAAATGTTTCAATAAATATACCCTTAATGGTGTACAGACTGTTAAGGCGGAGTATTATCCAATATTTTTCTATTGATTTATTCATTCATCAAATACTTCTTGAGCATCTATGATAACCTCAGGCACTTGTTCCAGGAGCTGAGGGTACAGTGAAGAATGGGGCTGCTTAATAAAGTATATATATTAATTTCCAAAGAAACTTTTTGACTTAAATAATTAAGTCAAAGCAATTCACTCAATTTGAAAGCAAAACAAAACTTATTTCCATAGGATATAAATATTTTACATTTCTTTTCCTTTTAACTCAAGAAACCTAGAAACAACTTTGCTGTGAAAAAAAAAAACAGAAGAAAATTATTACCCACAAACTATTTTTCTCCAACCTTTTGTACCTTTTACTTCTTATTTCACCATATTGCCTTTTCTGGCCATGTTTTTGTGGACCCACAGCTATCTATCTATATCTACCATATAGTTATTATTTCTTTATGGCTTTGTGTATTTATATATTTTATAATTTATAAATTATAAATATAAAAAACTAATATATAATATATAAAAATATATAAATTATAAATTTATAAAATAATTTATAAATTATTATATAATATAATAATTTGCACACATAGATATATGCTTTCATTTCCTCTAATACCAGATAAAACACTTTTTTTTAAAAAGATTTTTTATTTATTTGACAGACAGAGATCACAAGTAGGCAGAGAGGCAGGCAGAGAGGGAGAGAGGAGGAAGCAGGCTTGCCACCAAGCAGAGAGCTCGATGCGGGGCTAGATCCCAGGACTCTGGGATCGTGACCTGAGCCGAAGGCAGAAACTTTAACCCACTGAGCCACCCAGGCGCCCCCTCTAATACCAGATAAATATGAATAATTTTAACTCCTCAAATGACTTTTCCACCTGCTATGCCTCATTCTGCACAGTTGACACCTCTGTAGCCTGAGACTCAGAGTAGAAAATAGACATTGCACTGATACAGCTAGTTAGTGATAAACCCAGGATCAGATGTCTTCACTTTCCTGCTTTTTCCTTGATGGCCCCAATTGCCTCCCTAGCCAAAGATTTCAGTTGAAGAACAGCTAGATGTCAATTTGCTGTTAACATGCCATTTAGGCTCCATTTTTCTTACTTTTCCTTGAAAACATACATAAACCCTTTAACTAGTTTCTGAATATTAGAAACCTATTGAGGAGAGCCTGGGTGGCTCAGTCATTAAGTGTCTGTCTTCAACTCAGGTCACGATCCCAGGACCCTGGGATCAAGCCCCGCATCGGGCTCCCTGCTCAGCAGGAGGCCTGCTTCTCCCTCTTCCACTCTCTCTGCTTGTGTTTCCTCTCTCGCTGTGTCTCTCTCTGTCAAATAAATAAAATCTTAAAAAAAAAAGAAACCTATTGAAAAATGTCATCATTTCAGCATAATAATGTATGCCTACAGATTACATTTTTTATTTATTTCTGAGAACAAATTTAATGGGAACTATTCACCCTATGACATTTCACTATCAACTCTGCTTCAAAAATGGGCCTAGATGCTATCAGTATAGCCACTCTGTGGATACTCAGTCTTAAGGATGGGGAGCATGCAATGTTCCCTCTCGTTGTTAATAAAAATAAGTGTTTCCAAGCTATCACGTTTTAAGTAAAGAAACGAGGTTCGTGACAATCATAGAGCAAATTAAAGCAGAATAAAAAGAACGCAGGAGGATTTTGTTAAGCTCCCAAAATATATAGCTAAAACCATTTTTTAGAGAGTGCAATGGCAGTTCAAAACTTCAGCCTTCCAAAGATCATGAACTTCTTTGTATTTCAGAACTCTTAAAGGACATGTGAAGAGAGGGATCCAGAAGCCACAATCCACTGCCTATATTAGAAGGCACTCGCCCACATATATAGCTTGGCTCCAGCACACTTCACACTGTAGGCTGCGAGTGAACTCAAATGAACCTCCTGAGTTGAAAGCCCTCCGTTTTTAGCTCTGAGTAGACACTGTAACTTCCATATTCCTCCAAAACCATTCAGAATCTCTGAAAACCTCAAGAGAATCAAAGAGAAATGGCCTCCCACTCCCAGCTGTGATGGGTCTAATTATGTTTTTCAAGGTCTCCAAACACAATACCACCACGATGCTGCCCAGACTCCTGGGGTGTTTCCTTCGACTGGGCTGGCTTCTCACACCTGAAAAATTTCCCCTGAGCATTAGGCCAGAATACTATGGGGAAGAGCTCCCTCGCCTGATTATAGAAGGTAATGCCACGGCGGGAGATTGCCAGGGTAGGTTCATTAACTGCCTCTTGCAGCCAAACCAGTTAATTTGATTACACAAAGTTTGCACTTTAGTTTGGCTAAATTTCTTCTGTATTTATAGTCTTTCATTTGGAAATCCAAGTTTCCTGTATAAACAAATGTATAATTAAAACATCAACTATAGACTGCCTGTGTAAACAAAATGTATAATTTGCACATTGACTACAGATTTTCTCCCGAAAAACAACAATTATTTCATATGAGGTTTTGGAATTAATAGGGATCTGTTCAGTTGTGATTTATGTGCACTTCCAATCTGAGATTGTTACGGAGGAAATTGTGGCAGTTAATCAACATGCAAATGACATGTTTATGCATGAGCTAAAATGAATTTTGACAGATGTGTGAATGCCAAATATTAAAATTTAAGGCTTTAGCCTTGTAATGAAAATGACACAAACCACAGAAAGATCTGTCTTACCTATAGATATGCTGAAGGTCAAGAGAGTTTTAATTAACACAAAATAATTTTTCACTTGGTGGTAATAGGTGAAATATAAAATATAAATACTCAAAATGCAAGAAGAAAACACTCAAAACCTTACCAGGAACCTCCATCACAATGTGTTGTTATAATGTTCATTCCAGTTAAATAGAGTTCTCAGGCATGTCTTCAGAATTAAAATGAGTATATTTAAGTAACCATTCTGAGATCAAATTCTTTCTCTCTGTTCATAAATATTTGAAAAGGTATTACACTTTCTGAATCTTAACCATGAAATTCAACTTCTGTTAGGAAGGAGTTGTTTTGAAAAAGTATACGATTAAAAGATAAACACAAAAGTAATTAAAGTAATTTTCAGTAATGTCACTCATCTGAGCTTTATTTAGTTCTCATCACTCGTTTGGAAGCCTCAAATTAATATGAATTAACACTTACAGAGTGTTCCCCAAATGTTCGCTACTATTATGTATGGCGCATTGTGCTAATTGCATTACATTCATTATCCCCTTCAAACCTCAGGAAAGCAAGGAAATCTAAGCAAACCAGAGCAGAGGGAATTAAATAGCCTGACGGAGAGCTCACACTGCCAGGAACTCGTGGAACTAGGTTTTCAACCAAGGTCTGGTTCCAGACTCCACGTGTTTAACCACTACACTGTAGATTTCGGACAAATTCATTGACTAACAACTATGCTTTTTCCCCACAATCCTTTGCCATTTCCTGGGTACACTACTGGTCAGTGATTACAGTGTGGAACTGGAGTTGAGGATTCAAGAGAGCACCCACAACGCCAAGACGGCAAGAAGGAGAAATACTAGTTTTTGGTATGAGAACCAACAAGAAGTCAATCGAGGATAACTAGAAAGAAGATAAGTGGATCTGGTGGGGATCTGGGCAGAGATTAACTTAATCAGTGAGCTAGTTAAACACAAAACAGAGAGAGGAATGGGTATAACAAAGTGAAGAATGACAATTGTAAAATGTCCGTTAGAGAAATCTCATTATAAGTGAAGAAGAAACACGCACCATTCATTCAAGAGGGTGATGGAAAGAAAGCAGAAGGTGAGATGAAGAAAGAGACACTAAAATGTTTAGAATTCTCCCTGGGATAGGTATTGTTTAATATGTTTCCCTCCATTTATTTTTCATGCTAACCACTCTAAGCATAAAACATCTTAGAATATTTTTCATTTCTACAGATGAAGTTACTCAGCAACGTTTTGGAGAACGCTCAGGGGATAGAATTTAGAGTCAGGACTTGAGCCGATACCCTTTGATCCCAAATGCCACATGCTGAAGCCAAAGCAGGGACGGAGTTGATAAAGGGAGATGTATGAGATGATTTTGAATGGATATTGTTTGCTTGCTACACGGGAAGCATTCTGTATATTACGTCTAATTTAAATGATTACACATACTTACTGAATGAAATGGGAACTTTTTTCTCAAATTTCCTGTTGTTTTCTTTATACAAAGAAAATGTTTGGACTTGTGAATGGAATGTATTTTTACTAGTCTAATAATGACCTTTTTTTTTGTTTCCTTGACTCCATCCTTTAAAGGAAGGTCTATACTTGAAATGAGGTCTATCAGACCTTGGTACAGATCCCCTGTCCAAATCTTTTGGGTGCAAAGGAAGAGGAAAGGGAGAAATTTACTTGACCAGCTGAGAGATCCAACAGACTGAAGGAAATAAAGATGTACATATTTCTCCTTTGAAGAGACTATGTTTTTTGTTTTGTTTTGATAGGTAACCAGAAATCAGCTGGAATAGGACACTATTTTTTTGTGCAGAATAAACCAGGACACATTCACTCTGAAGGATACAGCATACTCATTGTGACTTTAGCACTTTAGCACCAAATAATGTCACAGGCTCCCCAGATGGTGAGCATCAAGGGTTTCTTCAAGATGTTATCCACTTATTCCCAGGTATACTTTTCTAAGAAGTGGCAGTATACATTTGCCCTTCATTCTTCTCTTTGCTCTACATGGAGAAAAACCTCTGTTTCTGGAGAGTGGCCCTCACTATTCTATATTTAACTGCACTGGTGAAGGTTTTTTTTTTTTTCCTTTTATAATGTGTATATTGCTTAAATAATCCACTGTCTATTTTAACGGCAATCTGCATAGAGGGAATTAGATACATGATAATGTTGCCACCTTAAATCTAAGGCCCTTTTGAGGAAACTGTCTTCATACATTTTTAATAAGAGTTAAGTCTTTCAAAAGTAACAGGTGTGTGTGTGTGTGTGTGTGTGTGTGTGTGTGTGTGTTGGCATATTTGCAAACCTACAGGATATCTCAAAGTACTTTTAAGTGCATTTTATTAATGCAAGAATCAGATTGTAAACGTTTTGTCTTTAAATAAGTGGATCTAATGTTTTTGCTTGCCTTGTAATTATGTGTCGCAAATTTGATTAAAATATCATGGAGCCTGCCTGTATAGGGATCTAAACACAGTGGGTCCTGTACCTGTTTGCAGACTTTACAGAATAGGAAAAGTACATTTTTTTCCTTAGATATTTACTCAATATACATGTTATTTAAAGAATTTTTCTAAAAAATCATTCTGAAGAGTTATAAAGGAAGTCAAATCCTAAGAAGTTCCAAGCAAGTATTATTTATGAAGTTTGTGTCACTGCCCACAGGATGGTTACCATTCTTCTATCCATTTTGTTCTATACTTAATTCATCTACAGGGATAATCAATCAATTCCCCCAAAGGCTGGAGATCATGTTTTTTGGAGCTAATCCAAAAAGATATGGACACACACTCACTGATTACACTTCCTTTCTTTTCTCAGATTTCCAGGCCTCTTCTCTCTTCTGCACTTCTTTCATTTTCAAAATTTTCTGTGCCTCATCTCTCTCTATATATATTTCTCTATATTCTCTCTCTATATATTTCTATTTGTCTTTTGTTTTGTTCTTTTTCTTCAGATAGACTTTTAGTTTTCCAAACACCTTCATTGTGTGTTTCTCCTAGTCTTCCTTCCCTTTTATATTATCTGCACTTATCTTCTTGTTTTCTTTTTGCTCATCATGCTCCTTTCCCTTTCTATCTTCGAGCCGTATTGCCCACATCCCGTTTTCTCCTTCCTGACCTCAACCACTCATTTTATCCCTCTCCTTTTCCCCCCAAACGATGTAGTGATACCATTTTACCTTACCTCCCATGATACATTTGTCACCCTAGTTGCTTTTGCTTTTACAGTTCTGTTTTCTTTTCAGGGATAAAAAGGAACAAACATTGAATTCACAGGGAAGATTTATCATTTGCATTCATATTAATTACACTTGGCATTTCCCCCTGATTTTTAATAAAAGGATACTTTTTTGACCATATAACGCACATTCAATTTATATGTTCCAAAGCAGATCTCCCAGTAAGTTGCTGGTGGGAAGCAACATTTTTTTTTGTTATAATATAAACTGCACTCTTCCTGGGAGGCACATACTATGTTTCCTTAACAAAGCAAACCTTCTCTTTACCACTATTGTCTTAGCTCTTGAGCACCTCCGTGCTCATCAGGCTAGAGTCCTGCCTCGTCCTGCTGACTCTAGTAGCCTCACTAACTCCCCAGGCTTTCATTACTCCTGGGAACGTTAACCGTCTACTCTCAGGAAGTCCTCGCTTCTTGTCTCTCTCAGAATTTGGCTTCCTCCTACTTCACGGTGAGGTCAAAGGCTTTCAAGACCATTCAAGTTGAATGGTCCTCCTACTGAAACAACAAAAATGTTAGATGTAACATCAAAAAATCTTTTTTAATGCCTACTGACCTGGCACAAAATTGAGGAATAGAGTCAAAATCTGAAGTGAAAGCCAGAACATGAGATAAGTGACAAAATTAGCTTTATTATCAGTGGTTTCTGACAACTGATGGGGCAGGACTGGGTGGAAGGAAGTGGGAAGTAAAGTCTACAGCCTCAACACAGCATAGACCCCAGTATACTAAACTCTCAAAGTAAAGATGAATGAGAACTAAACTCTCTCTTTAGAAGACAATAACAAAGAACTTAATGTCTTTGCCGAGGATTTATAACCATTAGCAAGCTTTCACCTGAGCCCCTAGTCCAAATTATCATTTTTGTTGTCTGAAGAAAGTCTGACTGGAAATTTTTATTTAAAGAACTTAAGGCTTTAATTAAAAAAATAGAAATTTAAGAAATTGAAAAAGCAAATATTAAAGAAACCCAATAAAAGGATTACATAGCAGATGAATTGTTCAATGAATCTCAGGCAGAATATGATAAATAAATTCATACCTCAAAATCTTATAATAATGTTGAAGGGACCCCTAACAGCAAAGTAAAGATAGTGAAGTACAATTTTTGCTTTCAATGATCTCATTGTTTAGAGACATGTAAAAGGTACTGCCCTCCCCATTTTATAGAACTTAGTTGGAACGAGAGGCCCTCAAGCTCATTGTTTCTATCAATACTATTTGGCATCTTCATCTCACTTTCATTTCTCCCATGTCCCCTGTTAACAGAAAGATATACTCCTGCAGACCTCAGATTTCATTCTGGCTCCAGTCCTAAAAACCCAGAACTGGGGCGTCTGGGTGGCTCAGAGGGTTAAGCCTCTGCCTTCGGCTCAGGTCATGATCCCAGGGTCCTGGGATCGAGTCCCGCATCGGGCTCTCTGCTCGGTGGCGAGCCTGCTTCCTCCTCTCTCTCTCTCTGCCTGCCTCTCTGCCTGCTTGTGATCTCTGTCTGTCAAATAAATAAATAAAATCTTTAAAAAAAAAAAAAGATTTAAAAACCCAGAACCTCAAGGAGAGCCGTCAATTGAAAACAGGGTGGAGACTAAACATCTCTCCTCTCAATGCTGCTCTTTGTGATTCTCAACTTCTCATGTTTTCGATCTTCATGCTTGTCTATGTCCATCCTGACTACACTGTACTTACGTATTGCCTATATACTCTTGACTACATTTGGACAGCGAGCTGACCTCTCATCATGGATTCATCTTCTTATCTTCACAAAGAATCATCATTTCTATGAGCCAAAATAGGAACACAAAAACTATACAGACAGAACGACCATTATCCCCAGGTCGAGGCACCCCGATACACACACACATACACACACACACATGCACGCACTCACACAGGCACACATTTCCAAGGACCTATACATGTTAGAATAGGGGAAACCAGTGGAGTAGGACTCCAGGAGGACTGGGATTCAACGGGAACCTATAGTGGTGAATCAGCAGAGGATAAATGAGGTAGAGATGTCAAAGATGTAGCTAGGCAGGAAAAGCAACACTGCACTCATCAGCTTCCATCTGGGAGATTTGGCAAGCTACAGAAGAATGTCACTGAAGGAAATTTTTTCTGCCTGTTCTGAATTATACAGACAGGCTCGCTTACTATCATGTCATTCAATCTATACTAACCTCTACGCCTCCTTACTTCTGTCATCTACAGACTTCTGGGTAACTCCCTCTTATTCCCTGAAGCCTTTAGTGTCTGACTCATGGTTTTCATTTTAGCCTCAATTTTCATTTTCACATTAAAAAGAAATGTGGCAATCTCTTCTAGCGCTACACTTCCTGCCTCCTTGGCTCCCTGCCTCCTGTGACCTACACCTCCGCTTAACTTCAGTCACAAGCTCCCAAAGCCACATTCTGGGTTTTATCATCACTGACATTTGTCCACCTCTGAAATCTTGATGATTCGAAAGTCCCATTCTGTGCACAAAGTCTTACTCTCCCAGCTCTCGAAGTCTGTTACTTTCATTGAACATTGTTTTATTTCATAGTGATCTAAGTTCTCTTGAAACCACTTCAATGAATTCCTTTTGTTATTCACATCTTTTATAACACTTTAGATTCCAATGATCCTTTTATTTATTTATTTTTTTATTGCAAACCCTACAAAATTCTACTGCTTAAATAGTTCAGGAATCTGCTCTCCTCACTCTATCCCACTTCACCACCCCATTTCAAGTCACCATTACCACCATTACACAGATTAACTAACAGTTTCCACATAGGTCATCCTGGTCTTACTCCTTCTAAACTTCCTGTCCAGCCCATTCTTTACCTGCAACCAGAGTGATTTTTCTACAATACACATCTGACTATGTCAGTCCCCTCTTTAAAACACTGTCATGACTTGTAGTTCTTCTGGAATAACCTACAAATTCCTAAAATATCACTTCTACATTTTTCATGATCTAGAACATACCTACTTTCTTCACACCTCTCTCCCACTCTAGTTACCTTTTCGCTCTACCTCCACTCCATGTTTCAGGTAGACTGAGTTATTTCGGGTTTACTGAATCTGCCATGCCCTCTCCCATCTATAGGCTTCTGCATGCACTTGTTTCTCTTCCTGGAACATTCTTCCGTACTTTATCCCCTTCTTCTGTGGCTCCCAAATCCTAATCATTCTTTAAGTTTCACCTTGGAGATCACATCTCTCAAGAAGCTTTCCTTGACCTCCTGAGCCTGAATTACATGTCCTTTCCTATGTGATTATACTTCCTTATCAGAGCACTTCATACAGGATCTCCTAAATCTAACTGCGGCACCTCTCATTAGATTGAGAGAGGTAGGATAGGGATAAACCCCTGTGGCCTAGCACAGTTTGAAATACATCAACTACTTAATATTCATTAATATTAATAAATACTAAGTGAATGAAAAAGGATCCCAACTCAAAGAGTCAGAAATAGAGACATCGAATCAAGTAGGCATAACCCTAAACCAGGATATTAAATTAAGAAACTAAAGGATTCCTATGAGATTGTGTACCTGGAAATACGGAACCTTATGTGCCATCCTGAAAGGCTAGTGAGAAAAAAAAAATCCGTATTTCCAAAATGATTATTAAAATTGCCTTTACTTTTTATCACATTAAGTAAGCATTTATAATCCAAGAATTCTACCCTTTTTTAAAATCCACATTGAGATTTGCATGTGTAATCTTCCTGTTCAGCACATACCCATTACCACTATAAATTCCTCTCATGACTTCGAATCAGCATATTTCCTGAAGAGACTTATTTTTACATTCTTGCCTCACCGTGATGGAAGGTGACATCCAGGGCACAAGAAATAGGCTTATATCAAATCTCTCATGATTTGCCTGGTGTTGTACTGCAGGTCCCATTGGACTGTCTAGCATTTCTGACAGATTCTCCATCTTTCACACAGCTTTGGTTTATATAAATATAGTAAGTACCACAGTCTTGTCTCCTTAATGCCAAACCTGCTCAGGCCATCAATGTGTGAGCTGACAGAGAACGCTGATATTCCCTTGCAAGTCTCCTTTTCCTGTAAAAATGGAAGTGTCAGATTATGATAATTCTCTCTCCATCAAATGCCTATAAAAGGCAGACAAATTGAGGGAAGATGAAAGTTAGCAACCGGTATGTAAGAATAAAAGAGAAAATATCAAGCTGTTAAGCTCTCCAAGGCTGTCGTAACTGCTGTCATTTTGATAATACAGTTCTTGCAGACCATCAGGCCATATCCAGCTTCTTCCAACTGACAAGTCTGAAGTTCCTGCTACTCTTACAATTGAGAGATGTGTCTGTATGGAGAGAATAGCCTGAGAGAGGCCTTGCCCTCTTATCATAGTCACAAGAAAGTTGGGGAAGTCAACCTATATCAGTAGTTACAAACATAAGTGATCATCACATACGGGGGAAGTGGGTGTTCTACAAGTTCTTGAATCTCACGCCCTAATTCTGATCCACTAGATCTATTTTTGTTCATTTTATTTTGTATTTTTCTAATGTTTTATTAAGGTAAAATTATACATACTATGAAATGCACAAATCTCTTTCTTGCCCTCCGTTGGATTAATTATTAACCATCATTCTGCTTCAAATTTTTTAGGCTTTTAGCTCCACCTCTGTGTTGATTTTTTTTTCCAGTAAGTTATACATGATTACCATCTGCATCTTTTAGTTATCTGTCTACTTAGAGTTACATTTTTCCATACTTAAGATGCCAGAGCCTAACAGCATGACTCAATTTATCCCCATTTTCTCTGTTATTATTGACATATATTTCAAACCCACATATATTGTAAACCCCACAATACAATCTGATATTATAGATATTATATGCAGATATTATAATATCTGATATTATAGATATTATATGCAGATGTTACAATATCTGCATCAAAAAGCAGTGGTCAAAAAAAAAAAGAAGAAAAAGCAGTGGTCTTTTAATATAAAAAAAGTTAAAGGGGGAAGAAAAAGATATCTTTCACATACATGGACATATTTATCTTTCCTGCTGCTCTTCAATCCTTCCTGAAGATCTGAGTTTTCTAGTCATTACTTTTCTTCAAACTGAAGAAAATCCTTTAGCATTTTGTGTAGTGTAAGTCTGCTGCTAGGAGGTTATCAGCTTTTATTTATTTGAAACGTCTTCACCTTTTTTTAAAAAAAGATTTTATTTATTTATTTGAGAGAGAGTGAGAGCAGCAGAGGGAGAGGGAGAAGCAGGCTCCCCACTGACCATCCTAGGGGCTCCATCCTAGGACCTCAGGATCATGACCTGAGCCAAAGGTAGACACTTAACTGACTGAGCCACCCAGGCACCCCATCTTTGCCTTTATTTTTGAGAGATATTTATCCTGAAGATAGAATTCTGAATTGAGAGAATTTCCTTTCAGCACTTTAAAGATTGTGTTCCACGGTCTTCTAGCCTCCACTATTTTTGGTGAGATTTCAATCATCTTTGGATTATTTCCCTGTACATAATAATATTACAAGACCATACCCCCCCCACACACACTTCTGACTGCTTTCAACATTTTCTCTTTATTTTTTGTTATCAGCAGTATGATTATAATGTGTATACTTACGGTTTTCAATATATTAATTCTACTAGGAATGCTCTAAGGTTTCAAAAGCTGAAGTATATGTTTTTCACCAAACTTGGAAAATTTCAGACATGTTTTTAATATATGTGTTTTCCCATTTTCTCTCTTCTTGTCAGCTGAGATTTCATGTATACATACATTAGACAACTTGATATTATCCCACGTATCTCTGAATGTCTGTTATTTGCCCATAAGCTTTTTTCTCTTATTTTTTAAATTGGATAATTTTTACTGATATTCCACCATCTTCAATCTACTTTTATATCCATCATGTGACATTTCAGATACTTTAGTTTTCAGCTCGAAAATTTACATTATATTCTGTTTTATGGCCAACATTTTTATGCTGAGATTCTCCACATGTTCATTCAGTGTGATCATCTTTTTCTTTTAGTCCTTGAACATATTTATAAAGGTGGCTTTAAAAGTGCTTTAAAATTGGTTAAAATTAAATTAAATTTAAATAAATTAAAATTATTAAAATAATTCCAGCATCTTATCCACATCTGGGTCTGTTTGTCTGTTTCTATTGACTGCTTTTCCTCTTGACCTAGCATTGTAATTTTATTTTCCATATTTAGTGATGTTTATTATATTCTAAATATGGTAGATAATACATTGGTGAGAAACTGGGTTCTATATTATTCTCTGAGTGCTACTTTTTTCCCCAAGCAGTTGCATTATTGGTTGCTCACCCTGAACTTGTAAATGCTTGCTTTTACATATTGTTAAAGCAGGCCTAATTTTAGATTGTTTATATCTCAGGGAAGATCCCATATGGCAAATCCTGTGATACAGTTTTTAGTCTACAAGTGTGGCATTTGAATAAAACACCCAAAGTATTCATCAAGCCCTTTAATTTGCCACATGATTCTAGCTCCAAATATTTGTCTTCCCTATGGTGGGCAGTAGCTAACATCTCTATTGGATCTTTTAAACTTCCAAGCTATTGCTTTTCACTGATCTCCTTGGATTCTCCCTTATGCTTACACAGTTACCAAGGATATTAGGAACGTTTATAATGTGGTTCTCCCTCCTTTGTAACTCTTTCCTCACTGGGGGGAAATTCTCAGACACATAGGCAGCCCTACATCCTGTCTTTTGACACTCAAACGAAGAGTACTGCAGCTTTTGGCCTGAGAGGTGTCTCTTGCTGCCCTGTACTAAGCAAAGTAGTAGAAAAGAAGGACAAATGTAGTCCCCTTATGTCAAGGGTCAAATTCTACTTTGGCCATCTCCAGTGGCTTCATCATTTTTCTTTTTAAGATTTGTAATTTGTAACTATGCAAGATGATAGATGTTATGTTAAACTTTTGTGATAACCATTTCACAATATATACATATATCAAATCATTGTGTTGTATGCCTTAAACTTATACAATGTTGTATGCCAATTACATCTCAAAAAACTGGGGGAAAAAAGATTTTATAATTGTTACATAAGGTGGGGTGGGAGGAATGTCAATCAAATACAACTTACCCCACCATTACCAGAACCAGAACATCTGTTTGGTCAGTTGGCTCGATGGTTTTTGAATAAAGCTTCTCTTTCCTTCATTCATTAAATGCCTTTTTATTTGCTGAGCTCATCTTACATGCTGGTCACTCTTCCTGACTCTAACAATGCAAAGGTGAACAAAATAGAGAAATTCCCCACTTTTAGAGAGCTGAAATTCTAGTGCTGTATTTTCATTTCAGCTCAATTGCTTCATGTATCACACATAAGTAAAACTGTGAGTAAAAGAACCACTAAGAGAATAAACAGATAAGTGCTTAATTAGGGAATTCTTTTACTACCATAGTCCAAAAATATTCCCTGTGGCTCTTGGTAAGGAGCATGGTGAAGTGGCAATGTCTATTTTTTGCAAAAATAAGCTATGGAAAATAAGTCACTTTATATGTAGCTTGTCTGTTTGACAGGATGCAATATTAGATCAATGAGACAACTGTCACTGATTTAAGCTCCGAGGGACTCTGACATTTTGGCTGCATGCCTCCCTTTTGCAGTCCCACAGGATGAAAACAGTGAGTTTAAGTGACTCATAGGAGAAGCAACATGGGCTGTTTGGTGCAAATCCATCCCTACTTTTGGAAACAACTTGAATTGCATGCCCTTTGTGCCTGCTGTGGTCATGTTTGCCTTTATCCTCAGTTCTGCTTGTATTCAGGAAGGTCCCTGAGCTTGCTTGCCCAGGGCTTCCCAGGCTCCAAGACCATAGGCAGGAGGAAGGGAAAAGCCAAGGAGCTCCTTTCTCTGCCTTTGTACTAGCCACTCTCACTTTCAAGTTTCCAGTTCCTGCCAGAAAAGCCCACTAGCTTCAGCCTTCATGTAGTAACCCACAGCCATGGGTTACCATCATACCTTTGACTCCATTGTTGTTCATCCTGAAAATGGTGTGAGCTTTGATTTTGCCAAACTTTGGATAGCCTCATTGACTCTGGATAGCCTTCTCCACTTCTTCCATCACCCACAAAATCCATTTCCTGTGCTAAATTCCTTATTTTAAATACTGAGAATGCTTTTTCTTTTCTTTTCTTTTCTTTTCTTTTTTTTTTGTCCCTAAACAACTGCACACTGCTGCTGGAGGGTAACATTGTCTTTCTTTCTTTCTTTTTTTTTTTCTTAAGAAGACTTCTTCTTCAAATAGACCAATAAAAAACCATGTAGACACACACTAAAAATAGGTGATAACATTTTTAAAGCATTCTGACTAAAATGTTGCTTAAGGTCATTATACTTTGCTCACACTAAATTCTGTAACAAGATGTATATAAGAAAGAAAACTATAAGATGACAATTTTTTTTATGTGATAATTGGAATACATCCAAATCAGAAACAAGAAGATAGTCTCTAGATTCAAAGAGCTCAAACATAATTTTAGATTTATGGTCAAGTAAGCTATCCTAATCAATAAATGATTAAAATTGCACAAAACAGGACAGTTTTCCAGAGATTTGCCTGACTCTTAAATTTGAATATAGCTTACATGTTAAACAGATAATTGTTTTATAGATAATTAAATACAAAGAATCTCCAGGGATAAACCATATGAATCAGTGAAGGGATAGTTAAAACTTAAACAGCTGCATAAGACCCAGCTTGGAAGAGCTGGAACCACTATTATGGCCACTTTTTCCTAAGAAGCTATGTTGTTTGCCCAAATAGATTATGAGATTATATATCAACAACATTTCCTTCCTTTGTAGAGTCAATCACACAATGCCTGTTATGTAGTAGATGCTAGAAGATGTATTACTATATGCAGTTCAATAAATGATCTGACAAGTCCTGTCAGATACATACTCTGTGTTTGCCTAAAATTGCTAATAAAAACATTGCAGTCCGTCAAAAATTGCAGTGAAACTATGTAAGAGTTTTAATAGCTTTCAAGTTAGCCCAAATCCCAAATTTGAGGTTATAAACAGGAAAAGAAAAAAATGAATGGGTTCATAGACCCACTCAGGATTCATAGACCACTGATGAGAGGTAAGACAAGAAGGTCTCATTCTTTCTTATGTTGGGTTTGTTATCAAAGGAATGAGACTTAGACAAAATGAAAGTTATGTAAAGCTTTATTCTATGCCAAGCATTAGAAGTCAGACTGACCGGGCCAGGGCCACCTCCAAAGAGAGCGACCCCTCCTTGGTCTTACAGGTTAGTTTTATAGGGCACAACCGCAGACATCTACATATGTGGCTTTGGCTGATTGGATGTCTCCTACCTGTGTGTTTTAGTAACGATTACCCGGAACCAATACTAGTAACTGCTGAGGTGTTTATTAAACAACAAAATGGCCTTGTTTTAGGTATGTGTTTTAGCAATGGTTACCCAGAACCGGTATCAGTAACTGCTGAGGCATTTATTAAACGACAAAATGGCTACCTAGGCAACATGGAGTCACTATGGCTAAGTAGGCCCAGGCAGGCCCTAGGGGTTTAACAGGTTTTAACGTGGAATCGTTCCCAACACTTGTCCATATTTTTAGCAAACAGGTGCCCTTGATTGAAATATTAGTTATAAGAAGCACAAGTGTTTTATTTTTTAAACTTGAAATTATTAAAGTAAATATTACAGAGAGTCTAACACATTTTAAAAAATCTATTTCCTTTTTTGGGGGATTTCTTGGTGATCCTACAAGACTTGAATGTTTAAGCAGTCATATTAATTAGGAATAGATCAGAATTCATTACATACAAAAATCACACAGCCTTATTTTAAGAGCCTCTCTAAGGTCTTCAAAACCAGTGCATGAAAACTTGGCAGAACTAAGTTTAAAAGGAGGTAAAGAACTCAGAGCACGTGGCCCTCCTGGCATGCATCAGCCTCATGATCACATCCTGACCTGCTGGCCTGTTTCCCCCACCCCACCTCTGCCTCAGAAGCAGGTGTACCATATTAATCTTTAAGACCATCATCCTAACCCACAATGCAGAATGCATTAAAAAGGAGAAAGGAGACAGATTACAACTTTCTATGGATAGATTTCCAATATCTTGAGAATATACATCCCAAGGCACTCTGGCTCTATACCTCCTTTATCTTTCCCATAAACCCTCCAAGGTCTCCTAAAGGGTATTATTTGAAAGTCTTTGGACAAAAAAGTCAGAACATATGACAAACCATTTTTGCTTCCTGCTCAGTCAATGCTCCCCTGATGAAATGAAATGCAGACCTTGGATTTTACTTAAATTGTGGATGTTGGTAAGGGCGGGGGGAGATAAAGAAGAAACATAAATCATAATTTCAAAAAATTATCCAGCCTCAACTATATTTAAGAAAACTAACGATTTGGGAATAATTAAATTTCGTTCTGCCGATTTACTGAGTTGTTTTGATTAGTTCTAATAATTTTCCAGTTAATGCTTAGATTTTCTAATATCAGATAATTTTTGCATATATTTAAATTTTTGTTTTATTTCTCTATGTTTATGTTACTGGATCTGTTTTGTAACTTAACACATCAGCCATAATCTCCAGAATCCTAAAAAGCTACAGAATAATTTCACATTCTTATATTTTTGCTTAATAAAACAAAAAGATTTTCTATAATTTTCTATTGGTTATCATGTTTATGATATGACTACAGTCATGAAGGAGATACTCTTTATCATGAAATCAATAGAAAGGAACAGAAACTTTGATTATAGACAAAATATATGGGATTTTATTTTTGTTTTGGTTTGTTTTTTGCATACGCTAGAGGTGGCATTCTAGTAAACCAGGAAAGTGACAATCTTACCACACTCACATCTTACACCAAAATATAGTTTAGGTAGACCAAGGATATAAAAGGAAAGAATTAGACTATAAAACTACTTAAATAAAATATGGATAAATATGGTTTTCTTAGAAGTCTCAGAAACTTCTATATATGATATGATAACCAGAAAGTATAAAAGAGATTATTAATAAATTTAACTTCATAATAAAATTATTTGGCATGACAAAATAAATAAAATAAAACCCTTAAACACACTGAAAATGACAAATGGCAAAGAGGAAAGAATGGAAGAGGTTCAGCCCAATTTCTAATAAAAAGAATGATGGCCCTGATAGAAAAGTGGGCAAAATTCATGAGAAAGACAAATGAGTTTGAAGAGAATTTCAGCACTGCCATAAATCAAATATAAGTAAAAATGAGCTTCTTTTAAGTCATGGAAATTAAAGAGCCATGAAATTTGGTAATATGACTGACATTGTTTGAATTCCAGGATTGCCACTTACTCGTTGTGCGAAGTTGCTTAATATTTTCATGCTCCAGTTTCCTCATTTGATACATCCATTCCAGTCACACAAGGATCCACTCACTCATCCACCAGCATGTTATCTGCAGCGAAGGGTCACTCTTCTCATGGCCATCATGTCGCTGAAATTAATTAGTACATATGAAATACTTAGCACAATGTCTGGCACATAGGTACTCAATAACAGATAACTGAAAGTTTTAAAATTATTGATTAGGAATGAATGCTGCTGCAAATAACAAAGAACAGAAACAGAAGTTTAAGCAAACGGGAATTCATTTTTCATACAGAACAGTAAATCCAGAGGTGGGAAGTTAGTTCAGTGTCCCAAAGATGCTATCAGGGACTCAGGCTCTTTTCTGATGTTGTACTCCACAATCACCAGTGCAGAGGTTTCTATATTCACACTTATTGCCTCATGATTGTAAAATGATGCTGGACCTTTGGGAATCCTGTCTCCATTCCATACAGGAGAAAGGTGGAAAGAATGAGAGGCATAAAGGTTAGAGTGGAATGCCAGCTCAACTTCTTTTTATCAGGAAAGCAAAACCCCTAAAAAACAGTTAACTGTTAGTTATATCTCTGACTCAGAAATGTATTATATGGTCATCACTCGCTGAAATGTCACTGGAGAGAAGGGGCTAGTTGATAGGTATTGGGTCTACCAACCAATTGTGTTCCATATAAACAGAAACAGTGGAAAAAAAAACCAAGACACTTAGCAGGGGCTTTCACCTTTACACTCTTACCAAAACTCTTCATTGCTTCTCCCTCACATCTCCTCCGTACTCCAACCTCTGTCAACTACTAACCTCCTTCCTGAACCTATCAGCTTGGTTGTTTCTAAATATGTATATACACACATACATATATCTATATATATATATATACATATATATATACACACACACTCCAATTACATGAGAGATTATACAGTTTTATCTTTCTCTTATAGAGTTTCATCTTTATACAGTTTTTATTTATTATACAGTTTTATCTTTCTCTGACTTATTTATTTCACTTAGCATAATGCCCTCAAAGTTCATCCATGTTGCAAATGGCAAGATTTCGTTATTATGACTGAATAATATTCCATTATATATATTCATCCATATTAATCTAATATTCCATTAAAACTATATCTAATATTCCATTATCTATCTATTGATCTATCTATCTATCTATATATATATATGATATTCCATTATTTCACCTATCCATGGACACTTACATTGTTGGCATATTTTGGCTATTATACATAATGTGACAGTGACCATGGGGGTGCTGATACCTTGATATTTTTTCAGTTAAGTGTTTTTGTTTTCTTTACATAAATACCCAGAAGTGGAATTCCTGGATTATATGGTAGTTCTATTTTTAACTTTTTGAAGAATCTCCAAACTGGTTTCCATCATGGCTGTATTGATTTACATTTCCAGCAACACTGCACATGTGTTCTCTTTTTTCCACGTCCTTGCTAACAATTGTTATTTGATAATAACATTCTAACAGGTGAGAGGTGGTTTTGATTTGCATTTCCTTGATGATTAATGTAGAGCATGTTTACATGTACCTGTTCCCCATCTGTATGTCTTCTTTGGAAAAATGTCTGTGTGGATCTCCTGTCCTTTTCTTTTTTTAGATATTGGGTTGTATGAGTTCTTTTTATATTTTAGATATTCGTCCCTTATCAGATATATGATTTGCAAATATTTTCTCCCACTCAACGGGTTGCCTTTTTACCTCATTGTTTCCTTTGCTGTGTAGAAGGTTTTTAGTTTGATGAAGTCCCAATAGTTTATTTTTGCTTTTGTTACTTTTTAACAGTAAACGTTAATCATTAAAAAAAAAAAAACAACAAACAAAAAAAAACTTCTGCTACTTACACCTCTCTATAACCCTAACCCTAACCTCACACCTGCCTTACACACATACACCTAAATAAAAGGGAAAATAAGAAAAATATATTACATTGCAAAACCATTTTGGCACTTGAAGATGTTCATAGATTTTAATCTCTGCTGCTTGTAAAGTATTAGGGACTTTTTTTTTTTTTTTGTATGTGTGAGATAATAAGAGAAGTGGAGACCATTCCCTTGTACCAAATGCATACATCTTTCTCTACTTTATAATAAATATGAGAAAGTAAGACAAAAATATTGCACACATGCTCAACTGATTTCCTTACTAAGTTTCCCTCTGTTTCAAAATCCTACTTCAAGGATAAAGACCTGAGGAATTTCATACCTAAACCCTAAATAATTATTGGAAAAGATAATACAATGCAGTTTCTCACACTGAGTTTAAATCTGATTCATTTTTAAAATGTATTATTCTAATTCTAGTACAGTTAACATACAGTATTATTTTCATTTCAGGTATAAATACAGTGATTCAACAATTTTATACATTACTCAGTGCTCATCATGATAACTGTACTCTTAATCCCCTTAAGCTTTTTCACCCATCCCCCATCCACCTCCCTTCTGGTAACCACCAGTTTGTTCTCTATAATTAAGAGTCAGCTTTGGGACGCCTGGGTGGCTCAGTTGGTTAAGCAGCTGCCTTCGGCTCAGGTCATGATCCCAGCGTCCTGGGATCGAGTCCCGCATCGGGCTCCTTGCTTGGCAGGGAGCCTGCTTCTCCCTCTGCCTCTGCCTGCCATTCTGTCTGCCTGTGCTCGCTCTCTCCCCCTCTCTCTCTGATAAATAAATAAAATCTTTAAAAAAAAAAAAAAAGAGTCAGCTTTTTGTTTGTCTCTGTTGGAATCCCTTCTTTATTCCTCTCCCCTTCATATTTTAAGTATATGGTATCATCCTTTACATCCTTTTGTTATGTGAATTCCTTGATTCATTATTTTTAAAGATTTATTTATTTGAGGGTGGGGGGAGGGGCAGAGTGAGAGGGACAGAAAATTTCCAGCAGACTCACCACTAAGTGAGGAGCCAGACATAGGGCTCCATCCCACCACCCCGGGGTCACTACATGAGCTGAAATCAAGAGTTGGATGCTTAGCAGACTGAGCCATCCAGTTGCCCCTTCCTTGATTCATTTTTGTAGATATACTTAATTTTACTGCTTTTGTGCTTCCTACTTTTCTTCTGCTTATGGTCTTCCTTTCCAAAGAGTCCCCTTTGAACATTTTTTGTGAGGCTGGTTTAGTGGTGATGAAATCCTTTAACTTTTGTTTGTCTGGGAAACTCTATCTCTCCTTCTATTCTGAATGATAGCACTGCTGGATAGAGTATTCTTGGTTGTAGGTTTTTTACCTTTCAGCACTTTGAACATATCATACTTCTTCCTTCCTGCCTTCAGTTTGCTGAAAAATCAGTGGATGCCCTTATGAGATTTCCCTTCTATGTAAATGTTTTTTTCTCTTGCTGCTTTTAAAATTTCCTTTTCGTCACTACTTTTTGCCATTTTAATTTCTGTGTGTCTTGGTATGGATCTCCTTGGGTTATTTTGTTCCATGCTCTCTGTGCCTCCTAGATCTGGATTTCTGTTTCATTCTCCTTATTTGGATAGTTTTTAGATATTGTGTCTATAAATAAATTTTCTGCCTCTTTTTCTCTCTCTTCTTCTGGGATCCCTGTAATGGGAATATATTTTTTAAAATTTTAAATTCAATTGCTTTATTTTGTTTATTAGGTTCAATTAGCCAACATATAGTACATCATTAGTTTTTGATGTAGAGTTCAACAATTAATGCCTATACCACCCAGTGCTCACACCACATGTTCCCTCCTTAATACCCATCACCTGGTTACCCCATCCCTGTCCTTTCTGTAACCAGTTTGGTTCCTGGAGTCCAGAATCTCATGGTTTGTTTCCTTCCCATTCAGTTTCCCCTCTGTTCCCCTGTGGTCCTCCACGCTATTTCTTATGTTCCACATAATTACCTTTCCTTGCCTGACTTATTTCACTTAGCATAATCCCATCCAGTTCCATCCAGGTCCATGCAAATAGTGGGTATTCATCCTTTCTGATGGCTGAGTAATATCCCATTGTATATATGAACCACATCTTCTTTATCCATTTGTCTGCTGAAGGGCCTCTTGACTCCTTCCACAGTTTGGCTATTGTGGACATAGCTGCTATGAACATTGGGTGAATGTGTCCCTTCTTTTACTCCATCTGTATCTTTGGAGTAAATACCTATTAATGCAACTGTTGGGTCATACAATGGGAATATTAAGCTTAATGGTGTCACTGAGTTCCCTAAATCTATTTTCATTTTTTATTAATTTTTTCCTATCTCTAGTTCAGTCTGGTTGCTCTCCATTACTTTCTCTTCCAAGTTGCTCCTTCATTCTTCTGTCTCCTCTAGTCCATTCCATCTAGTGTATTTTTAATTTCACTTGCTGAGTTCTTCATCTCTGGTTCTTTTTTGTTCTTTGTTGAGGGCCTTACTTAGGTCCTCCACTCTTTTGTCAAGTCCTGTGAATATCTTCATGACCATTACTTTAAATATTCTATTAGCCATATTGTTTATTTCATTTATTTAATTTTTTCACTGCGATTCTGTCCTATTCTTTCATTTGGTACATATTCCTCTGTTTCTTCATTTTATCTAAACCTCTTTGTTTCTGTGTTAGGGAAGTCAGCTGTCTCCTGATGTTGAAACTAGTGGCCTTATGAAGAATAGGTCCTATAGTGCCCTGCTGTGCAGTCTCCTGATAATTAGAATCTGGTGGTCCAGGGGTGTCTCCTATTGTGTTGCATGTGACCTGCTATTGTGGCTAAGCTGTATTTGCCTTCAGTCCTGTTATCTGCAATGGTTCTCTTTGCCTATTGTGGGCAGAGTTTGGTCCTTGTTTTGTTAATGGGCCAATCTGGGACTGCCTTGGGATTGAGTTGTGTCAGATTAGGAACTTGCCAGAAATGCAGTAGTAGTGAACTGTAAGATAATTTTCATGTATTGTCCCTTGAGAGACTTTCATTGGTGGGCAGGGCCTGCAGTCAGACCAGATGACCGCCCCAAGTTCACTGCTTTGGCCACAGTCAGACGGGGTATGTGTGGTTATCTTTCCTTCTCCACAAGGCAAGAGTCACTTTGGAGTTGTGCTAGCCCCTAGTGGGGCTGCAGGCTGCTTACATGCTGCCAGACTTGTGACACTGCTTTGCATGGGCTCCAGCCCATAGTGTATGGGGCGGGGGGCAGGATTATGGAGAACATGGGAGCAGAGCACATGGCATTAGCAAGATTTGTGTAGGTCTGCTGTGGGAGGGGACCTGGAGCTGCTTTAGATAACTCCCATCCTAGTGTTGGAAGGGTGAGTCTCCAGGAGAGTATGGGGGCAGAGCACAAGGTGCCAGCAAGGTTCTTGCCAGTTTGCTGTGTGAGGGGAAACCCCCAACCAGGTGCTGGGTTGGAGGAGGCATGTCCATAGGAGAACATGGGGAACAGGACACAATGTTAGCAAACTAGGAGGGGGGTGGTGGCACTGAGCTGCTTCCCCTGGGTAGTCCATGTGTCTTGGCCTGGGGGTTGGGGAGGGAAATGGTGCCCACCAGGCCCTTTGTTCCTCAAGTCTCCTAAAGTTCCCTGCCCCTCCAGCACATGCTCTAAGATTAGTAAATAAATCTCTCTCATATTACCCAGGTATTTTTCAAACTTCTATGCTGTATTCCTGAGGGAGGCTGTTTGCTGTGCTGTCTCTGTTTAAGGGTGGGGACTCAGTTTCCTCTCACCCTCCAGGCTCTCTCAGAGCAGAGCCTGCTCATTTTCAAAGCTACATGTGTTAAGCCCCATGGATTGTTGGGCACCTCTGCTTTTCAAAGCCAAATGTTATGGGGATTTGTTTTTCCTACCCCTGGGGTATCTGGTTTGAGGATCTTATCCTTTCTCCTCTTCACATCTGTGGCAGCCCTGTCTCCTATTGATCCCTCTCTCCCATGGGTCCATTTGGCTTCTGACCCTGTCTCCACCTTTCCCAGCCATGTTGATGTAGAATCTTCTCTACATTTAGCTGTGGAGAGTTTGTTCTGCCAGTCTTCTGGTTGTTTTCTGGGTGACTTACACTAATACATGTGTTATCTAGTTGTATCCATGGGACAAGGATGAGATTAGGATTTTCTTACCCATCATCTTCCCTGGAAGTCCCAATCTGATTCATTTTAATCAGAGAATGTCTCATTTCTAAGAAAAAGTCATGAAGGAGAGAATGACAGACTAGAGAGAATCCGAGATTAGGGGAGCAAAGAGAGGTCTCATCAGTTGTTATATGTGGTGAGAAATATATAAAGAGTAATTATTTGACGTGATGAAGGTGTTAACTAATGCAATGGAAGTAATCATTCTGTAATATATGTGTATCAAATCAACACACTGTATACCTTACATTTACAGTGTTATATGTCTGGACTTTAAAAAAGGATGCCTGAAGAGTGAATGGGCAACCATCAAACTAAATTAGACTCTCTCTGCCTCTACTTAATTGAAATAAAATCAGTATTAAATAAATCTACCTTAGCACATTTTTTTCTCATATGAGGGAACACATCCATAAAATATTTATTTTGCTATTTCGTTCTACCACTACAGAAGAGCAAAATCTGGTATTTAGGACAAAGTTGCAAATAATCTTTGTGATTTTGACTTAACTTGTGGGGGAAATTTAAAGGCCAAATATATTGGCATGTGAGATCAGAAAATGAAGATTTCTAAAACCTTGAAGAAAGTGTTCTGCTGACCTTAATGAAAATGGTTTGCACTAATTTTGTAACAAATACCTGATTAAGATTTACAAAAGCACCTTCCTTAACCCTTACAAAAGTTCACTGCAGAAGGCAGGTAGTTAATAGTGCTTCAAAAGATAACAAATATATTTATACCTGAACTTGGAAAAAAATGCAGCTCGAAGAAATAGTTATCTGTGGTAGATCACACAGTAAGTTAATGCTAGAACCAGTAAGATATTTGAGTCCAGCGACTTTACTCAGTTATAAGAACATTCCTGGCCTAGTAGAGATTGCCATTCTTACTCAGAATCTCACACTGAGTTGTTGAATTTGTTCATGATAACCACAATGGATTATGAATTATATTGTTAGAGCAGATATTCATGCATATATGTTAAGTGAAGGACAAAAGACTCTCCTGAATGAACCACATAAACTATTCAGTAAAATTCACTGAGTAACAAAAATTTTGAGATTATAACTATGGAATCAAAGGTTCCTGAACTCATCTAAATTCATGCCTGGTTTTCAATCTTTAGAAGAATATTGGCTTTCAGATAGACACAGTTTTCTTGTTTTTGTTGTTATAGTTTTAGACTATCAGGATAGGAATGGGCAAGAGCAAGGACAATTTGGTTTGGGTTTAACACAAGACTAATCTCATAGAACTTTCTTTAAGATACTTTCACTCAGATTTATTTGGGATCAAAAGGACATGCTCTCTAAACAAATATGGATAGTGGCTATGTAGAAAAACTGTTTAGTATTCTGACATTCTCCATCATACTTATGACTCGAATGTTAGGCATCTGATACAAAGTATTTTAAAGCTTGATGTTTAAAGCACATCTCTGTTACATGTGCAGTAAGTTTTTATTTGGCAGCACAAGCCCCAAATTCATTCCCTTCTCCTTGTGGAAAGCAATTTCACATAAATTTCTTGTGGAGGAATAACAAATCCAAAGTACACAAACCACATACATCTGCTCAGAGTCAGTGAAACAGAAAAATTTGAGTATCACAGAAAAGATCTAATGGATTATTTTCTGCCTATCAAATCCAAAGCTGCTAAAGTGAAGGCAATGACATATATCAATTATCATAATTTTATGAGTAAGGATCAAATGGCCTATTGCAAGCTGAGATTTGAATTTGTTTAGTTATTTCAAGTGTGTTATTTTCTCTGAAACATGATTTTGGTATCTATTTAAGGGTGTAGCAAAATTTGATCATTAAAATCATTGCCCAATTCACAACTAAAAAAGGCAGCAAAAATTCCTGTCAAATCTTTTAGTATTAACTTGAACTTCTATTCATCCACAAAGTCCTAACAAAAATTAACCTCATCAGGACCTAAAAATTAACCTCACCAAGGACCTAAGAAATAATAAATTCTGCTTAATGTTAAACTTATGAAAAATGTGTAAGACTTATTTTACATGTTAACTTAAAATCAGCAATGGTTTCCTTGACTTATGCCCAGTGGAATCAAAAGTTTTTCTAATGATAATTATGAATTGATATTTCAAGTACTTAATAACTTTAAGTGGGATTTTCAGCTTAATTAAAAATGATGGGCCACTTATAGTATTCTACTTTATTGGATAGATAGTAAATTAGTGATTTTTATGCAAGTTCTGAATAGCCCAAGCATTAGTAATATACTAGAGTTCTTCCATTTTTGTATCAATTCTCCGTGGAGACATTTGATTCATTTTAACATAATGCCTCTCTTAGGTGAAAAATGGAAATACCAAAAACCAGAGAGCTCTTTTTATTCCTTTCTCTCTTTATCTTAGAGAGTAGCAACATGTTAAGACTACCATAAGCTGGATACACTGAGATTGCTTTTCTCAACCTGCTTCAGAAAAAACCATTTCTATTCTGCTATGGTCTCTTCTCAACTATATGTGAAGTTACAACATGTTTATACTTCAGTCCAGATATGAGTTGATACATGATCCTCCTAGGATCCTGAAAAGTACAGATAGATTTAAAAAAGGAACTAGAATCTTGAGTAACAAATCTGACAAAAGACATGGCCAGTAATACAGGGATTTGCATAACTCTCTTCGGAGAAATCTTTATTTTTGTAAATGTAGTATTGGCTAAAGTGGAGACAGTACAGTACTAGACTTATGGTTGTTAGCATTAGCAAACGGCTTTGCATATTGTGTTGCAATTTATAAACTTTCAGAAGATGGAATTATTGAAGCCTCACAACAGTGCTGTGAGGCACAGCCCTCTTGAGAGTTTCCAAATGGAAAACCTGGGAGATTGAGAGCATTTTCCAGGTCACCTACTGGTGAATATTCTTGCCGGAATGGTGGTTGGAGTGGGTAAGAATCAAACATGAAAAATTAACTGAAGTCTCCTAAATGTATTTAAAAAAAAAAAAAAAAAAAGGAAATAGACACCAAAACCCTAAACTGTCAGCATTCTGATTGGTTCTGCCTGTAATTTTTAGAATGCCTGTAATTTTGAGAGAAGGGACTGCCTTGTTTACTGCGGCATTCCCAGCTCTCATTTCATCACAGTGCTCTGAACAAAGTAAATGCTCAGTGAAATTTGCTCACTGAATAAATGCATCTGATTTACATACTGAAATGGGGCCAAACTGTTAAGATACTTCTTTTTTCATGTAACAATAAATGTAAGAATGTTTTAAGATTCTTCTAAAACATAAGCTTTGAAGGTTGCATTATATTCCTTTTTTTTTTTTTTTTCCCTTAGGTGATCAGTAATTTATCTAATCAGTATTCTAGGGACATTATAGTTGCTTCCATTTTTTTTTAGACATCATTTTTTGGGTATTATAGTCATTCTCAATTTTTCATAGCTGGTAAAAAAGGAAAAACTGACAGCAAGAAGACAGTTTTTAAAAAGCTTTATATTTGTGCCACTAAATAGCCTTACAGGGAAGTTCAACTCCTAACAACATACGAAGGTGTTTTTAAAAATCTATCTTCAGAAAAAGAATTTCTAATACATAGATGGGAACAAAAGAGCACAATATTTTTTTATCTGTTGTCACTGGATGAAAGGCCTTTTGAAAATTTTCTCATGATCTCCTAGAGAGGTAGACTCTAAATAAATGTTGTAATATATTATTTATTTCTTTATCTATTTAACTCATACTGCATACATAGAGTCATATTTGTGAATTCATTCTACAAATGGAGAAAATCAAATTAATTATTGTTCCAAGGTTGGAGGGGGTACCTAAGAGAAGCTGGAGCACATCAAAACCACCAATCTGGACGGTATAAAAATGTATTACAAATTGTAGAAAGTCATTCAAATGCACATTATTATTTCTTCCAAGTCTGTAATTTTCCATTTAGAATACCACCTACTTCCTAAATGAACTGCCAGGAACTTAAACAGTATTATTAATGGTTACATTTTGGTTTGCCAGAACACTAGTGTTTGACCTACTAAGATTGAAATCAGTAGTTTTTAAAAAAAGAACTCCAGATGAAGAAGGAGCTAAGTAACTGATTTTCTTTTTCCTTAAAACACTGAAATGACTGTGGACAACTTAAAGTTCTCCGAGAAAGATCTTTCAGATGCCAAAGAGATGGTCTCATTTTTGGAAGAGGAAAGAAATTATTTTAAAAATTATCTGGTTGGCAGATAATCTGAATCTTACAATCTTACAAATCTTACAATCTGAATTTCTGAACTATTGGAGGACTTTAGAAAAGCAACAGGTAGAAAGTGAGATTTTTAAACTATTTGCGACATTTCAAAAAGCTTTAAAAATTGTACAATTACCTGTAGAGAAATCTGTGCTGATTCCTTGCTTTTGCTTAGGAGTAGATGAATTTAGCACTAGGACCAAGAGGTACGAATTCGGTAATGAATGTTTGCAGAGTTGGGGTCCCTTATCAGGGAAGTAACTGGAGTATAGCATGTGGTTTAACCTCTGCCATGATTTTGCGGGTGCAGTGCTGTCTGAAGGATTTTCTTATCACTGCCTTAGGATAACCACATGTTGTGCCATAAAGACTGAAGAATGCCTGGAAGCCAAGTTTCAGTAAATTTTAAGTACTGAACATGTATCCGTTTTATAAGTATGAAATCTTATTTTCTGAGGCAGATAAATTATGTGCCACATGCTCTTTTCGTGATCTTAGAGTAGAAAGTAATTTTGCACATTCACTATGGGAAATTCAGTGCTTTCAAATAGGTGTCAGTTACGGTCTGTGGAACCATAAAATAAGCATTAAAGTATCTCACCAAATATCCTGGCATAAAAAATGCATTTTGATTTGCATTTAGATTTAACTAAAACCATAGGGACTCAACACTAGTCGTGTATTACATCATTATTCTTTGTTTAAATCTCTATTATAAGAAGAGACAGGTACATGGATTCATAGAAGCCTATTCCAAATATTAAGAAAAAACTTTCCTGAGGACTTTCTGAAAAACATGTGATGGCTAGTGAATGACATTAAGTATAACCTCTTTTGAGTAATAAAGGCACTGGGAAACCCATAGATTTATTTGTATCTTAGTTTTAAGCGACTCAAATAAACTGGAGAGAATTTTATAAACTGACTATACTGCCAAAGAATTTCCACATGGCATAAAATTTACATATAACATTTTCTTCCTCTTCTACCATCGTTTCAGAGTTGTGTTTTCTAATCAAACTAAATATTTCCATTCTTTTTTAGTGCCTGCACACTGTATTACTTTCAAATTCCTCCATGTATTAGTCAAGCTATCCCCTATTTTGAAGTAAGTAGTGGCCTTACTGACATATCTGAATTTCTTTTATTTCTTTTTCTTCTCACAATAAGAATGAAATACTGAGAAAATGGGATTTGAAATAATAAAACTATCCAAAATGACCCTCTCAGCAGAGGATTCTTTGGTCAGTTGGTTCAATGCTATTCACTCCATTCCCTTCCCATTTTTGTAGCAGCGTCACTAGATTGGACCTGCAATGACCCAAGGATGTAGCTGTTTCCCTCTGTCCCACTGCTGCTGGGTTTGCTTGAACATTAAGGAATCAGCAAAGTAGAATAAAATAAATCCCAAATCTTCTTTGTAGGAGAGTAGCAGTAAAGAGGATGAGTTTTTGTCACCAAAACATAGTAATAATATCGAAGCCTTTATGAGGGTTTCCTATCTGCCAGATTCTGAGTATTTTTTGTATATAATTTCATCTACCTTGGACCCTTCCATGGTCTTCTGAGGTTGGCACTATCACTACTCACAGCTTCCCAGAGAGGACTACCAACTTGCCTAGTGAGAGTGCGGCCAGAGGTTGAATCCGTGTGGTCTGGAGCAAGGGCTAAGGGTGACATCCCAGGATCTGATGCTTTGAAAGCTCCTTCCTGAGATGATTAGAATATGAAGCCAGGATTAAGAATCACTGACTGGTCCAGAGGCAACATTGAGGTGCTTCAACTCAAATGCTTACAGGATCATTCAGGTAATATGTCTGAAGCAAGCAGATACAGGCCCCATCCTCTAACTTCTAGAATAATGATACTAAATCTTTTACCTGCCACGGAATCAACTGGGGAAGATTGTTACAAATGCAAATTATTAAATCTCAGCCCCATAAAATCTTTGTTTAGTCTCCATCAAAACTACCTACGTTTTATTTTATTTTATTTTTTTAAAGATTTTACTTATTCATTTGACAGACAGGGATCATGAGTATGCAGAGAGGCAGGCAGAGAGAGAGGAAGGGAAGCAGGCTTTCTGCCCAGGACCCTGAGATCATGACCTGAGCCAAAGGCAAAGGCTTTAACCCACTGAGCCACCCAGGTGCCCCCCTACATTTTATTTTTAAATGCAAATTTCTGGGTCCACAGTAACCACTGCTCCAAAATCACTTTACATGCTAATACATTTTAGTATTCTGATTTTGAGTCTGGGCTCTCAAATATCACATGATCATTTTATTTATTCTAGAAATATTTCCTGAGCATCTATTATAAAAAAGGAATGTGTAGGCACTGGGTAAACAGCAGGGAATAAACCCAACTCCTTCCCCAAAGGGTTTATATGCTGCTGGGGAAGGGGAACAGTATGAGCAAACAAATATATGTCACATGGGTAAATAGAGAAAAGTCAGTCAGGGGTAGGCTTTCTGATAAGGTAAAAGGATGTGAGAGAGTGAGCCATGGATCCTCGAAGAGGTCAACAATGTAGAGACTGAAGTAACAGCAGAAAAGCACAAAGTCTGTGAAGGGAGAGTTTGCCTGGTACATTGAAAAAACAAGGAGACCAGTGTTTGGACAAGAGTGAGAGAGGAGAAAAGTGATAGTATAAGATGTTGGAGAGGTAGTAAGGAAATGGATCACAGGGGCGCCCGGGTGGCTCAGTGGGTTGGGCCTTCAGCTCAGGTCATGATCCCAGGGTCGGGAATCAAGCTCCACATAGGGCTCTCTGCTCAGTGGGGAGCCTGCTTCCTCCTCTCTCTCTCTGCCTGCCTCTCTGCCTGCTTGTGATCTCTCTCTCTCTCTCTGTTAAATAAATAAATCTTTAAGAAATGGGTCACATTGACTTATTTCACTTATTTCGCTAAGCATGATACAACATGGAGGCTTAAGTGGGTAGGAGAAGAATAAATGAAACAAGATGGGATTGGGAGGGAGACAAACCATAAGTGACTCTTAATCTCACAAAACAAACTGAGGGTTGCTGGGGGGAGGGGGTTTGGGAGAAGGGGGTGGGATTATGGACATTGGGGAGGGTATGTGCTTTGGTGAGTGCTGTGAAGTGTGTAAACCTGGTGATTCACAGACCTGTACCCCTGGGGATAAAAATATATGTTTATTAAAAAAAAAAAAAAAAAAAAAAAAAAAGAAATGGGTCACATTGAGTGCTGAGGGCCATGGTAATCTCAACTCTGTGTGACATTAGAAAACACTGGAAAATGACATTATCTGCCTTATGTTTTAATGGATCAGCCTAGCTACTGTATAGAGGATATATTGTGTGGGGAAACTATAGGAGCAGGAAGACCAACTGGGGAGCTATGGCTGTAGTCCAGGTAAGAGAATTTGGTAGCATGGCCAGCATGCTGGTAGAGAAGTGGTAAGAAGTAGTCAAATTCTGGATATATTTTCATGAATGCACCATAATGATTTTTCAAATGGATTGGCTATGGGCCATGAATGAAGAGAGGGATCAAGGATGACTAGATCTAATGTTTGGGCATTTAGAACTTAGTAAATCTGGTATAGGTAAAATACTCTTCCAGAAAATTCCCAGTTTTATAAATAAAACAGTATGAAGCTTGTTTTATTTATAACTTCCATGGATCACTGAAGGCAAAATACAGGAGTACATATCTTCCAAACAACTGTGATTCATTAGAACCCGTATTCTTCCTGACTTGAAACACTGAAAACAAGACAGTTATTTCATTACCAGTAACTACAATAGGTAAAGGTAAGAAGAGCTATTTTTCTCAGTGATATTTGTATCAGAAGGGAATTGATTTTTTAATACCAGAAAAACAAATTGTTCCTGTAGTAATGAATGGCTCTAATAATTCTTGAGTATGTGGAGATATTGGAAACATTTAACATCCATCATTAACAATAAAAAAAAAAAAAACCACACAAGAAAGTGCTTCAAATAAGAGCCAAAATGTGGAGGGGCACCTGGGTGGCTCAGTGGGTTAAAGCCTCTGTCTTCGGCTCAGGTCATGATCTCAGGGTCCTGAGATCGAGCCCCACGTAGGGCTGTCTGCTCAGCGGGAAGTCTGCTTCCTCCTCTCTCTGCCTGCCTCTCTGCCTACTTGTGATCTCTGTCTGTCAAATAAATAAATAAAATCTTAAAAAAAAAAAAAAAAAGATCCAAAATGTGGAGAGTCCATAGAAAATTCCCCTGCTCTATTTCTCCCATCTTAAGAGTTTACATTCTACCATTTTGGATCAAGTTTCTACATTTTTAAACTACTATTCGTTACATAAAATATTCTGTTATTTAGTGTACCTAATCTAAAAATCCACCTTGTTACTCTTAATGTTAAGATA
Organism: Mustela nivalis; assembly: GCF_964662115.1. Taxonomy (NCBI): domain Eukaryota; kingdom Metazoa; phylum Chordata; class Mammalia; order Carnivora; family Mustelidae; genus Mustela; species Mustela nivalis. The sequence goes on along the minus strand of NC_139031.1, from coordinate 25,614,541 downwards.
AATGAAAGGTTTGTATCTACTAATGATATAAGAACTTTGTTAATAAGAGCAATATAACTTGTTGCATTTGCATGTGTAATAAGTTTTGTTCAAAGCCTATAGCATCCCTTAGGTTTGGAATAAAATTGTTTTAATAGTCACTCCCCTATTTGGCTCTTGCCTTCTTGCCCTATTTCAAGAGGTTGTGTCCTAGGTCTGTCATTTTATTGTAAACCATATGAATTTCTTTACGGATACAGACACTGTATGAATAACAAGCGAATGTAAATGTTTGAGCTGACTTTAAAATATATACCTATTTTGTACTCTGTATTCTTTTTCTTAATCTCCATTCAAGCTTGGATCATTGTGCAGAAATATTTGTCAATGATTCTAAAATTTAATTTTGCTCCTGAATCTAATCTAATGGGAATAAACACACAGGATTTCCTATCTAATCAAATAAAATCACAACAATGCCTATCTACTGCAGGTGTTTTCATGTGACTCCCAAGTTAACATTTTTGATTTAAAATGTGTTGTCTTCCCTATTTACTGCTATGGAAACTTGAGACAGAAAGTCATTTAAAAGGTAGCTAATCTGGTATAAGATTTTAAATTCTAGGACTCTGCCCTCCAATGGAGGACAAAAATCTGCTGAGCAATAGATGTAAAAATAAACTGGAGTTTATCTGCGAGTTCCTATTTCAAAGAAGGGAAAAAAATCATTCTGAAAGTGGAGGGGGGAAAAAAAGTATATACCAGAGATTCAGGGTCGTATATAAAAAGGTATTTGTTTAAAACTGTAGCAATATTTGATGGACTGTATTAATAGATGATAAGAAGATTTTCAATGAACACATGCTCCAAATCTTCAGACTACTGTCAACAGATGAAATAAAACAAACTTTTCATACAAGTCGAAGATGTCTTTCTTTGCTAGCTGTGGACTAGGCTGTCAGGTATATTCTAATATAGTACCCTGCAAAATGAACTCAAGCAGAGAATAAAAGCAAGCACGTGCACACACATGCGCACATGTGTGCATGCTATACCAATGTGCCTCTATGGCCTAGATTTCTTTTTTTTTTTTTTTAAGATTTTATTTATTTACTTGACAGAGAGAGATCACAAGTAGGCAGAGAGGCAGGCAGAGAGAGAGGAGGAAGCAGGCTCCCCGCTGAGCAGAGAGCCCGATGCGGGACTCGATCCCAAGACCCCGAGATCATGACCTGAGCCGAAGGCAGTGGCCCAACCCACTGAGCCACCCAGGCGCCCCTATGGCCTAGATTTCAAGGGGGGAAAAACAGACATTTATTAAGATGTTGCTACAGTCTAAAAATAGCAGTCATTTCTGAACTATCCATGTTTCAGCAGCTGGCCCATCTGAGGGAGCGCTCTCGTACACATTAATGCATTATCCTTATCCCTGTAATTGATACCTAACACTTCTCAACCCATCATTTGCAGTCCTGAATGGAAGGACATTTATCTCAATGTAAGATGACCATCACTTTGAAACCCTAAGTGATCTCAAATTTCGTAACAGTTTAAATCGCAGTACTGCAGAGAAAAATAATACATGGTGCTACTGATTCATTCCCTGGCTGCCAAACAAAGATGTGATCTCACATACCTGAGCAGACTGCAGACTTCCTGTTCAGTGAGTTCTGATACTATTTCCAAGTACCAGAGGGAAGAGAAGAAGGATCACTAGGCCCAGATTTTACTAGCTGACTAGGTCTTTTTCTTGGAGTGGGAAGGAGGCTTTGATGCCATCCAGAGATTCTGTAGGGCAAGCACAGGAAGAGATATCTTTATTTCCCCTCTAATAATGTTTTAGAATGCTGGGGTGACTCATCATGGCCCTCAGAGCCTTTTTTTGTAATGAAAAGCATTACAGGAGGCATTCTTTCTTACATTACCATAAATTTCTCTGCCCCTCCCCCCATGAGTCCTTTGAAGCATGAAAGAGTATTTCAAGACAACTGTGTCATGGCAGAATCCTGATCTGTACCAGAAGTTGGACAGGCCTTCAAGATTCTCATCACCTTAAGAACCTCCACTAGATACAGTGAAACCAGGTCCCAGGGGGTTCAGATTTATTTAAAGGGAAAATAACACCAGACAAAACACAGACTAAAGTAATAATAGTATTATTATTATTATGAATTATTATGAATAACTATATTATTATTATGAATAACTATAAGGCAATAAAGTAAACAAAATAGGTAACACGAATACATTCTTATAAAAATACAAAATTCTAAAACTGTTACAGTAAGAAAGAGAATACTTAAACAGACCAAAAACCATGACAAAAATAGAAAGTGAAATAATCAGAGAATTCCCTAAAAAGTCACTTATGCTGAGTAATTACACACAAGTTTCTCCTTCTATGTATATGGACATAAAGAGTAAAGGCTACTTTATAAAGTGACAAAAGCAAGCTGCAGAAATACATTAATAGCACGATGCTATTTTTAAAAAGTATATATACACATATTTACCCATTCTTAGGGAAAAGAACCTGGAAAATTACTCACCAAACTGTTAAAAGTGGTTTCCTCTGGGGTACTAGTAAAGAGTAAGAATTAATTCAGCTTCATATACTTGATATTGTTTCAATTCTTACAAATACATACTACTTTTATTTTAAAAAATTCTGGATAAAAACAAAACTTGGTCAAATATATGGTCAAAATTCAAAACACTGAAAATAATCAGAAGAAACTAGCTATTTCCCCAGATACCAAGGAAAGTTTCCAGAAAGTGTATTAGAGAATTGGCTGGATTAAGAGTGACAAGTTGTTACAAACTCGTGCTTTGATTTGATTTGGGAAACAGAAGAGCACAGCCAGTTAAAAGATTCTGGCCCACCCCTGTGACCTGTAGGTCGCTACAGCACAGGATCTACACAAGCCCAAACCCTAACCCTAGCCCTACTGCTTAGGGACTGCTTTCTCAGGTAGAGAGGTGTATTTGGCTTCTTCTATTCCATTCACACCAACCTCTCTATTCATTCATAAGCCACTCCCAATGTGCAACATGATCAGGGGTTAAAAAAAAAAGGGGGGGGGTGGGGGGATGATGCATTGCATCTTGGCTGGTGTAGTTCCCTCAAATAAAGCAGTGTAGTGGAGGGTAAAGACAGAAAGAGCGCATGAACAGTGCATTTTTCATTTTGTAGCAGACTGCCTCAGATTTTCTAAGCTACGCCTTCTCTTCCTCATACAGAAGAGTTCAGGGGCTAACAAGACAATCCAGTAATGGATGCTGCAGAGACTGGAAATTGAGCAAAAGGCTGTACACAAACTATACTGTTAAATTCATGTGATTTTATATCTGACAGGAAGGCTACCAGTATTCACAGGGGCAGTAAAGGGGACATGTCTCAAGTGAGGGAGCAATGAATGCCCGTCTACTTGTTGCTCCAGAAACAGAATTCTCCTAGCTTTCTGGGCTCCTGATTAAGGTAAGATGCATACATCATCACTGGATAAAAACTAGGTATTGACAGAACTCTTCTTGTTCAAAGCTGAAAGTTAAAAAACAAAACAAATGAGGACAATGTGAGGGTTTATTAAAAAAAAAAAAAAAAAAAGGAGTTAAATAAAATCTTTAAAAAAAAAAAAAAAGGAGAGAGAGAAATGACCTATCACTGTAAAGATTCATGTGAGCAGTTTTATCAATTGGAGACCACTCCGTGACCGGCTGTAACTTCGGATCCCTCCTCTTCTAGACTGAGTGTTTCCTGAAGAAAAAATGGCCCTCTCGTCTTTGTTTCCCCCATGTACCACTGATATTGAAACCTATGTCTTCATTTACAAGGTTCCTAAACTTTTCCCTGAAGATGTTTTGAACTAAGAGTTTATATCCCCCAAACAGCAGCATCAGCCTCTTTTTCTACCATCTCCGAGAACCTTGTAACTCAGTGATGGGAGATGGGTACTTAGGTCTGGGGATGGGCTAATGTATGCAGGAACTAGAATCTGGGGTTATTATGAGCAGAGGAAATCAGATATTTGCCTTTTTTGCAAATAAAATATTAAAAGCCTTTTGATAGTGTAAGGAAACATAACACAGACTCCTCTCATAAATCTGTTTCCAATGTTACTTCAAATACTTAAGAGAGGACTCATGTGCAGAAAACCCCATGCTAGCTTTTGCCCTAGAATCCTAGAGTGGTTAGCCGTGCAGCCCCTGAACACAGATCACCTGAATGCGAGAATTGATTTACCATTTAGTAACTCTGCGAACTTGGTGAAGTCAGCTCATCAATCAAGCCTCAGTTTTATCAGGAAATGGGTTGCTGTGAAACTCAAATATATGTTCAATGCTTTGCACAGTACCTATTGTACAGACAGTTTTAAATATCTGCTATATTGGCATTCCTGCTCTGATTCCTTACCTTCAATTACACTTCAGCTCAACACAGGGCAAATAAAGAAAACACGTGAAACATGTGCATTAATTTATTCTTCATTTATACTGGATTAGGCAGGTTTGTATGTCTTAATCTTTACCAAATAATACACATAAATCTATACATATATATAAATATACAGAAGTTATTTGTATAAACCTGAATAGTCATGATTTTAAACTTTACGTTGTCAGATAAAAAGCAGACTACTGTACTGAGTTAATATCTCATGCCATGTTCAATCTGAAATACAGATATAAATTACATAATGCTATTAAAAAAGGGTAATTTAAGTAAGTCAGTGACATTGTAATAAATCTGACTGCTTTATTAGATCAAGGTGGAATGCAATAAATTCTAATATCACGTAGAGAAACAAACAATCAAAAGCACATAATTCAGGTCTTAAAAAATGGATTTATCCTAAATTGGTCAACAGCACCAAAAGACAGCAATTCTGCCACATACACTTAAACCACTCCTGTGAGTGCCTTCTAACTCACTCAGAAGGGCACTTCTAAACAAGACTACTTGTTTAAGCAGATCCCTTTGTACAAAACCAAACTGCTAGCCACTACATACCTCCCACTCAGTAAAAGCTGAATGAGTTAACATAAGGACATTTTCTAACTCCACACCTATTCTAAAATCACTAACACTACTGATATAAAAATCAGGGCAACAAAAGGTCAAACATGGATGATGGCGGGCAGACCAATAAGTGGCTGACAGATGGAAAATCCAACAGGGAAAGTGATTTCTTGTGTAGGGTATCAGAATAGTTTCTCTGAAAGGGCTGTAAGGCGTAAATGAAGATAGTCCTTCTTTATTCCCCTTTCTCCTTTATGCCCCTTGTAGCCACCATACTGGAAATTTGAGCAAAAGGAACATTTTAAACTTATTCACAAGAAGGCATTAAGATAACACAATACTATTTGTGAAAAGAATTTACATTGTGGTTAAAATGGAAGATAAACTATATTTAAACCTTTTATGTGTTTTGTAACAATCTCACAGAAAATAATGTTTTCTAAAATTACAGTATTTTACACATGCTAAGCTGAATGACAATATTAGATTACATCATCTGCAACTGTGGTGTCAAAAATCTGATAGCAAATCTGCTGTTCCACTCCACTTGTGACATTATATGACTTGATGAAACATTCCAACCATGGATATGCATCTACAAATGAGAAAAAAAGGTTAATCATTAAAACTAACCAAATATCTCTGAAATATATACCTAACCATAATGCTTAGCTAGAAAAATTAACATTTAACTTAGCTTGAAAAATAAATACACTTACCAAATTTAATAGTATCTACTCTTCCAGATATACACTGGGTTCTTGTTACTATTCTGTAACAATCCTAATTTGATTTTTTCCCAACAGAAAACAACAATTAAATGTGGAGTTTTCCAAATGTTTGATAGCAAAGGTAGCAGCCACCTCATTACCAACTTTTCTTCCTGCTGCTGACCACCCCAGGTTTTTTTTCTTTTTTTCTCTTCTTTTTTTTTCCTTGGTTGACTGTAAAGAAACCGAACCTGAGGTTCAATTCACATCAGCTCAGGCTTTTATACACCTGTCTAGCTGAAACTCCCATCAGGTACCAGGCACTGTGTCCAGACAATGTTGGCAGCTGTAGATGCTGTTTCCAAGTTTTGGTCATGACTACAATAAATCTGTTTAAAACTTCTAGAAAAGTTTCTTAATGCTTCTTCAAGTTCAAGCTTGAAAGACACTTAATATAGTCAATATTGGCAAGAGTCAAGCAAGACAGGCCTCTTCTCTACTGCTGGTGGTACTACAAATACGTAAAATATTCTTGAAAAGCAATCTGGCAGCATGAATCAAAAGCCTACAAAACCTGTGGGGTTTTTTTGTTTTTGTTTTTTAAATACTTTATGTATTAATTAGAGAGACAATGAGAGAGGGAACAAAGGCACGGAGAGCTGGAGAGGAAAAAGCAGGCTCTCAAATGAACAGGACCCTGATGTTGGGCTCAATCCCAGGACCCTGGGATCATGACCTGAGATGAAGGCAGATATGTAACAACTGAGCCACCCAGGCACCCCACACCTGTGCTTTTTAATCAGAGTTTTATTTCCAGAAATCTATCCAAATGAATTAAAACCAAAATTAAAGTGATATCAAATAGAAGTATGTAAGTTAAACCTTGTTACAGCTGTTTTTTCAGAATCTTTATAAGATATAAAGACTGACCAGGAGAAAATAAAGTCTGATTAGAAATAATTTTAGGGGCGCCTGGGTGGCTCAGTGGGTTAAGTCTCTGCCTTCGGCTCAGGTCATGATCTCAGGGTCCTGGGATCGAGCCCCGCATCGGGCTCCCTGCTCAGCGGGGGAGCCTGCTTCTCCCTCTCTCTCTGCCTGCCTCTCTGCCTGCCTCTCTTCCTGCTTGTGATCTCTCTCTCCATCAAATAAATAAATAAAAAAAAAATCTTTAAAAAAAAAAAAAGAAATAATTTTAAAAAGTTAAACTGACAGCATCTAAACCTGCAGCTGGCAAAATTTGTTACTTATGAAAAATTGTTAGAAGAGTCAAACCATCCTACTATGATTGAGGTCTTCAAATTTCAATGTAAACAGAAATAATGGCTACAAATGGAAGCCAGTGTCAGTAACTGTAATTGATATGATTTGACCTGAAGATCTGGTTGATGGACAAATGTTATCCAGAGAACTAAAGCTGATAAAAGAACAATTAGTAAAATAAAATGCATAAAATCTGAAACTGGTTAATACTGAACAGAAATTCATGAAATCAATTAAACTGGCTAAATGAAGTCTGTTATAGAAAATGATTCTTGAGAAAATTTCATCTCTGTTGGTATAACTTCAAAAAAAAAAATGTTTGCATAAACACAGTATCAAACGTGCTTGTGATCAAAATGGTCTCCCTCCTTTTTTATTATTTCAAAAAATTAAAAATTTTTTCATTTCAGGAACTATGATTTTTTTTTTAAAGATTTTATTTATTTGACAGACAGAGATCACAAGTAGGCAGAGAGGCAGGCAGAGAGAGAGGAGGAAGCAGGCCCCTGGCTGAGCAGAGACCCCGATGTGGCACTCGATCCCAGGACCCTGAGATCATAACCTGAGCTGAAGGCAGAGGACAAACTATGATTCTTAACTCTTTTCTCCATGCCACTGTTTTCATCAAAAAGCAGATCAAACAATAATTTACTTACAATCAGACTTCAAAGTTTTCATCCTCTAAGTCTACAGATTAGACATGTTAAATACTGTTTCAAGAAAAAGAATGATGAGATTGTTAAAAATATTATTGCCTACCAATTTTTATTCCTGAAGGACAAAACATATCCATGATCATATCCATACTCTGCTGAAGGTCATCATTGATTAGGACTTCTGATGCTGGGATCTGGAAGAATTTGTCCTTAAAAAAAAAAAAAATTACAGAAGGAAAAAAGGAAATTAATGTTTCTTTTTTTATTATTATTTTTTTTTATTTGACAGAGAGCAAGAGCGTGCAACTACTAGGGGCGGGGGAGAGGGAAGGGGAGAAGCAGACTCCCCACTGAGCAGGGAACCCAAGTGGCTCGATCCCAGGACCCAGGGATCATGACTTGAATCAAAGGCAGATCTTCAACTGACTAAGCCACCAAGGCGCCTTGGAAGTTTATCTTTTTTTAAAGTCATAATTAACATGAAAGTATTTCAATATATTTTAATGAAAATGATCTAGACTATTTTACTCTATAAAGACGGTAGAAGTCACAGAATTCTAGTCTGATCTCTTAAAATCTAATTTACTACTTTAAAAACAGCATTAAGATATACATATAAAAAACCCAATTACTTTGAATTAATGATAATAATAATAATGGTATTTAGAAAAACGTGAGGTCTCTCATTCTCTTTGTATATAGGAAAAAATGTAGTCTTAAGTTTAAAAGAGTAGAATATATGTTGCATATTTATTTAACTTTTCTTTTCTCTAACATATTATACTATACTTTCTTAAAAGAAAGAAGGGATTTTGTTTGCTTTGTTCACTGCTATAACCCCATCATATACAACAGTACCTAGGCACAGAGCAGGTGCTCATTAAATATTTATTCAATAAATGGACAAATGAATTGTTAAGCAGGAGGAAAAAAATCTCTCAACTTTACCCCAGATTGTTTCATAATGTGTGCAGTAAAAAAATTCGACCACTAACAGAAATCTAGTCTCTGCCCTTGGCTTCTGGAAATAATCTCTAAGCCCTTAAAATATGCCTGTTAGGAATGTCCTTGTATGTCAGTCACACTAGAGATATAGGGTGGGGAGGTTGGGGCATATGATATTAGCTTGATCTTCAGAGGGGCTGAAAACTAAGACCAGCCATATGGGCTGTCAACCATGACTACATGACAGAGCACCAATAAAAACTCTAGACACTAAGGCTCAGTGAGGCTTCCCTGGCTCTCAACACTATCACATGTGTACTCCTTATAAATCATTATCAGGCTGGTAACACTGCCTGCTACTCCATGGGAAGAGGACAACCGGACTCTGCCCTATGTACCTCTTCCCTTGGATGCTTTTAATTTGTATCCTTTAGGTGTAATAAATCATAATAGCAATAATAACTTTTAGGAAGTTAATGGGAATCTTTCCAGTGGATTATCAAAACTTAAGGGTGTTCCCGAGAACCCCCAAACTTGGAAGTGTTGTTAGAAATGAGGGAGGTTTATGGATAGCTCCCTAGTTTCACATAATATAACCACTGACCTTCCAAAGTAATTTAGTTCCATCTAAAATGGAAATGTGGAGACTTCAAAAACCTAGTGAAATGCTGCTAGACAGAAGGTGTGGTCAATACCTGACTTTGACTCCTGGAATAAAACTTCTGAAGAGCCTCTCCTCAAATTCCTATTCTTCAATTTTTCATTATATGGATATTAAATTTACAAAGTTAAACCAAAACAGGATAAATATATAGACACTTCAAGATTTATGTGCTTGCGTTTTATTTAAGTTGCATTAAATCCTCTCAGTAATAAAGTGGGAATGAATAAATACATCAAAATTAAAAAATATTTTACTTAGAAATATCTATACTACCTCTGTTACTTACAGAGTCCATGAGATAAGCTTCCAATACTCCTGTTCCATCATCAAGAGTAAATGTCATTACAAACACATGTTGAAGGGGTACAATACCCAGTACTAGTAAGGGAAAGAAGATGAAACCATATGAATCTTCTAATCCTTATAATCAAAGTAAAGTGAAAATTGCTTTATGATGTTATGTTAGTTTTGTTTACTAAAATAAACATAAATAACTTATATTTATGCCTTTTGTTCTCCAATAACAATATATTAGACTCATTTAACAGATTCATTTTAGACATTACATTGTATCTATATAGGGACAATGACCTATAAGCATTGATGAAATATTAAAGAATAAATGAAACAAGATGGGATTGGGAGGGAGACAAACCATAAGTGACTCTTAATCTCACAAAACAAACTGAGGGTTGCTGGGGGGAGGGGGTTTGGGAGAAGGGGGTGGGATTATGGACATTGGGGAGGGTATGTGCTTTGGTGAGTGCTGTGAAGTATGTAAACCTGGTGATTCACAGACCTGTACCCCTGGGGATAAAAATATATGTTTATAAAAAATAAAAAATTATATTTAAAAAAAAAAAGAAATATTAATATAAAGTATCTTTGATAATTTGACAGAAAACATAAAAACCGATTTACGAACTATAATTCATTGCATGATAGCCTCATGAAAGACAAAATTAAAATACCAGAATGTTCTAAAAAAAATTGCATGCAATTCAATATTTAGGGTTTTGTAACGTATCTCTCCCCTTTGTATTATAAACATAGGGATCACTTATTTTTTAAGATATCATCTGGTAGAATGGATAAAAATGTTAGAAGATGGGATTTCATGATTTGGTAAGATGAGGAAGAAGAAATTAAAGAGATACTAAATGATACAAAAATTCATAGGTTAAAATGGTACTTTGCATTTGGAAATGGAAGACATTTAATATGTTTATAAAATGAAACACTGAGAAGGGGGTGGGATTATGGACATTGGGGAGGGTATGTGCTTTGGTGAGTGCTGTGAAGTGTGTAAACCTGGTGATTCACAGACCTGTACCCCTGGGGATAAAAATATATGTTTATAAAAAATAAAAAGTTAAAATGAAAAAAAAAAAAAACCTAAAAAAAAAAAAAAAAAAAAAAAAAGAAATTAACAATAAAAAAAAAAAAAAAAAAAAAGAAACACTGTCTTCCATTTGTGGAATCCATATGTAAAAGGATTAATTAAGGGGCAAGTAAGAAGAATGAATCAGGGTACAGAGAAATGAATTAGAGCATACAGACATGACTAAAATTATTAATACAGAGGAACCGATTTATAGGATTCTAAAGGTCTCCACAGGTTAAAACTGAGCTAAAACCAAGAAGAATGAACATAAAATCTACCCTCAAGGACCACACAAAGACTTGCATTAAGAATGGGATGAGGAGACCATGCTGGAAAGCAGGGAGCCTGGAATTTCACTGGACCACAAACAAAATATGAGATAGCAGTATCTATAGCTAGATTACTAAGGAAAAAAACAAAACAAAACAAAACCAAGTATATAAATAAATATCAATACAATAAAATTTTCAGGCTAGTAGAAGCAAAGTGTCCAATTTTAGAAAAATAAAAGTTTTCTTTATATTCTGCATTGGCCAACATTTGTAGTGCTATTTGCAGCTTTTAATGCCAAACTTAAGAACATTGGTAAAGTGAAATGTTTAATAAGGAGGAGAAACAAAATAGTAGGGAATGTGGGAAAATACCAAGTGAAGTGAGGGTGCCTAGCTGGAGAAATAAAGAGTAAAGGTTTGACAGGTATCTTCAAATGCACAAAGCCTGCTGATCTTATAGAAGGCATGTACACTAAGTCCAGCGGACAGAATGTGGTCTGTGCTAAAATTATAAGTAGGTGGTTTTGCTTCACTAAGAACTACTTAAAAATTAAGAGGTATGCTGTCTTTCAATGTAATGAGTCCCCTGTCACTGAAAGAGTTTTAAGCCAAGCTGGGTGAAGAAGTTTCTTGCTCCAGATAAAGATGTGTATTGGGTAAAGAGCTGTAAGAGCCATCTCTAAATCTGTTTTTAATCCAAAAATACTGTGAACTGGAGGGATTTTTCAGAATCTGCATTTGTGATTAATAATTAATACTATAACAAATTACTGAATATGAAATATAGTAATGATTAAAGATATTGGCAGAAGCCTGGAAGCAAGTTTTCATATATTTTAAACTTCACTTTATAGTCTTATTATAATCACAGTGAAAGGTTTTGCTTAAGTACAGTTAAACTTTAGCTCAGTCTTTGCTCTGGTTTTGCTCTGGTTTTACTAGACTGACAACTGAAATACAATCAGTGAGGTCACCTTATATGAAGACAGTTACAGTTGCAGGACACAGAAATTTGCTAACCTTCCGCCACAGAAGAAGGAATCCATGGTGTTTTATCAACCAGGGAATTTAGATTTTGTATTGGTCTCAAAGTAGAACATTGTTTACATCTGAAATTAATGACAGAAAAAAAATAGGCATTTTAAAATAATTATTATAACTCATTTAATTATAACTTATCTTTGCTGTTAAAACATGCAGAGTTTAAAGTTATTTATAAAACAACAGTGTTGCACCTTTCATAGTGTAATGCACATTAATACAAGCAGAATTGTAAAAAAAATAAGCTTTTCACAATAGAAGCAATTAAAAAGATAGTATGGTTCAGAATAAGTAACTAAGTTGAGAATAAGAGAAAGAGTCCAGATTCAGATTGTTAATTTGGCTGATTTTGTGGGCAAAACGAAAAAGTTGAAAGGGATAATCTCTCAGGACTCTCATTCGATGGCTCTGTGATAACAGCTAAGGTCATAAGTAAATATAATCAATAGGAGAAAATTATTCTAAGGAAGTCAGTACTAACAAGACTTTGGATAATATATTTAGTAAATGCATATTCAGAGGTTCACAGTTTATAATGCCTAATATTATACTTATCTTTTGTATTAGAAATTAATCTGAAACTATACAATATACTACAAATGCTCATTATTTAGTATAGGTATTTTGCTTTACTTATATACAAATAAGTACAAGTAATTACTTTTTACTATATATCATCATAAGATTAGGAGATATTGATAAGAAAATATACTTGAATACAAATATAAAAATCAATGTACAAAAGGTTCATGCAGACTCCTTTTCACTTCTAATCTGGAGAATAGAGGGTCCCTATATTAAATATTCTTCTCCTCCACCCATCAAATATATAAATATTTCTTCTTTAACAGAGAAAGGCAATAGAATCAAAACAAATTATTTCTTCAAAAATAGGCTGTGATATTAAGTCTAGACATTGATAAAGCAAGCATGCAAGCTAAAAATTAAGCATATAAATTAAAATATAAGGGGAAACAAGTAAATATTAAATACAGAATTCATTCCTTTGAAAGCAGTAAAAGCAGAAAAAGGGGAAAATCATGAACATTTTTATAAATGAATCCAACAGAAGACTACAGGTAGGCCATTTTCTCGGGAAAAATATGGGCTTAAATGTAAATATTTTAAAAATACTAAAAATTAATAATTGAGATAAGCATTCAATTAAAAACATTTGAAAAAGAAAAAACAAAGAAACTTAAAGTAAGTAAATGTTGTAAATAAAGATAAAAAAAGAAAAAGCCAAGGAAACCCAAAAAAAGTAAATGCAAAAAAAAAAGATATGAAAAATAATATAAAAATAGAGCATGTCAGAACAAATCTAGTTGCTTTGGCAAAAAAACGTAAAAAAAAGGTGCAGGTAATATTTAGTGGATTCAGAAACAAAGTGGAGATTTAAAAATCACCAAAAGTACTATAAACAATTTTATGTCACTAAATTTAAATTTACATAAGAGATGAGGACTTTTCTAAAAAAAATTCATTAATAGATTCGAGAAATAAAAAACCATAGGAGATGGATAACTGTTAAAGAAACTGAAACATTAGTTTAAAATTGTTTAAAAAGAATCAGGTCCAGAAATCTGAGTAAAATAACTAAAGCCTAAGTAAGGAAATCCTTTAAGGTTTCACAAGCATTTTGAGAAATATCATCATATTAATATTTTAAAAATTTATAAAACAAAAGAAACCATGAAGTTAAACAGGTTCAAGAGAGACTACATATATCTTGAAACACATGCCTTTTTCTAATATATTCTGATTCTCCTAATATATTCTGATTATCTTCTACCTCCTCAGTGGTAACTAAACTGTAACTTCCTGGCACAGAAATTTTGGAATTCAGTCACTTAACTTTTATGAGGATATAGTTATGAACCTTTCTCTGTACCATTATCTAAATCTTTGTGAAAGAAAACAAATGAGTGTTAGCCTTTGGGGTAGTTTTATACTTAGTGCATTGGAGGTCACTGATGCATATGCTATCAAAAGAATAAATATATACCAGAAAAATCTTGTACATATAAATTGTACATATACATATATATATATTCAAAGTATCCATTGAATATATATATATATATAGCAACTACTAGGATAAAATAATAAAAATTACTGCTATGCAGTCTTCTCAAAACTCCCAGATTTGAAAGCATACCCGTAGTGATGTATTTTTCCTTGTATAAGGAATGGTGCTGAAAGATCAAGGACTTCCAAGTCTTCCTGGCCAGATCTCACAGGAATTACACTATGAAACTTGTTTGCGAGTTTGTAGATTTCACCGAGTGTACCTCCTATTAACAAAGAATAAATAAATCCTTCTAGGCAAAATTGAGTGTCTATTAAGTAACATATAAGGTACAGTAAAAAAGACTAAGGGGACTGAAAGAAAAAGACAATGAAGGCATGAATTTAGATGATTAATACATTTATACATTTATTGTAAAATACAGTAATTTGTAAACTTAGTATCCTGCCCTGATTTAAGAAACCGCTGCACAAAAATGCTGAGACTTGAACAAAATACAAGGCTTGTGAAATTTTAACCATTTTCCTAAATTTTTATACAAATTGCTTTTATGCCTGAACACTTTGGTTAAGTATTCAAAAGAAAATAAAACTGAGAGCCAAAGTATAACAGGGTTCTCATTAAATTTGCTATATACTAATAATGTCTAGGTTTAGTCTTGAGTTTGAAATACATCTTTCAAACTTTCAGATCAACATTATATTTAAATACAAATGGAAACAGTTCATGTATAGCATTTGTTGCTTTTTCCTGAAAAATCCTGCTATTTCCAATTCTATGACAAAGTGGCCATTAAAGCCATCATGTTGGCTGGAAGGAAAGAGGACACCCAGTTGGGTGCTACTACCATTAGGCAATATTCTCTGTAATCACTCAAACCTACTGGTACCTCTTCTGGTGTATTTGTCACTTAGATGATAATTCTTCCTCTCTAAGGAAAGAGAATATGGCTTATACAAATACTTTTTGTGTACTCCTAAAATTTGTAATGTTAAATTCAATCGTGCACTTCCAGCACAGCAGAGTAATAAGAACGTCCAAAAATACACTTCTCCATAAAAGGAAAAAGAACATTGGCCAAAATTGTCAAATTTTACTTTTCTGGAACTCTAGAAATTAACCAGTCTTGAAACAATCCAAGGAGTATTTATTCAGAAAAAGGAGATAAATATCGGTAAGGACAGCAACTTCCCCTCTTTCCACAACTTTGTGGAGACCACAGTTCTGCCAGGTCATTCTGCAGTTAGATCCCAACTCTGATTAGGGTTATAATACTCAGAAATACGATAAAAATAGCTTGCATTTTGATAAAACACTTTTAAGTTTTAAAGTGCTTTCAGATATATTTTCATTTGACTTTCATTAAAAAGCTCTGTAAGGTAAAGTGTTATTACTCTGAATACACCTATTCACTCACTATATATTTACTGAGAACCAGTTGCATGCCTATCCTCCTACCCTATGTGCTGAAGATACAGATTAAAATAAACGTGCACCCTGCACTCAAGGGCAGTTACATTCTATTAAGCAAACAAGTCTATAAACAGACAGATATAATGCAAATATAATACAAGAAGAAAAGTTCATATGCTATGCAGTAAGAACCACTCAAAACTGCCTGGTGAATCAGAAGACTGCTTGGTATTTGTAGATGCTCATTAAATATTTCAAATGAATTGCTGAGGAAAGGGAATTATTGAGTTACTTATGAACACGTGTTAGAGCAAAATTCTCAGAATAGCAATGGAATGGCAAAGAGGCACAGAGAAATAGCCTGGGTTTAGGAACTGCCACCAGTTCGATATGGCTGAAAGGTGGAATGAGAACTGAGAAATCATACGAGATGAGACTGAAGGTTTGTGGGATGAGCAGTAATTAAAGACAGGATCAGGAGCTAAAGGTACCTCTTCAAGCTTCTTTTGGACTCTCAAGTTTAACTTGGCTTCAGCACAGAATTGTAGGAGGCCATATAACCTAGAAGAACTCTATGGTATATCTAATATCCTCTTAGTCCTACAAGTACAGTTCTTACAGAATCTGGTAGGTCCAGAGCTTTATTTTTAGGGTACACAAATAGTCTTATTCCATTTCTTGTGTTTGCAGGCGTCTGTGGCTTTTGTTTCTGTATCTACTTCCTGGTAGAGATTAAAGTATTGCTAATGGAATAAGATACCATATTTCACTCATCAAGGTGGACAAATTTTTTTGAGTGCTAGTGTATGATGATGAGAATGGGGGAACAGATAATCTTTATGCTACTAAAGCATAGGAATAGTATGACAGCTTTATTGGAAAGTAACTGGGCAACATTTACTGAATTCCTTGTGCCCCTCTAATTACACTTCATCCAGAGGGAAGATAAACTTCACTGTAGAGTTACTTGTCAAAGAAATAGAAACCAATTCAATTCCACTTACTACCTACTGGGAAAGACCTAAAATTTCCCTATGCTTCAGCTTTCTCATGTATAAAAAACAGCTTATAATAGTACCAACTGAATAGGATTATTGTGATGATTAAGTATATATAAATTAAATAAATATATATAAGTATATAGAAATGAAAATCATTTCTGGTACACCATAAATGGTGTACACTAAATAATTTTAAATAATTTTAACACTAAAATAAAAGATGTTCATGAAAATAATACCAATGGTAATATTCACCTGTATTCATACATACATATAGACTAAAACAATTACGTATTACTTTTATAAACAGAAAAATGTCAGTAATAGAAATGATCATAATCTACTGTAAGAAAGGTCAGTTCATTTATAAAATTGAACTAAAGATTTCTCTGCAAATTAAAGATGATGTTCTCCTTTTATTATGGAATGTTCTCAAGGAAAATAATGAAGTTTTAAATTTGGTAAAGGAAAAAATATTTGGTAGATAAATGAGATAAACATCAGATTAAAATTAGACAAAAGTGGAAAGGAAATGCAAAAATAAGTAAGAGTTTCATTCTTTTAAAACATATGTTTTAAAACAAGTTATTTTTACTTGTTTCAAGGGCCCCTTGACTTGTGTATCAATAGATGACTTTAGTCATTCTACTTTAATGGAACAACAGTGACATCCAGAGGCAAAAACAGCAGCAACTGTACATAACAAGAAGCCTCTTGATACTCAGCTCCACAATGAGTTTGAATCTGATTAAGATTATATCCAACATCTAAGATGGACAAATACAAACACCTGAGTTCAATGTGTAACTTCAAAATGTCATTCAGATTAATTTATATATGTGTATGTATATATTTAAATCTACCTACTATAAATAATATATTTCATTTTATGGGATTTAAAATAACATTTGACTTTATATGTCCTAAGTTGCCCCTAACGTATATTTAACAATCATTAATCACATAAACAAAAGCTGTATTCTAGTAAAACAGTTACTTAAATACTTTACCTTCTATCAAAATCAGACAGTCATTTGAAAGTGGAAGAATACCGTTATTTTTTACAAAATGAACCGCTACTTTTCGTCCTCCTTGATCTGTAGTGGTCCACATTTTCGAATCATATAATGATGTATTTTGTAGTTTGATATCTGGGGTTTTACTTGCACCCTCTTGTAAAATTGTATCTAAATCACCCTCATGTGGAACTTCTTGCCTAAAATCATCACAACGAAATAATACAAAACAATTGGTATAAGCTTAGAAATTCAAATTTAACAAACTATCCAATTTAAAATATGCTGATGGGCCAGCTACTTATTTTAAAATACAGAGATAATTCACTTTGCAGATTAAATGACTCTTATTCAACCAAAAAGGTCACTGACTGAGTAGATCCATATCATAATTACATTAACTGCCAGCAATTTCCTTATCTGATTTTGTAATAACAAGGATCTTACAACTATTTCTAGCACCAATTCATTCTCCTCTTGTAAAGAACATTAAACTTCTCTGTGGGGGATAAAAAGACAGCTGCCCATTAAATATCCATTTACCACCTAAGTAATTCCCCTTTCATAGGGGATCTAATTTTAACTTAGAATAGTAATTTCAAGAAGTCACATGGTAAAGTATGTATACAATAGAAATGGCATGATCTGGAATCAAAAGGTCTATATCCTCATCCTGATTCTGTCCCCAACCAGCTGTGTAACTTTCGGTACCACCTCTTAACCTTTGAGATGGTTTTACTTGTTTAAAAAAATGCTCAGAGAGGATGATTTTGTTTGGCAAAGCTATATGACTTTAGAGAATTTGACAAACTGTAATTTAGTAATAATTCAGCAAATACCTAAAATCTGTATTTATATTTTAATTCCAACTATCATTTTAAGCTCAAATGGGGGCAGATGGTCCCCATTTTATTTAAGGTTTGATTTGATGATCAAAAATCTCTACAAACATAGGGCACCTGAGTGGCTCGGTAGGTTAAGTGGCTGCCTTTGGCTCGGGTCATGATCCCAGCATGCTGGGGATCAAGTTCCACATCCCTGCCAAGCAAGGAGCCTGCTTCTTCCTCTGTCTCTTCGTGCCTGTGTGCTCTCTATCTCTCTCTCTGACAAATAAATAAAATAATTAAAAAAAAATTTCTACAAACAGTATGGTACAAACAGTACCATACTCAGATTTTGAAAGGAAAAATATACATATATTAGTATTAGTGTACACACAGATGTGTACATACAAATAATATACACACACACAAATATGTGCTTTAAAATGGAAATGTACTTTATTTACACATTATAAATTTAGAGGGAAGAAAGTCAAATTGTATAAAAAAGAAAAAGAGCTTAAAAATAATTTCAGATTATGTCTTAAGCTAATAAGTAAATACTCATTCTATTGTCTCATAAATTTATTTATATATAATAAATGATGTTTGGAATAAGTCTGATGCACTGGGAATTCTCAATGATTAATAAAAATTTAAATTATTTTGCTATACTTAAGATAGAAATATTGCCAACAAGTCTTTCTCTGTAACTTACTTAGAGATTTCATCTAGGAGCGCTTGGGTGGCTCAGATGGTTAAGCATCTGCCTTAGGCTCAGATCATGAGCACCCCGTCCTGGGATCAAGCCCCAGGTCAGGCTCCCAGCTCAGCACGGAGTCTACTTCTCCCTCTCTCTCTAACCTCTGTGCACTCTCTCTTGTCTCTCTCTCTCAAATGAATAAATAAAATCTTAAAAAAAAAAAAGAATTCTTCTAAAAAGAATTAAAGAATTAAAGAAATTAAAAAGAATTAGAAAAAACCTGAACTCTAAAAAATTTTAGTTATTAAAGGTTTACTTTTTTTAAAAGACATTATTTATTTATTTGACAGAGATCACAAGTAGGCAGACAGGCAGGCAGAGATATCTGGTGGGGGGGGAAACAGGCTCCCTGCTAAGCAGAGAGCCTGACGTGGGGCTCGATCCCAGGACACTGGAATCATGATCTGAGCCGGAGGCAGAGGCTTTAAAGGTTTATTTTTAAGAAGTTTTGTGAAAAAAGAGTCTCCCCAAATATATATATTTCTCTTAAGATTTGAGAGAGAGTGCACACCCTCAAAGAAGGAGAGTGAGAGGGAGAAGCAGACTCCCCACTGGGCGGAGAGCCTGACATGAGACTGGATCCCAAGACCCTGAGATTATGACCTGAGCCGAAGGCAGATGCTTAATTGACTGAACACCCAGATGCCCCTCCCCAAATATTTTTATAGTTTATTATTTGTTTGCACGTATCAGAGCTACTAAATTGAATTTCAGATTTCAAAAAAGCACCTACTTTTATTTAAAAGAAATATCAGAACGATTTATTAAGATTTTAGTATTTTCTCTTAAAAATGTTACCATTCTTTCAAAATACAATACACAAAGTCATAATCTACTCATTGCCAGGACTTAAACTGATATATTTGAAACCATGTATTCATGAACATTATGAAATAAAAACTTGTTTTATTATGGAAAATACTTACAGCGCATGACATTTAGGACAATGAAGTTTAACAGACTGAAAGTGTATTCTGGGCTTATATGACCTTAATTTTGCTCGAATACGATACTGTTGAGGAGCTTTTTGTTTCAAAATAGCACATATTGGGGTTTTCTCCAAATACTGATGATCTGTAAGTACTGAAAAGAATTTTTAGGTTAAATCAGGATAATCTACAATAATAAGAATATTCATCGTATGAACTCCCCCAAACCAGACACAGAATTGAATTAAGTTATCTTGTCAGCTTTGTTATTTTGCCACATTTATCATCATGTCTTTAGCTCTCTCTCCATATATATCTCCTTACAGATTCATATATATGAATCATTTGAGAACAGTTTGCAGATATCATGCTCCTTTTTCCCTAAATATTTCAGTGTATATTTCACAAAAAATTTCATTGACCTATTACAGTGTAATTTTCAATTTCAGAATCTGTAATATTGATGTAATATTATCACTGAATCAACAGACATCATTCAAATTTCTCCAAATGTGCCTATAATGTTCTTATTTAGATTTTTTTTTTTTCAGGTCCAGAATCCAATCCTGAACCACGCATTGCATCTGTTTTTCCTGTCTCTTTGGACTCTCTTGATGTTGAACAGTCCCTCAGCTTTCCATCTTTCATGACATTGATAATATCTGGAGTAGAGGCCATTTATTTGGATGTGTCTGCTTCTGCTCACGATCAGATACAGATCATGCATTTTTGGCAGGATACTATATAATAAGTGCTACAAGTGTCCTTCTCTGTATCATATTAAGAGGCATATATATATAATATATGTGTAATAATTTATACTTTTATGTATAAATTTATATATTTATTTATATATAATTTATATAAATTTTTATATATTTATTTATTATATATATAATTTATAATTTTAGTTACATATATGTAACTAAGTGTGTGTGTGTATGTGTATTTTTTTTTTTTTAAAGAGCCATATATCTTATGAGTGTTTTCACTCCTGGGAATGCTAACTTTGCTCAGTTGGTTATGGTGGTATTCAGCAAGTCTCTCCACTATAAATTTATTATTTTCCCCTTTATAATAAGAAAGTACTTTGGGAAATACAAATATCCCACTCCTCAGTAACATTTAGGATCCTGAAAGTTTAGGGCCCACTGATGATTTACAGCTCAATCAATTACTACTATCATGGTTGCAAAATCATTTTCTTCTCTAACTTCATCATTCCTTTTACATTTATTAGTCGACACTCTTACTTTAAGAGCTTTCCATTTCATCTCATTTATTTATTCACTCATTTGTTCTTTTGTTTATTACCCACATGGACTAATGGATTCCTACTTTATTCAGTTTTATTTCGTTAATGTTTTTCATTTTGATGCTCAAATTATATCAAATTTGGTATGCTCCATCATTCACTGAGCATGGCACAAGATGTTCCAGACTCATCTTGTAGTTTTCCTGCCCCAATCCTGGAGTCTGGTATTTCTTTAAGCTGCCCGGATTCCTTTTAAGGGGGATATTATTTATAAGCCAAGATTTGTGTACTAGGTGCATTCACTGCTAGCGGGCTGTGCCATTAGTTTGAAGCCCTTTAACTGCACAGATGTACAGTATATATACACACACGTGTTCATACCTATACTTGCACATATGCATCTATATATGTATGAATATGTATTTGAATGAATACATATATACAAAGACCTATCTACATCTACTTCTGTAAAACCATGAGTACATATAGACACTTCCTATTCCAGTAACACCACCACAAACAAGCTTTTTCTTAGAGCTTCCCCCATTTCATAGTTTTATGTTTTCTCCAATAATGAGAAACTTGTATTTTTATAAGTATATTACAGAATTTCACTTAATAGACTTCTGCTTAAAAAATTTTTTTTCTTCAACTTTTTAATCTTAGCTGAAATAACAGGAAGAGGGCATTTGACAGATTTACTCTCACTGCTAACATTAAAGTTTTGGGGTGTATTGTAAGGAGCTCCTTTATGAGCACAGAGCTAAATACATAGGGTGAGCAGATAAAAATTATGTCATATAAGATATTTTACATTCTCAAAATAAACCCCATTGCACTGTTAAATAGATAACATTTTATAAATGTTACAGCTATGTAACTTAAATATAAAGTTGATTTAAAAACATTTATTTTTCTGAGTTCCATTTTATGCCACTTACTATGAGGGAGGGAAATAAAATATAAATAGTGCTACATTTTTGCCCTCATGGATACTGCTCTCAAAATTAGATAGAAACAAATTAGTTGGTAATGACAGACTTTATTATGCACAGTATTACACCCACAATTCAGAAATGATACATGGTCTTACTTGTAGCTGATAGTTGCTGACATCTTTCTACTTCATATAGCGATACTGATCCAGAGCCTACATGAAGAAGGGAAAAAGTTATACAGTTTTAAAATCCATTAAAAAATCCCATGTGGCACTGAAAACTATAAAACACTGCTGACAGGAACTGAAGAAAATCTAAACAAGAGTAAAATTTGCTAAGTTCATGGCCTAGAAGGCTCAAAACTGTTAAGACATCAATTTTCCCCAAATTGAACTATAGATTCAATATATTCCTAATCAAAATTGAGGAGGTTTTGCTGCAGAAAAAGACAAGAGGTTCTATCACTTAAGTGAAAATGTAAAGAACCTAGAATATAAAATACAACCCTGAAAAAGGAACAAAACTGGAAGACTTATACTACCAGACTTCAAGACTTACTATAAAGCTGTAATAATCAAGGAAATATATGATACTGGTGTAAAGACGACAAACCTAGCAACAAAATTACAAAGAAAGCCTACAAAGAAATCTGCATTTCATTTTTGATAAAGGCAGCAACACAATCCAAAAGGAGAGCAAAACTCTGGTACTGCAACAACTGGAAATTAGTATAAGGAAAAAAAAATGCTTACTTCACACCATACTAGTAAGTATTTCCAACTGGACAGCACAGAAATAAATTCATGTTTATATTCACTTGATTTCTGACAGACACACAAGTAATCTTATAGAAAGGAAACTAATGGTGCTACAGTGACTGGAAATTCGTATTTAAGAAAATGTCTACCTCATACCATACTACTAGGAATCAAAAAGGAACAAACTACTAATACATGCAATATGGATGAATTTTAAAAACACACAGTACGTAAGAGTACATAATATATTATTCCATTTATTGGAAGTTCTGGAAGAGGCACAATTATCTATGGTGGAGAAAAAATCAGAATTCATGGGGCTGGAGTGGGGATAAGGATTGACTGGGAAGAAGCACGAGGGAACTTTCTTCAACAAGGGTAATGTTTAGATTTTTAAAGGGATTTAACTTACATGGGCTTATATATTAGTCAAAGCTCATGGAATGGTACACTTAATGTATCCATTTCACTGTATATAATTTTACACCAGGGGCACCTGGGTGGCTCAGTGGGTTAAGATGCTGCCTTCAGCTCGGGTCATGATCTCAGGGTCCTGGGATCAAGCCCTGCATCAGGCTCCTTGCTCAGTGGGGAGCCTGCTTCTCTCTCTGCCTCTGCCTGCCTCTCCGCCTGCTTGTGATCTCCGTCAAATAAATAAATAAATAAAATCTTTAAAAAAAATTTTTTTACACCAAAAATTAAAAAATATCCTCAACAAATATTGAATTTTAGTTAATGATATTTATTCTGAAGTGCTTAGGAAGTACATTTACATCTGCAACTTACTTTGAAATATGTCAAAATATAAGATGGACTAAAAAATTAAGAGATAGAAGTATATGACAGAGCAAAGATAATCCAGGTAGTAGGTATTTGAGTGCTCACTGTACAACTTTTTCAATTTTTCTGTATGTTTGAAAATTTTTATTATTTTGGGAAAAACACATTGTAAATGAAACAAAGGGAGAAGTAGGTAAGATATTAATTAAACGTATCAAACTGAATAGGATGACTTGACGAACACCATAACATAGGATTTTACTTTAACAAGAAAGCAGAAGTAGTGAACAGAGCAGTAGGTTTTAATAGTACTTTCATTTTAAAATGAAGAATTTGAGACTAAAAAGGTACCCATATTTTGCAATTACCTTAACTTACATTCTATTACATATAATAGTATAGTAAGTTCTAACTTATTTTATGTGGCATCATATATAAACATACGATTCATTGTCCTTCTTCTTCAACATTACTAAGAAATGTTATAAGAATCCATGACAAGAGAACTTGAATGGACAACTCAAGCTGGCAAAGTATAATTTCAATGAATCTGATTCCTTAATATCAG
The DNA here is from genome assembly GCF_964662115.1 of Mustela nivalis. NCBI lineage: Eukaryota > Metazoa > Chordata > Mammalia > Carnivora > Mustelidae > Mustela > Mustela nivalis. The sequence goes on along the minus strand of NC_139031.1, from coordinate 25,590,339 downwards.
CCATTCTGCATGAGTGAAAACAATGGCAAAAACCTTAAAAGCAGTCAAATAATAAGACTGTAAGTGTAATAATAAGTGTAAAATAAATACATGGTCTCCCACAAACTGAGGGGAAAAAAAAGGTTAAAAATCCAACAGAAAATCAGGTAAAGGATAAGAACAGACAATTCAAAGAAGAGGAGGTAAAAAGGGCTGATAAATATGTAATATTTTCAGGTTTCCAAGTACTCAGGAAACTAAGATATCCCCTTATACCTGCCAAACTGTCAAAATGTAACGTATACTGCTAACCTCCAATACCACTGAGAGTATGAGGAAAGGACATTTTCCTAGAGTGTTATTTGCATATGAATCTTACGACATTCTGTCATATAATCTGACAGCATCTATTAAAATAAAAGATGTGCTTACCCTTTGATTTACCAACCTGTCTTTTAGGAGTTTATTTTAGAGAAAGAAAAGCAGGAACATACAATTGTTCAAGGATGGTTTTCAAAGCATTATTTGTTAAGAGCTAAAAACTGGAAACAACCTGAATGTCTGTCACATGGAAAATAGCTGGGTTTACAATGTTAGAATCACATTATGAAGTACTGTATACTATTAAAAAAATAAGTTCAAGTAACATGGATTAGTCCATAAAAGGTCTATTATCTACTGATAAAGAAAGCAACAGTAGAGTATGGTCCCATTTTTTTAAATTTAAGTAGGCTTTATGCCCAGCGTGGAGTCCAATGCAGGGCTTGAACTCACAACCCTGAAATGAAGGCCTGAAGTGAAATCAAGAGTTGTTACGCTTAACCAACTGAGCCACGCAGGTGCTCCAAGTTGACAGATATTTTAAACAGAGGGGAAAGTCGTGTCCATCTATGTATAGGTATATATATTTGTATAAACATGAAAGTGTTGAAGAAACCACACTAAACTATTAACATAACCTCAGAAGTGGGCACAAGGGCATGGGGAAGCTTTGTAACTTGATATCATGCATGTATTAACTTTATAATTTAAAAACAATTTAAAAATCTTTGTAAAAGGAGAAAGGACATTTCAAAAAGCATAATTACAAATTATGCTGCCCCCAAATGACTGTCAATTGAAGTAGACTGGCCTGTTAATGGTAGTTTAAGTAATCACAGATTGGCTAAAATGCCATCACCAAGATGCTAGGAAATGTGGAGAGACTAAATAAGGCAGAGAGAATAAAGAAATAAACTTAAAATATGTATAAAAAAATAAATAAGCTGCACTTGAATCTGACTTTGCCATCAGTTAATAGTTTAGTAACCCTGGGCAAATGACATGACCCCCATCACTCAAAGCCTCAGTTTCCTGTAAAAGGGACAAAAAAATTTCAAACTCAAGGGAGTGCTGTTCAGATTAGGCACCTAGTAAGTGGCTAAACCAAGTAATACATGTTAATTTTAATGCTCATCATTACTGGTATAGAAGAGAAAATACTCATAAAATAGTTAATGGAAGGAGTTACATTGAAATAAAAAATATGGGATAAAAACATGACATCTAGGCCCCAGAAAGTACCAGCATATATGAAAGCAAAATTGTGAAGGAGAAAATCTGTAAAATTTCAATTTGGATTTGAATAGTTACCTATTCAGGTAGGCAATAATATAAATATAGAACCAAGTATTTGTTTAAGATCCTGTAACTAGGAACTTGATGAATTTGATAAAAACTGGAGACCATGTGTATTTCTAAAATATGTATGATCAAAATATAATCTAGCTCTTTGAAATGAAGCAGCAAAAACAACCACTGTTCATTTTAGAAACTGGCAAGTGGTTGCCTAGGAAATACAGAATTTTAATGAATAGATACACATGTACACATATATACACATAACATATCATATATACATAAATAACTACGTATATCACAAATTAAGTAATCCCTACCATTCCAATTTGAAAATGCCATTATACAATTAAGGCAGAAATAATGTTACCTTTACATAGGACACAGATATAGATTTACCCTATTCCTTTACAATGAATATGGATTTAACCAAAAAAGAGAGGCAGAGAACGGATGATATTAAAAAAGAGAACTAATACTGATAAAGCCATTTCAGTTAGCAAGGACTAAACCATTAACATTAAAAACTGTCCTTACTTGAAAGAGTCCGAAAGCTGTCCTCGTGTTCTGAATGGCATATACCATCAAAACACTGATTGGCTGTCAAATCGGCAGATTCTAAAGCCCTACAATTGAAAGAATATAATTTCAAATCAAATTGCATAAAACAAAGTCAATATGATCAGTTTAGTTCTGAAACCAAGAAATCACTGAAATTGTATAAAAATTATGTGTATATGTATATAACTTCTTCAGTAGAAGGTCTATGGCTACCGCAAAGGTACTCTAAATTTAAAAAACCTGATTCTACAAAGATATGTGTAAAACAGTAGGATGATGAAATGCTGCAAACAAAAATAAACTGGGAATTTAATGATGGCATTCTGTTAGAAGAATCTCATTCCAGAGTCCAAAGTGAAAGTGCTCTATATCGGGCAATATAAGAAATAAGTAAAACTGAGATACGATTATTAAAATAGCTAATTTAATTCGTTTTAAAAGTCATGCTGATTTCAATACGTTAAAATGTAAAAATATTATTTCATTTCAACTTACTGAATGGGGTTTATTTTCTAGAGCTCTTTGTAGATATGCAGAAGATTTATTTTTACTTTTGTAGATTACTGGTGAAAAAGTTTCTGTACACAGTGAGCATTAGGGATGTGTCACAAAAAAGAAAACTGCCAATGTAGCAGGACTTAAGATACTATTCACTTTATGGGCACATCGAAAAGTTTTTAAAATATGATACTCCAAAACACTTCTGATACCTATTTTATCAGTCACAGGCACTTTAAATAGATAATATTTTTCATGGCAGAATTATGTATGTTTGGAATTCTAGATATGTATCAAGTCTTCCAAACTCTAGCTAAACTCCAGATTCAACTGTCTATTGGTGTACTTGGGAAATGTGCCAAATGGTGGAAGAAAAAAGAGCACAAGCACAGAGTAGACCTAAGTGCACAAGTAACTACTGGAAACCTAAGACTACATTCCTAGCTCTGCTTATTTAGCTATTTGAACCTGTGATTGCTTGATTTCTATTTCATTTGGTTCATCTATTTAAACAAATGGATAGTTGGCACAAGTTATGAGGATCGATTACAAAGAACTTACCAGATCCATCCACCCCAGTCCAGTACAATAGGATCTTGGAAGCAGCTTAATTAATACCTTATTTACAATTTCTAAATAGGCATATAATATGCTTACTTTTTCAACTGATCCACATCAGAGTTACTCTCTGGCAAGACTCTGATTCCCCGGCCGTAACTGGTACCACCATGGAGATGAAACTCTAGAGCTAACAATGTTGCCTGGTTCTCCGAATTCACTGACTGAAGTTTGGTATGGAGGCTATAAATTCTAAGAAAGCTTCCAACCTAAAAATATATGATTTATTATTTAGAAAATGTCAAAAGATCAAATAATTTCTGATAAAATACTTAACATAAAATACATAACATAAAATACTTAACAAAGCAATGTGGGGCATAAGACCAACAATCAGGGGTACTTACTGATCAGAAAGGTCCTGGTGTGTTATACCGGTCTGTGCTAGGTAATAGCCCTAAGGACACTGTATCAAAACCAAAATGTGTGTGCATTTCTGTGTGTGTGTGTGTATCCATATATATACACACATATAGATATATATGTTTACATAAATGCATGTATAAACATCTACATACATACATACATATGTACATAAGTACATATAAACATGCATGTATCTCTCTCTATATATATGTATCCATCTGTATGTTTTTTTTCCAAATGGAAGACATATTTCCATGTCAGAGATATTAAAGTGTGAAATAAGACTGAGTCTTAGTACTAAAAAAATGCAGTAGTTAAGAAACCATTGCTTAAACTCAAACTCGAGCCCTCTACTTGATTTGGAAAACTGTTTGAGGTTACTGAAAATAACTTGTTTTAGCTACTTTAAGGTAAGATTTGGAACGCCTGGGTGGTTCAGTCTGCTAAGCATCTGCCTTTGGCTCAGGTCATGATCCTGGATCAGGTGGATCAAGCCCCGCCTTGGGAGGGGGTTCCCTGGTCAGTGGGGAATCTGCTTCTCCCCCTCCTCTCTGTTCATGCTTACTCATCTCACTCATGCTCTCTGTCGCTATCTTTGTTTCTCTCTCTAATAAATATAAAAAAAAAATCTTTAAAAAAAGATTTAAATGATTGCTAAAATATTCTCCTTATGAGAATACTAGAATTTTTTAAAATGTAATATTAAAATATTCCCCTATTCCACAAGTTTTATGGAAAGAAAACTTTTGTAATAAGCATTGTGCCTATACAATTCTGAGTTCAAATACAAGATTAAACCAATTAGAATTTTGAACTAAATATTCTGTAATTTTAGATACCTCGCTTAATCTTAAAAATGTCCTTTAAATGTAGAGAATTTGATAATCTTTTAATGTAGAAGACTTAAAATGACAGATACAGAATGTTAATCAAAGAAACTGACACCTACTCAAAGAAAGAAGCTATATAAACTTTTTCCTCCCAGTACTGTTTTTGTAAGGAGGTAGGGATTTAGGTCTTTTTTTCTCTTTTTCCACTGACCCCTACAATATGGCATGGGTGCAGGATAAAAAGAGTCAGAGAAGGAAAACACAGAAAAAAAAGAAAACACAACAAAACTGATTTTCCTCATGGTGTCCAAACTAAGACACTGGAAGATAAAACTTCTGTTTACTTTTGTCTCACTCTTTCTGGACATTTATCACTCTGTGATCCTTTTAAAATATAGGTAACACACCAGTATAGTATATAAAAAGAACTTAAAGAAGACCTAAACATGTGCTGGTCCATGGCTGGCTTTGTCAGTAGAGCATGTGACCCTTAATCTTGGGGTCATGAGTTCCAGTCCCACATTGAGTGAAGAGTTAACTTAAAATAAATAAATAAATAAAAACCACCTCCCTCTAGAGAAATGTCCTACTGTGTAGATATTAAAAAAAAAAAAAAAAATTTAAAGGCCTAAACACATGGAGAAAGATATCATATTCATAAACAAAAAACTTCAACATTATAAAGATAGTAATCTCCCTCCCCCAAATTAATTTTTAAAATCAGTGTAATTTCAGTCAAAATCCCCAGTGGCTTTTATGGAATTTGAAAAGCTGATCTGAAAATGTATATGAATGTGAGCAGCAAGTCAAGTCTGAAGACTAAACTGGAAAGGGAGAGGGGAAGGTTCGCTTGATCTACACAATACTATTTATTTATTTATTTAATATTTATTTATTTATTTATTTGTCAGAGAGAGAGAGAGAGAGAGAGAGAGAGAGACGGAGCACAATCAGGCAGAGCGGCAGGCAGAGACAGAGAGAGAAGCAGGCTCCCTGCTGAGCAAGGAGCCCTATGTGAGACTCGAACCCAGGACCCTGGGATCATGACCTGAGCCAAAGGCAGCAGTTTAACCGACTGAGTCACCCAGGTGTCCCTACAAAGTATCATTTAAAAATAAAGCTATAAAAAATAAAAATAAAGCTATAATAATTAAGAGCCTGTGGTATTAATGCAGATACATATATAAACATGGATATATCTTAAAAATATAATTTCAAAGAAAGTAAATTAGAGAATAATACATATACGATACGTATTTTTCAGAGATAAGTACTTAAAGCATAATAAACATGGGCGTACATAACTACATATTAGGATAAACAGAAGGGAGATACTAGGGAGTAAAAACTAAGAATGAACAGAGGTACAAAGAAGATTCAGTATGTAGAGATTTATGTCCTAAAAATTAAAAGTACCTGAAATTAGTGTAGTAGAGCATTTAAAAATGTTAAGTTTTAAAGAAAATGTTAAGTTTAGATGATTGATAGGCACATGGATATTTATTACACTAACTTTTCTACTACTGTCTTTCATAATAAAACAACAAAGACCAAGAAAGAATTTATTTATATAGTCTATCAAGATGACAAACTGTTATTTCCAGAAATTCCTTCTGGAGGCAGCATTGTATTTTTTTTTTTTAAGCTTGCTAAATATACTATGAAATGTGCCAGATGTTCTACTATAATAGACACATATCGCTTAGTCTTGTCAGTAATGGGATAAGATTCTAAACATAGAAGTGAGGGAGTCATAACCAAAATTATAAAAATGCACTTTCAAAAACTGTGATAAAATCATTTCAGTATACATCAAAAATAAAGCAAAGCAAATAAAGCTATTAAGAAATTATTATCCCTTTATAAATAATTTTAATATTCCTTACAAACTATCAAGAAATTCCCTCTACATGTCTGAAAATAACCAGCTGAACTATAGCCCTTGGGTCCCTGAAGGCCAAAACATAATTATGACCAAGTATTTTTTATAATTGTTTTTAAATTATGTCAGGATAGGACTGATGATTGGGAATATAACGATTTAATTTCTAGACAAAAAGTTCAAAATATTTGTGTGTGTGTGTGTTTCCATGTATATGTGGGTTTATGCATGTGTACCTGTGTTAACACTTAAAAGCAAAATTGAGGGAAAATGTTAAGAATGATTTCAATTATAAAACATATATAAAAGCCAATTATATTATACTTTCAGATTGTTTTAATTATTCTTTATTAAAAAAATTTTTTCCTGTTCCTATACAACAAAACTCTGTTCCATGTATTTCAGTATAAAAATGCAATTTCGAACAGCTGTCTTCAAATACTGATAAGAATTCATTTGTATCAATGTCATCTGACTCAGGATTTCTTAATATCAAATTGTATAAAGTTGTCTTAAAACAAATAAACATTTACATTAAATAAAAGTTTCCAGTTACATTACTTACAGAGAGAAAATCCTTTTCATTTTTCTATTATATTACAGATAAATAATGTAATGTTATAGTATTTTCAGAAAAAGATTAAGTGCCCTATAGTTTCTTAGTAATGTGTGCTCAGAGCACCCTCTAGTGGGTGAGATAAAGCAGACAAAAAGGGATCTGAAAAAAATCTGACATAAATTTACACTCATTCACTAGTAGATATTATTTACTTCAACCTTACTATAAGGAAAACACTGTGCTAGCTGTTGTTCATGACCTGGACAAGGGAATCAGGACAAGCGAGGGAGAACAGAAAAACCTATAAAAGCAGCACAGAGAAAGAGAAGGGAATTAAATTGTGAAAGTAGAATCTAAAAATGTAAATCTTTTTCATTCATAAGAACTCTATGTGTGTTTTGTTTTTTAAGATTGTATTTATTTTACTTGAGACGGAGCGAGCACACAAGCTGGTGGGTAAGAGACAGAGGGAAAGGGAGAAGCAGGCACCCCGCTGAGCAGGAAGCAGGATGCAGGGCTTGATTCCAGGACCCCAGGATCATGACCTGACCCCAAGACAGATGCTTCACCTACTGAGACACCTGGGTGCCCCAAAACTCTGTATTTAAAAAAGACTCTGAGTTGGTTTTATCATTACATTTGTTTTCAAAATAAAGTAATCAATGTAGAGAAAATTAGGGAAAAGCATCAAAATGCATCTTCAGCGTCATTTTATATGTTAGGTATGAAAGCATGTACACACACACACATAAAAGGACAAGAAAATTCAGTTATCACCTTCTTGGATCCTGACTTTAATCTAACTTATTGATTTGAGTTTATTTGGGTGGGTTTATTTGTGTGTGTGAGAACGATTTCCTTCTTCAAGAACATTTATTTACAAAGGGAAACTGGGCATAAAATTCAGATCTAAAACAACTGCAATTTACTTTTACTGTTTTCTTCCCATAAGTAGGCCATATAACTTTCTATAAGTAGGCTGTATAACTCCCTAAAGGTAGGACAGAATCTATTTGCAATAAAGAAAGTCATTTCTTTATACTGCTTAAAAGGACTGATCGTGGAAACAAACACTATATTCAAATACTGGCTTCACCCAAGTAGCCATGAAATCTTGGGCTTAACCTGTGACTGCTCAGTTTTCCCATCTGTAAAATCTGAAAGGTGACAATACCAACTGCACAGGATAGTACTAAATACATATGATGTGCTTGACAAATATTACTATTATTATTGCTATTATTGATGCCACTTTGTTGCTAGAAAAGATACTTGCAAATAAAGGAATTTTAAAAAATAAAATAAGATATTCCCAATATTAATAATCAAGAAGTGTCATATCTGGACAGTTCACTTTTACCTAAAAAATAACTCAAAAGCAGTGAGCAAATTCTAATAAACTATATAGTATAAACACACACAATTTATGAGGTGGATTAACAATTTCTGAAACTAGGGCACCTGGGTGGGTCAGTGACATAAGCCTCTGCCTTTGACTCAGGTCATGACATCAGGATCCTGGGATCCACTCTCCCACCCCCCACACCCACATCAGGCTCTCTGCTCAGCGAGGAGCCTGGTTCTCCCCCACCCCCGCCTACTTGTGATCTATCAAATAAAATATTAAATCTTTAAAAAAGTTTCTTAAATTAATGAGTACAAAGTTGTAGGTTAGATTTTGAAAAATCAATTAATAAAGCTTAACATTTAAGCTTACAAATATTTTATACAACCTCATACAAAAAATTTTTCCTGGAAATTTCCAGGGAATTTAATTTTACTTTAAAAAAGTTGTTAAGCCACTATAACTTAATGCATCTTCCAATAATTGAGTTTTTTTCCAATATATTTTATAAATTAAAAATTAAAGAAAAAATAAATTTGGAGTTAATTTCTAGACCTCAAATATCATCTGTAAATGTGATTTAACCCGCATTTATAAAAACAAAGAGAGCAAACACTTGCTACTCAACATCACCTTCAGAGATTTTGCCACTTGAACATGATTATCATAGACTAAAATGTCTACTGTCAGATTCTGCAGCCGATGGATATGACTTAAATCTCCTTCAAGTACAAGGTCTTGTATTAAGACTCTCCAAGATGGGAACGGGGTCCTGGTGCCATCCCATACCTGCCATGATAGGGTAGAGCAAAGTTTAATGATCATTTTGTGTAACTGTAAAAGATTTTTAAAAGAGTTTTATTTGCTGTTAATAATATAACTTAAACGTCAATAAAGGTATTCCCCCCAAATACCGGCTAAACTTTAAATATGGTGTATATTCTGATTGTAAAGGACTGCACAGATATAGGACAATGTAGTAAATGTAAAGAGGAAAAAAATTCACACTACTTAAAAAAAAGTACTAACATATGGTTGAATTTATCCTTCTTACCATCTTATATATAAACCCTTATGACTATGTCTGCTAATTTTCTTAAGTATAAATCCCTAACTTTTAGAAATGTATTCTAAACTTTGCTCATTTTTTCACTTTGTTCTAATTCGGAAAAGGCCTTTAAAGTACAGATAGAAACATTTGGTTTATGGTAGAGGCTACGAATTCAAATGCCTGAAAATCATGGGTGCTGGAAAAGGAAAAGATATATTGGATTGCTATGTAAACCATGTTAAGACAAAGGGCACAGGATGAGTAAGTATGCACTACATCACCCTCAACATGTCAGCTAGCCTGTGTTGTGCTAGGCTTTTAAGACACTGCTACGCTTTGTTATAAAGGGCATGGCAAGAGACATCTGGCATGAGGTAAGAATGCCTCTGTATGTAAGAAATTTGGCTGGACAAGAGAAACAGGCTTACTGAACAGAAAACACTGATTTTTCTACAAGTGAGGTTGTCTGCCAGGGTCAGCTTACAGAGGAAGTATTCAATAATGTTGGTGACTGTGCCAAATTTCAAATAAACAATCGTTGAGTTTGGGTCACTCACTGTTCCCTAGATTATTCAAAGAACCAGAACAAACACTTTGGGAATAGTTACATTATATGTCCCAAACATTTTTCTCCCCTTGAAAACTGTTCCTTCATTTCATGTATACTGTTTTTGTGACTTCAAAATAGCTTTCTAGACGAAGCTACCAGTCTTTTGGGGGAGGAGTTGAGAGAGTAGAGTGTTCCTACATTATTTTATGCTTCAGTTTTAATCACTTACAATCTAGTCTTTTTTTTTCTTTTTTAATAAATTCTAGAACTTTTGTAATTTTGTATCAATACTTAATCTGTTAGGAATTTGTATATTTTATAAATAGATCTGACTCCTTTTTCCAAACAGATAACAATAACTATTCAACAGTCTTCATCAATCTGAAATGACGCTTGTTTATCATGAATATATTATTCATACAGTGTAGAGTGTTTTTTTTTTTTTTTTTACAATTATTTATTTATTTGAGAGAGAGAGAGAAAGAGAAATAGGGAGCACAAGCAGGGGGAGTGGGAGAGGGAAAAGCAGGCTTCCCACTGAGTAGGGAGCCTGATGTGGGCCTCAATCCCAGGACCCTGGAACCATGACCTGAGCTGAAGGCAGACACGTGACTGAACTTTTTTTTTTATTTTAAGATTTTATTTATTTATTTGACAGACAGAGATCACAAGTAGGCAGAGAGGCAGGCAGAGAGAGGAGGAAGCAGGCTCCTCGCTGAGCAGAGAGCCCGATGTGGGGCTCGATCCCAGAACCCTGGGATCATGACCTGAGCTGAAGGCAGCGGCCTTAATCCACTGAGCCACCCAGGTGCCCCAACTTAACTTTTTTCATAGCACGCAATTACTTTTTTAGAGTATTTCACGTGCATATAAATGTGCCACTTTCAACTTTAAAAACTTCATCTTTTATTCAGGGATTTCTATCTTCCCCATTCTTTCAAAAGGGCAAGGTATAAATGATGATAAAGCTAAACCCAATACTCGTGCTTCTGTACTGTTTCTTATCCTACTGTTTGAGTCAGATAGGAGCAGAACTGAAGCAGTGCTTGTTTAAATGTATTCTGCATACGATGGGTAGATGTGGATTAATATCAGACAACTGACTTTTTCAGAAGCTATTCATGAGTCGGGGAGCCTGGGTGGTTCAGTCGTTAAGCGTCTGCCTTGAGCTCAGGTCATGATCCCAGGGTCCTGGGATCAGACTCCTGGGATTGCGCTCCCTGCATCAGGTTCCCTACTCAGCTGGAAGCCTGTTTCTCCCTCTCTCAGTCTTCCTGCTTGTGTTTCCTCTCTCACTGTGTCTGTCAAATAAATAAATAAAATCTTTTTTTTTTTTTAAAGAAGCTACTCATGAGTAAATTGAGGTAGGTATAAACAAATATCAGATGGGTCTTACATTACTATTTATTTACTTATTTATTCAAGATTTTGTTTATTTATTTGACAGAGACAGAGACAGAGAGATAGGGAGCACAAGCAGGGGGAATAGGAGAAGCAGGTTTCCCGCTGAGCCTGATGCGGGGCTCAATCCCAGGACTCCGAGATTATGAACTGAGTCCAAAGGCAGACGCTTAACAGACTGAGCCACCCAGGTGCCCCTTACATTACTTTTTAAAAATTATGCTGATATATATTGCATGGAGTACTGGGTGTGGTGCAAAAACAATGAATACTGTTACGCTGAAAAGAAATAAAAAAAATCATGCTGATTTAAAAACAAAACAGAACAAGAACAAAAATAAACACTTCAAAACTATCTGTGATCTACCCAATGAAACAGGCAGTGAAATGACATGGGAAAAGAACCCAACATGAATTAGCCAAATAAGTAAATAGGAAGGCTACCCTGACAGGGAAGCAGAAATATGAGTATGTAGAATTGCAACTAAAATATAACATAAAAAACAACTTTATATTTTATTAATACTAATATTAATAAATAAAGCATAAACTATATTTAAACTATTGAGAATGCTATTTTTCTCTGGAAGTGTAAGTTCAAGAGTAGAGTTGCATGAATACCAAGGCTTATCAAAAATGGTAAGTTAGACTTAAAGTTCTTAATATAATACATAGTATGCACATTTATGCCACCAGAATGAAATATAAGCTCTGTTTAGATATGTAGGTGGTACTAATTTATAATTTCAAGTGTTTAAAATACCTACCTTTAGAAGAAATGATGCTCCATCCACTTCTGCTTTGCCCAAGAGCTGACAAGTCAGGTCAAAATACTGCAGTGGTTGAACATCACACAATTTTACCAATGTCGAAGAAGGTGAAATATGAGTTGATGCCCAAACACGTAAAGCTTCTACCATTTTGTGGTCCTCGGCAGTGAAGTTAAAATACTTGCTTGAAGTACGAGGTATGATAGGAGCTCCCAAAGTTCCCTCAAATGTCAAAGATGCAAAGCCAGAGCTGGTGATACCCTGAGTCTCCTTTTTATACACTTGGATCTAACGAAGTTGGGCAAAGCAGAAAACAAAACAGCTTACTGACAGAGAACCCCAAAACTCAAGAAATTTGAAAGATTATAAAGTCTCGCCAGGATAGTTAATAGAGGATATGCTTATTTAATATATTTTACTTAATTAGCACACAAAATTATAAAAGTCAACTGGGCTGTATCAAGATTCACAAGCGCCATGTAAACTTAGGACACTATGTAGTATTTATTTCTATTTTTTAAAGGTCTAGGTAGTCGGCTCCCTGATCCTACCAGGCTTGCACTTTTACATTTACTTTTCTTACTAGCGTATAATTTACAAAGGGAAAAATAAGTAAGTGACAATTATTTATGACCATTACAAGGTAAATCAGAATGCTTAAATACAAGCCTTCAAAGTGAATAAAAAGCAGGGAGGCGAAGGTGTCACCGGTCTGGCTGAGGACCAAGATAAGCCACAAAGATTGGCTTCCGAATTCTGAGGCCTGGCTGGGAGATGCAGGTGCATTTACCATGGTTACATCTTCTTCATTAAGCAATCTTTTTATCCTTATGAAATTCCCCCCTTTTAATCTCCCTCAATACTCCGTCTGATATTAATAAAGTGCTTTCATTTTCCTTACGCTTATTGTTTGCTTGGTATATCTTTTCTACAGTTTTACTTATAACTTGTTTGTGAAGTCTTCATTTCTTGTAGGAAGTTGGCATTTATTCTTTTTTTATTCAGTCCAATGTTTAGTCCATTTACATAAAATTATTGATATGATTATATTTAAGTCTATCTTATTTGTTTTCCTTTTGTGTCCTTTTTGCCTTTTAAAAATTGTTTTTCTATTGTTCCTTTCCTGTGTAACACTGAACTTACTAGTATTGTTTACCTCCTCTGAGCTATAAAAGAATCCTTATCTCAAAGTTTATTTGGAATCAATATAGTTCCACTGTATCATCCCTCCTTTCCATGTCATATTTCCCACTTGCCCATATACCATTTTACACTTAAAGTGTAATAATCTTTGAAGGTATGTACTAACCCTTCGGTGGTTAATTCCACTTAACCACCCTAACCATTCTTTGTGCTATCGTTCATATTCTTCTACATATTTTAATAAACTCCATGTTTACTAATGTTACCATTTTTCTTTTAAATAGTCATTTATCTTTTAATGAAATTATGGGAAGAAAAACTAAACTGTCTTTTATCATTTCCTTTGTTTTTAGTTATTTCCTAACCATCAAGTTTCTGGCTGGTAGCATTCATTTTTGTCCTGACCACCATCCTTTAGCATTTAATAGTAGTAAAGATATGCTGACCGTGGATTCTCTCATTTTTGAAAAATATTTTCTCTTTCTACAAAATTCCAGGTGAATCAATTTTCTATCACCACTTTAAATTTATCATTGCTTTGTTCCTCAAGTGCCATTAATTCTGATAAGAAATCAAATGTGTTTTTTCTCTGCCAGTTTCCTATACGGAATGTGTTATTTCTCTGCCAGCTCATTTCAAGTTCTTTTTTCAAATCTTTTACAGTGGTTTCACAGGGATTTGTTTAGGCATGCTTTGCTTTGTGGTGCCATGCATGGAGTGCACGGAGTTTCTAAAATCTGTAAGTCAATGTTTTCCATCACATTCAGAAAAATTCTGGTCATTCCTATGTATTTCTATAAATATTTCTGTTTCCCATTCACACAGTTTTCTTGTGCATCTCAAATGATGTTTCACAGTTTGATATCATTGCACAGGTCCCCAGGGTTCTGTCAATCTCTTATTTATCCTTATTCTTCAGATTAGATAAATTCTATTGGTCTATGTTCAAGTAAACATGATACAGCTAATATATTAAGCCTAGCCAGTAAATTTTTCATTAATAATAAAATATTAATATATATATTCACTAAAAGATATGTATTAGATTGTTTATAGCAGCATAATATCCTCAAACTGAATGTCCCACAGAATATATAAATTCTGATGCATTCACACACTTAACAATGAAAATGAACAAAGTGAAACTATATGCAGTAATATGGTTGACTCACACAAGTATAAGCCAGACATTAAAAAACCAAAACCTAGGGGCACCTGAGTGGCTCAGTGGGTTAAAGCCTCTGCCTTCAGCTCAGGTCGTGATCCCAGGGTCCTGGAATCGAGCCCCACATTGGGCTCTCTGCTCAGCGGGGAGCCTGCTTCCCTCTCTCTCTCTGTGCCTGCCTCTCTACCTACTTGTGATCTGTCTGCCAAATAAATAAACAAAAATCTAAAACAAAAACAAAAATAAAAAACAAAACAAAACCTACAGTCTATTCTCTTTAAAATAAATAGAACTGAGAGATGCATATCCTACTTCAGTTAAACAACAGCAAGAATAACAACTAAAAACATGAGGAGGGAAGAGTGCACTGTCTGAAACAATAGTATGTGAGAAATAAGTTATTTTTTGAAGTTGGGATAAATTTGCTACAATGATAATATTTTTATTTCCTTTTTAACTTTACACAAATATTCTCTATTATTCATCTATTCTCAGGGAAAGGCATAAGAGATAAAGAAGGTAATTCCCACCAAAACTCAAGAGAGAACACACCAGAATATTGTGTTCATCTATGGGCACTGCACTGACCATGAGGGACATAGATAAACTAAAGTATTAGAAGAAAAAAGACAACCAAGATAATGAAAGAACTTTATGGAAACCCACATAATAAGAGGAAAAGATGAAGGGATTGAAATGCTTAAACCCTAAGGGATTTAAAATATTAAAGTATTTAATTTTTTTAAAAAATCATATACTATTTGATAGCTTAACCTTCATATTAAAGGTTTCCTTACATTCAGTTGATAGCATAATTTTAAAAGTACCAACATATCTGTTCATGTTTTAACACATTTTTCATAAATGAAGTTCAACTTACTTTGATTTTATACTTAATGTCTCAATGCTTTTCAGTGTACATGAATTAATACAACAAATGGAAAAATAATACAACCTCTCAATCACTGTATAATTATTTTATAAAAAAAAAAAAGCCCTGTTGGCTTAGGGTGCTTTTTTGTTTGTTTTTTTATAATCAGCTCTACATGGAAACCTTCAGAGCATCAGTCCACATTCAGAAGTGAGAAGACAGGCTGCAACGAGGCTAAATTACGGCATCTAAGGCATTGCTTGTGGAGGGAGGGCAGGCAGTTTGTCCAAATGAATATTAATATTATTTATATTTGTTTTTGTCTCTTGAAATGCTTACTGCCATGTTCTACCACAGCAATTATATAATTAGGGCTAACTAGAAAAATACACAGTTCTCTTCAAACAGATATGAGTTCTGGACAGTACAAACTATACCTTCAACCTATGAAAGCGAACAATATCTCCATTTTTATAAATTATTGGAAGGGCTTCATAATTTCCACTAAAGAGCAGGCAGGTTAGCTTTACATTTGTCTGGTCCACAATTGTTACAACTGAGCAATAATCTGGAAAACACAAAAATATTTTACATTTTAGCACTTCAAAGCTTTTGACAAAGTAAGAATATGGTTGACTTCAAACCACTAAACAAACTCTTATCCCTCCTTTTAATTAAACCTTCTGAGAACAGGATCAAAATACAGAGACAGTTTCTTGGCTCTCAAAATGCACTGCCAAATTATTCTGCAAGAGTATTCCACAAAAATTAATTTTAGAAAGTTTAGTAAAACAAAACTAAAATTCTTAATTAGAATAAATTATCTGGAGGGGTAATAACTTTTTTATTACTTCAAAGTTTAGAAATCATGAAGCAGATAAACATGTTCAATTAAAATATAATTTATAAAGTAAATGTAATTAAAATTGGGGTGAAAACAAAGACTAGAAGATATTTGAAGCAAATGTGATGAAGAGTCAGTATACTGCCTAAAGAGTCTATAAAAACTGCTTATAAAGCCCAGGACTTCACTGTGACTATGAAATTCAAAGGAACAAACAATTCATAGAAAATTATAACAACAGCTCAAAAAAAAAAAAAAAATAAGGATTTGCTAGCTTCTTACAGAAGATTACACATTAGAACAAGAAACATATACACTTTAGCTGGCAAAATAAATTAATAGTTGCGATGTTATGAAAATGAAAATTTCAAATACTGGTGGTAGTAAAAACTGTAAGAGATGTTGCCTTTTGATACGCATGTTTCAGAAAGTTGCACGCTGAGAAAATGTGTTGCCTTCTAGTCTTACCTAGTACCATAGGAATTACAATATCAATATTTGAAGAGCATCCACCCAGAACAGTGAAGGAAGAGAGGAGAAGGGAGTCAAGGAACAGGGGAGAAGATAGCACTATGTTTCAGGAAGATGGGAAAGCAAAGGGTTAGGGAAAAAAAGTAGAGGGGAGACAATCCAGAAGATAGCATAAAGTGGCTACAGTGAAGATGGGTGTCATTGGGATTAAGGGTGGAAGTGAAAAGCAGAGCCAAAATCAAGGTTAATTAAAAGTTGACACACACAACAACTGTTTCAATAACCATGCGACCTCTACTGCCCAGGAAAATTATTTCAGGTTGGGAGGCAGAATATTTAAACCGACCACATCCAGGAACACAAGCGGTTTTTCAAGGACATTTCACTGATTAACCGGGAAGTACTAAGGCTTCTGGTATGGGGGTTACCACCCAGAATAAGTCCCTCTGCATTACCACATTAGGAAGCCTATAGCCAGACAGGCAGCTCTCTTCCCACCCACCCCACAGTGACATTATCAATCAAGGCACCTTATTAAAATTCTACTTGTTTTGGATTTCCCATTCCAGGAGGAGATAAATAGGAAAAACAATCTTGAGAAAGCACAAAGCTCAGACTTCAAGATGTACTACAAAGCTGCAGTAATCCAAAAAGTATGGAAAAACAAAGTACTTACATATAAAGCAAACAAGATGAGTGTGTCTATAACCTAGAATAAACCATACATACCTACATTTTAAAATATGAAGACAGTAAACAATTACCAGACATAGAGCAAAAAATGGAAGGAAGGAGGGAAGGAAGGAAGGACAGACTGACAATGCAGAGTGGAGGGGAGAGAAAGAGATGGAGCAGAAGAGAGCCGGAATGGAGGGACAGGGAAAAAGGAACGAGAGGGGAAAGGGAAGGAGAGAGGGGAGGAAAGAGAGAAGGAAGGCGGGAGGAAAAGAAATTTGCTTCTTTGAGGAAGGGGAAATAATTTAGAGAACATTAAAAAAACTTAAAATCAAAATCTTGGTAAGCATCTTCAAAGAGTAAATAATATTACATCTCATTTCTTAATACATCAGCAGGATCCACTGAAACCAAATTTATATTCTGAGTTTGCTTTTTCAGTAGCTCTATTTGTGAGGAGTATTGTTTCAAGACATTTTTCTCGTAGCAGTCTTAAAAAAAATCAAAGATCAATTTTATTTATTTTTAACAGAATGACACTCCTTTTTTGCAAGTATCTTATGGCTCTACTGTACCCTTCTATATATCCAAGATGCATTATGGAATCTTTATCATCTCTATTCCTGATCTCATTTTTGTTTCCAAAAAATGACTTGGTGGACGGCAAAAGACACCATGGCAAACTGAGAATAGGTCCACTATCTACAGAGTCTTTATAAGGCAACCCCTAGTTTTTGCACTGCTTTCCTGCAAATGAAAAAAAGCCTGTCCTTTTTCAAACAGAAATATTGCACAACCCAAAAAGCTTTCCAGAGGAAATTTACTGAGCCCAAGAGAGGAGAAGTCTTGGCTGCAACCACACATGCATCTACATCCAGCCTTTTCTTAAAAGCCATCAGAAAGAGGGACACAAATGCCACTTGCAATATACACACTGCTTCTCTAGACCCTTCCCTCTCCCCATTGCCCCAGTATCTCTGGTGTCACGTTCAGAGTTAGGGTGGTTAGGATCTGTGTCAGGTTCAGAGTTGGGGTGGGAATGGACTGTGGAGAGACAAAAGCAACCTCAGGGGATGCCCAGAGAGCACTACAACAGGTATGTGTGTGCCACATGGGTAAGGGCATGCTCAGAATTCTGAGTGGGTAAACGGACTGGCTCCATGCGCTGTGCAGATTTGTGTGGAAGAGGGCAGTCTCCAGCTGCATCAGGACTTGAGGGACAAGCCTAAAATCGCCACACTTGCATGTTTTCATATAAGTGACTATGTGGATGAAAGTGGCATCTCCTTACATGGAGCATATTTGTACACCATTTATCTGAGCTATCATACGCTAAGTCGCTGTTCCTTACTTTTTCTCTTGGCTTATTTTTTTTTTTGAAAGTATCATCCATGACTTTTATCGTTTATGATTTCAAATTCTTTAATATGATTTTTATTAACAAAGAAAGAAGGAAACAAAAATTCAGATTCAAGAAAACAAGTGGCATTCAGAAAAATCTGTCCAGAGGTGCCTGGGTTTATCCAACTCTTGATTTTGGCTCAGACTGAGATCTTGGGGTCCTGAGATTGAGCCCCAGGTCAGGATCCATGCTTAGCAGAGAGTATGCTTGGGATACTCTCCCTCTCCCTCTGTGCCCCCCCCCCCCAGATGCAGGCTCTCTCTGAAATAAATAAATAAAATGTTAAAAAAAAAATCTGTCCAATAACTAGCTCTCAATAACAAAACAAGTAACAATCTAAATGACATATTAAATAGCTTTCAGGTTCTTTCAATTAACATGATTCATGAGTAGAAACCAAGCTACCCAGTTTAACAAATACTAACAAGGCAAACTGCTAAATGTTTTATTTTACTGCTTCAAGGAAGTGAAGTGTCTTACCAAATAAATAATCCATCAAAAAAGGCTACATAAACCAATAAAAATAATTTCTTTCCCAATGCCTCATTTTAACTTATTCCCAAATGTAGGAAAAATAACTTGTGAAATTACAACCAACTTACAACTTTATATTTTAACAATGAAGTTACAAAATTAAAAGACAACAGTCCATTTTGATAGTTAACACCAGCAGGAAAGTTAGGAAGAATAGAAAGAGCTTCCATAAATCAGTATTCTTACCTAACCTACCTAAATAGTGCATTTAGGTGCTAATGTAATATAAAAATAAATATAAATTACTTAAAATACATTTTAGGATATTAAAATATATATTTAAACTTGATAAAGACTTGACTTTCATGCTTTAGTAAGACTTCATATGTAAACTGCTGACAAAGTATTTAACTTTTAAGTTCATGTAACCTGATTAAATCTGGAAAAGATAACAAATGATAAATTAAGTCCTATATTCTGCAATCTTGAGTAATTCACCTAATTTCATCAGCATGATTAAGTGTAAATTGCCTTGGAGTTTTATAAGGGAAAGCTGGTAATTCATCCAATCAAAGAAGCATGCATGCACGTACAAATTATACAATCCACAAGAAAATTCCCCCATGAAAGTTGTTTTACCTCCTTTTTATCTACTATAGCACTGTTTATAAACCAATCAGTATTTCAGTAAGTTTCCATTTATATAAAAGTTTATTACTGAAACACCCAAGTAAAAGTTATAAAAGCAAATCACTGAATCAAGACAATTTATATACTACAATCTTATAATTTCACAGGGAAATTTTATATAGTAGTACTTGCTTTTTTTTATTTTTTAAGATTTTATTTATTTGAGAGAGAGGAGAGAATGGGACAGAGTGAGCATGAGAGGGGGAAGGTCAGAGGGAGAGGCAGATTCCCCACTGAGCAGGGAGACCCACGTGGGACTCAATCTCAGGACTCCAGGATCATGACCTGAGCTGAAGGCGAGGCACCCAGCACTGGCTTTATTATGTTGGTGTGAAATTACATAAATATCCCCTCATGTTTTGATTATACTGAAAAAGGTAATGGAAGGAAGGAAAGAGAAGCATATTATGCTAGAAATATACATACCAACACTGAAAACAGAGCTACCCTATGACCCAGCAATTGCACTACTGGGTATTTACCCTAAAGATACAAATGTAGTGATGATCCGAAGGGGCACGTGTACCCGAATGTTTATAGCAGCAATGTCCACAAGAGTCAAACTATGGAAAGAACCTAGATGTCCATCAACAGATGAATGGATGAAGATGTGGTGTACATATACAATGGAATATTATGCAGCCATCAAAAGAAATGAAATCTTGCCATTTGCGACGATGTGGATGGAACTAGAGGGTATTATGCTTAGCGAAATAAGTCAATCAGAGAAAGACAACTATCATATGATCTCCCTGATGTGAGGAAGTGGAGCTGCAACATGGGGGGCTTGGGCAGTAGGAAAAGAATAAATGAAACAAGATGGGACTGGGAGGGAGACAAACCATAAGACTCTTAATCTCACAGAACAAACTGAGGGTTGCTGGGGGGAAGGGGGGGTGGGGTTATGGACACTGGGGTGTGTGTGTACGGGGGTAGGTGTGTGCTATGATGAGTGCTGTGAAGTGTGTAAACCTGGCAATTCACAGACCTGTACCCCTGGGACTAAAAATACATTACATGTTTATAAAAAAATCTGGAAAAAAAAAAAAAAAAAAAAAAAAAAAAAAAAAAAAAAAAAGATCTTTCCCTTTGCCCCTTGCCACACTTTATCTCACATTCTCTCCCTCTCTCTCCAAAACAAATAAATACATAAATTTAAAACAAAAATAAAAAACAAAACCCACAGAATAGACAGGTATGTAGGCTGATATTTCATAAGTTCATAAATGTTATTCTAGAATTATGTTCTGGAGTTTTACATTTTACTCCATGTACTGAGCAATCACAATAGATGGTATTCCTAGGTATGAGGATTTATGGTAATACTTCAGCAATGGTCTCTATCCTCACAGAGTTTGTACTGAAAATAAGAAAGACAAAACAATTAGAATAATTTTTTAAATAATTATAAAAGTATACTGATACTCAGCAAAATGAATACATGCTACAACATAAATGAACCTCAAAATCATTATGTCAAGTGAAAGAATCCAGAAGCAAAGACCACATGCTGAATGAGTGCATCTATATGAAGTGTCCAGAAGGGGATAGAGACAGAAAGCAAATTAGCATGGATACTGCAAATGCAAGCAACATATTCCTCCAAGTCTTAAAAAAATACTAAAATGATAAATGAAGAACTAAAAAACTGAATTTAACAATAAGACTGTATTATTATATCTCTAAAAAGTTTATGTGGAGATTGCAGCAAATACTCTAATGATTAAAAATTGGACAACATCTGAATAGTCCTCCTCTCAGTTAAGGAGAACTATCACAGGGTCACATATTGTGAGAAGAAAATTCATCTTAGGCTCTCTGATAAGTGTTGCTTCACAGATCTTTATGTACAGGTATGTATATTGTACATGACTTACACATCACATTATTTAATAAATGCTTTTAAAATAAGTGAGCTGCCACCAAAAAGATCATTTTGCACTACATACAAAACAAAATTCCAGGAAATATATGCAATTATCTGTTTTTAACAATATGAAAGAATTTTAAGAAAATCAGGGCTACTGTTTTTCAGATCTTATAATGGATGGAAAAGCCTCTCTAAAAAAAATTACAACTCCAAATGCAGGTTAAACATTTGTATTTCAAAGACCATCAGTACTCTAACTAAAATGCCGGGAAAAACATCTTAACACTTATGACAAAAGAGACTAATATCATTAACACATAAGAAGATTCCAGAAATTGCTGAAAAAAAGACAACCAAACTGAAAAAGAGTATACATTTTGATTTTTCTCAAACATGATTTGTAAAGAGAAAGCAGTAAACTGAAATAGAAGAACTTAAAAATGCAGATGGAAAACAAAGCAATTTGTAACTTGAAAGTAATTTTTGTGAACCTAAATATTACTATAATCCATTTTACCTGAGAAGTAATGTAGCAAAGCATTCCACTGATAGCTGCTTAAAACATTTTATCTGTAGTAATTCTGAGTACATCATCTTTTAAAGGCCAACTGCCAACTATATTATAATTCTATCATATAAACAGGGTTACTGGTTACATATTTATTAAAAATCAGTTCTACTATGTATAGAAACCATAAATACAAAATATACTTTTATTTATTTATTTTTTAAAATATTATTTATTTATTTATTTGTCAGAGAGAGAGAGAGAGGGAGAGAGAGCGGGCACAAGCAGACAGAATGGCAGGCAGAGGCAGAGGGAGAAACAGGCTCCCTTGCCCAGCAAGGAGCCCAATGTGGGACTTGATCCCAGGGCCCTGGGATCATGACCTGAGCCGAAGGCAGCTGCTTAACCAACTGAGCCACCCAGGTGCCCCCAAAATATACTTTTAAATTATGGTCTAGAATATAAACAAAGTGTACAGCACAAAGTATCCTAAGTCTTTAATAATGATCCCTGAAAAAGACTGCCACAAGAGCATGAAATCATGTATCAGTACCCTGCAGACATTCCATTGCTTAAAATTATACTTAAGTCAACTTCTTCAGCAGTTAGCTTTTGAAACTGAAAGTCCACATTTTCATTATAAAAGTCTGACAACTGCTGTTGCAATTCCAAGATTTGGAGTGCTGGCCTCTTCTTCCTCATCTATCCACATCCAATTTAGCCTCAAAAGTTCAGCTCAAATTCAGTAACTCTTAGAAGGCTTTCCCCTGTTAGCATTAATCTCTCCATTCTCACTCCCAAAACACTCTGCTTGCTTCTTTAGTTACAGCACACAACTATGCCTTAGCCAGTTGATTAAATTTAGGTCTTCCTCAACTCCCTCATGATAAACTCTCTGAGAGTTTATCACTTTATCACTATGGACAACAACTAAGTCTAGTACAAGGCTGGCAAAGAAAATGTTTAATTAAATGAATAAAAGCATGCAACCTACGTTATAAGAAAGAATGAGGAAATAATAGTACTGGTTTTTATGACCCACTAAAGCAATTCTAATTATAAACTAATGAAACATAAGGATGGTTTTCTAAATTAGCAGGCTAATAATTTCTTAGAGGAAGAGGTCATAAAAAAAGACTCAGTCCTATGATATGAACTGAAAGCCAGATGGAGACCTCAAGCTTCATCACAGTCATTCCCGAATATAAGCAAGCAAGCAATACAAAAGTTCAGAGACAGGGGAAGAAAGGTCTTTCTCCACCTTCATTTTCCAAGTGGAAACCAACTTCTTACTGTCATGAACAAAAAAGCAGGAGAAAGTAATGAAGAGAGTCTTAGCTCACCTCTCCAAGGCCTTAAAGAGGTAAGTAATGAATAATCATGCCCCCTAGACGCCTTCCATTCCTGAAAGACAGTCAAGAACTTGTGAAGAGTCTTATCTCACTCAACTAGACATAATTTTTTAGCTCTTGGGAAATGGAAAACTCCATGCCTGCCCAATCCACAACCTCTAGCCTTTAGAAGAAGTAAACTCACTGTTCAATAGTCTATCTTACATAGCCAACAATAAGTGCAGAAATAAAAGTTGAGTCTTAAAAATTGAGGAAAGACTAAAAACAAAGTGAAATCATGAACAATTATAATCACTGTATTGTTATTACTATCTGTCTTAAACATTCCTTGAGGGTAGAAACAGTGTATTAGATATCTTTGCGTTTCCCAAATCTAGTGTAATACCTGGACTTGGGAAATATATATATATATATATAAAACAAGTACTTAATAAATGTCTGTTGAATAAATGAGGAAATGAGTGAATGAAAAAAAACTATAAATTTATTTATTTTAAAAACCATGCATTAAACCAAAAATATATTTGTGGTTTTGATATTGGCTGAATATTCATAAGAATATTTTTTTAAATATTTTTTTTACTTATTTGTCAGAGAGAGAGAGAGAGTGAGTGACACAGGCAGACAGAGTGGCAGGCAGAGGCAGAGGGAGAAGCAGGCTCCCTGCCCAGCAAGGAACCCGATGTGGGACTCGATCCCAGGATGCCGGGATCATGACCTGAGTCGAAGGCAGCCGCTTAACCAACTGAGCCACCCAGGCGTCCCTTGCCTGAATATTCAAATAACATAAGAACATACTATAGATTAGTAGTTTGCAATCTGGACTTCAGAGGAGGGGGGCATGAACTTTTGATATGGTATGTTTAAGTCTTTAGGCATGCATGTGCATTTTTGTGTGGCAAATGCTACAGCTGTCATCACATTTTTATAAGGGTAAAGGACTCCTAAAGGGTTAAAACTTCCAAAGATATACACAATTCCGGACTTCAAGCTGTATTACAAAGCTGTAATCATCAAGACCATATGATACTGGCAGAAAAACAGACAAAAAAAATCAATGGAACAGAACAGAGAACACAGAAATGGACCTGCAACTCTATGGTCAACTAATCTTTGACAAAAGGAAAGAATATCTAATGGAAAAAAGACAGTCTCTTCAACAAATGGTGTTGGGAAAATTGGGAGAACCACATGCACAAGAACGAAACTGGATCGCTTTCTCACGCCATACACCAAAATACATTCAAAATGGATGAAAGACCTAAATACGAGATAGGAATCCATAAAAATCCTAGAGGAGAACACAGGCAGCAATTTCTTTGATCCCAGCCACAGCAGCTTTTTATTAGATGTATCTCTGAAAGCAAGGGAAACAAAAGCAAAACAAAACAAATGAACAAAAAACTCAACTACTGGGATACTTCATCAAGATAAAACCTTCTGCACGGAGAAGTAAATGATCAATAAAACTAAAAGGCAACCTATGAGATGGGAGGAGATATTTGCAAATGCTGTATCAGATAAAGGGCTAGTATCCAAAATCTATAAATAACTTATCAAACTCCACATCAAAAAACAAAAAAATCCAGTCAAAAAATGGGCAGAAGACATGAACAGACATTTCTCCAAATAAGACATACAGCTGGCTAACAGACACATGAAAAACTGCCCAACAACTGATGAATGGAGAAAGCAGCAGCAGTATGTATATGTACGTACACACACACACACACACACACACACACACACTACACAGACACACACACACACACACAATCAAATACTGCTCAGCCATCAAAAAGAATGAAATCTTGCCATTTGCAACAATGTGGGTGAAACTAGAATATAATACACTAAGCAAAATAAGTCAACCAGAGAAAGACAAATATCCTATGAGTTCAATCATATATGGAATTTAAGAAACAAAACAGATGAACATAGAGGAAAAAAGGGAAAAAAAAAAAAAAACAGAGAAGGAGGCAACCATAAAATAGGGTGCCTGGGTAGCTTAGCGGGTTAAAGCCTCTGCCTTCAGCTCAGGTCATGATCCCAGCGTCCTGAGATCGAGCCCCACGTCGGGCTCTCTGCTTAGCAGGGAGCCTGCTTTCCCCTCTCTCTGTGCCTGCCTCTCTGCCTACTTGTGATCTCTGTCAAATAAATAAATAAATAATCTTAAAAAAAAAAAGACTCATAACTACAGAGAACAAACTGAGGGTTGTCGGCAGGGAGGAGCATGAGAAGATGGGGTAACTGGATGAAGGGCATTAAGGAAGGTATGGGATGTGGTGAGCACTGGATGTTATATGTAAATAATGAATCATTAAATTCTACCCCTGAAACTAATAATACATACTATGTGTTAACTAACTTGAATTTAAATAAAACCTAAAAAAAAACCAAACCAAAAACCTTTCAAATACGCATTATAAATTTTAAAATATAAAAAATATAATTAATATACATGTAATTTTACATCATACTAGATGCTTTAATCTCTCTTTGATAAATAAGAAGTGTCCTGGATCTAATGGAACACCAATGAGTTATAAATTATTCAGTAATTAATAAATTCTCTTTAATGTGGAATATGTAGTTCGTTATACTTTTAAAAATTAAAAGATACTACATAATCATTTAATATGCAACCAATATTACTCATACGAAAGAAAATAATCAAATAATAATGCTAATGACATTAATGTATATATGTCAAATCATTCTCCTGAGTGAAAATATTTTTACACAGCCAAAAATAGCATTCTAGAGCTAGCTGGGATGTTCTATAGACAGGAAAAAACTCCCTATATCCTCGCACCCTATCCATAGAAAGGGCCTCTCAAAAGTCCAGTGTTTTGGATACTGCTCTAAAAATTTGATTATAATGCTCAGTTCGTGGCTAAAAGAGGTATCGTTTTATAAGATAATGAACAGCAAAAGAAAGATGAGCTTCTCGAAACACTGTAACATCCAAAACTGTTCAAGATTAGTCAAACTGCTTTCCAAAAATGGAGACTTTTAATGGGAGGCAGGTATGAAAATCAAGTAATTTTGGAACATAACACATTCCTCTGGTAGGCTAGGGAGTAACAGGCAATGTGCCAAATCATGTGGCACAAAAAGGCTGAGACCTATAGAATCGCAGAGTTTGGGAAAAGAAAAAAAAAAGGCAGGAGGGAGCAGAGGTGGACAGTCAAAAAATGATATAAATATTTTGGCTATCCTCTCCTTTCCTCTGGATTCGAATATTAGAAAAGTAGCACAAACAGAGTTCCCTCTACTCCTCCAGTTTGCTCACAGAATGAACAGGCATTATGATACTGATAACAAGCAAGGACAAGCCACATGCTATTAAGCCAGGAAGTATTTTATGGCCAGCTTACATTGATCTTATTTAGCAAGAACAGACAATAGGAACAGAGTAAATGTGTCTCAAGCTTTAAGAAATTGGAGGCTATTTCTTAGAATCTGAGACAAAGCTAAAACTAAACTTCTTAACAGACATTAACTAAAGAAATATGTTATCTGTGTAAGGCAAAAACTGACATACCCAACTGTGTCTAGCCAGTTCTCTGAAGCAAAAGTAAACGTGAGGCTTTCAAAGATAATTATAAAATCTCAAAATCCTAAGGCAGCAATGCCCTTGCCTTCATATAAAAGAGGACATATTATGTACCCCTGATGAATCATTATCAAAATCAATTTTGATGATGCAATTATCTTTTACTAAATGTTGTTTCCACAATCCTTGAGAAATTCTCGGTTTTCATGATGAATCTTATCACAATTGAATAAGAAAGAATGTAATTATCTATACTGTCCTTTTAACAACAGGACTGACAGACTTATAGAAAAAAAGCTACAACTTCTCCAAGACTGAATATAAAGATTGGGGAATAAACATTTGCTACCAGAAATAAGACAGCAGCATGTAGGTCATATATAATCACTATTAGAATGGAGAGAAAAGTCTTGAAGAAAAATTTTAGTCAAGAAGCACAAAGGCTAGAGTGCACCAAATAGCCTCGGTAGCAATGAATTTAACATTTATAAAATAAATTTTAATGAAAAATTCCAGCTAATGATACAGAATAGAATAAACTTCTTTCCATTTACCTAAATTTGAGCTGCATAAACGTAACTTTCCTCCAAATAACCAGTTATGTACCTCTGGATGTAGTATTTAAAGTTGTGGTCCCACATTTGCAAAATAATATTGCTTTATGTAATACAAAAAAGGCAGAGCTGTGGATTGTTCCTGCACATTTATTCTGGTACATCTCAGTAGTAATACTAATGAACTTGATCCTTTCCTCAACAGGAAAGTGTTATTTGTCCGACTCTCCTACAGCATGTTGAAGGATGAGTGCTATCAATAGAAATAAAAAGTGTAACTAAAGTTATGTAATAGATAATTTTAAAACTTTACCCTTGCTGGCAGTAAAGACATGTGACTGAGTTTCAATGAATATGTTGTGGTAAAATTGATGGCATTCATTTTAATTCAGTATCTCAGAAAAAATAGAGAAACATATTATCGTCGTATTAACAGATGGTTCATTACTACTCATGAATTTTTTTATTAAGGGACTGGATCCAACTAAACATATCTGATAAAGACATAAAATATATATGAATATATAATAAAAATAATAGTTCCCCAAGGCTTTCATTATATACACATGATTTAATAACATTGTCAGAAGAAAACATGATTATGCTGTCAAGTAATAACTTAAAATTAATATTGAGTCATCGGTGTTTTAAAAACAACTATCATTTTAGTCTACACTATTATTTGTTATTCTTGAATACATTTGTTGATTAATTTAATAAAAACTTTCAGTGACAAGAATTAGTGATGTAGCAAGTTCAAAAAGTTTTTAAGTTCTATCTTTTACCAAGTCAGATGGACATAACTGGTAGTCATGTAGCTTCTTCATAAATCCAGCAGGCCAATTAGAGCTGCCAGATAACACTTACAACCAGAAGAGGATCACAGTGATCACACCTTTATAGCAAATTTACAGAATATTAAGATTCAGGGGACAATAAACCTGATGATGTAAACAAACCACCAACATGAACATATGCAAGTAAATACTGAAAAGTATGAGAGCTTGGAGAATGCAGACTGTGGGGAAAAAGTCAAGTCAAATGAAAATATCTGAGAAATAAACACTTAAACAGTAACTTCTCTGCTTCAACCTTACTGTTTAACATTCCCTTTCTGCTAAAAGAGAAATCACCAGAGTTTTAAATAACATATCCCTCTGACGCCTTCAGACTTAGTTGCCACCTATTTCAAATTTCTCTGGATTTCATAGTCTTCAGTCACTTTCACAGAGTAAGTCTTTCCATTGTGCATTAACAAAATCCTCTGACTACATGAAAATATCATGTTTCCCTCATCTCCCACTAAAGAGTACACTTTGAGTTCACTCCACAATAATAAAACTTACATATATATAATTTAATAAAATATTTTTAAAAATATAAACTCAATGTGAACATCTTTGTGTTTCTAGGAAAAACCACGGCACCTGGCATGCAATAGATAAAGACAGTATTTCATCAACATCACCTCTGTGCATTTTTAGTATCTCTAAAATATGGCTACATCTTAAAATTAACAGTGAAGCATAACTTAATTGGCAGAGCTTTTCTTGGTGATACATACATAACAATGCCTTTTACAAATGCTGTTTCAGGTTAGATTAAATAGATTAGTAACTGTTAAATTTCAGTTGAACTGAATTAAACCAAGGTAAAGCTATATGGTGTCTTTACTAAATTAACCCTCAGAAAACTGAAACTCGTGTATTTTTATTCTTTTCTATGTCAGTCTGTTTAAAACCAGACTGTTTAAATGGTTTTAAAAAACTGTTTAGGGCGCCTGGGTGGCTCAGTGGGTTAAGCCGTTGCCTTCGGCTCAGGTCATGATCTCGGGGTCCTGGGATCGAGTCCTGCATCGGGCTCTCTGCTCAGCGGGGAGCCTGCTTCCTCCTCTCTCTCTGCCTGCCTCTCTGCCTACTTGTGATCTCTCTCTGTCAAATAAATAAATAAAATCTTAAAAAAAAAAAAACTGTTTAAAAAATAAATAAATAAAGCTTGTATTTTATAGAATTAGTAGGTTATATCTTAATCGTCTTTAAAAACAACTGAAGTACTATGCCTTTTGACTGAGGTGTTTAATTTTTTTACATTTGAAGTTATTACTGGTAGGAAAGGACTTCACTACTGCCATTGTGCTAACTGTTCTGTCTTTTAGCACTTTTGCCCTCCGTATTTCATTGTTTTTTTTTTTAATGTAGCGACATACTCATTTCCTTTTATGTATCTTCTGTAAGTATTTTCTTCCTGGTTACCATGGAGTTCACATAAATCATCTTAAAGTTAGAAGAACCCATTTTAAGCTAATAAATATTATATATAAAAACTATACTTCTACTCCTCCTCACATATACTTTGTTATTAACGCTATAATTGGTATCTTTTTATATCGTGTGTTCATTAACATGTTCACAGGTACGTATTTTTTATATTTTGGTCTTAAGTTCTATACCAGAATTAAAAGTGACTTACATACCACCATTATAGTACTAAAATACTTTATATTTAGCCTATGTCATACTTTTATATGCTGTCATGTTGCAGTTTAGCATCCTTTTCTTAATTTAGTCTTTGGAATCTAAAGACCATACTTACTTTATAAGTGAAAATGGCCAAAAATGTGCATATGAATTATTTGGCAATTATAAATCAGACCTGAGGGGTGCCTGGGTGGTTCAGTCACTGACATGGCTAATGCTGGATTTTGGCACAGGTCATGATTCCACGGTGCTGGGACAGTGCCCTGTGTTGGACTCTATGCTCAACGGGGAGTCTGCTTGAGGATTCCCTCTCCCCCTCTCCCTCTACAACCCCTGCCCCCACTCACATGCAACCATGTGTGTGCGTATGCTTTCTCTCAAATAAATATTTTTAAAAATTAAATAAATGAGAATTGAGCTTCTAAGACTTAACAGTATTGAAGGAGCTATGTTTCTGAAACCAAAAAAGCAGCTCCAGCCCATTAAAATCTTTACCAATTTTAATACCTACCAGTTCCTTTGCTTAGATATGGAGGTTTAAAGAACTTCACAACACCATAGACATTGACAATTGTACCACCCTTAAGTTGATTCAGGGGTGTATATATATAATGTGTTGCTGGAACCTAAGAAAGCGAAGACAGTGAATATATCAACACTAAGTATTTACATTTTAGAATAATTTTATAATTCAATTTTTAAAATAACAACCAATCTAATTGCAGTTTTTTCCTTTTAAGTGTCTAAAAAGAGGATATAGCCTGAAAAAAAAGGAAATACACAGCTTATAAAGGTTACTATACAAACCAACCAGTTTTTCTTACGAAGAATTTTGATTATAAATTATGTAATTTGTACATAATTCTAAGAAATGCAATTTAAGAACTTTTGGTTCTGGATTTTAACTTTGAGTAATATCACTTCAAAACTTGTGGTATATATTTCTTTTTTTCCCCCTATATTATATAAAGATTTTACTACAGGTTTTGATTGTAAATGGTATAAATACATTAAAAATGGGAAAAAC
Organism: Mustela nivalis; assembly: GCF_964662115.1. NCBI lineage: Eukaryota > Metazoa > Chordata > Mammalia > Carnivora > Mustelidae > Mustela > Mustela nivalis. The sequence goes on along the minus strand of NC_139031.1, from coordinate 25,559,230 downwards.
AGAAAAGGAAAACTGTCTGAAATAATTGTACATAGGTTTGGAAAGAAAGGGGAAAGTCATTTACAAGGACATGTCTGCGTATTAGTCAAACAATCACACATCTGGCCCCCATCACCTATCCATCCCACCAACAACCAGAAATAAGGTTACTACCTACTGCATTGTGAGTTAAAACTTTAAAATTCTAATCAAAATGAGTTAATTAGTTTTTTCAAGGAAGCTGATCCTTTAGTTCAAGTATAAGAAAGGTAATGCTTAGGAATCTCATCAAACTTTGATATAAAAAATGTAGCTCATAAATGATGGAAGAAAAATAATGGACAGCATATGGGACAGAAAGGAAAGATATGTACCTAGCTGACAAATAACTACATCCAAGATATTAAAGTTATCTCGCTAATGTATAGATGAATGGGGCAGGCCAGCATATAGCTCAATGACACTAACCATTATGGTCATCCATGCAATGTACTTGTTAATTCATGAAGAACAAACAACTTCTTGATTATAATTTGTCTTTCCATGTAAATAAGCTAGTATATACATGCAGAGCATCTAAGTTATAGTCTAATAGATCAGAATATCTGGGATCGCTGAAAAAACATTTTTACCAATTTCATAAGTTCTTTCCTTTACTTCTTCCTTATATACAGGTTTGTGGATGTTTCAAATATTTGAAGCTGAGCAATGTAAAATAATTTTGAGAAAAACTAATACCTGCAGCTAATTCATGCTTTTAAAAACGTATATCAACTCTTTTATTGGTTACAGTTTCTTTAAATAACAAATTTGAATTATATTTCCATACAGTATTATTCAGAATTGAAAAGTTGTACCCTATAGTCATTGTTAACTAAAACAAAGTTCCTGGACTCTGTCAATTAGAAACAAAAGGTTTAAGAACATAGGCAGAAGGTAAACTTTATACTGAACTTCATCATATATATTACCCTTTTTCCAGTTTTACTCAGCTACATGTAGCTCACCTATAAAAATGGGAACCTTCCTATTGCTATAACGGAATTTTTTAAAATATTAAAAATAGATAAATGAAAAATGTATCACAAGTATAATAAACTTCTTAAAATTAATAATTTGTAAATCACAATTTGGCACACGATATTGTTTATAAATATAACTGAAAAAGAAACAAAAGTATCCGCCTGAGGTTTAAAAGTACTAATCCTAGTATCTTCACAAAATAAAATGTTTTCCCTTTTAATTTTTTTTATGTGTAGCTTATAGAAAATACCAACAGATATTCCAAATAAAAGAACAACCAGTTATTAATTACTAGGTAAATATATAACTCAAATTTAACATTATTAGGTATCAAAAAGGTAGATATTTTGTTTTCCCATTATATTACTATTTTAAAAATTAGACTGTAAATGGATATCATATATATACAAAATACATACATGTGTGTTATCTTTATGTGTGTGTGAGTGTGCATATTTTAAATTAAACTGAGTATTATCTTACCAAAGACATTGATTCTGCAGAAGAATCTCTGACAGATTTAACATAAACCTGAAAACAAAGAAAGAGGATTTACTTGTATACAACCATCCTCCAATGTGATTACAGACCTTTAACTGCACCAAAACTACACACTTAACTGCGTAATATTCAAATTCACTAGAATAGCACAAAACTATGCCTTACATTAAGACTGACATGTGCAAAACTGTCTAAGATTCAGTCTAATCCATTAATTTTAGTATCAGAGGATCAACCCTAGCCCATATTTTGTATACTACAGAAAAACAGGCAGATGGTAGCCTGCAAGCACAGGACTTGGCCCAATTCTACTTCTCTGACAGCCTTGACCAAACTGATGGTCTCCATGTGTGCACATGCACACATGCACACACACAGGGCTGTGGGAGGAGGGGTGAAGTGGGAAGCAGAGAATCAGCATCTCTGTAAAGAATAAAATAGAAGGAAATCAGTTTTACCTAAAAAAGGGCACTTGATCAATTTAAAGTGAAATTAAGTAGACCACCAAAAAAGGCTGATGATGTAAGAGTAAAGAATGAGATCTAGAGTATCTACAAAGTTTTAAAAATTCCATTAGTAAATTATTTTTAAGGGATCTTTCTTTTCTACCTGGAATCATTCTAAACATAAAGCTGAAAAGAGAATTTTTGCTTTAAACTTAAAATATTTAATTAAAATAATTCAGTCAGGCTAAATAGTTTATCTGCAGATTTACAGAAATTCTGCTCCAATTCCATCCCCTTACCTCATTAAAACCACAAAATGATTGGACTAAAAGTTATACACTTACATAAACAGTTGATCTGAAGTCTTCAAATGCTTTCAAAAATAAGCGATGTTTACCATCTCTGCTTGTAGGTGAAGATGCCGACAACACAGTAAATCCAGCTACTGCAATGGTGTCCTACAGAGAAAAAATGGTTTTAAATCATCAATATCTGTAATTCTGAATGTCACATAAATGCTTATTTTTATTATTATTTAAAAACAGGAGTAATTTCTACAACATGTTAGTTAGAAAACAGGTTTAATGCTTCCTGAATATAAGACCGAGATTACGACTTCCTCTAAAAGGGCTTCAACATAGTCCTAGACAAGCATAATGTCTCACTTCACAGACCAGGAAAACACTAACTAAATCACTCAAAAATTTTTATTTATTTAGTGGGACTTCAAAAATCCATGTGTATCTCAATTTATATGAATAGGTTTGCAGAAATAATGAAGAGATAACAGATGATCCAAAAGTATTAAGAATGAAATTTAAATGAATTTAAAAATTTAAATGAAACTAAATGTCAGAGTTGAGAGACTACATTGAGAAAGACATGCCATTAGTATTAAAAACTCCATACTGTCACAAAGCTAATACATGTGCATATAAATCCAGGGTATGCAATAATATATGGTATATATATATATACATATATATATATAATTATTATCCTAGTCTTCTAATTTTAGCACCAAAATCTTAAGATACATTAAAAACTCCTGGGTTTTAGGCAGCTTCCTTCAATAATCTTAATTTCTACCAAATGGAAGTATCCTGCATTACAGACTTGCTTTGCACATTTGAGGAAGGGTCTGGTGTCAAGTCCCAGGATTCTCTATTTAGATCCATTAAACAAGGCTGTGAACACCCTGAAAGACAGGGGCCATGTCTTTTTTTTTTTTTTTTTTTAAGATTTTATTTATTTATTTGAGAGAGAGGGAGAGAGAATGCACTAGAGCAGAAGCAGGAGGGAGAGGAAGAGGGAGAAGCTGGCTCCCAGCTGAGCAGGGAGTCCAACACAGGGCTCGATCCCAAGACCTTGAGATTAAGACACAAGCGCAACACAGACACGGACGCCAACACAGCCACCCAGGTTCCCCATGCAGGGTCATGTCCTATTCTGCTCTATATTTATAAGGCTTGGCACAAAGTAGGCCTGCCATTAACAAACCGTGACTCAAAATATGGATCTTATATGGCCTTCCTAAAATCTCGAGCCCTGTTCAGAACTTTTAGCTCTGCAACTTTCTACATTTTTTTTCTTTCTTTACATGAGACTATGAACATAACTGTGTTTGTGCTGAGAATGCTAAATAACCACAACTCTTCACATACAAATGGGAGAAAATATTCCTTCTCACTGAATATTCTGTTTTGACCATGTTTTTAGGCAGTATGCATGTATGTATGTATGTATGTATTTGTCAGAGAAAGGGAGAGCAGAGCGCGCACACACAAGCTGGGGGAAGAGCAGGCAAAGGGAGAAGCAGGCTCCCCACTGAGCAAGGAGTCCAATATGGGACTCAATCCCAGGACCTTGGGATCATGATCTGAGCTAAAAGCAGACGACCCTTAACTGACTAGGCCACCCAAGCATCCCCAGGCAGTTTTAAAGGGGAATAAAATAAAAAGTAAGCTTGCTTCTGGAATATATTACTCTTAAAACTAAAAAAAAAAAAGCAATGGTTTCAACTGCCTAAAACTTCTGATTTAATTGAAAACTTGAGATTTTAGTCAAATATTTAAAGTTGTTTAATCAAACTCACAGGGAAAGATAAAAAAGAAGTAGGGAAGTTTTTCAGTTCTAAATTCTCTTCAAAGCACACACAAAAAATAACCTATCTCATGTTATTTTCTATTTTACTGAAAAATGTCTTAAGTATTATATGGAAAGAAATACATAAAATGCAAATGTTAGTTGTGCAGATGAACATTTTTCTATTTTTCCATATAATCTAAACTTAAGGAGTGTTTATTTTATGATGGAGAAAACATTTTAAATAGAAAAAATCACTAAAAGCAGGACATCAGCATTCATAAGAAAATTTTCTTCTCTTCAAAAGTCTAATTCTATTTCAATATTAGCAATATAATTCAGTAGAAGGCTGTAGTATAACTTTTCCTCTAGCACAAATTTTACAACATAGAAATAACCACCAAAAATATTTAAGAAAATTAATGTGTTTAATTTATATTTCTAAACATGAACTTATATTTGAATATATCTATATAAATTATATGGAAGGCCCTCAATGATCCTATCCCAATCTACTTGGCCTATTTTATTTCCATGTATGTCTATTTCATACTATAAAAATCAGATTCTCTTACATTCATAATGCTTTTCCATGTATATTCTCTACTTATTCTGAAACCCCACTAATAACAGCATTTTTCTCTTTTGCATGTATCTGATCCTATCTATCTTTTAAAACCCAGAGTGTAAAAACTTTTCTTATGAGGTCTTAGATTGTTTCTCTCGAGAAAAATAATTCTTCCTTCCTCTGAACTCTCCTATGCAGTATTTTAATATATTTTGCCTGTGTATTATTTACAAATGATTCTTAGTGTTTTTAATGCTTTTAAGTCTATAAGCTCCCTGGGACTAAGAATGTCTTATCTACCTTTATACACCATAAAAGTGACTGGAAGGAGCTTCTGTTCATAGTACAAGTATATGTTGAATAAATTAATACTAGTAAAGTTAAAGTACAAACCTAAATAGAAGAGAGAAAAAAAATGAATGACGCTTAGTATCTAGTTTCCATGAATTTACAAATTGTAATAGCTTTTAAATTAATTCAAATGCACAGAGGATAAGAAAGATAAACACATAATAGTCAGTATTAGTTTGTATAAACACTCATTAGACTGAGTTGAAAATGAGATTTAATACGTATTGTTCTAAGTTCTAAGCTTCTGAAAAGAGCATATTGAAGCCATTCAAACAAGAATAGGAATTACACAGTTCAGCGCTAAGAATGCATTCTGATTGATACAGAGTAGGTATTTTATCTTAATCTGCTGAAGTTATTAGGAAATCAGCCTGAGAAGAATCCATATTACTAAAAGTAATAAGTCTTTATTAATATCTGTGTATCAATGGTCTAAAAATAAAAACACATTGGTAGACCTGAAATCTTTGAACTAACTCAGGATACTCAGATATCCGCAAGTGGGTCATTTTCCTTTTGTCTAACCTACCCTGTCAGTGTCTTAAAAGGGGTGAGACTTGGTCATTAAACAACTTCCTTTTTGGGTTAGCCAACAGGAATATTCTACTGAAAACCAGTTTCAGAAAAAAAAATCAATGAAAATAGCATAGATCTTTTTAACATAAAGAAATGTTCTTAAAAATCAACAATAAAAAAAAGAGCAGGCAACTTATTTGCATATTAACATGTCATTTTTTACATGCTAATATCTTATAGAACATAATCAGTAGTGGAACAAGAAACAAATCAGTATGTAACTAAAAAAAATGTAAACTGCAAGACTAGTATATTAACTTGTTGATTTTTAATTGGTAGTGTATCCAAAATTCCCACGTTATTACACTTCCAGCAAGCAGGAAAAGGACACAGGAAATATGAAACAACTGATAACCGAAAAGAAAAACACTTATCTGACTTTGACAGGCATTAAGTGATTTTTACTATGCTGCCCTTGCAAATCCTGTTATTATATTTTAAAACACCAATTAAGAGTGAAAGAGTGAAGGGAGAAGCCAGGAATCTGATGCCACTGATAACACAGTGACTGACAGAAAATGTTTCTCTAATATAAAAAATGTATTTTATGAGCATTAACATCTATTTGGTTATATAATGCTAAGAACTTAATTGGAAGTACTATAGGTAATATTAGCATAAAATCCAAAATCTGTAAATGGTTTACAAATCCCTGTGTGATCTGATGCCCACCACCTCACCAGCTACCTACTACGCAACATACCCCTGAATAGTTCCTTTTTGTAATTTTTAGCATTCCAGGCTCCTCAGTTAGGGGCTCTGTACATGTTGTTCTCTTTTACTAACCCACTCTCCCAGAACCCATCTTCATTCTTTTTGCTACTTTTCTAATTCTACTACTCAATTTCAGTCATATTACATCTGGATAAAATAATCAATTACATAATAACTGTTTAATTTCCTCTGCTCCACTGAGCATTGTCCCAAGATGGCAAGGCCCATTACCCTCTTATTCAGGACATCCAGCACAGAAGACCAAAAACAATCAACAAGTATTTGGACAATTAAATGAATAACCAACTATGTGAATACATATTACTTATATATATGATACCTTCATTAAATCTTAAATAAACTGTATGAGTACTATGAAACTTAATTCAAAAAATCTCAGCACTACTTTAGAGATCATGTAATCAAACACTTTCATTTTTCAGGTAAGAAAATAAGGGCGAGAGAGAATAAATGAACAGTCTAAGATAACATTCAGCTAAGTAGTTGTAGATCAAGACACGAATCAAGATCTCCTAATTTCCAAGACAGGCACTACTCTACAACATCTTTCAGAACTAAATCTCAAATGGAGGGAAAACAATGTATTGACAAACGTCTGTAATTCTGATGGTTTTGTGATAAAATGTTTTTTTAAACTTTCAAAATACTTTGAAAAAGTCCTTCCCATATTTTATGTCCATTTATTAAACGTTAAATCTTACTTTTAAAGGAAAGCTAAAACTGAAAAAAGTATTTCATACAAAAAAAGGTTCAACTACAGGGTGTATATTACTGCAAAATGTATCACTAGTCTCGCAAAGCAAGGACTAAAATTTTGTTAAAATTCATTTTAATGTTTACAATTTTTTTTTTTTTTTTTTTTTTTGGTAATCAAATGTGGAGCTAATCTTAAGGGAATAAGCCAATGACAAATAACAAAGGTTTAAGAACTGAATTAAGAGTGTTTGCTTCAGAGGCACATACACTAAAATTGGAACAATACAGAGAAGATTAGCATGGCCCCTGCACAAGAACTGAATTAGAAAACCCATTCTTCTACACAAAGAGTTTTACCTTTGACTTTCAATAATTTTTAACCTTACTACTATAAACTCTTAAATAAATAGCCTAATTAGACCTCCCCAATGATCAGCATTCATGGATTTTAAACCCAGAAAGATTTTAAAGTAAACTGTGACCTCAGTCTTGTATAATTATATCTTAAAAAGGAAAAACTTTGGCTTACCATTATTAACATTCTCTGTTAGCTGACAAGTACTAATTAGCCAGTATAGTTCTATTCTGTTTTAATGAATACTTATTTAAAATATATTTCAATTGCAGAAAACACCTTGCATATGTCAGTTAGGGAAAATACTAATATCTCATACATCATACATATTTTGTAGATGCACTGCACATATTTTGCTAATTCATTGTATTATAACCCTTTTATTGTGTTTCCAAATAATAAGATAAGAATCTTCAAGGAAAAGATAAAAATGTATTTAAAATATAAACAGATCCCTAATATTCAATACCATGCATTTTTAAAACCCTTCTCCTCTAAAGATGTCCAAGATATGCTGTTAAATAAAGCAATTTATAAAACATGAATAGTACTGTCATTTGATGAAAAATGTGCATGTATGAGCTTATCTGCATGCATATATAGATAAAGACATGCATGCATAAGTACATACAGATATACACACATATACATAAAAGCTGGAAAGGTACAGGTAAAGAAGCAGGGATTTTATCTAATTTTATCACACTAGGCATTATGAGTGGCTTCAGAAGGAAAGGGGCAGCTTCTGCTTTTCTGGTCATACCTTTCCACACAACTTGAATGTTTTTTTTAAAACCTTCAAGACCAGGCAAAAAGAACAAAATCTTCTAAATCAAATTATTTACAAGATCTAATCCAAGTCCATGCTACCTTCCTGAGCAGGAAAATAATACAGTTGTGGAGACAGAGCAGTATCTCCACTTACTACAAGTTCTATAACAATACTTAGGATATTATATTTGTATAGAATCTTACAGTTTACAAAGTGCTTCTATACATGTTTATCATTTGAGCCTTTAGTAATCTTCCGCAGTAATTGTCACCTGTAGTTTTATGAAGACAGCCACTATAAAGCTAAGGTTTGTTATAGGACTTCCACTAAAAATAATACAGGATTTTTATAAGACACTAATTTCCAATATCAAATCATTATTCTTTCTGTATATGGGCACATAACTAATTACTCTTGGAACTTCAATATTAACTCAATTATACACCATGATAGAATCATATGAAATTCTGTCCTTAAAAAGCAGTTAATGTTCATGGGTTCATGGATCTTTCTGAGAATGAGTTATAAATGACCTTCTCAGAGAGGGGAAAAATACATACATACATTTACATACACATTTAACTGGTTCACGAACCTCTTCTGAGGCACCTGGGTGGCTCAGTCAGTTAAGCATCTGCCTTCAGCTCAGGTCATGCTCTCTGGGTCCTGGGGTTGAACCATGAATCGGGCTACCTGTTCGACAAGGAATCTGCTTCTTCCTTTTATTCCCCTCTGTGCTCTCCCTCTCTCTCAAATAAATAAATAAAATATTTAATAATAATAAAAAAAAGATTTCTTCTAATGATTTGTACACTGCTGGGAGTTCACTGAAGATCCCTGAACCCTAGAATACTCGTCTTCTTTTACAAACGGATGGTCCTTTCACAAAAATTTTTACAGCTAGTTGATTTTATTTATTTATTTGACAGAGAGACACAGTGAGAGAGGGAACACAGCAGAGGGAGTGGGAGAGGGAGAAGCAGGCTCCCTGTGGAGCAGGGAGCCTGATGCGGGGCTTGATTCCAGGGACTCAATCCCAGGACACTGGGATTCTGATCTTAGCCGAAGGCAGACGCTTAACGACTGAGCCACTAAGGTACTCAAGCTAGCTGACTCAAAAAAAAAAAAAAAAAAAAAAGGATGCTAGAGCCTCCCTCCTTACCATGCATTACAACTGTCTTTTTTCTCTGGCCAGAATTTGAAGCAGAGAGTTGAATATCTTACTTATTAAAAAATATCAGGACAGAAGAAAGGAAAGGCAACTTTAAAGATCTTAGCAAGTTGGTCTAAAAATGCTAAAGGTGGACTTCTTGGGGCAACTTGTGCCTCAGTTGGTTAAGTGTCTGCCTTCGGTTTGGGTAATGATCCCAGAGTCCTGGGATCAAGTCCCGTACTGGGCTCTCTGCCTAGCAGGGAGCCTGCTTCTCCCTCTTCCTCTGCCTGCTGCTCCCCCTGCTTATGCTCTCTCTCTCTCAATCTCCGTCAAATGAATGAATAAAATCTTTGGGAAAAAAAGTGGAACTCTGTACAGAATGGAAAGAATCATCCGAAATAAGAACATTAAACTACATTTCATATTTATTTCGTATATTCTGTAATTCTTGAAAACTAAATATTACTAACTCAATGTATCAGGGCAAAACTTCCCTGTGTGTGTCTAGCAGCCTGAAAATTAAGGAAGCTGTTAACAGCATTTATTTGGTTTTGTTTACTTTTTTTTTTTTTTTTTTTGGAAGGATGGGGAGTCAGAGAAAATATGTTATAGCTTAGTATCACATGCAAATTCATCACTGAACTGATGTATTTTTTATTTTTCCCTATCTCAACAAAGCACTGTAACATACTGTTTTCCAGTTCAAAGGAAAAATGTTATATAAGTTATTTTTCTTAACAAGTGAATCTTCCCCTGTTAAACACCTACTTCATGTTCTCACTTTCATCCATACTCTCTCCCTTTTTCCCCCTCTCCACTTCATCATTTCTGGAGACTATGGCCCTTAAAAAAAATGGCATGACTTCAGATCTCCTTGAGGACTGAATTCTTAATAATTCCGAACTGTCACCATGAATATTAATTATTTTACCTAAGCCGAAATAAAGTCATGCCTTAAAGGGCAAGAATAATAATAATAGGAATAATAATAGTAATGACAACATGCCTTTACTGGAGGCACCCACAAAAAGTACCCCATCAAAAAAGGTATATAGAGCTACTGATTTCTACCCTACCTAAGTGGCCTGAAGCAAACTGTCAGATAACACCTCTTTTTTAGTACATTTGCTTCTGGAACTTTGCTATGCCATAACAACTAGATTAGAACTATGTATCTCCAATTTTTAAAATTGCACCTAAAATTACTCTATTTATCATCCTAAGAGAAAGTCTGATGAAATATCACAGGAGTTTTAGGTTGTCAATCACACAGGAAATACTTATTTCCTTAAATTCTACAATTTTAAAATACACCAGGGATTTAATAACAAACTTTTCACAGAAGTGAAAAATCACTACACTGATTCTCCTTCCCTTTATTCAAACTATGAATTAGGAAAATAATAATGGATTTACCACCTCTTCATAGAAGCTTTGGCCAAAAAGACAAAATTTGAGTTCAGCAATCTATTCCCAAAACACTGGTTAGAAGAAAAAAAAAAGATTTTCTGACAGTTAACATGAAATAAATCTTTATTCTAGACTCCAAAGACAGGTTTTACAAAAACAGCATTTCTCAAGTCCACTAAATTATTTATAAATGTCAAGTTTCTGAAACCACAGTATTCCAGAATTACTCAGAATTCTCAGCTAATCCAACATTCTTACTTTATATTTGATTAAATTTATATCTGGAGATTATCAATGGTTACTCAAAATCCAGTAATTAACTGGAAGCCACACTTCTGGGCTAAGACCAAGGTGCACTTTCTCTCGCTGCTTTTCCTCATTGGGGCTGCATCTAATTACAGCAAGATAGAGAGTCATAACAATAATAACTGGCCACACACTAAGTTCCCACACAGTGCCAGCAGTAGGTACATTTATCTCTAATCCTGACAACAATCCAGAAAGGGTGGTATTAATACTCCTATCTTGATTTTTTAAAGAATTTTAAAATTAATTTTTATTGATTTTACTCTAAAGATTATTTTTTTAAACAAAAAATTTTGAAGAATTTTTTAAATCTTTCAAGAATAAAATTGAAAAACACTGAACAGAGTTAAGCATTTTGCCCCAATCACACCTGCTGGGATTTAGATACTGACCCCCCTGCTGTGTCTGGAACATGCACTCATACTTCTCAGCCTTTGCACTTACAAATTCCTGGTTACTCCAAATATCTAAGGATCACTTTACTTCTTTCAAGTTTCTGCTCAAATGTCACCTTATCAGAGTCTTTCCTTCATCCAATTAAAATATATCCTCACATCTCTCTCTTCCCCTGCTTTATTCTCCACAGCACTGTCTGCCACTTAGAAAATTGTTTATCTGTTCACTATCTACCTTTCTCCAATAGAAAGTATGCTGCATAAGAACTCTGAAGGACTCATTTTCTATTACATATCTGTATTGGCTAAATATTGCACTGCAGACATGTTTTTTTAACTGAAGCAAAACATAATGGAAAACTTGTCATCTAACTATTTTTTTAAGTTTTTTTTTTCTTTTTTTAAGATTTTATTTGTTCATCTGACAGAGAGAAGGAGAGGGAGAGATCACAAGTAGGCACAGAGGCAGGCAGAAAGAGAGGGGCGAAGCAGGCTCCCTGCCAAGCACAGAGCCTGATGTGGGGCTCGATCCCAGGACCCTGAGAGCATGACCTGAGCTGATGGCAGAGGCTTAACCCACTGAGCCACCCAGGTGCCCCATTTTAACCATTTTTAAGTGTATAACTCAATGACATTAATTACAATCACAATGTGTGCAACCATCACCACTACCTATTGTCAAACCTTTTCTTCACCCCAAGTAGAAATTTTTTAACCACTGAGGAAAAACTCCCCATTCCCCCCACCAACCCAGGCTCTTGGTAATCTCTCATCTACTTTCTGTCTCTGTGAATTTGCCTATTCCACATATTCATATAGATGGAATCACAAAATAGTTGTCCTTTTGTGTTTGGCTTCTCTCACTTAGCATAATGTTTCCAAGTTCATCCATGATGTAGCATGTATCAGAACTTCATTCCTTTTTATGGCTGAGTAATATTCCATTATATGACTATAGCACATTCTTTATCTATTCACCTGCTAATGGACACTTGGGTTCTTGCCACCTTTTGGCCATTATAAATGAGGTAGTCCCCCCTCGTGTGTGATTTTGCTTTCCATGGTTTCAGATGCCTACTGTCAACCACGGTCCAGAAGCGGATGATCCTCCTTCTGACATACTGTCAGAAGGTTAATAGTAGCCTAAGGCTATACTGTGGTGCCTACGCCATTCACCTCACTTCCTCTCATCATGTATGCCTTTTATCATCTCACATCATCACAGGAAGAGTAAGCACTGTACAATATTTTCAGAGAAAGAAACCACATTCACATTAATTTTATTACAGTATATTACCATAAATGTTCTATTTTATTATTGATTGCTATTAATCTCCAGCTATGCCTAATTTATAAATTAAACTTACTATGACAGGTGTGTATATATAGGAAGAACAATGTATACAGGGTTCAGTACTATCCACAGTTTCAGGCTTCCAGTGGGGGTCCTACAACCTGTTCCCACAGATAAAGGGGGGAACTGCTGCAATGCTCCATCAATTTGATTTGTACATGATTGTCCACTCGTGTACAAATATCTGTTTGAATTCTTGTTTTCAATTATTTTGTCTGTATATCTATTAGTGGGGTTGCTAGGTCATATCATGATTCTAAGAAGAAACGTCCAACTGTTTTCCACCGTGGCTGTATCATTTTACACTGAATGGATGTTAACACCTTTGTCAAAAATCAACTGTCCATAAATACATAGGTTTACTTCTCGACCCTTAGCTCTATTCTGTTGTTATACATATCTATCTTTATAACAGTCCCACAGTGTTGATTACAGTATCTTTGTGCTGAGTTTTGAAATCATGAAGTGTGGGTCTTCTGACTCTGTTATTCTTTTACTAGATTGTTCAGGGTCCCTTGAAACTCTCAATGAATCTGAGAGTCAGCCTTTCCATTTCTAAAGTCTGATAGAATTTTGATAGGGATTACACTAAATCTACAAGTCACTTTGGTTGGTCCTGATAGCTTAACAATATTGTCTTCCTACCCAAGAATACAAATGTCATTCCACTTATTTAGGTCTTATTTAATTTCTTTTAGCAATGTTTTTGAACTTTCAATGTAGAAATCCTTCACCTCATTGGTTACATATACTCATAGGTATATTATTCCTTCAGATGCTAACACACATAGAATTGTTTTCATAGCTTCCTTTCTAGACCACTCATTATGCGTAAATAGTAACAACGGATTTTTATGTGTCCACTTTGTACCCTCCAATGCTGCCGAATTCATTTATTAATCCTAGTGGCTTTCTTTTGGATTCTCTGGGATCTACAAATACAGAATCATGTCATATGAAAGTAGAGACAGTCTTACCTCTCCCTTTAAAATTAGGTGTCTTTTATTTCATTTTCTTATATAACTGCTCTGGCTAGAACTTTCAGTGGAAGGTTGAAAAGCAGTGGTAAAGTAAGCATCCTTGTCTTGTTCCTAATCTTAGTGAGGACCTTTGAGTTGTTCACCACTGAGTTTAATGTTACCTGTGAGTTTCTCATAATTTCCCTATGTTGTGTTGAGGAAGTTTCCTTATGTTCCTAGTTTCCCAAGTGTTTTGATTACAAAAGAGTACAGGATTTTATCAAATGCCTTTCGTGTATAAGTTAAGATGACCATCTGTTTTTTCCCTTTTTCTATTAATGTGATATGTTACATGGACTGATTTTTTTATGCTGAACCAAACCGTACTTCTGGGATAAATCTCACTTTGTCATAGTGTCTGCTCCTTTTAATCTGCTGTTGGCTCAGTTTGGAAGCATTTTGTTGGATTTAACAGGCATGTATTTTGAAACAATTATCAGAAAATAATAAAAAATACAGTTATAGCTTATAATTTTTTAGTTATTAAGAATTATTTTTTAATTGAAGGGAAAATGTATATATCCTTAAGACATTCTGTTAAATATTAAATATTAAAATGAAGTGAAAGAAAAAATTGTCTGTTTTTATGTCAGTGTTAAGTTTTATAATATCTTTGGAATGTTACAATTTTAAAACTATTTCTGAAGTATCCTTTTTTTATACCTGCAAATACATAATGAATATGTAAAACAAAACAAAAGAAAATAAAACCAAAAAAAGATCTACAGAATGAATATAACATCAATAATTTTAAATTATACTCCTAAAACAAAAAGTAACATGAAAATAATTTACCCCTTCATAGAAAACTTTTGCACAGTCCTTTGCTAATTTTCCAAAAAATAATACATTGATGGTGTTGATCTCTGAATTTGAATTTTCTTGTTCTATAGAGGAAAAAACACATACAGAAAAACACTAATTAGATAGAGCAGTTTTACACACATAAGAAAACTGATAACTACATTCTAAAAACTGTAGTTATTTCAAAATATAATTATGAAGAATAAGTAAAATTTTATAATTCACTTTTAGTTTAATACCTTAAGTAATGCAAAGATAATGCACAGAATACTATTAGGTACTAAAACCAAAATTATTATAAGATTCAATTAGAATACATTTTATAAATTTTGATAAATATTACATTAACAGTATAAAATGTCCACATTCTATTTATTTTCTATGTTTATAATAAAAAGAAATTGAGTGTGGTAATTATTCAATTTTTATACTATATAATATATCACCCCCAAAATAATTCATTTTCTGAACTTCCAGCAATCTAGTGTCAGCACATTAAGTTTTAATATAGGTAAGTGTGATTTTCTCCTCCAGCACACACAAATTAAAGAGTAAAAGAATCGTGTATGTGTAAAGACCAAACTATCTAAGGTTTTTGAAAATGAAACTTAATTGGGAAAAAGAAGAATTTCCACAATTTTCACTCTTCAGAGATCACCTTCTACAACCAGAGCAGCAGGGCCAAAATGCTAAGACTCGATTATATCATCTGAGGAAAGTCTCATTCATATCAGCTTTCAAATATTCAACTACTCCAAGAAACTGCCATTGTATCAGATTTTTATGCATCTATAGGAGTATATGAAAGATATTTCCCAAAATGATAGCCTTTTTTGTGTGACTCAGAATTCTCGAATCTTCTACTCTGTCAGGCTGGTGGCATGCAGCAGTGAAACAACTGCCTCACAGCTGCCTACTGCCTCCCTTCACTTACCTCTTCAACTCCTCAAAACAAGCGTATACATAAACTGAATCACTAATGTATATCAAATATAAAAACACCATGATTTCTAACACTGTTAATATCTTAAATGACCTATCAGATGTCTGTGTCTGGCCATGACAGACTAATAGGTTTATTCTCCAGTCTTAAAATGACTAGAAATGACTAGAAAGCTAAGGAAAAATATATGAAACAACAGTTTTCAGGTACCAGACAACAGGAAGTGCAGGAACGTGTTCTGAGAAGGAAAATAAGGCATTACCCCTGGCTTACTTCCTGAAGAATTTCCACGCAGCAGAAAATGGATTTAAAATGCAACAAAGCTCAGTAGCCTTCACCAAATTCAGAAGAGTTCAGATACGAGGACAGCAAGGTGGCTAGAATTTGCAGGGCAGAGTGCCAAAAACAGCAGCACGGATACAGAGTGCTCTGCAACCCTGAGATGGGTCCTTCAGGTCTTTGCCTGAATACTTCTCTCCAAGTACGTGGAAGATAAGTAGCTCAGGTAGAGAAAGAACCACATGAAAGGAAAAGGCAGAACAATTCTGAGACACAAAGGGCTAGGAATTGTTCTGGTTCCAACCACACAGAATGGAATCGTCATACACAAGGCAGAGAGCAGAACTGTCAGAAGGTTATTTCCTTAGTGATAAGGCCAAATTAGTCTGAAAATAAAGGCTGTTCTATATCCACCCAATGAAGCGAATCAAACTGATTCCAGGAAAATTAAATGTATCCCAAAATAAAGACAAGTAATATTTAAAGGATGGGTAATAAATAAATCCAACATGATAATATAAAATTCTAAATGTTTGGTGTCCAGTAAAAAAAATTACCTCCATGAACATCATTAGGAGAAATGGAAGATATTTTAAAAATCTCAAAATGAACTTTCGAAGTTGAAAAATATAGTATTAGAAGTTAATAATAGTACATTGAGTGGAGATAACAGCAGATTAACAAAAACTAAATGTTAAAGAAAACTAAAAAACAGAAAAGAATCAATGAAAAGAAAAGGTGATTTTAAATATCAATAAAATAAATATCTAGCCAAAATGATCGGGGGAAAATGAGAAGGTAGTCACAAATTATCAAATAAATGAAACAGGACATCACTATAGGTCCTACCAACATTAAAAGTATATCAAAAATATATTATGAATAACTTTTTACCAATATTGTTGACAACTAAGATGAAATAGACAAATTCCTTCAGAAACAAACTACTGAAGCTTACTCAAGGAAAAAAGAAAAGAAAAGCCCTATTAATAAATAAATACACTGAACTGAGGGTTTAGAATTTTCCCATAAAGAAATTTCCAGGCACAGTTGGCTTCACTGATGAATTCTACGAACATTTAAGAAAGAAATAAAAGCAATTACAGATAAACTCTTCCAGAAAATAGAAGGAGGCAGTTATCAGCTCTTTCCAGGAAGAGAGCATTACACTGATACTAAACTCAAAATCATTACAAGAAAAGAAAGACATGGAACAACATCCTTCATAAACTTAGATGTAAAAATCCTTAATTAAGTATTTGTAAATTAAACCTAACAATATATCAAAAGAATGATTCATCAGGCCTACTACCCTATTATGCTTTTTCTTCAGACCACATTTCTAATACTACATATGTAATTATTTATTGAATTTACGTACTCCCCTAAAATGTAAACTTCATGAAGGCAAAGGCTTTATTTTGGTCACTGCCATATCTCCCATACCTAGAACAGTATCTAATATAAAACTGGTTTTCAGTAGTTAAAGTATGTTGTAATTCAAAGTCTGTTTCCCACTGACTGCGGCAGGCCATTCTTCAGTCCAATTTCACGACTCAGATGAGACCTATTCCGGTCCTCAAATATTCCACGGCAGATCTTCCTAGCCTACCAGGATTATTTCACAGTTTCTAGGAAGAGGGCATAATCTCATATAACTATACCTAGATAACAAATAACACGCTGAAAGCAGTGTTTTAAGTTTGCTAAACTATTTAGGTCACACTAGTGAAACTAGAAGCAGGGGTACCAGTTAGCTATTTTAACAGTTTAGATGTGAGATTAAAGGAATCTGAAGTAAAATAGAAGAAATGGGTGAGGGGAAAGAGGATAGGTGGTATGGAAAAATTATTTATTCTATAGTTTTTTTACACTACTGTATATGTATTACCCATTAGAAATCATTTCTGTGCTCATGCGTGTACACATATAGAAGTTATCCATTTGTAGATGATAAGGTAAAAAAAAAAAAGGTTAAGCAGAAATTGTCTTATTACACTGTATACCTTGTAGTGCAATCTTCAAAACAGCTGTTCTGTTTCCACCATAAGTTAAAGAAGAAATAAGTGAGAGTTTTCCCTAAAATGAGAGAAAAATGATTATACAGAAAACCCAAAAGAGCTTATTATAACACCAAGAGATAAGTTAAAATTGGAAAAACTATTTTAAAAGCAATAAACTTTTATTTTTCCAAAAAAAATCAAAGTACTATGTTCAAGTCACCATATTTAAAAAATGAAAGTGATTTTACTGAATAAATTTCAGAAGGCCTAATTACTTAGGGTCATAACTTAATTTTTTAAGCAATCTTATTAGTTAAGTATTATCCAATTCCTCATTTTACAGATAAAGATGAGCTAGCTCAACTTCAACTTCCTTTTAACCCCCAGAAGGCTGTTCTCTACAGAAGAAAAATGAAGAGTCCGCTCCTAGAAAGAAAGAAACACTAATTTAAACTAAATAAACACTAATTAAACACTAAATAATTAAATAAGTTTAATTATTTAATAATTTATTAAAATAGCTAAACTATAAAACTAATTAAACACTAAATAAAGACTAATTTAAAGAATTAAAAAATGCAAAATGGTAATGTCATAAATGTCATAAATGAGGGCAGTGCAGAGAGGACCAAGCAATGAACTACAGCATACAGAGTTTAGTCCTCATTCTTCTATAACTAACAAAATCTGTCACCTTAAAAAAGCTATTTAATCAGTCTCTCAGATAAAATGAAGTATTTAATGTAGGTAGTTTCTATACTTTCTTCTGGCTCTAAAATTGAACGATCCTATGAATAAATACATTATAGGTCTCTTTGAAAACTTCCACGTAGAAATAAAATTTAATAAAATTTAAAAATTTTTTAATTTAATAAAATTAAATTTTAAATTTAATAAAATTTAAAAATGGATCTCTGGGGTGCCTGGGTGGCTCAGTCAGTTAAGCGGCCGCCTTCGGCTCAGGTCATGATCCTAGGGTCCTGTTCAGCGGAGAGCCTACTTCTCCCTCTCCTTCTGTCTGCTGCTCTGCCTATTTGTGCTCTCTCTCTTTCTCTGTCAAATAAATAAATCTTTAAAAAAAATAAAAAATAAAAATGGATCTCTAATACACATCTCCCACACTAATATTCCAGACTTTGATATAGCCAGCAACAACAAAAACCTACATTCCTACACCAATTTTACTTATAAAACTAGGAATTAAAAAAAAATTAAAATAAGGCTTTCAATCACGCATGATTCGGTCAGAAGTAAAAATAGTTCCACTTGGAGGTAGAAAGCTGGAAAGTACAACAAAAGGTTGGACAATGTACAAATTTCAACCTTTTTTTGACCTGCCAGAGAATTAAAACCAAAAGACAACCAACTAACCAGCAATTAGGAAAAGAAAAGTATCTCCACTAAGAGAGGGGCAACAGTGAGTTGAGGTCACAAGGCAACCAACTAATCAGAAATTTAAAGAAAGGGAAGATCTTCAAGGAGAGATGGGTGGCAAGGAGTTGCTCACCTGAAGTAAATGGCAAATGCTGCCTGACATCTGTCAGAAAATTCATCTAACATTTTAATGAGTTGCTAAGGCTAAGTGTGGGCCACTGAGAAGACCTGGAACTTGTGGGAGCTGCAAACACAAGCGGGAATTCACACCCATTTATAAGCTCTTCTCCAAAAATATGAAGACAAAAGTCAGGCCAGGAGTCAGCATAAGGATGGTAGCAGTTATTGTAGGAAACCCTGCCAGGGTTCCCCATCTCCCTTCCCCATATTTCTCTCAAAATAAAGTCCTTAAACTGCTTAGGAGGGCAAAGCTCTTAAACTCCTAGGAGGACAAAAGCTATGACTCTCATTAGAGCTTTCGTGAAAACATACTGCAGAAAAAAACGCTCTCTACTCTTCTAGGGATAAGGAGAAAGGGGTATACAGCTGTGAGGGCCAGACCTACAGCTAGGGACAGGGCAGAATCACTAGCAGACCTCACCCAGAAGACCCAAGTCACCTTGCCTGACAACACCAAGACTAAAGCAGAACAAAGGACATCCACTTATCACAAGATTAATTAACATGATGTACTACTGGGACAGAGGCACAAGAGCTGGGAGAGAAACTTCAGCAGAAGTTAAGCACAAGGAAAGACCTAACTAAGGACAATGAGAAAACCCCTCTGGCCAACCAAACTTCCTTCTAAATACAAAGAAATTCTAAAGGAATTTAAAGCTTATAGCACACTGAAGTAACCAAAATAACAAAGCTGAAACCTCACTCAACTTCTAACTAGATTAACTCAACAAACCACACTAAAGGCCTCGCAGAAAGATCCGCACATTCTCAGGAATAAAAAACTACTGCCTTTGGTTCCCACTGCCCATCACAGGAGGTACAGCCTACAACAACAACTTATGAGGCATATAAAAACACAGGAAAGGACACACTATCAAGACATAAAGTAATCAAGAGAACTTTGATCAGATTAAATTAATCAAAATGAACTTAAAACAGGTGCTTTTGTTACTCTTACACTTGATCCACCTGGATGAAAGCTCTAAGTGAGAGTTCAGAATGACTGAAAAATGACATTCTGCTTTCTGGAATGGGACACCCAGATTTTACAACAATGGAGAGCCAAAAACTCAGGCACCTAGGGAGAGAGGCCCAGCACCTGGGGAGGAGACCTCAGACCTGGAAAAGGTACTCCTCAAACATCAAGAGAAAAAAGTGGAAGTTGAACTAAACAACAAGCTTTGGAAGTTTAAGGATGACTGAATAGTGAGAGACTTCCAGGGAGATTTATGTCCTCAGAGTTATGTGTTTACATTTCAATAAGGGATGGAGAAACCCTTGAGACAGTTCTTTACATTCTCAATGATGAATTTACATTCAGGAGATGAGATTTCTGTCCTGTCTCTCAGAGGGAGAGGGTAAAGCTGGATAGCTGTCCTACATAAACTCCCAGATTCATAATTTCAAGGTTCCTTTTCTACAGTCCAAGAAATCCAGTTTTCACCCACAGGAAGACTTTTGATCCTCACCACATTGCCGTGAATGAGGAAGATGGGGGACAGAAAACTGAGTCATTGCTGAGAGCAAAAATTATAGTTGGCCTATACTCCACAAATCTCACATTAGCTTTCAGGATAAAAGAGAATATTAGATATTAAATGTATCACCCCCCCCCCTCATTTTTAAAGATTTCATTTATTTCACAGAGAGAGAGACACAGCAAGAGAGGGAATACAAGCAGGGGAAGTGGGAGAGGTAGAAGCAGGTTCCCTGCTGAGCAAGGAACCCAATGTGGGGCTCAATTCTAGGACCCTGGGATCATGACCTGAGCCTAAGGCAGACACTTAATAACTGAGCCACCCAGGTGCTCCGTATCACCCCCAATTATAAGAAGGAATACTAAGCAAATTCATCTCTGGCTGTACTACAAGAAATGCTAATGGATATTTTTCAAGATGAAGGGAAAATTGGGTCTACTGGTAAAAATAAAACACATCAGATATAGTAAATATGTCAGTCAGTATAAAATACTGTATTTTTACCTTCTCTTGATTTCCTTAAAAGACAATTTCCCATTTAAAAGCAAGAGCTAACATTGTAAGGTGGAAGTTTATAATACACATATAAACAGATATATCCTAACAGCTCAAGGAACAGGGGAGTAGGAAATGAAATTTTAATGCTATAAAATTCTTTTATTTTATTCACTTCATTCTTCAAGTGAGAAGAATGAAGCAGATTTTAATAAGAATTTATTGTTAGTACTAGATTAACCACTAATAAGGCAGGTGCTGTTCAAACCAACAGAGAAAATAGAATAGAATGGGAAACAATATTTAACAGAACCCAGAGAACTCAGGAAGGGAGGAAAGAGGATCACAGGAAGGACAAATGGAAATCAAAGAGCAAGACAGTATTACTTAAACACCATTATAACAATTACTTTACATATAAATTAAGCACTCCAAATAAATGGTGAGTGTAAAGGCCTATTTAGCCAGAGTGGCTCCATCCGGTTAAATAGTGATTTTGTTGGACTGACAGACTTGATTAAAAAGCATGATCTAATGAATGCTATCTAAGGGATGCTTAAAATATAAAAATAAATTAAAAATAAAAGACATATCAGCCCAACAGTTAATCTAGGAATGCTGGCATGGCTGTATTACCAGAAAAAACAGATGCTCAAAGAGTTACCAGAGATAGAGAGAGCTGATAATGACAAAAGGATACATTCATCAAAAAGAAATGACAATCCAAAATACTTAGACACTTAATAAAAAAAGCTTTGAAACAGATGAATATTGATATGACTAAAGGAAGAAACAGACAAATCCACAATCATACCTGGTTTTAACACCTCTCTCTCAGTAACTGATAGAACAAGGAGAAATAAAATCAGTACAAATAGAGAAGACCTGAAAACACAATCATACAAGTTTATACCATTAACATTCACAGACCAACAGACCAGACAATTGCTGAAAACACATTGTTATCAACTACAGAAATGTTCAGGAAGGCAAACCATATGTGACCTATTCAATTAAGTCTTAATAAACTTCAAAAAACCTGAAATCTTGCAGAAATTACAAATCAGTAACAATAACATATTTAGACAGATCCCTGTGTTATTAACTGTCCCCAGTGTTATTAACCCTTTAATCTTACATCCTCTTTAAATGCATCCCTTCCTCTTCTTTCCTTTACAAAAAAATGTATTCTTTAATATGAAATGGAATATTTAAAGTGAGAAATCATAATTATTTTGTTATTGATAGTTTACAACAACTGTATTTACTTCACCACTTGTTATTAGTAACCTTGTGTAAATTTTTAGGACTGCTGACAAGTTTGAAAAAAATTTCTATTAAGTTTCTTTCCTATATAAGCTTAAGATTTGTAACAACTGTCCTTGAAGTAGCTTGATTCCATTGTTTCAGTACCTATTTTTATCCACTAACTATACATCCCATGCTAGGTTTAACAGTATATATTCATACGCTCCTACAACTTCTGACTCTGTACTTTTCTTCTATACTACCCAAGGAGTGGGAGTGTTCCTGGAGAACATTTCTTACACCAGGAGAGGTGGTATATCTGGCTATAAATGGAACTAACTGCAAAACACACAAATACAACTCATTAAACCTATTCCACATGTCAACTTCTCCCTACCTACATGTTCCAAAAATGTTCTCAGCCATTCCAATGTCACTTGATAAGACAGGAAATGGGATGGAGGGGGAAGGCAAAATGGAAAGAGATAGCAATCTTAACCATTTTAGGTTAAAACATTCCACTTGCGTGTATTTTACAAATATGAAAATGTAAATTCATTTCTAAGACTCCTAACATGGTATTGGGCTTGTTCAAGTAAAGCCTTTGAAGCTTGAACTTCACTAATTGCAAAATCATCCTGTCTCTGGTGAATGAGATTATGATACATTATTTTCACTGAAAACTATGAGATTAGGTAAATTCCTGTCCAAAGGCATGTTAATGATACCATTATACTGACCACAGTAATCAGCACTTACTGAATACTTAGAAGTCATTAAGTACTTTACATTTAATCCTCATTGCATTTCTATGAAGTAGGTTCTATTACAATTCCTAGCTCACAAATGGAAAAGATAAGGCACAGGCAGATAAAATTACTTTCCCAATTACAACACTAGTAAATGGTGGGTCTGTGCTTGAATCCAACCAGCCTGGAAGTCTCCAGGGCTTCCACTCCTTTTCAGGGTGCTAAACTGCTATAGGATAAATTTGTGAACGTGGTCTATGAGTTTTGAGTGTGAGTGTACTGGGAGGAAAAGGGGACAGGGTGAGGAAAGAATAGAAGAGGAAAGGAAATGCAGATAAATTTTTAAAAATGTAATGTGCTTTATTTCACTTTAATGCAGTAGTTGTGAAGTTGACTTTAGATAGTATAAAAGCTAGTCACTGTTAACCAAATGCAAAACTGACTCAGCTAAAATTTAAAAACTTTCTGTTCCTATTACAGGACTATGACTTCCATAATCAAAATATCTAAATACCACAACATACTCCAACTCCTTGAAAGACAATTCCTGCTTTCACTTTCTCACCCAACACTGAATCCTCAAACCACTGAAAGCCAACCCAGCAACATCAGTCTTTCCAAGTGACTAGTACTTTCTTGATTATTAAATCTAACAGATATTTTCCAAATGTTTTTGCATGTTTAGCAGGAACATAATGCTTTGGTTAGTGGCAAAGACAATGAAAATTCAAATCACAGCTCAGCTAACCTTGGATGAATTACTTAACCTGTATCTGTTTTCCCAACTATAATATGGGAATAATAGTATCTATTCACAGGGTTCTTTCAAGACTTAAAAGAGGGAACATATGTAAATCACTTGAGTGTGTGTACCAGAAAGCAATTTATCTAAGAGTTACTACTTGTGAGTTACTAGTTATGATAGTACTCCTTGAATCTTACCTTACTAAGTATACAAAACATCACTCTCTCCTGGTTTTTCTCCTACGCCTCTGGATTATCTATCTCTTATTCATGCTACTTTCTTAATATTGACATCCTTCAATACATCTTCTCATTCTGTTCTTTGGCCCAAATCTCTCTGAGGAGGAACCCTATGAGCTCCAGAAGCCCAAATCTATTTGCCTACAGGACATTACTACCTGGATACCTCTAATAACCTCTGAAAGATATCCAAAACCAAACTCATTATCTTTCTTCCTAAATGTATGCCTATTATTCTCGCAGGGTGGACAGGACTTAAAAGCAGGGAAATTTCCGGAACTCCTTTTTAACCTCTCTCATCTAATCATCTTCCAAAACCTATTGATTCTGCTTCTTATCTTGTCAGTTCCAAAGCAAGAAAGTCTAAATTCTAACACCAGCTCTACTACTTATTAACTGCATCTTAAGCCAATCATTTAACCTTTTAGAAATGCAGTCTCCTCACAGCCCAAGAATAATAGTACCCAATCCATAGGGTTTTATGATGATTAAATGAGTTGATATACATAAAGCACTACCAAGTTCCTAAAAGGGCTTAATGTTAAATTCTATTATTATTATTATTTCATTACTATTTTGTCTGTCTCCATCCCATCATCTCCTCTTGCCCCTGGTTCAGACCAACATCAACTCTAAACTAAATTACTGCAACTCTCTTGCCCTTTCTGATATACTCTTCACCTAAAAGACAGAGTAATCTAAACTCAAAGTAAGTCATGTCTTTGTCCTGCTTAAAATCTATTAAGGGTCTCCCACAGTTTTTAGGGTAACACCCAAATTCTTCAACATGCACTTGAGGGCTGCTTATACCCAAAATGAAAGGTATAATCTCAATCACCCTTTTAAGTTCCAGCTCCATCTTCCTGACCTAAATGAACCAAAGGTTCTCTCCTAAATGTTCACATACCACAATGCTAATACCGACCTATTATTTATAATCAGAGATTAGGTAAACTGTCCAAACCCAAAAGAATTCAGTCCCCTTTAGTTCAAGGATCATATTCATTCATCTCTGTACCCTCGGAATTTATTCCACTGTATCACAGAAAAATTCAATAAATGTTTGCTAAATGAACACTAAATAATTAAGAATAACAGCACCAAATAACGACAAACATTGTGACACACATAAAACTATTCCTAAAACAACTCTTAGAAATAAGCAAAACATAAAAATAAGCATTCCTTTTAGAAGAAAAAAGCATTCTGAGTGATGAAAATTCTTACCTGGATGTATTTTTTGCTATAATCACAACCTGGCTGTAGAGAACTGATATCTACTTTGTTTAATTCACTTAGAAGCTCAACTTCAGGCACTCCATTGACTTCTTTTATTAATTCAAGTGGCATATCAGCTCTGTTTCAAAATGTTGTCCAAAGCAAATTCAACTAGGAAATTGACAGCTTGCTGCTGAAAACACAAAGACGAGGGTTTTACCCAAGTATAGTCAGTAGTTTTAAGTTTCTTTGACTTAGCTTTGCTTTTTCTTTCCTTTAAGTTAGTAATCACTCTTTGGGGGTGGAGTGGATTATTCTGTAATTTTATTACAAGGGCTTATATACGCCTTCCCCTAAGACACTGAAACTCAAGCCTCTTCTACTTAGTTTTCTATTTAAAGAAGTACCTCTAAAAGCCAGTTTTTGGACCTGTGAAAACTTCACTGACAATGTCCTTTGGCTAAACTGTGCTTTAAAATGTACTAGCTACCGGGAAAGGGGAGGGGGATTGAAAAATTTGGTTTTTTCATCCCTTAGCAGTTGTAATATTGTGTACTCAAATTGGGCACCTGAGACGCCTGGGTGGCTCAGTGGGTTAAAGCCTCTGCCTTCAGCTCAGGTCATGATCTCAGGGTCCTGGGATCCAGCCGGGATTGGGCTCTCTGCTCAGCTTCCTCCTCTCTCTCTGCCTGCCTCTCTGCCTACTTGTGATCTCTGTCAAACAAATAAATAATTAAAAAAAAAAATTGGGCACCAAAAGGTTATTACTCCAAAATATATGCTGCCTCCTGCCTCCAGCCCCTATACAATCTCAAGGACTATTAAACTGATACTAACTTGTGATTTGTAGTTTCAATCTTATTTCTCAAACGTCTTGCGTGGGACACGCACCAATGCCAAAAACTTAATTTTAATATGTGCGCATCAACCTTCCCCAAGCCCCTGGAGCTCTGTGAGGGAGAGGACTTAGACTACCTCAACTCAGAGGCTCACAAAACGCCAAGCAAGATACTGAACACGGCCCTCTCACGCTAAAGACAATTATGAAGGGTCTTTTTGCAATAACGACACCAAATTTTGATCTAAACTAAACTTTTTTTTTTTTTTTAAAGCATACCCGCTCACAAACAGAAAGACATCACACCCATCCAACGGACTCCACACCGACATAGAAATTCACTCACCTACGCACTAAAAGAAAAACAAGGAAGTTTAGAAGGGCGCGCAAGTGACATCACACGCGTGCGGCGGCCCAGTTCGCACGCATGCGTATACGGTCTCTAGGGCTGAACTTACTGCTCCCAGGCCCGCGGAGGACGAACTGCATGCGTGATGGTTCCTAGGTTAAGGTATCCTGGAAGTTTCGCATTTTACGTAGATGGTGCGGGCCAGGGGAGGACGGGTCCTTAGTACAGTATCCGCTAGCAATTTTCGTCCCGCCGCCGGTCAGTCTCCTACGGTCCAGGCGGGAGGCGCGGGCGGGGAAAGCGGGGGCGGCCCGCTGGGCGATTCATAAATCCTGTAACCAATAAAAACTCTGTTCCAAACCCGGGGCGGGATTTGAGATTAGAAGCTCCTGTGGGCAGGGCACTGCCAGTGCCCCGGGTTCTCCCTGCCCTTAATACGCTTAGGCTGTGGACAAGTATGTTTAAATGCCAAGGGGAAAAAAAAAATAAGAAGAGGAAAATCTGTTGAGAGAAGATACATAATTCATGATAGGAGGTGAAATGAAAGTGGCCAGAATCCGGAGCCAAAGTGGAGGATTTCACTTAGGGAAAGAAGGCACAGTATTTCTGAGTTGGATGAGACAATAAGAACTAGAAGAGGATCTAAGCTTTACTTAGCATCGTTTTTTTCAAATGGACAGTGCAGCCCCTGAGCTCAGCTTCTTGTCCCCGCTGATTTGTGCAGGGTATGTGCATACCAGGGCGTGAGGGGAAAGAGAAGGTGGGCTAACAGAAAGCTTCCTGCTTAAAAAATAGTTACTTTAAACATAGCTATTTCCTCCTGCAAATACATATCTACAGCGGATATCTTAGTCCAGATTAGCCTTGGAACCAAATATTTATGCAATTATTTATTACATCCTGTCTTTGCATTGAGGTGGGTTTCACTTTTATCAAATGATGAGAAATATAAATAGGAAATTAGCAAAAGATTCACAGTTAATAATACGTCTTATTAATTATATTCCCAAGCCATAGCCCTATAAACCAATGAAGACGTTAATCCAGTCTATCTAAAAATAGCATTACTCATTGATTAAGTCATTTCTTCGTAAAATCTGGGCGCATCTGGGCGACTGCGTCTTAGGTAGAAAAAACGGGGGGCACAGAAAGTGCCCTGCCCACAGGAGCTTCTAATCTCAAATCCCGCCCCGGGTTTGGAACAGAGTTTTTATTGGTTACAGGATTTATGAATCGCCCAGCGGGCCGCCCCCGCTTCCTCCTGCCGGCGCCTCCAGCCTGGACGGTAGGAGACTGATTCTGAGCCACCAGGCACCCCCCCCCCCAATCCAAAGTTTTATAGTCCAGTTCAAACAAAAGAGGCAAAGTACTTTCTCTGCAGTGGACCTTCTGGCTCTATTTCAAAATGGCTGCAGTCGTGTCAATTTTTCATACTACAATGTGAAATGCTCAATTTTTTCAAAGTTAAAATGAGATTCTCACTAATAAATAATGAGCACTAAAAGTCAATACGTATTTTTTAAAGATTTTATTATTTATTTGAGAGAGAGAGCATGAGAGCTGAGAAGGTCAGAGGAAGAAGCAGACTCCCTATGGTGCTGGGAGCCTGATGCGGGACTCAGTCCCAGAACTCCAGGATCATGACCTGAGCTGAAGGCAGTCGCTTAACCAACTGAGCCACCCAGGTGCCTGATAAGTATTTTTATTAATAAAAGCATAAATATAAAGATATGGTGCTGTTTATAAGTTATTAAGCAAAGATAAAAGGAATTAATCTACATATTTCTGGTACTTCTGTAATGGAGACCAAGCTACTTCTGTTCACTTCACAGTAGGCCTGTCAAGAGGAAAGATGTTGGGTAAGGAAAGCAACTTTATTTGGAAAGCCAGAAAACTGAGGAGATGGTGGACTATCGTCCCAAACAACCATCTTCCCTAGTATGAAATTCAAGTTTCTTTTATGTTAGCGAAAGGAGGAAGTCAGGGGGAGGTTGGGGTCAAAACGATTACTGACCTCTGTAGACATCTCAGGAAGCTTGTATAACTTCTTTGTCTTTGGTCAGTTGATCTTTACATACAGGAATCTGGTCATGCCATTTCTTAAACATAGCATAGTCAATTCTATATGTATTTCCTTATCCTTGGATGGGGTAGATTTGGGGTAAAAATCAATTTTTATAAATCTTAGTTGTAGCATGCCTATGTGCCGGGCTAAGCAGAAGTTTCTAAGCTTGAGGTCACAGTGTCAAAAGAAGAAAGCAATGTGGAGTCAGACATGCTAAGTTTCTCCCTGATACACTTCTCTCATGTTAGCATTTTTACATTGCTCTTTACTTTTTACTTTTTAACCTGAAACTCTGAATTGAATTTCCTCGTCACCCAGTACTTCAAATTTATTTTCTTGGCAATAATTGCTGCATCATTAGCCAATTACTGTTGTGATTTACAATCTTCCTGCAAGCTGTTGTTGGCACGTTGCATCCCTACAGTTTGACAATATCATCTTACATTTTCTGAGATTCCCTAGCAGATTTCCTAGCTAGGTGACATTGGTCAGAGTTCATTTTCTTGTAACCTAAGGGAATTTTTGTCCAACCCTACTGAACATCTAGATCAATTTATAAAATCCTATTTCAATAAAGCATCAAATTTTTATATGATATATTTGAAACAAGATAATTCAGACAAATTTATAGCAAATTTATGTTTAAATTAATAAATTTAAATGATGAGGTCTGTAATCACTTAGTGCATATTAGGAAGGTAACATAACAGGGAATCTAAATGTGCAAAGCAAGGCCTAGACTAAGCAAGAAGGGCCAAGATTTTCATATGAGGAGGAAAGGGTCATTCTCCTGTTTTGCATCCTGCCACATGGCACCTTGTGACTCATACTGAGTGAAAGGGTTAAGATAGGCTGACTCCAGAGGTAGCCTTCTGTTGAGTTATACTAATGATATATGTTGAGATGGAAAACAAAACCTCCATTCAAAAAAATTAACATGAGTATTAATTCAGAAAAAGATTCTCTGACAACTTGGCTTACAGAACAAAACTAAGACTTGCAGGTGCCTATGTGTGGGAAGAACCATGTTGCCTAATAATATGGTTGGTTCTTAGGTTTCTCTGTACAGGTGAAGAAGAGAGAAATTAAAGAGGAACCATCAAAAAGCTAGATGGTGTGTACTCTCTGGTGCTTGTGCTGTCTTCCATTCACAAATTAAAAAAAAACAAAAAACAAAACAAACAAAAAAAAAAAACTTTACTAGAGTAAAGTTACTGAGCTCACAGTAAGGAAGCAAGGAGCTTTGTTCATGTTCATATTGATACCAGTATACCCGAGGCAGCACACAGAAGAGATGAAGAAAAATAAGAGGAAAAGACCTGCTGGAAATTAACAAACATGAAGGATAAATTAGAAGATCTTTCAGCTTCTTAGCACTATAAAAGTAGGGGTTTATGTCTAGAGTTTAGAGTGCCTCTTTTTTACATGCCCTATATTTTATACCATGAGGATATGTCCTGGAAAATCCTGCAGTAACACTCACATATAGAACCTCATTTCTATGTAATCTTAGAATAAAATATTGCACTGATGGCTTGTTTGTTTTGGAAAGTCAGTCATCTAAAAGTTGGAGAGCACCATAGCAGGTAGCTATTTAATCTGCCCAATATTTTTTCTCTTTTTTTCCTTTCTTTATTGAGTGACCCAAAATAGGAATACTTTTAAAGCCTTTATAATGAAAGATTTTAAGTAATGGAAAATTGATGAGAAGGTTGCATGTTTTTTAAATTCCTCATGCTTATTTGGAATAATAGAGAACCATTTGCTTTAGGTTCAAAATGCATTTTTAACACAAAAAGACATTTCCTAACTTTGTCATATCTTCTATTAAATAGAGTCTGCATTTATTCATTATATTCCTACTTTTTTTCAGGAATGGAGAAGCCAACATCACAGAGTTCCCTTAATGAACACTGAAGGTATTTCATTCTTTTTTCACCTGTGTACAATAACAGTGAGACTTTCTATGGCTAAATAGCAGTGTATCTTTTCTTCCCACAACTTGCCCATCAAAGATTATGTGTTGTTAGAATGATAGGGCTGTAGCCAACTGAATTAATTAGAGAGTAAAATATCATTTGTGTTGGCCCTACTTTTAACTAGTTCTCCATAGTAAAAAATTAGTCTAAGACATCCTTTCTATGATTACAGCAGAACAGAAATGATTACCATATAATCACATTTGAAAAACTTCAGTTTAATTAGGGTATATTCAACCCAGAGTGCAGTGTCAGAGTCTGGCACAGCCAAAGGAATACAACAGATGGAGAAAAACAAATACTCTGCCATTCCTACTTATTTTCATATTAAAATGGTGTAAATGTGTCCAAGGTCTAGAGGCATGTTTATTTAACAGTCTTGTAACTGTATTAAAATTTTAAAAAAAGATAAAGAGGAAAT
This sequence comes from Mustela nivalis, assembly GCF_964662115.1. NCBI lineage: Eukaryota > Metazoa > Chordata > Mammalia > Carnivora > Mustelidae > Mustela > Mustela nivalis. The sequence goes on along the minus strand of NC_139031.1, from coordinate 25,528,099 downwards.
ACATTCTTTTTCATTTTGTCATTTTTCTCTAACCATTAAGATTTTTTTATGTACTTCAAATAATCTGCTAATTCTATACATATTAGACTCCCAAATGCTAATAATAACTTTAATCAGTCTCATCCTAATTTTTCCTTATCTTAGAAATGCCTCTTTTCCTTCCATTTATTCCTGATTTTTTTTTTTAAGATTTTATTCATTTATTCGGCAGAAATCACAAGTAGGCAGAGAGGAAGGCAGAGAAGGGTGAGGAAGCAGGCTCCCCACTGAGCAGAGAGCCCGATGCGGGGCTCAATCCCAGTTCCTCAGGATCACGACCCGAGCCGAAGGCAGAGGCCCTAACCCACTGAGCCACCCAGGTGCCCCCTCCTGATTTTCTTTATATCATGTCATCTATTCCTCCATCAAAAAAATCCTATCCTCTTTGCCACAGTTAAAGATTCAGGAAGGAGCACATAACCTAGTGCATTCCAAGGAGAGATGAAGAGATATTTGCTGGAGACTTACCTAGAAAAGATAAGTCTGTAAGTTACTAAATTACCTTCTCGAAATGTTTAACCCAGGCCACAGGAAAAAACAGGTTTCAAATCAGTAATCACAGAAGTGTTGAACAAGGACCTTGGATGATGATGGCTAACAAAATATAAAAACTCTCTCCAACACAAATCATCTTTAATGGCCATAAATATTACAAAATATTAAATCTAAAGTGGTGATAGAAAACTAGAATGTCTTTTATCAATTAGTCATGTCATTTGAGGACTCCATTAAATACAGAAAAAAGAGGAAAGAGGTTTACAGAAGAGGATTGAGCAGCAGATGTGAAATGGTACCAAAGGATGCTTCTTGCCCAGAGCAACACATTCAAACAGTTGGGGAGGCCCCCAGAGAAGGGATTATTTGGGTGAATGCATGTGGAATAGCTGGATAGAGTCCTCTTCTTCCCTGGGCATCAGCTACATTTGTCCTTGGAACAAAGTGGCAAGGGTGAGTGCCTGCATCATTGAAGCCAGACATAATTAGACAGAAATTTCTGGCATAGTCTACCAGCATTTTGCTCCCACAGTCTCCTAAGGCCAGCTCTTATGTCAGAATGTACATCCACAGTCAGGCAAAGACAAACTATCAAACAAAAATATCAGGAGCTAGCAGAAGTATTGCCAAAATTTTAAGGAAAATATGCTTTACTAACGTCAGTTACCAAACCCAATCTGACAAGAAATGAATCTCAAGATTGTAGAGAGCAAACAGTAAGTAGACTTTAAAAGAAATCTAATTAGCTTATTCAAAGTGAGTCAAAATGTTACAAAAATATCAAAAATAATAAAGGGACCTATTAAAGATGTAGGATAGTAAATGAGTATAAAATAATTGGTGTGACAAGTTTTTTGAAAATATGAAATATTTTGTATGTAAATATTAAACAACACATTACTGCACAAGCATTGGGCCAAATAAGATATCAAATGGCAAATCAAAATATGTCTCAAAAAAAAAAGTGTGTCTCAAAACAAAAGAAAAAGAAAATGCAATATTCCAAAACTTATGGGATGTAGCAAAAGCAGAAAATAGAGTGAAATTTATGTAATAAATGCTTGTATTGAGGAAAAAGGTTCAAATAAACAACATTAATTGTAAAAATTTACACCAATAAAATTTAAAGGCTAAATGAAATGGATAATTGTGGGGGATATAAATATCTAGATTTGCTCCAGAGTGATAGAAACCGAATTAATGAGAAATTATAGATAAAATGGAAGAGACAGTAAAAGATCAACTCTTGAAAAATACACGAGTCCCTGAAAACAATATATTACCTGTTAATAAAAAAAAAAAATACTTGATTAAAACATTTCACTTTTAAGCTGGGGAAGAAACAAAATCTCTGTCCACTTCTAACAAAGAAAAATGATGAAGTAGAACTTTTATATTCGATGATAACAGCACAGATGATCCCAAACTTCAAAATATTTTAATAAGTCATACCATACGTATTGAACCAGGGGACCATTTTGAGAGAGATGGCTGAGAGATCACTGACCACTTCAGATCATGAGCAAATCTGTCAGAACAGCATGTTTCCGAGTAGTTGGTGCCATCCAGTGAAAAAGTAACTCTTGTGTTAGACATCAGGCTCAAGTGTGTGGGCTGAAAAAGTCTTCCCAATTCTTTGTCCTCATGGAATGGCAAGGGAGTTAGAGTTGAAGGAAAAAAACCTACATAGTTTTTGCAACAAAGCAGTTTACCAGACTCTTCTTCATGTTAACCCCCAAAGTTCTCATCTTGTCTCCTCCTGCATCAAATCCCGTAAATAACTGAAGCCAGAAAGAGCTTCACACTTTCACAGGTATGCAGCATTATAGAAGGAACGTACAAGGCAAAAAGTCATTAAAAAAAATGAAAAGCTAAAAACAAAGTCAACAAAATATTTCAACATGGAGTAGATAAAAACTTTAATGAAGTATTTTTCTGTGAAATCAAGTAGATTAATTAAAGAAAAAAATTCTCCATGTTTGAAGATGTCAAGACAGAAATACGGGAACTCAGAGGAGAAATAACACAACAAAGTAAGTGGGAACAAAGATAAAACCATATGAGTGATACAACAGTTGAAGCATCCACACCACTGAAAACAAAACTACCTAAATGAAGAACAAATTTCAGTTTATGGAATTACATAATAGAAAAAAAAGGCATTTAAATAACTAGGAAGAAAGATATGCGACAACTTGCCAAAAATAGATCATTATACCCATACCCAGGGTCCACATAAGAAAGAAAAGAACAATTAGAGCAGAAAGTAGATTTAAAAATAGAAATCAAGAAAAAAAATCCCAAAATTAAGAAAACACTTGACAACAAATTGAAGGTTGACATCGTATTCTAATTAAAATGGACTCAGACTTACTAATACTGTGGCATTTTCACATAAATTTCCCGGAGAGATTTCTATGGTACATAAGCCACCAAAACTAAGTCAAAACAAAACAAAAGAAATCTCTGTTGGTTTTAATCTTCCCTACAGCATTTTCAATTTGAGAACAAAATAAAGCAATTCTAGGAAATCCTCAAGTAGATGAAGTGTGACTTAAATATTTTATACCATTCTAAATTTTGGTTTATCTATAAAAGGCAAGATAAGGGATAGTGGCTGACTCCCTTGGTATATAGCTGGCTCTGAAAATATAAGCTGTTTGCTCTCATTTGCGTAGCCTATATAATTTCTACCAAATTTAAAAAGACTTCTTAAAAGCTTCATAGAAGCTTCAATATGGAAATATGCCTTGTGAACCTCCAACACAGGAAGGTAAAATAAATGATTCTCCTACTTACTCTTCTTATTCTATGCGTTCTTCTTTTCTCAGAGCACATTCCCAAAAGTGAGTTTGTGGTAATGTCGTACAGATCTTCCCAGCGTAATTCTTTTTAGTTTGTCAGTTATCTTTTTGGGAAAATAAATAATGGTGCCTGGACACGAAGAAAGTTTTCTTTTTTCCCTCACATTTGTAAGCATAATTTTATTGGGCTGAACTTATATTAGATATAAATGGTAAATAGTTCAAATAATTTTAAATTATGCTATGATATGTATTTCTTTTTTTAATGGAAACCATCTGCCTTGATATTACTCATTTCTTTATAAGTAGTTGAAAAACAAATATCCTTAATTTCTCTCTTTATCCACTTGTATTTTCTGCATCTTAAATCTGATGGTATATGGCAGACACTCTCTCTTTACTTTTTCTCTTCATTTCCAATTTCTTTCTTCAAATATAAATTAAAAATAAGAGATGTAATTCTCCATGTTGAAAATAAGAGACTCCACCTCACCCATTTTCTTAGGGAACTTTAGAAAACTTATAAGTTCTTTCTCTATCTCTTTGAAATGTATGTAAATCTTTTTAAAGAAAAATAGACCTGTCACCAGCTTTATGACCCAAGTATATGTCTTCCAAGGACCCGTGAGCCATCTCTTGGAAATATAATTATGAAGAGAGATAGCATCCTGATCCCTCCCCATTCCTGTAGCTTCCTTCATTTAAGTGGCTGTCTTTCTCCAAGTTGCAAAACTTCCTCCTAGCATAAAGATAGAAGTTTGTCTTTTCCTTGGATAAAGCCAATTAACTCACACAGATGGTCATGTCAATTATCAGGTAAATTTAGAATGAACTGTGTGGTGACAAATAGTGCTGTCAAGTTCTCTTTCTTGGTAAACTAAATTCCTCTATTCTAGACTTGGCATTTAATTTTAAAAATCTAAACATAGAACTATATACATTTTGATTCAGTTTTATCTGGCTATATTCAGCTCGTTTTTTTCTAGCAGATCTTTTTGAATGTCAACGTGTTCTCCAAGTATTAGCTATGATTTCAGTTCTGGGTTAGTAACGGATAAGTTTATCTTTTATTTTTCCTCTAGGTGAGAAATTGACTAGCATTAGTTATTCTCTGGAACAATACCATTTCCAGAAAGATAATAGAAACCACAAAATTGAAAATGTATATCATTCAACACTTGATGTAATAATATGTTATTAGACTGAGTATGTCTTGAACTCATCTATAATGTTCATATATGCCAGGCATTGTTCTAAATAGAAATATAAACCCAGTTAACCTTTATTGTAGCCCTGTGAAGTAGTACAATTGTCACACCATTTATAGATGACTAAACTGAGGTACAGAGTGGTTGTATAATTTACCCAAAAAAGCTTTAGATAGTAAATAGTGGAGCCAAGATCTTAAACCAGAAAATCTCACTCCAGACTCATTGTTTTAAAAACCAAGCTCAATTCCTGTTCTAGCCAATGTATTACTTTGTAGTAGCATTGCAGTTTTATCACATGATAGATGAATTCAATGTTATTTTTATTGTTGATAAACTCTTTGGAAGTATTGTAAAATGTTTTTTGTGTTTATGCTCAGAAATTTATTTTACCAATTATTTTCATTAGTTCTAAGAACCCTTTTTGAAATAGTAGTGGTTAAGTAGTAGAACCTTAGAAAAACACAAAGAAATGAAGTTATTTAATTAAGTTTCCATAACTGGATCTGAGCATTTTTATGTTGGAATATAACTGCAAGCACTGAAATACTCTGAAGTTAACACTTTATTAAGATAAATAGAGGAAATTCACACCTCCTTGGTGTTAAATTGTTCCAGGCTTCATAGCAGTTTACAAGAAGCTAGTGCATTGATTTATAGCATGAAAGCTATCTCTGCAGCCAGAGAGGCTAGCTGTTTTAATATTTGGTAACTAGAATCTTAGATTGTGAAAACACAGCAAAATCTATAGTGAGAAGAGTATGCCCTCACAATCTGTTTTTCATGTACAAAGCTCATGTGAAACAAATCATCTGAAAAATAAAGATATTTTAAAATAAAAGTAAGAGTCATATTTATTCTAAATTCTTATGGTTAGCCATTTTCTTATGCTGATCTTCAAAATCTTTCTATGAACACATCAGGAAAACTGCTAGATGAGCTTTAATACCAATGAAAATCTCTTTAGAAAATGTAAATATAACAAGTGACAAAAACTTATACATTATATTTGTAATTGACATTATTCTTGCAATTCTAATTGGTTCAAAATATTCAAGAATTTTTTAGAACTAATTTTTAAGTTTTAATATCTGGGAAATGAAGTCATTTTCAGAATCTGTTGGAATGGGCAATAAATTCCCCTTTTTACTGTGAATTTTTATCTATTAATTATGAGTGATGTAGGCAGTCATATCTTTTCCCTTCATCTTAACAGAAAAAATTCTGAGATAATTATAGTGAGGCTTTTCTTCCTAGCATTTTGGGGGAGAATGCAGTTTTTATTAATAACTCATTGAGAGACTATTAGATCTTATATATATTTAATGAAAAGTCCTTTATTTTATGGCACTATTGTTATTTGACATCAAACAACTCAAGGGAAACTTGTATTTGTTTATTTTTAAAGATTATATTTATTTATTTTAGAGAGTGCATGAGCAGGAGGGGGGCAGATGGAGAGGGAGAGGGAGAATTTCAAGCAGAGTCTGTGCTGAGTATGGAGCCCAATGTGGGGCTCGATCTTAACCCTGAGATCATGACCTGAACAGAAATCAAGAGGTAGTTGCTTATCCAACTGAGCCACACAGGAGCCCCTCAAGAGAATCTTTTAAATGATGAATGATATAAAAGCAAATAAGCTATAAAAACAGGTATGTTAAAAATATTTTATACTTTCGGGGAACCTGGGTGGCTCAGTGGGTTAAAGCCTCTGCCTTCGGCTCAGGTCATGATCTCAGGGTCCTGGGATCGAGCCCTGCATAGGGCTGTCTGCTCAGCAGGGAGCCTGCTTCCTCTTCTCTCTCTCCTGCCTCTCTGCCTACTTGTGATCTCTGTCTGTCAAATAGATAAATAAAATCTTAAAAAAAAAATTTTATACTTTCACCTGAAAGTGAAAATGAGTAGATTATTTCTACAGGGGGAAGAAATATTATTTTCTAAAAAATATTTCTTTAATAAAAACAACACTTCTTAAGAATTTGAAAGATTAAATTATGAGAAAACGAGATTGATGTCAATTGGGAAATGCAACTGAGCATAACAATTTTTTATGAAGTAAGTTCACATAACTAAGGCAGACTGTATCAGCTGTTAATCATGTTGAGAAAGCATGTTTAAAGCTTCATTCTATGTTAAACGTATAGAATTATGCAGAGCCAAATGTCTATTTTAATAATTGGAAGTGCACTTAAATTAGATTAATTTTCATCCACAACACAATTCAGAAATATATGAAATAATTTCAGCATGTTATATAAAATCAAACAGTTTTACATTCTGTAGAACTTATCCATCTGCTCTTGCAAAATCTTTGTATTGAAGCTAAGAAAAATTATGGCTATACAATGTATTAGATATAGTTATGAGGTGTATCGCTTAGCAGTTGTTTTAATTGATGGAGTAAGCAATATTGGTAAATTTATACATGCTAAGCACATTTTATATCTTTGTTTTTGCTCATCTTTCCTAAATAAATTAATAGAAATTTAATACAGATACCAAACTTGCTAGCTCTCTAAGATAGAAGTAGTTAAAGTTCTATGACTAGAAAATATTTTGGGGACTATGTGAAATCACTTGTGTTTTGTAAGAAAACCTATGATTTGTAATTAATGTTTCTTTAAAATATTTATTAGGAAAATGTTAGTGCTAGTACAATGCTGATTTGTTGCTTCTCAAATGTATTTGACAGCATACAACACAGGAATAGCTTTCCAGAAACAAAGACATTTTGATAAGAAAAAATTTAAATATTTAAGATTTTAGGGTTTTTTTTTTAGTTTAAAAATATATTTCATAGATGAACTTTTAGAATAACATCATCAATGTAAAGACAATCAGAGCTTAAAAGTAAAATTAGAAATAAGTATCTTATTACCCCTTTAGTAGAAATGAAAGATGGATGTAGTTCATCTCAGGAATTAGAGGTAAATGTTCTGAAGACTATTGTGGTTTGTTGCATCATTTATATGCATTAATAATTGAAATTAGAAACTTTCCTATAGCTAATTATTTTTTTCAGTAAAATAGTTAAATTTTTCTCTGGAACATTTGTTCGGAGACCTTAAAAATCAATTATTCAAATCATGTAGATGAAATAAAGCTGAAGAGAAAATGTTGAAATGTTTGAATTTCTCAGAACAGCCCAGGGAGATACAAAGATTAAGCAAATGAAAGAGAGACTAAGACATGTCGAAGATAGAATAGAAAATCATATATATGTGTGTGTGTGTGTGTGTGTGTGTGTGTGTGTGTGTGTATGTATGAATGTATGTATATGGATCTCTCTGGGCTGTTCTGAGATAGATAGATAGATAGATAGATAGATAGATAGATAAAACTTAAGTAGAATAAGAGAGGGGCAATATTTGAAATAATAATAATTAAAAGTTTTTCCAGGTTGAGGAAAAATAAATAAGATTCCTTACAGTCCAGAGGCACAATGATTTCTAACCAGAATAAATACAAATAAAGTTATGCCAATAATATCCAACTGAAACTGCTGGACACCAGAGACAACAAAAAAATAAAGACAATCAGGAGAAAGAAGATTACCAGGAAAGAAAAGGTGAGAAAGAGGAAGAGATTAACTACACAGAAATAGCATTTGGACTGCAGCAGATATCTCAAAAACAGTAAGAAAGCTTAGAAAATAAAAAATAAGTAATAGTCTCACAATGTTTAGAGGAAATAACTGCCAGTTTAGAGTTCTGTACCCTACTAAATAATTCTTCAGGAGTTGTGGGGGAGGGTGGAGATATTTTCAGATAAAGGACTTTTCATTTACTGGATTTTTGTTTTTAGTCACTAGAGACTCCATCATGTAAAGTACCACTCAGTAATTGACTATTGGAAGAAGAAAATTGTACCCAGACTGTAGGAACAGGATTCATAAATGGATGGTAAGAATGGATATTGATAAATATGAAGTAAACCTAAATGAAAATTGCTGTAAAAATAATGACTAATTGTGTGAGGTTTAAAAATAAGACGATGAAAATATTAGACATAAATTACAGGGGAGGAGTTAGAAGTTACTTATATCATGGGGTGAGGAGTATAAGGATATTGATTAATGTTAGACTTTGTTAGGTTAGGTTACATATATTAGAAACTTAAGGGGAACCACTAAAATAACAGAAAAATAATGTATAACTTCCAATAGTTTAGAAGGAAAGAAAACGGAATAAAGACAGTTTGTCAGTGCAACTGGAGGCAGTAGAGGGAAAAAAAAAGAACATAAAATACAAAGTAAGTTGGCAGGAATAAAATACTAAAAAACACGATAAAGGAAAAAGTAATAACCTCGACAATTAAAAGGTGAAAATTTGATGACTGGATTCCAGCTATATGCTATTTGTTAGAGGGTGAGAGGCAAAGGGAGAGGAAGAGAGAATGTTAAACAAGCTCCACGCCCAGGACGGAGCCCAACACAGGGATTCCATCTCACAACCCTGAGATCATGACCTGAGCTGAAACCAAGAGTCAGGTACTTAACCAACTGAGCCACCTAGGCACCCAGCTATATGCTATTTTAAAAGGCAAATCTTAAACATAGTCACATGGTAAATTTGAAAAAGCAGAATAAAAATTATATACCTAACAAATATTAACCATAAGAAGCTGGTGTAGCTGTACAACTCCCAGGGGAAAGAGTTTAAGGCAGAAAACAGTAGTAAGGTTAAAGAGGGTCATTATAAAATGATGACTTTAAAAAAAAAACTTCACTAAGACGATGTGTAAGAAAAAAAGGTAGAAAAATCCATTTTCCTATTACTTATGCATGTATAATTCTCAAAAGGTTTAAAACTAGATTAGTCCTACTTGAACAAACTTCCTTTTATTTCTTGACATCTCTCCTTGAAAGCTTAGAACACATTTCTTTCACTAAGCCTTCCAGTATTGATTTTTTCCCAACTTTTTCTGTCTCCCCTTTTGCTCTTACATGGCGTATTGTAAATCGAGTTAGATGGGAAACCTCACTGGAGCTTTGTCTTTTAGGTGTTTGTAAGTGCCATGTACCCTTACAACTATTATAAATAAATAATCATCATCATCTTGGGATAAAAATGAAACATAAAAGTGTCAATCTTTCAAACAAAAATGAGTTACCTTTCTCTCTTTATACCTTAGAGATGCATTCTTGTCAAATTCTAGAAACTCAAGTGTATTATTTAAGTTAAAAAAGAAAAAAATGTGTTATATCAGTCTAGGGAGAATAAGCATCCTGTTTTGCCTGATTTTAGCACTGAAAATCCTGTATCCCAGGAAACTCTTTGGGCATCTGGAATGCTTGGTTGCTCAATAATATCACTTTTAAGAAAGTCAAAGCACATACATCTTATACCTTTTATTGAAAATTCTTCTAAATAAATATTCAGGCAAAAAGACCAAGAGTTAATATCCATAATGGAGAAAAATATTAACAGTTTTCCTTAATGCATACTATATTGTTAAAAAAGTCCACATTTTTGTATCCTGTCTCTTTCTAACTTGATTAAATGTAAGGCATCTTATTAAGCGAAAAGTTTGCAAAGCAGTGGAAAATGACTTTTCCTTTAAACTAATGTCTGTTGTCAAGAAGTCTCTGGTACTCCTGGAATTTTTATTAAGCATGCTTGAGAAACTCACAATTATTTTCAAGCACCACAGCATCTAAAAGTTGAAGATTGTGAAGTATAAGGCTAGAAACCAATTCTTAAAAAGAATACAACAGAAATGTTTCTGAGACTTGAATTTGCCTATATTAAATAGACTTTTTTTTTGGCCAAGGAAGTGGATAAAATTGACCAGAATTATAGGCAAGGAGAAAACGTATAGTTAGATTATGATATATCTCCTTAAGCAAATAATATAAACATCTCTACTATCTGAATCATAAACTATATTTTCCACATCTAATAGCTTATGAAATTTTAATTTTCTCAGGTTGTCAGTTTGGCTCTGGAAACCTAATAATATTTTCTCAAAACTGTTCATCCACTCACAAAACTATATACTAAGTGGTTGGGAATTCCAACAGAAATAATACATAACCCAATTTTTAGGGGACTCATATTTTATTAGATATTGAAAGTAAACAGATATGTTTATTGAAATAGAATACAACTGTATATAGGAGGTGCCGTCATTATAACAAGAAAGAAATTACTAAGGTGTGTAGCAAAAATTTACAAGATAGGATGCTTGAACTGGATCTTTATTCGTTCGTTCATTTATGCACGCATGCATTTATCAAAGTTATTAAGCATCAATTTTGTGCCAGGCACTGTGCTCAGTGCTGGCTATCAATGTTTGTTTGTTTGTTTGTTTTTCTTCAAGATTTTATTTAAATTCAAGTTAGTTAACATATAGTATAGTATTGGTTTCAGGAGTAGAATCTAGTGATTTTTTTAAAAGACTTAATTTATTTGAGAGAGGGAGAGCACAGAGGGGGAGTGAGAGGGAGAAGCCGACTTGATCCCAGAACCCTGAGATCATGACCTGAACCAAAGGCAGATGTTTAACTGACTGAGCTGCCTTGGCGCCCTGAATTTAATAATTTATCACTCACATATAACAGCCAGTGCTCATCACCACATGTTCAGTCCTTAATGAGTTCTGGCTATAGTTGTAAACAAGAAAGAAATGCTCCTAACGTCACATGGCATACACTCCATTAGGAAGGGGAGACAGTAAACATATTCACAAATAAATAAAATACATTAGTTTCAGTTGGCAGCAAATGTTCTCAAAGGAAAAAGCAGGTGATAGAAGAGAGACCACTGGAGGAAGCTGAGGAATGAATAGTTGTTCAGGCAGATGGGATGGGGGTAAACAAGGACAGGTCCTTCTAAGCTGTCTGGCTCCTTTCTGCAACATGAAGTGGGCATTTCACATAAGTGGTCACCAACATCCTTGCATTTTTCTTGGTGACTGTCTTAAAGAATAAATCCTAACACTGTATCCACCACATTCTAGTTTGTCTTTGATCTTTCACTCTTTTGACCTCACATCTTTTTTCTCTCTTTCTTTGCCTTGCCAGACTGTTATTTAACACCATTTTCTTGTTTGCAAACTTTCCACGATTCTGATTCCTATTCTTTCCCTGGCATGGCGAGAGGTAAAGGGAGTTGGAGAACAAGAGATGAATACCAAGCCAGAAAGCCATTATCTTCCATAAGTTTCAGGGCCATACATGTAGGAGCGGGAAGAAGCAAATAAAACTCAGAATCAATCTCAGGGGAGTGGAGTAATGTAGAAAAAAGAAAAGAGCAAGAGGAGAAGGTCCAGATATTTTGTGGGGATGAAAGAACTAAAATTCTACCTTATTAGATACAAATATGGGAGGGAGTCAGACCCAGTTGAAAGTCCAGGGTTTTTAGAAACCCGCCAGCTTTTTGGCACCAGCTGATCCTGTTACTGTTATGAACTTGGGGACCAATTCCTGGCTATATAATGAACTGTAGGACCAATGAGCCAAAGCAATTTTACCACTAGAAATGCTCTATCATTGTAGGTCTGTGCTTCCCTGCCAACCAGCCCTCTGTCCCTCAAGACATTTATGATCTGTTCCAACAACTGAAAAATGGGGAGTTAGAGTACACAATATATGAAAGCTTATATTCCTCCTGCTATAGATGTCTACTTTAGAATCAAGATCTGAAGAGAATGAGCATCTTTACCTCTACTCTGCTTGCGTCTACCTTGGACCTACCTTGAGCAAATTCCATCGATAACAGTTGCTTTGACGGAAGACTGTAGCAGGTTATAACGGTAATTACACGATTATTATGTTTCAAGGTATTACTGTCTTAACAGTTATTAAAAGTGGCCTTATAATCAGAAAAAAACACAGCAGCTTAAATAGAAATGCTACATGATCCATGATCTCACTGATGCTTGTCATCCTTTTTTACTATTTTCACTATTAGTGTGAAAGTTTGTAAGTTAAAGTAGGTGAGAAATTCATTTGGAGATTGTCATTTCCTTTACATACTTTAAAAGAAAGCTGAAGGATCTGTTTAAAATGAGATATCTTGGTTTGGCACCCAAATATGCCTCCTTTTCATTTAGTGTTACACTAATTAGTTCAGCACTATCATCCAACTGTCAGATCATATTTACTTCAGTTAATTTCATTTCCACCCGGTGCTTTTCCATAAAAGTGAACAATAGCTTATTGTTTGTTTTCATCAATAATTTGTCATAGTGACTGCTCTGTATTCAGGTGTAATATCCCTTACCTTGGAAGATAAAAAAAATTCTGTGTACATACATAGACATATAAATACCAGTTTGCTGATAAATTCTAGCAAAAAAAAATGTCCTTACTCAGCTAATGAAGTATTTCATAAAGGAGTTTTTGTTATGTAACTTTGTATGTGTCTTCAGGGTTATTTCATTTTAATTTTCTAAGTGAAGGGAGGACAGTATAGGCAGGTGACATTTTTAAAATACAAACCTAAAATTATTTTTAATACAGGTTCACTGAGCATTTAACAGTGTAAATATTTGCCCTGACTATTTCTTTATAAGATACTTAAAAATTATATGTGGCTGTATTATCTGTGACATGACAATTTAGTAGCCAATTAAATTTTGAAAGTTGGTCTTAGAAATGAAAGAAACAGGCACAAAATAAACATTCTATACTGAGCAATTGTGAGTGGGATGTTTTTAAGGATGCAAAGTTATTTTTGTGAATGCAGTTTTACTTCCAAGTGCTGGCAAAATTATTTATGTATCTGTCTATGTGAAAAGCGATTCATATTTGAAAACATTATCAAAAATTTCCCCTGTTTGGTACAGATTTGTTCCCAAATGTGTCCTAATTCTCTCAGTGCTTCTGGACAAAGACATTTGCCAAGAAAATAAGCAGACATGACTCCTAAGATGACTAACTTTCAGTCCGGAGAGGAATGAAGTTTGTTAATCTCCCAACCACTTTTTCTCTGTGTGGAGAATTCTTGGCTCTCCTTGATAGACTCAAACATGCACTCAGGATTGGCTTAATGTAAGGGGAATGTGTAAATATCCATAGTCTGTGTGATTTCAAGGCATTACCCCTGGTTTAGGGTTAGTTTCAAAGACTAGGAGAGCAGTCCTTTGTGTCTCCCTGAGAATAAAGGTAAACTCCAGGACAATGGGATTGGCAGGACAGCGTCAGTGGGAGGTGAGGAGCACCAGGAAACCTTAGAGAGGGAGGCAGGTTGACCATAAAGGAGGAATTTCAGATTTGCTATAAATTTGTATTTTTTTTAAGATTTTATTTATTTATTTGAGAAAGAGGGAATGTGAGAGAGAAAGAGCATGAGAGGAGAGAGGTCAGTGGGAGAAGCAGACTCCCTGCTATGCAGGGAGCCTTATGTGGGACTCGATCCCGGAACTCTAGGATCATGACCTGAGCCGAAGGCAGTCGCTTAGCCAGCTGAGCCACCCAGGTGCCCAGATTTGCTATAGATTTGTATTTTTAAAATTAAAGTTTAACTTTTATAAAATTTGACAAGATTTCCTATATCTTAGTATTCATAGAGTAAAATTACATTAATAAGGAACACTTTAGATCTTAATGCCACAACAAGTATAGCATCTTGTCCTAAAATACAACTTTCGAAAGGTAAATTGCAAAGTTTTGGCTTTACCACGTCCCATTCCAATATGCTGTCATTGTTAGGGGAAATGGGGAAAAAATGTGATTGGTAGTTTGGCCAGGTAGGAAAGAGCATATTTCTAATGTTCATGGTTTGTGGCATAATTATTCATAAGAGTGAAAACAATGAACATAACCCAAAAGCCCAACTATGAAATATCTGTTGTAGATATCATGAGTATCAGACATTAAGAAATATGCATGTCTTTGGGAAATGTTCAAAATACATTAAATGAAAAAACTAAATTATAGAAGAGTAATCAATAGATAATGTCTTAAATACATTATGTAGGGGACATGCAGATACCCCCTACAAGGATAGATTTCTTGTTCAGCCACAGGGTATGGTTGGCAGACAGCCTCCCCCTGACAGTTCCTTTGGGTCAGCGTCAGCTTCAGATAGCTGCTTTGCCTAACCTCACTCCCTTCCTTGGACAGCCCACACCGAGCACTTGATGCAGGCTAGGGTAGGATTTAACAATCTGGACCTGACATAAACCACTCTGAAAAGTTAAGGCTTGCTCTAGAGCTCCTCTTGGTTGGCTGAGGTTTTTCAGACCTGACATAGTTTGATTTCTTCCTCCACCCAGGCCTGTTGTAAATTTGTTTTTAAGCCTCTAAAGTTTCGATAATTTGATAAAACAGCAATAAGAAACTAATTTATCATCAACATCTCATTTTGTATGATATCATTATAGTGAAAAATATTTTTCAGGGGGAAAAAAGTGTTGGGACAATATATACTGAAAGGTAAATAATTATCAATGAGTAAGATTTTTCCTCATTTTTCTTATATTGTTTTTTAGATTTTCTATAATAAATACATGTTTCTTCTGTAATACATGAATTTTTAAAGGAGAAAAAAAAATTGTCTTCATGACTTCAATCAAGATACTCAAAAGTAATAATGGAATATATGCACCCAACTTTATCTAAAGGAAAAGTGAGAAAAAAGTTGCCTATTATCCACAAAAAATTATTATTATTACTATTATTTTTTAAGGCAGAAATTTATTTTGCTCTTAAGTAATGGGTAGAAGGAAAACAGTTCAAGGCTGGCAGGCCAGTTTCTCCAGCCTCAACATACAACTTCTGTAGCTCCCATAACACTGCTTAAGTACCCCCCAGAACCTCAGCCAGCAAGAGGAGTATACACCCGATCCCTTATTTAAGGGCCCAATCTGGAAGTTCCACTCCCATCTCACTGCCCAGTCACGGGACCACAATAAAACTATAAGGAAGGTGGGGAAGCCGAATCTTGGGCTGAGCAGCCAGGCATCCAGGTAAAACCCCAGAATCCAGAAGCTCTTCAGTAAAGGAAGAAAGGGAAACATACATGACAGCAGCAGTTTTTGCCACATGTGTTTGCGAATACACGGAAAAAACAGCCTGCAAGAGTAAGTACACACGAATTATCGTCCTTATCTGTGGAATAGGAGCAAGAACAGCGAGGAGACAATAATTCCCTGAAATTTTTTAGATGGTGATAGTATATTCATGTATGAACTAGGAAGTTTTTAAAATTTCACAAAATTTTAAAATCCTTTATTGTTACTCTTTCATAGTAATAGAGTAATCCTTTACAAACAGAACTGTGAAATCAGATCAACTCAACTGGATTAAATAAAAGCATAATACATGCAAAATTAAGTCATTAATAATAATAATAATAATTTAAGTTTCATTCGATTATTCCTCTGTTTTGTTTGTTTGTTTGTTTGCATTGGGGGGGGCAGAGGAAGAAGGATAAGCCAACTCCATACCCAGCACAGGGCCCAACACAGGGATCTATCTCACAACTCTGGGATTATGACCTGAGCTAAAATCAAGAGTTAGAGGCTTAACCAAGTGAACCACCCAGGCATCTCTCATTCTTCTGTTATGGTGGTTATTCATATTGGGTTTTTGTTTTTAATTTTTTCTTCACCATTAACAATGTTATCATATATCCTTCTACCTAGATTTTTATCTACTAGTTCTTAAATGTTTTTAGGATAGATTCTCAAGAGATGAACTCCTGGGCAGAGAATTTATAAATTTTCATTTGTAATAGATGTTGTAAGATTGCTCTGCAAACATGCTACAATTTAAATTTTCACTAGCAATGCATAGGTACTACCCATTCCCCAGAGCGCTCTTCTAGATTTTTACAAACTCAGACACAAATGACATTACTGGACTTAGGAAGCAGGCAGAACTTGTAGTAAAGGTGACTTGAAACTTAACTCAAGGTTTTTGGCTAGGAAATGTTTATATATTTCTTATTTCTGATCGAGACTGTCCTGAGAGCAGGAGGTTGAGCTGTTGCTGTCGGCAACTACCTTGGGTCATACATGGCCCACCTTTCCAGTCTCATCTCCGGTTAGTTCCCTTAGCTCTAATCCAGTCACACTGAGATGTATTCTCCTTGCCATCCTTTATTTATTCAAAATTTAATTTTCTTCTGCCTGAAATGTTGCCTATTATCAATCTGTTTTCATATTATAAGATGATGGAATCGAAGAAGTTCAGAATTTGGCGGTGGTGGTGGGGCGGGGTGGTAGGCAAGAGATGTATACTTTTACCTAACCCAGTATACATGCTTTTCTCCTGAACTTGTCGTTTAACACCTAAACTTAAAACTGTGCTAGTAGGAAGCTTTCCCTCATTCCTTCAGCTGACGTCATTTTCACCTCTATTGGAATCTATAATGCATTGCTTGTACTTTTTTTTTTTTTAAAGAAGTTTAGTACAGTAAGTACCTTAGAATTTAGATAATCTTCTTCTAAATTAAAACATCCCTGAAGGAATGAGTTGCCCTTACATATTTTTTGTAACAGTATCTTATAATGAATAGAGATGTAAATATTTATTGAATGAAATGTATATCTGTTTAGTGTACAAGTGTGAAAGCATTTGAAATTATCCAAACAAAATAAAGAACAACAACAAAACCCCTAAATCCCACTAATATGAATTAGACAAAGACTTTGAGAAGAATCTGAGGCAGAGAACCATACCTATAGAAGCAGGAGTATATTTATCTGAAGTCATAAATTCTAATAATTTTGAATAGTCCTAAATTTCTGCTATCAAATGTGACCAGTCAGCGTATACCACTTGTTATAGATTTAATTGCATTCTCCGAAAAGATATGTTGAAATTCTCATTTCCTCTATCTCAGAATGTGATTTATTTGAATAGAGGGTTTTGCAGAGGTAATTAGTGAAGATGCAGTCATACTAGAGTAGGGTAGGCTGTTAATCCAGTACAGATAGTGTCCTTATAAGAAGAGAAAAGACATAGAGACAGACACACAGAGAGAACACCATGTAAGGATAAAGCAGGCATCTTGGAGTGGGTACCTCAACAAACCAGGGACACTGAGGATTGTCAGCAACCACCAAAAGCTAAGAGAGCATCATGGATCAGAGTGTCTGCCTCACAGTCCTCAATAGGAACCAGACTTTTCAATACCCTCGTTTTGGACTTCTAGCCTCCAGAATTGTGGGGGGAGTAAATTTGTTTTTTGAAATCCTGTGGTAATTTGTTATGCAGCCCTGGAAAACTGATATGCCATTCTTCCCCCTGATCCTTTCTTCACAGTAAAAATGTAAATTCAATGATTTTAATAAGCTGATGGTCAACTGGTATTTGAGAAAAGTTAAGAAGGTAAAAACTGTTATTTGTGCTTACCTCTTCAGCCAGTGAGTAGAGAAGCCCTTTGAGGAACTGTAATTAATGAGGGAAGCCAAACACAGACAGATGTGCTATGTCCCGGCAAGGGAAGTATCCAATGGCCAGGTAAGTAGATAAAAGAGTCAAAGCAGAGCAGGAGGTCTAAGGTTCATGTATTAATCAACATCGGGGAGATCTGAAGAAATTGAAGCAGCAGGTAGGCAATGGGTTGGTTCTAACACTGATGGATCAGAAGTCTTCATCAATTGAAGGATCAAGGGCAGTATAACTCGAGAACAGAGACACAGAGCCAGAGGAATGAGAAAGAAAAGGAATAATTCTGAAGTTGAAGCTGTTTGTTTCCCCAACTTCAACTTCCTTTGTTCTTGCCTCACAAAGACAAGTTTCAGTCTTAAGGAACTCTTTCTTCCCCAGATGCCTATGGAGGTCTTACAATATTAAAACAAATAGCCCAGTCGCACGGTTGCTGGAACAGGCAAACACCTGATTCTGGCGGAGGTAGTTCTTATATTGATCACTTAAGCCAGTCTTTTCATAAAATATTAACATTACAAGGCTTAGTTAGAAGATGTTAACTGCTGAGAGCTCTGGTGAGGTCTGAGTTTATGTTGGACTGTAACTCCAACATAATATTTTTCCTTAAAATCAGTAAACACAAAGACACGTTTCCTTTTTGCTAGAGAGGAAATTTCGGGATATTATTGTGGAACACCCTGCAGTTATTGCACAGTAAAGAAATATTCCTCATTTTAGTCTAGCATCTGAAATTTCACGTAGATATAAAAGTACATAAAGTATATAAAATTTTATATAAAAGTATAGATATGAAAGTATATAAAGTATATGAAATTTATATAAAATTTGTACTAAAATTTTATATAAAAATTATTGTCAACATTTCATGCCTCCAACTTTAACTTGCAGCCTTCAGAGTACAGTCAGTGTGATGTTTTGCCCGGAGATTGCTGTTATCCCAAATGAGAAGGAATGTGTGGTACTATTAGAAATGAATACATCAAGCTATAGTCAAACACCAGGAGATAAATGGGTAAGTATGAGAATTTTTCAAAGATATGTCATTGCATTAGAATAATATTTGGGTGCTCAAATGGCAAAGGAGACCCTGGCAGAAGACCCCATAGGATGCTTCCCCAATTTGTATAAAATGGGAAATCAAGGTCTACAAAGACTTTTTGAGGTTTTGGGTTTTGTTTTTGTTTTGCACAGGATATTTAAATGAGACATTATCTGTCAATTAATTCACTTACAGTTGACCCTTGAATAACATGGGTATTAGCGGCATTGACGCCCCCCATGCAGTCAAAAATCCCCGTATAACTTGATTCCCCCCAAACTACTAATAGCCCACTGTCAACTGGAAGCTTTTTTAATAACATAGTCAATTACACATATTTTAAAATTTATATGTAGTACATACTATATTCTTATAATAAAATAAGCTAGAGAAAAGAAATGTTATTGAGAAAATATATTTACAGTATTGTACTCTATTTATATAAAAAAAGAAAACTTCCTATATGTGGACTTATGCAGTACAAACCTATCTTCTTCAAGAATCAAGTGTAGTAAAATTCCACAAAACCTTTCAAATATAAATGAGATACAAAGTGACTAATATAGTTCCTGTGCTCTAGGACTATATATAGGGAAGAGACAGATGTATAAAATTAACCATAATTTATGGCAGAATGTGATGAAATCAATTATAGAGTCAAATCAAAATCTGTATGTACACAAGAGAGCATAATTCCCACCAGGAAATCAGAGGCGTTTTCTTAGAAGATAAGGGGTTTGAATATTTGAACAGAGTTTAAAAAGTTAGACAAAGTTTCACCATTCAGAGGCAGAGAAAAAGAGGAATTCAAAGGGATGAGTAGTGAAGGCCTGAAGACAGTAAATGTTGAGATCAGGTAAGAAGTCTGGTGTGTCTGGAATGTAGGGAAATGAGGACAGTCATGTGACATTGAGATCACAGAGTGCCTAGAATGCGAAAGTTAAATTAGTTGCATGATATTCCTTGAGAAATGGCAAGTCAGAAAAATATTTTAGTGAGTTATAGAGTTTTTTTTAATCACCTTCCACTCAACATGTCAACTATACAACTTTTTCTTGATCTCATTACTCAGTTGACAGATTGCAGGTTTTGTCTGTTTTCAGAGAATTACCCTTCTTTCCCTATTCCCTGACAGCTTTTCTCTTCAGATTCTGACTTTTGACATTTGATACATAAGCCTCTGAATCACAGTGTTTGTGTTGAATTATTTGATCAGGCATAAACTTGTATTTGTAGATTATCAATATTTGTTTTAAATCTTGGTAAGACCGAGCTTATCCTGTGATAAAATTTTGGCGTGAATGTTAACATTAGCTAAATGCTTCAAAGTCAGTCTGATTCACTTTACATTAACCTGATTTTTAGCATGAGATCCACAGAGATTACTCATCTAGCATCAAAATATGATGTAGAAATAAGATAACTGAATTGACATGTATTCCTTAGAGCAACTCTATCCACTATTTCTTTCTTCAAAAGAGTTTTGACAGCTTGTCAAACATTTTCTTACAAAGAGTCATCATATGACTGCCTTCATCAAACTACCTGTCGGTTCATACCCATTCAGGCTTAAAACGGAATCAGTGTATACCCATTTGTTTCCAGCGTTGTGAATAAGAATTGCTCAATTCAACACATCCTGAGAGAATATGGTCCAATGGATTGAGCAACAAAAAGGAAGTTTAAAGTGTAGGCATCTATTTCTGGTGGGGTTTTATTTTTATTTATTTATTTATTTTTTACAGACTTGTCATATATTTGAGAGGATTTTACTTTATTTCTGCCTAAATTCTCTTCTCCAGCCCCTAAACTTCTTTTGTGGTATTTGCCATCTGTCATCAAGAAGGTGATGCTGATGTACAAGATGTGATCTGTAGAAGAGAACATTATTTCTAAAAGTTTTTGGAAAGATATTTATTGAGAAACAAGTTATTCTCCATTCTCTTCTCTAGTTATAAGCTCTTGCAACCTGATTCATTGTGCAGCTCCAAATTAAAAAGAGTGTTGGGGTGCTGGGTGGCTCAGTTGGTTAAGCATCTGCCTTCAGCTCAGGTCTTGATCCCAGGGTCTTGGGATCAAGCCCCAAGGCAGGCTCCCTGATCAGCAGGGAGTCTGCTTCTCACTCTCTTTCTGCCTCACCCCTTGTTCCTGCTCTCTCTCTCCAGTAAATAAAAAAAATCTTAAAAAAACAACAAAAAAAAGATTTTTCATTCACTCTTCTTAAAATTCTTGTCACCTTTTGCCTTTGTCTTCAAGATGTCAGTTCCGTCAAAGTAAAATGTTCCATATTACATTTCTATTTCTTTAGGACAAAAATGAAATCTAAGCTATTTCTGAAGGAAAAAAAAAATTGTTACACTGGATGCTTGTGTGCTTTTTGTTTCTCTTTTTTTCTCTGATTCTCTTTTTCATTTTTGAGAATGATTATAAAAATATGTGCTTTCATGAAATACCCCTACCCAATCTTGGGGCTTATATATTTTTTCAATATTAATTTTTGTGTCAATAAACTTATTTACCAGTTCAATTTTACTTTTTGAATATGTGTGAAAAATGGAAGATGCACCACTTTATCTCAGCACACCTTAATCCTTACTACCATGAAAGCAACTTCATTTAAGTTCTACATGCATCTCAACTTATTTTAAGAAACAAAATAGTGTATGATCTATCAATAAGGAAAATATTCATTGTAAAATTATTTTTCAATTACATGATGCCATACATGTTTTCATTATTGGCTATTACTTTAAATAATTCTGTTGCAAGTTTTCCCATGAAAGAAAGAAGTTTTAAAACTGGGTGCTAGGATTAATTTTTTATTATTTTTTAATTTAATTTTTTTAAGTCAGGAGTAATTTTAAAACCCAGAAGAAAAAAATAAATAAAATATGAAATGTCAGCAAGAGTAAAGATGGTCAAAAGTGGCTTCTTAGTCCTCTTAACTGAATGGTGAGTGATCAATGGAAATCCTTTGCAACCCTTGATGAAATTATGCATCAATTCCATCCTAAACCTCTAAAGATTTTATTTATTTATTTCACAGAACGAGACACAGTGAGAGAGGGAACACAAGCAGGGGGAGTGGAAGAGGGAGAAGCAGGCCTCCCACAGAGCAGGGAGCCCAATTTGGGGCTCAATCCCAGGACCATGGGATCATGACCTGAGCCCAAGACAGACACTTAACTGAGCCACCCAGGTGCCCCCTATCCTAGCCTTTTAAGAGAACTCTTGGCAAATACTTTATATTTCTGTGATACTCAAATTCATTCTTTCACTATACTATGCATAAGCATATTGAGTCCATTTATACCTAAAGTAATATAACTGACTTCTTTGGTTTGTTTTGTTTCAAGTTTTTATTTAAATTCTAGTTAGTTAACATAGAGTATAATATTGGTTTCAGGAATAGAATTTGCTGATTCATCACTTACAGATACCATCCAGTGCTTATCACAAGTGCCTTCCTTAATACCCACCACCCATTTAGACATCCCCCACCCACCTCCCCTCCAGCAACCAAGGCTCAGTTTGTTCTCTGTGGTTAAGAGTCTCTTACAGTTTGCCTTCATCTCTGTTCTTTTGTTTTTTATCTTCCTTCCCCTATGTTCATCTGTTTTGAATCTTAAATTCCATACATGAGTGAAATCATAAGGTATTTGCCTTTTTCTGATCGACTTATTTCGCTTAGCAGATTATACTCTAGCTCTATCCACATCATTGCAAATGGCATTTTTCCAAATTTAGTTATTGTTGATAATGCCACTATAAACATCAGGGTGCATGTGTCCCTTTGAATCGGTATTTTTGTATCCTTTGGGTAAAACCTAGTGGTACAATTGCTGAGTCATAAGGTAGTTCTATTCTTAACTTTTTGAGGAACCTCCATACTGTTTTCCAGAGCGGCTGCACCAGTTTGCATTCCCACCAACAGTGTGAGAGGGTTCCCCTTTTTCCACATCCTTGCCAAAATCTGTTCTCTCCTCTGCTTAGCCATTCTGACTGGTGTGAGGTGATAGCTCATCATGATTTTGATTTGTACTTCCCTGTTGATAAGTGATGTTGAGCACTTTTTCATGTGCCTGTTGGCCATTTGTATGTCTTTAGAAAAATATCTCTTCATGTCTTCTACCTATTTCTTAACTGGGTTATTTGTTTTTTGGGGGGGGACTTGAGTTTGGTAAGTTCTTTATGGATTTTTGGTAGTAGCCCTTTGTCAGATATGTCATTTGCAAATATCTTCTTCCATTCCATATGTTGCCTTTTAGTTTTGTTTATTGTTTCCTTTGCTGTGCAGAAGCTTTTTATTTTGGTGAGGTACTAATAGTTCATTGTTTTTGTTTCCCTTTCCTCAGAACAGTTGTTTAGTAAAAAGTTGCTAAGGCTGATATCAGAGAGGTTGCTGGCTATTTCTCCTTGAATATTTTGGTGGTTTCTCACATTTAGATCTTTCATCCATTCTGATTTTATTTCCGTATATGGTATAAAAAAATGGTCATTTTTTTCCTGTGTGTATCTGTTCAGTTTTCCCGACAGTATTTGTAGAAGAGACAATCTTTTTTCCATTGGATATTTTTTCTTGCTTTGCTAAGGATTGGTTGACCACATAGTAGTGGGTCCATTTCTGGGTTTTCTATTCTGTTCCATCGATCTATGTGTCTCTTTTTATGTCAGTACTATACTGTCTCAATGACTACAGCTTTGTAATATAGCATGAAGTTGGAATTGTGATGCTTCCAGCTTTGCTTTTCTTTTTCAGGATTGCTTTGGTTACTTGGGGTCTTCTGTAGTTCCCTACAAATTTTAGGATTATTTGTTCTAGCTCTGTGAAAACTTGCAATAATCCTAGAATACAGTTGACTTGGATATCACTATTGAAAAATATTACTACTTCTGATAGATTTGACCAATCTTTCTGAATGTCAGTTTTAAAACTTAAAAAACAATTCAATTGGTATCTGGAAAGTTGGTTTCTGAAAAGTCTAGATAGTAAGTTTTTCAGAAAATATTTAAGTCTCAGTAACAGGGAAGCTCTTGATTTTCTTTGGATTTGAAGCAACTATTGTAAAATAAATGGATTGTTCACAAGATTTTTGAGCATTTCTTTTTCTGTATTTTCTTATATTGTATTATGCTTGCCTGAAAACTTGATAACTTGTTCAGATTGCTGAACCTCATCACTATTCTCTTTCAGGGATGGAAATGCATTTCTCTCAGTAAGTAAAATAGTCTGTGGCAAAAAGGTTTGTCCCCTTTGAATATGATTCACTATCATCCTCTCTCCAAAATCTATGAAAATTCAAATTGAAAGATATTACTCTATTAAGCGATGACATAATTCATATTCATAATTACACATATTACATTTGAAACCTGCTTATTTTTCTGCATCCTAGAATGAAAATAATTTGGTTGGTGTGATCCTTTGTGATCTCTAATGCTATTCATTTAAGCCGGTCTTTAGTTATAAAATTTCTCTATGCTTTCTTTTTTCTAAAGTTCCAAATAACCAAAAGTTTTCAGGGAATAGAAAGATGCCATTACATATAGATAGATAGCATATCACAAAGACCAAATAACAATACAAAGAAACTTAGATTACTGATTTTCCTCTCAAGTAAGTATTCACCTAATTTTATTTGAAGAATTTAATTTAGCATGCTGCATACACATCAGACACTCGATTAAACCTTGTTCAATAAGTGAATGAACTCCAGATAAAACTTGCATTTAATTTTTTTAGTTTATTTAATATGATATTAACGTATTTTAGTATATCATTTTAATATGTGCAGATAATTTTATTACTTTGTCAAGGAGAATTTTTTCATAATCAATTTATTTTATAATGCACAGATTATGAAGTAACCATACTTGAAAGATCTTACATAAATAGCAATGAATATTAAAAAAACAACTTATCACTTTCCACAAGACATGTTTTAAACTAGTTCAAATTGTTTACTTAAAATTTTAATATTTCTTTAAGTTACTAACTCAAAACTTTTTTTGGTACCTAAAGACTAAATTAGGCAATATTTCTGGTATCTCTGAGGCTCATAATAATAAAAGTTTATGATACTAATAGTATAGAAAAATGTTATATTTAGGAAGGAACCCTTATATTTAGCTTGTATTAAAAGAGAAAGGAGACATACATCTAGGGGATATATCAATTATTTTCTATTCATAGATAAAGTGTGTTAGCAAAACGTTATTTAATATTACATCTACTTAAATATCATTTTGTTTCAGTGGTATTGTTATACATAGCTTTTATGTCAATAATGTTATATTGTGTATTCCTATTAATGTGTGACATTTAAAATTTCAGAACGAACATACATTTCTCCAGAAAAAAGGTTACCAGATTACTCACTTCATTGAACGTAATTATTTTATACGTTAAGAAAGCATAATTATTTTATGGTTTAATATGATCTTAAAGATAATATAGCTCAACTCCTGTTGTCTCATTTCCCTTTCTTGTACTCACATTATACATGGATATTGAGGATGGATGAAATTATGTGTATTAAAGGTCATGCTATTATTATTGACAAGGAGACAACCAAAACATCTGACCTGCAATTTGTGTGTTTTTGCCCACTACACCATTCTATTTCTTCCCAAATTTGGGGTTTTTAAATGGCAGCGACTTATGGTGAATCCAAGTCTTCTAAGCCAAATTTTCCATTAGTTCCTTTTAATCTGTGCATGAGTAATATGACCAGCAAATCTGGTTGAGATAAGGGGCATTCACAAAGTTCAAGGGACATGTTCAAGACTGTGCATATACTTAGCATAAGAGTCAGGATCATAAATCAAACGTAAGATTCTATAGTCGGTACATCTTTCACTATATCTCACAGCTTTTGGTCTAAACGTGCATTCAAGTCAGAGCGTATTACCATGCTGGGGGAAAGGCAAGGGTAGTTATGGCCAAAATATGTAAATGAGCACCTGCTGAAGACCACCAGAGCCATCTGCTGCTTGGATTCTCATACTCATTTGCCGACCTCTTAATGCTAGCTTTCTCTCTCAGTTTTTCAGGATGTGAAGGGAGGGCCACATTCTGTACAGATTTTAAGGCATTAGCAATCACTGAGATTATCTCATAATGAGCTTGTTGAAGAAGGACCCGCTTCATTTAGTATAGTAGGGTCAGTCCCAAACTGCTTGAAGACTCTGTGGGTCATTCTTAGAATGCAGCTTACAAGAATACTTGAAGTTGGCCTTATGGATTCTCAGTCATTCATTCCAGTATTCCTTTCAGCATTGGCCATAATTCTTGATTTATGATTCTAGGAAACTTCACAATCTAAATTTTCAATTCAAATCAGTGTACTCACTAAATACTTCTCCTAGTCTTATCAGCATCTGTGAAAAAGTCCTTTAGAAGTTCATTCACTTGATATTAACATTATAAAAATAAAGCAGAGTCAGATGGAAAATTGGAAATACACAGAAAAGAAAAAAAAAACAGAAAGAATAAAAGACGCAAGTAATAACACAGACTTGACTGTTCAGTTTAGGTGTATAGTTTTCATTATGAGTGTATGTATAATTTATATGTAAATTTTAAAATATAAGTAATATCAATGTTATTTACATATATACAAAACACAGTTAGTTACATCATCTCTGGTGTACGAATTTTACCGTTTAGCAATATGCCATTAAAAATGTATTCTTCCATCCAGTATTATTCTTCAACATTGTTTAAAACAGTTTCATAGTGTTTTGTGATTCATAGTGAATCATGATTGATTTAAATATTGCCTTTTTTTTTTTTTAAACATTGCTCTTTTAAGACTTAGGTTGCTAACAATATCTTTGTTCATATTAACTTCTGTGAAAATCATTGCATATATATCTAATAATTTCTGTAGGAAAATCTTTATGAATCTTTAGAAAAAAGTGGATATTGCTGTGTCAAAGAGTATGAAATTTACTCCTACCAGATAAAGACTTTTTATGGTTAGACTTTTGAGATGACTTCATTATCCTTTTCTTATTTTTAAAGATATTATTTTTTTTTACTTGAGAGCAAGCATGAGTGAGAGAGAACAGACGCAGAGTGGCAGAGGGAGAGGGAGAAGCATACTTCCTGTTGGCTGAGCAGAGAGCCCAACAGGGGGCTCATAATCATGACCTGAGCTGAAGGCAGATGCTGAACCAACATAGCCACCCAGGCACCCCTCACCTGCTTACCAGAGCTTCCATTCTTAAACATTTACTGTGTGCTGAGTTCACATTACATGGATTTTCTTTTTCATTTTATACAGCAAAATCCTTGCTGTTTACTATTATTATGCACAATTTACCAATTGGGTAGAATATGACTCAAATTTTAATTTATTATGTTTTAACACGCTTGGTCATGTCAGAGGTATATATCCTTATGTTTTACATAGCTGGCTTTATGTGCCTTTACTTACTACTGTTAATATTCCCATGTGCTCAAAGATCTTTTATTTTTCTAATGTAGAAAGGAGCAAGTTAGAAAACCACCCTGCTAACTCCCTCATGCACTTGTGACAAAGACCTTCCATCAATCAAATCATGGATACAACTACTTCCTACCATTCTTTTCATCATTCTCTCAGGCCATTATTTGCAAGTCAAGTGGGTAATTCGTAGGTGTGTGCTCATTAAGAACCACTGCATGGAGTCCTTCTCTCTTTGAATTAGACATCAACAAACAGAACTGACTTCTAAAATAATTGGTGAGAATTAATTTTACTACCAAATAGAGATACTATAGAGGAGAATTTGGAGAATGATTAAGAAGTGCCTATACTGAAAATCGTCATACTACATATTACATTATATGTGGGTGATGTAATATTATACATCTCATATTCAAGACTATGTTAACAACAAACTTTTTGGTAATGAATTACAATAGCTTAACTGGTAATTCTTTTTTGACTCATGATACAGAATTAGGCAGAAAAGGACTTCTGAAAATATGGTATTTCAATATTAAATCATTTTATGCAAATCATTTCATTCTAGTTTTACTTTTTATACTTCTAGTTAGGTATTTAATTCTTCTGTGTCGGTATGTCAGATTACATGTCTATGCTTGTCAATGGGTAATAATAAATGTTTATTAATGGCTTATTTACCAATAATGATGTTTTAACCAGAATAACTCAATATGTTGTTCTTTCTGTACAAGGATCAATAAAGTTGTTAAGATAGATGCAATAAACCAGATTCTTAAATATATACTAAGTTAAGAAAAATAGTTAAGTGAATTTAACATTCTAAAGAGTATTATTTGCTTATAATTTCAAAAAATTACCACTTTTTTACTGTAATTTGAAGGACAGCCAAATAAAATTTTAGTCACCTCTCCTGAGAATTCATTTTTAATCATCATGCTTTTCTAATTAAAAATTAAAAAAGCTTTGTAGTTCTTAGACCCATAGTTATATTTTGTGGTTTACAATGTTATTTCACAACAAAGAATACTTTTCAAGTTATTTTCAATGCTTTCAATACTCTAAACTTTTAATAAGAGTAGTTTTTAGTTTGATTATCTAGATTTGTTAACCAACTGACTCTGAAAATGTAACAAAAAGCTTCCATGAGTTTGGAGAGGAAGAACATGTTGGCCAAGCAATTTATCACTTAGTCTCACAAGCCAAAAAACACTTTGGCCTCCGTTAAAGCACTTTTGAGAGCTACAGTAGTTCCCCCTTATCCTCAGGGCATCCATTTTACACCCCCAAAGGATGCCTGAAACTGCAGCTAACACCAAACTCTATATATACTATGTTTTTTCCTATCCATGATAAAGTTTCATTTGTAAATTAGGCATAGTAAGATATTAACAATAATAATAATATAGAGCAATTATAACAATATAATAAGAGTTATATGAATGTGGTCTCTCTCTTTTTCAAAATATCTTTTTTTAAGAGATTTTATTTATTCACTTTAGAGATATAAAGACAGCACAAGCAAGGGGAGAAGCAGAGGCAGAGTAACAAGCAGACTCCAGAGCCCCACATGGTGCTCCATCCCACAACCCTGAGATCATGAGCTGAAATCAAGAGTTAGAAGCTTAACCTACTGAGCCACCCAGGTATTCCTCTCAAAATACCATATTGTACTGTACTTATCTTTCTTCTTATGAGTGAGATGATAAAGTGCCTACATCATGATAAGAAATGAGGTCAATGACATAGGCATCATGAGATAATGTTAGGCTACTACTCACCTTCTGCCCACTTGTCAGAAGGAGGATCATCTTGACTGTAGGTAACTGAACCCACAGAAAGTGAAAATGTGGAGTAGGGGGGAGCTCCTGTACATTGAAAACAACCAGTATGTTAGTGTCATGGGTGTAGAAATTCCATCTTTTTTTTTAAAAGATTTTACTTATTTATTTGACACAGAGACAATGAGATCACAAGTAGGCAGAACAGCAGGCAGAGAGATGGGGGGTGGGGAGAAGCAGGCTCCCCACCAAGCAGAGAGCCCAATGCGGGGCTTGATCCCAGGACCCTGAGAGCACGACCTGAGCCGAAGACAGAAGCCCAACCCACTGAGCCATCCAAGTGCCTCTAGAAATTCCATCTTTTAATTATGAAGTTTAATTTTGGTCTTCCCAAGGATTTAGCAAAATTTCCAGTTTGATCAGGCTACCTTTTTATTGTGTAGTGACTTAATCTCCCCTTCTCTCTTTGAAATTTTCCTGCTAAGAATTAGTGTGTACCAAAAAACATGATGGCCTCATTTCTTTCCCTAAGCCAGTTTTTCATTAGCTTTGCAGCAATCCAAACAAATTTTATTTTTACCTTTTATTATATGTGCCATTCATACATTTTTAGTTTAGTACTGAAAACCCAGGGGTACCACTTTATTTTCCACATTACTGATTTTTTATTGTACCTAATTCATCTGCAGATTTTGGACCATGCAAAATGGCTTATTGGAGTTGAGATCAGCATGCATTCTACTGAAGCTTACTGGGTTTGAAGCATCAGCTATCCAAGATCTCTCTCATGGAACATCAGCTGTAGGCCCTATATTTTCATATTCCCAACAGTTGGTGTAGTCATGGGGAATCACAGATAACTAAGCTGGAAGAGATTTTTAAAAATCATTTGGTTCCAACCATTTGTGCTATATTCCAATGTAACTCTTCCCAACTGCCATTAAACCACGCTTCTAAATTCTCCTGTTTTGTTGATCTTTCCAGTGAAATAGTTCTTGCATATTGCCAACCTATTGGTAAATTTTCATCTTTATCCTACTCCATTTCTCAGCAGCATTAGACACAATAAACCATGATAGCTTTCCTGAACCACTGTCTTGACTTCGCTGCCATGACACTTTTCAGTGGCTACTGCTTCTCATCTTACTTTTCTGGTTCCTTCTTTTACACCTGATTTCTAAACATCCTCTGTGCCCCAGGGATCAGACTTAAGCCCTTTTCTCTTTTTTCCATAGATAATTTCATCTAGTCCTGTGGCTCTAAATGCCCTCTAGGTTCTGTTGACTCTCAAATTTATATCTTTCTTGCTGAATACCCAGGAACTCCAGATCATGTGGTATGTCCATTTCCATGAATCAATCGAGACAGCTAATAGGCATCTGAAATTTTACATGTACAAAGAAACCAATTGGTTCCCACAATCCTTTCCCTTGCACTGTGAACTTACGTAGGCCACACAGACAGTGGCAACCTCGGAATTCTTTATTTTCCCTTAAATCCCATGTGAAAATGCATCAGCCAAACATGTTAACATTATTAGCAAGACTAATCCAAAATTGTAGTGGATTTATTATGTGGAAATTACCCCCTAAGTATATCTCCAAAGAAAAGCCACATGACCCTCTTTCTCTAGGCCATGAGAAATAAATGGTGAGTGGCATGCCAACATCCTTCAGAAATGAATTGTGGAGAATTTTTTTCTCTAATGTAGCTATACTCATGGTCTTACTTGCTGATAGAAATGAAAATATCAACCAAAAAAATATCAAAGCTACTATAGATTCACTATGGATTCAAGCTCAGCAAAAATCAACAAAATGGGGTTTTGTCATGAGAGACACTACAGATGAAAAGGACTCCCTGACTACTTTTTTTTTTTCAGGATTGATTGATTGATTGATTGGACACAGAGAGAGAGAGAGCATGCACAAGGAGGCAGAGGGAGAAGCTGACTCCCTGCTGAGCAGGGAGCCTGATGTGGGGCTCCATCCGAGGACCCTGGGATCATGACCAGAGCCAGAGGCAGATGCTTAAAGGACTTAGCCACCCAGGTGCCTCAACAACTCCCTGATTTCTATGAGAATCTTCACACCCCAAGGTTGTAGAGAATAAGGAAAGATAAACTTACAGAAACAAACTAAGTATGGGTTGCTCAATAAAAAGAAGCATTGATGTGCATTATCTAATTTAGGAACTTGGTGTAGCCAATGATGGGATTATGACTGAAATAAATGGGCAGCTCCTTCACTAAAGGAAATGCTGCAACAATAATAAGTATGTCCTATGAATTTCCATCTTAGTCTTCTATATAGGGACTTGTGGCCATTTCCACAGAAACTCTATGATAGGAAAGAAAAATACTAAAAATTCTTGGGGACTTTGGACCCTGGATTTCACCTTGAATGAGCAGAAATGCCACAAAGGTGCTCTTTTAGAACAGGAGATTGTAGAGATAAGGTAATAAAGTGAGTGCTGATCTTAATTCAAATATTTATTAAACCTAGTATTCACTTCTGTGTTTTTTTCTGAGTGGGTGGGTGGGAAATAAATATACTGAATGTTTCAATTTGAGTCCCAAGGGCAAACAGCACACTCAAATTAGTATAATTCTAGTTTTTATTTATTTGCTCTTAAACAAAGGGGCTAATTTCAAAGGCATACAAAGGCTGGAGAGGAACACAAAGTGAGGGAAACATGGGCTAACAACAGTGCAGTTTTTACCATCTCTAGGCCCAAAGCGATACGGGGAAGGAGGGATTCCCAGAAACTGAAGGTAAGATGGACGTTTAGACAAGAAAGCTTTGAGAACAGCAACTTTCTATCAAGGGATATAGCTAGCATGATTCGAACTCACAGAGAGGGAACCAGAAAAAGAAATACTCTGACTTCACTCCTTTGCAAAGAATCATTAGCTAAAACCAACCAGACATCAGAGTACTCAAAATTTCATGATGTGATTCATACAGTTCAGCCTCCTGGGAAGAGATCAGGATAGAAAAGGATGGAAAGTGAATCTGAAGGGGCAGTTTCTGGCACAGTCCAAAACTGTGGTGTTGGTCCCCTGACTCATAAAGAAAGGGACAATGTGGAGCAAGGGAAGATTCTAGAGCTTTTTTTCTTCACAAAATATATCAAAGGTAATATTCATACTTTAAAGTTGCAGTTTTGGTGATTCTTATCACATTCTTATTTAACCATCTGGCTTGGCAGGGGCAGAGGTTAGGTGAATTTTGGAGAATATTAATAGATTACCATAAGGTAGTGAACTGTTGGTCCAATCATGCTTTTCTCACTGAATATTTTATTTCTACCTCTGGTGAATGGTAAGCAGATATTAACCTTAAAAATGACATTTTGTCTTGCCCAACATAGTTGAAAACTCCAGAAATTTGATTACACTGAGCAGGGATAGTAATACAAATTCATAGTATTGTCTCAAGGATTTATGCCAAATAGAGCCACAGCCTGCGGAATCTTGATTATCTTATCATGCTATAGGTTATCACTCACCTACTGATGTCATTAAGCTGACAAGACTTAGAAGGCCAGTTTGCTAGTGCCTCCAAAGCCCACATAGGACAAGTATGTACCCAGTGAAGGGTGGGAAATTCAAGGAAATACAAACTCCTGAAACCTCACTGAAGCTTTTGGGGGATCAATGAGTAGAGTAGCTGTCAACACCAGGGAATAAGTCGCTTCATCATAGATCACTTGCTTTAAGAAAGACACACAATGCTTATTAGACTACTTGCTATTTTGATGATGGAGTATAGCTTTGTGTAATTCAAAAAGGCAAAAATTCAGTATATAAATATAAAAGTGTGCATTTATCAATATTTTGAGGTAGAACAAAGGCTTTGTGCAAAAAAAAATGGGCTTTGTTTTTCTTCGCTTAGATTATCATTTTCTTTTTTATATCCATATTTAAACTTTTCTAAACTGGGTGAGAACTTAGAAACACGAGCAAAGCAATTTAAGTGCAGAGATCTTTACAGACATAGATTTTCCCCAGTTTTTATTGTCCCATACCTAATTGATCATAATTTTAAAATACTTAATTTTATTAAGTATTTCCATGCATTTAATTCAGTTTTTTTCTTTTAAAGATTTTATTTACTTATTTGACACAGAGAGAGATAGTAAGAGATGAACTACAAATTGTGGGGGGTGTGATGTGTGAGGGAGAAGTAGGCTTCCTAGTGAGCAGAAAGCCTGAAGCTGGGCTGAATCCCAGGACCCTAGGATCATGACCTGAGCTGAAGACAGATGCTTAAGGTGCTCCCATTTAACTTAGTTTTTAAAGAATCAACTTTCTTTTCACATTCATATTTCACTTAGTTTATATAATAATTAATTAACAAGCAATTACTGATAGAAGCACTATATACACAAATAGGTATCAGAATAAGTACAATGGAATTTCGGCAATCATATAACAACTCAATTAGTGGACATAAAAGAGTGTATATAAAATCATTTGTTCATTTTGCAAACAGGTAAAAGTTAAGTGAAGATAGGTTAACCAAGACCAAGAGAAGAGAAGTGTGTAAGCAGCTTTACTGCTTAACCCTTATGGTCCAATAGATTCAATGGTGCTGAAATTGTTTGTGGCAGATTGGAATACTCTATGGCTCTTAAAGAACCCCATATTTTAGCGGTCCAACCAACTACGTAGTGGCAGGCTAATTACATTGGACAGCTTCTCTCATTCTCATGAGAATAGATATTTATTTTGGAATTTAAAAAACACCCAAAACAAACAGACTTACTAATACCAATGTGCATATAGGGAAAACATTAAGTGTTGACCTAGGCTATTTAATAGACAATAAGATATTGACACACAGTAGGAACAGAGAGGAGTATAAACAAAACCCAACTGGTTCCCTGGGGAACCTCATGGTATTTGACCCAGTGATAGATGTAAGAATAGATAAGATGGCTAGGAGAGTGTAAACCTGTATTGGATGTATAAAGGTTTTACTTACTCTTTAACTTTGGTGGAAGCTAAAGTGGAGTATATAACCCTACCCCTCACTTTTTGGCAGCTAAACATAGACTTCAGATCTAGTTCAGCTATAGCGTTGCTTTAGTTTCAGATATTTAACTTTGATGCTGCTGGGGAGGAAAAATTTTCTTGTACCCTTCAAAGATTCTTCCAACTGGTGTAAGGATTAATTTGAAAGGAGACAAAAAAAAAAAAACCAGGAGAAAATAAAATTTAATTTTCTATATACAGGAACCCCATATACATGAGAGATTCAAAGACAGAAAGGTAAAATGAGGCATATGTGCCCATCCTGAGTTAAGGAATGTCAGAGGGCCCTGGGGACTCAAAGGGGAGGAGGTCAATTCACAGGGCACTGTGAATTCACAGGGCATTGAAGAACAGATAATTTGGTAATTAGCTGTTTGCTCAGCCATACATATGGGCCACTCAGTTAAAATATATCTCTAGTAATAATTCATTCTGGGAAAGACACTCAGTTTAGATTTTTCTATATAGTTAAGAGAAGGGCAAAAGTTTCTCTCAAGCCTACAGGGTCTCAGTTGCCTTCAGCTCAACAGTACACCTACTATTGCAAAAATAGCTTATGGCATACTTTTTTTTTTCTTTCTTTCTTATTGATTTTAATTCAGCCTAGTATTTATTGAGCTACTACAGCTTAAAGTAGTCTCCATGCCGAAGTGGCACATTTTGGGAGTACTTGCACTGAACCCATTCAAGGTTATGAGGTAAAGGCAGGGGCACTGGTTAGTGTTTATTTTTGTGGTGATGCTCAGCGCTTGTGAGGCCAATGGTATGGGAGCAATGGTTCAATCCTTGCTGCAGTCAGTAGCAGGAAGTCAGCAAGCATCGAATTGCCTTGCTCCTTGCCCTCCCATGGCCTTTACTTATTCCTAAGCTTGCTCATTTGCATACCAGCTGATTCTTTGGGCTTTCTGTAAATCCTTTTATAAATTCCTCTTCTGAAATAGTGGGCTACAACTAGATTCTTTTGTTTGCAATTAAGAATTCTGATTTGGTAGTGTATTTTAAACACACAAACATATTTCGCCTTTTACAACAGCCATAGATTTAGTACATTTATGTGGCAGGAATGCCAACTAGGCTGAAACTGAAGACAATTTAAGCAAGAATAGAATTGTAACTTTACTTGTGATTTTCTTTCCTTTTTAAATGATATTCGCCTAACCCATTTGTATGCTTGCACAACAACTACTCTATACATTAGCTACTATTTTTACAAATGTTTAGAATTAATATTTACAAAGTTGGCCTGGAGTTTTTCCTTTTCAATATTCTGCTAGAATTAAATATATTTTAACCTTAAGAATAAAAGTACACCTACTATTGCAAAAATAGCTTATGACATACTTTTTTTTTGAACATTGAAAAATTTTTGTTTACATTTACATTTCTTCTTCTGAAAATTATCTTTAAAGTATGGAAGATTTTATGTGTGTCACCCTTATTTTTCCCCATTTTATTACCCTCTTAAGTTTACTTTTATACTTTTTGCCATATGATATGAAAGTTTTAAGTCGCTATTTTAGTGAACACAATAATCTTTTCTTGGTATTTTTCTTCTTTATTTTTGATCCTGGGCCTTGATTACACTGCCACTACCCTTTATCCCTTAATCACGGGGGAGTTAATAACAGCTTCCTGCTGTTGCTACATTATGCATTACCTTTTTGGGTTTTCAGCTATACTATCATAGGAAAAATCAATTTTCTGTATTAAACTTTCTTTGTTTAAAATCTTTAGATGGGGAGTCACTTTTAATTAACTGGAAAACCTCTGGACTTTGTTTCTCTAAATAGTATAAGAAATGAATTTACCTTGGTCATTTTTTTTTAGCAATTTGACTAGTTGTTACAAAAAGAGTTGTTTAAACATCCAATGTTATATGAGAATTACAAATGCCTGTAATTTGTTATTACACTGAGTAAATCTGTTTCTGTACTTACAACCTGTTCCGTTAGAGTTTGTCTATATTTATGCCCTTCAACAGTTTGTTTATAATCTGATAATATCTGGAAGTTTAAGATTGTCCCTATTTGATGTGGTTTTCAAAATTATCTTTGTTATTTTCTTCCATTTATATTATTTCATTATATTTTTCCATTATAGTATTCTCTCAGAAAAATTGCTATCGTTTTTGTTAAATCTGTTAAGGAATCCTTTAGGGTATTTGTAAGAGTGGCATTACGGTAGAAAGAACAAACATCTTTATAATAGTCTTTTTTAAAAATAATTTTTTAATTTTTTTATTAACATATAATGTATTATTAGCCCCAGGGGTACAGGTCTGTGAATCGCCAGGTTTGCACACTTCATAGCACTCACCATAGCACATACCCTCCTAATGTCCCTAACCCAACCACCCCTACCTCCACCACCACCCCGCAACCCTGTTTGTTTTGTGAGATTAAGAGTCTCTTATAGTTTGTCTCCCTCCCAATTGCATCTTGTTTCATTTTTTCCTTCCCTACACCCCAAACCCCCTACATTGCCTCTCAAATTCTTCATATCAGGGAGTTTATATGATAATTGTCATTCTCTGATTAACTTATTTCACTCAGCATAATACCCTCTAGTTCCATCCACATTGTTGCAAAAGGCAAGATTTCATTTATTTGATGGCTGCGTAGTATTCCATTGTATATATACACCACATCTTCTTTATCCATTCATCTGTTGATGGACATATAGGTTCTTTCCATAGTTTGGCTATTGTGGACATTGCTGCTATAAACATTCGGGTGCATGTGCCCCTTCGGATCACTACATTTGTATCTTTAGGGTAAATACCCAGTAGTATGATTGCTGGGTCATAGGGTAGCTCTATTTTCAACTTTTTGAGGAACCTCCATGCTGTTTTCCAGAGTGGTTGCACCAGCCTGCATTCCCACCAACAGTGGAGGAGGGTTCCCCTTTCTCCGCATCCTCGCCAACATCTGTCGTTTCCTGACTTGTTAATTTTAGCCATTCTGACTGGTGTGAGGTGGTATCTCATTGTAGTTTTGATTTGTACTCCCCTGATGCCGAGTGATGTGGAGCACTTTTACATGTGTCTGTTGGCCATCTGGATGTCTTCTTTGCAGAAATGTCTGTTCATGTCCTCTGCCCATTTCTTGATTGGATTATTTGTTCTTTGGGTGTTGAGTTTGATAAGTTATTTAAAGAATTTTGGATATTAGTCCTTTATCTGATATGTCTTTTGCAAATATCTTCTCCCATTCTGTCAGTTGTCTTTGGGTTTTGTTGACTGTTTCCTTTGCTGTGCAAAAGCTTTTGATCTTGATGAAGTCCTGATAGTTCATTTTTGCCCTTGCTTCCCTTGCCTTTGGTGATGTTTCTAGGAAGAAGTTGCTGCGACTGAGGTTGAAGAGGTTGCTGCCTGTGTTCTCTTCAAGGATTTTGATGGATTCTTGTCTCACATTGAGGTCCGTCATCCATTTGGAGTCTATTTTCATATGTGGTGTAGGGAAATGGTCCAGTTTCATTTTTCTGCATGCGACTGTCCAATTTTCCCAACACCATTTGTTGAAGATACTGTCTTTTTTCCATTGGACATTCTTTCCTGCTTTGTCAAAGATTAGTTGACCATAGAGTTGAGGGTCTATGTTTGGGCTCTCTATTCTGTTCCGTTGATCTCTGTGTCTGTTTTTGTGCCAGTACCATACTATCTTGATGATGACAAATTTGTAATAGAGCTTGAAGTTTGGAATTGTGATGCCACCAACTTTGGCTTTCTTTTTCAACATTCCTCCAGCTATTCAAGGTATTTTCTCTTCCATATAAATTTTAGGATTATTTGTTCCATTTCTTTGGGAAAAAAATGGATGGAATTTTGATAGGGATTGCATTAAACGTGTAGATTGCTTTAGGTAGCATAGACATTTTCACAATATTTGTTCTCCCAATCCAGGAGCATGGAACATTTTTCCATTTCTTTGTATCTTCCTCAGCTTCTTTCGTGAGTACTTTATAGTTTTCTGACTATAATTATCTGCCTCTTTGGTTAGGTTTATTCCTAGGTATCTTATGGTTTGGGGTGCAATTGTAAATGGGATTGACTCCTTAATTTTTCTTCCTTCTGTCTTCTTGTTGGTGTATAGAAATGCAATTGATTTCTGTGCACTGATTTTATATCCCAACAATTTACTGAATTTCTGTACAAGTTCTAGAAGATTTGAAGTGGAGTCTTTTGGGTTTTCCACATAAAATATCATATCATCTACAAAGAGTGATAGTTTGACTTCTTCTTTGCTGATTCAGATGCCTTTAATTTCTTTTTGTTGTCTGATTGCTGAGGCTAGGGCTTCTAGTACTATGTTGAATAGCAGTGGTGATAATAGACATCCCTGCTGTGTTACTGACCTTAGCGGAAAAGCTCTCAGTTTTTCTCCATTGAGAAGGATATTCTCTGTGGGGTTTTCATAGATGGCTTTGATGATATTGAGGTATGTACCCTCTGTCCCTACACTCTGAAGAATTTCGATCAAGAAAGGATGCTGTACTTTGTCAAATGCTTTTTCAGCATCTATTGAGAGTATCATTTGGTTCTTGTTCTTTCTTTTGTTAATGTATTGTTGACATTGAATGATTTGTGGATGTTGAACCAACTTTGCAACCCTGGAATAAATCCCACTTGGTCGTGGTGAATAATCCTTTTAATGTACTGTTGGATCCTATTGGCTAGTATTTTGGTGAGAATTTTTGCATCTGTGTTCATCAAAAATATTGGTCTTTAGTTCTCTTTTTTGATGGGGTTTTTGTATGGTTGTAGGATGAAGGTAATGCTGGCCTCATAAAATGAGTTTGGAAGTTTCCCTTCCATTTCTATTTTTTGGAACAGTTTCAAGAGAATTGGAATTAATTCTTCATTAAATTCTTGGTAGAATTCCCATGGGAAGCTATCTGACTCTGGACTCTTGTTTTCTGGGAGATTTTTGATGACTGCTTCAATATCCTTACTGGTTATGGTTCTGTTCAGGTTTTCTATTTCTTCCTAGTTCAGTTTTGATAGTTTATATTTCTCTAGGAATGCATCCATTTCTTCCATATTGTCAAATTTGCTGGCGTATAGTTGCTCATAATATGTTCTTATAATTGTTTGTATTTCTTTGGTATTGGTTGTGATCTCTCCTCTTTTATTCATGATTTTATTTATTTGGGTCCTTTCTTTTTTCTTTTTGATAAGTTTGGCCAGGGATTTATCAATCTTATTAATTCTTTCAAAGAACCAGCTTTTAGTTTCATTGACTTGTTCTCCTGCTATTTTTCTTTCTATTTCATTGATTTCTGCTCTGATATTTATTATTTCCCTTCTCCTGCTGGGTTTAGGCTTTCTTTGCTATTCTTTCTCCAGCTCCTTTAGGTTTAGGGGTAGGGTGTGTATTTGAGACCTTTCTTGTTTCTTGAGAAGGGCTTTAATGGCTATATATTTTCCTCTCAACACTGCCTTTGCTGTGTCCCACAGATTTTGAACCATTGTGCTTTCATTATCATTTCCATGATTTTTTTTTTTCAATTCTTCTTTAATTTCCTGGTTGACCCATTCATTCTTTAGTAGGATGTTCTTTAGCCTCCATGTATTTGGGTTCTTTCCAAATTTCCTCTTGTGATTAAGTTCTAGCTTCAGAGTCTTGTGGTCTGAAAATATGCAGGGAATGATTCCAATCTTTTGGTACCAGCTGAGACCTGGTTTGTGACCCAGGATGTGATCTATTCTGGAGAATGTTCCATGTGCATTAGAGAAGAATGTGTATTCTGTTGCCTTGGGATGGAATGTTCTGAATATATCTGTGATGTCCATCTGATCCAGTGTGTCATTTAAGGCCTTTGTTTCCTTGTTGATCTTTTGCCTGAATGATCTGTCCATTTCAGTGAGGTGGTTGTTAAAGTCCCCTTCTATTATTGTATTCTTGTCAATGTGTTTCTTTGATTTTGTTATTAGTTGGTTTACATAGTTGGCTGTTCCCATGTAGGGGCATAAAA
Organism: Mustela nivalis; assembly: GCF_964662115.1. Classification (NCBI taxonomy): domain Eukaryota; kingdom Metazoa; phylum Chordata; class Mammalia; order Carnivora; family Mustelidae; genus Mustela; species Mustela nivalis. Next base: position 25,487,924 of record NC_139031.1, on the reverse strand, counting down.
TTGTTAGATCTTCTTGTTGGACAAACTCTTTGAGTATGATATAGTGTCTTTCCTCATCTCTTATTATAGTCTTTGGCTTAAAGTCTAATTTATCTGATATAAGGATTGTCCCCCCAGCTCTCTTTTGATGTCCATTAGTATGGTAAATTGTTTTCCACCCCCTCACTTTAAATCTGGAGGTGTCTTTGGGTCTAAAATGGGTTTCTTGTAGACCGAATATTGATAGATTTTGGTTTTTTGTCCATTCTGATACCCTGTGTCTTTTGATTGGGGCATTTAGGCCATTTACATTCAGGGTAACTATTAAGAGATATGAATTTAGTGCCATTGTATTGCCTGTAAGGTGACTGTTACTGTATATTGTCTCTGTTCCTTTCTGGTCTACTACTTTTAGGGTCTCTCTTTGCTTAGAGGACCCCTTTCAGTATTTCTTGAGGAGCTGGTTTGGTGTTTGCAAATTCTTTCGGTTTTTGTTTTTCCTGGAAGCTTTTTATCTCTCCTTCTATTTTCAATGATAGCCTAGCTGGATATAGTATTCTTGGCTGCATGTTTTTCTCACTTAGTGCTCTGCATATATCATGCCAGTTCTTTCTGGCCTTCCAGATCTCTGTGTATAAGTCCACTGCCAATCTAATATTTTTACCATTCTATGTTACAGAATTTTTGTCCCGGGCTGCTTTCAGGATTTTCTCTTTGTTGCTAAGACTTCTAAGTTTTACTATTAGATGATGGGGTGTGGACCTATTCTTATTGATTTTGAGGGGTTTCTCTGCACCTCCAGATTTTAATGCTTGCTCCCTTTGCCATATTAGGGAAATTCTCTACAATAATTCACTCCCATATACCTTCTGCCCCCTCTCACTTTCTTCTTCTTCTGGAATCCCAATTATTCTAATATTGTTTTGTCTTATGGTATCACTTATCTCTTGAATTCTCCCCTCATGGTTCAGCAGTTGTTTGTCTCTCTTTTGCTCAGCTTCTTTATTCTCTGTCATTTGGTCTTCTATATCACTAATTCTCTCTTCTGCCTCAATTTATCCTAGCAGTAAGAGCCTCCATTTTTTATTGCATCTCATTAATAGCTTTTTTTTATTTCAGCTTGGTTTGATTTTAGTTCTTTTATTTCCCCAGAAAGGGATTTTATTTCTCTGGACAGGGTTTCTCTAATATCTTCCATGCCTTTTTTGAGACTACCTAGCACCTTGAGAATTGTCATTTTGAACTCTAGATCTGACATGTTACCGATGTCTATATTGATTAGGTCCCTAGCCTTAAGTACTGCCTTTTGTTCCTTTTTTGTTGTTGTTGTGAGTTTCTCTGCCTTGTCATTTTATCCAGATAAGAATATATGAATGAGAGGCGCCTGGGTGGCTCAGTGGGTTAAGCCTCTGCCTGCGGCTCAGGTCAAGGTCTCAGGGTCCTGGGATCAAGCCCCGCATCAGGCTCTCTGCTCAGCAGAGAGCCTGCTCCCCCCGCCCCCGCCTGCCTCTCTGCCTACTTGTGATCTCTCTCTGTGTCAGTAAATAAATAAACTTTAAAAAAAGAATATATGAATGAGAGAATAAAATACTAAAAAGGTTGCAAAGTCCCCAGGAAAATATACATAACCAAATCAGAAGAAGCCCCAATCTGGGGGGAGAAGAAAGGTGGTATATATATATCTGAAAGGTTGTAATATACACACACACACACACACACACATATTAGACTGGTGAATAGAACAGAGACACCCACTTGATTTTGGGTGTATTTTGGTCTCTTATAAGAATCTACCTCCCAAAATTTTAAAGAAAGAAAATCTTATATATTTAGAAAATATAGAAAAAATATATATCATATATATGATATATATTTTATGCATTTACATATAAATATAGTAAAAACTTATATATTATTTATTATTATTATATTATATATATGCCAAAACACACATATATATATATACACAAAATAAGGGTAAACATGATGAAGGGATGGAATATGACTGTAAAGATGAAAATTTTAAAAATTCTAAAAGAATTGAGAAGATAAGTTGGTTGGAGAAAGAAAGAAGAAAAAAGGGTGGGGGGGAGAGAACGTGCTCAGGCTGGAGACTAGAAAAAAGCCCTGTGCTAGATTTAGGGTATATTTTGATCTATGAGAAGAGATTGTATACAAAATTAAAAAAAAAAAAAACCCTATATGTACATGAAAAATAGGTTAAACACAATGAAGGATAAAATGTGACTATAATAATGAAGGTTTTTTTTTTTTATAATGAAGGTTTAAAAAGATTTTTTTTTAGAAAGGTATTGTTAAGATAAACTAGACAAAAAGCATTTAAAAAGGAAAGAGGAAAATTTAAAAAAATTAGAATAAGAATAGAATAGAATAAGAAAACTTAGAAGAAGAATAGAATAGAAAAATTAGAATAAGAGTAGACTAGAATAAGAAAAAAATAAAATTAAAAATATTTAATTAACTTTGGAAGACTAAAGGATCATTGGGGGAAAGTCATGAATTCCATGCATTGCTTTCCCCTAGCTCAGGAGGTCTGCTGTTCACTCTCCTTGGACTGGATGTTCTTGCTGATCTTCTGGAGGAGGGGCCTGTTGTAGTGATTCTCAAATGTCTTTGCCCGAGGTGGAATTGCACTGCCCTTGCCAGAGGCCAGGCTGAGTAACCTGCTCTAGTTCGCTGAATGTTTACGGTAGAGCTCTGGAAAATGGCAATGAAAATGGCAGCCTCCCAATCTCCAACCCAGAGGAGTCGAGAGCTCAGGGCCCCACTCCTCAGTGTGCCCTCACAGTAAAGGGTTCAATCACTCCTGTTTCCCTGGTCTCCGGCTGTGCTGTGGGCTCACCTGACTATGACCGAGTATTTCTGTCTCTGGTGCACAGCCCTGTTTGGAGTCTCCAAACCCAGCAGATTCCTGCCTCCAGAGGAGGAAGGTGAGTGTCCTTGGATCTGCCACTTGTGGGGTCCCTGCTCAAAGAGCAGTGGACTGAGTGTGCTGCAGATCACGGTTTAAGGTAACCTGGAGCTGAGAGCTCACTCTTCAGCTCTGTTTATATAGCCAGCTTCCCCACTCTGATACCTGGGGGCTCTGCCACACTCAGACACCCCCTCTCTTTTAATGACCCTGCAGGTCCTAAGACCACACTGTCCCTGTGAGGGCTCCACCCCTGCTTAGCCTCTGGAGTGATGTCCCTCAGTGGAGCAGACTTCTAAAAGTTCTGATTTTGTGTTCCATGGCTCTACCACTTGCCGGGAGCTGGCCCCTTCCCCTGCGGTCTATCGTCCCGTTGCTTCAAATTCACTTCTCCACATGTCCTACCTTTCAGGAAGTGGTCAATTTTCTGTTCCCAGAATTACTTCTCTTCTTCTCTTCGATCTCCTGTTCCATTTGTAGGTGTTTGGAATGGTTTGATACCTATCTAGCTGAACTCCTGGGATCTGATGTCATTTCAGTCTGCTACTCCTCTGCCACCTTGCCTCTCCTCATAAGGCTCCATTATTAACATCCCCTTCCAGAAATGGTGCATTGTTGCAACTGATGGACCTATACATCATCACCCAAAATCCATAATTTATTTACATTATGGTTCATTCTCGGTGGTGTACATTCTGTAGTTATGGGTGAATGTATAATGACATATATCTACTATAATAGCATCTTATTACATATTTTAAATATACAAAACACATAATTTATTCCCAAGTATGCATGAGCCAGCTCTATCAATTCTACCATTCCTCTATTTTTGACTTAAAATTTAGAAAATGAAAAAATACATTATATACTACTGAAACCTCCTACAGACCATTTGTCAATCACATTTTCCTTCCTCCTCTGCTCCCAGAAATAGTAACTCACTTGAATTTGTTGTTTATCAATCCTATGCATAATTCATACCATTACTTAACATGTACTGATTCACAATGAAGTATTATGTTGTGTGTTTCCACAGTTTTTATGTGACACCATACTATGTGTGACAACTGAAACCTCTGTGTCATTTCTGCTTGTTTTCATTTCAAAAGGTGTATCTGCAATTAAGGGGCAATATATTTTCATTTATGTCTGTGAATAGCTAAACATTGTTATTTTTAAAGTTATTATCTGATCTTTCTAATAACTTTTATAATAAATTCATGATCTGATTTTTATTTTTATGGCTGGCTTTCCTCATGAGCATTCTGTTTTGTCTGCTGACTCATTTCATTGCATTTTTATACATTTTCTGTCTTCCCCTCCCTTCCCCTACCTGGTAGCCCATCCCTTTTCCTCTCCTTTTATCTCTTTCTTCTTTTTGGAGGATTCAGAAAATTGCCATTGCTTTTACTGGGGTCTTTGCTTCAGACAAGATCCTACTGTGCCTCCTAACGTTTCAACCCACCCACAACCCCACAATGACATATCATTTATTATTGCTTCGGACTTTTGTAACAGGATCCCTGGAGCAAAGGCCAATGGAGTATGTCAACTACAATGTTTTCATCAAAAAGAGATTAATTTTTCTCACATAAGAGAAATTCTGGACATAAGCTATCTATGAATTCATAGATGTCCAAGCTTTTTCCAACCTTCTGCTTCCCCATTGTTAGGATGTGTTTTTCATCCTTAAAGACTCCAGAGAGCTCTTTTACTTCCATGCCTCCTGAGGGAGAAAGGGGAGTGAAGAGAGCTAAGGTCAATAGAGCATACCAGCTGTACTTACACTTGTACAAAAATTGCTGGAAATTCCACTAAGTGTTTTCCATTTATCTTCTTGGTGCTGTTATGTGTGTGTGTGACAAATTCATCTCCACAGGACTCTGAGGAGATAAGTATTTTTAATTGAATGTGTTTTTTCATCTGAGAAAAATCAGGAACCATAAGGAATAAGGGGAGAGGAAACATTGGGTGGGAAACTAGCACTGATTTGACAGAGATGTTGAGGTTATTATGGATTTAACCTCCAAGCAGGGAGCCCGATGCAGGCTCGATCCCAGAACCCCGGGATCATGGCCTGAGCCAAAGACAGACACTTAATGAATGAGCCCCCGGTGCCCCTTTTCTTTGATTTTCTGTTTTGGTAGGAAGTTCACAGCTCTTTCACTTGGCCTTTCTTACAATAAACATTTAGGGTCAGCCAGCTAGGTATCTGCTCACTTGGCTATATCCCTATTCTCTTATCTCTTCCTGGGCTACAGCTTCCTCTTTTCTTCTTTTCTTTTCTTTTTCTTTATTTTTAAGATTTTATTTATTTATTTATTTATTTATTTATTTATTTACTTATTTATTTATTTAGCGGGGAGAGGGAGCAAGAGTGAGTGAGCACCAGCTGGGGAGGGGGCAGAGGGAGAGGAACAAGCAGACTCCCTGCTGATCTGGAAGACTGACGTGGGGCTGGACACAGGGCTTGATTCCAGGACCCTGAGATCATGACCGGAGCTGAAAACAGATGCTTAACCTACTGAGCCACCCAGGTGCCCCTGCGGCTATAGCTTTGTATAAAGGAGGATTGGTAACTCCTGCTGGAAGGATTTTTACATTTTTTTTTTTAAAGGAAGTTCAAAAATAAAAGAAGAATATGTGTAGAGACCCTCAAAGCCCAAGATATTCACCATTTGGTTCTTTGTGAGAAAATTTCATGTCCCTATTTTAAAGCTCCTGGCTCAAGCTCCAGCAGGCTTTCCCCTCATCTTCTTTTTTAGTTACTCTAGCTACTAGATATTGCGGAACACTTTTATTTTCCCATTACTCTATCGGAATTATGTCCCCTACTTTTACTTTCTGCTTTAGCTTGGAAGTCCAACATCCCTGCAGCTTCATCCTACTTGTTATTTTATACACACACATACACATCTACACACACATGTGTTTATGATTATATATGTATATATATTGTAATGAGAGTGAATGACTCATGTATCCAAGTTTTGAGTCAACCAACAGATGGCAATTTGCTGGCTGCAGAAACTGCTTCAATAGATCCAGGGAACATGAACTCAAGGCTTTGGTTAATAGTCCAGCGAGATAGAAAAGAGGAAACATAAAGCTCCAATGCTTCTTACAGACCTCTCACAAACAGGGTGAAATCAGTCTTAGAGCAAAACTGACATTGTGAGGGGCAGAGGAGGCAGCAGAGAAAACAAAGTAAACCAATCACAAATTCTTTCCTGCCTCTGGATTTCCAGTTATGTCCTTACTGTTTTAAGTTTTGCCACTCAGAGTGGTTCATGGACCAGCAGCATTACTATTGTCTGAGAATTGTTAGAGGCCAAGACTCTGAGACCCCATCCTAGGCCAACAAAATCACATTGTATATTTACTCGGAATCTCTGAGTGATTAGCAGACATCAACATTTCAGAAGTATTTCTATAGCCGTCACTCTCCAAATACAGTTTGTGGGTCCCTGAGGATTTTCAAAGCTTTTCTGTAGGGTCTGAGATGTCAAACCTGATTTCATAATTATAATAAGACATGATTTTCCCTCTTTGCTGTACCCACTACTAGAGTCTTCATATTCTTAGTGAGAAATAATGCAGAAGAGAGTTTTTCTCCCTTTTCACTTTATAGTGGATTTACACAGTTCCTGTTTTTTTGGCATATTTGTCTCTTCTTATGCCCGTGATGTGATTATACTTGGAAGAGACCAATCTTAGTCCATGCAGTTTAGGTGTGGATAACCATCTGCCCCTACTGCTCTCCCTCTAGGTAATATAGGGTGAGACAATCTAAATTTGGCCAATTAACTCAATTCTCTTGGTCAGTGATTGATTCAGAAATTGGTATATGATTCATGTTGATACACTCAGAAGAAATCCCACCCCCCCCACTTTTTGTGATAATATTGGGAACAAGAAGCTCTCTTTACCTTACTTTATTTTAAAAAGATAGCATAGGCTAGCACAGCCAGGAGTTTCCTTTGGAGATGGCTTCTCTAAAATAACTTTGCTTTGAATATTGAAGCATATGCTATGTTACTGAAGGCCAAGTCTATTTTGTGAGACCATGGCAAGGTAGAACATTAAGTAAGATTTGGACATTTACCAGTTCACATTCATTTCCTTCCAGATACTGGTATTGATTTTTTACTTATCTTTGTAATTGATGATATTGAAATCATTATTTCCTCCTCTGTTTCCATGGGTTTTTGAGTGAAGTTTGGGTAAGCTTCATGAATGTCAAATCCAGACACATTTTGAATTGAAGCTTCTGGCAAGCTTTTTATTTTTTCTCTCTCTCTCTTCAATTCTCAGTTAACTAGCGCACTGCCTGCTTCATAGTTATTGCTGAAATGAAGAAGGAGTTTTGAATACAGGTACTGTAACTTCAAATCTCTCTTCGGCTACAATGAACTCTTATGTTAATTTTGTAAGGAGTCAAAAACATTTTTTAAGTTTGACATCTTATTATCCAAGGATCCTCAATTATATTTTGACTTCTAAAGCTTCCAAGAATATTATGAAAAGTCTTATAGAAAAATGTTCCTTTAATTTAATATTTATTATGTACCTCATATAGGCTAGGCCCTACCTTGGTTTGAATAAGATACAACACACAATCTCCCTACTCAGACAGGTCCTATTTAGCGAATAAATGGACATAAGCCTACTTTTTAACTTGTTGTAAGAGCAGCAGATGCAAAGCAGGAGGTGAGAAACTATCTGTGAAGATCAGAGACTTGTCACTGAAGTGAAAGAGGGATAGTAGGAGATGAGACTAAAGAGAAAGGCCTAATCCAGATCAAGAAACACTGTGCTTGCCACATCAAGGAACTTTCACATTATTCAGCTGACCACTGCTACTTACTTTGAAAGAAAATCCACTTGAAAAACATGCAAATCCCTCCTAAATAATTTGAGATTATAGTATCTTCTATCTCCCTCCTTCTGTGGGAATTATTTATATAGACAAAGGGGATCCTTTAAAACATCTTGTGGAAGTCAGAGAGACATTCGAGAAACAATGGAAGGTGGGTCAGATGATAGACTTGAAAGGTAGACTTCAGGCAGTGGCTCTGTGAATGGGGAAGTAGAGAGATCTGGAGATTGAGGGGGCGGAGGATCAAAGGAATTCTATAATTCAGGGCTTTAACTAGCTTAGTGATATTTTACTAAGAAGAAGGAATCTTTAAAAATAATTACCCCTCAGGATTTCATGGACATAACCGGTGGACTTTAGATCTGATAATATATGTGATTTAATTTTACAAAATGGAGGCTATTTGTAGCCCTTTTAGAGAATGATATTTATAAATGTATTACATAAAGGGGCAGGGGTTCCTGCCTCATGAACGGAAATGATGAATTTATAGTTTCTTTGAGACTTTTTTTTAAAGATTTTATTCATTTATTTGACAGACAGAGAGTACAAGTAGGCAGAGAGGCAGGCAAAGAGAGAGGAAGGGAAGCAGTCTCCCCACTGAGCAGAGAGCCCGATGTGGGACTTAATCCCAGAACCCTGAGATCATGACCTGAGCCGAAGGCAGTGGCTTAATCTACTGAGCCACCCAGGCACCCTCTTTGAGACTTTTGACAAAAGATGCCCAGGTACTCCTTCACTTTAGATGCAATGTCATATTCATGTATAGATTTTATGTTTTTTTAAAAGATTTTATTTGTTTGTTTATTGCAGAAAAGAGAGGGGCAGAGAGAGAGAGGGAGAGAGAATCTCAAGCAGACTCCCCACTGAATGCAGAGCCCTTACAACCCTGAGACCATGACCTGAGCCAAAATCAAGAGCCAGGTACTTAACCAACTGAGCCACCCAGGTGCCCTGGTGTATGGTTTTATACCCTCTGAAATAGTCTAATATCTGTTGATTCCAATTTTACACAGATAATATTAAATTAGTTTTGGTGACCCTGACTGTGGCCCTTTCCTAAATTTCTTCTGCTATTTCTTTCCCTTCATTGTAATTTGCACTTGTGACTTTATAACTTGGTTGGGTAGAGTAATACTTCTCAATTTCTTTTACATCATGACATACTGAAAAATGACATCTGTATATAGTACATGAAAGGCAACAAATAAGGCTGCTTGCTTTAGACCACAAGCCCGATGCCCTAGCCTACCACGCCTTAGATCAACTGACGCTGAAGGGAATTGCTTTCTGCTCACAACCACAAAGCTCACCCACCCTGGTTGGAATGTTCTGAGTTGTGGAATGGAACTTAAAGAGCTCATGACTCTGGGATGCACACCTGCAATGTTTAGCAAGTATTGTGGTAGCACTTGACATATCATATAGTACAAATGCCAACAGGTTCAAGGAACAATTGCTAGCGGTCACATAGGGATCTTGCAACACGGGGTGCATAGGTCAGGACAACTTACAATCATTACAGAGAACAGGACTGAAAGCAAATATTTTACCAATGAAGGCTCAGGAGCATTTGATAGGGTTTTGTAAATACCCAATTCTTTTATTGTATAGATGAGAACACTTGAGAACAAAAAAATTATGTGTCTTGACTCGAGGTTAAATGACCGGACTGTAAGCTCTATGAAGTCAGGGACATTTTGTTAACTGCTATATCCCATTGCATAGTAGAGTTCATCGCAGATGGCAGAAGTTTTCTGAAATGTTGCTGAGTGAATGAATGAGTGAATTGGCCAGGGCCACATGGGTAATGACAGCCAAAATGAGAATTACAGCCTTCACCTCCCAGTTCAGTGATCTGATCCAGTGTGTCTAAGACTGTATGTCACATTCTTATCAATGCTCTATGAATAATTCATTATGTGGCACAAAGCACAAAAGGTCATGAACACATTCTAGAATTGAATATATTAAGGATTTACCTTCTGTTTTGTAACAGTTCCTATCCATCATATTCATAAATCAAACATGATATATTTGGGTTGCCATAAAGCTTATATTTATCTTAATATAATTCTGTAAATAGAGTTAAAAACAACACAGTTGGTCTTAGATGAGCTTTTGTAAAAATTTTTTCTTTTTTGGTAGTTATTATATTTTGCCATTTTCTTCAGTAATAAAACACATTTAGGTTTGTCTTTATTTCCTACTAATTAAATAATGAAAGGCAAAACTTTAAATGAGTAATTACTGATGTATCTTGTATGCATTGAAATCAGAGTGAGCACTGTCACTGAAAGGTTATGTCACTCACAAATTCATTAAACATTCATTAACCTCACCTCAGGTATAGGTGTCCTTGTTTACACATTTTAGATTTGCATACACATGTCCTGAACAAGATTTCAAAAATGTTTATAACCCTATGACCACCATAATTATGAATCCCCAGGTATTTGTGAAATCCTTACCCAGTGTGACTTATTTTTATGCAGTTCAGTATACAAGGTGACACTAAGATAAGACAATAAAGTTTCAGCGTGGGTGTCTCCATCTTCCTCCTATGATTCCTCCTATGATCTTGTGGCCAGACCCAGAAGGGACCTGGGATAGAAGGCTTGGTCATGGGGAAAGCTGCTGTGATTGGCCTGGCTGCTGGGGAAAGAAGAAGGCTTCAGTTTTTCACAATGAATGGCATTTTCATTCTCTAATGCATGGTCTTAACCCACTTATTGAGAATCGTGTTTCACAGAGAGACACCCCCTACCCCCCGACTAAAAGACGTTTAATTCTTTGATAAGATTCTTGTGAATATTTGTGTGGAAATCCTCCATGTGATCCTGGGGTAAGGTGGCACTATTGGAGGTGTGTAATCTGGCAACTGCGCTTTGGGCTTGGTGAAAGCCTCACTAGTTTTTGTTAGTACCATATATTTTCCAACAGGTCACCAAAATTCCAGCAGTGATAGGCAGAGATAAATGCATAGTGAGGCACTTTATAGATGATATCCAATTCTTCAATGGAGATCTGATAGATCTTATTTAACACATAGATACAAAGGATAGAGACTCTATTTCCTTCCACCATGTCAATGAAGTCATGTACTGTGGCATCACTGTCAGAGCCACACCGGCATTACTAATTTTATATTCAGCCGGAATGTTCCGCACAATTTGAGCATCCAGCTCACTTTGAGGGCAAGTGACAGTGAGATCGATGCTTTCCTTACCTCCTTCTTAAAGCCAATGTTGAGGGGCTTGCTGTTCAAGTGAATTCTAAAGCGTCCCAGCTTGTATTCAGTGATCTTCTCATGTCCCAGTGGCTTCAGGACATCCAGAACAATCGGGATAAGGTCACACACCCGGGCCACTACAATGACTTCCTTTACTTTTTTCCATTCTTGGCACCCTCATGGATAACTGGGAAATCCAGAAGCTGAGTCTTGGCACCTTTGTATGTGATGACACCAGGAACTGTGACGAGAGTGGTGAACTCAGGCTTCATACTGAAATATACCGCTGCCAGTCACTGAGCCGTGTTGACTTCTCCACAGATGGAAAATCCACAAGCCCAGTATTTGTGCATCACCGGTCTTGGCCACATCTAAATCTTCTCCTAGCCCACTACCACCACCTTCTGGAGTAATGAGTTCTCTGCAAAGCTTAGAAAGGCAAGCCTTAATCGGGCTTAGGTAGTGTGCGATGGCCTTGTTTTTCTGGAGTCTGAGCCATCTCAGCTTCCATCTCTAAGATCTTGGTTGAAGTGCAGCTCCTGGTGGCAAATCCCAGGGGGTGCAGTGGTCTCTACTCCATCTCCTGTCCCACACCTGGTGCAGATCAGCCAGTTTCATCAGGTGCTAATGCAACTCACTGAGGAGGTGCTTTCTACTTCCAGTGAGAGTTACACCTGTGAGGCTCACGCAGAGACGCAGTGTGGAGCATTCTTCTCCCCCTTCCCCCAGCCAGCTTCCCACTTTTAAAAGTTGGTTTTTGGGTTTTTTTCTTGGTCATTTCTTCATTGGGGAAGGGGATGCATCATTCACTGTGGAGCTTGGTCCTGGTCCCCATGTGCACACAGGTTTGTATTGCTGAACTCTGCACACTGAATAAAACAAAGCAGAAAGATGAGCTTATTGCAAGGGTTTTGACCTGCAAACTGGGAAACTCAAGGCTATGGGAGCTGTGAATTCCGAGTTGCTCACAGACTAAAGGGCTTTTTTTTTTTAAATGAATTTATTTATTTGAGAGAGAGAGAGAGAGAGCGTGAGCGAGCCCGTGAGTGGGGGGAGGGGTAGAGAAACAGAGGGAAACTCTCAAGCAGACTCTTGGAGGAGCAGGGAGGCAGTGCTGGCTCTGTCCCAGGACCCTGAGATCACGACCTGAGGCAAAATCAAGAATTGGTTGCTTAACTGACTGAGCCACCCAGGCTTCCCCAGACTAAAGGATTTTAATAAGGCAAATGCAGAATCTTCCCTAGTTGTGGTCTTTTTCCTTATTTGGATCAGGGTAGCCCAATCAGTGGAACAAGGAAGTCCCAAGATGACATAACAGACTTGGTGTTTGGCGATTGGCTGGCATCCTTTGCTGATTTTTGAGAAGAGCTGTACATTTCTGTAACTTAGGTAAGTTTGTTTTGTTTTTCTTTAATGTGACTGTACTGGCCAACTTCATTTTGTCCTTAACATAAGTGACTCCATTTTTGTTCTAGTTCTACAATATGCACATGTGTATATACACACCACAGGAGGTCAGATCTGATGGGTTGAGAAACTCTAGCTCTTTTGTAAATGAGCGTATTAGAAAGAGGCTGATTCTTTTTTTTTTTTTTTTTTAAATATTTTATTTATTTATTTGACAGAGAGAAATCACAAGTAGATGGAGAGGCAGGCAGAGAGAGAGAGAGGGAAGCAGGCTCTCTGCTGAGGAGAGAGCCCGATGCGGGACTCGATCCCAGGACTCTGAGATCATGACCTGAGCCGAAGGCAGCGGCTTAACCCACTGAGCCACCCAGGCGCCCCGAAAGAGGCTGATTCTAACAGATGGGTGGCTGGTGGGAAGCCAGCTCTGTCTGCATGTCTGGTACAGCTAAAGCACTGGGGGTTGGTTGGAGGTAACTAGACATGGAGAGGAGCTTGGGTGGACATAGAAGCTCCATCCCTTCCTCTCTGTTGTGGATTGGTGGCCAGGTTTAGCCCTGCCCTGGAGGCAGGTCACTGGGCTCTGTGGGGACAGGGCCTGAAGACTCCAAGGGCTCCATGGGACCACTCCTTGGGCCCTTCTGATGCCATGCTTGTCAGAGTCCATGACTCTTCATCTTTCATAATTTATATTAATCAAATGTTTGGAGGGGGAATGAGAAATTGAATCATTTGTTACAATAATTAATAGCAACTTGGCTATTGATGTCAATTATATTGCTGTCCCTTTCACTCTTTCTCGTATAGGAGACACTAAAGGGTATAGAAAGTAGACACTAAAGTGGTGATTTAACAATTGTCACATTATCTGTGATTTTTGAGATGTGATGGGGAAAGGAAAGGTCACAAAATTTAGAGTAGGGAAACACTAACAATTTGTTTTTTTAATATAGGGTTTTATTCTGAATATTGTGGGGATTTAGATTTGCAGTTAATATGAGAGAAGAGTTTGAATTTTGTTATGAAAGGGACAGTTTATTCACATAGAGAAAGAGTATATTGATTTGTAGGAATTACTATGTGGTGATTTAGAATAAATTTTGCCAAAAAAACCCACAAAAATCCTTAATTTCAAGATTTGGAAGGGTTTGGCTGGTATAAACAATGTAACAAGTTTTTACCTAATCACTTAATAGTTTTTTAAGACGTGCTTGAAGGCGACATAGAGACCCACAGACAAGATGATTCTAAAGATGAGCAAACTTTTAGCTTCTTATAACAAGGTAATAGAAGATTCCTACATAGCAGTTGCACAAATAATTAGCACAATTCTGTTTGAAATTTAGCAATGGCTTAGAACACAGAGGCATACTTATAAAACTAATTAACATTCATCTAGCAGTGTAAAATTAATAGTTAATGTAATTTGGAGTAGAATCAGAATTTAGAAATCTCTCTAAGAGTTGGAAATAATGGGCTCAATTTGATAAGAAAGAATTTATATGAAATGTTTAGGATGGACAAATTCATAGAGACAGAAAGTAGATGTTACTAGGGCCTGGAGGAAGTGGGGAATGGGGGGTGATTACTAATGAATGTCTTCTGTTTGGAGTGATGAGATGTTTTGGAATTAGTTAAGGGTAATGGTTGAATAATTTTGTAAATATACTAAAACCTAAATGTACACTTTAAAAGAATGAATTTTATGGTTAGTGAATTATATCTCAATAAAAAGTTTCGAAAGATATTTATGGCTAATAAACTGGGAATAGAACAAAAACTTATGAAAAACAGAAGGAAACTGAGCACAGTAAAGAGTTTTTTAAATCTTGCACAGGTAGCCAGGCAAGACTAGTTGCATTTAAAGTAACTTATGCATTAAAAAATGAATAAAATAAAAGTATATTATCTCCATTGTTTTAGATATTCTAACCATGACATGTGCTTTAAATATTCTAACATGATATATATCATATTTAAATACTTGAAAAGAGAAGGCAATGCTATATTCAGTGCAGATAATTTGGTTGTCTACAGAGAACACCGCAAGGATTTAAAATGAAAACATTTATTTTTATTTTATTTAAACATAGTTGACACACAATGTTACATTAGTTTTACAGGTGTACAAAATAGCGATCTGACAAGTCTATACATTATGCTTTGCTCACCACAAGTGTAGCTACCATTTGTCACTGTGCAGCACTATTACAATGCTGCTGAATATGTCCCTTATGTTGTGGTTTTCATCCCCATGACTTATTCATTCAAAATGAAAACATTTAAATTTGAAATTGAAAGAATTCAAAAAGGTGGATGGATTAAAGAATTGTTTTTAAAAAAATCAACAGCTTTCCTATATGTTATAAACAAAACAACATAACAGAATATTAAATGGAAAAGAGAACTCATTCACAATAACAGTCTAAATAATAAAATACTCAGGAGTTAAATTCATAATCTCTGTGCAAAGATGAAACCCTCATATGGGCCTCAGAAATGGATAATTGTAGAAAAACTGATTGAAACAAATTTTTTTACTTTTATTTTTATTGATTGATTGACTGAAACAATTTTTTGGTACAGAATTTTTCTAAGTAAAGAAACTAGTTTTTAGGTAGAGAATCCAAAACTTCTATCAGATTTACAAACGGCTTTAAGAAACAAGAAAGCTGGGGCGCCTGGGTGGCTCAGTGGGTTAAAGCCTCTGCCTTCGGCTCAGATCATGATCTCTGGGTCCTGGGATTGAGCCGCGCATCGGGTTCTCCATTCAGCGGAGAGCCTACTTCCCCCTTTTTCTATGCCTGCCTCTCTGCCTACTTGTGATCTCTCTCTATCAAATAAATAAATAAAATCTTAAAAAAAAAAAAGAAACAAGAAAGTTTACATGTCACTGTCCATTAAGCAGCAGTGTCTATAATAGTGTAATAAGAATACACTGAGGAAAGTAGAAGAGTAGGTTGATAAACAAGTTGCAATAGATAGATAAATGGAGGCAAATAGAAAATCAAAATGTCAGGAACTAGTATATTTAAGTATTTGGTTTGAGATAAAAGTGACATCTCAAAAAATAGAAAAAATGGATTATTAAATGATTTCCAAGAAAATTATTTAGAAAAAAATAAAGGTTTTAAAAAATTTCTTTTCATACACCAGATTTCAGATTTATTTAAGAGTCTCTATAAAAATTAAATCTTAAAAAAAGTACTGGAAGAAAATATAGGTTAATTTTTATGTAATGTATGTCTTGAAGGCCTCCAATCATTATTAAGAAATGAATGTTCTTTTGAATACAGAAAAATACAGGAAACTTACATAGGGTATAAAAGGCAAATAACAAATTGGAAAAGCACTGCAATATATATGACAAGGTTTAATGTCCTCAATACAGAAAACACTCTGAAACACTTCAAAGAGAAAGATCAAAGAAAAGTGATCGAAGGCCAAGAAGAAGCAATTTCTAAGAATACGAATAACCTGTAGACATATAAAATGTTCAAAAGTACTCATAACTGAATAAATTCAAACTTAAATAACAATAATATAGTACTGGCTAATATTAAGAAGTCTGATAATACCCAGTCTTTAAGCTGGAGTTAGGAAACAGACTTTTCCATTCATATACCGGTGATCAGGGTCTAAATTGCCATCATGTTTCTGAATGACAATTTGCCAGTATCTATCAAAAGCCTTAGAAATGTGGGTAAACTTTGACCCAGTAATCACTGTTCTCAGAATATATCCTGGGGAAATCATTATGTAAATGCCCACAAATGAATATTTGAGAAATATTTCTGCAGCATTTTTTTTAATGGTGGAAATTTTAAACAGTGTCAAGTAGGTTAAATGAATTACGGCTGTGGCCATAGTAATTTCCCAAAATTGTCACAAAAATATTTCCAGTCCCACATGCTCTTCCTTAACCTTGTCCCTCCCCCGTTTGCAGTTGGAGTCTGTTTTGCCTTCTCCTGAATCTGAGTAGGACTTTCTGGCTCTCTCATTGAATAGAATATGCTGAAAGGGATCTTTAAAAGCAATATGACTTTCCATCTGGTTCTGTCTCTTTTGGAATTTTTCCTCCCTCAAAACCCTGTTTGTTGTGTTTCCACATTGTGAGGAAGCCCAGACTACATGGGAAGGTGACATGTAGGTGTTGGAGTAGAAAGCCGGCATCTAGTGTTCATGTAAGTGAATGAGAGTTCAGATAAAATCAGCCTCCAGGCTTTGAGCCACTACAGCTGATTCTAAGTAGAGCAGAACTCTACTTTTGTGTTGTCTGATGAGCTATTCCAAACTGGAGATTTGAGAGCAAAAGAAAGACTGTTGTTTTGAGTTATTACATTTTGAAGTAATTTTTTTACATTGCCAAAGTACCTTGAACAGTGTTGTTATATCTAAAACTGGAATATTGTGAAGCCATTTCACACAAAAATATATACAAATAAATATGTATCTTAAAAATTTAAAGATGTTTACAAAGTTACAGCTTGTAAATAGTTCATAAGATCATAGAATATATATAATTACATGTTGTATGTGTGCACAAAAAATGCACATAAATATCCAATGGCCAGCATAGGTATGTATAGAAAAAGAGGTTGATAAAATATTTACCAAAATGGAAATGCTGGTTGTCTTCAAATGTTTGGAATAAAAGGGATGATTTATAATTAATTTTTATTCTTGTTCATCTTGTTGGCTTGTTATATTTTCTAATTTTTCTTAAAGTGGACATTGATCATTTGTTCAATAAAGATGAAACAAATTTGGACTTAAATTAAACACTGATGAAGTACAAAATATTGATGAACCTGGCTGAGTGCTGTTCATAAGAAAAAGACAGGAGCTTTAGTTGATTACAAGTTCAAAATCAGCCAACTGTGCACTGTAACTGCTGAAGTGTTAATGCAAAATTAGGTAGCAGTTACAAAATTTGAGACTCCAAAGCACTGAAGGCAATCGTCCTATTATATGACACACTGAACAGTTAAGTCTTTGAGGTATCACAGTTTAAGAAGAATGGCAACTGCATTTCTTCCAGAAGGGACTGACCCTAATGGCGGTAAGGTCTGAAAGGAGGTTATGAGGCACAGTAGAAACATTAGGGAATCCTGCTGTGTTAGAAAAGAAAAAAGAAAAAAGATGTAACAGATACAGGTGCAGTGAAATAGGGTTAGACTTCATCTGGATAATTTTAGAGACCAAGATTTAAACAATAAGTAAAAACCTCAAAGAGATAGAGTCAGCTCAATTGAAGACAATACTTCCTGTTAAATTGAGATATTCAAAAATTGACCAAAGAATTTAGTGAATCATTGTCTCTGGCATTGAGGTTCTTGGATATCAGGATGTTTAGATGAGAATTCTGTACTTCATGAGGGGGTCTTCTGGGGGTATCATTTAAAGTCCTGTTCCTGCTCCAAATCTTTAAGAGTCTCAGTCATAAGATCAGAGCCCCAACAATATACTCTCTGGGCGGGATTCTGTAAAGTTGGCTCCTTAGCATACCTTTTTCTAGCAGGATAGCTTTCTGAATTCCCAATCTCTTTAATTAGTACAGCTGAGCTAAGTTTGGCAGTGATTTTTCTCAGAATTAAGGACTCCTATTTCTGAAGATGATGTATGTTTTAATTAAGTCTCCTCATTAAAACTTTCTAGCTTTGATTGTCAGTGTCTGTCTCCATGCAGCACTTAATAGATATCTGGCCATTTCTTCTTCAATCTGATTAATGTAGACAGCTCCTCTTAGTCATTCAGCCCCACAAAATGAATTTTAAGGCTTTTTCCCTCTAGATACGCTGAGCGTAGTTCTGTTTTTTTTTTTAATTTTTTCAATTTATTTATTTTCAGAAAAACAGTATTCATTATTTTTTCACCACACCCAGTGCTCCATGCAATCCGTGCCCTCTATAATACCCACCACCTGGTACCCCACCCTCCCACACCCCCGCCACTTCAAACCCCTCAGATTGTTTTTCAGAGTCCATAGTCTCTTATGATTCACCTCCCCTTCCAATTTACTCCAACTCCTTTCTCCTCTCTAACACCCCTTGTCCTCCATGATATTTGTTATGCTCCACAAATAAGTGAAACCATATGATAATTGACTCTCTCTGCTTGACTTATTTCACTCAGCATAATCTCTTCCAGTCTCTTCCATGTTGCTACAAAAGTTGGGTATTCATCTTTTCTGATGGAGGCATAATACTCCATAGTGTATATGGACCACATCTTCCTTATCCATTCATCCGTTGAAGGGCATCTTGGTTCTTTCAATTTATGTGCTTCTTTTAAGTGGGGTTCTTGACACACCTTAAAATTCTGGCTAGCTATAGATAGAAGATTTTATCAAATTGTTTGATGAAAAAAATATATATTTTCCTTCCTTATCAGCAATTATGAGAAAACAATTTAAATGGAAAATTTGAAAGAAAAATTTTTTTATTTAGAAAGGAAGACAAAAATAAATTCTATGAGTTATGTTAAGATCCATGCAATTTTCCTATCATGAGAATCCTTACCCCTGACCTTGCCCTCTCACTCATGTTTAGCTAGCACTGATGGATTTCAGGAGGTATGTATTTATAATAAACCATCACTCTACCTTACTTTGTTAGAGTTTGGGCCAAATGGTCTACCTCCATTACGTCCTTCCATAGCTCTCCTTTGGTCTTCAAAACAGGAGGTAACAAGTGGTTTGTGAAATAAGAACAAAGTCCCAGAAAATACATGGTCCCCTTCTCTTGGCATTCATCTAGATGCAGTCAAATAACTGAACCCAGCATGTGGCACTGAAAGGGAGATTTTATGGTACTTAAACAAAATAATAAAGTTTGATTTGTTGACTGTACTTAAAATGAAGGTAGGCAGTTCCTAATAATTCAAACAAAATCTTACATCATAATAATTTCTCTGCTAATCTCTGTGTATGAAATTCAGAAGAAGATAAAGATCCATTATAGATATTTAAATATTCCATTTACTAGAAATGATGTCTCTTTGGAATATATCTAATAAAACAAATTAAAGCATTTTCTGTGGAAATTTAAAAAGACAAATCCCCATTTAAAATATAAATAATAAGCAAAAAGAAGAGATATATAAATGTGTGATATATTTGTCTTTACTAATCATTTGGAAAGCCTTTTCAGCAAAAGTCCCAGTGAAGATTATATGCAGATGATCTGTACTGTTTACTATCAGTCAAGATACAGATCATTTCCTAGTAAAATTATTCCTAGCTATAATCCATATTTGGCTAACTTTTCTTTACTAGTTGTAAAAATTCCTAAACTACTTGCCAAATGGGTGAAATGTCCTTTTTCTTATGGGGAGATCTATATAACGGTATGTGGAAGAGGAGGAATTATGCTGATTCTTCTCTGCTCTTTGGAAAAGGGCTTATCACTCAATTCCCACCAGTCTGTCCATTTGGTGGGCAGTCCTTGAATACTATGACATTTCATTGATAAAGCACCAGAGAAATTTTATCTCATTGACAGATATAATTATATAGAGACAAAAGAAAACAATCCTCCCCCTAAATAAAGGAAAAAACACCTACATTTTAGCTTAATAATATTCTCAAAGTGTAAAGGATTAGAAGATGAAGAGCGTGAAAGAACATGAGGTTCTTCATTTCCCTCTGCAAGTAGTTGCGTATTTACCTGAACTGTGCATTGATTGCTGCGTTTGGGAGCATCTCAAGTTTGTAAGTCAAATTTGTAGTCATTACTAAGCATATGTTGAGAAATCATGACCATGTTTTCAGATCTTGTCACCTCCTCTGCCTTTGCTCTGCCCCTATTCTTCTCCTTCTAGCTCAGCTTGTAGGAATGGTTGACTAGATGGGTTTTGGGTTGTGAAGACCTGGTCCCATCCTTATGAAGACCTGGTCTCATCCCAGCTCTATCACTCACCAGCATGCAAGTTGAACAAGTTGCTTAACATTCTTATGTTCTGAATTCTTTATCTTTAAAAATAGAGATAGGGGCACATGGATGGTTCAGTGCGTTAAGCCTCTGCTTTCGGCTCAGGTCATGATCTCAGGGTCCTGGGATCAAGCCCCGTATTGGGCTCTCTGCTCAGCAGGGTGCCCACTTCCTCCTCTCTCTCTGCCTGCCTCCTCTGACGACTTGTGATCTCTGTCTCTCTCTCTATGTCAAATAAATAAAATGAAATCTTATTTAAAAAAATAAAATAGGGGGGACACCTGGGTGGCTCAGGTGGTTGAGCAGCTGCCTTTGGCTCAGGTCATGATCCCAGCGTCCTGGGATCGAGTCCCGCATCGGGCTCCTTGCTCGGCAGGGAGCCTGCTTCTCCCTCTGCCTCTGCCTGCCATTCTGTATACCTGTGCTCGCTCTCTCTCTCTCTCTCTCTCTCTCTGACAAATAAATAAAATCTTAAAAAAAATAAAATAAAATAGGGATAGTACTCCTGCCTCATGATTTTAGTGCAGATTAATAGACTAATGCTAGTAGCAAGCTTAGTGAAAAGCCTTGTGGAGGCCATGCTATAAGACTCAATGATTATTGAATTTACAGACATTATATAGACATTATTGCTATTATCTTAACAGTGTTTGGTATACACAAAGGAAAGAAATAGCAAATCTTGCTCTTTGCATGGATTCTGCTTTCCACTAGTTTATGTGTTACTGAGCAGAAATTTTCTTTTCTGTGTGTCTGTTGTTGCTACTTTTCATTTTTATGTATTTTAGCATTCTTTTCAGGAGAATAATGTACCCATCTTGAAGATTTAATACACAGAAGTGGCATCTGCCAGCCATATCCCAAAGAAACTAAATTTAATTTACAAGGTCCCAGTGTCAGAAATCTGAGAAGTATACCCCTACTATAGGAATTTCTTTACAGGCATACCTCAGAGATATTGTGAGTATGGTTCCAGACCACCACAATAAAGTGAGTGTTGCAATAAAGTGAGTTAAATGAATTTTTTGGCTTCCCAGTGCATATAAAAGTTACATTTACACTATACTGTAGTCTTTTAAATATGCAATAGCACTGTTTAAAAAACAATGTACACATCTTAATTAAAAACTACTTCATTGCTGAAATTGTTAACTATCATCTGAGCTTTCAGCAAGTCATAATCCACTGATCACAGATCATCATAAAAATATAGTAATCATGAAAGAGTTTGAAATGTTGTGAGAATTATCAAAATGTATTACAGACACACAAACTGAGCAAACTCTTGGAAAAATGGTTCTGGTAGTCTTGCTCTACGTAAGATTGGCACAAACCTTCCATTTGTGAAAAATGGAATATCTGCCAAACACAGTAAAGACAAGCACAAGAAAATAACATATGCTTGTATTCAGTGACCCAAAATTCTCTTTGTCTAGTAAAAGTATTTCAAAGAAAACAAAATATTTTTTCTTTTTTTTTTTTTTAAGATTTTATTTATTTATTTGACAGAGAGAGATCACAAGTAGGCAGAGAGGCAGGCAGAGAGAGAGAGGAGGAAGCAGGCTCACTGCTGAGCAGAGAGCCCGATGCGGGACTCGATCCCAGGACCCTGAGATCATGACCTGAGCTGAAGGCAGCGGCTTAACCCACTGAGCCACCCAGGCGCCCCAAAATATTTTTTCTTAGGACATAATTTATACATTATGATTTCTTTACGTTTCAAGAAAACACCAAGCCATTGAAGCAAAATTAAGTGAAGAATCTAGGTTCATTTATAAACTTGATAATATCAATGATTCCTAAACCTGGTTAGTTTGTCAAGACACTCTGGAAAGGTAGTTTGTTTGTTTGTTTAAAGATTTTATTTATTTATTTGACAGACAGAGATCACAAGTAGGCAGAAAGAGATAGCGAAGCAGGCTCCCTGCTCAACAGAGAGCCTGATGTGGGGCTCGATCCCAGGACCCTGGGATCATGACCTGAGCCGAAGGCAGAGGCTTTAACCCACTGAGCCACCCAAGCGCCTCTGTTTGTTTGTTTTTTTAAAGACTTCTGTAAACTCTGGATCCATTGGTTGCTGATCAGGTGCAGGAGGACCTGAGGATGTGGTTACAGTGTGGACTAGTGGAGATCTTGCCCTCTAGGCAAGAGGCCATGGGAATACCAGACAAGGATTAAAGCTGAGAACATTTCAGATGATGAGACCCATGGCACATCCTTCCTCTTGCTCTGAGACTCTGAATTTCATCCTGACTTCTCTGAATTTCTTTTGCCATTGCCATCGCCATGTTTCTCAAAGGGTAAGAATCCTTGGGCTGTGAAAGGATATGGCCCCAGAGGCAGCAGAAGAGACCAGGAGGCATAGGACCAGAAATAGGCAGATATCTTCTATGCTTAACCACTCTACTCACTCCACTCTACCTGAAACAGGCAACTGCTTTAAAGACACCTACTTCATTCTGAGAATACGGCTGTGTTAGGGAGGGTTTAAAGGATTATTCTATTATAGAGAGCCCATCTATACAACCTCCAGACTGTTAACTCTCTTTGGTGTTTTGAAGTCCTGATACACCTTCCAAAGGAGATGTTTTCCTAATTCTGAGACTGTTCGAAGTCTGACAGCGGTGGAATCGCCTTCATTTTGTGGTACTTGGAAAGAATCTGTCCTTCCTTCAGTTTTCCGCATTTCAGCAAATGTAGTGTGAGCATACATTCCGCTGTGCCTGGTGTTAGAGTGTGCAAAATGGCCACAGAACTTCACAGTAGCTCACCAAAAGTGGAAGTGTGGTTTTCCACCCCTTAAACTGAGGGTTAACTTTGTATCTTTCTTTGACACATTGAATGTAGTAGAAACGATGACTCATATAATTTACGAGCCTAGGCCTCAAGAGGTCTTGTAGCTTCAACTTTTGTTGTTTGTAGAGCCCTGTTGCCACTCTGTGAGTCAGCCAGCCTGATGGATAACGAGAGACCAGTGACATTTGCTCCAATATATATCCCTGGCTGACAACAACCAGACAGACGAGTCTATAGTGGTTCAAATTGATTCAAAGACCATCTTAGATTACTTACCCCGCTTCAGACTGGCCTTCTCCAATCTGCCTGTGAGCCCAGAGGAAATCCTCCAAGCAGGCTCAGACCACAAAATGCTTCTAACTGACTCTGAGAATTGAAATAGCTGAATAGAAATGAGCTGAATAAGTGTTGTTTAAATCCAGTGACAAGTATGTTACAGGAAAAGCTAACAAATACACCTGGGACAGTCCTAGTGTAGCCCTGTCTTCATAGAGTAACTATTAGGAATACCTGCTTTTATTCTCAAAACTATCTTTGTCTGAGTAAAAGTTATAAAGTCTCCTTAAGCAGGTAGTACCATCATCTACTTACTTGCCAAGCAAATTTTACATTGAAAAAATGTAAATTAGAATCTCTCTGATTTAAACCCCTTAAGTGAATTCCTATGTTATTGAGAATAAAATTCAAACTCTTCCAGAATCTATAAAGTCTTATATATTCTGTCCCCATTCCTATCTTTATGGTTTTTGACTCGTGCCATTCTCCCTCTGCTTCTACTGTTCCATGCACAGGCCTCCTTTTTGCTCTGTAAACAGCTGCACTTCTTTCTTAAAACCTCAAGGACCGTGTTTTTCTTTCTGCTTGTAGTTCTTCCTTCTGCTCTACATGGGCTACTGCTTTTACTCCTTGAGTGCTGGGCTCTAAGAGACCCAACC
Organism: Mustela nivalis; assembly: GCF_964662115.1. NCBI lineage: Eukaryota > Metazoa > Chordata > Mammalia > Carnivora > Mustelidae > Mustela > Mustela nivalis. The sequence goes on along the minus strand of NC_139031.1, from coordinate 25,463,833 downwards.
TCCGTCTTAAATACAGCAAACTCTACCTGGACACCATATAATTTATTGCAAATGTTATTTAAACAACAAAGTTGGTCCACACGATACCGTCAGTTTCTCCCAGTAACAAGTAAGTTCCTCGAGAGGATGACATTGCAAGGTCTTTGAGGAGCACCTGGCAGAGAGAAGCTAAATAACTATTTGGTGAATAAATGATGTATGTTCAACTCTGAGCTTGGAAGGCTCAGATCCCGGATTTGAGGGTCTCCTCTTCCGTTTCTAGAGGGTTTTGTTTTGACTCAGTCACTTAGCCTGGCGGCACTTGCTTCACCATCTTGAACATTAAAAAACCTGGATATTAAATGTGGTAGTAAATGGAAGAGTGCAAGGTCAGCTGGAATGTGTCGGTAAATGTCAGCTATCGCTGTTCACCCACATCTCCCCAAATGAGGTGAGGCTTTTTACACCAGATAAATACTTATTTAACATGTGTTTTGGGTAGGGATTAGGTGCTTTCCTTATGGTTCAGGGTTGCCTATACTTAGCTCAAAAGCAAGCAAAGCACTGCCAATCCCATCTCATCCCATCCTGTGCATTATTATTTCTTGGGTGAGCCTGATTGAATTGAAGGCAAAACAAGCAGTTGTGGCTCCTCTGATTGTCAGTCTCCCATCATGTTTCTTGTCCATCAGATTACAGCTTTAAAGAAAAAATTAAGGCATTTTGAAACAGACAAGTAGATTTTTTTTTTAATACAGGTGTTTTTCCCTTTCAACTGAAACAATACCTTGAACTGATATATCATCATCCCACCTCAATCTAGTTTGAAAATGATGAGATTTGCTCCTGATCGGATGTTGAATGATTATAAAACCGGAATTATGGAGATCAAGAACTGGTGCTGTCTTCAAAGCAATACTGAATACCAGTTACTCCTGATAGATGGGGCACCATGCAGCTTTCTATTAATAAAGTGACTAGTGAGCAGTTATATATTACAGTGAGAATACGTTTCACAGGGGCCGTTTAAGATGAACATATAAAATGATTCAAAGAAAAGGAAACAAACTATATTTTTAGAATATGTTTTTCCCCAAAGCACAATCATAACACTTACAAAATAGGTATTTTTTTGTGTTTATAAATTACCCTAAACACTCTGTTCAAACAGGACTGACCATGAGCGAGACTGTGGTATTGACATTTTGGGCCTTGGCTTTTCTCCCTTCAGTTGGAATCTCTTGCCAAGTAGAACATAAATAATGCACATTCAGGATAGGTAATATTTTTCCTCTTTTTTTTTTTTTTTAACAGAAAGTGTAACATTGTACACAGCAAATTTCTCAGAAAGTACAAATATGTTTATAGTAAAATATCAATCCTCCTCTCACTGTAGACTCTTCATTCCCCCTGGAAGTAACCTCTGCTGAGTTTCTCTTGCACATCTGTTCTGTGCATAGGCATACATATTTTACATGCATTTAATGATATTTATCTTAAGCATTACGAAGCGTCTCTTGTCCCCCAGGCAGTTCTCTCCTTTGGAAACTGTCTTAACCATCATAACAGTCTTAACAGTTTGTTTTATCTTATATAAATATATAACTGCAAAATATTATTTAAAATAATAAGATAAAATATATTTTATCTTAACCTTTGTTTATCTCAGCTGCCTCCTCTATATCTTAAACATTAAAAAACCTGGATATTAAATGTGATAGTAAATGGAAGAATGCAAGGTCAGTTGGAATGTGTCGGTAAATGTCAGCTACTGCTGTTCATCCGCAAGTTAACCCAACTCGAGAGAGTTAATTTGGGATTAACTGGTTATTATTCATAAAGCTCCTGGAAGAGTATCTGGCACAAGGGAGCCATTCTGTGTCCGCTGTTATTGTCTTCACATTTTTGCCCAAGATCTTGTATCACTGATTGATATAAGTACATCTTAATAAGCATATTTAAATTTTGAATCCAAATGATTTCATCTCAAAATAAAAAAAAAAGTTCTGTGGTACAGACTATAAGAAGCTTCACACATAGAAAAATTCTTACCAAATTGAAAAGAGAATTAAAAATCCTTTAAGCATGAACTTAGAATATGCAGGTTATTTACTATAGAGCTAAATTTACCTTTCTTTAGATGCCTTTGCTCTAATGCTAGATGTTGGAGGAAGATGAAGTAATATAGATAAGGACTTTCTTTGTCTCTACTCGTTTGTTCATTTGTTCGTTTAAAAATATATGTAATGAAAAAAAATGCGTACTGTGTACTTGAACTTACACAAACCTTGGTGAATCAGAGGCAAATAATAATCACAGTCCCTATTACTGTGGGGTTTCCAGGATGGTGGGGACAAAGTTTATCAGTGAAATAATTACGTATACAATATTAGTAACAGAAGGTGAAATGCAAGATAGATCTCTGTGTGTGTATGTGTGTGAATTACTGAGTCCAGTATAGGGTGTGAAGGAGACCCTTTCAGTGGAATTTTGAAGGAGAAAGGTTTTGATCTAATAATTTTATTTCAAGCCAATTTGTCATTCAATTCTGAAGGCAACTGAGAGTTATTTTCTGTTATTGAAAGGATTATAAAATATACCTCTCATATACTTCCCTAAAACATACTTATGGATGATATATTCCAACAGACCTCTTTCTCATTTTCTCTTTTTTTTTGACAGGGCTCTTCTTCTTCCTGTCCATACAGAAATCTGCAAAATCAACATAGAATACTAACAGAAATTTCTATTTACTTTATCTGATTTCTTATGAACTAGAGTTTGTGTTCCTTTATGCCATTGTGCTTTAAGTTTTAGTGTGTATTATTAATAATTATTTTAATGTTGCTGGACTTGTGGTATTTCTATGAAAATAAAAACAATGGTTATAGTCCACATACTAGAATTTATTTGCTCTTTCTCCTACTGTTATATATTTTGATATTATAAATGTAACTCCTTCTGTTAGACAATATGCTGCAATGAATAAATGTGTGCACCTATATAATTTTTCACTTGTGCAGGTATATCTGAAAAATATCATATGTTGGATTATTGTACTGGAGGTTTCTTTAATTTTGATAGTTATTGCCAAATTTTTGCTCATAGTAATTGCACTAATATATATTCCAATCAGCAATGTGTGAAGATGCCTGTTTCCCCATCATCTTACTAATGGAGTGTTTTCTCAAACTTCCCAGTTTTTGCCAATATGATAAGATAAAGTGGCATCTCAAAGTAGTTTAATTACATTTTTCATTAAAGATGATTTTGAGCATCTGTTTATGTATTTAAAAGTTACTTGCATTTCATTTTCATGACCTTTGTCTGTTTTTCAATTTTTCAATTTATTTTTAGCCACTAATATATTCTAGTAAGAGGTCCTTTGTCTGTGAAAGAATTACAAATATTTTTCCTGGGTTGCCTTTTGGGTTTGATTATGGTATTTCTTGACATGTAGAATGCTTGCTTGTTTGTTTAATGTAGTGCAAATTATCAATCTTTTCTCTGAGGACTCTGGATTCTGAGTGATGGTTAGAACATCCTTTTCTATTCCAGGTTTATGGTTAAATTTATATATGAAACTCCATATGAAATTCCAAACTCTCCTTTTTCTGTTTATAATCAAATTTTTGCTTGTAATTATCATTTGTGAAATATGTCAGAAAAGAGTCCACCCTGATTTTACTGCAGAATTCCTGGGGAGCAGAAATTGGAGTCTAAGCTCTGTGAAGTAAATTGGGCCCTGGTAGATGACTGTACCTTTGAAGAAAGATCCCAGAGGATCAAGCTAAGAGCGAGGGTGAAGTGTATATAAAGAGGCCTTCATAGAGACTGAAATTAGTCCTGAAACATTTCCATTTCTGGGAGATGATGAAGATAATCCCATGTTTATAGAGCCTCTGGCAGAAACAAAAGATAAATCACTTCTAGAAGAAGCTGATGTCATCTTAAGCCCCAACTGAAATTATTTATACAACCAGTTTTGCAAGTACAATGTCTGGAACAAAATAAAAAATATCCAAGGTTATCAAGGCATGTGAAGAGGAAAGACTGATTGAAAGAAACACTAAGAAACAGGCAACAGGAAAGACTCATCAAAGATCCTGAAATAACAAGTTTATTAAGCTAAAGGAGATTTTTAAAATTTTTATTTTTTTTTAAAGATTTTATTTATTTATTTCACAGAGAGAGAGAGAGCACGAGAAGGAAAACAAGTAGGGGAAGTGGGAGAGAGAGAAGCAGGCTTCCCATTGAGTAGGGAGCCTGATGCAGTGCTCGATCTCAGGACCCCGAGATCGTGACCTGTGTAGAAGGCAGATGCTTAAAGACTGAGCCACCCAGGTGCCCCAGGCTAAAGGAGATAAAATATGACCTTAAACATTTGGCAGAGAATTGAGGCACCTGGGTGGCTCAGTCTGTTGAGTATCCAACTCTTGGTTTCCGCTCAGGTCATGGTGCCAGGATTGTGAGACGGAACCCTGCATTGAGCTCCATGCCCGGCGGAGTCTGCTTCTCTCCCTCTTCCTTCCCCTCTGCCCCTCATCGCCCATGAGTGCTTTCTTTCTCTCTCTCTCAAAATAAATAAATAGAATCTTTAAAAAAACATTGGACAGGATTAGACACTATCCAAAACTGATATTTTAGGACTAACAAATATAATAACCAAATTTAGAAATAAACAGCAAAGTTTTAACAACATATTAAATACAGATGAGGGCACTGTTTGTGAATAGTTCAGAAGAAAATATCAGAATAAGCATGGACAGGTCAACTGAAAATAAGTAAGAGAGTGTGAGGCACATAAGTGGGGCATTCTTATGTAAATAAGACTATTGAGAGAAAGAGAAGAAAGGGAACATATTTTTTTAAAAAGATCATTTATTTATTTATTAAAAATTTTATTTATTTATTTGACAGAGATCACAAGTAGGCATAGAGGCAGGCAGAGAGAGAAGGGGAAGCAGGCTCCCTGCTGAGCAGAGAGCCTGATGCGGGCCTCCATCCTAGGACACTGGGATCATGACCTCAGCCAAAGGCAGAGGCATAACTGATTGAGCCCCCCAGGTGCACCAAGAGGAATATAACAAGAAAAATATAAGAAAATGTTAAGTGTATAGCTGACTAAATAAAGATGAAAGAAGCGATGATCACAGGCAGGTGACTGTTTTCTAGAAAATTATGTGATCTCAAAGATAATGAAATAGTAACTTGAAAATGCCAACAAGAATCCTTTATTGAGAGAAACATTTCATTGAGAATGAAAATGAAATAAATAAATTTTTGAATGTACAATAACTGCACATTTGCCATCTGTAACCCAGACCCAAAGAAAATGTTAAAAGGGTTTTATTCAGGCAAAGAAAAACCTTTTTCTGATGGAAACTCAAAGATGCATGAGGAAATAAAGAACAATGGAAATGGAAAATATGTGGTCAGACCCCTTTAATCTCCATTTTTATTTTAGCCAACGTTCCATAATAGACCATTTCAGTCTCACTTTTTTTTTTCATTATTTCTCCAGCAATTTCCCAAGTAGATCTTCAAAGAAGTTCATGGAAACAATAACTTGGCCAGGATATTGTTCAGTGTTGATTATTCTGGTTCACTTTTACTAGTATATGTATTCAGCAAACATTTTTTAGAATTGCATATTTAAATATTACAGTTTTTTCTTTTCATGTTTTGCTTTGGAGACTCCAGTTACACACATACTGGCACATTTTGCTTGTCTTCTGTACTTATTACATTTAATTTTCCTCAACTTTCTTTAACTCCATTTCTTTATGTTGTATACTTACATTTGTACTCTTCAAGCCACTTACTATATTTTCATCAGTTTCTCTTCCCTTTGTGTTTCTTCAAAATTTGTCATTTCTGTAATCATTTTTATTCCTTCTACTTCTTTCCCAAGTTCTAACAGCTCACACATTGGTTTCCCTGTTGTGTCGCCATCTTGCCCTGAGTTCTTATGTTTCTCCTTGCTGACTTCCTTCACAAAAGAGATGACTTCATTAAGTCTTAATTTTAGTTGGGACAAAATAATTGGTACAATTTTCATCTTGTTTATGATGAACTCTCTTTGTCTGTTGGTAGATTTTGCTGCCATGTTTCACATATTTTATAGTATCCTCAAATACTTGATTTAGAACCTACTATCCCTCCCTGATCTCTTGCGATTTTGTTGGCTTATTCTTATTTTTACATGCTGTCCAATATTCAAATATTTGTCTTGAGTCAGAACTTAACTATGTGAAGTTTTGTGTAGGCGTTATGTGAGTTTATAATTTCCTCTCCTATATTTACGGGGTTTACATTGTGTGTCAGGTGTTGTGCTAAGCTTTGGGGATATAGCAATGAACAGTAAAAACAGGTTTTCTGTTTTCAAAGGGCTTATAAGATTAGTAGAGGAAAAAAATTAAATGAGTAGATTCAATACGGTGCATACTAAGTACTGTAAGAGAAGAAATATTGGATACTATGAAAACACATTTTGATAACATTATTAAATGTTTATATTCTTCTAGTGTGTCTTGCATAAGTCCTATATTTTGGGGCGAATCAAAGATTCTCCTGTAAGTGTTTAACATTTGAAAGAGTCATGAAAGGATCCCTAGAGGAAGGAAGTCTAACCTGAGATTTATATCTAACTTAGAGTGGTCTAAGCTGGTCTAATTGTTCATAACAATACATAGAGATCAGAGAAAGAGCAAAAGTATATAACATGGCAGATGAAAGAATTTTATTCCTGTGTTTCCATTTTATGAATCTGCCAATAGAGAAATCTCTGAAACTCCTCATTTTAGAAACAGGATTTGGATTTCATTTATTAATTTTTAAAGATTATTTGAGAATGAGAGAGAGAGAGAGAGAGAGAAAGCAGGGGGAGGGGCAGATAGAGAGGGAGAGGCAGAGAACCTTAAGCAGACTCTGTGCTGAGCGTGGAGCCTCACACGGGGTTGATCCCATGACTCTGAAACCATGACCTGAGTGGAAACCAAGAGTTCCATGTTTAACCCACTAAACCACCAAGGTGCCGCAACAACTTGGATTTTTTTTTAAAGATTTTACTTATTTATTTGACAGAAAGATCACAAGTAGGCAGAGAGGCAGGCAGAGAGAGAGGGGGAAGCAGGCTCCCCACTGAGCAGAGAGCCCGATATGGGACTCGATCCCAGGACCCCAGGACCACAACCCAAGCCAAAGGCAGAGGCCCAACCCACTGAGCCACCCAGGCGCCCCAACAACTTGGATTTTAAATAGGATTTTTTAGCCCCCTTTAGGACTTTCTTCAGAAAGAGGAAAAACTGAGAAGGGCATAAAAAAACTATTCTCTCTCTGTGAAAAACCTTAGATTAAAAAGTCAATACGCAGAGTTAGCAGATTTCAGGTAAAATATAATCATCTGGCTGATATTCCAATGAGGATTTGGAAAATTCTTTCTTTGGAAAATCCTTGTTGACTAATGTCGCTGCTGGTTTTTTTTTTTTTTTTTTTTTTTAACAAGTGGACAGAGAGGCAAGCAGAGAGAGAGAGAGAGGAGGAAGCAGGTTCCCTGTGGAGCAGAGAGCCCGATGTGGGACTCGATCCTAGGACCCTGAGATCATGACCTGAGCTGAAGGCAGAGGCTTAACCCACTGAGCCACCCAAGTGCCCCTCACTGATGTTATTCTTAATAATGATCCCAATGTGAGGCCTTTCCCAGGATCTTTCCAGTCTTTGTCTTCTAGCATCTTCCCCCAGCTGAACTTAGAAGTTTAAAATGCAGGTATTCCTGGTGTTTCCAAAGTTTGTATTACAAACACTTTGTCTTTATGAAAGACCTGCGTTTAGTACCTGTTTTTGCTAACCAATGGAAATCCGAAGAGGATTTTGCTTTTACAGAAAAAAAGCAAAAAGGGCATTCAATATTTGTTTTGCAGTGAGTGGTTACAGAGGCAGGGGGCACCCCAGCAGCAAGCGCGGCGCCATTCAGTGCCTTCCTCAGGAACTACACTCAGAACTGCACTCAGCATCTCTGCATTAAGTTGCTAGGGCTTTGAACTGTGTCTGTGAACCTCTGTGTTTATCTCAATTTATTTTCTGCATCTGTTAGCAAGATGTATCCAAGGTATCAGCAAAACCTATAAGAAGTTATTTTGTGAGCCTGGGAATGCTTAAACATTTTTTTTTACACAAATTTTACATAATTTTTTTATGTACATTACAAAGTAATAAATGACAATTTTTTTTTATACTGTTGATCCTTGGACAACATGGGGGCTATGGGTACTGAGCCCCATGCAGTGGAAAATCTGCATATAAGGGTTGACTTCCCCAAAACTTAAATAATAGGCTGCTATTGATGGATAGTCTTGCTGATGACGTATAGCTGATTGACACACATTTTGTATGTTGTATGTAATGTACCCAGTCTTCTCAGAAAAAAGTGAGCTAGAGAAAAAAAATTAAGAAAATCATAATAGAAAATACATTTGCAGTGTTGTACTCTATTTTTTTTAATTTTTTTAAAAAGATTTTATTTATTTATTTGATCACAGACAGAGTTCACAAGTAGGCAGAGAGGCAGGCAGAGAGAGAGAGGAGGAAGCAGGCTCCTTGCTGAGCAGAGAGCCCGATGCGGGCCATCCTATCCCAGGACTCTGGGATCATGACCTGAGCCGGGCAGAGGTTTTAACCCCCTGAGCCACCCAGGTGCCCCAGTATTGTCCTATATTTAGTGAAAAGCAAAAACTGCCTGTAAGTGGCCCCGCACAGTGCAAACGCTTGTTGTTCAAGGGTCAACTGCAAATTAGTAATAGTTGCTTCCTCACATTAGGGCTGCTTCAGTTTACCAAAGGTCATAGGAACTTACTTTAGGTAGTGGGGACCCACTAATGTAATGTGATCTAGCAGCTTGAGAATTCTCCTTTTGAAAGCAATATTTTAGGCTGGAGGAGGAGCCTGCTTCCTCCTCTCTCTCTCTGCCTGCCTCTCTGAATAAGAATTCATGGCTTCCTGCAGCTTCACGACAAAGGCTGTTCTTGATCTTTTTTGTTTCTTTAACAATTATCACTTCCATAAGACTATATTAATTTTTTCAATATTTCTGCTCTGCACTGCGAAATTCTATAAGGAATAACAGCTTTTTTTTTTTTTTTTTTTGGTCCAAGAGCTGTCAACTAATTGCAACTATAATAGTATCCATATGGCAAATTTCCAGCCTGTCAGCTGTGGTACAGCATTTAGGCTGGCTTGCTGGATCCTTCCATTTGTTTCTGTGTTTAGAGAAAGCACACAAACATTAACTAACCTATCATATTGATGTCACAAATGTCAAAGTCTTGCTATAATTAAATCCTCTGAGTATTTCCTTTTATGTATGAAAAAGAAAACATATTTGGGCAACTGTAAATGCGTGTTTTCTATTTTTAGAATGGAGACTACAGCTTGTTTACTTAATTGATTTGGCAAGGAAAAAACTGTTAGGAGAAAAACAGAACAACTAATCTACGGTCTCTTCTCATTTATCCTGTGTTTCCAAATAGAAGCATTTGATCCTTTTTGTGAGTGAGGACACATACCCCCAGTGAGACTAGAAATTTGCAAATTATAATGAACCACAAGTAATAGTGTGAATCCTTCTTAGAGTGAAGTCAGAATAAGAGAATAATCTGACAAATACGAGTTAAACTGTTTTTTAACACTGTGATTCTGTAAAAAAAAAAAAAAAAAAAAAAGTGTTGTGGATGAACAATAGAAACTTAAAGAAGGTAATATTTTATTCTCAGAAATGGATATTCCAAATCTCTCTGGGGACAAACTGGGGAATTGCAGAAGAGATACACGGTGGGGGCGGGGGGCAGTTAAATTTACTCTTTTGATATTTCCATGTTAGTTTTCTGGTTTGAGGCCTGGTAGGTGTTAAAGTTATTTCTGTCTTAGGTTCCTGTGATAAAGGGACATAATGATCTTTGACTGACTCCTACTTTTCCTCCTACCTATTCCCAGTCTTTTGGAGGTCTACTTGGTCAAGGCTTTTCTGTTCATGTTGCACAGTCCTAAAGGAACTCTGGAACCTGACTACCTGAGTTCAAATCCTGATTCTACCACTTACTGGTTCTGTAATTTTAGGCAGGTTACTTAATAACTTTTGCTTCAGTATCCTCATCTGAACGTGGGATGATAATAAATAGAACTAACTTCCTAGAGCTGCTGAGATGAAATTGTATCTGTCTCCTATCTGTCTACCTATACCGTGGATGGATGTTATATTCATTATCATTATCATCATTTTCCCTGTGACAGGGAAGGCTCATACCTTCTTTACCATGAACACCTCTGGAGACCTAAGCAATGACCTCCCTACGTGCGGCAACCTCTCCATTGCTAATTTTGCACCTTTGGCATCATTATCTGGTGTCTCTGCCTTTTAGACTTTCTAGTCACCTGTGCCCCTGTCCAACCTCAGGAGACACATATTGATAGGATTTTTATATCTGTTAGGTGAATTAATCTTTTCATTATCGTGGTGATGAATTTTACCTGTCAGTTTGGGCCATAGGTGTGCAGTTATTTGGTCTAACATAATTCTAAGTGTTCCTTTGAGGGTATTTCAGATGAGACTAACATTTCAGTTGACAAACTGAGGAAAGCACATTGTTTTTCCTCAGTGTGGGTGGTTCTCACCCAGTCAGTTGATGGTCTGTGCAGACCAGAAAGCTAACACTTCCCCCCACCTTCCACTGCCACCACCGCCAGGAGCAATAGGTAACTGCTTCTGCACGATTGTCTTGGGACTGGAAGATGAGTTTTTTGTTTTGTTTTGTTTTATTTTTCATTTTCCTGCTGTTGGCTTTCAGAATGGAACTATACCACTGTCAACTATAGATCTGGAGACTTGTTATCCTTTGTAATTAAATGAGCTAATTCCTTATAGTAAGTCTCTTAATTGATTGATAGATAGATAGACTGATCCTATTGGTTCTGTTTCCCTGAAGATCCCTGTTTCTCTGGAGACTCCTGAATCATTAGGAGATATAGCTCATTTTCCTCCTTACCTTGATGTGTATTTTTGTCTGATGTTAGTATTAACAGTTTTTGGGTTTTGGGTAGTTGTGGAGTATGTATTTTCATCCTTTCTTTCAAACTTCCTGTGCCTTTTCATATGTAATGTGTATCCATTTTAAACAGTATTCAGTTTGGTTTTTTCTATACAGCCAGACAATCTTTTAAAGAAATCTGGAGTATTGAATTGATTTCAGTTTTATATAATGAATGTAAGTACTGATGCATGTGGAATTTAAATCTGTTAGCTTACATTTTCCCCCCTATTTTTCTATTTGGTTTTGTTTAATTTTTTTTCTCTACTCTTATTTTCTATTGGAGTAATCATACAATTTTTAAAATATTTTTTTATCTTATTAGCTTTTTCATTATACACTTATATTTATTCTTTAAGTGAAATCTCTAGAGGTTTCAATAGTCTAGTTCTTATTAATGTTTTTACCATTTCCTGGATAATACAATAACCTTACACATTTTAAGTTCATTTTTCTACCTCCTGAGCTTTGTGCTATTGTTATCATGTTGTATATATAGATACATGCATATTATTATTATTATTATTATTATTATTATTATTTAATTTAAAAGATTTTATTTATTTATTTGTCAGAGAGAGAGAGAGCAAGAGCGACCACAGGCAGAGTGGCAGGCAGAGTCAGAGGGAGAAGCAGGCTCCCCGCGGAGCAAGGAGCCCGATGTGGGACTTGATCCCAGGACGCTGGGATCATGACCTGAGCCGAAGGCAGCTGCTTAACCAACTGAGCCACCCAGGCGTCCCAGAGACATGCATATTATATATGTATATTTGTATATATATACAAATGTATGTATATGCAAATACATAGGATATGAATACATGTATATATAAGCACACATGTACCTACACACAAGTACATGGATACGTAGATACATATACACACACACTTCAGACTCCATGAGATAGTCAGTCAGTCTGCATTTAGATTTACCTTCATTTTTATGCTTTCCAAGGTTACTCATCCTTTTGCATTATTATGCTTCTACTTCCTAAAGCACTACTTTATTATATCTTTTAGCACAGTTGTCCTTGAAATGACTTTTCTCAAATGTTATTTATTTGAAAATTTCTTCATTGCATCATTTTTCTAAGGATATCTTCACTGGCTGAAGGAATCTGGGTTGGCGTTTATTTTTTTCAGTACTTTGAATCTGTCACTTCATGGTCTTCTGACTCACATCATGTCTGCTCAGTGAGCTGTCAGTCTTATTGCCTGTCATTTCTTTGAAGCTAACATGTCCTTTTTGTCCTTCTATCTTCTTTTACATTTTTCTCTTTTTTTTTTTTTTTCAGCGGGTAGATAGCTCATGTGCCTAGGTTGTTTTTTCTTTATCCTCTTTAATCTCAGGGCTTTTTGATATCTTTTATGTTTGATGTTGCTGGCTAGTTTTTATCCATCTTGGAACATTCTCTGTCAAATATATCATCAGGTATACTTTCTTTCCATTCCTTCTTGGATTCCAATTTCATGCATGTTAGATATTTTCAGTGTTCCCATTCGACTCACTCTCTCTTACATATTTAAATTTTTTTCCAACTTCAAACTTCAAACAGTTAATTTTTTTACTGATCTGTTTCCTAGTTATTAATCTTCTTTTGTGTGGTGTCTAATCATTTGTTAAAATATCAGTTAAGTTTATAATTTAATTTATTGTATACTTTCTAGAATTTTTAATAGATTGTTTTTAATAAATTCATTTTGCTAGGAAAATTCTCCATCTTATCTATTTTCTTGGACACACTAATTGTAGTTATTTTAAAGTCCTTGTCTGATTCTTACAATATATAAATGGACTACCTTTTTTCTATCATCTGGCTGTAGATGTGTGTGTGTGTGTGTGTGTGTGCACGCATGCGTGAGAGAGAAAGAGAAAGAGACAGAGAGAGAGAGAGAGATTTGGTGAATGCCACCATTTTGTAGGAAAAGTTATAGAGGTACTAGATGATGTTTTCTTCCTCCCCAGAGAATCCAATTTCCTTCCAGTAGGCAAAGAAATCACCTTCACCTATAAGTGGATTGAAACACTTTCAGAATTTCTGAGTACTGTTCTGATTCTAGTTTGTCTTTATAAATTGTAGCCTTTGGGAATTCCAACTGAAAGCCTTAAATATTTATCATAGACTGTCCTCCTTGGAGAATCTTGAACTCCCAATTTTTATAACCTTAGAAGAGTGAGTCTGCCATGATGTCTGCATAGCTTTTGAGACTTTTAACAAAAGTCTTTTCTCATTTTCTTGATTTTTCTCTTCTGCCTGCTCAGATTAATTCTAAGCAAATGTTTCAAGGGAAAGTGTAAGGAAGAAGTATGTTAGTATTTTCTAGATCTTGATCTTTCAAATAATGGCTGCCTTATAATCTTGTTGCCAATAGCTTCCCAACTGACTATAACTGTGAGAAGATTCATATACATTTTTAATTCCACATATCACACAGGAGCACTATAGGCAAGTCACCAGGTAAGCTCTCTTTAAGAAATTATATTTAGAAGAAAAAGACTGATAGCTAGCTATTCATGGGCAAAATAATTGCATAATGTCCTGAAACTGAACTTTGGAGTTGTTTTACTCTACCAAAAACAATAGTAACAACTTTAATATGAATTCCTAGGATAGTTTTCTTAAAATAAAATTAATATTAGCTACTAAGTGTCCACTCTATGTCACCATAGCCCTGCGTGTTTTTCTTCGAGCTTATTTGCCACACAAGTACTATATGCAATGTATTATTATCCATATTTTACATAAGAGAAACATCAGCTTAGAGAATCTAAGTCATTTGCACAAGGTCACAAAAGAGGGACAGAACTAAGTTTCTTGCACAAGGTCACAAAAGAAGTGACAGAACTAAGTTTCTTGTTTGTTTTGTTTTGGAGATAGAGAGAGGGAAGGAAAGGGCCGAAGGAAGAGGGAGAGAGAGAACCCTAGCAGGACTTGATCTCAGGACCCCAATATTATGCATGACCTGAGTCGAGGTCAGGAGTCAAACACTTGATTGTTGAGCCACTCAAGTGACCCAATAGAACTAAGTTTTGATTCCAACTCTACAGTCTATTTCCTTTCTTCATGTGATTTGATAATTAACTATAGCAATCTTTAGTCATTTCTAATTTATTTTACAAATATTTTAGTATAATGAAGCTTATAATCATAATTGTGTGTTATATATTTAAGTATAAATGGAGCTATTTGGAAAACATTTCTACATGTTATACTTTAGATTAAGAGAGATATTACTATGAAATTTCAAAGAAATGGATTTTGAAGTCCTGCTTAGGCTGTCTCCTTATTGTGTTCTTATGCAAATCTTCTAAGCTTTGAGAACATCAGTCTCTATATATTTAAATGTGGAAATATTAACTACTTCATAGAATTTTTCTGAGGACTAAATGACTTACATGCATGTGAAATTTTAAGGAAAACTCAATGTATTAATCAGTTTCTTAATTGATATTTTTATCATGATTTTTATTATTATGCACTTAAAATCAAAAGGCCAATGAGTTCATAGGGGATCTACTAAGATAAGAGCTTAGATAAATGCTTACCTAAGAGTTGTGTTATCATACTTTAAATAGAACAACTCAACTCCCTTTTATAGGCTCAATGCCCTGCATAATTTAGACTGAAGCTTTTTCCATTTTGGTAAAAGTATGGTTCAAAAGTCTAGAAAGTTTTCACAAAGTTGAGTTACATGATTTACAGAATGATTTAAATTTATGACCCAAGAAATATTATTGCTATATAAACACTAAAAAATGATCAGTAACACGAATTTATTAAAGAAAGCTTATAAAAAACTACTCTTATCTTCTCCTTTAATGTAATGATGGATTTATTAGATAAGGGAATACTGGGGATCAATGTGCTATATATTATAGATTCAATAAATTGTTTGATGAAATGTCACATAGCGCAGTACCGAAAACATCAATTTTAAAATACCAGGACTTAAAAGGTTTTTATTTAAAAGGCAAGAAGGGTCAAAAGGAAAAATGATCAGATATAAAGTTACTCTAAGTTTGTTTGGCATAGTCTGTCTACCTTTTGTGTTTTCTAGCATATCACATGCATCTCTATTACATCATCAGTATAGTGAGTTATGGTTATTGGTCATTTTGCCTTACCCACTATACTGCAAGGTCTTTCAGATCAAAGAACCATATTTATTCATCTTTGGATCCTCAGTGTCTAATAAAATGCCTGGCATAGATTAGAAATTCTTTTATTGTTACCTAAAAATGATCAGTTTTGAAATTAGCAAAATATATTTATTTTAATTTTAAACTAGGTCAAAATTCTCAAACTTTCCCAAAGTATGCAAGTTTGAAAAATACTCCTCTGAGAAAAGAAACATTGTACATGAACACATCTGGTTTAAAAAGTTTTTCCTGGGGCGCCTGGGTGGCTCAGTGGGTTAAGCCGCTGCCTTCGGCTCAGGTCATGATCTCAGGGTCCTGGTATCGAGTCCCGCATCGGGCTCTCTGCTCAGCAGGGAGCCTGCTTCCTCCTCTCTCTCTCTGCCCGCCTCTCTGCCTACTTGTGATCTCTGTCTGTCAAATAAATAAATAAAATCTTAAAAAAAAAAATTTAAAAAGTTTTTCCTTAGATGAAGAGAAGCCAACAGAAAAAAGTGTCTATGGAGAAGAGGGAGGGAGCTTTAGCTCCTCATCTGTATAAAACAGGTGATTGGACAAGTCAGTGCTTCTAAAGCACTTTGTTTTGCTTTGAAAATACTTCTATGAGAACAGCTTTTCCCATTGTAATGTCATAGGTACAGTGCTCAGGGACAGGAATGTAGAAATGGATTCCTTACAACTCGGCCACCTTGCCAGTGTGGGGAATCTGCTAAGAATTTAGGTAAGGTCTGAGCTTACCAGAGAGTGTACCATTATAAATCTGACATAGGAAATGTGCTATTATCTGTTTAAAAGAAAAAGATGTGCATTTGAAACAAAATACTGTTGTCTTCTTTGGTATGGGACTTCCTTAAAGTTAAAAGTTCTGTTACACAGTAATGAATTGATCCAGAAGGATTTAAGATGACTAAATATATTTAATAAAACCTATCACTGTAATTTAGTATTAATTGTGAAGTTACTTCAAATATAATAGCTTCAGGTATTTAACTAACTTGACTGCCAGCTGATAACAGTTTATTAGGTATTTTAGGAAACATTTAGCTTCTCCCTGCTGAGAATATAAATATGGAGAAAGTAGAGTAGGAACCATGGGTCTAGGTGAGTATATAAGATAACCTCTTTATGAGACAATTTTGGAGACTCCTGAAAAGAACTAATATAAAGAAAATCCCCCACTAATCTTTCTGAAAGTAAGTGTTTTGTGCTGAGAAATTAATCAACAAAAATAATTGTAGGAACTCTAGTAATCATGCACATCAGAAAAATGCATTTGATGTATTTCAATTTTTTTGGTCTACTTATTGAAACTTCTTTGCTGAAACTAATTATTAGACAAAACCCTGCCTGTTTTTAGATACTGAAAGTAAAACAAAAAAGGCAGATTTTAAAAAAAATTTCTATAACTATAAATCTTCACTAATTAATTTTCTTTTCTACATTCTCAAAAGAGTTAAAATATGGAAAATGTGGAATTTAAAACAGGGATAAAGAAAATGCACATATTTATTTACCAAAGCATAAGAAGTAGTACAAAAGCCAAATAAGGAGTTAAAATTTCAATGTAAAGTTGAGATGAGCTATTTGCAGATACATTTCCTATATGGCATGTGTGGTATGTGTGTCTGTGTGGGGGTTATTCCTTAACTAACATATTGCTTAAAATGGTCACCAGTGTCTAACTTGTACCTAAGATCCTGATTATGCATAAAAGTTAAAGTGGTAGCTCTTTGAAAAATTAATTCATAAATGACCGTAATTGAGAAATAATAATTTTTGCTCACCTAACTAATTTTAAACAGACACTGAAACGTCTGGACTTTTGTAACTCACTGAATGAAAGCTAACAACTGTGTTATGTATTAATAGAAAAGCTAAGATGAGTGGCAGTTTAAGAGAAACACATTCTAGTTTTTCCCCAAAACGGGTAAGAACGTAAAGGCCAAATTGGGGTTTATTGTATGCATACTGATTTTCTTGCAAACCATTAGGTGAACGGACAAAATAATTGGAAAGGCTTCCATGTCTTGGTTAACAAGACAGCTGTTCAGTAATAGGGAGTTTGGAGCACAGCAGAAAAAAAGTAGAAGAAAAAGTAAAGGTAAGGGAAGTGGTAGGGGATACAGTCAATGGTGTTGTGATAGTGTTGCATCATGACAGATGTTGGCAACACTTGTGGGGAACACAGCATAACATCTAGACGTGTCTGATCACTGTGTTGTACACCTGAAACTAATGTAACATTGTGTGTCAACTGTACTTCAATTTAAAGGAAAATAAATGATTTTAAAAAGAGAGTGCAGTGGTAGGGAAAGAAAAATGAGAGGGAAAGATGAACAAATGAAAAAAAGTGAGCATTAAGTAGGAGCCCTTTGAAGCAGATTGTGCATATTAATACATAGCTTTTACACCTTCTCAGAAACATAAAATACAGCCTCAGCTTCCTAAAGAATTTGCATCATTTATATTCTCTTCGACTGCAGCCATCATTATTGAGTCCTCTTATTCACTGCTGGTCACATTGTAGGGTCTCCTAAAAGAGATCAACCACCCTTCCTCTTTATAAATTATGGGTATGTAGGAAATGAATACATATCGAGTACCCATTAAATATAATGTATTTGTACTCTCTCTTTTTTAGGTTCTACTTAAATTCTAGTGCTATCTCTTTTAATTCTTCTGTTTTCCAATTTAAAATAAAAATCAAATTTGAGTAAAGGTGATCCAAATTCAACTCCAAGGTTTATGATATTTTTATTACTATCTACTCTGAGTTTGCTTAGTTGTTAAAGGTTAAGTGGAAAATATTTAAAAACAAGAGCTAAATTTCTGCACTAAGTAACTAATATTAACCTTGCTCAGATGGTTAACACGGTAAGGCTATAATTGCAAGAGAGGACACATAAAGAATGTCGTGAGTTATTCAAGCAGTGATGAGTTTTCTTGGGATAAGTTTGGCTGTGACAGTTGTGTCTGAGCTGAATACAGAAATGTTCTCAGAGGCACTTTCTAAGTGAGATTAGAATGCAAATATGTTCTATTTACCCACTTAAACATAGTTCTTCATTTTCTCCTCAGTTAAAATTCTGGGAAGCATGGGACATTGTGTCTCTCTTACCTTTCCTTTACACTGTAGAGGACAAAGTAATAATAAGCAATAGATATTAAATTAGTATTTTCTTTTTTTTTAAAGATTTTATTTATCTGACAGACAGAGATCACAAGTAGGCAGAGAGGCAGGCAGAGAGAGAGAGAGAGGAGGAAGCAGGCTCCCTACAGAGGAGAGAGCCCGATGTGGGGCTCAATCCCAGGACCTGGCATCATGACCTGAGCTGAAGGCAGAGGCTCCAACCCACTGAGCCACCCAGGCGCCCCATTAAATTAGTATTTTCTTAATTACACTCATAACTATAGTAACTACATTCCTCAGTTGTACACCTGAAACTAATGTAACATAGTCTAATAGTCTAATTCTGTAATAGCACAACTATTTAAATTGTAGTTTTCCACACCAGTTTAAGTAATCATCTAGCAATTTTAATAATCTTCATTAAATGATGAAGCAGTTAAAATTAGCCTTTAGTGATACTTGAAAATCTATCTTATTTTACTTTCTTCATATTCGAAGTATCTACACTATTCTGTCAATTTTTTTTAAAAGATTTTATTTATTCATTTGATAGACACAGCGAGAGAGGGAACACAAGCAGGGAGAGTGGCAGAGGGAGAAGCAGGCTTCCGGCTGAGCAGGGAGCCCGATGTGGGGCTCAATCCCAGGACCCTGGGATCATGACCTGAGCCAAAGGCAGACGCTTAATGACTGAGCCACCCAGGTGCCCCGATTCTGTCAATTTTAAATGGTACATTTTTCACATTTTAACATCCCTGAAATTAAGATGTAACTTTAAGTCAATGTGATTAAAAAAAAAATCATTAGCACTGTCATGGCAGATTGACATTTTTTTCTTAGTGGTAGATACACCAAAAAATGGTACATTTTACAATTAATAGCATCTTAGATTTAATGAAATTAAACATAAGGCAATGAAGGCATATAGGCAGTGTATCCCTATAGAGATTTCTGAATGTCCAACGGTATTTAAATTAAAATATTTAGGTATTACTTCTTTGAGGGCTACACGTATGTTTAAAAATCTTCTAAAATGAAAAAAAAAAAAGTCAAGTAAAATAATTTTAGGAATCCAAAGGATGATTTGTTAAAAGTGGACTTTGAATCATGGTACTAGGTTCTGGCAGGTATGTTTTTGGTCACAGTCTATTTCTTGCACCACTGACACCTGTTCCAGATGCTCCAATCTTAGTTTTTCACACTTGTGAATCATGTGATCACAGCCAAAGACTTCACCTCTCCTAATTTCAGTTTCCTCCTCTGTAAAAATCTAGTTCCTAGAACCATAATTACATGAAATGACAGGTGTAAATAAGTAGCACAGTGCCTAGCACATAAATGCTAATTTTTTTCTTAAAGAATGGCCTTGAAATAAACTTCATTTTGAAAATTGAAATTTGTCACAGGTGGTAGAAAGTATTCCCCATTGCTGGCTTAGTCTGACCGTAGCCTAGTATGACAATGGGTTTGAATTAGACCCTGTTCAAGCAGAATCTTGAAATGGAATATCCTCTGCTCATTTTAGCACATGATTAGCAGGACACAACAGGATGAAGGATGGGAAGAAAAAACTCCTGTTATGAGGTGATTATACTCATCAATCAAAGGGCTGTACCTAAGTTTCTAAAACAGAAGGTGTGAGGATCATATGGGGAGCATTTCACTGTGAGATGAGCAATGCAATTAAACCACAAAATACTTTTCACAGTGTTTTACACCAGGTGGCCATAAGCATGAGCCCTGCATGGGTATATAGGTGACTACTTATGCATTCAGTCCAATCATCTCCTCAAACTATCTCCGAGTTTGAAATCCCTGTCATTATAGTTGCTTTGGTTTAGCTATATGATCTCTAGAAGGACAGTGTATACATGCACAAGTATCACTCAGAAGGGGAGAGAGATTTTGATTCATTAGCATATATTAATGTGTCAGGTTAGTAGAAAAGGAAATAGAAATCAAGCCAAACAAGTTTAACAAAGATGAGAGAATTTTAGGTATTTTCAGGAGAATGGCAAACTAACAGCAGGAAAAGAAAGTAAATCATCTGTCCAGATGGGAGGCTCTAGGGGCTTTATTGGGAAAAGAATAAACATAAAATTATAGTTTTGAGAAAACTATAGAAATACACTAGTATCTCACTGCCGTCTCTAGTTACTACCACAGAATATGGCAAGGAATAAGCCCTGAATAAAAATTTGTTGGATAAAGGAATGAGTGAATGAATGAGTGAGACATTTTGAAATGAAAGATATTTTTACTGTCCGTGTATGCCAAAATATCACAGAGTATAAAGTGAATTACATCTTTATGTGCATGTGTGAGGCATGAACATCACAGAGCATAGACAAACCCCATGTTGGATCAGGCTTTTGTTGATTTTTTTTTTTTATTTTTAAGAAATTTAAGATGATCTATAAAACATCTAAACCTGTGCAGTAAAGAAATGACTTAACTAAGATGGCAGGCTCTTGAGTGTGTGGGCCATGCTTGTTTTTATCTGTAATCCTGGTGTTTATCATAATACTTGAAATATGATAAGTATTCAATAAATGTTGGTTAAATAAGTGGGATTCTAATATATGCAGTTAATTGTCCAAAAGCTTTGTGCATATTTTGTCTAATAAGCCAGAAAATTGACTGTATAGTTATCATGCAGGCATAGTCAATGGCACGCCTCTTTCATCTATTGATGGGTTATAATTGGGTTCATTTAATTGTGTTTATGTTTTACTGTGTTGTATTTTCTTTGTGTGAATGCTTGTTCTTCTGCCAAATTTTTGCTTAGCCACATTTTCATGTGTACTGACAAATTAATATATTTCAGTGGCCTTATGTTTCTGTTGAACAGTGATGAGATATTTTATTTGCAGCATCTGTATATTTTAAAATATTCTGCCTAGGAGATGCCAATTTTTTATGTTAACAAAGATGAAAAATTAGAAAAAAAATACCGGTAAAATAAGAGTGAATCTGTACAGTTTTCTCAAAATATGTACTCCATTCTCTTCCTGAATTTTCTGATTCAATTCCATAGGGGAAAAGGATGAAGGGTAGAGAAATTGGAATGTACTGGTTGGTTACAATCTTTGAATTTATAAATACCTTATATCCACCCCTAAATTATATTGGGTTGGGGCTACTCAGAATCTGGGAAGGGTATCCCTGCTTGGAAAAAACTTGCCCCATACCACCCATACTGATTTAAACCTTTACCTTCCATTCTCATGCCACTGGAGAATTCTTAATCTCTTAATATTTACAAATATTTATTTGTGATCTGAAAATCTTTAGACACGGCAGGTAACCCCATACTAATTGTTATTGAGCCTTCTCTGTGAGATTGTTTCTGCTTTCATTATCTTGTTTCCAAATTCATTTGAAATGTATCCACTGAATTTAAGGAGGAAATAGAAGAGCTTCAAAATTTAGAAGCCAAAGTGAATTGGTGAAGGCCTAACTGGGAAATCTGGGTTAACAAACTTCCCTTTAACCTAGTTATGTTCTCTAGGTCAAAAACTTCCAGACTTTCCTCTTTCAAGTTGTTATACAGGAAGAAAATGATGCATGACTGAGAAATAGTGATTTTTCAAAATGCCAGAGAACAGGGAAGACCTGGGGGCTCAGTTGATTAAGCATTTGCCTTTGGCTCAGGTCATGATTCCGGGGTGCTGGTCTCCCTGTTCAGCAGGGAGTCTGCTTCTCCCTCTGCTCCTCCCCCCCTGCTCATGGGCTCTCTCTCTCAAATAAAAAATAAATAAATATTATAACAGAGCAAAGACCTTTTTGGCAAAGTCAGTCAACAAAACATATTTCTTTTAAAATATTGACTACAGCCCATTCTTACCCACTCTTATTTTCTATTCTACAAAAGACAGGACAAGTTTAGTGGAAGAACAACATTGTTATCTAAAAACTGCTAACAGTTGAGTCTTTTTTCTTTTAAGAAGAAAATTGCTCAAGTATTAGTTGCATCAGAAACTAAGATGGTCATTGTTGTAGCAAAGATATTCACAGCATTATAATAGATGAACTTGGATCTTTGCAAGTTTAGAGAACAAGGGGATTAGACCTCTTTTTGTAAGATATGTGGGGTATGACTGACATTGTAAAATATATAATATTATGGAAAATTTTTATATTATCGTACTTATTGAGAATCAAAACTTATGTATGGTTCTGTATTTTAAATAATTTAAATTATTTTAGAGATAGACACAAATGGAAGGGATAACTCCAATGCCTAAGAAAGTGTCAGTAAAGATCAATATGTATTTGTTGAATGAGTAAATTTGTAATAGAGTATTTTTGGCAGGTTATAAACATTGTACACAGGTATGATGGGCATTGAAAATCCAACATTCTTTATCCGTCATATAAGGACATGTAGCCTGTACAACCCTTTTTATTTTTCAACACTTTACTTTTTATCTAAATATTAATGAAAAATGAAATTGAGACATAAATTTAATATTTCTACAGTGATTTCAGGGCTAATATCTTGATATGAGGCAATTTTGGAGCCAATATTCTTTTTCCTCTAAGGAACTAGTGTCAATTCTGATGGTGATTAGTTTAGAAGGTTTCTTCAATTATGGATGAGACATAGTTGGGGGGAATAAATGAAAATATCCATTTACAAAATATTAGCAGGACAGTTTTGTCTGATCTAGAGTGCTGAGAGGAATTTACCTCACTACTCCAAATTCATTATTACCAACGTTTGCATACATCTGAAATATATACGTCTACCAAGTTGAGCATGGCTTCTCTGAAAATCAAGGATCAAAACTGGTATTTATGGAAGTTGCAGTTATGCATAATTAGTCATTGATTTGTTTTGGATGCCCTTAAATGAATGTTTTTCAATTGGGAGGTATGGGTTAGGTAAGTATCAGAATGACTCAGCAATTTGAGAATTTTGCAAAAATTCCTGGGTGATTGTGATGAACCTTCCAAGGCTGAGCCCAACAGGGGAGATTTGCATATGATGATATGTTTTTGCTGTCTTTTTCAAATTACAATGCTCCACTCACAACCCATTCTGTTTTCAGAGACACCATTCTGAGGTGAGAGGGTTTTAAAATTTATTTTCTTAAGTTTTAAATTTTCTTTCAGTATCATTAACATACAGTGTTATATTAGTTTCAGGTGTACAATATAGTGATCCAACAGTTCTATGCCTTGCTCAGTGCCCATCAAGATAAGTGTGCTCATAATCCTCTTCACCTATTTCACCCATCCTCCCGCCTCCCTCCCCAGTGGTGAACGTGAGTTTGTTCTCTATAGTTAAGAGTGTCTTTCTTGGTTTGTCTCTCTCTCTCTTTTTTCTTTTGTTCATTTGTTTTGTTTCTTAAATTCCACATTTAAGTGAAATCATATGGTATTTGTCTTTCTCTGTCTGACTTATTTTGCTTAGCCTTATACTTTCTAGGTTCAACCATGTTGCTGTAAATGCCAAGACTTTTTCCTTTTTATGGCTGAATAATATTCCAGTGTGTGTGTATGTGTGTGTGTGTGTGTGTGTGTGTGTGTGTGTTTGTGTGTGTATGTGTATCTCCTCTTCTTTATCCATTCATCTATAGAAGGACACTTGGGGTGCTTCCATAATTGGCTACTGTAAACAATGCTGCAATAAACATGGGGGTGCATATATCCTCTCTAATTAGTGTTTTTGTATCTGTGGGTAAATACCTATTAGGGCAATTATTGGATTGGAGGATAGTTCTGTTTTTAGTTTTTTGAGGAAACTCCATACTGGTTTTCATAGTGGCTGCACCAGTTTGCATTCTCACTAACAGTGCACAAGGATTCATTTTTCTTCACATTCTCACCAGCGCTTGTTGTTTCTTGTGTTTTTAGTTTTAGCCAGTCTGACAGATGTGGTGATACCTCATTGTGGTTTAAATTTGCATTTCCCTGATGATTAGTAACATTGAGTATCTTTTCATGTATCTATTGGCCACCTGTATATCTTTTTTGGAAAAATGTTTGTTCATGTCTTTAGCCCATTTTTAAATTGGATTATTCATTTTTTGGGTGTTGAGTGGTATCCATTCTTTACATATTTTAGATACTAGCCCTTTATTGGATATGTCATTTTCAAATATTTCTTCCCATTCAGTAGGTTGTCTTTTACTTTTGTTGACTGTTTCCAGAGGATGATTTTTAGAAGAATTCTAATTTGTTCAGAAATAGCACTGCTTATTTTCCTCTCCATTTGGGCGATACTGCTTCCATATTTACAAGGCTTCAGGAAGGTGTTGTATGGGTGGTTTTATGCACAGTACATACTTGCCAAGGAAGTGATATTTTTCCATTATCTGAAGTTAAGAAAGACTCTGGGCCTTAATTAGTGTAGTGATTCTCTATCTCATTTTCAGATAAGCAGAAAACTTAAAACCAAGTTTATGATTCTTGGGTAGGAAATAGAATATGATGAAAAGATTTCATCCTGTGTAGTATAGATGTATTGTATATAAATTGCAGAAAGAATTGTCTTATTATGATAGGATGTAGCAATACATACATGAGATAGATTTTACTGTCTGGTTTTCAGAGATTTTTTTTTCTCTTTACTTTATGGTTGTATCTCTGTAGTTCTTAATACTCATGGGTATAAAATCACATTTCCCTGTCCTTAACAGTTTTCAGTACACACACACATCAAAGAAACCATACCACTTTAACTTTACAGATGAGGAAACTGAGGCTCAGAGATCTTTCATACTTTAATTTCCACTTCATTTTTTATGCTACAGTGTAGCATTGTAATCTATCATTAATACTTTACATCCTATAGAAATGTGCCTGAGCATGAATAGCTACCTGTTAAAAAAAAAAGAGTTGTTTCACTCCATTTTCCTCTCTTTCCCTCATTTATACCTTATTGCTTATTATTTATGGCTTTCTGAAGCACTGTAAGTATCACAGAGGCCACTCTCTATATTCATGCTCTCCAAGTGTCTAACGGCAGGAGTTGAAATGTTACTATAACATATTAAGTGAAGTTATCTTCTAGGTAACATTTAAAATACAAGGATTCCTCTTATAAACCCAGACAGCCATTGATATTAGAACATAATTTTACTTCTTTAGTGTCTTCAGTACCTAATACACCACAGATTTTCATTAGATATTTGCTAAATAAATAAATTATGGGCAAATATTTAATGCCACCACTTTCCATTTTATTTGATTTTGTGCTGAATTAAGGTAAGAAAATATCTATTTATGTAGGCACTGCAGTGTTTAGAGTTACAGAGATACCTCTCTAACATTAAAGCTATTTTACTACAGGGAAATGCTGTTCCAGTTAACAGGTATTTCCTAAGTGTCCACTCTTTCCTTCACCCCAGACTAGGTGTTGCTAGATTAGCAAGGAGAGCCTGTGAAGCCTGTTACTTTTCTTTACTGCCTCCAAGTAAAATATGTAATAAAACTACAGCCATACTTGAGTTATTTCAGAGAAAAACTATTCAGAAGGACAGTTCCATATTTCAGGCAACTTAGCAGGTCAGATGCCTTTGGGTTCTTTGCATGACTGAGTTAAAGAGTTAGAATGTATATAAAAGCTTAGTGACTTGTGTTTACGGTTTCACTGAACAGTCATAGGTAAACTGGACTTCCGGGGCTTCAAGTGTAACCACTGAAGTGGTTGCATGTGATTGAATTGCAACTCTGTTGAAAAACATCACTGAAGACACACAGGTTGCTGGTAAAGGATTTCTGTGTTATAGTTTGGTTTTACTGTTTGTCCACATGAAGACTCTTTCTTCATATAGATCACTCTCAAATGAAAAATTAAGCTAGGAAAAAAGTTTGACTTGTTTTGAGGAAGGAAACTAATTGCCAATAAAACAAAACTTCTACCTATGACAAATCCCAGCCATTATTTCTGGGTGAAAATCTTCCTTAAAAATCAAAGTTTTAAAATTTATAATACTGATAGACTAGCTCTGTTAAAATAATCAATAAGAAACTTTTTTTTATTAACCACTGCAAGTATTTAAGGGTGTCAATTAAAGTGAAAAATTTAAAGGCATAAATTCTCTAATTACTGTTGAAATCCAAATTAACAGGAAATTATTAAAGTCTAAATAACATTTGCCAATGTATCATCTGGGACACATTTTCTCTTGGCTGTGCTTACTACCACTGCTGGATGAATAGTCAATAATTATTATTCGGTATCACACATTTCATAGAAACTGTCAGAATGTGCAATTAGTCAGGAATGATAAAATGGCAATAAAAGACTTAGGAATAATGAATTGGCAATATAAGTCACCAATGTGTGATACATACATTTCTTAAAATGTTTTATAGCCTACTGGTTATTAAATGTAATCATGACTGGTAAAAGCAGATGAAATTTGATTTAGGGACTCAAATGTTTAACTCTCACTTCAAAGTGGACCAGCTTCACTTGATTTTCTTGGCCCTCACTATATAGTAAACCACTAGAATTCTCTGTACGGAAATCTTGAGATCCAGGGCCATTGTCTGAAGGCATTTATTACAGAAAGTTGTACAAATGTCTCAGCTATAATACGATTTCACAGCATGAATGCCATGAACAGTGAGCCTCCAGAGAAACTATAAAATGTTTGCAACAGCTGAGCTCTAAGGTTAGAGTTTAAGATAGAATTGATCACAAAATTTTAACTTTTCAGCACACAACCTAAGTGGTCAAAGAATGCTAAATAGTCTGTTTTTTAGTTCCTACAGATAAACATGGGTATCAACGAAAAGGTAACCTTAAACATCCCTATTATCACAAGTACCTTTTATATTTTATTTTGTAAAGAGAGATATATATCCCCTTTATAAATCAGGAAATAACACTAAACTTTATATATATTATTTTTTTCCTATTCATACCTACCTATGACAAAGTTTAATTTATATATTAAGTACAGTAATAGATTAACAACAACAGCTAATAATAAAATACAACAGTTGTAACAGTGTACTGTAATAAAGTTATGTGGATGGGGTGTATCTCTCTCTCTCTCAAAATACCTGAATGTACTATACTCACCTTTCTTGTGATAATGTGAGAGGATGAAAAGCCCACGTGAGGAGATGAAGTAGGGTGAATTGGTGAATTACGTAGGCAATGAGAACTTGCATTAGGTTGCTATTGACCTTCTGGTGATACATCAAAAGGAGAATTGTCTGCTTCCAGACTCTGGTTGAGCATGGGTCACTAAAACCAAGGGAAGTGAAACTACAGTTTAGGGGGTCCTACTGCATAGCTGTAATTTAGACTGTGCTCCTCCTAAAAATAGGCCAAGGCAATTCTTTTGAAAAATGCACAAGCTTACCAGGCATAATAACTTAAATTATTAATTAGTAAAAAGTGATGATCTGTGATGCTCCATTTCATCTTTGATTGTTGAAATCACAGCCTCGAGGTAACTACTTTATACTGATGGATGAAGTATTTGGAAAATTTCTGTGATCCAGAGTTTCTGGGATGCAAAAGTATATTTTACAGGTGTGTAACCATAAACGAGTAGTTTAACATAATATTTCTCATCCTAGAGTTCATATTACATTGACTAGAGGAAAAGAACTGCTCATTTTTGAATTCTTGAAGATGGTGACATCTGACATCCATTTGAAATGGAAGGCTGAATTTAATATCCATAATTGTCAACATTCATGTTTCATTCTCATACTTGGCAATATTATACTGACATTACAGAAGAGTGATATAGAACCTGCTGTTATGTAGCACATTTTTAAAATGGCTTTCATTTTATTTAATTAATTAGTATTTTATAGATTTCATTTTTTTATTGAAGTATAATTGGCATATGACATATTGGTTTTAGGTTACAACATAATGATTTAATATTTGCATACATTGCAAAATGACCACCATAAGTCTAGTTGCCATCTATCACCGTACAGAGTTACATATTTTTTTTTAAATGATGAGAATTGTCAAGACCTACTCTCTTAGTAACTTTCAAATATACAATATTATTGACTTTAGTCATCATGCTATACATTAGCACCCTATAACTTACTTGTTTTATGGGTGGAAGTTTGTACTTCTTGATCCTCTTCACCCATTTTGCCCAACTCCTATCCCACTTCCTTCTGGAAACCACCAATCCGTTCCTTGTATCTATGGTTTTTTCTTTTGTTTGTTCATTTGCTTTGTTTTTTAGATTCCACATATAAGTGAAATCATATGGCATTTGTCTTTTGTTTTATGACTTATTTCACTTAACCATAATATCCCCAAGGTATATCCATGTTGTCACAAATGGCAAGATTTCATTTTCTTTTATGACTGAGTAGTATTCTATATATTATATATATATTTCTTCTTTTATCCATTTATGTACCAGTAAACAGTTATGTTGTTTTCATATCCAAGCTATTGTAAGTAATGCTGCAATGAATATAGGGATACATATATATTTTCAAATTAGTTTTTGTTTTCTTTGGATAAATACCCAGCAGTGGAGTTACTGGATCATATGTTAGTTCAACTTTTTGAAGAACCTCCATACTTTTTTTTATAGTGGCTATACCAATTTACATTTTCACCAACAGTGCATCCCTTTTCTGTATGTACTTGCCCTTAACAACACTTGTTATTTCTTTTGATTCTAGCCATTCTCATAGGCATAAAGGAATATCTCATTGTGGTTTTGACTTGCATTCCTTGATGGTTAGTGATGTTGAGCCTCTTTCATGTGCCTGTTGGCTGCTTGTATGTCTTTTCTGGAAAAGTATCTATTTAAATCTTCTGCTCATTTTAAAATTTAATTATTTTTGTTATTGAGTTGTATGAGTTCTTTATATGTCTCAGATACTATCCCATTATTGGATAAATGACATATACTGTAAATATCTTCTCCCATTAAATAGGTAGCTTTTCATTTCATTGATGGTTTCCTTTGCTGTACAGAGCTTTGAGATTAATATAGTGCCATTTCTTTATTTTTGTTTTTGTTGTCCTTGCCTTTGCAATTGGGTCCAAAAAGTTATTGCCAAGACTCATGTCAAAGAGCTTACTGACCATGTTTTCTTCTAAGAGTTTTATATTTTCAGGTCTTATATTCAAGTCTTTAATCCATTTTCAGTTAGTTTCTGTGTATGCTGTAAGGCAGTGATCCAGTTTCATTCTTTTGAATGCAGCTCCAGTTTTTCTAGCATGACTTAGTGAAGAGACACCATCATATATTCTTGTCTCCTTTGTGATAAATTAATTGATCATATACATATAAGTTTAGTTCTGGGATCCCTATTCTGTTCCATTGATCTATGTCTATGTTTTTAATGCCAATACCATACTGTTTTGATTACTATAGTTTTGTAATATATTTTCAAATCAGGATGTGTGATGCTTCCAGCTTTTTCCTTTTTCAATATTACTTTGGCTATTCAGGATCTTTTGTGGTACTGCATGCATTTTAGAAATTTTTCTATTTCCATGAAAAATGCCATTGGAATTTCGGTAGGGACTGTATCAAATCTGAGAATGCTTTGGATAATATGGACATTTTATCCAACAATATTAATTTTCCCATCCATTAATATAAAATATCTTTTCATTTATTTGTTTCATTAATTTATCTTATGGATTTCAGAGTATAGGTCTTTCACCTTTTTGGTTTAATTTATTCTTAGGTACTTTATTTTTTTGATGTAATTGTGAATGAAATTGTTTTCTCAATTTCTCTGTGGTTGTTAGTATCTAAAAATATAAAAGACTTTTGTATATTGATTTTTTACCCTGAAACTGTACTAAAATTTTCTAACAGTTTTTGAAGGAGCCTTTAGTGTTATATATATATAAGCACATGTTGTTTGCATATAGTGATTGTTTAACTTCTTCTTTTCCAGTTGGGATCTCCTCTTTCCCCTACATAATTACTCTGGCTAGAACTTTTAATACTGTGTTGGGTGAAAGTGGTGAGAGTGGGAATCCTTATCTTGTTACTGATCTTAGAGGAAAAGCTTTAAGTTTTTCACCATCGATTTTGATAGTAGCTGTGGGTTTCTGTTTTTGGCTTTTTATTTTGTGTGACCCATATGGCCTTTATTATGTTCAGGTATGTTCCTTTTACACCCAGTTTGTTGAGAGTTTTTATAAATAGATGTTGAATTTTGTCAAATGCTTTTTCTGTAACTTTTGAGATAATCATATGATTTTATCTTTAATTTTGTTAATGTGATGTATCATTTTGATTGATTTGTGGATATTGAACCATCCTTGTATTCCTGGAGTAAATCCCACTTGATCATGTTGAATGATCCTTTTAAAGTATTTCTCCCTTTAGGTCTGTTAATATTTGCTATATACATTTAACTGTTCTTATGGTAGATGTGTAAATATTTATAAATTTATATCTTCTAGTTGGATGGCCACCTTTATCATTATGTAATGCTCATCTTTGTCTTTTATTAGAGTCTTTGTTTCAATTTCTGTTTTTTCTGATATGTTTAGTTACCACAGCTTTTAATTTTCATTGCATAGAACATCTTGTTTCATTCCTTCACTTTCAGTTAGTGTGTATCCTTACAGCTGAAGTGAGTCTCCTTGTGCAGCTGATAGATGGATTTTTCTTTTTTAATCCTTTCTGCTGCTTTGTGTCTTTTAATTATAGAATTTAGTCCATTTACATTTATTTTTTTTTATTTATTTATTTTTTTTAGTCCATTTACATTTAAAGTAATTATTGATGTATAGGTACTATGGCCATTTGGTAATTGTTTTCTGGCTGTTTTGTAGTTCTCTGTTAATTTCTTTTCTTGCTTTCTTCCCTTGCACTCTGGTGACCTTTTTGTATTGTTATGCTTTGATTTCTTTCTCATTATCTTATGTGTTTCTCCTATAGGTTTTTGCTGTGTAGTTACCACAAGTCTCACATATAGCAGCTTACATATGCAAAACAGCCTATTTTGATATCAAGTTAAGTTTGATTGTATTTTAAAGCTTTACATTTTTACTCATTCTAAGTCCTATATTTTATGAGTTTGATGTTACTTTTTATGTCTTTTTAACTTTGTGTATCCCTAAGAAATTATTATAGTTATTTCTACTACTTTCCTCTTTTTACATTCATACTAGCACTATAGGTGATCCTCTACTGTTACTATATATTTACCTTCACCAGTGAGATTTTTACTTTTAAATGTTTTCTTGTTATGCATCAGTGTCCCCTTTTTTCTTTCTTTCTTTCTTTCTTTCTTTCTTTCTTTTTTTTTTAAGCTCAAGGAAGTACTTATAATAATTCTTATAACTTCAGGTTAGTAATGATGAACTACTTTAGCTTTTGCTTGTCTGGAAACTTCTGTATTTCTCCTTCATTTCTCAGTGATGATTGTGCCAAGTAGAGTTTTCTTGGTTGGAAGTTTTTTCTTTCAGCACTTTGAATATATCATGCCATTCTCTTCTGTCCTGCAAAGGTTTTGCTGAGAAATCTGCTGATAGTATTATGGAGGTTACTTTGTGTGTATGTAACAAGTTATTTAACTCTTGCTGCTTTTAAAATGCTTCCTTTATCTCTAACTTCTGACATTTTAATTATAATGTATCTTAGTGTGGCTGCCTTTGGAGTCATCCTGTTTAGAACTGTTCGAGCTTTCTGGATCTGTTTCCTTCTCCAAGTTAGGGAATTTTTCAGGCATTTTTTCTTCAAATAAGTTTTCTCTTCTTTTCCCTCCCTTTTCTCCTCTATGATCTATTACTCTTCTTGATGTTGTTTTATAGGTCTCTTAGGCTATCTTCACTTTAAGACTTTTGTTGTTGTTGTTGCTCTGTTTAAATGAGTTTTACTGCCCTATCCTCCAGATCACTGATTTTCCCCCCTCTGTTTCATTTAATTTGCTGTTCAACCCCTCTGTTGTATTTTTGTGTTCAGCTATTGCATTCTTCAGCTTTGTGACTTGTTTTCTTATATTTTCCTTTTCTTTATTGAAGTTCTCACTGTGTTTATCCATTCTTCTTCCAAGTTTGGTGAACATCTTAATGACCATCACTTTGAACTCTTTGTCAGGTAAATTACTTATATCCATTTCATTATAGTTTTCCCCTGAGGTTTTACATTGTTCTTTCATTTGGAACATATTCCCCAGTTTCCTCATTTTCTTGACTCTCTGGATTTGTTTCTATTTATTAGGCAAAACAGCTATTTCCTCCAGCTTGAAAGAGTGGACTTGTGTAGGGGATGAGCCTTATTTTGAACTCTGCCCTATCTCCTGGTTGTCTTTCAAACCTTTGTGATTATCTAAGCAGCTTGATTTTGGTTTGATAGGTCCTAAATGTTGAGGGTATATTAAGACCAGTGAGTGCTCCAGAGGGAGAGAACTAGTCAGCACCTAGTTTCAGCTCCATTGGAAGTTAATCCCTCAGGCAGCAGCTTTTAAATTATGCAAATGTATTCAGTCCTGTGGGACCACAGATGTATACTCTGCTGGCTGCCAGACCAGGCAATCTGGAGTTGTCCACTT
Organism: Mustela nivalis; assembly: GCF_964662115.1. Lineage (NCBI taxonomy): Eukaryota > Metazoa > Chordata > Mammalia > Carnivora > Mustelidae > Mustela > Mustela nivalis. The sequence continues at coordinate 25,431,024 of NC_139031.1, read as the reverse complement.
CATAACAGTTGCAAAAAATTGGGGTTCCAGATGAGCTCCTTTCTGGGAGATATCAGTGAGCTGTAGCAAGGTCAAGGGATGTGTACCCAGAGAGTACTTCTGTGCCCTCTAGATAATAAACCTGAAGCCTGCCCCTTAAGCTGAAGCCTTCAGACAATAGATCTTTTTCACAGGAAAACTGGTGGTGTGTTTCAGTTTGTGCAGTGCTCTGGGGGTAGTAGCCTGCCAAGAATTGTCTCTCCCGTCGTTTCAGACCTGTGGGTCCCAGAAATGTAATCCCCCAGCCACCAGAGCCAGGTGCACAATCTATGGGCTGCACAAGCTTGCCAGCTTTGGCAGGACCATGGGAACCATGGCAACAAGGGCACTTGCCTTTTGACTTTGGTGGGACTATGGGATTGGTGTGAGAGTAGGGTATGACCATCAGCACTAGCAGGTCAGAGGGAAAGTGCAAAAATGGTGACTGCCAGCACCTCCACCCCTGCAGAGAGTCTTAACAGGTTCCTGCACCTCTGACAGATGCGTTAAGGTTAGCAAATGAATGTCGTTCACATATGGTGTAGGTTTATTTCAAACTGCTGCTTTTGCAATGGGTCCCAGGGTGAGTGAGTTTGTGTGCAAACTCTTTAAGAGTAGACTCTGTGTTCCCTATAGCCTTACTTCTGTATATAAGCCCCATTGATTTTCAAAGCCAGATATTTTGGAGGCTCATCTTTCCTGTGTAGATCCTGAGGGCTGGAGTATGTGATGAGGGACACAAACCCCTTGCTCCTCAGGGAGCAGCTTCATATTTGTGAGATCTCTTCCAATTATGGGTCGCCATGCTAAGGGTGAGGATTTTTTTTAAAAGATTTTATTTATTTATTTGACACAGAGAGGTTGATCGATCACAAGTAGGCAGAGTAGCAGACAGAGAGAGAGGGGGAACCAGGCTCCCTGCTGAAGCCCCACATTGAGCCCAATGTGGGGCTTGATCCCCAGACCCTGAGATCATGACCTGAGCCAGAGGTAGAAGCTTAACCCACTGAGCCACCCAGGCACCCCAAGGGTGAGGATTTTGATGAAATGGTGTCTCTGACTCTTTTACCCATCTTGATATGGCCTTGCCTTTTCTTTCTTTCTTTCTTTCTTTCTTTCTTTCTTTCTTTCTTTCTTTCGAGAGAGCACATGCACTTGCATGGGGAGCGGGGAGGGGCAAAGGAAGAGGGAGAAAGAATCTTAAGCAGGTTCCACTCTCAGTGTGGAGTCCGATGTGAGGCTTGATGTCACAACCCTAAGATCATGACCTGAACTGAAGAACCAACTGCTGGTTGCTTAAACAACTGAGGCACCCAGGTGCCCTGTGATGTGGCCCTTTTATCCTTTGTCATGGAGGAGCTATTCAGCTAGTTTTTAGGCCTTTTTCAGAGGGATTTTTTTCCATATGTAGCTGTAGATTTGTTTTGTCTATGAGAGAACATGAGTTCAGGATCTTCCTATGCTGTCCTCTTGAACCTCATCCAGGAGAATTTTAAGGGAGTGTATTTCAAAGATCCCTATGAAGCAATGAATTAGAAATTGGCTTTGAGTTCAACTTGGATGGCAGCTATTATTTGGTACATAAATCTCAGAAGAGAGTAGAGTTCATTTATACCATAGCTACTCTGAATTCTGCATAGCATTACAGTCATATTAAAGATAGTTCTTAGGCTGTCTGTCCATATCAAAAATTTTTTTGAGGGTTTACTTTCACATTTATGATGTAAGACTGGAGCTTTGTAACACTACTGTGGAGAATGTAGAATTCAGGATAGCATGGATGTGTTTTTGATCCTATCCAAGGGGATTTATTACTGGAAAAACCAAAAGGATCTCATTCACTTATAATAGAGTCCCATGGCATGGATCCTGTGGCTAGCATTACAGTGTAGTTCCAGGTTTCCAGGACAAAGGAAAGCTTTTACATAGAAAAGCAAAACAATCTTTTAAAAGTGGGTATTTGCTTATACATAATAATGTCTTAGGAGAATTAATTGAGTTAGAATATCCTGAGCACTGTATTTGATAAATATTTGTTACACAGTAACAACTTTGAGGTGTATCAGGTCATATAGCACATTCAAAAGTCTGTTTCTGAGAGCCAAGATGGTGGTATTATAAGTCTTCCCAATTATTTTTTATGCTGCAATCTCAAAAGGTTAGCCTTTTACCTCAAAAACCTGTAACATTCACTTACTATTTGTGACACAGTTATTGTTCATGGATCTGAGTTTTCTTTGAGTTTTAATTCATTTATATCTAATTTTATTTTTAGCTTTTAATACCTCTTATTTTCATTCACTGGGGGTGTAAAGTTCCATTTTCTTTTATATTACCTGACCCTATGTCATTCATTCATTATGGGATAATCCTGAAATTCTCTGAGCCTGATTTTCTTCATTTGAAATAATGATGATGATGATAATAATAATAATAGTTTTATTCTCAAAATAGGATGGATTACAATAAAACAATTACCTAGTGCATAGTAGATGCTATTTGTTCCAGAATCTATTACCTCTATAAGTCATTTTACGCCATTTATGGAATTCAGTTATGTCCCTTTTAAATTTATTTTTTGAGATTGATGGATCCCATTTCATCATATGAAAATTTTTGCACAGTTTCCATTTTAACTATCTTTTCTTGTACCATCTTTGAACTCTATATTGTTTTCTTTCAGGGATGGCATCAGAATAGAACCCAAGAGTTTAGATTTTTTTTTTAATGGTTTAGATTTTTAATCAACTCTTACAATCAGCTTCCTCTAATTTTTTTTGCCTCCCAAAGAGAAAGTGAATTCTTGTTGAAATTGGAGGAAATGAAGAATTGCTCATCCATCACATAACTGTTTTTCTTGCCATGTAAGACTTTGAGTGGGAAAAGGAGAGTGTCTGTGATGGTTCATGGTTGTATCTTCTTAACCATCATTATTCTATTCTGTATTGTGACAGATAAGCAAAAAGAGGTGACAAATTGTTACTGTGTTAATCTTTACATAATACCATTTTTTCTTCATGCCACTTTCATGCCCACATGTCCTCGAAAGTTTCCAATGGACTGCAGCAGTGTTCTGAAGAATTTCGACCCAAGTGGCAAATGAGAAGAGACTGCAAAATCCTGAGGACAAAATATTTAGTGACCTTCTCCAAATCTTATTTTGTATTTTTAAAATTCAGCCTGTCATTCTTTTCTACATACTATCAATATTTGTAATCTTTAAATAATTCAAAATACTTTCTGATTAAATAGCCTGACATTCCATTCCAAATCTTGAAGGAATTTTGGTGTCTGGGAAGGTGTGCTGTATGAGTCTTATGCATCCAAGCCTCCTGGGCACCACCACATTTTCTTGGGGAAATGAGTACCCCAGTTTGGGAAGTCAGATCATGTTCAGACTCTTGTATTGGAATTTCATGATATTCCATGATCCAAGTTTAACTCCCTTCGATAGTCGATCTTTTTTTTTTTTTTTTAAGATTTTATTTATTTATTTGATGGAAAGAGATCACAAGTAGGCAGAGAGGCAGGCAGAGAGAGAGAGAGGGAAGCAGGCTCCCTGCTGAGCAGAGAGCCCGAAGTGGGACTCGATCCCAGGACCCTGAGATCATGACCTGAGCCGAAGGCAGTGGCTTCACCCACTGAGCCACCCAGGTGCCCCCGATAGTCGATCTTTCATAAACTCCCTACACAAATGTGACACTGCAGCTAAACTGTTGAACTGAGTCTTGCACAGATTCATTTTTCCTGCTTTCCTATCTTTGCTCAAGCTTGATTCCTTATCAGTATCTTCTTCCCTGTGTTCATCTCTGCCTATAAGAAGTTGATTTTCAATATCAATTTCATATGCATCTTTTCTTGAAATACTCTTAAACTTGAAGCAGTCTTTTCCACGACTGATTCCTTATAAGCTCCCAATGAGTTGCACTATGGTATTTAAATACTTATTATTTGTTCTGAGCAAAATTCTGTTCCATATCCTGCTCCTTCCTTCAAAGCTTTGTGGTTAGCAGTGACAAAGACTTTCTTCTTGACCAAAGTTTAGTCAGGCTCTTTGAAGCCCACTTGTCAGCGAGGTCCCATCCTCGGCCTCATCCATCAGCCTGCTTAGTCTAGTTGTAGCAGGAATTCGGCTAAGTCAGTTTATTGAGAATCTCCCAGTCCTTGATATCTGATCATCCTGGGCTGACTACAGCAAGAAACCCGTGAGGAGGGTTTGACAAGAATTCCTCTATGTTTGATGTCTTCTCTTCCTAACTCTTCATCCAGTGACTCCCTCACTCTGCTTGTTGACTCTAAGTCCCAGCTGTCTTTGCTGTATTGAGTTGAACCTCAAACTCTCTCTCCTATGGTGGTTGTCTTGACCCCTATCACAATAGTCTGAATAAAGTCTTTCTTACCATTTTAACAAATATTAGAATCTCTCTCTCTTTTTTTTTCTTTAGCAACAGGAAGTGCCTGTCATGTTAACCCACAGCCTGGACTATAGGTATGGATATAACATAAATTAACCAGTCAGAATATTTTTTTAAGCTGCAGTTCTCTTTTTATTTTTTTAAAGAATTTATTTATTTATTTGACAGAGAGAGATCACAAGTAGGCAGAGAGGCAGGCAGAGAGAGAGAGAAGGAAGCAGGCTCCCCGCTGAGCAGAGAGCCTGATGCAGGACTCGATCCCAGGACTCTGGGATCATGACCTGAGCTGAAGGCAGTGGCTTAACCCACTGAGCCACCCAGGCGCCCATTAAGCTGCAGTTCTCTTAATGGTGTCATATGGGTATGAGCCCTAAGCTACTTAGGATCATTTCCTGCTACCACCACAGGAAGAAGATGACATAAGATAATGACTATCACACTGACAGAAACGTGGTCCAGGTTTAGCTGCTTTTAAGTCATCCTTAAAATCAGCTCTACTTCTGCCCTTCCCAGTTGTAAAAGAAAAATAATTTCTTTTCTTCCTCCCTTCTACTCTTCTTCCTCCCTCCCTCTCTTTTTTTCTTTCTTTTGCTTAAAAACATTCAACAGCATTTCAGCGTCTTTTTTTTTTTTTTTTTTTTTTTTTTTTTTTTTTTTTTACAATTTAGCACATAATTATTGATTTGTTTGCCATCTGGGTGTCCCAACACAGCCAACACCTCAAATCAGGGCAGCAGCAAAATAGAGGGGAATGGACATAAGTTTACATAGGTGGTAACACAGGTGAGAAGTAATGACTGAGCATCTGGCAAGTAGTGGGGAGAGGAAAAAGAGGAGGGACATTTTGCTGCATTTTGGGGTACACTTTAAGAATTAATACAGGGTTCTGGCATTTGAAGATGTAACCCTCCCCCACATTTTCATGGTTTTTTTTTGACATTTTAAATTTTTTATTTTTTTTTATAAACATATATATTTATCCCCAGGGGTACAGGTCTGTGAATCACCAGGTTTACACACTTCACAGCACTCACCAAAGCACATACCCTCCCCAATGTCCATAATCCCACCCCCTTCTCCCAAACCCCCTCCCCCCAGCAACCCTCAGTTTGTTTTATGAGATTAAGAGTCACTTATGGTTTGTCTCCCTCCCAATCCCATCTTGTTTCATTTATTCTTCTCCTACCCACTTAAGCCCCCATGTTGCATCACCACTTCCTCATATCAGGGAGATCATATGATAGTTGTCTTTCTCTGCTTGACTTATTTCACTAAGCATGATATGCTCTAGTTCCATCCATGTTGTCGTAAATGGCAAGATTTCATTTCTTTTGATGGTTGCATAGTATTCCATTGTGTATATATACCACATCTTCTGGATCCATTCATCTGTTGATGGACATCTAGGTTCTTTCCATAGTTTGGCTATTGTGGACATTACTGTTATAAACATTCGGGTGCATGTGCCCCTTTGGATCACTACGTTTGTATCTTTAGGGTAAATACCCAATAGTGTAATTGCTGGGTCACAGGGAAGTTCTATTTTCAACATTTTGAGGAACCTCCATGCTGTTTTCCAGAGTGGCTGCACCAGCTTGCATTCCCACCAACAGTGGAGGAGGGTTCCCCTTTCTCCGCATCCTTGCCAGCATCTGTCATTTCCTGACTTGTTGATTTTAGCCATTCTGACTGGTGTGAGGTGATATCGCATTGTGGTTTTGATTTGTATTTCCCTGATGCCGAGTGATATGGAGCACTTTTTCATGTGTCTGTTGGCCATCTGGATGTCTTCTTTGCAGAAATGTCTGTTCATGACCTCTGCCCATTTCTTGATTGGATTATTTGTTCTTTGGGTGTTGAGTTTGCTAAGTTCTTTATAGATTCTGGACACTAGTCCTTTATCTGATATGTCGTTTGCAAATATCTTCTCCCATTCTGTCAGTTGTTATTTGGTTTTGTTAACTGTTTCCTTTGCTGTGCAAAAGCTTTTGATCTTGATGAAATCCCAATAGTTCATTTTTGCCCTTGCTTCCCTTGCCTTTTGCGTTGTTCCTAGGAAGATGTTGCTGTGGCAGAGGTCGAAGAGGTTGCTGCCTGTGTTCTCCTCAAGGATTTTGATGGATTCCTTTCGCACATTGAGGTCCTTCATCCATTTTGAGTCTATTTTTGTGTGTGGTGTAAGGATATGGTCCAATTTCATTTTTCTGCATGTGGCTGTCCAATTTTCCCAGCACCATTTATTGAAGTGGCTGTCTTTTTTCCATTGGACATTCTCTCCTGCTTTGTCAAAGATTAGTTGACTGTAGAGTTGAGGGTCTATTTCTGGGCTCTCTATTCTGTTCCATTGATCAATGTGTCTGTTTTTGTGCCAGTACCATGCTGTCTTGATGATGACAGCTTTGTAATAGAGCTTGAAGTCTGGAATTGTGATGCCACCAACATTAGCTTTCTTTTTCAATATCCCTTTGGCTATTCGAGGTCTTTTCTGGTTCCATATAAATTTTAGAATTATTTGTTCCATTTCTTTGAAAAAGATGGATGGTACTTTGATAGGAATTGCATTAAATGTGTAGATTGCTTTAGGTAGCATAGACATTTTCACAATATTTATTCTTCCAATCCAGGAGCATGGAACATTTTTCCATTTCTTTGTGTCTTCCTCAATTTCTTTCATGAGTAATTTATAGTTTTCTGAGTATAGATTCTGTGTCTTTGGTTAGGTTTATTCCTAGGTATCTTATGGTTTTGGATGCAATTGTAAATGGGATGGACTCCTTAATTTCTCTTTCTTCTGTCTTGCTGTTGGTGTAGAGAAATGCAACTGATTTCTGTGCATTGATTTTATATCCTGACACTTTACTGAATTCCTGTATAAGTTGTAGCAGTTTTGGAGTGGAGTCTTTTGGGTTTTCCACATATAGTATCATATCATCTGCGAAGAGTGATAATTTGACTTCTTCTTTGCCGATTTGGATGCCTGTAATTTCCTTTTGTTGTCTGATTGCTGAGGCTAGGACCTCTAGTACTATGTTGAATAGCAGTGGTGATAATGGACATCCCTGCCGTGTTCCTGACCTTAGCGGAAAAGCTTTCAGTTTTTCTCCATTGAGAATGATATTTGCGGTGGGTTTTTCATAGATGGCTTTGATGATATTGAGGTATGTGCCCTCTATCCCTGCACTTTGAAGAGTTTTGATCAGGAAGGGATGCTGTACTTTGTCAAATGCTTTTTCAGCATCTATTGAGAGTATCATATGGTTCTTGTTCTTTCTTTTATTGATGTGTTGTATCACATTGACTGATTTGCGGATGTTGAACCAACCTTGAGCCCTGGAATAAATCCCACTTGGTCATGGTGAATAATCTTTTTAATGTACTGTTGAATCCTATTGGCTAGTATTTTGTTGAGTATTTTCGCATCTGTATTCATCAGGGATATTGGTCTATAGCTCTCTTTTTTGGTGGGATCCTTGTCTGGTTTTGGGATCAAGGTGATGCTGGCCTCATAAAATGAGTTTGGAAGTTTTCCTTCCATTTCTATTTTTTGGAACAGTTTCAGGAGAATAGGAATTGTTCTTCTTTAAATGTTTGGTAGAATTTCCCCAGGAAGCCATCTGGCCCTGGGCTTTTGTTTGTTTGGAGATTTTTAATGACTGTTTCAATGTCCTTACTGGTTATGGGTCTGTTCAGGCTTTCTATTTCTTCCTGGTTCAGTTGTGGTATTTTATATGTTTCTAGGAATGCATCCATTTCTTCCAGATTGTCAAATTTATTGCCGTAGAGTTGCTCATAGTATGTTCTTATAATAGTTTGTATTTCTTTGGTGTTAGTTGTGATCTCTCCTCTTTCATTCATGATTTTATTTATTTGGGTCCTTTCTCTTTTCTTTTTGATAAGTCGGGCCAGGGGTTTATCAATTTTATTAATTCTTTCAAAGAACCAGCTCCTAGTTTCGTTGATTTGTTCTATTGTTTTTTTGGTTTCTATTTCATTGATTTCTGCTCTGATCTTTATGATTTCTCTTCTCCTGCTGGGCTTAGGGTTTCTTTCTCCAGCTCCTTTAGGTGTAGGGTTAGGTTGTGTACCTGAGACCTTTCTTGTTTCTTGAGAAAGGCTTGTACCACTATATATTTTCCTCTCAGGACTGCCTTTGTTGTGTCCCACAGATTTTGAACCGTTGTATTTTCATTATCATTTGTTTCCATGATTTTTTTCAATTCTTCTTTAATTTCCCGGTTGACCCATTCATTCTTTAGAAGGATGCTGTTTAGTCTCCATGTATTTGGGTTCTTTTCAAACTTCCTTTTGTGGTTGAGTTCTGGCTTTAGAGCATTGTGGTGTGAAAATATGCAGGGAATGACCCCAATCTTTTGATACCGGTTGAGTCCTGATTTAGGACCGAGGAGATGATCTATTCTGGAGAATGTTCCATGTGCACTAGAGAAGAATGTGTATTCTGCTGCTTTGGGATGAAATGTTCTGAATATATCTGTGATGTCCATCTGGTCCAGTGTGTCGTTTAAGGCCTTTATTTCCTTGCTGATCTTTTGCTTGGATGACCTGTCCATTTCAGTGAGGGGAGTGTTAAAGTCCCCTACTATTATTGTATTATTGTTTATGTGTGTCTTTGATTTTGTTATTAATTGGTTTATATAGTTGGCTGCTCCCACGTTGGGGGCATAGATATTTAAAATTGTTAGATCTTCTTGTTGGACAGACCCTTTGAGTACGATATAGTGTCCTTCCTCATCTCTTATTATAGTCTTTGGCTTAAAATCTAATTGATCTGATATAAGGATTGCCACTCCTGCTTTCTTCTGATGTCCATTAGCATGGTAAATTCTTTTCCACCCCCTCACTTTAAATCTGGAGGTGTCTTCGGGCTTAAAATGAGTTTCTTGGAGGCAACATATAGATGGGTTTTGTTTTTTTATCCATTCTGATACCCTGTGTCTTTTGACAGGGGCATTTAGCCCATTAACATTCAGGGTAACTATTGAGAGATATGAATTTAGTGCCATTGTATTGCCTGTAAGGTGACTGTTACTGTATATGGTCTCTATTCCTTTCTGATCTACCACTTGTAGGTTCTCTCTTTGCTTAGAGGACCCCTTTCAATATTTCCTGTAGAGCTGGTTTGGTGTTTGCAAATTCTTTCAGTTTTTGTTTGTCCTGGAAGCTTTTAATCTCTCCTTCTATTTTCAATGATAGCTTGGCTGGATATAGTATTCTTGGCTGCATGTTTTTCTCCTTTAGTGCTCTGAAAATATCATGCCAGCTCTTTCTGGCCTGCCAGGTCTCTGTGGATAAGTTAGCTGTTAATCTAATATTTTTACCATTGTATGTTCCAGACTTCTTTTCCCGGGCTGCTTTCAGGATTTTCTCTTTGTCACTGAGACTTGTAAATTTTACTATTAGGTGACAGGGTGTGGGTCTATTCTTATTGATTTTGAGGGGCGTTCTCTGAACCTCCTGAATTTTGATGCTCGTTCCCTTTGCCATATTGGGGAAATTCTCCCCAATAATTCTCTCCATTATACCTTCTGCTCCCCTCTCTCTTTCTTCTTCTGGAATCCCAATTATTCTAATGTTGTTTCGTCTTATGGTGTCACTTATCTCTCGAATTCTCCCCTCGTGGTCCAGTAGCTGTTTGTCCCTCTTTAGCTCAGCTTCTTTATTCTCTGTCATTTGGTCTTCTATATCACTAATTCTTTCTTCTGCCTCATTTATCCTAGCAGTGAGAGCCTCCATTTTTGATTGCACCTCATTAATAGCTTTTTTTTATTTCAACTTGGTTAGATTTTAGTTCTTTTATTTCTCCAGAAAGGGCTTTTATCTCTCGAGAGGGTTTCTCTAATATCTTCCATGCCTTTTTCGAGCCCGGCTGGAACCTTGAGAATTGTCATTCTGAACTCTAGATCTGACATATTACCAATGTCTGTATTGATTAGGTCCCTAGCCTTTGGTACTGCCTCTTGTTCTTTTTTTTGTGTTGAATTTTTCCTTCTTGTCATTTTGTCCAGCTAAGAGTATATGAACGAGCAAGTAAAATACTAAAAGGGTGGCAACAACCCCAGGAAAACATGCTTTCAGAAAGTGGTTGTTTTTCTGTTTCCAAAATTGCTGTTCTTCTTCTCTTCGATCTGCCGATGGATTTTCAGGTGTTTGCGCTCTTTAGATAAGCTATCTAGCTGATCTCCGGCTAGCTGAAGTAGTCTCAGCCTGCTACTTCTCCGCCATCTTGACTCCTTCCAACATTTCAGCGTCTTAAAGCAAAAATATTCTGACCGAGATATTCACTCCTATAGTACATTTCATGTACCCTATTATGTTACTGGTTTATAATCTTAATTTCTCAATTATACTATGTATAATTATAGTTTGTATAACTCCAAAAAACATAGGCTCTTAATATTTACTGATTTTACTCATTTTTTATGTTCTTGAAATGTAAAGATTTACAACTTGACATTTTTAGAAGCTCTATGTTCTAGATAGTAAATTATTATTTAATAAAATGTAAAAAATAAATAAATTTACTATTTAGAACACAGAGCTATGGATTAATATGAAGGTAGACTGCTCTATAATTTCAACATGCAGGGATGACTTGTGAATAATCAATGTACATCCATCCATCATTTCCATGGGATCATAATATACAGATTACTTTGTTTTATTTTCATTTTACTTTTTTTTCTGAACAATATATTTTGAACATCATTCCATGAGTTAATAACATCATTTTAGCACATAAAGGCACTGCACTTGAAATATATATAAAATATATTTAAATATCTCCTATTTTAAGATATCTAGATTATTTACAAAGATTCCCTATGTTTTAATACAAATGAACAAAACAAAATTTTATTAATCTCATTTTTCTATTACGATTGTCATCTTTTCCTACTGATTCCTGGAAATATATTAACATATTAAGGAGGTTAGCATTTATTACTGATGATGATTATGATGATTATATTTTAGAGTTATTGGCTCTTTTTCTTTTATACATTAAGAAATTTTATTCAGTTTTTTTGTTTGCATTTTAACTTTTGGTAAGTTATATTTAAAAAAGCAGTCCATTTTTGATGCTTCACTTTTTATCCCTGTATAACTGGGCTGTTTATATATCTTTGATCTTATATACGTAGAATTTGGATTATATACATATATATAAATATTATATTATATGTAATTATATTTATATTAAATAAATATTTTTTAAAAAGTGATGATCTGAGTATATTTTGTGTTTTACATTTGTATGTATTTTATACTACATACAAGATATGTTATATATAAAGTTACATATTATATGTAAAAAGCATAGCGCATATATATATATATATATAAACATATTTTTTATCCCCAGGGGATATATAGCATATATAACCTCATTTTATAATTTGGCTTAATGGAATTTATGGCATGTTGTTGCAGTTTGATAATAACTTTAAACTTGGAAAAGGTTAGAAGTCAAGGTTAACAAGAGAAAATTAATATAACACTAAAATGTTAAGAAAGCCCTGTAGAATGCAATTCTAGACGTTCGTTACAATGGATCAATTTTTCATTAAATTCTTTAAATGATTTCAATACTTTCTTGGTACAAAACCAACTGCCCTTCTTAACAGTTGCCAGAAGATGGCGCTATATTAATAAACTAAGATCTCTCTCTCTGTACTTAGGATTGCAGATAAATTTTTGCCAAAGTATTAAAAATCAAAGCAATTACTAGGGCTTGACAAATAAATCTCTAATGATATGCTCACCTTATCCTTAATTCCTATTTCTTAACATGAAAAGTTTTCTATGTATTTGTAGGGGAGGGCTTAAACATATTTTACTCAGTATAAATTTTTTTCTAACATTTTCACTCTTCTTCCTTTTCAGGTTATAAGATAAAACTGGGCCTAAAAAGGCAGCTAATTAGTGGATTTTAAAACTAAAATTGTATAACATATTTGTAATCATGTGCAAGTTGTGTTCTTGCAGAACACACACCCACACCCACGCTGAACACACACACACACACACACACACACACACACGCAGCTACTTCTGTGCTGAGACTGAAAAAAATTGACCGAAAGAAACCAAAGCCAATGCTAAACATTGTGATGGATTCCATGGGACTAATCACACGACAGTAGCTGCTGTATTTATAGTTATTTACATTTAACAACAGTTCACTAAAATTTAACTTAGGGGAATGTTTGCATTGTATTTTACTTACATCAGGACTCATTTATCAGAGGTTCTGTAACCGAGCAAGGGTTTCTTTAACCACTGCTTTCATTTAATGCCATTAAATATAGGTGTCTTTTAAAGGCAGTTAACTTAGTGTAAGCTGAAACACCTCAATATGCGCTAATAATGGAACCTTTGTTTTGCATTAAAAATGAGCCTTAATAAACCCCTTTCTTTCTGTATTGCTCCTGGCTCCAGAATTTTCTAATGAGTAGCAACGGGAGCTCAGCGACCACTATGTGGTTTCTTAACCTGACAGTAATTGTGTCTAATAAGTAGACCAGAGTATTCAGCAGACGGTCCATTGAGGTATTCAGTATTACCTAGCTAATTCAAACTAAGGAATGGGAAACAAATAGTATTCCTCAGGCTTGTCCATGAGGCCTGGTTCAGAAGAAAGAACCATGGAGATAATGTAAAACTTTATTAATGAGCACGAATAGCATCAGTAAATGTTTGATTTTATTGTGTCTTCGGTGTGTGTTTTCTGAATCCACATAAATACATAGATCAGCAGTGTCTCACTCCTTTCTTTGTAATATGTAGCTCAGTATTTATCTACTACTTTTCTGAGTTTCTTCTATGGGCAGACTGTCTTCCAAGTATTCAGAACTGAAGGGTACATTAGAAAAGAAATAAAAAGCAATGCTTTGTGATAACAGTCATATGATTAGGGAGATAGAAAAACATATTCATGCAGAAAAGAGCCAAACAGTTTATAGCACTCGGTAATATAGTGTAAAATGATCATGGGATTAATTAGTGCCTACCTTGATTTTTGATTAATGCTTTTATTGACGCTGAAGAAAGAGTCTAAATATGTTGTTTCATACTCATCACAGTCCTGCTATGTAGAAGATATTATTATCTTCTCTTTTTGATATACGAGGACACTAAGTCCTCCACAGGTTGACTGATTTTCCCACTCTCACAGCCAATAGGCCATGGGACAGGGTGTAGACTCATCAGCTCTATGTCCAGAGCCTGAGCTCTCTCCAATATGCCAAACCCTTTCTGTGCACGGCTGGCACCCAACTTAGCCCCACACTCATTTTGTCTGCCTCTTAATGTGAAATTTTAGGTTGCCTGTCTTTACTCTCTTCAAATAAAAATCCCACAGAAGATTTTTTGGAGTCAGAGTTGAGATTGATTTCTGTGATTCATTTGTCACTGTGAAAAGAGATTAGAGCTGAAAGAAAAGTGACTCATAGGATAGCTCATGTTCACTGCTGCATGACTGGCAGCTTCTAGAACAGAAAAACAGACTTTTTCTTTCCTTTGGGGGTAAGCAGCACAAAGGACATTTCATTCAGCCAAGCTGATGACAATTTTGCTTTAAATTGGATACCCTAATTTCTCCCAGGATCACTGTGTAGTAATATTCCTGTGTCTATAACATTTTAAGTTCATTCCCTGTTTGCAGCTGTTTACACTGTGTGCTTCTCTTCTAATGGTTTTCACAAAACTATCATATGTATTTAGGCCTTTAGAAAAGACAAGTTGCTTTCTGAAAGCTCTGAACTATTCCTCCATGCGATGTGTCCCATTCCCTCTCAACCTACTGCTTCGATCGCTTTGTTCTAAATTGTCCTTAGGTTGTCTATGTGCTTTGAAACTCTTTAACATTTATTACTTTGCTGACTATTAAAAAAAAACAAAAGAGGGGAGACTGGGGGGCTCAGTCGGTTAAGCAACTGCCTTCTGTAGACCCCAGGTCATGATTCTGGGGTCTTTGCTCAGCCAGGAGTCCGCTTCTCCCTCTCCCTCTGCCTCTCCACCCTGCTCAGGTTATCTCTATCGCTCGCTCTCCTTCTCTCTCAAATAAATGAATAAGATCTTAAAAAAAAAAAAAAAAAGAATATATCTTTCCTAGAAAGTGTTTGGCTTAATTTGCACTTCAATTACTGATTTTGATTCCTGGTTTTTAGTAAATGGAGCCCAAAAGAGTCTGGGGTAATAATTCATGATTACCCTAGAAATATCATCTCTAAGTCATTGATAAAACTATTTGTTAATCAAGCTCTAGTCAACAATGCAGAGGCTTTGCGAATAATGAATAAATCTATACTGGAAGACAGTATCACAGAGGCATTGAAATAGGCCCTTGGAGTCAGACAAATCTGAGCAAGATTTGCAGTGGAAGCTTGGATAAGTTACTTAAATTCCCTGTTTTGAATTCTTCTGACTTATTTCTTCAGATGCTTCTCATAAGAATTACATGAAATCACATATGTGTGTGTATTATATGTTTATATATACATATATTATTTTATTTATTTTTAAAGATTTTATTTATTTGAGAAAAGGAGAAATGAGCGAGCAAGCGAGAGAGAGAGAGCATGAGTGGGGAGGAGGTAGAGGGAGAGGGAGAAGGAGGTTTCCCACTGAGCGGGGAGCCCAACAACTCGGACTTCATCCTAGTACCCTGGGATTGTGACCCAAGCCCAAGGCAGAGGCTTAACTGACTGAGCCATCCAGGTGCCCCTACAAACTTAGAGTATGTAGCATACTATCTGACACTTAGTCTTTACGTGGTGATTTCTTTTTTAATTTTTAATTTTTTCAGCGTAACAGTATTCACTTACATGGTAATTTAAATTACTATGTCTTGCTTTACTTTTTCATGGTTTTTATGCCTTTACTCACAAACCAGACATTTCCCGACCCCTCCTTTTGCCAAAGATGTGTTCAGTTTCTTAATTTCAAGGAGAATAATCTATTGCCACAATAATGCTGTATAACTAGCAAGTAAAATTCTGTTGGCACGTAACAATAAACACCTGTTTTTGCTTGAAAGTCTATGGTTTGGTGTTTTTGCTGATCTGGGCTGGGCTGGGGTGTGCCAATTTCCACTGTGTCTGTGGTCAGCAGCAAATCAGCTGGTGGCTAGCTTGTCTATTAGCTGGGTTATCTACTGTCTGATCCACGTGATCTCTCATCCTCCAGCAAACCAGTTTGGGCTGGTTCTTTTTCAAGAAACAGCCTGAGGAGATATGTAAGATTATTAAGGTCTAGGCTTGGAATTAGAACTGCTTGGAACAGTCATTTTTGCTTTATTCTTCTGGCCCAAGTGTCTACCTTCTAAAGGAAGGAGCTGCAGAGTTATATGCCAAAGGATGTGGATATAGGAAAAGAAAGGGAATGGTTCTTGTTTTGTTTTGTTTTTACAATTAACCTATCATAAAGACAAGGTGGCTAAGAGAAGAAGAGACTTCAAAAAGCTGCTAATCTGTTTTTGGCAAATTTTGTATCTGTCGCTTTCAACTTCTCATGATTTTTACCTTCATAGCTGATATCAGTACAAAGTACTATTTTGTACAAATAATAATAATAGTATATAACTATTATTGACTATATACTAAGTGCTAGGCATAATGGTATTTTGCATTCCCTTTCTTTTTTTTTTTATATATACTTTTTTTTTTTTTAAGATTTTATTTATTTATTTGACAGAGAGAGATCACAAGTAGGCAGAGAGGCAGACAAAGAGAGAGGAGGAAGCAGGCTCCCAGCTGAGCAGAGAGCCTGATGCGGGGCTCAATCCCAGGACTCTGGGATCATGACCTGAGCCGAAGGCAGAGGCTTTAACCGACTGAGCCACCCAGGCGCCCCTGCATTCCCTTTCTTATTTAAATTTCATAACTACCCTTCAAGGAAGATATTGTAATCATTTTATTATTATCATCTCTAGTTTTGAGAATAGTGAACCTTAGAGAACTAAATAATTTATTGATGGTCAGGATGCTGTTAAGCAGTAGAGCCAGAATCTGAATTCAGGTTGGTTGGAGTATAGAATTTGCATTGCAATACTGCCTTTCTCCCATCTTCCGTCAATCCTGTTTATTGATTCTGGAATGCATTAGCCAAAATAAAAAAACAAACACTGACCACTTAGGTGATTTTTACTTTGTATTAAATACAAATGAATTAATTCATGCCAGAAGCTATGGACTTGAGACATAACTATTTTATTTATAATTATTATAAGAAGCAAGCTAGAGAGAACTTCAGGGGTCCCTTTTCCACTTGCAGTGTAGCTAAACACTTTCAGAGCCTATATTCTAATTGGTAGCCATGTTCCCATAACAGAATGAACCAATTAAGTAAGTTTCCACCCAGCTTCTTGCTAAAATGTCAGGACTAAGAAACAGGATTCGTTTAAAAGGCGTACAGTAATACATGGGGTCCATTTAAAACAAGACTCCCTAGGCTGTATTCCTAATTAGAAGATTGAAATGATCTCTATTCCAGAAATTGTAACATGTTCTCAGTATTTGCGTAGTTTTATTAGATGTTCTGATGTCTAATATTACCTAAGTCACTGAGACATTTTTTGTAAAGTTTCTACTATGAAATAACTCACACAGAATAAAACTAATTGGGTTGGATCATATGAACTATACAAATTGACAGGATAACTGTTAACCTGGGTCTTTCACAAACCTCAGATTCATCCCTGGTTTCTCTTTTCCTTTTGCTTCCGTCATACCCCACTTCTGACTCCTCCCCCTGCCAATTTTCCAGTATCTGTTTGTAAATCTATCAATGAAATCTTTCTCATTTTCCCTCTTTTCTCCATGGTCCCTGCCACTGCCCTAGTCCTGACTTATCATGTTTCTTTAATGCAGAACAACCTTGAAACAGATTTTCTAACTTTCCTGTCTCTTCCATCCACACTGATTCCAGTTAACCTTTCAACATAAATATCCCCAAATTCTTTATTTTAACATGGTCTTAAGTACTTTTATTATTGCTTATCCTCATCTCTATAGAATTGTCTTTCAGTTTATTGGTTGTCTTGGAGAAATCTATGTGTCTGATAGAAATAACTCCATCTCACACCAATCATAGTTAGGTGACAGTTGGACAGGGTTGGGGACGTAGAGCTAGGAAAGGGAAGAATGGCCTGACATGTCATTCTAATCATCTATACAAGGTGTTGACTGTAACTCACAATTTTGATCAGGTATACAGGGTATTAATGAAGGGATCAGATGGCTACTGTAGATTAGGGAAGCTGGAGACTAAGTATAGGGAAATAGTCATATCATTTGGAAGGCAAGTACCAGAAAACGTAGTTCTATGCAGGAATCATGCAATGATCTGAGATGGATCAGCTAGAAAGGCATTAGGTGGTCAGTACAAAAGCTGAGCTCCCCCAAACCTCAATGGAGAGTCACAGGAAAGGTATAGGGAGCTGGTGCAAAGTGATGATGGATGGTACTGTGCGGCTGTGTGACCAGGTCTCCATTCATCACAGGCTTCTCAGTGTGGCTCACTCATGGATTCTTCCTCTCTGATTTCAGTTGAGAACTGTATGTGGAGTTTCATTCCCATTCTTATTGGCTTGAGCCCCACTGGGCCTAACGTCATAGAAAATGACAGAAAGCAGGGAAAAAACATGATAGTGAGGAAGTTATTTAAATGATCCTTATATGTGAAAAGTGCTCAAGCTTAATAATAAACAAAGAATTATAATTTGAAATGAGGTGGATTTTTACTGATAAAATTGATAAATATAAAAATGTACTCAATATTGCTAAGAATGGGTAGAGGTATAGATTTCCTGTGAGCTGTGAAGAGAATTCCTAACTATCCTTTGGAGGTTTGGGGAGCCAAATACTACCTGTTAGTACAAAATGTTTAAATTTGGTTTGGTGTTACATATTTGAAGCTTAAAAATATCTACATTGTTTGACCTAGCAATCTACTTCTAATAGTTTTTCCTACCAAAATCATTGAAGATGTTTCCAAATATGTAGAAATAACAACTTGAGCAAAATTTTGTAAATTTGGGGAAATAGCTTAAACATACGGTAATATGGAATTGGCTAAGCAAACAGTGGTCTACTGGTGCAACAAATACCCATTAAAATTTATGCTATAGAATATTCGATAACATGGGTGAAATAATCATGACATTTTATTATGAATATAACAGAACATTAAACAATTGCATTTTTATAGAAATTCAAATGTGTGTGTGTGTGTGTGTGTGTGTGTATACACACACAGAATCCTGTTAGGCTATAAGCAAAAATGCTGTTAGTGACTATCATTGAGGGTGAGAGTACAAAGGTTATTTATTTTCTTTGTGTTCTTATACTTTAAGATATTCTTTAATGTTTATTTTGCAATCAGAATAAAACTCATACATCTTTTTTTAAAGTGTTGATTAATATGAAATATGAATTTTTTCCTTTTTGTTTATGCTTATCTAGGGATGATTTCTATGATGAGGTCTATATTAGTTTATAATTTATCTGTGTGTTATTAGTATTTATGTGACTGTAGTGTCACTATTAACACGATACCTTTTAGCAGTGTTAGTACATAACATTTACTTGGATAGCAACATTACATTGGGAATTCTTCACAGAACAAAGCTATGGGAAGGAAAGAGAGGCTACAAAGGGAGTCATAATCACTCTGCTGAGGGCTTCTTAAGTTAACCTCCCAAGTCTCCCATCAATATCTGAAAAATCAATTTTCTTCTCTCGGATTTCTTCCTAGTCTTAAAGCTAAGACTAGCTTTAAACTGGATGAGTTTGAGGTTTGGGGGGGATTACCTTATCAGGATAAGTTTACCTAGTTGGTGATATGTGAAATTTTGCAAAAATATATTGGTAAACTTTTTGTTCTAAAATTAGGTAGAAAAAAAATAAAAAATAAAACTAGGTAGAAATGTTTTTATTTATTAGTTTAACGAAAGACAGGTGATGTCACAATTCTGTTTATGCCATTCAAAGAGTCATACAGGTCGTTTCTGAAGAATTGTGGTCATTTGCAGGACATTCCATGCAGGTGGCATCTTCTGTGCCTCCAGGGAAGCTGTATACACCAGGAAATGAGAGCAAGGTAATTTTATCAGGTTGTGATTGTTGTGTCATCTCTGGGTGTATCAGGCTTTGCAACAAGGTCCAGTCTGATCTTGCAGGCAGTACACACTTCCTTGCAGCACTGCTCGTTGGGAGGTTTATGAGATGAATCTGGAGTTCAAAATGTGAGATTGGAAGCAGCGAAAAATTCCACTGTAGCTGAGAATGCTGGTCAGCATTATAGACAGTTAGGAGATGGTTAAGAAAGTTTCAAGATAATTCTCAGATATGCAAAGCCATAAGAGTCACAGTGATGGATGGTACCTTGATATCAAAATATTCTGAAGTAGATTTGAGATCTGAACCTATATTTTTTCTTTTTGTGTGTGTGCCAGAACGTGCATTTATTTTTTTAATTTAATTTAATTTTTTCAGTGTTCCAAGATTCACCATTTATACACCACACCCAGTGCTCCACGAAATACGTGCCCTCCATAATACTCACCACCAGGCTCTTCCAACCCCCCAACCCCCCAACCGCCTATATTTCTTTGAGATTCTAGCTGGTTTAAATTATTCTTTCCAAAAAGACTTTTTAAAAACAGAGAGGTCAGGTTAATAGAAGTAAACTCCTAATAGGTTAAACCAAGGTATAACTGAACATTATTATCAAATTTAAGTCAAAATCCTAATTTGATACTTAAGAAGACTTTATCAATTTCTGGTAGAATCTTATCATCCCTGGTTAACTTATCACAAGCAATTACACATATAATTATATGAAATACATAAAATGCTGGTCAAGTTCACTTATTTGTTAGTTTTTTGTACTAAAACACAGATAAAAGAAAAAAATATTTTATTCTAAATAGATCAAGGAATACTGTTAATTTTTCTCAAATTTTTTGGAAAACTTCATCATTGAAATGCAATAAATAGGGAAACAATTTTGGGTATTTAAGCAGAGTTTTAATGGTTAAAATACATATTTTTTACATTACATTATAAATGAACATGCTTCTCTAAGTATCTGACCCACTGAAGATACTATACCATGATATTCAAGTAAGTTTTTACTTGTGCAGTATTAGAAAGCTAACAAAAAATAATACCATGTTTGTTCTTATCCACAAGGTGAGATCTAGCAATCCTTCCTAAACTTCTCAAGATCAAGCTATTCTATTATACGTTGAAGAAGGAAATCATGAACTCCCAGTTTCTTCTTTGTCTGGGTGAGTGGCTATTTAATGGAGTCAAAAATTAAAGTGGACTGTAATCCAGTGATACAAATTGCTAAAGATTTTATAATGGGGGTCAGAAGTCCTCTCATATTCATTTTCCTTTTTAAGCTATTATAATATATTAGTCTTTAATACTTAGTGTCCTGCTAACAAGAGCAAAAATTTGTAAGATGCATATGCATCCCACAGAGCTGGGCTTAGACAAGCCTCATGGCAGGCAGCCCTCCATTATTTCAGTTTGCTCTACCAAATCAGGTGATCAGCTTTGCCCTGCACTGTCCATGCTGCTCTCCTGGGCTCTCAGTGCATGCCACATTCCAATATGCCACATTTAAAACGTAGTGTAGTGAGCCACCCAGACCAATAGGGCCTCTTAAGTTGCCTATACAGACAGGAAAAGCTCCTGCATACTATTTCATATGTTAGCTGGGAGCAAGTGGACAAAATCCTTATTTCGTTTGCATAATCGTTAACAATTATAATTTTGGAAATTTCAGTCCAAATGGTAGACTATGAGGAAAGATATTCTTATATATTCATCCATTTAACACATACACACACATACATAGTTATTAATATAGTTACACAGATTTAGTACCTACTGGATTGTCAGACATGGTGTAACTATTGGAAATGTGTTGGTGAACAAAAACACACTATTGCCTGTAGGAAATTCTCTCTCTGGGGTATGGAGGCATTTATTCGGTAATATAATAATGTATATATACAAGTGGGATAAGTGCAATAAAGAAGAGCTTAGTTGTACTCTGAGAGGATATAATTGGGGATTGGACCTAATTAGGAGTTTGGATGACTGAACCCAGAGAAAAACAAAGTACTGATATTAACCAGGATAAGAAAGGTGTGGGGTGAACATGCTCCAGGCAAAGGCAACAGGAAGTGTGGCCTTGAGGAATGTGTGTCTTAATGAATCACCTCCACTCCTTCCTCTCTGAGAATTATAGGCAGAAACCAAGGCGGTATTCTCTTTCCTTTTCATCCTCCAGGTTTTCCACAAATGGCATCGAGTCTCAGCTTAGTTCCTGGGTCTGGGCTGTAAGACCAGCACACAGTGGAAAAAACAAAACAAAGCAAACAAAATCAGCCAAATTATTTGTGAAGTAACTAAGACAGGGAACTAAAAACACAATTTTCTAGGTGCTTTAGGTAAAGATCTTGAACAATTTAAATCCTTGTAATCTGATGCTGATTATTTCTCAGGATTTAACAGTAAATCAGTTAAATGATGCCCATAAAAGACTTCAAAACTTATAAAGCAAAGATCCATTTAACCTATATGGAATTTAGATATTTATCAATAATGTCATGATTAGAATAAATCTATTTGGATACTTCTTGCTTTGACATTTTTCACTTATCAATTTTTTAAAATAAACGGGTTATAGAGAGAACATGAAGAAAAAAGGTTGTAGGTCTTTGGCCACAGAAATTTGTTAATTCTCTGGCAACATAGTTTTCTTTATCTGTTAAATACCTTTTCTCTTTTGAAATAATACTATAGGTACTGAAATAATAATAATATCCCAAACAAATAATAGGTTATCCTTTCATGTCATACCTGCAGCAGCTCCGTATCACAACTGCAGGTAAGATTCTCCCCGAGTTCAAGTCAGGTAGCTGTGCATTTCAGAGTCTTGAAGAATATAAGCAGATGCTGAAAAAAGAGGAATTAATAGTGATTCTTTAGGTGAGATAAAGAGGTAAGGGAAAGAAATAAGAACAAATAAAATAACATGTTTGCTATGGAAATCACTCTCGTGGACAGAGAGATGTGAATGTATATATATTCATATATATATATTTTTTTCATGTGTCTCTGTCCACTAGAGAGAGATAAGCAGATATAGATGTACAATTATATTTGTGTGTGTGTCTGTATACATCTATATATGTAATTATGTGAGAAATAACATGGGAGATTGTCAATACCATCTATGTGATCATTATTTGAAGATGAACTCATTATCAAGGTCTGAAGATAAAAGTGATAAACACAAGTTTTTGCATCCCAGTATGTATGTCTCCAAGACCATGTGACGATCTACTTTTCAATTTTAGTATATGTGCTGCCGAAGCGAGCACGACGATCTACTTTTCAGAGAAAGTTCACATTAGACAAAATGTGTGTGGTTTAGTTCTGTGGTCCTAATGAAACAGTCCCATAAAAGTCCTGGTCAACCAATCTTAGAAAACACCATGTGGGATAATCATAGCCCAGGCCAGGTGGGTATTCTCATTAAAGGTTAAAAATGTATTAGAATTATAGTAAACAGTCTTTTTTTTTTTTTTTTTTTGGCCTATATGCTACAATAGGTCACAAATTTAGATGTCTGTAGGGCTTGGCAAATAATGTAAATGCATAAGAAGTGTAGGACAATGGTTGTCAAAACACAGTGCTAGGATCCGGAGCATAAGCATCAAACAGAGAAATTGTAATTAATACAAATTCTTTGGTTTCACTGAAGACCTAGCAGATCAAAAACTTGAGGTGAGGCCAACAAAATGTGTTATAACAAGCTCTACAGGTAATTCTGATTCATGCTCAAGTTTGAGAACAACCACTGTAGACTAATGGGGAGTTGTGGACTAGAGTGAACTTTAGAAGTGAAAGTCCTAAGACATTCAGATCCAAGGTTGACAAACAGCTGATCAAAAAAAAAAAAAAAAAAGCACAAACACCATATAGGAGTGAAGAATTTAGCCCATGGTACACCAGTTTAAGAGTGAATAGATGTAGGAGTGGTTAAATTATAGTAATGGTTATGAGGAAGAGTCAAATGCAAGTGTACCCCACACTGAAAAAGCTGAATTCTTTTAAAAATAAATATTCATATTTAGAAATTATTAATATATCCCATGTACGAAACAAAAATTTTCAATGAGGATACAACTATAAATGTATAATCAAGACCAGTGTGAGAATAATTCAATATTTGCTTCATGAAGGCGTGGTCTGAGAATTCTTAAGTATTCATTCTTATTATAATTAATACACTTTAATATGTGCAGCATGTGGCAAAACAAAATAACTCAATTTTATTTACTCTGATTCTTCTATCCATGGACCATAGGTTAGAGTTCCATATATACTCACAGGTTGCTTCACTAAATGAAAAATTTATAAGAGAAAGGTTCTTGTTTGCCAAGTTTCTGTTGTATCCTATTTTCCAGATTCTTGGCACACTGTTGGTACTCAGTAAATATTTGTTGAACAGTTGAAAGTGAGGACAAGGTATTTAATTTTCTTGCTTACTCACATCTTTTTTTCTGAAACTATTCTTCCATAGCTCAAACTGTATGTGCTATGGGACCTGATTACCACTGTTTCACCATCTGATGGACTGTATAACTGATGGGATCAGAATGAATTTGGCCATTTTCTTCTTTGTCCTGGAAATATGGAATTGGGACATGGAGACTTCATGAAACTGTATTTGGCATTTGAATTGGGTGGTACAAGGTTGGCTATTTTCCGTGAATCTTTCAATGGGCAAGTAATGATTGTCTACCTACTATCTCTAGGGTGACAAGAATACTTCAGTCAATAAGGCATGGTTCAGTTATTGGGATGGGTAGATTGTTAAAATAATTACATAAATTGGGGCACCTGGGTGGCTCAGTCAGTTAAACGTCTGTCTTTAGCTCAGTCATGATCTCAGGGTCCTGGGATCCAGTCCCATATCGGGCTCCTTACTCAGAAGGGACTCTGCTTCTCTCTCTGCTCCTCCCCTTGCTCATACTCTCTCTCAATATATATCTCCCCTATGCGTGCGTGTTCCCTCTCAAACAAATAAATAAATAATCTTAAAAAATAATTACATAAATAATGTTAACAAATTAATGTGAAGAAAATTAAAGAAAATTAATTTTCTTTATGAAGAAAATTAAAGGGGGGTGTTATTCTAAATAATCTGGGACTGACTCTAAGCTGGTGCAATTTGATCTAAGACGTGCATGAAGTAAGGAGAAAATCTTGTGAATAGCTTGGAAAATAATGACCCAAGCAGGGAAAACAGGAAGCAGGAAAGCCCAAAAGCAAGAAGGGCAGTTCCGTTGGACTAATGTGAGTGAGATAAAAGATGAAACTAGAGATAGAGTCAGGAGCCAAATCGTTTGGTGGGATAAGCTCTATGGAATTTTTTCTAACGGAACTGCTAAAACTTTTTAAGAGTTTTAAGAAGGGGAGTGGTTTATGTTGTCCAAAGATCATCTTGGATGACAAAGAGTGGAAACATGGAAACCATTTAGGGTGTTAACACTGTTCAAGCAGTAAGATGGTAGTGGATATGCTGATGGTTAGATTTAAAATAGATCTTGAAAGTAAGCCTAGAGGATTTACTGTTGGTTTAGATGTGAGGTAGTAGAGAAAGAGCAGATTTACTGGATGAATCCCCTAAGTAAGTGTGATGACCTTTATGGAAATAGGAACAGTTGTGGGAGAAGCAAGTTAGTTTGGGGTTATAGTGGCAACAGAATCATGAGTTTGGTTGTAAGCACGTGAAATTTGGGATTCCTGTTAGACATGGAAGTGAATACACTGAGTGGGCTTCAGTTTATATGTCTAGAGTTCAGCACAGTAATTGACAAGGGCAGTGTTATTGGATTAGTGGGGACAAGAAGATGTGCAAGGTGAGCTCAAGAGTGAATAGGAAGCAAGGAAGTCTGAAGACAGCAGATGTAGACAATTGTTACAATGAGGTTTTTTTTTTTTTTTTAAAGAATGGAGAAATAAAGTACAAAGTATAAGGGGATTGAAATTAAGTACAAACCATAAGCAGATTGTAGATCAAAGTTTTTTAAATTAAGATGGATATTTTAAAATATTATAACTTGAAGGTATGTATGAGTATGGAATGATCTAGCCAAGAGTGGAAATATGACACAAAAGAGAGGGTAATTGTAGAACTCACATCTTTGAGTAGGTGAGAGGGAGAAGTGTTCAAGTCCACTAATGAAGGTGTTGGCCATAGACGGGGAACAATTTCTTTATTGTAAGGAGGAAAGCAGTGTGTCTGAAGATAGACACAGGTCATTTGGTAAGTATGGTGGTAGGGAGAATGTCTAAGTGCTTTTCTGATTACTTCTACTTTTCAATAACCATGAGATAAGGTTCTCAGTTGAGAGTGATTATGGGAAATGGTGTGGAGATTTTGAAAGAGAAGAGGTGCAAAATTGACTTTTCAAAGTATGTAAGGGTGAGTTAGTTAGGGAAATCTTTGTGCATGAAAGAAAAGTGAAGGAAAAATAAATCTGAAATCTAGTCAGAAGACCAAATGATAAAATGGAGATAAGAGAGTGATTTTGAGTCTAGTCTCACAAAAAACTCAGGTATTGCTCTTGCCCTTGGGCATGTCTCTTTTCCATAAGTCCATCCCTCTTCTCAGCCACTTTTTTATTTATTTTTTTTTTTTTTTGGTATTGCTTTGTGTTGTTAAAGCAAGTTTGAAAATATTATAGTTACTTTTTAACCATTATTGATTCTTTTAAAGATATTTATTTATTTATTTATTTAAGAGAGAGAAAGGGAATGAGAGAGAGAGAGAGAGATTGAGCCTGAGAGGGGACAGACAGGTCAGAGGGAGAAACAGACCCCCCACCAAGCAGGGAGCCCAATGTGGGACTGGATCTCAGGACTCCAGGATCATGACCTGAACCAAAGGCAGTTGCTTAACCAATTGAACCAGCCAGGCGCCCACCATTATTGATTCTTGATGAAAACTCTGTATAAACATAGAGAGGTGTTTTTGTGATACACTAACCAACGTCTATTTGATCCTGGGAGTTTCTCCAAAGGCTTTTCCCATTCCATCAGCAACAATCATTGTCTCATAAAAGCAGATGACAGAAGATTTAAAGTTTTAGCTTTATAATTACTATATAAATCCCTGAGAGACACAGAGAATGAAGTTTATGCTATTAGAAAATAATTTTGAAGAACATGAGATCAGTTAGTGTCAGTTTGTTTGTTTTCACTGGCTCAGGAAGATGGAGACAGTTGGGTATAACAGTGCTTCCTTTTACAAGTCATGGAATTCATAAAAATTTATAATACTTGTAGAGGCAACTAACTGTGGGCATCCCATACAGGCCATAGCCAGTTATCCCAAGGAAGGAGAGAATCAAACCTTATCACATCCAGAACCCATTTACAGCACATGTGTGCTGTGGTACACCACAGGGCAAGTTGGTAGAGTAAAGAGGAAAACACAGACATTGGTGTCTATGCATTAGGGGGTTTATAAAATTGAGTTGTGATTCTCCGACACTTGGGTTTCTGGCTTGAATATTGTATTTTTTTTCTTTTCTTTCTTTCTTTCTTTCTTTCTTTCTTTCTTTCTTTCTTTCTTTCTTTCTTTCTTAAGGAGAAAGAACACTATGAATTTATGGAGAGGTGAGACAATCTGGCTTCTTATTCTTATTTCCCTCACCAACTGCCCTATTTCAGGATCAGACAACAGAATTTTTCCTTCCTTTCACGATGTTGGGTATTGATATATATAATTATGTGCCACTGAAAGGAGAGAACTGAGAGTTGTAGATAATGTTTGAAAGCAACTAGCCCAAGGCTTGGAATAATAATCCGCTTTAGAAATCTGTTGAATGAGTTGAATGACTAAAACTAATGAGTAGAGTAGCTTCAACATTTTGATTTAGAGTGTCCTGAATCTTTGGTTTGATCAATTAACATGGGTTTGAGCCTTGTCTCATTGAGTATGGTTTTTTATTTCTGGGAAATTTAAAAGTATGGTTAAATGAAATCATAGAACTGTTGATGATCAAAAAGCAAGTAAATTATTTTAAAGTAGAAATTTCTGGGTCTTTTTTCCCCCTGAAATATTTTTTCTGGTCTATGAAGTAATTTGGGTGAAAATTATGAGATTCCCTGAATGACTTATACTGAGTGGCCAGAAATAAATTATTTCACTTGACTGTATGGGATTTAAGTGAGAAAGAAACATAATTGGGTTAATACGATATTGGTTCCAACTTGGGGATGATAGCTCTCCTAAGAATTATAAGCTACTTAGTATCTAAATTCCTCAGAGGAAGTAGAAAAAAGAACAAGATTAGCAAGTCAATAGGCAAAAAGAAATCTATGTTTATAATTTTGTATTGATTTTTTCACGTTATATAAATTAGAAAACTTGACTGACAATACGAAAAAATTAAAAAATGAAACTGTTGGAGCTTGTGAAGAGCATAATTATGATTCTCAGAGGTGTGGAACCCACAGCCAGGGCTGGTGTATAGTCAGATGATTACAGGGAGAAGAAGCCTGAGTATTTGCATTTGTGGATACAAGCAGAAGCTGAAATAAGATTAGATTTTTGGGAACATTCAAGATTTGTACATCTTGCTCTTAAAAATATATTAAATTTCTTGAGAAATTTGAAGATGTTTTTGTCATATTTTCCCATTAATAATCAAAATAAGATGAAACTTATAAATATTTTTATACACAATCCACACAGATAAACTGCAATAACTTAACTGTTTTGCTAAACTGCAAACAATCTGTTGTTGCTTGTTCTTGTGTTCTGTTTGTTTAATGTGAAGATGCAGACAGCCTTCTGTTCTTTTGTTTATGGGGTCTCTTCATTCCCTGGCTCCCCTGGTACTGATTCCTTCCCCCCACCTTCTTTTCTTTTCTTTCTAAAAAGTAACAGGGTTATAAGTACAATACATTTACTTCATTTGTTTAAATTTATAAAACCATGCCCATTCTCTAGGCCTTTGGGGGCATGAGCTAAATAAGAACATATGGCATAATCTATTATTTTCTCAACTCCAGTTACGTAGTAAGGCATTGTTTAAATGTCAGGGAGGAAACCTCAGATTGCTCTCCTTGGAACAGTGATTTCTTGGATAATGTTCAGTTAAATTTAATAAAGGGGCATTTTATTTTCTTTAAGTAATCCACCAACGCCATTGTTTTTAATCTTTTAAGAATAATAGGAAACATTCAGAATGCCTTTCTACTCCTGCAAGTCCAACTAACCTAATTAGCCATTGTCATAGGGCATATTATTTTAAAAAATGTATTAGTAGTATACTGTAAGTAAATTTACGATGTATGCAGATGGATAACAGTCCTAGCATTTATATTTTAGTACTTACTGTCTTAATTCTTAAGTTAAAAGAAGTTTAAAGATGAGGCAAGTCTAGGAATATCCTCTTTTTAAAATTTTTAAAAAAGAATTTATTTATTTGGCAGAGAGAGAGAGAGCACAAGCAGGCAGGTGGCAGGCAGAGGGAGAGGGAGAAACAGGCTCCCCACTGAGCAAGGAGACTGACAGGGGCTCCATCCAGGACTCTGGGATCATGACTGAGCCACCCAGGCACCTCAGGGAATATCCTTTAAAAGAATATTATTTTATTTAAAATGAATTTATATTTCCATGAGTAATGTTGGTAGAATTGTTACAATTGCTCCAGACAACATGAAAATGACTATGCTGAACAGGGAAAGAATGGATAAGTCATGCCAGACCAAAGTTTCTAAAAGCCAAAAGTTTTTGTTTGTCTGTTCGCTTGTTTTACCAGAAGCCGAATCCAGAAAACATGGATTTAAGCTCTGCTCAAATGGCCAGCACAAGAGAGGAAAGGATATCCCACTTCTCTGGAGGGTTCTACTTTGATCATATCAGTAAGTAGTTGAGAACAATTCTGAAACATTGACCACCTTTTCTCAGTTTCTTTCTACTGTTTTCTTCCCAATTTTCTGCTGTTGTTTGCATATATCCACACATACCCAGGCACACCCTGCCAGTTCACTACTCTTTGAATAACTGCTTTTTCTAGCAATTTACATCTTGGCTTTTATTAACATTTTTATCTGAAAGACTTTGCTGAGCCCCTGGAATGCTCATATGTTAATGATTTGCACCTATTTTGGATGGAAATATTTAATGCCATTAAGAATTAAGAATCTCACATGTATTGGATTTATATTATTCTTCCTTTGTTTTCTTGGATAGGACCAATTTGGCCTATTAAAAAATCTTTGAAGAGATCCTATAGTTAGAGAAAATGCCATGTCATATCCTATTAGCATAGAACTTTATCAAGACCTGGGATACAACTTGGCTAAATAGAACATCAACCCCTTGAATATTGCCCTACAGATATTTTTCTCATTTCAAAACCAGCACTATTAATATTCAAAAAACAAAATTTTGTTGAAGTGAGGGGAACAAAGTATCAAAGAAAATATAAGGATATTTTTTTCCAAGAAACTGGAATAGACGTTTACTATTTCTAGTGGTTCATCTGTGTTTTTTTAACTTACCACTAATGATTTTTAATCCATTTATTTGGATAATGGGCTTTATTTGGATAATAGACTTAGTGAGGGATCATGACTCTACCCAATAATTAATAATGAATTTCATGCAGGCTCAAAAGTTTTTATACCTGAAGAGATACTTGCTCTGATACTTCACAACAAAAAGAGATCATTGAGCTGATGCTTTACTAAACACTCTCCTTTGGCCAGAACTTGGTCTCCAGATCCTTGGTCTCCAGATCCTTGCTGATCATTTCAAGCTGGCCATTATATGGAGAGCTAACACTCAATAAATCAACAGTAGAGCTAATCATCTCCTTGAATCTGCTCTTACTCTTATATTTCCTAAAAAATGTGCACTTAACTTCTTCCTACCATACCATGATAAAAAAGTTAACAGTGCTGTTCCATCTTACCATGGCTCTTTGGAACCTGTTTTTATTGAAAGAATACAGGTCTTTTTGCCTCTGTAGTTAGTTCCTTAGTACCATTTATATAATCCTGATTATATCAGTATTTGTGATGCGCCATCATTTGCTGTGTGGCCTTTGAACACTGGCTTCTAGTGACTCCCTCAGAGGTAGTAGCTGTGTTTCTTTGATGACCATGGTAAATGTCAGTCTTACCCAGAGAATGCAAGTTAAATCAGAATAATAACTCATTTCCTGTTAAATTTATCATTCAAAATTTTATAGCCTGAAAGTAGAATAACACATCTTTCAACTACGTATTCTTTGGCTGTAATCAATGCATTCACTGCATTGCTAGAAGGTGATCTGACAGGGTTAACCTCACTCCCTCATTCCACATACTCTCTACTAGATTGGAGCAGTGACCTATGGGCAGGATAAGCAAGAGATTCATGGATAGAGCAAGAGTAGTATCATTAGTTCAAAGAATATCCATCCCTGTCTGGCATAGTGTAAGACTGGCCCAGGAGATTATAATAGTACCACATTGATTAGAAAAGAGAGAACCATTCAGAAGGATTAGTGTTGTAAGCGAGAGTGTTCTAAAGCTTTCATAGGACATAGTACCTGACATATATACCACAAAGCCTGCTAAAGGGGTGTTGTGTTGTGTAGCTGCACTCCAGCAGATTCTAAACCAAGGATGAACAACCACCCAGGGAGACTAAGGAATAGACCCAGAGCCAGAGAAGGGGATGTCAGATTATTGCAGGAACTTATTTACAGGATGTCTGGGAAAGGCAGACTGGATGAAGCATCTGCTGCTGGGATCTACATGCAGCAAGATTTATAGTATAGCAACTAGCCTAGCAACTCTCTGTAGCTTTCCCCCTCCTTGCACAATGTTCCAAGATCAAAGCCCACCACTTAGATGTTCTGTCTTACCAATGAAATGCCCTAGGTTGGCCACCCCTGAGGCCCCTGACCTGGAACATTGAACAACGTGTTTTTCTATATATTTTGCTTGCAAGAAATAACAGAGTGAGAGAATAAGATCTATACATTCTGCGGATAATGATTAATGGGGGAATTCAGAGTGTTCCTGTATTAACTAGTTATCTGACACTTACCATTCAGATGATCTCCCTGGCTATCAGTAGAAAGGGAACATAGGGTAAAAATTACCTTCCACCAACCCCGACACCATTTTGTGCTATATATTAGAAGTAGCTGTATGGTAAGAACAAGGGGCAGGGCTAATGCATGGGTCTGTACATGTGACTCAACCCCAAGGGTCAGTGGTTGTCCATTAGTAGCCAGAACCCTGAACTCCCCCTATGTCCAATATAAGTGATAGTCACTCAAGTCAATGTGGTAGCTCAGTTTTCTGAGATCCTGCAAAAGCAATCCCTTGCTGAGCAACTGGGCAGTCTTCTTGCTAGACTGCCTTCCCAGACCTGGAGCTCAACCGTGAAGAACTGGGAAGATCACACAAGTTGAGTGACTCTGCTCCTTGGGGCATCTGTTTGAGCCCATGTGCCAGATAGAGTGTCAAAGAATTCCCCAAGTAGAGAGATGGGCATCAGGGCTCATCTGGCCCCCTTTCTGGTCTATGGCACTATGCCCAAATAGCATTGTAGGCCTTGGACCATCCCAGGGAGGGGATGACTTAGAACATTTTGAAGAAAGCTCTTAGAGGCATGCATCCTCTGGGGTGGAGGACCTAGGACAGAGGTCCCGCTTGTCTAGGTCTAAAGACAGTACTGGATCAGTCCTTGAGTTAAAGATACTCAGGATATCAAACTTTCTAAGTGGCTGAATAGAATTTTGTTAAATGGAGATAAACCAAGCTGAATTAATTAAGTGTGAATGGCAATTTTTGAGTATTCAATGTCAGATACTTAAGTATTCACAATAATTTAAGTATTAATTAAGCTGTATATATGCACATATAAATTGTCCCTTTTACCTGGAGCTTTGTAAATTTGTGATATTGTCTCCTGAAGGGAAGGAGAGAAAGAACATTAAGGGATATTATGTGTGAAGGCAGGATTTCCCTCTATAACATCATCTGTAAAAGTTGTATGGCATGGTGCACAACATTCACGTATTCATCCTAAGTAACTACCCTTGAGATTGAAGAAATAGAAAAAAGTTCTAGTATTCTGAAATTTGTGCAACAAATATGTAGTTATATTACCCATGTGAACCCTGTATTTTCAGAAGTTTCAAGGAGCTTCAGTCATCCCGGAACCATTCATAACTCCTTACAGAGTCCATTTATCTATATATACTGGCATAATTATTTGTTAATTTAATAAAACCATTTTACAAAACTCCTGATTCTTTATCATTTCTTTAATATTAGAGATTTCAGGCTACAAAGTAAGAAAATTTCTCATAATTTAAAAATGTGATTAAAGTTTAAAACTTTTCAAATTTAAAGTCTTCCAACTTTAGAAAGATGGAAGAGTCTGAAATCTTTAGTTAACTTTGAAATACAGGATTTCTTGGGTTTGTAGTTAACATTCAAATAATCTAAATTCACATAAATCCCTCATCTGTAAAATTCCCCTAAAAGAACTGGCAGAAGTGAAAAGTTCAGCAAATCCAATTAAATACTGCTAACAGACTCTAACTGACATAAGACAAACAAAATCTAGGCATCGATAGATATTTTAAATGTTAAACCTCCCCAGCTCTCCTTTGAAGAGGATAATATGAGTGAAATTGGGGGTATATTTGGCCTTAGATTAAGATGAACTGAAATTTTCAAGGTGACTAACTCCTTGGTCTAAATGAATTTGATGCTTGTCAGAAGTTGTTGAGAAAATCTGAGTCACTCTACTGGTCTCTTGAAACCTTAGAAAATATTACAAAAACTCTACCCAGTACCCCTGAGATATGGAATATAAATGTCTCTAGAGAATGTAAGCAAATAATTGGCTGTGATTATGAATTAGAAAATATAAGAAACTTTTCATGTAAGGGAATTACCCCATTAAATAATTACTGAGCTCAAGAAAGGAGTGACCCTCCTTTCTAGTGGACATTATAATATAGTATTGGTTATATATCCAGAGAGCTAATTCCTCAGGAAATTTTCTAAATATAGTTTTATTAGTAAAACATAAGTTCCCTAATCATTACATGGTAACCCAGAAGATTCAAAATACGTATAAATGGACTCATTTAGCCTGCTGCAATAACATTGCAGTTTGATTGTGTGGCCACTTATTTTAGCAAGCTCAACCCTTTTGGAATTAATCTCTAACTCTTCAGGTAAAGAATATGAAAGTAAGTAAAAATGGAAAAGTCTAAGACAGACAAAAAGAAAGACAGATTTGCCTTAAAAAAAAAAAAAACTGAAAATACCCATTGTTATTTTGGCTATCCATTATTGGTAATTATAGTAAACTGAACATCTGAATAGAACAGCATGAGTTCTAAACATTGTGGAAGAATCAAAGACTTTAAAACACCTCAGGTTAAGGAAGAGAAAAATAAATGGGGAAACCATAAGGGGTAGATAATAATAAAATTGAGAAGACACTCTATTCCAGATTGGTTTTGGTCAATGGAGAAATGGAGTAAAATTAAGACACTCCACACTGGGGTCCATTCCTCTCTATCCTACACCTCTTAAGTCCTCTTATACCTTTTTATGAATTAAAATTTTTTTTTATCAGACATTAAGCTTCCATGAGAATTTTAAGAAATATTAAGAATTTGGTGATATTGTAAACTTGAATTTCTTAAACTTTGTCCTGTTGACATTTAGGGCTGGATAAGTCTTTACTGTGGAACTGTCCTGTGCATCTTCGGATGATTAATAGCATCCCTAGATTCTACTCACTAGACATCAATAGCTCATCTGTTTCCCAATGTGACAACCAAAACTGTCCCAAGCAAATGTCTCCCAGCAGGCAAAATGACTCCCAGTTGAGAACCAACACTATAAAGTAAAATAATAAAGGATTTAAAATTTTCTTGTCAACAGGTAGAAACTTGAAGACGTTTTCTGCTTAATCAGAAAAACAAACACCTTAATAGGAAGAGAAAAAGGATATGATTGCATACATTTCACTGTTTATGTCTATATAGCATAGAAGTAAGAATTTGAACAAATGCATATTGTTTAATCCAACAAATATCATCTTGTGTACTGTAGTTTTTGTGTCTTGTTGAATTGGAACTACTTGCCAGCATTTAAAATTGAAATTATGTCACGAAAATACCTCGATTGTGACTTCTGAAAAATTAGAAGTTCTAGCAAAATGATCCTGAACCCCCCAAAATGTAATTCACTGGATGTTGCCTTCTTACATACGACATGTGCCCTCTGTTTTATCACAAATTTTAATTCGCAATACATTACCTATGTAGTCCCTATAATCATTTGAATTTGAAAATCAAATAAATAAGCAATCTAGTATTTAATCAAAGCCCAGTTCACCTTAAGGAATGAATTATAAGCTCCAAAAACTAGGAAGAAAAGGGGAAGTTTTAATGGAGATGGGCTTTTGGTGACAGGAGAAGAAAGAGGGTGGGTTCTTATTTTCTTCTGTGCCATGTACCTGGGTGTTGGGATGATTATAGCTCTCTTGCATATTCGCTTATTAGGAAATCTTATGGGTTTTTCTTTTTTTTTTTTTTTAAAAGATCTTATTTTTTCATTTGACAGAATGAGAGAGAGAGAGAGAGCGAGAGAGAGAGAGAGAGAGCACACAAGCAGGGGGAGCAGCAGGCAGAGGAAGAGGGAGAACAATGTGGGGCTTGATCCCAAGACCCTGGGATCATGACCTGAGCTCAAGGCAGATGCTTAACTGACTGAGCCACCTAGATGTCCCTCTTCTGAGCTTTTCAATAACTCTTTACTTTTAAACTTGTGATGGAATAACCCAAACAGTATACAATGATTGTTATCTGGGCTACAATCATACTATTGAAAATAGATGAACAAGCTGTGGGCAAGAGTCACTTTTTAGAGGGTCTTTATCTTTGTCAAGTATAAAGAAACAATGGGCCGATTCTTTCACATCACTCAAGGGAACTATTTCTCTGGAAAAATTAATAATGAAAATTTATGCTATGAATGTATATTCTCTAACTAGTAAAGAATATGGTATAAATTACCACCAGCAGTAGGTCATCTGCATTTATTTATTTTTTTTTATATGGCAATTGTGGAAAATTGTGCCTAAATAATATACTCTCTCTAGGAGTTCTTTTGAAACTAATCACAGGTGTCCGTCTTGGGTGAGTATAGAGTAGATAGAGAAGCTTAGAGTTCAATTTCTTGGTACTACTCTGAAAAACTACCTACTGAGTCATAACAAATAGTGACTTTTATGGACTCAAATTGAGACAGGGTGGCTCCATATTAAGCATGAAATTATATTTAGAGAAATTTTAAAAATCTAATTTTTTTTTTTTTTTATGGATCCAAGAATTTGGAGAAAAGAATTCTTTGTCCAGGAGTGGTGACTTTGGTGTAACTTTTTTTTTTTTGCCTCTTTTTAAAATTATTATTTTTATTAACATATAATGTATTATTTGCCCCAGGGGGTACAGGTTTGTGAATTGTCAGGCTTACACACTTCACAGCACTCACCATAGCACATACCCTCCCCAATGTCCATGTAATTTTTTAAATAAATATAAGTTCTCATCTATAAACTACATAGTAATCATCCTTGGATATATTTTACTTTTGATTTAGCACATGCCTGTCCTGCTTCACAAAAGAAAGGCAAATAAGAGTCTATTTAAAATAATTTCAAAAGTACTTTGCCATTTGCTTTATGAAAGCGTTATGCGTCATTTGCATTATGAAATATAAGTAAATAAAAGATACTTTGGAATGTTTCAAAATGTTAATACTTTCAAATCATTTGAAGGCAAAGGCAGTCATTTATAGTTAAAACTGTTAACTCAATGAGCAAGTATTTAAAGTAAAAATATTGTTTACGAGCCATTACCTTTTTGCTTTAGGTGTCTTAATCAAACAGACATTGGGATTTACCCATGTAATTTTAGCGAGGAGAGGGAAATATTATAACTCCTTTTGGGGGGATGAGCAAAACATTATTCTGCTTTAAGAATTGACATTTTTAAAAGTTTTAATGCATAGAGATTTTATACATAACCAAGAAAAATAATATTATTGCTTAGATGACCTCTTCAATGTTTGTAATTTATAGTAGACTGAAAGCTTCCTTATTAATCTTTAATTAGCATTTTTAGTTATTATTGACTTCCTACATGGAAAGAAGGCACAGTATTCTAATTTGGTGTTTCTCCCTTTTTAAAAAAAATATTTTATTTATTTATTTGAGAGAGAGATAATGAGAAAGTGAACATGAGAAGGGAGAGGTCAGAGGGAGAAGCAGACTCCCTGCCGAGCAGGGAGCCTGATGCGGGACTCGATTCCGGGACTCCAGGATCATGACCTGAGCCGAAGGCAGTTGCTTAACCAACTGAGCCACCCAGGTGCCCTGGTGTTTCTTCCTTTTTAAAAAATACATTAATATTTCTTATCAGTGGTTTTTGCTATGAGAAACAGAAAACATAGCTAATAGTAACTTAAATAAATGAGTTCTTTTTTCCGTGCAAAATAGCTTGAAAGTAGGCAGCAACTGGCTTAAGTTCATTTTAGTTAATTTCTTTTGATAGTGATGGGTCACTTCTGTATTTAAGGTAAAAGAAGAATATGTACCAGTCACATTTCCCTCCTTTTATGAAGAGTATACAAACCTCTTCAGTCTTCCTTTTGTGTCCCATAAGCCAGAACTATGTCGCGTGGCATTCCAAGCTGTAAAGAACACTGGGAAACTGAATACTTATATTTCTAAACCTTCACAGTTAAAAAAATCAAACAAGGACGTTGAGAGAGAGTATTGGCCACAGTCCATGCCTAACTAATAATTTGGCCATGGAATGACATATGTCAATGGAATTTTTAAAGAAGTAAAATTTCCCCAATAGACTCCAATCAAATTTCTAGCAGGTTTTTCTTGTGGAAACTGACAGGCTGTTTCTAATGTTTTCATGGACAATCAAGGGCCATGAATAAACAAGGTAATCTTGGATAAGAACAAAGCTGGAGGATTTATAAAACAAATATAAACTTTATTATTTTACAATAGCAGTTAAGACTGTGGTATTAACAGAAAGACAAATAGAGCAATGAAGCAGAATGGTTTTCAGAAAGTAACCACACCTGTATTATCTCCTGGTTCATGACAAATGTGACACGATAATGCAGAGGGAGAAGGATGGTCATTTTAACACATGGTTCTTGGTTAGTTAAAAATCTGGGTGGAGGGGCGCCTGGGTGGCTCAGTGGGTTAAAGCCTCTGCTTTCGGCTCAGGTCATGATCCCAGGGTTGTGGGATTGAGACCCGCATTGCATCGCCTCTCTGTTCCGCAGGGAGCCTGCTTCCTCCTATCTGCCTGCCTCTCTGCCTAGTTGTGATTTCTCTCTGTCAAATAAATAAAATATTAAAAATAAAAAATCTGAGTGGAAATAAAAATAAACTGTGATTTCTACTTTATACTACATACAGAAGATCAGCTCAAGGTAGATTGTAAATTTAATATGAAATCTAAAACAACAAAACTTTTGAAAACTTTTAGAATCTCTGTCTTTTGCCTTTCTTTAAGAAGTAAGTAAAAATCTGGGGCACCTGGGTGGCTCAGTTCTTAAAACATCTGCCTTCTGCTCAGGTCATGATCCCAAGAGTCCTGGGTTCAAGCCCTCTCGTGCTCACTAATCAGGGGGTAGCCTGCTTCTCCTCCTTCCCACTTATGCTCTCTCTCAGTATCTCTGTCACTATCTCTGTCTCTGTCTCTCTCTCTCAAATAAATAAATAAAATCTTAAAAAAAAAAAAAAAAGAAGTGACTAAAAATTCAAGCCCTAGCCATTTTGTTAGTTGGGGATACATTTGGTTTCTTGGAAGTTGCATAATTATAATTATAATTGCTTGTGTTATGAGAGTTGGGTAGATGATCTGAGAGAAATAAGTATAAGTGGGTCTCTAAAGTCAAAGTATTGATTGCAAGCCTGCGACCTTCGTGATTTGACTCCCATTGTATAACCAGGAACCTTTAAAGGAAATTTTGTGGTATTGGTGTGGCCTCACCTCATAGTAGATGTCTGGAACTGCTCAGGTTTGTTTAGAACATCTAAGGTTTGATGACTGAGTATTTAATTCAAAAATTATGCTGGAAGAAACTTTTATTACTTATTTTTTATTTATACTGCTTTTCATGGCCAGGATACAAATTAGAGGTGTTTCAGGTTCATGTTTTCCTAGAGGTTTTCTTAAGCAAGTGTCATTCATTTGTCTATGCAATAAATCCTTTTCGTTTCAACATACAAATAATTAAAGCTCCTTCTTTGAAGAAAGATTCTGAGACAGACAAGTGACTACAGCACAGGATGAAACGTGGTGAGTGCTGTAAGGAGAAGGAGAAGCAAAGCTGTGGGCGTTTAGGATGGGGGAGTTCCAGCTGAAGGATCAGGGGCAATTTTGTGAAGAAACTCACAGGGATAAGTAGTTAAGGGAACTAGGGAAAGCGAGCTAAGATTGAGAACCACAGAGATACATAGTAGGAGGCATTCCTGATCATGGAAAGATCATGAACAGAGTGATAGAGACATGAAATAGACACAGTCTAATCACAAGTAACTTAAGTCATTTGCATCATTCACAATTGTTAAAAAATGACCAACTGTTTAGAAATTATTCTTTCACATCCTGCCTGTCAAACAAAATCTTCAATGCAAAAAGGCAGTATTTAAATATCACAATAGAAATTGTACATATTTTTATTAGCACATGTATTAAAACTAGAGTGACAACGTGTTCCAGTTTCTCTAATAAGAATCAGACAGAGAAGCTCACAGCAAAAGTAGGTTGCATAGGATGAATAGGTATTTCATATCGCCTGACATTCTTTCTTGCAGGAACTTAATTTTATTTTATATGAAGTAGGCCATTTTGTACAGATAGAAATTTCTGTTGTGCACAATTCTCCCTTGACATCCATGTCATATTAGCTGCTTGTTGTAATATTTTTTTCTGTAGTTCTCAGCAGTTTGTCTGTCATCTCAATCTGTAGAATTAAGGAGTTCTGCTTCTGTTACATATTACAAATTGGTACCAGCAATGATTACCTACCTGTAATTGTCAATTTTTAATACTGAGAGACATTAAAAGGAATTTTTCTTTCTGTATTTTATTCAGAGCATATAAAACAACATATTTATTTATAGAATTGCATCAATTTCACTTTATATGAAAATTTATGAAGTAGGTCAAACAGGAAAGAAAAACAACTTGATAAGAAGTAAGAAGATAATATTAGTTTAGCAAAGGATAAATTGTATAGGATTGACTGAACCTTATCTACCTCACTGTCAATTTTTGTATTTTTATTTTTTTCCCATCATTGTTAGATAAATATAGTCAGGATAGAAAGATTCTGGTATTGACATCTGATACCCAAGCCAGATAGGTGAAACTTACTTGAAATGTGCAGGAAAATAGAGTTTGTGAGAGTTTATCTTGAAAGTAGAGTCTTATAGAGGCTAAGATGCCATTGGGAGTTTAAGATTTGCACTTCTTTTTATTCCTTCTCTTTTGAAGAAGCCATAACAGGTCAGAAACACAGGTGTAATTAGGAAATTAGTTGGACAAGGGAAGTAAGTAGGCCGAATTTGTATATATATCAGAATAAAACACATCAGAGCTTCTGAAATTATCACATTCTTTTTAGGTATTTTTTTTTTTTTTTGGCCTTAAGTCCAATAATCTGTTTTTTTCTTTGAATAATTTTCAATGTACGTATTACTTAACCACCCCTAAACTTTTCTCCAGAACTTTCTTCTAAACGTGCTTTAACTTTCAGCTTATGTCCTTAGAGCCTCCCTTTCTCGTTACCCTGGGATTTGGATTTTTTCCTCCCCTTGCAGCATCTTCAGTTTTCTGGATCTTTTCATCGTTTCAATCAATTTCAATTTCACTGAAACATATTCCTTGAGAGATCCTGAGAAAAGGCAAAAAGGGCAGTAAATCTTCTGAAAGCATGAGAACTATATGTTTAAAAATGTATATATCCTACTCTACGCTATTTTGAGAGCATGGTTCAGCATAGAATTCTGAACTGAAAGTTATTTTCTTTCAGCGATCGGGAGGGCTCTCCATTGTCTTGCTTCTAGTGTGGCTGCCAAAGAATTCAATGGCATTTCTTTCTTGAACTTTCATAAGAACATGCTTTGCCTTGGATCATTTTTCCATCTCTTTTCCTAAATACTTGGTGAATTTTCTA
The DNA here is from genome assembly GCF_964662115.1 of Mustela nivalis. Lineage (NCBI taxonomy): Eukaryota > Metazoa > Chordata > Mammalia > Carnivora > Mustelidae > Mustela > Mustela nivalis. The sequence goes on along the minus strand of NC_139031.1, from coordinate 25,390,223 downwards.
ATCAGATCTCTCATATCCTTCCAGAATCTTCTTGGAACTATTTTCTTGAAAATACACTCCTCTTATTTTTTCTGTTCCCTCTTTCTAAAACTATACTTATTCAGATGTTGTGTGTCCTAAACTGACCCACTTGCCATTCTATTTGCCATCTTTCCTTTCCCCCTATTTTCTCAAAGATTTCCTCCACTGTATCTCCTAAATATAATTTTTCATTTATCATGACTTTATATATATTTTTTAAATTTTTTATTTTTTATAAACATAGATTTTATCCCCAGGGGTACAGGTCTGTGAATTGCCAGGTTTACACACTTCACAGCATTCCCCAAAGCACATACCCTCCCCAATGTCCATAACCCCACCCCCCTTCTCCCAACCCCCCTCCCCCCAGCAACCCTCAGTTTGTTTTGTGAAATTAAGATTTAATCAGAGATACTGTATTTCTAAAAAAAAAAAAGTCTTTTTGTTTAATTTGTTTTAGATATTTTCTTTTGACCATTCCTACAACAAATCATTAAATTGTGATATATCCATACAGTGAGTACTATATAATAATAAAATGAGTAAACAATAATCAACATAGTTATCATGTGAAAAATTTGAGATTTAATAACCTGGACCTATGCCATAAATTTGTTGTATAAGAGACATATTCATAGAAGAAAGCATACAGTACAATTTCAGGTGTGTAAATTTCAAGAAGGAACAAAAATTGAACAGTAGATTGCTTTGATAATTATTCACAAGTAGTATAATTAAAAACTGGATAAGAATCATAGGTACAAGAGTGGTGGTGGCTGCTTCTAAGGGAATATGGCAGGAATGGGTACACGAGGAGCTTTCAATTACTATTCACAAGGAGATTATTATCCAAGTCTCATCATATTCTTATTGAGATGAACAGAAACAGTCTAAGCATTCTTTCATTTATATGATTTTTCTTTCAAATTAAAGAAAACAAAGTGGAGTACTCAAGATGTTGAATGTTTCATGTGTGAGATGTAAACTTAAAGGACTGAGGGCAGGCTATGATGGAGGAACATAAGGAGGGAAGATGAGAAGGAAAGTTCCAGAAGAAATGAGCCACTAAGTAGGAGATGCTTTACATGCAATGGTCTGCACAATTAAATAGAAAGCAAGAACATCGACTCCCCCACCTGATAGGAGATGGAAGGGCATAAATACCGATGTGAAAATGTTACAGGAAAAGCTGTGTCATCAGGGGTAAATTTTGAAAGCTTAATCAGTCATATGACTGGGCAAAACAGTAGAGTAATATGTTGGGAGATAATAGATAGGAGGTACAACCTTTGGTTCTAGAATGAGGTAAACAGGGCTAGTCCTTAAAATATGTACCGGTAAAGTATGCCAACAGGATCTCAAAGAGTTTAGTTTATGACTGACAATATAGCTTGTGTTTAGATTGTGGGGAAAGTAAACAGTTCTTTCTCTTATGGTCAGCTTGATGGCAGCAACTGGTAGCAAACCAACCTCTAATTAGGTGGTTCTTTCTATGGGGAAGGATGAGTTTAGTTCAGTTGCAAAGCTGGTGAGCTTGGCCCTTTGACTTAGGTATTTATTATTTATTCCTCATAGTCCCAATGGCCTGGGGATGCTAGTGGGTTTCTATTTCTGACACTGGGTATCTCTCAGAATTTCTAACCAATGTACAGTGAGCTGGAATGATTTCTGTCGTCATAGTTCTGATACAGGCTACCTGGATATTTCTAAGAGCCAATTGATTTGGTTACTTTTCTGCCCTCAATTATTTGAAAATAGAGGGAGAGATCATCAACAAAAGTATTTCCCTTGCCTCTCTACTTGGTTAAATCCCGTTCATCATTCAGTTTCTAGTTTTTACATGACTACATTGGAGAAACCCACCTTAGCCTCTCATCTCTGATTTAGATCCTCTCCCCTTATGGTCCCCTTCAGCTCCCTCTTTTTTTCTGTCAGAACACAGATTTCCCTACATGGTCATTGCTGGTTCCACTGAAATCTCAGTGTTTAGTCACATTCCTCCAGATACCTTAAAATATCTTTTGCCAGTAGCCATGACCTGCAGCACTCTCAGGAAACGGTATTATTATCAAACATTTTTATTAAAGCTCATCTCTGCACAATGCTGAATTAGGACAACTTGAACACATACCACTTGAAAAGTTTTCTTGTCAAGATTGGCAGCTAAAACTGACAAGGGTCAACCAGTCAACACTGGCTTGTTGGAAGAATAACTTCATCTTGAACTGCTGAGAAGAGGTGACAGGAGTGGGTTTCCATACTCTTAATATGTTAAGAGAAGTTAAGTATGATTTTCTTCCCAGCTGAGGTAATACAACTAAAATACTGAACCTGTCAGGCTAAGCTAAGTAGGAGTTGGCTGGGTCAGTATTTAGTGATGTCTCTGAGGAACAACTTCTGTAGAAAAGCTATTTTAAGTAATAATTCAGCAATAGGACTATCTTTGAGTCAGTTCCAGACCAGCTTTCTGGCCAGAGGTTCAGAGAGAGCTTTACCAGTGGAAATGTTGTCTTACTGATGATTTCTTATATGTGTGATTATTATTATTCATCATGGGAGACTTGACTTTCTTAAGCAAGGTGAGTCAGCAACTGCAGTCATAGAAACAAGAGGAATTCAAATGGAAACCTGTCAAGAGAACACACTCTACAATTTAGTCAGTAAGGTCACAATTTATACTTCATTTTTTTTTTCTACTTTCCCAATGCCTTAGGTGTTTTGAAGAAAAGAGGACAGGATTTATGCCAGAATGGAAGAGGTATTATATAAAAAATCATAAACAAATGCTAACAGGGAAAAAAATCCCCTAAACTGCATATCTGATATCTCAAGGGAAAATGTAAAGTAGAAATAAGTTTTGTTCTGAAATGTAAATGGAACAGTTTTTAAAAGAGCCAAACATTTAGTAATATACTGTTAATGATCTTACAGAAACTCACCTACTGTCTTAAGTAGTGATATATATTTGTGTGTGTGAGGGGCCAAATATTATATATAACTGTTAAAAACTTCCATCCTCCTTACTCAGGAAGGTTTTTGTATTTCTTTCCTTGACTCCTTGAGTTTTGTTGTTGGCCTACTTAACAGATGAAGATACAACATGATTAGATCTGGAGCAGTACTGATGAGTAAATGACATGTAACATTTAAAGGAGTGTAAGGCCATGTTGGCACAGATTCTAAGCCAAAAAAGAATCCACTGGTGGATATTAAGAGTGAGTCTCTGCAAGTTGAATATGGTGGGCAGGAGTGGAGTGACAGTATATGTATGGACATGGAAGAGTAAGAGTATATGAATGGCCAGAAAGTTATGGGGAAAACAACAGAGAGGTTTGGGATTTGAGAGTAGCTTCTTCAATGAGTAAAGTTTGAGTAAACTTTACTCTCAAAGTTTACTTTGAGAGGTTGGTGCTCAATAGCTTCACTGTAGACTGAAGTTAATGGTAACTTTTTAATACATTTTGTTTGTCAGACTGGTTAAGTAAGCTTGTTTGTTGTTCTTAAACCAACAAGAATATTTTTATTTTATATATCACCCATTCTATATTATCAATTCTCATACTCATTCAGAATTTAAGGCCACAGGTGCTCTGTTAGAGTACATCATATAATTGAGAACAGATTTCAAAGAGCCTGAAAACACAGATGATCAGGCTTGAATTTTTATAATTCTGATTATTTTTCCTGATATCAAAAATATAAAAGATTATAAAGTGATTAGTGAAAAGTTCATTAATAGACTGGTTCAACAGCAAATGAAGATTTCCTGATTTTTCTTTGCTTTAAAAAAAAAAGCTTTAATAGTCCCTAAATAAGGAAAAAGTGTTTCTTATTGGGTTTAAAATAATAGTTTAAAAGAAAATAATTTTCCAATTATTAACTAATAAATCAATTTGATCATCTTTAAAATTTAAATTTTTTGAAAGATTTTATTTATTTATTTGCCAGAGAGAGAGAGAGAGAGAAAGGGATACAGAGACAGCACAAGCAGGGGAAGCAGGAGAGGTAGAGGAAGAAGCAAGCTCTCTGCTAAGCAAGAAACCCAATATGGGACTCAATCCCAGGATCAGGGAATTATGACCTGAGCCGAAGGCAGATGCTTAACCGACTGGGCCATCCAGGCCTCCCTAAAACTTAAATTATTTTAAATGAAAACTTTCCCTGTGGTATTGAAACAGGTTTTCTAAGGCTTAAAAATTTAATATTAATAAGAAGCTTTTGAGAAGTAAATGGAATGGCATTTTGTTCTGGAAGAAACTTGCAAAATTAATATTATAATAAAATTAGAGTAACTACTAAATTAGTGAAAAAAATTCTAAATACATGTTCATTCAGAACAAAACTTTCTGTTTCTTTTTGAAAGATGCTTAGTTCTGTGAATTTAAGCTCAGAATGTTTGGGCTTGCACTGTTGTTCTTAAAATTTACTAAAATTTATTTAAGCAAGGAAATAAATGATATTAAAATATAAAACTTTTTTTATAAGACAGTGGAAGACATTGATAAGTATTTTATGGTAAGTTAAAGTGATAATGGGGCATTTTCTTAAGGGAAAATGTAATTTTGAGGAAAGAAATTTAATATTTTGGGTTTTTATTTACATTTCAGAGCTTTAAAATTCTGTGGATACATAAAATAGCTAATCGATCATCATAAAAGATTGGTAAGCAAAGGAAAACAAATTTTGACCTTTGCTAACATATATGTAGGTTTTGTCATTTTGCCAAATCCCACAATTTGTTCTAATTTTAAGGATCATGTAACTGAAGTCTGAGCAAGCCACCACTGAATGATGTGTGTGTAGAGATGTGTATATAGAGTGTTAGAAATAGCAGAGAGTCTATGGCCATACCACCCTGAACACACCCGATCTTGTCTGATCTCGGAAGCTAAGCATGGTCGGGCCTGGTTAGTACTTGGATGGGAGCAACAGCAGAGAAAGTAGTTTTCCCATAAGCCCTCTTTAATAGGTTAAGGTAAACTCATTCATTAATGAAATTCACAATTAGCTCTAAAAGCAAATTTCCTTTTAGGGAAAGAATACAAGACACACAGTTTGTTCTTTGCCATTTGTACTTAACCTTCTCATTCCTGTGTATATAAGTAGTTATGAAAGCCATATAAAATTTTGATTCAATTCTTGATTCTTTTTTAAGCAACAGTAAAGTGTAGACTATTAAACACTTTTAATTACTTATTGGCTCCAAACTTCAAGCTGTAAGTTGAAGCTTGGTAGTACTGTATCATCCTTATATTTCATCATAAATTATTTAATTTTTAGATCAAGGACAGAAGTTAGAGATGCCATAATGAAAATAATATCATGTACTATATTTTCATAGAAGACAGGTAATTTTTAAAAATCACATTAACCTAGACTACATTAAATTCTAATAGAAGTCTGATGGACTCCATGAGGTCAGATTTTTAAGAATTATAATATTTCTAAATTTCTAACTTCAGTTCCAATATTCTCTTCTATTGCAATCTCAAATCAAATTCTAACTTTAAACCAAACTCTAATCTTATGGTTTTATGAAATAAAGTTGCAGAGAGATCCCTTGATCATCAGTTCAAACTAAGTTGTTTTGGAGCATGACTTGGGAACTTGGGGTGAAGTAGGAGCTCCTAGGACAGGGTTTGGTCTTATATTGTAGGTTATGCAGAGAATTCAGCCTCCCTTTCCCTTTCTAGAATATTCTTTCACCCTGTCAAAACTCTGCCTCACTCCCCCACTGCCATTGCTTTCAATGGGAAGGTTTGGTCTCATATAACTTTGAATGTAGATTGTATGGTTTTTGATCCCCAAATGAGAGGAAATAGCTCTTGTTACAGTGATTACTTCCTGCCTCTTTTTGTGGGAAATGATCATTAAAGAAAGAGTGCTTTGTTCTTCCTACTGCCTTCATACCATTTCCTTCTTTCTACATGCACTCGCTATTTGAGGAATCTCTTCTTCCCTTAATTCTCCCATGATGCCAGAGGCAATAGAAGATTATTGCAAGAGTTAATCACTGACCTGTCTTTTGTAATATAGTTCTCAGATAAAGTTTTTTTCCAGAAAAGATGAACTAAACTCATTTTCTACTGAGAAAAAGATTTTCACTTATTTCTTAGAGCTGACACGAATACAAACAATGTCTACCCTCCAATGAGCTGTAATCTCATACACATGATTGGTAATTTTGGTACCCATTAAACAATATAGGAGGCATATGCATACATCCAGTATATTCCAGAACTGTGGAGGAATAGTTACTGCTGAAAATAGAAATTGTGTACTACTAGCATAATGCCAATTAAGTGTCTACATTGCATATGAAGGAACCCTGTTCAGGAAAAACTGAATATGGTTGTGGGGGCATAGTTAGGAAAAGCTAGGAAAAAGTCAGAATTGAAGCAAAAAGAAAGAAGGTGGGAGGGTTGTAGTATGTCTGGAAAGAGGATCTGCTGAGACAGCTGGAGCTAAGGTAAGGCACACTGTAGGCCTTCAAATACGTGACGATGCTCTCTTTCTAGAAATCCTTGATTGATCTTTAAGTGCTGCCCTTGCAAAGAGATCCTTTTCCTATAAAAGCTTTTGCTGGGGTCAGTCCACTTTATTAAAAACCTTTTCGTTTAAATATATTAATTCAAATGCATTCATTTACATATGAGGAAGATAAATTTACCCTGGTCAAATAGATGTGCAGCCATTAGGAAGATTATCACTGAAAAATGGTTCATACCAAACTGTTGCTTATTTGCATAGAATTTATCTATATATACATAACTGAATTAATTTCAGGGGTTATTACGTCAAGTATTTCTAACTAAATGGGCAATATATATTAAACAACATAATATTTAAATTATATTTAGACAATAACAAAAGAATATTATTTCTTTTTCAAAGTGCTTAAGGTAATGTTAAGAGTGTAGCATAAGAAATAGCCATGGATAAAGCCAGGTGTATGGAGAACCTGGAAGCCAGAGGTTGCTTATATGATCCTCTTTGCAAAGGGGACAACATGGAAAAGTTAGAGATATTGTTTAAAAAAAAAAAAGTTTTTTTTTTTTTTTTTTAATGCAAATACTTGGGCATCAAAGAAATAGAAGGCCTTGCTATGAGGAGGACTCATTGGTCCCAGCAGGATCCAACTGTAAAATGTTGTCTATTGGATCCTGCATCTAGGAATAGATGAGCCAGAATAAAGAAATAAGTCTGGGTGGCAGAACTAGAAATAGGAGGTAACTTCGTATCTTGGATAAGACAAACGAAAATTAAAGGGAAAAGGACAGAAGAAATAACAAGGCTAGAAGATGAGTGTTAGTAGCCACTGTCTGTATTTGTATCGAGCAAACTAAGAATTCTGCAGAATACTTGTCTCTGAAGCCCTCCTCATTCATCACTAACCCTGTAAATACAGCCGTAGGAACATGTCTTGGTGATGAATAGCAGTTGTATCGATTCTCACAGATGCCTTTTCTGGACAGACCGCATCAACATATTTGGCCATGGCCAGATCTAATATTATGAAGTCAAATCAACCAATAGAATAACAAATATTTTAGTCAAATTGTCCTTTTAACATTGACCACATCAGTGATTCCATAGCTCTTTAAATCTGTGACATGTATGGGAATTTCTGGGAGTTTGTCCTGAATTATCACAAGAGTAAGTAAGTAGCATGCAATTATGAAAAGATTTTTTCTTTTTTGAGAGAGAGAGAGAGGACAGCACACCTGCATGAGATGGGAGACGGGAGGAGGGTAGGGGCAGAAGCAAAGAGTGAGAGAAAATTTTAGGCAGACTCCATGCCCAGTGTGGAGCCTGCCTCGCAGCTCATTCTCACAACCTTGAGATCATGACCTCTTGAATGGAAATCAAGAGAGGAACACTTAACAGACTAAGCCAGCCAGATGCCCCTATGAAAAGATCTTTTAGGGGGCACCTAGGTGGCTCAGTAGGTTAAAGCCTCTGCTTTCAGCTCAGGTCGTGATCTCCAGGTCCTGGGATCAAGCCCTGAGTTGGGCTCTCTGCTCAGCGGGGAGCCCGCTTCCCCCCTCTCTCTGCCTGCCTCTTTGACTACCTGTGTTCTCTATCAAATAAATAATAAAATTTTTTTAAAAAAGAGAAAAGATATTTTAAATATATACATACACACACCCTAGCATCATCCCTGTATTGCTTTTTATTATATTTATTATTTTTAAGCCTTTTCTCTATTTTCCCAGTCAGAATTGACAAGTGGGGTGTAAAATTTTTGGGGCATTATGATTATGTTCTGTCAAGGACATCTTTGAAGGGAACCAGGCTTGTGCTCTTAGGAAAGTTTGAGCCCAAAACTGCTAGAGCCCAGTTTGAAGATAATCAAAGATTAACTAGTCTAGTTCTTAGATTATTGACACCCATCCTCCCCTCAACATACGCAAATTCATCATCCTTGCAATTATTGCCTACAACCTGCAGACCCTTATGGCACTATGAAGAATACATTCATTCCCTAACAAGCAACAGGGCTTCAAATAACTCCTGATTTTATTTCATTAGACCTATATAAATTTCAGCCATATCCCCAAAGATCTCAAGCAATGATGACATACTCTGAATGGTTTTATTTTCTCCCTCTCTCCTTATAGATATACGTGCAATTTTGTTATTTCAGTATTTTAAAATATTTATGTCATGAAATTATTAAACCAGTCCAGGGGTATGGGACAGCAGAATGCTACTTGCTCTGAGCAGTACCCAGTTTTATTATTATTATTTTTAATGATTAAAAGACCATCACATATTAAAATAAGTATATTTGCTTAAATGGAGAATATAAAAAATATTTGTGAAAAATTTGCATTTAATGTTATTCAAGTAAAAAATAGGGCTGTGAAATTAAAAAAAAATAGGATGAAAATATTCACAGCAAATGAAGTGTAATAAAGAGTAACCTAAAATTAGTACAAGTAAGTTTTTTAAAATTTTTTGAAGATCTTATTTATTTATTTGAGAGAGAAAGGGAGAGCACAAGCAGAGAGGAGAGGAAGTTTCTTGCAACCAGGACTCAATCCCAGGACCCTGAGGTCATGACCTGAGCCGAAGGCAAATGTTTAACAGACTAAGCCACCCAGGTGCCGCAAGTACAAATCAGTGTTAAAACTGTAAAACATCTGAGATGACTCGATTACTTCAGAAGTTTGTAGAGTCGAACAAAATTATATATATCCGTAGTTGCCTGGTCAATTTTTATAATTTACTGTCTATTAGTAATTTAATTAATTTTATTATAAAAACTCTATCAGAAATTTAAAAGGTAATAATGGAGAAGAGATGAGAGCAGAAAAAGGAGGGGTTGGGGGAGGGGAGGGAGAAAGGCAGAAAGAGAGAGGAAGGAGGGGAGAGAAAGATTGTGGGTCAAGAATGCCAAACAACTTTGGTTTAAACTCAGCCAAATCTGTTTTAACAGCAAGTAGAAAAAGATAATAAAAATAATAAATAAAAGTCTAATGATTGTTTGATTTTTTACTTCCCAAGTTTTTGTTCTTGGGTTTTGCAGGCACGCCCAGAGGAAGATCAAAGAAAGAAGAACCAGCTATTCCTAAAATAAAATTTTGGGAAAATATCAGACTATGAACTCCTAGGGAATTGTTCTATTATTTTATCTTCATTGATTTGTTCTTCATACTCTTTTTCTTTACACAGATCTGCATTTCTGACCTACCTCGTTTCTCTTCTCTTTAGAAAAGCTCATAACATTCATTTCTTGCGGGACAGGTGTACTAGCAACAGATTATCTCAATTTTAGTTTGTCTGAAAAAGCCTTTATTTCTCCTTCACTTTTGAAGGATGATTTCATAGAACACAGAACTCTAGGTTGGTGGTTTTTTTCTCTCAATATTTTAAATATTCCACTTTGCTTTCTCCTTGCGCGCATTGTTTCTGAGAAGTTGGATGTAATCTTTGTTCCTGCATAGATGAGGTGTTCCCCCTCTGGCTTCTTTCCTGGCTTTTTTCTTTATCTTTGATTTTCTGTGGTTTGAAAACAATATGCCAACATGGGGCCTTGAGGGCATTTATAACTGCTTGGTGTTCTCTGAGCTTCCTAGATCTGTGGTTTGATGTCTGACATTAATTTAGGGGAAATTCGCAGTCATTGCTGTAAATATTTCTTCTGTTTCCTTCTTTCTTCTCCTTCTGGTATTCCCCTTATGCATATGTTATGCTTTTTATAGTAGTTGTCCCAGAGTCCTTGAATATTCTGTTCTCGGTTTTTTTTTGTTTTTTTCTTTTTTCAGTCTTTGATTTCTGTTTGCTTTTTGGGTTTGGAGGTTTTCTTTCTTTCTTTCTTTCTTTCTTTCTTTCTTTCTTTCTTTCTTTCTTTCTTTCTTTCTTTCTCCTTTTTAAAATTTCTTTTCAGTGTAACAGAATTCATTGTTTATGCACCACACCCAGTGCTCCATGCAATATGTGCCCTCTATAATACCCACCACCTGACTCCCCCAACCCCCCCCCCCCCCCCCCGAAAAACAATCTGAGGGTTTGGAGGTTTCTGTTGAGATATTCTTTTTTTTTTTTTTTAAAGATTTTTATTTATTTACTTGATAGAGAGAGATCACAAGTAGGCAGAGAAGCAGGCAGAAAGAGAGGGGGAAGCAGGCTCTCCGCCGAGCAGAGAGCCCGGATGTGGGGCTCGATCCCAGGACCCCGAGATCACGACCCGAGCCAAAGACAGAGGCTTAAACCACTGAGCCACCCAGGTGCCCCTCTGTTGAGATATTCTAAGGCTCAGAGACTCTCTCCTCAGCTGTGTTTGGTCTATTTATTAGTAGCCCATGAAAACCATTCCTCATTTCTGTTACAGTATTTTTGATTTCTAGTTTTTCTCCCCCTCCCCTGCCCTTAGGATTTCCATCTCTCTACTTACAAGGTCCATTTGTTTTTATATGTGTCTGCTTTATCCATTAGAACCCTTAGAATATGTATCTCAGTTGTTTTAAACTCCCAGTTGGGTAATTGCAACATTCCTGTCCTGTCTCATTCTGATGCTTGCACTGTCTCTTTAAATGGTTGTGTGGTTTTGTTTCGTTGTTGTTTTATATTTTGTTTTGTTTTGCCATTGGGAATTCTTTGTAATGTTTTCTGGTTAGCCAGAAATGATGTATTGGCTAAAAGGAACTGCTGTAAATAGGCCTTTAATTAGTATGGTGATAAGGTACAGTGTAGGGCAGTTCTCTATAGTCCCATGGTTAGGTGTCAGTTCTTAGTGTGTTTATGCCTCTGATCTGTGAACTTCACAAGGATCTCAGTATTTTTTCCTTCCCGCTTCGGTGGGAGAGGATGGCTGTAGTGGGCAGGAGTTGGATATTTCCCTTCTCCTACATGGAAAGCTAGAGGGGGTTGTAGTAGGCTGTTTATTTTTCCCCAGAGCAATTAGGGTCTGATAATAATCAGCTGATTAGGCTTGGTTAACTAGTTTCCCCTGAGTCCAGTCCGTATTAAGAATAACAGAGGACTGGGGTGCCTGGGTGGCTCAGTTGGTTAAGCAGTTGCCTTCGGCTCAGGTCATGATTCCAGCGTCCTGGGATCGAGTCCCACATCGGGCTCCTTGCTCGGCGGGGAGCCTGCTTCTCCCTCTGCCTCTGCCTGCCATTCTGTCTGCCTATGCTTGTTCTCCCCCCCCCGATAAATAAATAAAATCTTAAAAAAAAAGAATAACAGAGGGCTTTCATTTCTTCCAAAATGGTTCCTTTCTCCCTCTCCCTGCCAGGATCCCGAGAGTGTCCCTGATATTTACTGTGAGAACCTAGTCAAGCTTCTGGAGGTAAGTCTCACAAAATTGTGTGTTTCCCTATGATTGGGTCCTCCTGTAGTTTTAAAGTCTCAGATTTGTCTACCCTGAATCTCCAGCAGCTTCTGAATTGCAGTTCAGACTTTCCTATCCAGCACTGGGTCCTGGGGATCCACTCCTGGGTCTCTGCTCTGGTAAGCCATGACTGTCTGTTTCACATACTCCACTCTTCCGTCCTGGGTGCGGTGGTTTGCCCTGTATCCTCTCCTCTCATGGATCCTGGATGAGTTTTTGATTTTAAAGTCTGTTGAGCTTTTCACTTGTAGTTAAGACAGAGTGGGGGCTTCAAGTTCCTTATGTATAGAGCCAAAACTGAACATTGATCTCTTACTTTACACTTTTTCTTTGCTCATTTCAGTGTTGAAATTAACATTTTATTGAACAGTTATGTGTTAGTGCTTTCTGCTATAAAACTATGGCCTAAAGCTAAGTGGACTAAAGTTGTTCTTCATAATTGGTCTGTTGCTTCTCTTTTTTCCCCCTTAAATGGGATCTCCTCTCCCTGCTTCAGGGTGCTGCTGCTCAGATGTTTCCATGGAAATCCTACACCTCTCTTAGAGCATGAAACTTACCCAGTAATATTATCTGCCTCTGTATGTCAGTCTCACTAGGCTGTGAGCTCATGGAGAAGAGTACCTCCTTATTTATGATTACATCTTCAATGTCTTTAAACATTACCAAATGAAGGTGAAGTTTCTCCCAGCTCCTTTTGGCTGAGGTTAGCACTCTTCTGGTATGAAGATTACAGCACACAATATCTGAGTATCAGTGGATTTTTCACAAATTAACTTGCCCTAACCCAACTCATGCTAACTAGACAATTCATTAAGTATTTATTGCATCTACTTGGGTCAAGCACTGCTCCAAGAACTGGAAACAGATTTGTGAACAAAATTCAGCATGGTTCTGATCTCATGGCACTTGAATTCTACTAGAATATATAAAGGATATATAAAGATATAATAATACAAGTACAAGAATAAACACAAGGCAGGATAGGAACATAGATTGTGATGAAGGTGATATTTGGTTGGATAATCAAATAACTTTGAATGATTATTTTTAGAATACTTAAAAAAAATAGATTTATCTTTCCATTTAATGTCTCCCCTTTCCTCCATTATAAGATGATCAGTCTCATGATTTGGGTCCTTTCTTAAGGCTTTCTTTTGACTCTCCTCTGGTTATTTAGCCTTAAGGTGTAGGACAAGCCCATCGCATCTAGTTTGAGCTGTCTTTAGGACACCATACTTTTAAATGGAGAAAGCTGGAACTCTAATGATAGGGTGCATAGTGGCAATTTATTTGTGAATCGACCTAGTACCTAACTTTTTTTTTTTTTTAATGCCCCTTTCCCCTTCAGGAATATGCTGTCCTTTCAGTTTAAGTACGACTTCTCTTAAGAATGACTTTATTACATCTGACTTCCTCAGGTCAGTCACAGGGCAATTACACAGGTTGAGCTGACCATGGAAATCCATCTTTCTGGCTGCAGTAATTGGTATGGGAGAAGGCACTTAGCCCAAATTGGGTCAGAATCCTTATTACAGGATTTTTTTTTTAAGATTTTATTTATTTATTTGAAAGAGAGACAGTGAGAGAGAACATGAGTGAGGAGAAGGTCAGAGGGAGAATCAGACTTCCCATGGAGCTGGGAGCCTGATGTGGGACTCGATCCTGGGACTCTAGGATCATGACCTGAGCTGAAGGCAGTCATCCAACCAACTGAGCCACCCAGGCGCCCCTTAGATGTAATAAAGTCATTCTTAAGAGAAGTCGTACTTAAACTGAAAGGACAGCATATTCCTGAAGGGGAAAGGGGCATTAAAAAAAAAAAAAAGTTAGGTACTAGGTCGATTCACAAATAAATTGCCACTATGCACCCTATCATTAGAGTTCCAGCTTTCTCCATTTAAAAGTATGGTGTCCTAAAGACAGCTCAAACTAGATGCGATGGGCTTGTCCTACACCTTAAGGCTAAATAACCAGGATTTTAAAACTAGAACCAGTTAGTAAGATTTTTTTTTTTTCCCTCCGAGTTTAAAACTATAGGGATATCACTTAGGATTTAGTCAGAGAAACAAAATTTATTTTATTTATTCCTGGTGTTAAGGGTTTTAATACAGAGAATTAGGAGCTTACACCTGTTGGAGGAGCTGAAGATTTAAACGTCAGAGAACCACCACTGACTTTCTCTGCTGTGGCTCTGCAGCTCACCCAGAAGCCACTGTAAATATGGAGATTCTGAGAATTTCCCTCCGATTTCCTATTTTTGCAGCAAAGAGGATTCTTAAAAATGTATTTTCTTTGTTTTTTTTTTCTGTGATTGCAGAGTCCTTATAAAAAGGTGGTGGTAATGTACAGTTGATAACAGGATCCAACACAACTGTGATTCTTTAATCTTTTTAAAACAATTTTTTTGAAGTTTTTATTTTATTTTATTTATTTATTTTAAGATTTTATTTATTTATTTGACAGAGAGAGATCACAAGTAGGCAGAGGCAGGCAGAGAGAGAGAGGAGGAAGCAGACTTGCTGCTGAGCAGAGCCCGATGCGGGACTCGATCCCAGGACCCTGAGATCATGACCTGAGCCGAAGGCAGCGGCTTAACCCACTGAGCCACCCAGGCGCCCTGAAGTTTTAATTTTAACCACCGAATGTTCATCACAAGTGATGAGGATCACACATTTCCCCCTTTCCCCCATCCACCTTACCTCTGGTAACCATTAGTTTTTCTGTATAGTTAAGAGTCTTGTTCTTGGTTTGTCTCACTATTATCTTCCCCGCTCCTCCCCCCACCCCCGCTTTGCTCATTTGTTTGTTTCTTAAATTCCATATATGGGTGAAATCATATGGTATTTATCTTTCTCTGACTTACTTCGCTTAGCATTATGCCCTGTAGCCCCAATCATGTAATTGCAATTGACAAGATTTCATTTTGTTTTCATGACTGAATAATATACCACTGTATACAACATCTTCTTTATCGAGTCATCAGTCAATGGCATTGGAATTCCTTAATATCTTGGGTATTATAAATAATGTTGCAATAAACATAGGGGTGCATGTATCCTTTTGAATTCATGTTTTTGTATTTTGGGGTGAATACTTAGTAATGCAATTGCTGGATCATAGGGTAGTTCTATTTTAACTTTTTGAGGAACCTCTATATTTTACACTGACTCACTCAGTTTGCATTCCCACAAAGACTGCAAGAGGGTTTCCCTTTCTCCACATCCTTGTCAATGTTTGTTGTTTCTTGAGTTGTTGATTTTATAACAGTTGTGAGGTGATAGCTCATTGTAGTTTTGATTTGCATTTCCCTGATGATAAGTGATGATGAACAACTTTTCATGTATCTGTTGGTTATCTCTGTCTTTGGAAAAATTGTTCAAGTCCTCTGCCCATTTTTAAATTGGATTATTTAAAAAATATTTCTTTTGGTATTGAGTTGTATAACTTCTTTATATCTTTTGGATACTGACCTTTTATTGGATATGTCATTTGTAAATATCTTCTCCCATTCAATAAGTTGCCTTTTAGCTTTGTTGGCTGTTTCCTTTGCTATACCGATGTAGTTTTTATTATGATGTAGTCCCAGCAGTTTATTTTTGTTTCCCTTGCCTCAGGAGATTTATCTAGAAACAGTTGCTATAGTTGAGGTCAGAAAAATTATTGCCTGTGCTCTTTTCTAAGATATTTATGGTTTCAGGTCTCACAGTTAGGTCTTTAATCCATTTTGAATTTATTTTTGTATAGGGTGTAAGAAAGTAGTCCAGTTTCATTCTTTTGCATGTAGCTGTCCAGGTTTCCCAACACCATTTATTGAAGAGTCTATTATTTTCCCATTGCAAGTTCTTGCCTCCTTTGTAGAAGATTAATTGACCATACAATTATGGGCTCTTTCTGGATTTTCTATTCTGTTCCATTGATCTATGGGTGTATTTTTGTGCTGCTGCCATACTGTTTTTATTTACTACAGCTTTGTAATATGACTTGAAGTCAGGAATTGTGATGTCCCCAGCTTTGTTTTTCTTTTTCAAAATTGCTTTGGCCATTTGGGTTCTTTTGTGGTTCCATGCAAACTTTGATTATTTGTTCAAATTCTGTTAAAAATGCTGTTGATCTTTTGGTAGCGTTTGCATTAAATGTGTAGATGGCTTTGGGTCATATAGACATTTTAATGATATTTGTTCTTTCTTTTTTCTGTCCATGAACATGGACAGTTTTCCTTTTTTTTTTTTTTTTTTTTTTGCATTGTCTTCAACATCTTTCATATGTTTTGTAGATTTCAGAGCACAGATTTTTCACTTCTTTGGTTAGGTTTGTTCCTAGGTATCTTATTCTTTTGGTGTATTTATACATGGAATTGTTTTCTTAATTTCTCTTTCTGCTGTTTCCTTATTAGGGCATACAAATACAACAGATTTCTGTACATTGATTTTTATCTCCTGTGACTTTACTGAATTCATTTATTAATTCTAGTAGTTTTTTTGTGGCATATTTAGGGTTTCTATATATAGTATCATGTCATCTACAAAGAGTAAAAAGTTTTACTTCTTCCTTATCAGCTTGGATGCCTTTTGTTTTTGTTGTCTGATTGTTATGGCTAGGACTTTCCTTACTATGTTGACTAAAAGTAGTGAGAATGGACATCTTTGTCTTGTTCCTGACCTTAGGGGAAAAGCTCTCAATTTTTCCCCATTGAGTATGGTGTTATCTGTAGGTTTTTCATTTAGGGACTTCATTATATTGGGGTATGCTCCCTCTAAATCTACTTTTTTGAGGGGTTTTATCATGAATGGATGTTATACTTTGTCCAATGCTTTTTTCTGCATCTGTTGAAATGTTTGTATGGTTCTTTCTCTTATTGATGCAATGTCTCACCATTGACTTGTGAATATTGAACCACCCTTGCAACCCAGGAATAAATCCTACTTGATCGTGGTGAATGATTTTTGATATATTGTTGTATTCAGTTTGCTAGTGTTTTGTTGAGGATTTTCACATCTATATTCACCAGACATACTGAACTGTATAGGCATCTGGGAGGCTCAGCTCATTAAGCATCTGACTCTTGATTTTTGGCTCAGGTCATGATCTCAGAGTCATGGGATTGAGCTTGAAGTCAGGCTCTAGGCTCCGGAGGGAATCTATTTGAGGATTCTCTCTCTCCTTCTCCCTCCCCTCCATTCCCTCTCTCTCTCTTTCTCAAACAAATATTTAAAAAACCTGACCTGTAGCTCTCTCTCTCTCTCTCCTTTTTTTTTTTTTTTTTTTTTTTGTGATGTCTTTTTCTGGTTTTGGTATTAGGGTCTCAGAATGAATTCAGAAGTTTTACTTTTTCTATTTTTGGAATAGTTTGAGAAGACTAGATATTAACTCTTCTTTAAATGCTTGGTAGAATTTACCTGTAAATCTATCTGGTCCTGGACTTTTGTTTATTGGGAGTTTTTTGATTACTGAGTAAGTTTCTTTGCTTGTCATCAGTCTCTTCAGATTTTCTATTCCTGGTTCAGTTTTGGTAGTTTCTATGTTTTTAGGAATTTATCCATTTCTTCTAGATTGTCCAATTTGTTGCCATATAGTTTTTCATAATATTTTCTATAATTGTTTGTATTTCTGTTGTGTTTATTTCTCATTTGTGATTTTATTGGAGTCTTTTCTCGTTTTTCATTGATAAGTCTGCTTAAAGGTTTATAAATTTTACTGTTTTGTTTGTTTTTAGAACCAGCTCCTGGTTTCATTGGTCTGTTCTGTTTTTTATGTTTATATGTCATTTATTTCTGCTCTGTTATTTCCCTTCCTTCTAATTCTAGGTTTTGTTTTTTTCTTTTTCTAGCTCCTTTAGGTATAAGGTTGTTTGAGATTTTTCTCTTGAGGTAGGCCTGGATTGCAACAAACTTTCCTCTTACAGTTGTTTTTGCTGCATCCTAAAGGTTTTGAACCCTTTGTGTTTTCATTTTCATTTCTTTCCATGTACTTTTCTATTTCTTTTATTTCCTGGTTGACCCATTCATTATTTAGTAGCATGTTATTTAATCTCCATGTATTTGTGGTCTTTCCAAAATTTTTCTTTTTTTATCTTTCTATTTTTTTAAGATTTTATTTATTTGACAGACAGAGATCACAAGTAGGCAGAGAGGCAGGCAGAGAGAGAAAGAGAGAGAAAGAGAGGAGGAAGCATGCTCCCTGTGGAGCAGAGAGCCAGATGCGGGACTTGATCCCAGGACCCTGAGATCATGACCTGAGCCGAAGGCAGAGGCTTAGCCCACTGAGCCACCCAGGCACCCCAGAATTTTTCTTTATGGTGACTTCTAGTTTCATAGCATTATGGTCAGAAAAGATGAATGTTACGACTTTAATATTTTGGAATTTGTTGAGGCTATTCTATGGCCTAATATGTGATCTATTTTGGAGAATGTTCCATGTGCATTTGGAATAAGTATTCTGCTGTTTTAGGATAGAATGTTCTGAAGATACCTGTTAAACCCATTTTGTCTAATAGGTCATTCCAAGCTGTTGATTTTCTGTTTAGGTGATCTATCCATTGACGTTAGTGGGGTGTTAAAGTCTCCTACTATTATCATATTGCTATTGATTATTCCTTTATGTTAACAGTTTTATGTATTTGAGTGTTCCTATATTGGATGCATAAATATTTACAATTATTATATTTTCTTCTTTGATTGTGCCCTTTGTAGTTATACAGTGTCCTTCTTTGTCCTTTGTTACAGTTTGTTTTAAAGTGTGTTCTGTCTCATAAATGGTGCTACTCCAGCTTCCTTTTGAAATCCATTTGCATGATGTTTATTCATCCCCTCACTCTCAATCTGCAGGTGTGTTTAAGTCTAAAATGCATCTCTTGGGGTGCCTGGGTGGCTTAGTGGGTGAAAGCCTCTCCCTTTGGCTCAGGTCATGGTCTCAGGGTCCTGGGATTGAGCCCCACATTGTGCTCTCTGCTCGGTGGGGAGCCTGCTTCCTCTTCTTTCTCTCTGCTTGCCTCTCTGCCTACTTGTGGTCTGTATGACAAATAAATAAATTAAAAATAAAAAACCTTTAAAGTCTAAAATGCACTAAAATGCATCTCTTGTAGACAGCAATGCTTTTTTATTTTTTTATCCATTCTGACACTCTGTGACTTTTGATTGGAGCATTTAGTCCATTTATTTTCAAAGTAATTGTTGGTAGATATGTATGTATTACTATGTTACTGTTTTATGGTTGTTTTTTTTTTTGTTTTTGTTTTTTTTTATTAATTTTTTATTTTTTATAAACATATATTTTTATCCCCAGGGGTACAGGTCTGTGAATCACCAGGTTTACACACTTCACAGCACTCACCAAAGCACATACCCTCCCCAATGTCCATAATCCCACCCACTTCTCCCAAACCCCCTCCCCCCAGCAGCCCTCAGTTTGTTTTGTGAGATTAAGAGTCACTTATGGTTTGTCTCCCTCCCAATCCCATCTTGTTTCATTTATTCTTCTCCTACCCACTTAAGCCCCCATGTCGCATCACCACTTCCTCATATCAGGGAGATCATATGATAGTTGTCTTTCTCTGCTTGACTTATTTTGCTAAGCATGATACGCTCTAGTTCCATCCATGTTGTCGCAAATGGCAAGATTTCATTTCTTTTGATGGCTGCATAGTATTCCATTGTGTATATATACCACATCTTCTTGATCCATTCATCTGTTGATGGACATCTAGGTTCTTTCCATAGTTTGGCTATTGTGGACATTGCTGCTATAAACATTCGGGTGCACGTGCCCCTTTGGATCACTATGTTTGTATCTTTAGGATAAATACCCAATAGTGCAATTGCTGGGTCATAGGGCAGTTCTATTTTCAACATTTTGAGGAACCTCCAAGCTGTTTTCCAGAGTGGCTGCACCAGCTTGCATTCCCACCAACAGTGTAGGAGGGTTCCCCTTTCTCCACATCCTCGCCAGCATCTGCCATTTCCTGACTTGTTGATTTTAGCCATTCTGACTGGTGTGAGGTGATATCGCATTGTGGTTTTGATTTGTATTTCCCTGATGCCGAGTGATATGGAGCACTTTTTCATGTGTCTGTTCGCCATCTGGATGTCTTCTTTGCAGAAATGTCTGTTCATGTCCTCTGCCCATTTCTTGATTGGATTATTTGTTCTTTGGGTGTTGAGTTTGCTAAGTTCTTTATAGATTCTGGACACTAGTCCTTTATCTGATATGTCGTTTGCAAATATCTTCTCCCATTCTGTCAGTTGTCTTTTGATTTTGTTAACTATTTCCTTTGCTGTGCAAAAGCTTTTGATCTTGATGAAATCCCAATAGTTCATTTTGTCCCTTGCTTCCCTTGCCTTTTGCGTTGTTCCTAGGAAGATGTTGCTGTGGCAGAGGTCGAAGAGGTTGCTGCCTGTATTCTCCTCAAGGATTTTGATGGATTCCTTTCGCACATTGAGGTCCTTGATCCATTTTGAGTCTATTTTTGTGTGTGGTGTAAGGAAATGGTCCAATTTCATTTTTCTGCATGTGGCTGTCCAATTGTCCCAGCACCATTTATTGAAGTGGCTGTCTTTTTTCCATTGGACATTCTTTCCTGCTTTGTCAAAGATAAGTTGGCCATAGATTTGAGGGTCTATTTCTGGGCTCTCTATTCTGTTCCATTGATCTATGTGTCTGTTCTTGTGCCAGTACCATGCTGTCTTGATGATGACAGCTTTGTAATAGAGCTTGAAGTCCGGAATTGTGATGCCACCAACGTTGGCTTTCTTTTTCAATATCCCTTTGGTTATTCGAGTTCTTTTCTGGTTCCATATAAATTTTAGCATTATTTGTTCCATT
Organism: Mustela nivalis; assembly: GCF_964662115.1. Taxonomy (NCBI): domain Eukaryota; kingdom Metazoa; phylum Chordata; class Mammalia; order Carnivora; family Mustelidae; genus Mustela; species Mustela nivalis. The sequence continues at coordinate 25,369,546 of NC_139031.1, read as the reverse complement.
TCTTTGAAAAAGATGGATGGTACTTTGATAGGAATTGCATTAAATGTGTAGATTGCTTTAGGTAGCATAGACATTTTCACAATATTTATTCTTCCAATCCAGGAGCATGGAACATTTTTCCATTTCTTTGTGTCTTCCTCAATTTCTTTCATGAGTACTTTATAGTTTTCTGAGTATAGATTCTGTGTCTTTGGTTAGGTTTATTCCTAGGTATCTTATGGTTTTGGATGCAATTGTAAATGGGATTGACTCCTTAATTTCTCTTTCTTCTGTCTTGCTGTTGGTGTAGAGAAATGCAACTGATTTCTGTGCATTGATTTTATATCCTGACACTTTACTGAATTCCTGTATAAGTTGTAGCAGTTTTGGAGTGGAGTCTTTTGGGTTTTCCACATATAGTATCATATCATCTGCGAAGAGTGATAATTTGACTTCTTCTTTGCCGATTTGGATGCCTTTAATTTCCTTTTGTTGTTTGATTGCTGAGGCTAGGACCTCTAGTACTATGTTGAATAGCAGTGGTGATAATGGACATCCCTGTCGTGTTCCTGACCTTAGCGGAAAAGCTTTCAGTTTTTCTCCATTGAGAATGATATTTGCGGTGGGTTTTTCATAGATGGCTTTGATGATATTGAGGTATGTGCCCTCTATCCCTACACTTTGAAGAGTTTTGATCAGGAAGGGATGCTGTACTTTGTCAAATGCTTTTTCAGCATCTATTGAGAGTATCATATGGTTCTTGTTCTTTCTTTTATTGATGTGTTGTATCACATAGACTGATTTGTGGATGTTGAACCAACCTTGTAGCCCTGGAATAAATCCCACTTGGTCGTGGTGAATAATCTTTTTAATGTACTGTTGAATCCTATTGGCTAGTATTTTGTTGAGTATTTTCGCATCTGTGTTCATCAAGGATATTGGTCTATAGCTCTCTTTTTTGGTGGGATCCTTGTCTGGTTTTGGGATCAAGGTGATGCTGGCCTCATAAAATGAGTTTGGAAGTTTTCCTTCCATTTCTATTTTTTGGAACAGTTTCAGGAGAATAGGAATTAGTTCTTCTTTAAATGTTTGGTAGAATTCCCCCGGGAAGCCATCTGGCCCTGGGCTTTTGTTTGTTTGGAGATTTTTAATGACTGTTTCAATCTCCTTACTGGTTATGGGTTTGTTCAGGCTTTCTATTTCTTCCTGGTTCAGTTGTGGTAGTTTATATGTTTCTAGGAATGCATCCATTTCTTCCAGATTGTCAAATTTATTGCCGTAGAGTTGCTCATAGTATGTTCTTATAATAGTTTGTATTTCTTTGGTGTTAGTTGTGATCTCTCCTCTTTCATTCATGATTTTATTTATTTGGGTCCTTTCTCTTTTCTTTTTGATAAGTCGGGCCAGGGGTTTATCAATTTTATTAATTCTTTCAAAGAACCAGCTGCTAGTTTCGTTGATTTGTTCTATTGTTTTTTTGGTTTCTATTTCATTGATTTCTGCTTTTATCTTTATGATTTCTCTTCTCCTGTTGCGCTTAGGGTTTCTTTCTTGTTCTTTCTCCAGCTCCTTTAGGTGTAGGGTTAGGTTGTGTACCTGAGACCTTTCTTGTTTCTTGAGATAGGCCTGTACCACTATATATTTTCCTCTCAGGACTGCCTTTGTTGTGTCCCACAGATTTTGAACTGTTGTATTTTCATTATCATTTGTTTCCATGATTTTTTTCAATTCTTCTTTAATTTCCTGGTTGACCCATTCATTCTTTAAAAGGATGCTGTTTAGTCTCCATGTATTTGGGTTCTTTCCAAACTTCCTTTTGTGGTTGAGTTCTAGCTTTAGAGCATTGTGGTCTGAAAATATGCAGGGAATGATCCCAATCTTTTGATACCGGTTGAGTGCTGATTTAGGACCGAGGATGTGATCTATTCTGGAGAATGTTCCATGTGTACTAGAGAAGAATGTGTATTCTGTTGCTTTGGGATGAAATATTCTGAATGTATCTGTGATGTCCATCTAGTCCAGTGTGTCGTTGAAGGCCTTTATTTCCTTGCTGATCTTTTGCTTGGATTATCTGTCCATTTCAGTGAGGGGAGTGTTAAAGTCCCCTACTATTATTGTATTATTGTTGATATGTTTCTTTGATTTTGTTATTAATTGGTTTATATAGTTGGCTGCTCCCACGTTGGGGGCATAGATATTTAAAATTGTTAGATCTTCTTGTTGGACAGACCCTTTGAGTATGATATAGTGTACTTCCTCATCTCTTATTATAGTCTTTGGCTTAAAATCTAATTGATCTGATATAAGGATTGCCACTCCTGCATTCTTTTGATGTCCATTAGCATGGTAAATTCTTTTCCACGCCCTCACTTTAAATCTGGAGGTGTCTTCGGGCTTAAAATGAGTTTCTTGGAGGCAACATATAGATGGGTTTTGTATTTTTATCCATTCTGATACCCTGTGTCTTTTGACAGGGGCATTTAGCCCATTCACATTCAGGGTAACTATTGAGAGATATGAATTTAGTGCCATTGTATTGCCTGTAAGGTGACTGTTACTGTATATGGTCTCTATTCCTTTCTGATCTACCACTTGTAGGCTCTCTCTTTGCTTAGAGGACCCCTTTCAATATTTCCTGTAGAGCTGGTTTGGTATTTGCAAATTCTTTCAGTTTTTGTTTGTCCTGGAAGCTTTTAATCTCTCCTTCTATTTTCAATGATAGCCTAGCTGGATATAGTATTCTTGGCTGCATGTTTTTCTCCTTTAGTGCTCTGAAAATATCATGCCAGCTCTTTCTGGCCTGCCAGGTCTCTGTGGATAAGTCAGCTGCCAATCTAATATTTTTACCATTGTATGTTACAGACTTCTTTTCCCGGGCTGCTTTCAGGATATTCTCTTTGTCTCTGAGACTTGTGAATTTTACTATTAGGTGACGGGGTGTGGGCCTATTCTTATTGATTTTGAGGGGCATTCTCTGAACCTCCTGAATTTTGATGCTCGTTCCCTTTGCCATATTAGGGAAATTCTCCCAATAATTCTCTCCAGTATACCTCTGCTCCCCTCTCTCTTTCTTCTTCTTCTGGAATCCCAATTATTCTAATGTTGTTTCGTCTTATGGTGTCACTTATCTCTCGAATTCTCCCCTCGTGTTCCAGTAGCTGTTTGTCCCTCTTTTGCTCAGCTTCTTTATTCTCTGTCATTTGGTCTTCTATATCACTAATTCTTTCTTCTGCCTCATTTATCCTAGCAGTGAGAGCCTCCATTTTTGATTGCACCTCATTAATAGCTTTTTTTATTTCAACTTGGTTAGATTTTAGTTCTTTTATTTCTCCAGAAAGGGCTTTTATATCTCTTGAGAGGTTTTCTCTAGTATCTTACATGCCTTTTTCGAGCCCGGCTAGAACCTTGAGAATTGTCATTCTGAACTCTAGATCTGACATATTACCAATGTCTGTATTGATTAGGTCCCTAGCCTTCGGTACTGCCTCTTGTTCTTTTTTTTGTGTTGAATTTTTCTGTCTTGTCATTTTGTCCAGATAAGAGTATATGAAGGGGCAAGTTAAATACTAAAAGGGTGGCAACAACCCCAGGAAAATGTCCTTTAACCAAATTAGAAGAGATCCCAAATCGTGAGGGGGGAGAAAGGGGATAAAAAGAGGTTCAAAAAGGAAGAATGAAAGAAAAAAGAAAAAAAAAAAAAGAAAAGAAAAGAATTAAAAAAAAAGAAAACACCTAAGATAAATGTAAAAAAGAAAAAATATATATTAGAAAAACTAGTAAAAAATCATTAAAAAAGAAAAAGGTAACAGTTAAAAAAAGAAAAAAAATTTTTACCCAAAGGCGAGAAAAAAAAAAAAACAAAAAATGAAAAAGAAAAAAATTAAATTAACTGCAAGACTAAAAAAAATCACAAGGAAAAAGCCATGACTTCCGTGCTTGGCTTTCTCCTCCTCTGGAATTCTGCTGCTCTCCTTGGTATTGAAACCGCACTCCTTGGTAGGTGAACTTGGCCTAGGCTGGAATTCTTGTTGATCTTCTGGGGGAGGGGCCTGGTGTAGTGATTCTCAAGTGTCTTTGCCCCAGGCGGAATTACACCGCCCTTACCCGGGGCCGGGGTGAGTAATCTGCTTGGTTTTGCTTTCAGGAGCTTTTGTTCCCTGAGCGCTTTCCGTAGAGTTCCGGAGGACAGGAATACAAATGGCGGCCTCCTGGTCTCCAGCCCAGTTGAGCCGAGAGCCCAGGGCCGCACTCCTCAGTGCGTCCTCAGAGAACAGCGCCCAGTTACTCCCGTCTGCCTGACCTCCGGCCGCACTCCGAGCTCACCGAGCCTGCGACCGGTTCAAGGTAACCCCGAGCTGCGAGCTTACTGTCGGCTCTGTCTCTGTAGCCGGCTTTCCCGTTCCAATACCCGCAAGCTCTGCGACACTCAGACACCCCCGATCCTTCTGTGACCCTGCGGGACCTGAGGCCACGCTGACCCCGCGTGGCTTTGCCCCGGTTTAGCCTCTGGAGTGATGTCCCTCAGCAGAACAGACTTTTAAAAGTCCTGATTTTGTGCGCCGTTGCTCCGCCGCTTGCCGGGAGCCGGCCCCTCCCCCCGGTGTCTAGCTTCCTGTCGCTTTGGATTCACTTCTCCGCCGGTCCTACCTTTCAGAAAGTGGTTGTTTTTCTGTTTCCAGAATTGCTGTTCTTCTTCTCTGCGCTCTGCCGATGGATTTTTAGGTGTTTGCAATCTTTAGATAAGCTATCTAGCTGATCTCCGGCTAGCTGAAGTAGTCTCAGCCTGCTACTTCTCCGCCATCTTGACTCCTCCCCTCTCCTTATGGTTGTTTTAGAAGATTTTCTCTGATCATTTCTTGCCCTTCTCTCTTTCTTTGTCCTTCTCATTTCATCTTGCTGATTCCATTAATGATATATTTGGATTTCTTTGTCTTTACTTCTTGCATCTTTATTAGTGGTTTTTGATTTGTGGTTACCATTAGGTTTGTATATAACATCTGCATATAGTAGTCTATATAGTAAACTGATGGTCATTTAAATTTGAACTGATTTTTTACTCCTCCCCTCCCCTCATTTTAGGTATGGTGTCCTATTTTACAACTTTCTATTTTGTTAGTTCCTTGACTGGTTTTTCACAGAAATATTCATTTTTTTCTGCTTTTTTTGGTCTCTCCTTTCCATTCAAAGAGTCCATTTTAATCTTTCTTACAGAACTGGTTTAGTGGTGAACTCCTTTAGCTTTTTTGGGGGGGGAGGGTGGGGACTTTTCAATCTCTCTATTCTGAATGATAACCTTGTTGGATCAAATATTCTTCGCTACAGCTTTTTCCTATTCAGCACTTTGAATACATCGTGCCACTCTTTTCTGGCTTGGAAAGTTTCTGCTACGAAATCCACTGATTGCCTTGTCGTGTATCCCTTGCATGCAACTGTCTTCTTTTGTCTTGATGCTCTTAATATTTTTCTGTATTACTATATTTTGCCTTTTTAATTACAATATATCCTGATTTTGATCTGCTTTTGTGGATTTTGTTGAGAGTTCTCTGTGCCTCCTGAATCTGGATATCCATTTGCTTCCCCAGAGTAAGGGAGTTTTCAGATTATTTCTTCAAATAAAGTCTTTGCCCCCTTTTTCTCTCTCTTCTTTTTCTGGAACTCTTATAACAAGTGTTATTACTCAGTCACTGAATTCCCTAAGCCTATTATTATATTGCATAATTCTTTTTTTCTCTTTGGTTTGACTTGGTTATTTTCCATTATTCTGTCTTCTCAGTCAGTAATTCATTCCTCTGCTTCTCGCAGCCTGTTGTTCATTCCATCAAACCTGTTTCTCATTTCATTTGTTGAGCCCTGTATCTGTTATTTCTTATCTCTGTGTTAACTGCTCTCACTGATGTCCTCCACGCTTTTCTCAAGTCCAGTGAGTATCCTTACAATCCTTGCTTTACATTCTCCATCAGGTGTGCTACTTATATCTGTTTTGTGTAGATCTCCAGCCACTGCCTTGTCCTGTTCTTTCATTTGGGACAAATTCCTGGCTTCTCATTTTGTTTAAGTGTCTGTGCCATTTTCTGTATGTGAAGAAAGTCAGCTGTGTCTCCTGTTCTTAAGAGTAAGGGCCCTGCATTTGAGAATTCATATAGTGCCCTGCATTTGGTGTGCCTTATTCCCTACAGCCTGGCACTTCTGGGAGTAACTCCAGTGTGTGCTGCATGCATTCTGCTGTTTTGTCCCAGTCACTTTATCCTTTAGGCCTGTCATCTGCAGAGACTCTGTTTTCCTGTTGTAGGCAGTTTGGTCCCTGGCCTGAAGGTGACACATACTAACTATGTGCACTCTGGTCTGCTGTGAAATGAGACCTGTTGCTACCACCTGCAGAACCAAAAGCCTCACAAAGCTCCCAAGTTGGGGGAGGTTGTTTGGGCAGGGGTTTGGGCTGATCTTCTGGGTGCAGGGGCCCATAGTGGTGGAACTGAGGCAGGCATGACTAGGAAGGACCTATCCTCTGGAGCACAGGAAGGGCGGGCTTGGTGTAAGCAGCCTTGGTAGCAAGTGTGGGTATTGCCCTGGTTCCCACAGTTAGCCCTCTGCTCATGCAGAGGGGTGGGAGAGGGAAATGTTTCTTTGTTCCTGGAGGTGTCTCTCTGAGAGCATGCCTTTATGGGATAGGTTCTGAAATGAGAAACTGACCTTCCCACTCTGTGCCCTAGGTATGTTTCAGATCAGTTTCCATGCTTTATGTCCACAGGCTATTTGCCCTGCCTTTTCTCCAAGAGCAGGCCCAATGTCCTCTCAACTCTCCCTGGGTCAAGCATCCTAACCTTTAAAACTCCAGGCTTTATGTCCTACTGTTTGCAAGAACTTAGGAAATTCAGGCCTTCTCACTTCCCAAGCCAATTGCTATGGGGGGTTTGTCTTCCTTGTGTGCTCCCCTGTATACTAGTCTGTCTCTCATCCTTCCCTATGACCCTGATTGCCTCCCCACCACAGCATCCACAATCAGTTTCTCTCTCAAGGGGACTTTCTGTCCTTCCTACCTCCCTCAGTGTGGCCTTTTATCTACTTTTAGTTGTGGGGTTTGTTCTGCCAGTCTTCACATAGATTTCTGGGGTATTTAGGATGATTTAATAGTTGTGTTCATGGGACTATGTGAGCCTAGGGTCCCTCTGCTGTGATCTTCTCCTCACCCTGAAGCCACAACTGTGATTCTTATGTGTTGTCTGGCCTTTACTCACCCACTTGAGAATGGGGCTCAGAAACAAGCTGAAAGAAATGATGAAAAAGGAATGGGGAGGGAGTAAATGAGTGTGTGTATCTAATCAGGACAAATATCTTGTTTGTTTTACAGGGGGTATTTAAATCTTTGGCATCTCTCTCTCTCTCTCTTTTTTTTTTTTTAATTTATTTGACAGAGAGAGATCACAAGTAGGCAGAGAGGCAGGCAGAGAGAGAGTGGGGGAAGCAGGTTCCCCACTGAGCAGAGAGCCTGACGCGGGGCTCGATCCCAGGACCCTGAGATCATGACCTGAGCCGAAGGCAGCGGCTTAACCCACTGAGCCACCCAGGCACCCCTGGCTTCTCTTTTAATGTACAGATTGCTTCCACTTCTCTTTTTTCTTAAAATCTAATTATTGAAGAAACCCAATATATTTTGACCCAAGGATTTTCCACAGTCTGCTTGGGCTTATTGCATCCCTATGGGTATTTTAACATGCTCCCCTATAATCTAGAGGCTGACTCTACTCATGTTAAATTTATTTGCTAAGACCTCTTCGTAGGTCCATTGTATTCCTTTTTCAGGAGGCATAAAATCGTTTGTTGTCTCTCTTTTTGTGATCTATTAAGCATAGATGCTTAAGGACTATGACATTTACTTCATTAAGGATATTTGTTAGTATAATATTTAAAGGGAACCCCCATATAGAAATGACAATAAATATGTGACAACTAAAAAAAATTTTCAAAAAGTATTGGTCTCCTTTGGAAGAAGAGCCAATTTTTTAAAGAACTATCTCAAGAGAAAATTTGTATATATTCATATACAAAATGCATGTTCAAGACCAGATCAGAAACCCTATAAACTAATTGATTTCATTACTCTCTCATTAACTATTACTTATTTGACCTTTATTTTCACAGTCCAAATTTTAGTTCCTAAATCACTAACAGTCAATCCATGATGGGAAATTCTTTGAAAGATATAATGAAAATGATATTCTAGAAGGAGAAATTTTTTCCCTCAGTACAAACATTGCTTTTATTCAAAAATCTTAAAAAATGTTAAATACACTTGAATATATAGAACACTTCTATTCAAAAGATATATTTTATTAAATAGTCTGATAAAGTAGAAGTCTTTTAAAAGAACAGCATTGTGCTTCACTACTAAAAACTATGTGACTAATATAAAGAATTTTACTTAATAATATGGCATTTCATTTGGAGGAAAGTTTCAATGGATAATTTATTGCAAACTACATAATATACAGATTTTTTTTTTTTCTCTATGGTGTTCCTCTCAGATCATCCTTAGATTAGGAATTTGTAGGAAGTCAATGACAATGACTAAAAGTAAGGATTCTACTTTCAGAAGAACAGCATCAAGTACAACTTTGAAAGTTTGTGTTTTTCTATTTTATCAGTCTAGGATTTTTTGGGTGACTATTGCATGTTTATATTCGAAAATCATTCCTAGGGGTTCTGAGGAAGCAACTCTGCCACATAGTGCCTCTTGTAACCTTATTTTATTCTGTCAACACTGTAGGATACAATAAAAAAATTGGGTAGATGAGAGGACATGTTATCTGTTGTTATGCAGACTAGCAAAGCTTAGAGTGGGTTTTAAAAAGGATGTTAGAAAATTAGCGCACAGGATAATGATTATTACCTATTGCTTAATAGTATATTGAAATATTTAGAAGAGAGTTGGTTTTCTTTTAACTTCTTAAGTATTTCTTTAAATCAAAAATTTTAACCTACAAGAAAATATTTTTTACCTATCATTGATCCTTAATTATAAAGCAGAGAAATAACACATTTAAGAACTTATAAATTTAGATTTTTGGATATGAAGTTGACATGAAATTATGATTAACTGATCACATTACAGATATGCTGTGTTTCAGACATTTAGGTAAACTATTTTAAACACTTGAGGGGTGCCTAGGTGGCTCAGTCTTTAAGTGACTGCCCTCAGCTCAGGTCATGATCGCAGGGTCCATGGATTGAGCCCCCACATTGAGCCCCACATTGCGCTACCCGCTCAACAGGAAGCCTGCTTCTCCCTCTCCCACTCCCGCTGCTTGTGTTCCCTCTCTTGCTGTGTCTCTGTCAAATAAATTAAAAAAAAATTTTTAAACACTTGAATATTAGTAATTCTTGACCATGAAGTTATTTTATTTCAGAGTAATTTGAATCCCAAACATGTGGTGAACTTTTTTTCTGCCTTTTTTTCCCCTTGTGGACAAAAACACACAAAGCATGGATTGATTTATGTTTAAAAACTTAAAATAACACCTAGATAGGTGCTAATAAGCAGGTTTTGCTTTATACTTGTTGTAAACAAGAAAAGAAAGTGTCAGTTTTAACTTAGCACCTGAATATTTTCAGGCTGGTGGATTGGTCATTAGGCTAGAGCTTCATGTTCTAGTTGATCTAGCATTTCAGTAAGCCTCTCCAGGGAATCCTGTTTTCCAAAGAGGAGAGATTTATGTAAGTGCACTATAATATAAGATGGATAAATGCAACTTCAGAAGTCCATGTGTGGGTACTATTCATTTAAGTTAACTATTTTTATGCCATGAAAGTGTTTACTGCCTTGTGAATGGAAAACAAGACATTCTCCGTCAGATGAAAATATCTGTGCATCATAAACAAAATTTGTAACTACATGGGGTAACACGTGTGTCTAAAACTGAATCAAGGGTTTGGGTGGGGAAGTCTAATTTTTAATCTTTATTTTTAAGTAATGTATTTGTTTCTATCCTTAGAGTTCAGGTTTTATTTTTTTAAGATTTCATTTATTTGAGAGAGAGAACAAGTAGGGGGGAGGGATAGAGAGGGAAGAGAGGGGGGAGAGAGAGAGAGAGAGAGAGAGAGAGAGAAGCAGACTCCCTGCTGAGACATGATTCGAGGACCTGGCCATCATGACCTGAGCCAAAGGCATATGCTTAACCAACTGAGTCACCCAGATACCCCTAGATTCCAATTTATTATATGGTTTGCTTAATAGAGTTCTGAATACTTTTTATAGTATAAACTATATCTTTTTAAGAGAAATAGGTTATAAAATGAAAAAAAATTGATAATTTACTTTGTTTAGCATTAAGAAAGTTTTGCCTTCAAATAACTTACTTTCCTATTAAGGTAATATAATTTACTGAAATTCAAGTTGAATATCACCTTTCAGGAATTCAACTGTTAAGCAAAGTAGCCAACTCATATAATGCAGACCATCAACTTTAATCATTTTTCAACTTTTTGAGTTTCTTTGTTTATACGTGGCAGGTTGACAAATTCAGTCAAAAAATTATCGGTGAATCAGACAGACTGCTTTTCAGATACAAATTTAGTCATAAACATACTTTTAAACATGCCTCATACAAATCTGTAATTTATTAATGCAGTCTGTTACCATAAATTATCCCAAAGTTTCCATATAAATTTCCAAATCTTAAATTGATAAGTAAGACTATTTCTTACCAATCAGCATGTTTGTGACTATTAATAAGAAGAATAAAATGATACAGGTTTGATTAAAAGAGCTTAGCCATAGAGATTATTAAAACAGGAAATGCATGACTGCTTTATAATATACATATGTCTGAGGATTTTCAGCAGAGATTATGCCTGAGTTTCAAAGTATTTCAGCAGAATAACAAATAAGTGAATGGAATCATAAACTATGTTTTAGGAATAAAATAGTGGCTCCATTGCATTGTATTGCTTCCCTTTGGCACTTATCATAGGGAAAACTTGGGTTTTGGTGAGTTTTATGTCCACTCTTCCCTGAAACAAAGATTCTGTGTTAGATTGGTGAAACAAGCACAGAATAATCTAGAATGATGTAATTTCCAGTCACACATCAAGTCCTCAGTAGAGGTAGCCATGAGCAGTATTACTAAGTAATATAATTTTCTTTAACAGAAGTTATCATGGGGAAGGTCAGCTCAGTTATAGAATGGAAGGATAAAAATTAAAAACTGGAAAAATGTCTGTATGCTGCTGTGAGATACAGAATACAGGAAAGAGCTGAAATTATTTTCTAGTAGCTCAGCTTCACCTGACAAAACCATCTCACCTGGAGAGGAGAAATCAGGGGAGATGAGGGTGATGATTTATTGTAATATTCTGTTCACTCCCAACAGTCAAAAGTGAAAATAGCAATTTTAGTCCCTTGTAATTTTGAATAGTATGCTGGTATGCTTTATTTTCCTCCATGTAATAGATTTTCTGCATGCGCTAGAACTTGAACAATACCATTGGGGAAAAACACTGAAAATAAGCTGAATAATTACGTATTATTCTTATATTTACACTAATAGTTATTTATTGTGGATTCTTTTTTTTTTTTTTCCTGGTCCATGACTGTAATCATGGATGATTTCTTTCTTTTTGACAAAAGACCAAGGACAATTCGACGCCACCATTTCTTTTGGATCAGTTACCATTAGTGACCTATAAATATAGTGGAATAAGTTACTATTACCCTGAGGCAGCAAGGATTTTTATGACTCAGACTCCTTCTCTCTGCCCTTCGTCCTCTCTCACCTGAGTGGAACGGAATGCCTCAGTACATTTTGTGACAACTTATATAGCTTGATGGGTTAGTTTGCTCACTGGGTAATACAGTTGCAATAATTCATACTTCATATTGTCCTACAAACGTCCTGGCCCTGGGCTCCACTACACATACATTTTCACATGAACTTCCAAGGCCAAAATCTAGCTTCAAATATTCATAAGGAGTCCCCACCAAACAGTATTAATCAAGTATTCATTTGGGGTAAAGAAGTTTATCTAGACATTTGATCACCTTTACAGGAAAAGACAAAAAAGTACTGTGATTGTGGTGAATTTGCAAGTTGTTACTTAGTCAGTGCCAGCTGTCATGCTGAAAAGATTTTATTTTGGACCTGGATTATTTCCATTCAAATAAATAAATCAACAGACACATTTTGGTGTCTCTGTCTTTAAGTAGCATGCCACAGTATTATTACTAAGGTTGCTTAGCAACCACAAATAGTGAGATAGCAGGATTGAAGAGCCCAAGAAAAGAAGTAGTTGTATTTACATACTTACAGTGAGAGGAATCGTGCCTCTTTGGTGAGCCTTCAGATTTATGAAATTTACAGCATTCATTGTTAAAATTGTGGGCCAGTTTTACAATACTATCTTTAGTCATCATGTCCAGTTGTATTATATCTCTGAGAAATACCATCTGCTGATTTCCTGTGTAGTCATTCATTATACTACTTCCCGGTCTTTGTAAAGATTTCAAAAAGCAGTTCACTGTTAAAATAGATAACGTATAAGGAAGATTCAGATAGATTTCCCAAGTATCTTTTTTCAACCATGTAACATTTTATGGTTATATCCAGGATTTGGTAGGCGTGCATGTTTTTTTTTTTTTTTTCCTCCCACTTTTTGTTCATGAATTCTGACTCAGTGGGTTTAAATAGAAAATACTTGATGATAAATGTTTTAACAGACACAAGTAAAGTTTGTGCTTATATGGATAAGAAATAAAATACTCCAGCTTACATGAAGTAGCAAGTGCTCAAATAAATGTTAATAGAGAATTTTCTGATCAAATGTAATTAAACATATCTCCCACTGACATTAAGGAATACACATCTGGGGGCTTTATATGAATAGAATCTAGAGGCCATGTAGGACTTTGCTTTCTGAATAGCTAATTCATTCATTCATCCATTAAATGTTATTGTATGCTATTATGCACTGAACTGGGCCCTAGGGCAGGAAAAATGTCTCTGCCACCCAGAAACTCAGAGTTCTAGTTTCAATATACAAAAAGATGCTGATGTGGAGGTAAGCTAACAGATCTGAAAATGTAGAGGAAGAAATAGCCCCTTTTGGAGGAATCTGGGTAGACCTCCTAGAGGAGCTGTCATTTATTCTAGATGTTGGACAGTGACTAGGATTTAGCAGGCAGGGAAAGAGGAGAGGGTATGACATGAAGTATATTTGCATGGGGATGGCCAACGTGGAGGTGAACTCAAAAGTAGACACTTCCAGAGAATAACCAGTGTGAGCCGGTATGTCTGAAACTTAGAATCAGGTCATTTGGAGTGAAAAAACACAGCCCTTGAAAGGTAGATTCCATCCCTCTAGTCTTGTAGAGAAACTTTTTTTGAAAAAGAAATGTTAAATAGGGTGTAATAATATAAAAAATGTGTCAAAGGGACTTGACTTTTCTCAAAGCCTTTATCCAATAGTGGGCTTTTCTGACATCCCTCTTTTGTTCCTTCCCAGTTATACCGAATATGCTGAACACTTACACAAAGTGATTTATACTTGTTACAATTTCTGAAATTTAATTAGCAAAGAACTGTCCATAATGAACGTCAGCCTTCGTGTTTCCACAGCTGTGATCACTTCCAGCAAGGAATATTTCTAAAATCGTCTACGTCTACATCCCACATTTCTATCTTTACAAGTTTCCCACTGCTGCTAGTTCAAGAAATATGTAGATAACATGATGTGAGAAACCTAGCAAGACTTGAAAATCTTTTCTTATTAATTACATACAAATTCCCTTAACTGATGATAACGTTAAATAATGTTTGATTTTTGTTTGGGTGTCAGGTCTCAGCAGGAAATAATAGCACGACCAAATTGGAGAGAGTTGAGGTGAATGGAATGAAAGGCTGTTACAAACGTGTGGAAAGGATACAGGGAAAACACAAGGATAGTTTGGTACCCAGGGGATAGTGGGAAAAGGATACCAACCCCATGCCTGAAGTGTTGAGGAGAGAGGGTAATTACTTTAACAGTCCATAGAGAGAAACCCTAGGAAGGGGCCACCTCCTGGGAGCCCCTGGGACCACCAGCTTAAGAGGACTTCACAGGGTAGAGGTTCAGGAAATAATCTCCAAACACACTTTGCTCCTTCCTTCTAATTTTCTGCTAACCAGAAGCCAAAATATAAGGAGTCTGGAATGCAGAAACTCAGGGCCCAGAGTAATGTGGGAAGGGTGGAGAGTATATCCTCAGGAGCAAATAGACAATGTCCAGCAGAATTTGTTTAGTTTAGTTTCCAATCACTTAGATTGTTACCACAACACTAAAGTGGTGGTCTACAGTGATTTGGGGGATATAAGTCGTGATTTGATGTGATCCCCCTGCTAACTCCCAGAATGTTAAACCTGAAGCACCACACCATTTTCGAAAAGCTAAAGGTTTGTGGAACAGGAAATGAGTTAGGACAAAAGGCAACAGTGTGGTGGATAACTATGCTAACAATTTTAGATTTGGAGTTTTATACTATGTGACCTTAGTCTACCATGGACCTCAAATTTTTACATTTCTATAGGTTTTAATTTTATCATTTGTTATTTTCTTTAGTGATTAGAATCCTATTTTTTTTTTTTAAGATTTTATTTATTTATTTGACAGAGAGAAATCACAAGTAGATGGAGAGGCAGGCAGAGAGAGAGACAGGGAAGCAGGCTTCCTGCTGAGCAGAGAGCCCGATGCGGGACTCGATCCCAGGACCCTGGGATCATGACCTGAGCCGAAGGCAGCGGCTTAACCCACTGAGCCACCCAGGCGCCCAAGAATCCTATTCTTAATTCTCAAAAAAGCTAGTAGTTTTTTGACCGTTTTCCTGCTAAGACCTATATAGTGATATTATCTTTATCCATACTTAAATAGTAGAAATTTATACAGCCTCTTTCCCAGTTTAATTCTTCCTATATAGAAAGTAACCAAATCTTTTTTTATATCAACATTCCCATGATCATTGTGTGCATTAGTTTCTTAGTATTCATCCTTTTGTGTTTGCAGTGATGACAAATATTATATATAGCACATCTTGCATTATGTATGTCATTATCTTTTTGTATTGAATGCCTTTGGTACTTGTTATTCCATTAATATGACTTATAGTCCCTTCATTTTAAGGCAAATTGTCCAATCCCTAATTAAATTCCAAATTTCAGTATCTGTAGTGAGATTACATGTAAAGTGGCCTATGAGACTTCTGGGTACATTCTTCAGAAGAATAGATGGCCATTTCAAGGAAACAAAATAGTGAAGAAAGCAGTCATTTTGACATTTGAACAGGGCAAATCTCTCTGTTTCAATGGTCTTAAATTTGTTCATTAAATTAATGTCATGGATACACAGAACATGAAGAACTTGGAAGGCACATACCAGAAGATGCTACCTAGGAATAGCTCTACTGAGGTGGGGAACACACTTGAGGAAAATCCTAGATGCAGGCAATCCTGTCAGGCAGGTGATTTGAATGTCAGTTGACAGACTGTCCAGAGAAGGGATTCATTTCAGCAGGAAGGGAGGTAATTTAAGAAGTTAGGTGGGCAGCCAAGGCTGAGGATATCAATGAGTGCACAGAAGGAACCCAACCAAGGATTGGAATTGCAGAGAAAGACTGTCAGTGGGGGAAACAGTTGAAGACTTACGAAGAAAGGAAGGCTCTAAGCTCAAAATGCTGTTGATGGGAAGGTGCTAAGCAACAGGATCAAAGCTGTGGAAATCTGGATGGAAAAGTACTCTTTCAAGAAGACACTACTGTCACTGTCCACCAGTTTTGTCACACTCGTTCCATTATCTCTGCTGTTAACCTTGCTTTAAGTTTTTGTCTACTTCTCTCTAAATATAAGATTTGTCTACTCCTCCAAATCTTATATTTATAGTCCTATCTCCAGTCACACAACTTCCATAAAAGTGTCTTCACTCTATTTTGATCCTTTTTGATGGCTGGCCTGTCAAGGGCATTTTCTTAGTGAAGTACACTTTAATTCTTTATTACATTGTTAATCTATTATTTATAAGTTTTCCTGTGACAAAATGCATTTTTTTTCAACTGAATTGCAAAGCTACTCAAAGTTGGGGTCCCTTTTGGTATTTCTCATATTATCCATTGTGCTTAGAGTAGCATTAGACTCCTACAGTAAAGATTACATGAAAATTTGTAGAATTATGTAAATATAGTATTTATCATGATCATGGAAAAGCTAGTTACTCATTAAAATGTTTTCTAAGGTTAGAAATCATGATACTTACACTAATTATATTCCCTACTTCCTAATGCCATGTATACCTCTGCCCCAAACAAGCTGACCTCTCAATGTCAGGATTTTCTTTGGGGTTCTTTACTGTAACATCCAGAGATGGGCACATATATTGTACTCGATGGATATTTGCATTTTTACTTTTTAAAAAAAAATTTTTGTTTTATTTTTAAAGATTTTTATTTATTTATTTGACAGACAGAGATCACAAGTAGGCAAAGAGAGAGAGGGGGAAGCAGGCTCCCTGCTGAGCAGAGAGCCCGATGCGATGCAGGGCTGGATCTCAGGACCCTGAGATCATGACCTGAGCCAAAGGCAGAGGCTTTAACCCACTGAGCCACTCAGGCATCCCATGCATTTTTACTTTTTAAAATGGGTTTGAGTGCCTTAACTTGGCCAGAGTTTAGGGAGCCACTTCCCTTATATACACAACCCATCTTGGAACGCAAGATTTATTCTCCTGGTGTTATTTGACTTTCCAGGTTGACTATTTCACATATTCTGTCAAAGTTTTGAAGTGGGATCACTGGGCACTGAAACTGTATTCAGAGTGACTTAGTTCTGCCAAGCTGAGCATATGAAAAATCAAATAGAAAAGATCCAGGTAAGACAGAAGGGTAGTCTGGAAGCTATTGACATGGCAAAGCACAGACGGCAACTGCAAGCAATTGAGCAGAATGAAATAGATGGCAAGAATACCATGAAATACTTCACTGCTTGTCTCCAAGTGACATTATCATTTATTCCTAGGTAGTGAAACCGGTAGATCCTGGGGTCCTTCAGGTAAATATATCATGAAGCCAGAGAATCAAGAAATAGTCATAAACAAAAGGAGTGCAGGCCACACATGGGTTATCTGAGCCTCACTCTTATACCATGGAGGCTCTTTTAGCATTAACAGTAATTTTTATACATTTGATAGCAAAGGTCAGAAATAGAGTATGGGCATATGCCTAATGAATTTTAAAATAGGGGGTTTAGGAAGAAAGCAGGTGGCTCTATAGATGTCTCTAAGTAATTCATCTTCCTTAGTTTGAATCCTACATTCGAGACATAAATGAAAATAGCATCTGTTCCCTCATATGTTTAATTTTTTAATTAAACTTATTTTGAAATAATGGTAGGCTTAAATGCAACAGCCAAAGGTAATACAAAGATCTCCCGTACGCTTTACCTGGTTTTCCCAATGGTAACATCTTGCGAAAGTGTAGGATGACATCACGGCCATGATTCTGAAATTGATACAGTCAAGACAGAGAACATTTTTTATCACCACAGATGTCTTTATGTGGCCCATTTATAGCTGGACTCCCTCTCCTTCTATCCCTACCCCCTCCTTAAGCCCTGACAACCACTAATCTGTATCTTTTTTTTTTTTTTTTATAATTTTGTCATTTAATCAAAGTTAGGGAATCATAGAATATGTATGGGTTTTTATTCAGCATAATTATCTAGGCTGTTGCATGTATAAATACTTCTCTTCAGTGGTATCCGTGTAACATGGTTCAGTTAGGCATTCACTCATTGAAAGACATCCAGATTATTTTGGGACTATTATGAATGAAGCGCCATAAACATTCATGTACAGGGGTTATGTCTTTATTTTCAGCCTTCATTTCTCTGGGATAAGTCCTCAGGAGTGTGACTGCTAGCTCCTATGGTAGTTGCAGGTTTACTTTTTTAAAGAAATTGCCATATGGGGGTCTCCTGGGTGGCTCAGTGGGTTAAAGCCTCTGCCTTTGGCTCAGGTCATGATCCCAGGACCCTGGGATCAAGCCCCGCATCGGGCTCTCTGCTCAGCGGGTAGCCTGCTTCTCACTCTCTGTCTGCCTCTCTGCCTACTTGTAATCTGAGTCTGTCAAATAAATAAATAAAATCTTAAAAAAAAAAAAAAGAAAAGAAAAGAAAAAAGAAAAAGAAATTGCCATATGGTATCTTAGGGTGACTTACCATTTTATATCTTCAGTAACAATGTATTTGTGATGTGTTTCTTCCATATTCTTGCCAGCATTTGGTCTTGTCATTATTTTTTCCTTTGGCCATTCTAATAGGTATATGGTGATATTTTATGAAAATATCTTCAACACCTTTTTGTGTGTTTTTTTGACATTTGTATATCCTCTTATGCAGTCTCTTCGTGTTCTTTTTACTTATTTTCCAACTGGACTATTTTTTGAGAATTCTTATATATTCTAGATACTAGCTGTTGGTGATATGCAAATATGTTTTTCTCTGTAGCTTGTGTTTTCATTCTCAACATGGTCTTTCACAGAGTAAAAACCATTTTAATGAGGTATAATTTCTTAATATCTCCTTTTATGGATCATACTTTGATTTCAAGTTTAAAAACTCTTTGTCTAGCCCTAATTCTTGAAGGTTTTTAAATTTTTTTTTTCCGGTAAGTTTTGTTTAGTGTTATTTTTTCATATGAATGTCCAATTCCCTGTTGCTCTAGGACCATTGTTGAAAAGGCTCAATTGAATTGTATTGGAACTTTGTCCAAAATCAGTTGGGCCTAATTATGTGAGTGGATTTATGGGTTCTGAGTCAGCTCCACTGGGTATGTGCCTCTCAGTCAATTTTTTTCTTTTATTTTGATAGAACTTTGTCAATTTTACTTGTATTTTCAAAGAACCAGTTCTTTGACCTACTGATTTTTCTCTATTGTCTTCAGTTTCATTAATATCTAATCTTTATTATTTACCTTCTTTTATTTGCTTTGGGTTTATTTTGCTCTTTTGCTAGTCTTGAGGTGGGAACTGAGATTACTGGTTTGAGACTTCCTGTTTTCTAATATGTGCATGTTAATGCTCTAACTTGCTCTAAATAACTATAGCATACATATCTTATTTTTATTTTCATTCAGCTTAATGTATTTTTTTATTTCCTTTAAGGCTTACTCTCTTACCCATGGATTTTTAGAAGTGCTTAATGTTCAAGCACTGAAAGATTTTCCTGCTGTCTTTTGGTTATTGTTTCTACTTTGATTCCACTGTGTATGATTTCAAATGTGTAAAATTTGTCGAGGTTTGATTTTTGGCCCAGGATATGTTCTGTGTTCGTTGTGTCCTGTGGACACTTGAAGAGAATGTATATTCTGCTGTTTGGATGGACTATTCCATAAATGTTGAATGAATGCTTGTCTTTGGCAGAATTTTTGGGTTCTGTATTGTTGATTTTCTGTCTAGTTGTATCAATTGTTGAGAGAAGTGTGTTGAATTCTCTGACTATAATTGTGGATTTATTTATTTTTTCAGTTCTATCAGTTTTTGCTTCATACATTTTGCAGCTCTGGGTTTGGCACATACACATTTAAGATTGCTATGTTCTTGGTGAATTGACCCATTTATCATTTTTATTTTTTTATTCTGATACGAGATTTTGGATCTTATTTAAACTTTCTATTTCATTTTTTAAATTGGTTTTATTTTTTTAGAGCAGTTTTAGATTTACATAAAAATAAAGTACACAGGTATCCTCTCACCCCTACCCAGCTGTCCCTATTATGAATACCTTGCATTAGCATGATGCACTTGCTACCACATGGTGAGCCAGTTGAACATATTATTATTAATGAAGTCCTTAGTATACATTGCATTCACTCCTTTTGTTTATTTATGTGGTTGGCAAATACATAATGATATCTGTCCACCATTACAGTGCCATGAAGAGTATTTTGACTGCCCAACAATTCTGTATGGAACTTACCTCCAACCTAGAAACATGGTAACATTTGAGCTTTTTACGGTCTCCATAGTTTTGCCTTTTCCAGAACATCCTATAGTTGGAATCATGTAATAGGTAGACTTTTAAGATTGGCTTCTTTCTCTTTACAATATGCATTTAAGAGTCCTCTGTGTCTTTTTGTGACTTGATAGCTCATTTCTCTTTGTTACTGAATAATATTTCATTGTCTAGATGTACTACAGATTATCCATTCATTTCTTAAAGGACGTTTAGGTTGCTTTAAAATTTTGGCAATTATGAATAAAGCTGCTATAGGCATTTGGGTACAGAGTGTTGTGTGGACACAATTTTTCAACTCATTCAGGTAAATACTAAAGAGTGCAATTGCTGGGCCACAAGGTAAGCCAGGGTTCAGTTTTGTAAACTGCCTTCCACAGAGGCTGTGACGTTTTGTATTCCCATCAACAATGAAAGAGCAGTTTTCTTCCTCCAATCCTCACCAATATTTGATGAGGTCAGTATTTTTATTTAGGCATTCTAGTAAGTATATAGTAGTATCTTGTTTTAATCTGCAATTCCCAAATGACCTATGATATTGGGCATCTTTTTATATGCCTTTTTTTTTTTTTTTTTTTTTTTTTGCTAACTTTGAGTTGTTCAGAGCTTTTGACCATTTTCTTAGTTGGTTTTTCTTTATTGAATTTTAAGAGTTCTTTGTATATTTTAGAAGGTAGTTTTTCTTATAAGAAACTGGTTTTGCAAAAGTTTTCTCTGGTAAATGTGTGATTTGACTTTTCATACTTTCAACTTTGTCTTTTGCAAAGTTTTTAATTTTAATGAAGTCCAACTTTTGAATTATTTCTTTCACAGATTGTGCCTTTGTCTAAAAAAAACTTACCAGTAAATCCAAGGTTGTTTAGGTTTTCTTCTATTTTATTTCTAAGAATTTATAGTTTTTGCATTTTACATTTTGGTCTACAATCCATTTTGAGTTAATTTTTGTGAAGGGTATAAGGTTTGTATCAACCTACTTTTTGTGATGTGCATATCCAGTTTTTCCTGCACCATTGTTGAAAAAGACTGTCTTTGCTTCATTGACTTGCCTTTGCTCACTTGTCAAAGATCAATTGATTCTATTTTCATGGGCCTATTTCTGGGTTCTCTATTCCATTCTATTTATTTTTGTCTCTTCTTTCACCATACCACACTGAGTCTATTGTAGCTTCCTAGTAAGTCTTGAAGCCATATAGTATTAATCTGATTTTTTTGTTTGTTTGTTTCAGTATTGTATGGAGAATTCTGGGTGTTTTGGCTTCCACATATACTTTAGAATTAGTTTGTCAATATCACAAAATGACTAAACCTTCTGTTTTGGCTTATTTTCTTTGATACAATTCTAACCACCAAACCACATCTCCAGTTTGGTCTCTTTGTTACTGCTATTTGTGGGTGAGAGCTTTGTTCTCCACTGGTATCATTGTGGTATGTGGCCTGGCTTTCAACTTGTACTTCATTCTCGCAGGAGCACTAAGGTACCTTATTACAGCCTCATGAATTTGGAAGTCTAAGCTTTCCATTCAGGCTTTCCTGGTATGGAAGAGAGTGAATCTACATTTTTTCCCTGTGGTATCTTGTGGGATAGTACAGTGATTGTCTGAACATTTCTGCCTTGGTAGGTTGACCAAGGCTTTTCTTGGGGATTCCCCCCTACCCCCAATGACTGTAGGTGTTTTTAGGTTTCTGGTTTATTTAGCTGTAAGTATAGGCTTTTTGAGGCAAAAAGAGAAATCAGTGTATCTCACCATCATGTTTCTTGAGTCTTGAGGTCCCTAGGTAACCACCTTTTGGGGTCCTATTCTGTTTGCTTTATATGTCTTATCCAGGGTTTTTATTCCTACTTAGTGGGAGGAATAAGGAAATGTACATCTACTCCATCTTCTCCTATTAACTCTCTGTGTATGTTTAAAATGTTACATGATCATTACTTGCTAGACAAAGATGAACTAGATGATGGGGGGCTTTGTATGTTAGGAAGTTTTAAATAAATTTTTTAAATAGCAGAATATACTGTAGAACTTGGAAAAGAGAACTGATGTGACCAAGAAGTATTTTGTAATTTTTTTTTCTTGGCTGCCACATTTAGTGCATAGGGTTAATTATGAGGAACCTAAATGGGAGGCCAGAAGGCCAGTGAAAGAGCTGTTCGAGTAACCAGTTCATGAAGCCTTAGATTAGGGTAGTGGAGGTGATAAAGTGAGGGGGGAAAAGTGAACTCAAGTGAAATTTTTATCATTAATGGCAATAAACATATGTCATACATCTATAATGACCAAGGTAATGCTAGAGATAATGGACATGAAAAGAAGGCAGGGAGTCCTCTTTTCCCAAAGATTTTTAGATTTTATTTATTTATTTATTTATTTGACAGACAGAGATCACAAGTAGGCAGAGAGGCAGGCAGAGAGAGAGGAGAAAGCAGGCTCCCCGCTGAGCAGAGAGCCCGATGTGGGGCTCGATCCCAGGACCCTGGGATCATGACCTGAGCCGAAGGCAGAGGCTTTAACCCACTGAGCCACCCAGGTGCCCCCCAAAGATTTTTAAACTAATAGAGAAAATATGTATGTAAGAATAATGGACAACTTGGTGGTAGGTCAATAGATTGAATTGTGAAGTCAAAGAAAAAATGCAAAATGGATGCCATGGGAAAGAAGAGAATTATAGTAAAGTGTAGCTTTTGAGAGGGAAATCAAGTTGTGGATATGTTGAATTTGATGTCCTGTGAGATATCAAGAAGAGATACTCTGAAAGCAGCTGCTTTAAAAAAGACTGAAATTTAAGTTGGATGTAATTATTAGAATTATAGTTTTAATAAAATATTTTTTGTTTCCCTAAAAGGCAATTTTGTAGAAGCTCTTGGTCTAAGAATTTTAAAATGAATAGCTACACAATGATTTACAAAAACTTTGAACAGAACCTATCATGGGGTAGAAAGAACCTGGATTTTGGAGTCAGAATCAACTTTTATTTAGACCCCAAGCAAGACCCTTACTAACCTAAATTCATCTTAGAGTCTAAATGTCACCTGTGAAATGATATTCTAATGCTAAGTAATTAATACTATATAGGTAACAATGCATTAAAATGCCTTACGCATAGAAAGAACTTACAAATATTGATTCTCTCTCCATTTCTTAACCTTAAATTTGTACTGAAAGTAAATGCCATACTCAAAATTTGTGCTATGCTTTTATGTTTTCTTTGATGCAGTTCCAGTTTTTCTGGCTGTTAATTATAGTTGCAGACAAAGGCAAGGATGGAAAATTTATTGACTGCTTTTGGCCCATGAATGCTCATTATGTGAAAATCCCAAACTATATAATTTAACAGTGTCAATATTAACCAACCACTTTATTTCAAAAGTTAATTGAAAGTAATCTACACAGGATGCAGATATTTTTGCTAGTTTTGTTCAAATATTATGTCCTTGGCACATGACACAGCAAACTTTTTGTTAAGACTGATGTTGGCAATTTTGTACAAAGGAGAATGAGAAATGGAATGGTAGCCTGAGGAGGACCTAGGATCAAGGAGGGCTTTTTTGAGATGAAGGGTATTTGTATTTCCTTATTTATTCTAACTGACCCCTCTTATCCTCTCTTTAGTTGAGTAAATCGGGTTTTTATCCTGTGGTGGACATTCCTTGTGCTCACCAAATATTCATGTTCTCTTATATTTTTCAACTTCCTTGCAATACAATAGATTATGCTAAACTGTATGGAAGTTATGAAAACAATATCCAGGCTGTGTCTTTAAAATCAACCATGTCATCTCTTATTCTCTTCCTCTGCTATGACAACCTTGTAAGCCATTTGTTTGAAATGACTTTATGTAAGATGGATGAAGGCTGCCAAACTGGAAAAAGGGTTCAATCAATGATCAACCCCTGGACATTGCGTATTTAACAAATAAGCCTTTACTGGGCCAAGCCTCTGACATTTGAGGGTTTGTTACTGCACCATATCCTCCTGAGTGTCCTTCACTAATACATATCCTCATGAACCCCCTGAAATAGCTCTTGCCAAAGTCACCACTGCCTTTCATTGTGCTTCTGTCCTCATCTCTCTTGACTTCTCAGGATTCAGCACAGTTAAACCTACTCCTCCCTTGAACCATTTTTCTCTTGATGTTCATGACACCATACTTCTCTAGTGTTTCTCCTCTCTCACTGGTATTCCTTTTTAACTTCCTTTGCCATCTCTTCCTTTCATGATGACCTGTTAACGTTGGAGCATCCTTGGGCTTGGTCCTCTGTTATCTCTCCTTACATGATTATCCAGTCCCATGGCTTTAAACAGCAGCTATATGTCTATGTCATTTACATTTATATCTTTTGTATCTCTAACTTATACCTTTTTGGAGCTCTAGACTGGTAAAGTCAACTTCTTATTTGAGATCTCCACTTGGATGTCTAATAGACATCCCAAAGTTAAGAGTGCAGAGGAAGTCTCTGATTCTTATCTTCACAATCTGCTTCTCCTTAGTTTTTCCCATCTCAAGCAATGACTCCATTACCCACTCTTTCACTCAGAACAGAAATTTGGGGATCATTAAATTTTTTCCTTCCCCACATTTCTCAGTTCAAGTTTGCAAGAATCCCACATTTCTGACCACATCTGCTACCATTCATCTAGTACAGCCACCGTGATTTCTCACCTGGGTTGGTATGGTTCCTTTAAACAGTTCTTATTGTTACTTTTACTGGCTTATAATCCATTTTTCATTCTGTAGCTAGACTACTCTTGTTTAAGTATAAATCAAATCATGTCATTCTTTTATGATTCTACAATTATGTCCTACTGGATTTAAAATTTAATGTCCTTATGATTTTCAGGTCTCTGGCCATTTGCTTCCTTCTTGCCTCTCCAACTTCACCTCAGATATAATCCCTTTACCCTCTCTATGCCAGCCACACAGACTTTTTCTTAAACTTACTCAGCTACTATTTCCTGTGCCTGAAATGGTTTCATTCATCATCTCCCGTGGGAGACTTCTGGTGAGAACTCATGTTTCATGTTTCAGGCTCAGATTTCACCTTTTCAGAAACTACTTCCAAACTCATTCTGTCTGCTTTCTTATTATGTTTTACAGTCTTCACAAGGCTTGTAGCTATGTGAGATTATCTTGTTCACTTAGTTATCAATAAATTTATATTACCTATTATGTCTTCCGTCGCCTTCAAGAATACATAAGGAACACCAAGGGCAAGAAGTTTGCCTGCTTTTTTCAATCACGTACCTTTGTTCCTGGAATAGTGCTGGACACATACCTGGTACTCGATAAATTGATGAATTGATAAATGAATAAAAGTGTGAATGAATGAATAAATGTTATTCCTTTGCAGAAAAGGATTATTTAAACCTATATGGTTCTGTTGGCTCTATTTGGAGGGTTCAAGTTTTTGAAGCTTCTTTAAAATAATTGTTTCTCATTTATACACACAAAATCAATTGTTGTGGCAGGACCCCTTCATCAGGTTCTCAACAGCCTGCAAAAATATGAGAAAAAAGAAGTATTTTCCTTCTTCACGTCTTCTTTAATTTTAGGGCTCGAATATCACCAGTTTTCCGACATTAGAAATCTCAGAGTATCTTATCTCTTAGATCCTCACCAGCAGGGACGATTTGTCAGTACACCAGTACACCCTAAAGGGAGATGCTCTGTCACAGGCATAAGAGCCTTGGTTCTCCTCAGAGACTAATTTCTGAATTCTGCATTGAAAGAGCATTAAATCACTCCAAACAAAGGAATCTTGTTTAGCTAAGAATCTGTGGGGCCACAATTAAAGCTTCTCTTTTTAAGGCTTCTCCCTCTGTGTGATTTTCATCCAGTATTTAGTTTAAAAAAAAAGGGGCTTGGAAAATGAAAACAAGAAATCTGAATGGTTTTTCCCCTTTTCATAAAAAATAGATCTTTATCATTTTGCCATTTCTTTGCAGAGCTTTTTTTACTTTGAGCATGAAATACTTTGTAAGAGATGAAAAAGCTTAATAGAAGTTGGGAAAAGGAAGTAAAACACTTTTGGGGATGAGTGACTTTATTGCTTTTATACACGATCATTTTTAGAATAATTTTTATATTCCACTCCTCTGGCAGAGTGTAATTCTGTGACTCATACATATATATATTTAATCTTTCTCTCTAACAAATGGCTTTGTTTATTTGATGACCTTTGCTGAGAGCCTCTGCTAATAAGTTTGAGAATTAAGACATTGCCAGCCAGTAGTGCACAGATGGGCTTCAGCTGATACTTTACAAAAATAACATCTTCATCTTCCAGTTTTTTCCCCATAAATCTAGCCACCTTATTGTTTCACTCACGCACACACGTGCACGTGTGCGCACACACACACACACACACACACACCCTTTTGCTTCTTAACACTACTGCTACTTTTTGCCATGATTAAAAGTTGTCCTATTATTTCTAACCTCTGAGTAATTGTATAAATAAAATGTATCAAGTGGAAGTAACTGGAATCTTATAAGAAGAGCGATACTTTGTCCAGATCAAATATGCTGACTTTGTAGAGGGTCACTTTAAGTTTCTGGAGAGCTTCTTTACATTGTACTGCCATAAGTCTGAAAATGAATTAGTGGCCGCATTGCGTCTCCTCAGGAAATTTAGTTTCTATGTTTGTGTCATCTCTGGGATTTGAGCAATAGGTTTCATTTTAGTTAGAAGGAAACTATACTGCCACAAATAAGGTTTGCCTTACCATTTTCTTCCCAGAGCTATTTCGGGTGATCAAAAATAACTAATAAACTAGGAGAGAAAATAAAACTACCTCAGTAGCTCAAGCACTAAAGAAATTAGGGGAAATCTTGAAATATCAGTCAGTGGGATTAAAAACAAATGTTTGAAAACAGTCCACTCTCAATTTTGTATATGTGAGGACATGTGTGTTGTTAGGGAGACAATATGAACACCTCTATCATATCAATAAATCTAGTCTCCCCAAATGGCAGAACAAACAGTGATCTCTATGATTGAATTTAGAAGTTCTAGTAAGACCCTCCTGTCCTTTTGCTGAGTCCCCTCTACCTGCCTACACCCTGAGTTCTGATACCTTTATAACATGTGACAAGGCTTTTAATTCAGCTCTTAGACTTCAGGATTAAAATGTAAAATCATATTGACTTGGATAAGCATATGAAATAGTCTTTATTGATATCAAAAGAGAGCTAAAGGATAATGGATTTCACATGTTTAGTGAATGGATGGAGTGTGTGACGGACATGTCAACATTCATTAACTCTTAAGATACAAAATAAATGTGAATTAGATAGTGTTGCCTTATTTTCTCTGAGGACATTAAGATGAGAGGTTAAGTAACATTTCTAAGATCCTAGAAAGTCAGAATTAATGAAACAAGAAATCAACACTGTGTCCATCTGACTATATTGGTTCTCAGTCCTAAGACTCATGCCCTGTGGAGCATAGTTTGAAAATCAGGAGGAGGTTTTGGAAGGGAAAGAGGAAAAAAATTGCTGAATTGAAAGTATGCTTAGTATGCTTCATAACTTGAACTGTTTATATAACTGAAGCTATAATTATATATTATAGGCAAATTGGGGAGTATTGTAGAGTTTCAGAAGCTGTAGGCTTGCATTCTATTAATGAATTACTGTTTGTAAACTTCTTCGGATTTTAGTGTACCTTCTTATACAAAATTTGGTTCCAAACAGATTTTGACTTTTGTTTCTAGAAGGGTCCAGTTCATGGTGTTAAATATTGTTAAGTGCTTGATTTTTGGGGGGAGGGAGGGTACCAATTGACACTCTTGCACACACTTGCAGTAATTTATTTAATGTGTGTGTGTGTACACACACACACATTTCTGTCCTCTAAGTAATCAAAATAGAATGTTGTGAAAGGTTTTTCCACTGGTATGTATATCCTTGATCTCCTAGACAAGGTTATACCCTTTGGCTTTATGCTTCCATACTTTGTGTTCCCTTTGTGACCTCATCACACATGTCCCTACTAGTTAAACATCTGTCTTCTGCAAATATGTCATTTCCGAGACGGCCATGACCAACTTGCTGTCATATCAGTTCATAGCAAAATGACTAAGTATATAGTAAGAGCTTAAGAAGTATTTAATGAAGTGAATTGAAATCGAAATTCAGTATTCCCTTTGTAAAAGCAACTATCATTGAAATGAGCAACACACTAAGCCATGTTATTACTAAAACTGTATATTTTCAGGCAACATCCTAGAAGGCAATGTTGGAGGAGAAAGTTATATGTAAATAGAGTAAAGATGCTTCAAAAAGTAATTTGTTGAAATTTTAGTTTTGCCTAAACTTATCTCATATTTGTGATATTATCCATTCTCTGAGAAAATATTTTTGTTAGGCATTCTGTTAGATGCTAAAGATTGAAAGATAGATAGACTAGACTGGTTAAGAGAATTCTTAGGAAGGTCAGAAGACCTTTATGTAAATACATATTACTTAAGGCCAGAGGTCTTCAAATTTTTTGCTGATGTACTCCTAATGAGTATTTTGAAAATGTGTGGATCCCTTTACACATTTTAAAATCACTATAAAAAATTTTCATTATATATTTAAAAAGTAAAGAGTATAATTTCTGGCTTATTTTAAATATTGTAATTTTAAAATTTGAAAACAGCATATAAATCTTTTACATTTTAGATTTCAATCTAAAGAGCCATAGCACTTTATTTTATTTATTTATTTATTTATTTATTTTTTAGATTTATTTATTTGACAGACAGAAATCACAAGTAGGCAGAGAGGCAGGCAGAGAGAGAGGAGGAGGCAGGCTCCCTGCTGAGCAGAGAGCCAGATGCGGGGTTCTATCCCAGGACCCTGAGATCATGACCCGAGCTGAAGGCAGAGGATTTAACCCACTGAGCCACCCAGGTGCCCCGAGCCATAGCACTTTAATATCCACAACCAGCCATTTAATAATGACATTATCAAGCTTTTCTTTCACCTTTGGAAATTTGATATCATATCTTTTATATGATATCATATCTTTTATATTTTATATCATATCTTTTTCTTTAACCTTACTTAGATTTCATTTTCCCTAGGGAATTTTATGCTAAAGTAATACATTTATAAACTACTATCTTTTACTAATTATGTACTAAAGTACTTCATACTTCTTTGTAAGAAATCTATTTTTAAATTATACATGTATTTTTATTTTCCACAACTCTGAGATTTTAAAGGGTAAAATTTTTCTCCTGTAATGAGTCATATTTATAATTACCACTACGCCACAATTGAACAGAGCAACAAAATACATAAAAAATTTGCATTATTACTAAGTTATTAGTAAGAAAAATTTTATTGTAAATGCTTTTAATAAAAAGGGGACTATATTTTTCACATAGTTCATATGTCAAAATTGATTTTTTTCTTATTATATGGTGTTCAAAAATCAATTTTATTTCTATTTTTGTTGCTGTTAACATTGAGAAATGTTTTCTTCATAGATATGTCACATATTTTCTTGAACTTCTAAATTTTAAGCTAAAGATCATTGTGCTTTATCATTATTTTTGATGTTCTATCAGCTAATTGAATTAGGTCTTACATATTTGATGAAAGCAATGACTAGCCATTTGACTTTCAAATGGCATTCTATAAATAGAATCATCTACTTACTCAATTTCTGGAAAGTATATCAAAAGGCTTCACCAAAAATTCTCAGCACTTTAATTTACATTTTACTTCTTAATCTAAGGGTACCTTGTTTAACCTGTCATACTTAGGAAAGGTTGGGAAAATTCAAATATTAATTTCAGCATAATTTTGCTAATGTAATATTTTGGTAATATTATCTTATCTTACAATTTTTGAATAAATTGTTTTCGAAACCTTGGAGTTACTGACTTAGTTCACTCAATTTATGGAAAATACCCATAATAAATCCTAATGGTGAAAGCCAATTCTCATTGTCCAATTAATCAAATTAGAATTCTTTCTTTTTTTTCTTTTATTACCATATAATGTATTATTTGCTTCAGGGGTACAAGTCTGTGAATCATCAGTCTTACATAATTCACAACACTTACCATAGCACATACCCTGCCTCATGAACATCACCCAGCCACCCCCTTCCTACATCCCTCCCCCGAGCAACCCTCAGTTTGTTTCCTGAGATTAAAAGTCTCTTACGGTTTGTCTCCCTCCCCAGTCCCATCTTATTTCATTCCCCCCCCCACTACCACCAGCCCTGCCTCTCAAATTCCTCATATTAGAGATCTCATATACTAATTGTCTTTCTCTGATTGACTTATTCCACTTAGCATAATACCCTCTAGTTCTAGCCACATCATTACAAAGGGCAAGATTTTGTGTTTTTTTTTTTTTTTTAATTTTTTATTTTTTATATACATATATTTTTATCCCCAGGGGTACAGGTCTGTGAATCACCAGGTTTACACACTTCACAGCACTCACCAAATCACATACCCTCCCCAATGTCCATAATCCAACCCCCCTCTCCCAAACCCCCTCTCCCCAGCAACCCTCAGTTTGTTTTGTGAGATTAAGAGTCACTTATGGTTTGTCTCCCTCCCAATCCCATCTTGTTTCATTTATTCTTCTCCTACCCACTTAAGCCCCCATGTTGCATCACCACTTCCTCATATCAGGGAGATCATATGATAGTTGTCTTTCTCTGCTTGACTTATTTCGCTAAGCATGATATGCTCTAGTTCCATCCATGTTGTCGCAAATGGCAAGATTTCATTTCTTTTGATGGCTGCATAGTATTCCATTGTGTATATATACCACATCTTCTTGATCCATTCATCTGTTGATGGACATCTAGGTTCTTTCCATAGTTTGGCTATTGTGGACATAGCTGCTATAAACATTCGGGTGCATGTGCCCCTTTGGATCACTACATTTGTATCTTTAGGGTAAATACCCAATAGTGCAATTGCTGGGTCATAGGGCAGTTCTATTTTCAACATTTTGAGGAACCTCCATGCTGTTTTCCAGAGTGGCTGCACCAGCTTGCATTCCCACCAACAGTGTAGGTGGGTTCCCCTTTCTCCGCATCCTCGCCAGCATCTGTCATTTCCTGACTTGTTGATTTTAGCCATTCTGACTGGTGTGAGGTGATATCTCATTGTGGTTTTGATTTGTATTTCCCTGATGCCGAGTGATATGGAGCACTTTTTCATGTGTCTGTTCGCCATCTGGATGTCTTCTTTGCAGAAATGTCTGTTCATGTCCTCTGCCCATTTCTTGATTGGATTATTTGTTCTTTGGGTGTTGAGTTTGCTAAGTTCTTTATAGATTCTGGACACTAGTCCTTTATCTGATATGTCGTTTGCAAATATCTTCTCCCATTCTGTCAGTTGTCTTTTGATTTTGTTAACTGTTTCCTTTGCTGTGCAAAAGCTTTTGATCTTGATGAAATCCCAATAGTTCATTTTTTCCCTTGCTTCCCTTGCCTTTTGCGTTGTTCCTAGGAAGATGTTGCTGTGGCAGAGGTCGAAGAGGTTGCTGCCCGTGTTCTCCTCAAGGATTTTGATGGATTCCTTTCGTACATTGAGGTCCTTCATCCATTTTGAGTCTATTTTGTGTGTGGTGTAAGGAAATGGTCCAATTTCATTTTTCTGCATGTGGCTGTCCAATTTTCCCAGCACCATTTATTGAAGAGGCTGTCTTTTTTCCATTGGACATTCTTTCCTGCTTTGTCGAAGATTAGTTGACCATAGATTTGAGGGTCTATTTCTGGGCTCGCTATTCTGTTCCATTGATCTATGTGTCTGTTTTTGTGCCAGTACCATGCTGTCTTGATGATGACAGCTTTGTAATAGAGCTTGAAGTCCGGAATTGTGATGCCACCAACGTTGGCTTTCTTTTTCAATATCCCTTTGGCTATTCGAGGTCTTTTCTGGTTCCATATAAATTTTAGCATTATTTGTTCCATTTCTTTGAAAAAGATGGATGGTACTTTAATAGGAATTGCATTAAATGTGTAGATTGCTTTAGGTAGCATAGACATTTTCACAATATTTATTCTTCCAATCCAGGAGCATGGAACATTTTTCCATTTCTTTGTGTCTTCCTCAATTTCTTTCATGAGTACTTTATAGTTTTCTGAGTATAGATTCTGTGTCTCTTTGGTTAGGTTTATTCCTAGGTATCTTATGGTTTTGGATGCAATTGTAAATGGGATTGACTCCTTAATATCTCTTTCTTCTGTCTTGCTGTTGGTGTAGAGAAATGCAACTGATTTCTGTGCATTGATTTTATATCCTGACACTTTACTGAATTCCTGTATAAGTTCTAGCAGTTTTGGAGTGGAGTCTTTTGGGTTTTCCACATATAGTATCATATCATCTGCGAAGAGTGATAATTTGACTTCTTCTTTGCCGATTTGGATGCCTTTAATTTCCTTTTGTTGTCTGATTGCTGAGGCTAGGACCTCTAGTACTATGTTGAATAGCAGTGGTGATAATGGACATCCCTGCCGTGTTCCTGACCTTAGCGGAAAAGCTTTCAGTTTTTCTCCATTGAGGATGATATTTGCGGTGGGTTTTTCATAGATGGCTTTGATGATATTGAGGTATGTGCCTTCTATCCCTACACTTTGAAGAGTTTTGATCAGGAAAGGATGCTGTACTTTGTCAAATGATTTTTCAGCATCTATTGAGAGTATCATATGATACTCTTATGATTGAGTTCTAGCTTCAGAGCATTGTGGTCTGAAAATGTGCAGGGAATGATCCCAGTCTTTTGATACCGGTTGAGACCTTATTTATGACCCAGGATGTGATCTATTCTGGAGAATGTTCCATGTGCACTAGAGAAGAATGTGTATTCTGTTGCTTTGGGATGAAATATTCTGAATATATCTGTGATGTCGATCTGGTCCAGTGTGTCGTTTAAGGCCTTTATTTCCTTGCTGATCTTTTGCTTGGATGACCTGTCCATTTCAGTGAGGGGAGTGTTAAAGTCCCCTACTATTATTGTATTATTGTTGATGTGTTTCTTTGATTTTGTTATTAATTGGTTTATATAGTTGGCTGCTCCCACATTGGGGGCATAGATATTTAAAATTGTTAAATCTTCTTGTTGGACAGACCCTTTGAGTATGATATAGTGTCCTTCCTCATCTCTTATTATAGTCTTTGGCTTAAAATCTAATTGATCTGATATAAGGATTGCCACTCCTGCTTTCTTCTGATGTCCATTAGCATGGTAAATTCTTTTCCACCCCCTCACTTTAAATCTGGAGGTGTCTTCGGGCTTAAAATGTGTTTCTTGGAGGCAACATATTGATGGGTTTTGTTTTTTTATCCATTCTGATACCCTGTGTCTTTTGACAGGGGCATTTAGCCCATTCACATTCAGGGTAACTATTGAGAGATATGAATTTAGTGCCATTGTATTGCCTGTAAGGTGACTGTTACTGTATATGGTCTCTGTTCCTTTCTGATCTACCACTTGTAGGCTCTCTCTTTGCTTAGAGGACCCCTTTCAAGATTTCCTGTAGAGCTGGTTTGGTATTTGCAAATTCTTTCAGTTTTTGTTTGTCCTGGAAGCTTTTAATCTCTCCTTCTATTTTCAATGATAGCCTAGCTGGATATAGTATTCTTGGCTGCATGTTTTTCTCCTTTAGTGCTCTGAAAATATCATGCCAGCTCTTTCTGGCCTGCCAGGTCTCTGTGGATAAGTCAGCTGCCAATCTAATATTTTTACCATTGTATGTTACAGACTTCTTTTCCCGGGCTGCTTTCAGGATATTCTCTTTGTCTCTGAGACTTGTGAATTTTACTATTAGGTGACGGGGTGTGGGCCTATTCTTATTGATTTTGAGGGGCGTTCTCTGAACCTCCTGAATTTTGATGTTCGTTCCCTTTGCCATATTGGGGAAATTCTCCCCAATAATTCTCTCCAGTATACCTTCTGCTCCCCTCTCTCTTTCTTCTTCTTCTGGAATCCCAATTATTCTAATGTTGTTTCGTCTTATGGTGTCACTTATCTCTCGAATTCTCCCCTCGTGGTCCAGTAGCTGTTTGTCCCTCTTTTGCTCAGCTTCTTTATTCTCTGTCATTTGGTCTTCTATATCACTAATTCTTTCTTCTGCCTCATTTATCCTAGCAGTGAGAGCCTCCATTTTTGATTGCACCTCATTAATAGCTTTTTTGATTTCAACTTGGTTAGATTTTAGTTCTTTTATTTCTCCAGAAAGGGCTTTTATATCTCTCGAGAGGGTTTCTCTAATATCTTCCATGCCTTTTTCGAGCCCGGCTAGAACCTTGAGAATTGTCATTCTGAACTCTAGATCTGACATATTACCAATGTCTGTATTGATTAGGTCCCTAGCCTTCGGTACTGCCTCTTGTTCTTTTTTTTGTGTTGAATTTTTACGTCTTGTCATTTTGTCCAGATAAGAGTAAATGAAGGGGCAAGTAAAATACTAAAAGGGTGGCAACAACCCCAGGAAAATATGCTTTAACCAAATTAGAAGAGATCCAAAATCGTGAGTGGGGAGAAAGGGGTTAAAAAGAGGTTCAAAAAGGAAGAAAGAAAAAAAAAGCAAAAAGAAAAGAAAAAAAAAAAAGAAAAGAAAAGAATTTTTAAAAAAAGAAAACACCTAAGAAAAATGTAAAAAAGAAAAAATATATATATTAGTTAAACTAGTAAAAAATCGTTAAAAAAGAAAAAGGTAACAGTTAAAAAAAAAAAAATTTTACCCGAAGGCGTGAAAAAAAAAAAAATGAAAAAGAAAAAATTAAATTAACTGCAAGACTAAAAAAAATCACAGGAAAAATGCTATGAGTTCCGTGCTTGGCTTTTTCCTCCTCTGGAATTCTGCTGCTCTCCTTGGTATTGAAACCGCACTCCTTGGTAGGTGAACTTGGTCTCCACTGGATTTCTTGTTGAACTTCAGGGGAGGGGCCTGTTGTGATTCTCAAGTGTCTTTGCCCCAGGCGGAATTACACTGCCCTTACGCGGAGCCGGGGTGAGTAATCCGCTCGGGTTTGCTTTCAGGAGCTTTTGTTCCCTGAGCGCTTTCCGTAGAGTTCCAGAGGACGGGAATACAAATGGCGGCCTCCTGGTCTCCGGCCCGGAGGAGCCGAGAGCCCAGGGCCCCACTCCTCAGTGCGCCCTCAGAGAACAGCGCCCAGTTACTCCCGTCTGCCTGACCTCCGGCCTCGCCTGCGACCGGTTCAAGGTAACCCTGAGCTGTGAGCTCACTGTCGGCTCTGTCTCTGTAGCCGGCTTTCCTGTTCCAATACCCGCAAGCTCTGCGACACTCAGACACCCCCGATCCTTCTGTGACCCTGCGGGACCTGAGGCCACGCTGACCCCGCGTGGGCTTCGCCCCGGTTTGGCCTCTGGAGCGATGTCCCTCAGCGGAACAGACTTTTAAAAGTCCTGATTTTGTGCGGGGTTGCTCCACTGCTTGCCGGGAGCCGGCCCCTCCCCCTGGGGTCTATCTTCCCGTCGCTTTGGATTCACTTCTCCGCCGGTCCTACCTTTCAGAAAGTGGTTGTTTTTCTGTTTCCAGAATTGCTGTTCTTCTTCTCTTCGATCTGCCGATGGATTTTCAGGTGTTTGCAATCTTTAGATAAGCTATCTAGTTGATCTCCGGCTAGCTGAAGCAGTCTCAGCTTGCTACTTCTCCGCCATCTTGACTCCTCCAAGATTTTGTGGTTTTTTGATGGCTGCATAGTATTCCATTGCGTGAGGGAGTGTATGTGTGTGTGTGTGTGCGCGCACACATGTATATATATTACATCTACTTTATCCATTCATCTGTTGATGGGCATCTAGGCTCTTTCCATAGTTTGGCTATAGTGGACATTGCTGCTATAAACATTCAGGTACATGTGCCCTTTCGGATCAATATCTTTGTATCTTTAAGGTAAATACCCAGTAGTGCAATTGCTGAGTCGTAGGATAGCTCTATTTTCAACTTTTTGAGGAATCTCCATGCTGTTTTCTAGAGTGGCTGCACCAACTTGGACTCCCACCAACAGTGTAGGAGGGTTCCCCTTTCTCCACATCCTCACCAGCATCTGTCATTTCCTAACTTAATTTTAGCCATTCTGACTGGTATAAGGTGGTATCTCATTGTGGTTTTGATTTGTATTTCCCTGATGCTGAGTGATGTGGAGCACTTTTTCATGTGTCTGTAGACTACTTGGATGTCTTCTTTGCAGAAATGTCAGTCCATTTCTTTTGTCCATGTCTTGATTGGATTATTTGTTTTTTTGGGTGTTGAGTTTGATAAGTTCTTTGGATTTTGGATACTAGCCCTTTATCTGATATTTCTTACTAAAGTCTGACTCAATTTCTCAGTTCAAATAAATACATTAATATGTTTTCTTGTGACTACCATCTTGCTTCTGATTTTCTTATAGCCCATGTAAAACTGAGTGAAGCATCTTAGTTACATTTTAATTGTAAATGTAAATGTATTCACAAAAACAAGTGAAAGAAAAATACAACTAAGGAAATGAATAAAAGTTCATCTTTATTTGTTTAAAAATTTTATTTTGATCAACATTCTGCTCCTAAAATTGAATCACCCCCCCTCTCCGCCCCACACTCCTGGTATTATTTCCAGGGCTGATCAATTTGCTACAGTTATAAGGGGTCTGCCCTGTATTATGTGCAGGCTGTAATGCTTGATGCTGTTTGCCTTCTAACTTTAAGTATTGAAAAAAGAATGTCTTCATCTTTTTCAGTATGTGACTGAACAAGATAACTATCCATCCTTTTCATTACATAAAACATTTTCTTAAAACATAAACCAAATAAACCCTTAATTTCTCTAGAAGCGACAAAGATGGTATTTGTATATCACTTATGGGTCATATTGCCTAAACTTCTCTCCCAAATCTTTTTCAAAGCTGACTCATTTCTGAAGCCCACACAAATGAAAAAAGCAAAGTAACAGAGAAGCGTTGTTACTTTCACTTACGTGCTTTGACATAGGTACTGTTTTGATAAATATCTAAATGAAATGATACGAGTGGTGATCTCATGAAAAGCCTATGCTTATGCCCTCAGAGTCTGTGACTTGGCCTGGGACTCTGGACTTTTACAGATTTCTAAGCAGAGTAGTACAAGAATGTCTTCTATTTCAGGGCTTACAATTTGGGCAGCTGGATAGGAATCTAACAAAAGAATCCATCAGAACATGATTCTCAGTTTCACTTACTCAGAATTAAAAGTAAGTTGGGCAGTGGATTAGGAAAACAGCCTATAATCAGATCAGTGACCCCCGTGAGACCCTGTCATTAAAACTTTAGTGTTGAGCCTGCAAGCCTCTGTTCCTCTGATTAGGCAATTTACTCTATTTCCACTCTTCTGTCTGCCAAAACATTTAGTTTCAAAATGCTTTCTAATTCTCTAGACTCATAAAATGTTGTTCTGAGAAAAAGGAAAGAGAATGGATTATCTTATTTTAGCTACCCTTCATGATATAATCAGAGAACAGGAGGGATTTATAGGTAATACATAAAGAGACAAAAGGAGCAGATTTCATTAGATGGCCGGAAGGGCACAGACCACGGCTGGGTGCAAAAGCTCAACATTCGTGTCTTTGCTCCTCAATATGTGGATCACAGCGATTACTTCTATCCGTTAGCAACATGGTGGAGAGGATGAACGGGGGCTTTATTTTCACTAAGTTGATTATTGCTGAAGATCACAACTGTGCAGAGACTCCGTTTCCACATCTGTGTGGTTTGAATAATAATTCTTTCCATTACCTTACAGGTTTATTTTGATGCAGTAATTGTTGGGAAAGTGTTTTTTTAATGAATAAAAATTATTATCTAACTCACAAATTCTGACTTTGATTTTTAATTCAAGTCTAGCTATGTTGGAGTTTATTAAATACGGTTGTAATGTATTTATCGTACTTTATTTAAGGATGATACTGATTAAAAAACTGCAGGGCAACATCTAGTGGAGTCATTGCGATATCTCTATTTATATCTTTCACGAAGATTGCAAGAGACTACTTCCTGCTTCCATTAGGAATAATTGGAGACACCAGAAAAGACTTTATTGTGCATCTCCTTTATTCCTAAACCAAAGTGAAAAGCTGTAATTAGAAAAACCAAAATATTATGGGTTATAGAATTTCTCAGATGTGTTTCCTTCTCATCTGATTTAGATGAACTATTGATAGAGTTCTGACCCCAGCTGCTCATTGTTTGATCCCTAGATGTAATAAATTTCCCAGGCATTTATCTTAATAATGAAAGTAGAACCCACTAAAATCATACTTGTTAATCTGATTTGATGCCAAGCCTTAGCTCCTCAGAGATGTTCACTGCCTGTGAAGAGTGAGTAAAAGAGATGAGGCCAGCTTGTAGAACATTTGAACATAAATAACAAGCAGGGGAGAAATATAGTTGAGAGAGATGACAATGGTATCACTGTGTAAAACACATTTTTCCTTTCCTCAGACTAAGGGCATTCTAAATTGTTTTATATAAGCCTTAACCTTTCCCATGAAGGTGTCTGTAAAAATAGTGCTTTTGCAACCTCATTCGTGATGATTCTGTAAATCAAGAAAATATCTTCAACAATGGTAATGTCACATCTGCTGATGAGCCTTGTTTAGTGGAGTTTGTTTTCCATGCTTTTTAAATCAAAGAATTTGCTTCTCTCTCTCCTGGCTTTGGAGGCTATGAATGCAAAATCACATTGTGAAATGTAAGGGAGGTTATTAGTAGCAACTGGGTTATTTTTTAAAAGTACAATGAAAAATATTTAATGTTTTTTGTGGCCAGCTCCATCAGATGAAGTTTTAACATTAAATAAATTGCAAACATATACTGTATTTTAAAATGACTGCTATATTATATTGGACATTTTAAGAGTATACTTTGTTTGGTTTCAACCAAGTCATAAATTGGTCTGCTTGCCAGTTACCTAAAAAAAAGCAATGAGGGGCGGTGGGGATCAGATGACGAGTGTGTATCCTTAATAGTTTACCTGATGTGCTTTTGGATGTTGAGCAAAAATAGCATATCCTTCCAAGTGCCATATTTTCTGTTTTTAAGGGGAAAGTACACCTGTATATATTTTTAAAATATAGTTCAATGTATTTTTTAGATTATATTAATTGTCTTTAATTGTTAAGATGTGAGTATAGATACCAAGGTGA
The DNA here is from genome assembly GCF_964662115.1 of Mustela nivalis. NCBI lineage: Eukaryota > Metazoa > Chordata > Mammalia > Carnivora > Mustelidae > Mustela > Mustela nivalis. The sequence goes on along the minus strand of NC_139031.1, from coordinate 25,330,405 downwards.
TGACCTCCCTTATTAATCTGGCTTACCTTTCTCCCATACTAATAAACCTCCCCCTTAACACATACTCAGAGAATATAAGAAGAAAATTATGAAGGAAATTGAAGTATAAAATAGGTGTTGATTTTTTTTTAAATTTTTTATTTTTTATAAACATATATTTTTATCCCCAGGGGTACAGGTCTGTGAATCACCAGGTTTACACACTTCACAGCACTCACCAAAGCACATACCCTCCCCAATGTCCATAATCCCACCCCCTTCTCCCAAACCCCCTCCCCCCAGCAACCCTCAGTTTGTTTTGTGAGATTAAGAGTCATTTATGGTTTGTCTCCCTCCCAATCCCATCTTGTTTCATTAATTCTTCTCCTACCCACTTAAGCCCCCATGTTGCATCACCACTTCCTCATATCAGGGAGATCATATGATAGTTGTCTTTCTCTGCTTGACTTATTTTGCTAAGCATGATACTCTCTAGTTCCATCCATGTTGTCACAAATGGCAAAAAAAAAAAAAAAAAAGTGTTGATGTGGAAGCACTAAAATATATACAGATACACAGACAAAAGAAAAAGGAACATTTTGTGTAAGATATATCAGCAATGATATAGATTTGGGAAACTGCCCCCCCCACACTAAAAATAAAGCAAAACAAAAAGGCTGGACTAGGTAACCCTGGGATCATGACCTGAGCTGAAGGCAGAGGCTTTAACCCACTGAGCCACCCAGGCGCCCCTAGGTAACAATTTTAAAAGCACACATTATTCACAAATAAATCCCAAGAATCCAAAATATATGTCAGCCAACTCCCACTTGGTATTAGCTGTGTAGAAGGAAGAGAGGAAATAAAAGTAATTTCTGATGATCTTTATAGCAGGAAAACCAATAAATTTAGTCAACAACATGAAATGCAGCCCAGAATTGCAGCTAGCATAGGAAATTCAGTGGGCCAAATTCAGGAAAGTTGCCTAAACTAAGGGGGCAGCGTTCCCAGGGTTCAGTTCAGGAATGACTATAGCACTACAGAAGTGTTAGTTGTTATGGGTCAGACTGGACAATTAAACTCTTAAACTAACCAACTGATACTGTTTTCCAATACCAAGACCTATAATATAGAAATGCTGCTGAAAGTGGTATATGACCTGAGAAGGATAAGCACCAAGGAAAGAAAATATCCAGAAAAGATGGGGTAAGGGAGCAAAGGAGGCAGATCTCAAAATTGTTCAAACCATATTTTTGAATCTCTTACTATACTAATAGAATACAAAATCATAAGTATCGGAAAGCTACTCTTGTGTACCTTCCTCTATTAGTTAGGAAACCTATCTTGGTAAAATATAAACAACATAAAGCAATTACAATAAAATCCCACCCCTCATTTAAAAAGATAACAATGATTAGAATAAGATTCATACAAATATTGAAATAACCTTGCAATAAGAGCTTAAATAATTTAAGACAAATCTATAAAAGAGTAAATCAACCAGACTTAAAGTCCAGAGAGGTTTGAAGAAAAGGAAGGTTTCTAAAGTAATTTGATATAACTCATGAAAGAATTAAAAATATAAAATCATTTAGGAAATGAGTTTAAACTAGAATTCAAGAAGGAGCAAATACCTTGGATAATATCTTAAAATAAATACAAAATAGAATAAGCAAGAGTTTTAGATTGGAGAAAAGGTATTAATGCATAAATGATATGTAGATGATTGGTTAGAACATAAAACGTGAATAAAATGATTCTTTTTTTTTTCTTTAAAAGATTTTATTTATTCATTTGAATAAAATGATTCTTGTAAGAAACAGAGCACTAGACAAAAATAACTAAAATTTATAATTCAATAAAGAATATTAAGACCATGTATTGAAAAGATGTACAGTGTTTTTAGGGAAAGCAGTAACAGCATAATTTGAGATATAATCTGACGAGATTGGGCACGTTCACAGCGTTATGGCAGTAGACAATTTGAGATATAATCTAAAAAAATACATTGGCAGTCAAGCAAAATGTCCAAATACTTTTTAAACAAAAGATAAGCATTTATCAGACTTTTTGATGTCATGTTGTGATGGAAGAAAATGGCAAACCATTTTTAAGATAATCAAAGAAAGGAAAATGGAAGCTAAGAATTTTGTATCTGGCCAAACTGGCCTTCAGGAAATAAATGTTGATTCCATAAAATCTAGACATAGACAATAAACTTCATTAGCTGGAAAGCATTTACATAGAGTGTAGTGAGAATTGAGTATGTGTTAACTTGTGAAACTAAATTATGGATCTAAGGAAGACAGTATAGAATATAAAGAAAGGATACATGCAGAAAAATATAGTCACCTAATGAAAATGAGAATAATAATAGTATATGGAAATAGTATAGTCTATCTACTACCTTTTGGAAATTAACAGAGTAAAAGGATATTGCTACAGATTAAATGCCTGAAAGAGAAAAGGGTCCCCAGTTAATAAACTCGTATTGCTTAGAGTGGGGAACCAATACCGAATACATAAAATAGAAGGGACGAAGAATACTATATAAAGTCACCACTACATAACAATTGAAAGAAAATAAGTGCCTTTCTAAATAAGAAAAAATATATGCCCTCTCCGAAAAAAGACAGCAAATAAAACAAATCACAAAGAAAGACAAGACTGGATAGGACAAACATCAACAAACATGAAAGGTTCAAATAGATATACCATTAGAAAACTGATATTCTGATATCAGATGAAGTATGTTGCAAACAGGTGTTCTACCAAACATAAAGAATAATGATAAAGGATTCAACTTGTCAAAGAAACCTAGTAATAAATTACTTGTACACTAACAGCAGTTTCAAAATACATGGTGGAAGAACACCAAATATGACTTAGAACTAGAGAAATACATAGTTATAACTGTCATAGGACATTTCATTACTTCTTTTCTAATAATTGATAAGCAGGCAGTTGTTTTAAAAGACTGGAGAAGGGGCTGGGTGGCTTCGTCGTTAAGTGCCTGCCTTTGGCTCAGGTCATGATCCCAGCATTCTGGGATCGAGCCCTGTATTGGGGTTCCAGCTCATCGGGAAGCCTGCTTCTCCCTCTCCCACTTTTCCTGCTGTGTTCCCTCTCTTGCTGTGTCTCTGTCAAATAAATAAAATCTTAAAAATATATATGTGTGCATAAAAGACTGGAGAAGACTTCAACATACTAGTGACCAAATTGACCTAGTGCTCTAATACTGGAGATAAAATGGAATATTAAAGTAGTGTGTGCAAAAAAAAAAAAAAAACAAGAAAAGAGAAGGGAATTAAGGATAGATGTGAGAAAACCTATAACAATCTGAGTCAAAACTGACCATATCAATAACATATGAAATGAAAATTGAAACACAGATTTGAATATCCAAGATTTGAAGACTGGATATAAAGCAAGGTTCAACTTTACAATGTCTATAAGAAGAACACTGAAATGACATGAAATGTTTTAAATTGTGAGAAATATATACAATGCAAACACTAACCATAAGAAAGCTGGAGTGGCTATATTAATATCAGAACAGATTTCAAAATCAGTATCGTAGAAGATATAATGGGCCATTACAAATTGATATGAATGTGAGGTTTATTGATGTTTTTAGATTTTCAGTATTCTCTGACCATACATATGCATGGATATATATATACATATATGTATATATATGGGATCATGACCTGAGCTGAAGGCAGAGGCTTTAACCCACTGAGCCACCCAGGCGCCCCTAGGTAACAATTTTAAAAGCACACATTATTCACAAATAAATCCCAAGAATCCAAAATATATGTCAGCCAACTCCCACTTGGTATTAGCTGTGTAGAAGGAAGAGAGGAAATAAAAGTAATTTCTGATGATCTTTATAGCAGGAAAACCAATAAATTTAGTCAACAACATGAAATGCAGCCCAGAATTGCAGCTAGCATAGGAAGTTCAGTGGGCCAAATTCAGGAAAGTTGCCTAAACTAAGGGGGCAGCGTTCCCAGGGTTCAGTTCAGGAATGACTATAGCACTACAGAAGTGTTAGTTGTTATGGATCAGACTGGACAATTACACTCTTATATGTATATATATATATATATATATATATATATATCCATGAATATATATATTCACACTTGTATAGAAAACATAAATATCTTACAACTTAATAAAGAGATACTAAAAAATGTCCAAGATAGACAATGCACAAAAATAGTTACAAAAATGGTCACTAGTCATGTGAAAATATGCTCAATTACTCAACAGAGAAGTGCAAATTAAAATCACGAGTTAGCATTTCTCATTCTCTATAATAACTAAAATGTGAAGATTGACAGTGTCTTGTGCAGGTGAGAAACCTCACAAGTTGCTGTTGGTAGCACAAAAGGGGCAAAACCACTTTGGAAAGAAAGGTTGTTTGCTCTTGGCAAGTTATAAATAGTTTTATATGACCCAGCAATTTCCAGATACTTAAGGGAAATGCTTGGATTTCCATAGCAACAAGATAATTCATAATTGTCAAACCAGAATCCTCAATTACCTTATTGAACTGGAACCATCAAAGTGCCCTTCAACAACCGATTGAATGTATAAGTTATAGTCATACAATGAAGTAAACCTCTACAATGAAAACAGGGAACTACTGGTCATTGAATAGATATCATAGATATGGTGAGTTGAAACATCCAGACATAAAAGATTACTTTATGAAATCATTTAAATGAAATATTTTGAAAAATTCAAAAATTTTTTGAAATTTTTATTTATTTGAGAGAGTGAGAGAGAGAACACAAGCTGGGGTAAGGGCAGACAGAGAAGCAGATTCTCCATGGAGCAGGGAGCCTGATGTGGGGCTTCATCCCAGGACTCTGAGACCAAGACCTGAGCCAAAGGCAGATGCTTAACTGACTGAGTCACCCCAGGTACCCCTAAACTCTTTTTTTTTTTTTTAAAGATTTTATTTATTTACCAGACAGAGAGAAAACACACAAGCAGGGGGAAGGGCAGACGAAGAGGGTGAAGCAGGGTATCTGCTGAGTGTGGAGTCCTATGTGGGGCTTGATCCCAGGACCTTGAGATCATGACCTGAGCAAAGTCAGACGTTTAACCCACTGAGCCCCTCAGGGACCCCCTAAATGAAATTCTTAAGCAAAATAAAACTCTAGTGTGTCATGTCACAAAAACTCAAGTAGTATGATAGAGGCTTCCTATTAGGCCAAAATGGGCACTGAGGATAATAACGGCAATGACTTAGAAACACATCAAACATACTTAGGAGTTTATAATACCAAAAATTATCTTGCCTCATGACTTGGAGAATGCTAAGGAATAAACTTGTGAATGCTCGTGAACAAAAGAAAATCAAGCATTTATTCTGCATTTTCCATACCATCTGCACCAAATAGTTGATAAGAGGAAGCTCCTTTTTTAGAAATATTCTGGAGAAAAAAAATGAAGACAAAGTTATGGAATTAGAAAAAACAATTTCCATTTTGAAACCCTTGCAGAAATATATCTTGTAATGGAGCATCAGTGACTGCTAAGATTGTATTTGACCAAACAGAAGACAGCCAGACATTATGTGCCTTTTAGTGGATTTGTGCACTGTTACATATGAAGTATCCTTGACAAAAGATAATAACCTAGATCTGTGTCTAACTACATTTTAAAAAAAATGCATATAACAGAGGAACATCATAGATGGCACTGCAGAATGCTATCACCAAAATTCAGTTTCTGGAAAACACGATTCCATTTCTTCCACACATAAATTGTAAGGATTAAGTAGAGTTAGGAAGAGTCTATAAGTTAAAACAGACTTGACAGGCATTCTTATTAATTGCACTGTATGAACTTTATTTGGATTCTGATTTGAACAAATATTTGTTAAAATCTGTGAGACTACCAGGAAAATCAGGAAATATAAACACTGCATATTTGTTCATATTAAGGAATTTTGTCAAATTTTTAATTCTAATGGTATATTGATTATATTTTTGAAAGAATTCTTATGTTTTACAGAAAAAATATAAAATAATTATAGATATCATATTTCAAATTTTCTCCAGAATAATCTGGTCAGTATGATATTGGATCTAGAGGAAATCAGATTGGCCATTAGCTGCTAATTATTGAAGTGTGGTTAATGGATAATTTGGGGTACTTGATACAACTTTATACAACTTCTGGTTGAAATGCCCCACAGCAAAGATATAAAGTAAGAAAAAGACTGTGTTATTTTATTCCCAAAATCAGGTAAGAATTTTAGTTAGTGAATCACTGAACACCATTGAAGCAAATGGTGGCTGGTAATAGGTTAAACTATTATATGTTGCTGTCTAAGTGAACTGCCCACTGACTGACTTTATTCACTGCATTTCCTTAACTTTTAGCACTGGCACATTTTGCATTTTGTAGTTCTTATCTCTAATTTATCATCTATAGAGACCTGATCTTAATTTTTGAAATTTACCCTTGCTGTTATTTCAAAGATCACAAAGGGCCAAACTTAATTACTTCTTCACAGTAATCAACCTAGTCAATTCAGAACATCCTTTCCTTCCATCCTTTCCTTCTTGGAAGCATCTCCATTTTAGTAAGAAACTTTGTTCATTAAAACTTAATAGCTCCTTTTCTTTATTGAACGTCGAAATATAAAACATTATCTAAGAGTTTGCACAGGCAGTCCCACTGACTAAGTACTGAAAGACAATAAAAGCCAACTGAAGAAATAGGTTTAATAAGTTCTAAAAAGGGTAGTTGTAAAAATTTGAGATGAAAGAAATGTAGTATTTGGTTATTTATTTTGGGAAAAGGAAGAAGGTGGTTTTGAGGAATGCAGTGGGTTCTCTTCACTGAGACCCAACCATTTTCAGACATTCAAGGATGTAGAATGAAAGGATAAAAATACAAAATAATTAATAATACCACAGGTTGAAGAGAGAAATAGAAATATCCACTGGACTTTTTATTTAGATTAGCCTCAAGTGGTTGAATAAATACCTGTTGAAATGAACTGAACTACCAAGATCACAATGAGTAGGGTGGTGAGAGTGGAAGCTGATCACGTTGGATTGAGGAATGATTTGGAGTTAAGAAAAGACATTCAAAATAGGCTAAAATCAGAGTGCTCAGTGTTCAGTCGGTAGACCATGCAACTCTTCATCTCAGGTTTGTGAGTTTAGGCCACATGTTGGGTGTGAACTTACTTCAAAATATATAAATAAAAGCAAAATAGGCTAAAATAATTTAATGGGTCAACTTCTCAACCAAGAATATTGTCTATAGATTAGATTATAGTTGTTTCTATGAATATATTAAATGTATATATAAATATCCAGCTCTAAGTCCATTTTCATTGTGAAAGTTTTTTTGTTTTTGTTTTTGTTTTTAACTATCTCAGGTAGTTTTTCTTTGATCCATCAAATATAATTGGCTTTATTCCATTTTGCCTCATACATATGTTATTTACTATCTTACTGAGTAGGGATTAATTCTTTTGTATATGTAATATATTAATTTAACACTGTACCAGATGTCTGAGGAAATAAATTTACAGAAATTTTACGCCTACTGCAAGTTCTCCTAATTTCAAGGTCTTTAGTAAGGAAATTTTACAGATTCCCTTAAAGGGAATATCTAATGCTTCTGGTTATCTACTTCTCTTATTCACAAAAACGTTTGATGACAGTTGGGCCTAGGAAAGAGGCTGCTTGTTGTCTACTAACCATCCCCTATCCCTTTCCTGAGTAACAGAAGAGCTATTGTTGGGAATGGTGATGTACCCCATAAATAACAACAGCAAGTTTCAGTTTCTCTTTTATCAATAAGATTTTCAGGAGACATAAGTAAAACTCTGACAGCTCCCAGTTAGAAGATAAATTAAATTTGGGGGATATATCATTCAGCACAGTGACTATAGCTGTGCATTTGAAAGTTGCTGAGCAACTAAGTTTTGAAATCTCATCACAATAAAATTGTAGCTATGTGAGGTGATGGGTGTGTTAACTAGACATTGTGGTAATCATTTCATGATATATACATAAATCATCTTTTGTACACCTAAAACGAATTGTTTATGTCAGTTATATATGAATAAAGCTAGAAAAAGGATTTAATGGAACATCTAAGAAAACCCACTTTTTTCTTCTTCCTGCTGGGGCTGTGAGTGTGACGGTTAGAGCTTTAAAACTATTTTATAACTGTGAGGTAATGTGCAGGTAGAAGCCAACCACAAAGACTGGAGGATTATTTTATATAAGAGACAAAGGAACACCATCATGTGTAAGCCAATGTGTTGAGCGGTCTCTTTCACTATCAGCTCAATGTCTTTTCTGGCTAATATACTTACCATATTTTAAAGATATTCTAAATCAATTGTATTTTCCTTAGAATGATTTGTTTCAGTTATTTAAACCTTAACATTATAGCTAATTTACTGGCAATCAGCATTTCAAAGACTGTTCTCAGAACCTATTTGAATTTCTTGTTTTGACTACTAGACAGTGACATAAAAATATTAGTCTCTAATATAGGAAAAATTGGGTCAAACTATATGATGAGAGTTTCTGTAATTATCATGGCATGGATATTTATGTTATTTGCTACCAGTGAATATAAGATACATTGTTTCTCTTTTAAAGATTAAGAGAAAACTTAATACAACATTTTTCAAGGTAATGGCATCAAAGTAACTATGCAATTTCACTAAACATATTGAGTCTTGGAGACTGAATGGAAGCAACATGAGTTTGGCTCATGGTTACAAATCTCATATTATTTCCTTTGAATGAGGAGACCAGAAGTGGAGGCAGATGTTTCTAAATCTATCTCCTCACTGAGCATTCAGAAAGATTTTCGCATGTGTAGATTTGTGGTGGTGGTTGTGCTTTGAAGTGAATTACTTTTTCTGTACTGAAAAGTAGTAAAACTGTATTCTGAAAATATATAATTCAGGGCCTTTTTTTTCCCCATTAACTCAAACTAGCCAGCTCATGGATTAGTTGGCATTTAAGATGTTTTATAAAATAAACTATTAGATTTTACACACAAAGCATGAACAAGAAAATAAAATGTAGAGGAAGAAGAGGGAGAAAGCAAAAAAAAAAAAATTTCTTTGCATTTGAGATAATACATATACATTTAGAAAATGGTCTGTTTTATCAGTGGTAATGACTGTTCAAAATTAGATTTACTCCTTTAGGTTCAAACTACTTTTATAGGGTCATTGAAGAGTCAATGAAATCTGCTAATGATTTTCATGTTTTTTAACAAGTATGACATGGTTCTATTTCTATTAGTGGTCATGCTTTTGGATTTGTATATTAAGTATATTTTAATATCTCACTTGATGTAGGTCACTTGGGCTTCATTCTTTTAATTTGCAAGACAGTTCTCAAATATTCCTTTTGAACCTGCCTCAGCAAGCAATTTTCTGAGAACCTTTTTTGTTCTCTGGTGGGCAGTGTTGATGATTTCAGTATTCTCACCGAAGAATCTTTTATATTTCTGAAATTGTAAACTTAAGATCTTTGGAAGGAAATAAAATGTATGAAATAAGAGTTGAGTTGACAGCTGGGAAAATTGGGGATGGGGGTTCAAAACTGCCTGAAAGCTACAGGGAAGTGTCCTCCTAGAGAGTAATGTAGATAGAATTATTTTTTTTCCTTTCAGTTTGTTTTTTGTTTCTACTTTTCAAAGTGGGAGTTTTGTGTTTTTTAGGTGCAAAGAATTCTACAAAACTGAAGACCTAAAAAAACAAAAAAAAACAAACAAAAAAAAAACTGAAGACCTATAGGTTAAAGTACATAGTTGTAGTGTTTAGTTTTACTCTTAAAGATTTACATTTTGCAACAAAGATGAAATATTCCACACTTGTTTACTCGAGTTTTCTCAAGTGTTGGGCCCTGACTCCAACACTGACCCCAGAGGCAAGAAGCTGAAACCCCTTTTCTTTGGATTTCGAGAAGCATTGTTTCAACAGCTGTTATCAGCAGTGCAGCTTGCCAGATGGATATCTGAGTTTACAATTTGGGGAAAATTAGAAAGAGTTCTGGGGTATTTACCCCTAAGATGTTGTGTGTGTTATGCTTCCACAGAGTCAAATGAAACTTGAAAATAATCACTAACCATAAAATAGTCCCTTGACTCTGATACATTCCACTGATTAAACCCAAGTTGTTTTTGTCCATCTCTTGTATCAAGTAGTGGGAGAGCAATGAGAAGCTTGGAAGATTTGGAGCTTTGGGTCCTGGATTTGGGTCCTGGGTCCCCAATTCTGCAACTTACCACTTCTATAACCTTTGGAAAGCCATTTGATGTCCCATGTTGTTCAAATTTCTTCATCTGTAATAAGGGCAAATAATTATAATTACATTTATCAAGTACTTTATATGTACCAGGCATTGGGCACATTACATGGATTGTAATTCTCTTACTTACCCTTTGAAGTAGGCACTGTAATAATTTCCACTGCAAGTGAAGAAGGCTGCAGCCAACAGAAGTTTGAATAATTTCCCCCAAATCACAAAGATTGCAAATGCTAGAATTAGAATTTATCCCTGGGAATTTGTCCAGTGTGTTTCCAGAACTTGGGCTTTTAACTTCTGTATAAGTATGTAATTTGTAAAGATTTAAAGCCCATAGAAATGTAAAGTGGTAGCAATTTTATTATAAAAACTTGAACTGTGTAAGTGTAAATTGGTTAGTAATGGAGACTGCTTGATATTGGCAGGAAGACCATCAACCAGGAGGCCTTTTGGCTGTTCAGCCAGTTTCTATTCTTCACTTAGGAGGCCAGAGGCAAAAAGATTGGATTAGTGCCTGTTCGACCTATAGATGACTTCACCCTGAAATCTGTTCTTATTTTAGAGTATCCAGTGGAATGCGCAAAATACTTCTGATCAGTCTGTTTGATCATAGCATATGAAGTGCTGCTTTTTCTCAGCCTAATTCTTATCTGAAAGGGAAAAGATAGAATAGTTAGATTAACATACTTTCTATATTCTTACTGTTCAAAAATCATGAATATTTTATTTGTATATTCCTAATAAAGATATTATATTTTGTGTAACATTAACCTTAAAATTTAAAACTGCCTTTGGAGTTACATCTTAAGATTTGCCTGCACACATATTATGGTGATCTAATATCTATGTGCTAATTTTCTCATTAATTAGTATGCCCTTGGCATCTGGCACCATATGCTGCAATGTTCCAAAAAAGTTACCATAGCATAACTTTATTACTGCAAATTATAACATTGGTGATGCATGATTTAGTAAGCACAGAGAGATTTGACAGAACTTTCATTTAATTATTATGGCATATTTAGTATGTATTTCATCAGAGCCTTGTGATGGTAACCAATAAAAAGAACATTGAAACTACCCCAAATATGATCAATAATTTCAGGGAATAATTATTCTCTATGTGATTTTTTAAAAATGTTTGTACCTATATTTTCATACAGTCTCTCATTAAAATGATGCCCTCAGAAAATCACAAAAATAAATGAAATACACATTTCTAAAACCATTTAATTCAAATTTTGTACATATCCTTTAGTTACTTAATATGTATTAAACATTTCATAAAAACATATTTGGATATCAATTTCTTTTTCTCAAATAGTCTTTAGGCTTTTTTTTTTTAATATACACTATGTGTTTCCATATATCTTTAGGAGTCTACTTGTATCTTTGTTTGTCTTCAGTTGAGATTAATTGGATATGGTTTCTAATGAACAAGTTAACAAGTTGTGAAGAGGCAAGAGTAAATGATGGCGTTTATCACTAACTACCATCCACCATCTTTTGGAGTGGTAAGTCGTTTCGGTATCTTGTTTCAGTGACTCGAGCCTATTACTTGAGGTAACAAATTTCTATATGTTGTTATTTATCCATCTTTTAAAATTTTCTGTGACAATGAGAAAATTGGCTTTTTTTGTGTGTTTCTGTATCCTAAGGAGTAGACCCAACACCCCATTCAATATCTTTTAAACATAAAATCTTTAAAACAAAGTTAAGAGTTAAGGTATATGCTATGGTGAGTGCTGTTAAATGTGTAAATCTGGTGATTCACAGTCCTGTACCCTTGGGGATAATACATTATATGTTAATAAAAAAAAATCTGAAAAAAAAAACAAAGTTAAGAGTTATCTAAAAAGAATAGAGCTATTTGTTTTTAATAGCAGTAAATGGTTTTAAGAAATATAGAATTGACTTTGGTAATTTTATAATGAAAAGAAATGAAATCCAGTCACTCAATGAAGTCGTTATATACCTCAGAATGGCAAATTTGGAACAGAATCTGGATCTGCTCCATCTAGTGGTATTCTTTGATCTATGTCCAAATTTTATCGTTCTCTAAAGAGGGATGGGGAGCAGATAAAGATGATGGGAATGATTTTTCTTTTTCTCAGAAAGCGAGGCAAAGAGTCTGAGGTGATATCCCTTTACTTATTGTCAGTTGTTGGAACTCACCTGTTGAATATAAAGAATGGGAATAAGTTATCTCTGGCTCTTTTTTAATAAATTCAGTTGTAGTCACCTGCCTTTCCTGCTACACACTGGTTTGTGGGAAATCACAAAGGTTTAGTGTGTTATCAACCAAATATCTATAAGTTATGTTTATGGAAATTTACACATTGACTAAATTTATGAAAATGTTAAAATAATAGCTAGGCCCACCCTAAAATAGAACAAGCTCAGATACCAATATTTATTTCCAAGCAAAACATAAAACTGGCACAATGATAGACTAATAGAATAGAATAGAGTCCAGAAATAGATATACACACATACAGTGACTCTTGATTTATGATAAAGATGTAACTGCAAAATAGTGAGAGTGGTCTATATCAGGGAATAATTCTGGGCCAAGCCTGTATGCAAAAAAAGGTGGGGGGTGGGGAGGTGGAATCCTCAATCCACTACTTGACACAATAGATGAAGTTCAATTCCAGGTAGATTATATGTATAAATATGAATGGTAAACAATAAAACTTCTTGAAGATAATAATAGAGAATTTTAAAGAACGTTTATAAAATAGTATATGAACATCATTAAAATAAGGTATTAGTAATATTTCATTAAAATTTTTAAAATTCTATTTATCAAAAGAGACTATTAAGAGGGTGAAAAGTCAGGCCATTGAGTAGGGGAATATATTTGCAACATATATAACAGTTGAAAGTTTCATGTCCAATACATATAAAGATCTCCTACAAATAAATAAAAATGAGACAGATGGTCCAACAGAAAATGTATCAGAGGACTGTGCTACCTCTTCACTAAAGAAGATATATAAATGGCGAATAAATGTATTAGATGCTCAACCTTATTATTCATCAGGGAAATTTAACCTCAATATAATATCTACACATTAACCACAAGGGCTAAATTTTAAAACTGATAGTACCAAGATCTCAAGTGATATGGCATAATCCCTGACAGAACTATAGATTATTTACCCATTTTGGAATACTACTTAGTAGAATATACCCCATAATCTAAGAATTCCATTCCTACGTATATTCCCAAAGGAAATGTGAGCACATTACCCACAAAGCATGAGCAAAAATGTTGAGAGCTCCAAAATGGAAACCACTTACATGCCCATCAGTAGTAGAATGGATAAAGTGTAATATATTCATATTTTAGGATAGTATATAACAATAAATACGAAATAATCACTGATAAATAGTGTAGATGAATTCAACAAACAGTTTTTAAGGGTAAGAAACATTGTTTCTAAACAATACATAGTGTGCTAAAAAATACTTATTGTGTGTTTGCATTTATTTGAAGCTCAAAAATAGGAAAATTTAATCAAGACTATTAATATTCAGGATGGTGGTTATCTTTGGGGAGGAAGAAAGGGTAGCAATTGTAATATGGCATGAGGGAAGCTTTTGGTGTAGTTTAAATGGTATTTTTCTTGACTTCCATGGTAATTACACTTGTACGTTCCTTTTGTGATAACTCCTTGAACTCTGCACATATGATTTGGACATAATTCTGAGTATATGCTACTGTTTATTATAAACAATTATTTTTAATTTTTTAAGTTTAAAAAAAAATCCAGTAGGTGAACATACAGTGTAACATTAACATACAATATAGTGAGTGATTCAACCCTTCATACAATACCTGGTACTCATCAGAGCGAGTGCACTCCTTAATTCCCATCATCTCTTTTACCCATCCTCCCCCGCCACCTCTCCGGTAACCGTCAGTTTGTTGTCTATAGTTAAGAGTCTGTTTCTTGATTTTTCTTGATTTGCCTCCCTCTGTTGTTGTTGGTTTTTTTCCTCTTTGCTTGTTTGTTTTGTTTCTTAAATTGCATATAGGAGTGAAATCATACAACACTTGCATTTCTCTGACTTATTTTGTTTAACACAGTACTTTCTAGTCCATCCACATGATTGAAAATGGCAAGGTAGACACCACATCTCCTTTACCTATTAATCATCAGTGGACACTTGAGCCATTTCCATAATTTGGCTATTGTAGGTAATACTGCAGTAAACATCGGGGTACATGTGTTCCTTTGAATTCATATTTTTGTATTCTTTGGGTAAATATTTGGGTAAATATTTGGGTTGTATTGTTTTGCATCCCCACCAACAGTGCAAATGGGTTCCCGTTTCTCAGTATATCTCACCAACACCTGGTACTTCTTTTGGTTGATTTTAGCCATTCTGACAGGTGTGAGGAGACCTCTTGTAGTTTTGATTTGCATTTCCCTAATGATGAGTGATAGTGAGCATCTTTTCATGTATCTGTTGGTCATTTGTATGACTTTTTTGGAAAAATGTCTATTCATGTCTTCTGCCCATTTTCTAAATTGGATTGTTCATAAGACTTATCAAGAGAATGACTCCTTAATTTCCCTTTCTTCTGTCTTGCTGTTGGTGTAGAGAAATGCAACTGATTTCTGTGCATTGATTTTATATCCTGACACTTTACTGAATTCCTGTATAAGTTGTAGCAGTTTTGGAGTGGAGTCTTTTGGGTTTTCCACATATAGTATCATATCATCTGCGAAGAGTGATAATTTGACTTCTTCTTTGCCGATTTGGATGCCTTTAATTTCCTTTTGTTGTCTGATTGCTGAGGCTAGGACCTCTAGTACTATGTTGAATAGCAGTGGTGATAATGGACATCCCTGCCGTGTTCCTGACCTTAGCGGAAAAGCTTTCAGTTTTTCTCCATTGAGGATGATATTTGCGGTGGGTTTTTCATAGATGGCTTTGATGATATTGAGGTATGTGCCCTCTATCCCTACACTTTGAAGAGTTTTGATCAGGAAGAGAAGAGAATTTGGGTACTATTTTCATAGACTACTCATAAATTCTTAGGCTTATGATCTTTTCTTGTTATATAAAATTTCAACTCAAGCATTGATCTCTGTTTACATTTTTTATAATCACACCTTATAAAATTAACCCTGTTGCTAATTTCTACTACTATCAGCCAATTCATGGCATCTCTGATACTTACAGCATAGGGAAGTGGGTAGATTTTTAAGCATTCCTAGGAGGATTTTTGTTCAGCTGTATTTATGTTGCTTGAAGAAGAATATCATTTTTCTACTAAATCACCTATAGAAGATACTTGAGGTCCTAAGTGCAGTTACCCAGCTTGCTAGATTTTTTTTTTTTTTTTAAGTATCAGGGATCCAATATACTTGGGGATTTGAGACTGAGTTGGGAGTCTTATATCTAAAATCCTTATTAATTATGACATCCATTCTTGTGGGCTTGGCTGACTAACTGGTGTTGGGGAAGTGGCTGAAGGAAATGGCTTTTATTTACTTCTGATCCATCTATCCCTGAAATGGAATTAAGATAATTTATATCTCCAGGCGTCTGGAAGTGATTTCTCTGAAGTAGCACCCAGGCAAAAAATAAAATAAATGTCCTTTCTTTAACTTTTCCCTCTCAAGTAAACAATCTAAATGCATACCATTTATTGGAGGAGCCCAAAGCCAATATTTAAGTCATCAATTAACATATAGATATCTTTTGAATACTTGAAGCAACTATTTCTAGGTAAAATAAGATATACTGATATGCATTCTAATGATATCTGTAGAGATTTCTTATTTTACTTTGAGTTCAGGATAAGTGATTCTTTTTTCAGTTTTTTTTTTTAGTACTTCATATTTGCTTCTAAGGCTGAGTGCAGCTTTATAGTTGCTGTATTTGTGGCAAGTATCAGAAGTAATTATTAACTTAATATGATATCCCACTTTTTGTTGCTTTATATTTCACCCTTCAACTCATTTCTACCTGCTAATTCATACTTTATATTTTTCTTCATATTTGATATTCTTTTTTTAATTTTTTATTTTTTTGACAGAGGGAGAGAGATTCCAAGTAGGCAGAGAGGCAGGCAGAGATAGGAGGGGAAGCAGGCTCCCTGATGAGCAGAGAGCCCAATGCAGGTCTCGATCCCAGGACCCCGGATCATGACCTGACTGAAGGCAGAGGCTTAACCCACTGAGCCACCGAGGTGCCCCCATATTTGATTTTCTTTATAACAATAAATGATATTTTTGAACAGACAGACATAATGACAATTTATAATATAACCTATGTTTTGCTGCTGATTTAGAAAAAAGTTTTTTAGAAGTAGGGAGCATATTATTCTTTTTTTTTTTAATTTTTTACTTCTTTTCAGCGTAATAGTATTCATTGTTTTTGCACCACACCCAGTGTTTCTTTTGGGAGCATATTATTCCTAATTAAAAAATGAAAACTGTCTCAATAGGCATACTTATAAATATCTACTCAAGACCATAGAGTTAGCAAAATTTTTAATATTGCATTTGGAAGTTTTATTAAATAAGCTACTATTTATTTGTGATATATATAGAGAAAATATATATAAATTATTATGAAAAGAATATTTTATAAGGTCTTAGGAATATAAATGTATTTAATGAAGTTATATCACATTCCTAAAGTAATTTTTTGTTCATTCATCTGACACATTGCCAACTGTGAAGCTCATGAAGAACAATGGCCAAAGAAGAATGAGATGTGTATGATAGGCAGATTCAACCAGACTCTTTCACTGCAAAAGTAATATTATAGTCTTAGTCCAGTGTTTGAATTTTTTAGCAAGAAGCTGAATAGGTTCTCTGTCTTTAACTAATTACTCATATGACTCGAAGTGATTTTAATCATTGCATAGACAAAAGCATAATTTAAGGGAATAAAACAAAATCATGACTCTCAGGTAAATATAAAATAAACATGTCAATGATTTTATTTAACCCATTATTTAGTGAAGGGACTGGCAAGATATGACTGATTCAAAGAGCACTTTAAAACTTAGGGTATTTGAAACAAAAAAAGAGGTTAGAGTATTTGTAGGCAATTTATCAAATAAAATTTAATATAAAATTGCTGAGTTGGATAAAAATACTCTCAAATGTCTTATAAGCCATAAATCTTTGGAGCTACATGTTCTAACAGATAGAATTTTCATCCTCATTGGATAGAAAATCTACAAATTAGCAAGTAACTTCACTAAATCTGGGATCTTTAATTAATAATAAACAATTTAATGGACTGACCTCTAAACACATCCTCCTGGACAATCCTTGGGTGATGTTTGCCCTTCTGTAATACTGAAAGGATATGTTTTGAATTACTTGCCTTATATCCAAGTTTTGGATAATTTTTCTGATACAAAAATAGATAGGCAGCTTATCTTCATATTAAATGCAATTTGAAATTGACAAATAGCTTTCCCTGCTTAAAACCATATTGCCAGAAGGGGAAAAATTATCCCCTAATTCAAGTGCCAGGCTACAGGTTATTAAATACCAAGAAGGAAGAAATGTGCTCACAAGAGATGCAAAGAACTGTGGGTGTTTATACTTCAAGTAATGCGATGAAATTGACTGTAACTAATAGAGTGTGAAATAGTCTCCCAAGAAACATGATGAAGTCCTAAAGAAAATAGCTTAAAACAGGAGTGGACGGAGGTCTTAAAATACAAGCAAGGAAAATCACTGCTGCATTGGAAGGTGATTTTTAAGTTATTGCGGAGTGTTATGACTCTAATTTTGTTATTTTTACCCATGACTGGCCATGTGTCATTTTAACATTGATTTGCCTAATTTATATGTACTCCAGAAAACAAAATAGAATCAGAGAATCCAATGCTTCTACATATCAATAAGGAACAGCAAATATTTGCTCCTTAGATAGGTAGTGCTGTCTGGGGATTCACATAATAGGGAAAGCTGTTAAACTGGTTTTCCTAACAGAACTCAGCACTGATTTTGTGCATCATTGATATTTTAGTCAAGTTTATTGTTAAACATACTGGATGGCATGATGGTTTTGTGGTCTGGAAATTACTCCTGAGGGTCTTCACTAAGAGCCTACCCTACCTCAGTCACCAACAGCTTAGATATAACTTTATAAACTTAATATTATGCTAATGAAATTAGATAAACAA
This sequence comes from Mustela nivalis, assembly GCF_964662115.1. Lineage (NCBI taxonomy): Eukaryota > Metazoa > Chordata > Mammalia > Carnivora > Mustelidae > Mustela > Mustela nivalis. The sequence goes on along the minus strand of NC_139031.1, from coordinate 25,311,934 downwards.
TGCATGTTAATGAATAGGTTATAATAAATAGAGATTCCCAGGGATTTAATAAAAATGGTAACTTTTATATTTAGAGGTAGACTTCTCTATGTTTATTATCAGCATTTCATCAATATTTTCTTAAAAGGATGATTTCTCTCATACATCAATTTTTTAAAATTATTTTATTTAAATTCAGTTAGTTAACATTTAGTGTATTAGTAGTTCCAGATATAAAGTTCAGTTATTCCTCTGTTGCATATAACACCCAGTGCTCGTTACATCATGTGCCCTCCTTAATGTCTATAACCAGTTACCCCATCTCCCACCCAGCTCCCCTCGAGAAACACTCCATTTGTTTCCCATAGTTAGGAGTCTCTTATGGTTTGTCTCCGTTTCTAATGTCATCGTATTTTATTTTTCCATCCCTTCCCCTATGAGCCTCTGTTTTGTTTCTTAAATTCCACATATGAGTGAAACCATATGATAATTTTCTTTCTCTGATTGATGTATTTCACTTAGAATAATATCCTCCAGTTCCATCCACATCATTATGGATGGTAAGATTTCATCCTTTTCGATGGCTGAGTAATATTCTGGGATTTATTTATTTATTTATCTATCTATCTATCTATTTATTTATTTATTTATGAGTGATGTGAAAGGACATCAGTGTTTTTTGAAAAACAAATGTAATCACCAAACCATTTCTTTATCCTAAAATTTAAGGACACTTCCATTTATGCTAGTTTATCTCCCAAACATGGGTTTCATAGATTTCAACTATAATTTCTCTTAGTTAGAACTATTAAAACATGAAGAGTTAAATGCAAACAAAGATCAGTAGCATCAGTATTTTTATAGTCAGTGAATTTCCTGAAATAGTCGACATTTAATTCTATTTGACCACTGACATTGTAACTTTGTAGTAATTTCAAGACAGTTGGTTTTTATTATTTGTTTTGTTTTCCATGTTTAATATAGGCTGTCATGAACATAAATGTGTGTCATTCAAATTTAAATGGTATTTAAACCCACTCATTTTTAAGCATTTTTTTTTAAAGAAACTTTTTGCTAGCACTTCCAAACTGCATATTCCTCTAATATTAACTGATCAAGGCATATGGAAGTATTATTTAAAATTTTTTACTGTATAGGAAGAAAGATTTACCATAAAAATATTTTTTGTTCCTAAAAATAATTGTCATTTAAAAATAAAAACTGGAAACTTACTTTGTTGTAATTTAAAACTTTTGTGATCAACAGAGACAAGCAGTTGCAGATACTTACATTTTGTCACACAAACATTGAAATTCTGTGTGTTTATTTTATTAAAGTATGAAATGCAATGTTTTAAGATTATGAAAACAGGTGTTTTATTCATAGTTAATTTTTTTCTATTTTCAACATACTTATAACCTACTATGGTTAATCACAAAAATATAGCTAAGCAATTTCCAAAATTTGTAATTATCACTAGATGAAATGTGACTAATTTGAGATGACTCACCAAAGAGATGAATAAATTGAGCCTGTCATGATGTTATATATCTATTAAAAATATTCTAAACTTGGATGCCTATACGCTTTAACCAATTTTCAGGAAAATTTTATAATGAATGTTTGGGCATATGTGTGCATTTATTTGTGTATGTATTCTGTTTTTTCCAGAGAGCTTTTTGTCAAACATTTATTATTATTGGCATAGGACCTTAACTCTTGTCCAGGACAGGAAAAGAAAATTCTTGTTGATCCTTTTCTCCCCACTCTTACTAGAGCTAGAAGTTCTCATCTCTGCTTTTTTTTCCCCTACGACCACATTGCTCTCTGGTTATTCCAAAAGTCTCTTCATTCATCTTTCTTTTTACTTTTGTATCCATTCTCCACACAGCAGTGAGAATGAACTTTATAAAACATAAAGCATGTCATGTGACTACTGTAATTAATTCTTTAAGTGTGGGGTACCTGGGTGACTCAATAGGTTAAGCCTTCGACTCTTGATTTCAGCTCAGGTCAAGATCTCAGGGTTGTGAGATACAGCCCAGTGTGGAGTCATGGAGTAGGGCTGCAGATTTCTGTCCTTCTGCTGCCTCCCCCCGCTCAAATAAATATTTAAAAAAAAACCTTTTAAGGGCTTCTCACTGCATCAAAAGCAGGACCATAAATATTGACCATGGCTTCCTAAACTCTGCATGAGCTCTCCACACTCCGCTTTCTCTAACCTTCTCCCTCTTGTTCACTGTGCTCCAGACACATGGCTGCCTGCTGCTTGTGGAATACACATGTATTTTTCTATTTCAGGATCTTTTTTGCTCCTTCTGTCAAGAATGTGAATGCTGTTTCTGGCTTTCCATAGTGAACGAACAGGATTAGTTCAGAGGCCCTCACTGATCACCCTAACCAAGGCTTTATCACTTACTCTCTATCAACTCATTTTATCTTTATTTCTTTTGTGAAACTTTTTGCAGTCCATAATTATATCACTTATATGTGTTTACTTGCGTATTATCTGTATCTCACAGTAGGATGTGAGTTTCATGAGTGCAGACAAGCTGTGTCTCGTTTATTGCTATTATCTCATTCCACTAATTCTAGAAGGGTGTATTCTATTTGTTGTAAGAAAGGAAGGGCATGGAAAGAAGGAAGAAAGGAGGAGAGGAAGGAAGGGAGGGAAGAAGGAAGAGAAGGCAGAAGAAAATTACTGCCATTACTATTAGCTTTACTTTCAATTTACAGACTGAGTTCAGCAAATCAGATTAATTCTTATACTGAGTCAGTGAAATTACTCAGCTGAGTACTATAAAAATATTTTTTATTTAGTGGCACATTTGGAGTCAAAAATCTTCCTCCATTCTGAATGTTAATATTCTGAATATTAATATGTAATCTGCCTTTATAGAGAGGCCAGGAAGTATCTATAGAGGAAAAAAAATCTCAGTATAGAGATTAAATCTGCTTCATTTTTTCACCTTTTATTTTTATTTTATTTCTTACTATGTTAGTGACCATACTGTACATCATTAGTTTTTGATGAAGTGTTCCATGATTCATTGTTTGCGTATAACACCCAGTACTTCACGCAATATGTGCCCTCCTTAATACCCATCATGGGGCTAACCCAACCCCCCATCCTCTTTCCCAACCCCTAAAACCCTCAGTTTGTTTCTCAGAGTCCACAATCTCTCATGGTTTGTCTCCCACTCTGATTCTTCCCCTTCATTTTTCCCTTCCTTCTCCTAATGTCCTCCATGCTATTCCTTGTGTTCCACAAGTAAGTGAAACCATATGATAATTGACTTTCTCTGCTTGACTTATTTCACTCAGCATAGTCTCTTCCAGTCCCATCCACGTTGATGCAAAAGTTGGGTATTTATCCTTTCTGATGGCTGAGTGATATTCCATTGTATATATGGACCACATCTTTTTCATCCATTTGTCTGATGAAGGGCATCTTGGCTTTTTCCACAGTTTGGCCATTATGGTGTGGCAGTTCCTCAAAAAAATTGAAAATAGAACTACTCTATGACCCAGCAATTGCACTACTGGATATTTATCCCAAAGATACAGATATAGTGAAAAGAAGAGCCATCGGCTTCACCTTTTTAATATGAATCCACAAATTTAAATAATCACAAACAGAACTTTAAGAAACACCTTTTACAGATGCAGAATATGCATGACTATTAGATGTAAGAAGGTTAATGGAAGTGGAAGTTAACATTCTCAGAAAGTTAGGGTGTGCCTCAGGGAGAAAGTGGGGGGACCAGAACTCCTTGGCAGGGATAACCTCTGTAATGAACCCCCAAAACTAAGTAACTGTCATTCTCTATGAAAGATATTGAATCAGATAAAATTATTTTTTTCACTCTCTACTCTGCTAAGATATTTTAAAAATATATGTGATACTGACAGATTTTTGGCAAGAGAAGTATATGTTCACTCTTTCCCCACTAGTGTTTTCCAAATAATATTTTGCTCTGCGTATGGATTCATGTCTAGAGTTGAATGCAGATATTGGCACCATCATCCTCTTGTTTGTCATCTGGGTCCTCCTATGGTTGGGCAGCAAAGTCATTTCAATTTTGTTGTAACTAGCTAGCCCAGGAACAGACAAAAATTCAAAAATTCAAAGTACAGCTTCTACTGAATTTGTATTGCTTTTGCACCATCATAAAGTTGAAAAATTTTAAGTCAAACCGTCATAAGCTGGGGACTCTGTACTTAGATGACAAGTAATTTCTGAAGAATATTTTCTCCAAATTCCATGTGAATGCTGGATTTGGGTGATCTAGTTTAGTTGACCAAAGTTATAAAGATATCTCTTTCTGGGCCTCTAGAGAGGTCTCTATGTTCTCCTTGTTAAAGTGATACATTAAAAACCAAAACTACTTTTCATTTTTATTAAGCATTAAAGTGCTCAACCCCTCTTTTTCCAACACCATAAACTTCTTAGGAAGATATTCAATGTGTGTAAAATATGCAAAACACAGAAGGGCAGTGAGTCTCTGCTGTTTTAGAACTTTTCTGCTCTTTAAATTTTTGTTTAGAATGAAGCTGTTTAGTGCTAGAAGACCTTTAATAGTAATACACATCTTCTAAACTTCTAAAATAAAGCCATCCATGAAAAGAATAGTAGAATCAATGTGATTTCATGTTGGGAATACTTTTAATATATTTAAGAACTAGAGTAATGTTCCAATTGCAAGAGCTAATCATTTATTTACTATAATTTGGCCAGCTAATTGCCTAAGAGTTTAACACAAAGAAGGTAGCAGGATGTCATAATGTTTTAGTCAGTGGCATGTTTCAGCTTGTTGATATCCAAGGAGATCATTGATACTATTTTTCAATTTGTTATTTAGTTTTAAGTAGGTGAAGTTATTGGAGCACTGATTCAGGAATCAAAAGATCCAACTCTGGCACAAGCTGTGCAACTTGAAGCAAACCAAATCACCTTTCTGTGCCTTGGTTTTTTAACCTGCAAAATGAACAAGTTGGGTTTACTGAGCACTTAAGAGATTTACTTTCAGCTTTAAAAAAATTTATTTCATTCATCTCTTGCTATTCCCATGCACTGCAATAGTCTTTACCTCATGAGATACATGCTGAATCGTTTAGGGTAAGGTAATATGATATTAGTAAACACCTCTGCAATGATTCAGAAGTGTGTGTGTGTGTGTGTGCGCGTGTGCGCGTGTGCGTGTATCTATCACCCATCCATCCATCTAGAGACAAACACATTAGCAGAAGCAAATGAGGCAAAATATTAACAATTGGTGAATGTAAGTGGAAGGTAAGTAAATGCATAACATTCTTGGAACTTTTTTTAAAGTTTGAAACTTTTCGAGAGGAAAAGTAGGAGACAGGATAAGTAACTTTGTTACAAACTCAAGAAGTAATAGTGAAATGGCATAAAAGTGAAAATGTTTTGTTTGGGGATTAGTGCCAAATACCCATAATGCATTATTCTAAACCTTGGAAGAATGTGCGTAATTCTGCCTATGAGGTCAAATCCATATGGTGAGTCTTACTCCCCTGTGGCTATTTATACATACAGTAGGGAAGAAATAGAGCTAAACATGGAGACAGAGCCTGCTGGTGACATGTCCTGCCATGTGCAGTGGCTATATGTTGGCCAAATAACAGAGGGGCCCAGGGCACATGCACTTTACTTTTAAGTAAAGACGGCTTCATTTGTAAACACAGCCCAATTAATGTTTTATAATCACATTAGCATTATCACCTCTTGGAGTCGGTAAGGAAGAGGATAGGGATAAAAGAGCAGAAATCACCTTCTCTGTGCATAGACTCAGGATGTATGAAGAATCCATTATGTTAGTGTCATAGCAAGTGTAGTAACTGATGGGTATGCCATGAATATGAATATAACTAGAAAAATGGCTTCACTTAAAAATTTAGGAAAGTTTCTGCTTTCTGTCCCAGCCTATTAGTTTGTACTTGTAGTATAAAGTCAATTTTCAGTTTATATTTTTGACTCAAGCTACTTAATAAATTTAGTTTCCATACTAGGGCACCCTTTGTCTTTTATAATCATGTCTAGCTTCTTAATGTATCAAATTAAAATTTGTTTCTAAAATACATTTCCCAGAAGTTCTGAAGTTTTCTGCCTTTGTGAAATTTTGGGGAAAGACTATTTTTCCCTCTGGCTTTATTCTGTTTGAAAAAAAAGTCATTAGAAAAAACTTTAACTGCACATTTTTTTAACAAAGTCTCTTTTTGAAAGTATGTTGTTACTGAGATTGATAGACCATTTGCAGATTATAAATGCTGTATTGCAAAAGTTCATATTTCTAAAACGAAATAATTTACAGATCACTACATCATATCAAATATTCAGTTTTAACTACCTAAACAAATTTTCAGAGGCAGTTTCTTATATCTTATTATAATGAAATCATTAGTATTTTAACTTCTCAAAGGAATCTTTCCAGAAGTCTTTAGGTTGGCCCTATAGAAAGAGATCCAACACAGGGTACAGCAAAGTGTGATCTGCTCTGGCCACAGTTATCCAAAGGTACAAACATGTTGATGTTTCTGTAGTGAGGTTTTGTTATTGTTTCTTTGTTTTTATTTTTAAAATCTTTTTTATTCATGCTTTTAGTTTTTGCAATGATTTCATTAAGCCAACCATTGCCTAGCTTTAATTAAATAATTTTGGACTCAGTCCAAAAAGTGTGTATCACAGAAGGTTTTTTAAAAATTTAATTTAATTTTTTCAGTGTTCAAGGTTCATTGTTTATACACAACACCCTGTGTTCCATGCAATACATGCCCTCCATAATACCCACTGCCAGGCTCACTTAACTCCCCACCCCTTCCCCTCCAAAACCCTCAGTTTGTTTCTCAGAATCCACAGTGTCTCATAGTTTGTCTCCCCCTCCGATTTCCCCCAATTCATTTATCCTTTCCTTCTCCCAATGTCCTCCATGCTATTCCTTATGCTCCACAACTAAGTGAAACCATATAATAAATGACTCTCTCTGCTTGACTTATTTCAGTCAGCATAATATCTTCCAGTCCCATCCATGTTGATACAAAAGTTGGGTATTCATCCTTTCTGAAGGAGGTTTAATATTCCATTGTATATATGGACTATATCTTCTTTATCCATTCAACTATTGAAGGACAGATTGGCTCTTTCCATAGTTTGGGGATTGTGGCCATTGCTGCTATAAACATTGGGGTACAGATGGCCCTTCTTTTCACTACATCTGTATCTTTGGGGAAAACACCCAGTAGTACAATTGCAGGGTCCTAGGGTAGGACCCTTCAATTTTTAATTTTTAATTTCTTAAGGAATCTCCACACTGTTTTCCAAATTGGCTGTACCAACTTGCATTCCCACCAACAGTATAAGAGGGTTCCCCTTCCTCCACATCCTCTCCAACATTTGTTGTTTACTGTCTTGTTAATTATTTGTTTGTTTTTTAAAATCTAAATACTGTGCCCTTAAGTTAATATTTAAAGAACTGAAAGACAGGAACTAAGTTATAAGTTATAACCAATGTCAGGTCAGATATTGGTTCAGGAATCTGATCTTTGTATAGGTAGTGTGTTAAGACGATTATTGTCAACCAAAGTCAAAAAGGGTACCAGAGTAAAAATGATGACTTTTTTTTTTAAAGAGCTGGAATAAAGTTCCAACAGTGGGAAATTCTATATCAGGAAGGAAGAATATGAGCAAACATAAACATCTGAAAGTATATGTTAAAAGCAATCTGTGTTGGGAGGGGGCGCAATTACAGACTCAAAGGACAAAGTTGTTATGAGTGTAGCTAGGGAATGACCACCATAGATGCAAAATTTCATGAGTATTGAAGGACTGCTGAAGTTGCAAACAGGCTCTTCCAAGAAGGCAAGGATTGAGAAGGGCTGGCACTGGTTTTTTAGTCTAAACTAAGGACCAATCTGAGATGGTCTCTGAAATATCTGAAACATGGGAGATCATAATTACCAAGGTAAATAATAGGCCCAAGTGGACAATATCTTTTTAACACAACATCTTGTTTGTACATTCAACCAGTAACATTTGGAAGCAAGTTTTATGAGCTCAGTTTTACATATGAGGACATTGATCCAAAGATGTTAAGACACTTATCCAAATTTATACATTAAGGAGGTGTCAGACCTAAAGTTCATACCTACAGCTTTTAAGTCCAATGTCAGTGCCTTTCCTACAACAGCAGGAGGGAGCCTGTGTACCCTCTAGGGGCTTCACAGAACATGTGTTTTAGTTTTTAATTAGCTAGAACACTAAGTTATCCAAAACACTTCATTCCTTATTAATGTTGTTTGGTAACAGTGATTTTTTTCTTTGTAACTCTTCAATTTTTTTCTTGTAAGGACAACATTTCCAGATATTATCTTTGAATATATTGAATATTTAACAACGATCTGTAAATGCTCTCCCACAGCCAGCCATCTGAGTCACTGTCTACAATGTGTGGAGGGATAAATATTCAAGAGTTGATGACAAAGTAATTGAGTTGTATTTAGGAAACCATTCTATAACTTCTCTTTACCTCTTTCCTTCCCATTCTTTTTATTTTTTTTAAGATTTTATTTATTTATTTGACAGAGATCACAAGTAGGCAGAGAGGCAGTCAGAGAGAGAGGAGGAAGCAGGCTCCCTGCCAAGCAGAGAGCCCGATGCGGTGCTCGATCCCAGGACCCTGGGATCATGACCTGAGCTGAAGGCAGAGGCTTTAACCCACTGAGCCACCCAGGTGCCCCTTTACTTCCCATTATTATTCCTAGTACTTTAATTCTGGTCTAGCTTTTAGTTTAAACCTATGTGTGAGAGCTTCTAATACATCACTCCAAATTCTCTTGGATGTGCCTCTTTCTATAGTCACTGCTGGGGTACACTGTTCCTTGAAGACCCTCAGCCTCACACAGGTGAATTTTTTTTTTTTTTAAATAGTGTTTTATCTTGACCAAGGACTTCCTCTAGCTTCTGCTCCATGGCTTTTTTTGAGGGCCCCTCTTAGAACTCTTGGAGGAATTTTAGGGTCACTCATGGATGGATAGTTGGGGTTGAGGTTTTGGTGTCTCTGGGCTAACTTTGACCAGTAGAAACAGAAATTAATGGAAAAATAATCTCTCCTATTCCCATCTGGGCTGCAAGTTCTGATGTACATTTCATAAACCTTCTTAGAATGTCCTGTGAGATAAAATACTGGCATTCCAGCCGGACCAGTAATGAAATAATGCATCTTTTGATTTGTTGTCCTTGTTTTCCTGTTAAACTCTCCTCACCTCCAACTTCCTCACATTAGCTGCTTTGTAAGTCTTTGTGGCTCTGCCTTTGAAGAAAATCAGGCCAATGATGCAAATATATAGAAAAGTAGCTTGGTTTTCTCCAAATCTAGGGCACTATTTCAATTGTGCTGAATAGGAACCTAAAGAATCTGGAGACTGGGACTAGTAATGAACCTTTAATGAGCCCTGGAACTCATTAGACATGGAATCCCGAGAAGACCTGGCTGAAGTTCCTGCCCAAAAGAATCACAAGTTGGCAAGTTTCCTGGCCCAGCATTAAGTATCTAGAGGGGAATAGGTTGGGATCAGAACTCTGTATTCCCTCTCATCCCCCAGGCATCTGCTCCCTCCTTTGCCCCAAGCCTCCTAAGATTGAATTGTCTGACTCTGAATTTAATGGAAAACTCTGCTCTTGGAACTGCATCTCAGAGCCAAAAGCAAAGCTAGTAATGAGCCCCAGGTGGTATGTCCATTTGCTATTTGCTTCACAAGTTACGTATGGCCAAAGAATTTTACCTTGTGTTTTCATGATACATATTTTAAAACATAGATTTACTTTACAACTAAACTCTAAGTATATTTTTATTGTAATTTTTCCTATGGTGTATTTAGATGTAAAATTACTTCCTATAAAGAATCCGAGCACAGTTACAAACTTCTACTCTAATGACCAAAATAATGGTCAATTTCATTAAAAACAGCAATTACAGTACATGCACTAAGAGAGTATAGTCAATTCATTTTGCAGATTTGCTTTAATTTTTACCTGTGAAAAGTATAATTCTCTTCATCAGAGATGATAATGATTGTTTCCAGTGTTTGAGTTGTTAGTAAAATATCAAGTCGCAAATATTTAAAACTGTACTTTTTTTTAAAGTTTTATTTTTTAAAAATCTAGATATTTACTGGTAATGAGTGTAAAATCCGGGCCATAAAGAAAATATATTTTATACAGTTAGCTGCAAATAGAGAAGTGCATTATCAAACTAATGTCATTTTAATGAACCAGGTGACATATCCTTAAAAATATTTTAATACTAAAATCTTTCCTTCCCTTCAGGTGGAACAATGTGAGGTAGTTAAGGCTTACTGCAGAGTAAAATTGCTGATTTTTCATTTTTTCTGAGTGCTTAAGCACCTAGAAGGTAGACTCTTTGAGATACATGCCATATCTAGTTGCAAACTAAGTTTTATATGATGGCTTTCAAAGCAGAAAATAGACATCTGGTAATTAATTTATTCATAGCTTAATTGCATTTTCAATGTCATAAGTCTTAAAAATGTAAGTATTTCTTTGATGATGTATGCATACTTAAATTGCACATGGATTTGTTTATTGTCAGTAAGGAAAAGCAACAAACTGAAATATTTTAATGTTGTAATTTTTTTGCACACTATATTTTTGTGGTCTGTCCTTAGGCTAAGTCAACACTTCATTATCTTATCACTTGTTGATTTGTAGTCATACTTAAAATAAATATTTTTGACTTTCAAAACAGAAATAGTCTTTGAATTCTCTTCATGGATATTCTTACAGGGTTTCTTCTATGTTCATGTCAACTATCTTTTGATCATTTTCTGTTAAGTTTCATATACATAAAATAGATTTTAAGCTTACGGGCTGTATAATGTTAAGCTATATAATATTTAAATTCTTATGGAAATTGCTTTCAATTTCTTTCAATTGTACTGAATACAATATGACCAATCCTAGATTCCATACTTATTACCCTAATATAATTTCAGTGACAGTTAAGCACGGTACTTATGCAACTAATGTCACATGTTCAGTTGCTGAAGTGGTCTCTTCACATAGAGAAAGGCACTTAATTCTCAGCTACTACCTATACCTGCAGGTGTGAAAAACATACCATCACTTAGGAAGGATATTGCTGAATAGGCAAAAATTGTGTCATGTAATCTAATTTATAGAGAAATCAAGAAAGTAATACTATCAGAGGCAGTATGCTCATCAGCTATGTCATTTGTCCTTTTACATTTTCCAGCCCTTGAAATTAGTCAAAACACTGTCAGTTGTAACAGTCAATGGGCTATGAACCAAAGTGAAGCAAGTCATACAAAATCCCGTAATACAACTCAGATGGTAGAGCCTCTGCTCACCTGAGTAGACTCCAGGAGGACAGTTTGACTGTGGAGTTGCTTGGAGGCACACCAATTTTGTATCAGAGGAAAATAAACTTGTTATTAGCCACTAAGTTTGGGGGTTGATTATCAGAATAATCAAGCCTGTCCTCATAGATGCTGATATTGGGGCTGAAGTTGGAGAGCTTTCTTAACAAAAACCTAAAATATGGGTCAGCCCAAGACTAATGTCAAAGCCTAAAAGAAATGGCGATCTTTACAATTGTGAAATATATGGCAAAATGCACACCTGCAAGGTTTGAGGAAGCAGATAATATACTTAAAAATCAGAATGAAACACCATCACCACTACCACCACTACCACCACCACCACCACCACCACTACCAATAACAATAACAACAGTGTGTGGCTTTAGGGGAAAAGAGGCTGAAAAAAATAGGATTTTGAATAGTTGTACTTGGTTGTATTTGACAAGGTATTACAGAGAAATGATGAGTTTAAGTAATAGGTGACTGATCTCTAAGCAAAAATGGATGAGAATAGGTATAGTGCTCAAAATCTGGGTCTCAGGATTTAAGAAAGTCCATTATTTCTGGACTGCCACCAAAAAAAAAAAAAATGAAGAAACTAAGGAATAAATTAAAGTAAAATCTTTAAACTGACTTAATTGTTTCAGGGGAAAAAAATCGAACTAAGGGTATGGAGCCAGTAAATACTTTTAACAGAATAAAATGATTTAGGGCAAAAATCTGATTGGGGTCCAGATAAGCACACAGCCTTGAAATACCCTTATTTAAATTCACAGAAATATATGGGAGCAAGAAAACAAAAATTGTAGTAAATCTAAAACTTATATTGGAAAGACCAAGATTAGTTTTGGGGAAATATAATATCTCAGAGCAAAAATACAGAGACTAAGACTCAAAATCACTCTTAATGTCTAATTTTTTGACATTTTAAATTAAGGAAATGAGTTGATTTAACTCCTCAGCCACTAAAGGGGCATAGTCTCTAAACAACCACTTCAGATATGGACAAGGATGATAAACACAGACTTAAGTCCACAGAGAACGCTGGGTCATAGTCTATCCTTCTGTAGGTCATGGTCAAAGAGTAATTCCAGAACATTTTCTACTCTCATGACTTGCCATCCCTTACAGTGCCATTCCAATGGGGTTGCAGAATGGATATGTGACAGACTTGCCTGTTTAGATGGAAATTGGAATGAATGGAATGATTGGTGAACATTACTGATTCTCACAGTATTTCTCAATTTTTCAATAAATCAAATAGACTCTATCACTCTTTGTCTCCCATTCTTCCTTCTTCTAAAGGGTAGTGGTTTACAGTTATTCTGTACAAGCTTTATTATTATATTGGAATATGGAAGGGAGTTAACTCATGTGTTTAGTTCAGAGAGCTCCAAACCAAGCAAAGCCATACCTTGACCTGATACATTCACTAATGAATATCATTCAGAGATAAGCCTTTTGACTGGATGCACTGATGGGATAGAATTTCAGACTATCTCCTCTGATGCGGGATTCCATGTGGAAGGGTATTTGGAGGACAGAAGGGCAGACCAAGGCAGAGAAAAAAGACCACTGAATAAACTATTTCTTTCTCTCATACCCATTCCTCATTTGCAGTGAGGCAGGGCCATAGGAATAATGTCAATTCAAGGACCTGAGTACAGAAGTAACCTGTATCACTGAGAAAATGATCTCATAGGCAGGTATGATCCTTTATTTTCTCTTTCCCTGATGAAGGAGCTCTATGTTCAAATTCTCCATCAGCCAATATTACTAAGAGCCCACGTGGAAGGTGATTGCTGCCCAGACCCACAGAGGACATTAGGGAACAAGAAATAAGAGAAACTATTTGTTAATCCAGTATTAACAGGCCTTTCTGGATTGAAACATGGATGATTGATTAGTCACCCCAAACTAATAAAAAAATGGCTAGAAGAAATGCTTTTTATTGCATTGTAATTTTATCTTCTCCTTGAGACTTTTAGGAATAAATACAAGACCGTTAGAAGTATATTTTAAGGGTATGGAATGTGTTTTAGAGGTACATTCATCCCTACATTTAGTTTATTCTAAATAACCTAATTCACATGGGGCATTTTAAGTGTCTACAGTGTGAAAAGGAATTATTTCAGTGAACAAATATTTCCCTCAATAGTAAAAATCGCAAGCATTTATATAGCATTTAGAACAGGATGGACATTTTCTTCTTTTTTATTAATATATAAAGTATTATTTGCTTCAGGGGTATAAGTCTGTGAATTGTCAATCTTACACAGTTCACAGCACTCACCATAGTACATACCCTTCTCAGTGTCCATCACTGAGCCACCCAATCCCTCCCCACCAACCACGCCAGCAGCCTTCCATTTTTTTTCCTGAGATTAAGAGTCTCTTATGGTTTGTCTCCTTCCCTGGTTCCATCTTGTTTCAATTTTTTTCCTCCCTTCCCCCCATGACCCCACGCCCTGCCTCTCAAATTCCTCATATCAGAGAGATCATATGATAATTATTTTCCTCTGATTGACTTATTTTGCTTAGCATAATACCCTCTAGTTCCAGTCACATTGTTGCAAATGGCAAGGTTTTTTTTATGACGGCTGCATAGTATTCCATTGTATATATACCACTTCTTTATCCATTCATCTGTTGGTTCTTTCTGTAGTCCAGCTATGGTGGGCATGCTGCTATAAACATTTGGGTGCACGTTCCCTTTCAGATCACTACATTTGTATCTTTCAGGTAAATACCCAGTAGTGCCATTGCTGAGTCTTAGGGTAGCTCTATTTTAACTTTTTGAGGAACCTCCATGCTGTTTTCCCGAGTGGCTGCACCAGCTTGCGTTCCCACCAATGGTGTAGGAGGGTTCCACTTTCTCCGTATCCTTGCCAACATCTATCATTTCCTGACTTGTTAATTTTAGCCAGTCTGACTGGTGTGAGGTGGTATCTCCTTGTGGTTTTGATTTCTATTTCCCTGTTGCTGAATGATGTTGAGCACTTTTTCATGTGTCTGTTGGCCATTTGGATGTCTTCTTTGCAGAAATGTCTGTCCATGTCTTTTGCCCATGTCTTGATTGAATTATTTGTTCTTTGGATGTTGAGTTTAAGTTCTTTAGATTTTGGATACTAGCCATTTATCTGATATGTCATTTGCAAATATCTTCTCCGTTTCTGTCAGTTGTCTTTTGGTTTTGTTGACTGCTATGCAAAAGATTTTATCTTGAAGAAGTCCCAATAGTTCATTTTTGCCCTTGCTTCTCTTACCTTTGGTGATGTTTCTAGGAAGAAGTTGCTGTGGCTGAGGTCAAAGAGGTTGCTGCCTGTGTTCAAAATCCAAGGAATTTGATGGATTCCAGTTTCACACTGAGGTCTTTCATCCATTTTGAGTCTATTTTTATATGTGTTGTAAGGAAAAGGTCCAGTTTCATTCTTCTGCATGTGGATGTCCAATTTTCCCAACACCATTTGTTGAAGAGACTGTCTTTTTTTCCATTGGATTTCATTCTTGCTTTGTTGAATAGTAGTCGACAATAGAGTTGAGGGTCCATTTCTGGGCTCTCTATTCTGTTCCATTGATCTATGTGTCTGTTTTTGTGCCAGTACCATACTTTCTTGATGATGACAACTTTGTAATAGAGCTTGAAGTCTGGAATTGTGATGCCACCAACTTTGGTTTTCTTTTTCAATATTCTTCTGGCTATTCAAGGTTTTTCTAGTTCCATATAAATTTTAGGATTATTTTTTCCATTTCTTTGAAAAAAAATTGATGGCGTTTTTGATAGGGATTACATTAAATGTGTAGATTGCATTAGGTAGCATAGACATTTTCACAATATTTGTTCTTCCAAACCATGAGCATGGAACATTTTTCCATTTCTTTGTATCTTCCTCAATTTCCTTCATGGGTACTTTATAGTTTTCTGAGTACAGATTCTTTGCCTCTTTGGTTAGGTTTATTCCCAGTATGTTATGGTTTTGGGTGCAATTGTAAATGAGATTGACTCCTTAATTTCTCTTTCTTCTGTCTTGTTGTTGGTATATAGAAATGCAACTGATTTCTGTGCACTAATTTTATATCCTGACACTTTACTGAATTCACGGATGAGTTCTAGCAGTTTTGGATGGAGTCTTTTGTGTTTTCCACATATAGTATCATATCATCTTCAGAGTGAGAGTTTTACTTCTTCTTTGCCAATTTGGATGCCTTTTATTTCTTTTCGTTTTCTGATTGCTGAGGCTAGGATTTCTAGTACCATGTTGAATAGCAGTGGTGATAGTGGACAGCCCTACAGTGTTCCTAACCTTAGGTGAAAAGCTCTCAGTTTTTCCCCATTGAGAATGATAGTCACTGTGGGTTTTTCATAGATGTCTTTGATGATATTGAGGTATATACCCTTTATCCCTACACTGTGAAGAGTTTTGATCAAGAAAGGATGCTGTACTTTGTCAAATGCTTTTTTTTTTTTTTTTTAAATCACAAGTAGACGGAGAGGCAGGCAGAGAGAGAGGGGGAAGAAGGCTCCCTGCTGAGCAGAGAGCCCGATGCGGGACTCGATCCCAGGATCCCAAGATCATGACCCGAGCCGAAGGCAGCGGCTTAACCCACTGAGCCACCCAGGCGCCCCTGTCAAATGCTTTTTTCAGCATCTATTGAGAGTACCATAGGGTTATTCTTTGTTTTATTAATGTATTGTATCACATTGATTGATTTGCAGATGTTGAACCAACCTTGCAGCCCAGAAATAAATCCCACTTGGTTGTGGTGAACAGTCCTTTTAATGTACTGTTGGATCCTCTTGGCTGGTATTTTGGTGAGAATTTTTGTATCTTTGTTCATCAAGGAAATTGATCTGTAATTCTCCTTTTGCTGGGGTCTTTGGTTTTGGGATTAATGTAATGTTGGTCTCATAAAATGAGTTTGGAAGTTTTCCTTCCATTTATATATTTTGGAACAGTTTCAGGAGAATAGGTATTAATTCTTCTTTAAATTTTTGGTAGAATTTCCCTGGGAAGCCGTCTGGCCTTGGGCTCTTGTTATGGGGAGATGTTTGATGACTTCTTCAATCTCCTTACTGGTTATGGGTCTGTTCAGGTTTTCTATTTCTTCCTGGTTCAGTTTTTATAGTTTATGTGTCTCTAGGAATGCATCCATTTCTTCCAAATTGTCAAATTTGCTAGCCTAGAGTTGCTCATAATATGCTCTTATAATTGTTTGTATTTCTTTGGTGTTGGTTGTGATCTCTCCTTTTTACTCATGATTTTATTAATTTGGGTCCTTTCTCTTTTCTTTTGATAAATCTGGCAAGGGGTTTATCAGTCTTATTAATTCTGTCAAAGACCCACCTCCTAATTTTGTGTATTTGTTCTATTATTCTTTTGGTTCCTATTTCATTGATTTCTGCTCTGATATTTATTATTTCTCTTCTCTTGCTGGGTTTAGGCTTTCTTTGTTATTCTTTCTCCAACTACTTTAGGTGTAGGGTCAGGTGGTATATTTGAGACCTTTCTTGTTTCTTGAGAAAGGCTTGTATTGTTACATACTTTCCTCTCAGGACAGCCTTTACTGTGTCCCAAAGATTTTGAGCAATTGTGTTTTCATTTTCATGAATTTTTTCAATTCTTCTTTAATTTCCTGGTTGACCCATTCATTTCTTTAGTAGGGGGCTCTTTAGACTCTGTGTATTTGAGTCCTTTCCAACTTTCCTCTGTGGTTGAGTTCTAGTTTCAAAGCATTGTGGTCTGAAAATATGCAAATGACCCCAATTTTTTGGTACCAGTTGAGACCTGATTTGTGACCCAGGATGTGATCTGTTCTGGAGAATGTTCCACGTGCACTAGAGAAGAATGTGTATTCTTTTGCTTTAGGATGTTCTGAATATATTTGTGATGACCATCTAGTCCAGTGTGTCATTTAAAGCCTGTATTTCCTTGTTGATCTTTTGCTTGGATGATCTGTCCATTTCAGTGAGGGTGATGTTAGAGTCCCCTACTATTATTGTACTATTGTCAATATATTTCTTTGATTTTGTTATTAATTGGTTTATATAATAGGTTGTTACCATGATAGGGGCATAGGCACTTAAAATTGTTAGATCTTCTTGTTAGACAGACTTTTTAAGTATGATATAGTGCCCTTCCTCCTCTCTTATTATAGTATTTGGCTTAAAATCTAATTTATCTGATAAAAGTATCACCACTCAAACTTTCTTTTGATGTACATTAGCTGGTAAATAGTTTTCCACCCCCTCACTTTAAATCTGGAGATGTCTTTGGGTCTAAAATGAGTTTATTGCAGACCGCATATTGATGGGTCTTGTGTTTTTTTTTTAATCCATTCTGATACCCTGTATCTTTTGATTGGGGCATTTGTCCATTTACATGCAGGGTAACTATTGAAAGGTATGAATTTAGTACTCTTGTATTGCCTGTAAGATGGCTGTTACTGGATATTGTCTCTGTTCCTTTCTGGTCTGTTTCTTCTAGGCTCTCTCTTTGCTTAGAAGACCCTTTTAGTATTTCCTATAGGTATGGTTTGGTGTTTTCAAATTCTTTTAGTTTTGTTTGTCATGGAAGCTTTTTATCTCTCCTTGTGTTTTCAGTGACAGCCTAGCTGGATATAGTATTCTTGGCCGCATATTATTCTTGTTTAGTGCTCTATTTCATGCCAATCCCTTCTGGCCTGCCAAGTCTGTGGATAGGTCTGCTGTCAATCTAATAGTTCTACTGTTGTATGTTACCTTTTGTCCTGAGATGCTTTCAGGATTTTCTCTTTGTCACTGAGATTTAAGATTTATTATTAATGATGGGGTGTGGATCTATTTTTATTGATTTTGGGGAGTGTTCTCTGTGCCTCCTGGATATTGATGCTTGTTTCCTTCACCAAATTAAGGAAATTCTATGCTATAATTTTCTCCAATATACCTTCTGTCCTCTATCTCTTCTTCTTCTGGGATCCCAATTATTTTAATATTGTTTCATTTTATGGTCTCACTTATCTCTCGAATTCTCACCTCATGGTCCAGTAGTTCTTTGTCTCTCTTTTTCTCAGCTTCTTTATTCTCCATTGTTTGGTCTTCTATGTTACTAATTCTCTCTTCTGCCTCATTTATCCTAGCAGTAAGTGCCTCCATTTTTTATTGCACCTCATTAATAGCTTTTTTTAAAATTTCAACTTGGTTAGATTTTCATTCTTTTATTTCTCCAGAAAGGATTCTCTAGTATCTTCCATGCTTTTTTCGAGCCCAGCTAGCACCTTGATAATCGTCATTCTGAACTCTAGTTCTGACATATTACTAATATCCATCAGTACTTTGCTATCAGTACAGCCTCTTGTTGTTGTTGTTGTTGTTGTTCTTCTTCTTTTTTTTTTTGAAGTGAGTTTTTTTGCCTTGTCATTTTATCCAGATAAGAATAGATGAGTGAGAGAACAAAATACTAACAGGGTAACAATGACCCCAGAGAAATATACACTAATCAAATCAGAAGAGACCCAAAACAGGTGAGAAGAAAGGAGGAAAAAAAAAAAAGAAAAAAATATGTATATTAGACTAATGAACAGAACAGAACCACACATTTGACTTTGGGTGTATTTTGGTCTGTTATAAGAAACTGCCTCCCAAAATTTTAAAGAAATACACACACACACACACACACACACACACACACACACAAATAAGGGTAAACATGATGAAGGGATGGAATATGGCCGTAAAGATGAAAATTAAAAAAGATTCTAGAAAAAGAATTGATAGTATAAGAAGTTGGCTGAAAAAGAAAAGAGAAAAGAATGTGATAAGGCTGGAGACTAGAAGAAAGCCATATGCTTATTTAAGGTATATTTTGATCTATTAAAAGAGGAAACAAAAAATATGTTCAAAAACAATGAAGGGATAGAATATGACTGTAACAGTGAAAAAAATATTTTTGAAAAAGGTATTGATAAGATAAAAGAGTTAAAAATGTTAAACTAGGAAAGAGGAAAAATTTAAAAAATAGAATAAGGGGCGCCTGGGTGGCTTAGTGGGTTAAGCCGCTGCCTTCGGCTCGGGTCATGATCCCAGGGTCCTGGGATCGAGCCCCGCATCGGGCTCTGTGCTCAGCAGGGAGCCTGCTTCCTCTCCTCTCTCTGCCTGCCTCTCTGCCTGCTTGTCATCTCTCTCTGTCAAATAAATAAATTAAAAAATCTTTATAAAATAAAAAATAAAAAAAATAGAATAAGAAAAAAAAATTTAAAAAATTTAATTTTGAAAGACTAAAGAATTATGGGGAAAAAGCCATGAATTCTATCTGCTATAGTCCCATAGCTCTGAAGTTTTGCAGTTCTCATTGATCAGTGAACTTGGTTTTGGCTGAATGTTCTTGCTGATCTTCTGGGGCCTGTTGTGGTTATTCTCAAATGTCCTTGCTTGAGGTGGAGTTCCATCACCCTTGCTAGGGGCCAATCTAAGTAATCTGCTTGGTTTTGCTCTCTTTTGTTCCCTGAATACTTTCCATACAGCTTTGGAGGATGAGAATGAAAATGGTAGCCTCCCAATCTCTGGCCCCAGAGATGCTGAGAGCTCAGCACCCCACTCCTCAGTGCACCCTCAGAGAAAATCAATCAATCACTCCTGTCTCCCTGGTCTCTGGCTACACTCCACGCTCACCCAGCCTGTGACTGAGCACTTCTATCTCTGCCGCAAGGCCCCATTTGTAGTCTCCAAACCCAGCAGATTCTGCAGTGTGTTCCTGTGCTGCTCTTCCCAGAGAAGGAAGGAGGGGGTCTACCCAAATTTGCCATTTGTGGGTCCCTGCTCAAAGAGAAGTGGCCCAACTGTGCCTCATATCATGGTTTAAGGTAACCCTGACCTGAGAGCCCACTCCTTTGCTCCATCTCTGCAGCCAGCTTTCCTGCTCTGATACCTGGGAGCTCTGCTGCACTCAGGCACCCCTGGTCTTTCTGTGACCCCACGGGTCCTGAGATCACACTGTACACATGAGGGCTCCACCCCCTGTTTAGCCTCTGGAGCATTATCAATCAGTGGAGTAGACTTCGAAAAGTTGTGATTTTGTGCTCTACTGCTCTACTGCTAGCCAGGGGCTGGTCCCTCCACTGGCAGTCTATCTTCCCGTATATTGCCTTGGATTCACTTTTCCGCACATCCTACCTTCCAGAAAGTGGTCACTTTTCTGTTCCTAGAATTACTGCTCTTATTCTCTTTGATCTCCTGTTGAGTTTGTAGGTGTTCAGAATGATTTGATAACTCTCTAGCTAAACTCCTGGGACCCAACAATATTTAGGTCTCCTACTTCTCCACCATCTTGCTCCCCACAGCATGGGCATTTTCAAAGCAAGTTTACCTATAACGATTTTGTCTTCAAAACTCTATGAGTACTTACTAAGTATCTTCATTTTCCTGCTCAGAAATTTAAGGTAGAGAGTCCTGAGCCCAAGTGCAGACAGGTAGGCTTAAAAAATGAACCCCGTCAGTTGTAGTCCATCATCCATTTTAACCACTACATACTACTGCCTCAAAATGATATATTGAGCCTCAGCTAATTGGAATGGATTCATAAAACTTTTAAACTATTGATAGACAGGTTAGTGCCTCTTTAAAACCAATTATTTAAAAATACAATTAAAGAAAGTGGTAATTTGTCTACATTATGAAACATTTTTAAAGGGAAAGATTCTCTTGAATCATCTAAAATGTGATTTTATTTATAGAAAATTAATGCTTGAAATCAGAAAGCTAAGTCTACCTTCATACCTGTGTGGGACATAGAGATAGCATTTATTAGAGGGTATCAATGAACTATGATCAATAGAGGAAAGAATGAAAAGCTGTATCATTGGATATCTCATCTTCCTTTTTATTATGCTCAGAATAGAAGTAAGTTTGGTATACTTAAGTGCAAAAAGGATAATTTGTAATGATTGGATATTTTTTCATTTTCATTTATAAATTATTCACCTGGTTTTTATGGTTAAAACTTGTGTTTAAAAATTGTGTTTTGAGGACATTAGTTAATCTTTCATATTAATTCATGTAGTTATTAATATTTATGTAATACTCTGAGGGTATTTTTATATATTTTTGGCACACATATCCCTGAAAAATTAGAGAAAAAGTAGCTTGAGAAAACATTCTAGAAATGATTTAAAATATAGAATTCTTAGAGATAATAATTTACTGAGTAAACTTTTGCTTTCCAAACACAAATATCAGTAAACGACGTATTAATCATCATCCTCATAAGGTACTGTCAAAGCAAAAATTGCACCAAAGTTTGACAAGGATATTTAGGTCTCCTACTTTATTCAAAGCTATTACAAATAAGTTAGGAAAGCCAGTGCTCAGTCCAAGCTCATCTAGAGTTCTTGGGAACTGATGTAAGGTGAGGTTTCAGAGGCTATCTGTGTTGGCTAACTGGCTTCTGAATTAGAGAATCTTTTGTATTTTGAGGAAGAGGGTCTATACAAATCACTGATTTAAAGGTTGTTATCTTTTCACCGATTTTTGTGGAGAGGAAAGATTCTTATGGGGTCAGGGGGAATGAGAAACTGTCTTAGACAAGGTGTGAATGGAGAGATAGAGTTGACTATTTAAGCATATTTGGTTATATATATATATATATATAATAATTATATATATAATATATATAATTAATAATA
The DNA here is from genome assembly GCF_964662115.1 of Mustela nivalis. Classification (NCBI taxonomy): domain Eukaryota; kingdom Metazoa; phylum Chordata; class Mammalia; order Carnivora; family Mustelidae; genus Mustela; species Mustela nivalis. Next base: position 25,289,884 of record NC_139031.1, on the reverse strand, counting down.
ATTATATATATAATTATTAATATATAAATATTAATAATAATTATATATATATAATTCCATAAGAAAATGCAAAGTTTAAACTAGCATATATTCTTCTGCATTCCTCTTATATACTCAATAAGAAAGAAATGTTTGCATTGTACTCTAGAGTGCTATAAGAATGATTTTCTTTAGGGAAGACAGAGAATGTAGAAGTTGAATATAGATTATTGGCACTTGTGTGAACTTTTTTTGATATGGATGTTTCGACTCTCCTTTTTCTATTCACCTAATAGAAATGGCTGATATGCATAAAGTCTTAAAAATATTTGAATTATTTAATGCATTACAATGGAGATTGTATTTTTAAAAATCCTACCTTGCTAGGAAGCCTTCCTATTTTGTTAAAATGATCTCGGTGGAGCCTCTGTTTGGACAATGGTTTTTATAGATTATATTTAACAGCATATCTATAGTTTTATAGATTAGATTTAACAGAATATATGTGCCAAAGAACTTCTTGGCTTCAACACTATACTGAAGGTTCTAGGCAAACAATTAGGGGGAAAAGTATGAGAAGAAAAAGCAACAAGATAGAAAAGGAAAAAGAAATTATTTCTATTCACTGACAGCATTATCTTGAATATGGAAATCCTAAGGAATCTATACCCCCAATACTATCAGAAATAATAAGTGAGTTAAATAAATTTACAAGATATAAAATCAATATAAAAATTAATTGTATTTCTATATGGTGGCAACAAGCAATAACAATGTGAAATTAAGAAAACAATTTTATTTACAAAAACATCAAAAAGAATGAGACAAAAACCCGCTAAAGATTCCACTATAAAAGGGAACTGCAGACCAATATCCCTGATGAACATAGAAAAATTTGCAATAAAATACTAGCAAATAGAATCCAGTAATACATTTTAAAAATTATTCAACATAATCAAGTGGGATTTATTCCTGGGTTGCAAGTGTGTTTTAATATTTATAAATCAATTCTTTTAATAGATGCATAAAAAGCCTTTGAGAAAGTACAACACCCATTCATGATAAAAACCCTAAACAAAGTAGGTGTTGTTTTGTTTGTTTGTTTTGAGGGGGCCCTGGATAACCAAGTAGGCTTAAAGGGAACATACCTGAACATTAATAAAAGACATCTGTGAAACACCCACAGCTAATACCATCCTCAATGGGGAAAATTGGAGAGCTTTTCCTCTATAGTTAGAAACAAGACAGGGATGTCCATACTCACCACTGTTATTTAACATAGTAGTGGAAGTCCTCGCTTCACCAGTTGGACAATCAGTCAATACATACATACATAAATGGCATCGAAATTGGTAAAGAAGTAAAACTTTCACTATTTTGCAGATGATATGATCCTCTGTATAGAAAACCCAAAAGATCCCACCAAAAAATTGTTAGAACTCATACATGAGTTCAGTCACAGGATACAAAGTCAACATAGAGTGTACAGTTCTATGTGTGCATTTCTACATACCAATGATGAAATAGCAGAAGGAGAATTAAGGAATTGATCCCATTTACAAATATACCAAAAATGATTAGATGCCTAGGAATAAACCTAACCAAAGAGATGGAAGACCTGTATTCTGAAAACTATAGATCACTGGTGAAAGAAATTGAAGATGACACTAAAGAATTGAGAAGACATTCCATGTTCATAGGTTGGAAGAACAAATATTGTTAAAATATCTATAGTACCCAAAGCATTCTACATATTTAAGGCAATCCCTATCAAAATACCAATAGCATTTTTTCATAGAGCCAGAACAATCCCAAAATTTGTGTGGAACCATAAAAGACCCTAAATAGCCAAAGCAAACCTGAAAAAGAAAAGCAAAGGTGGAGGCATATAATTCTAGATTTCAAGTTTTAGTAAAAAGCTGTAGTGATCAAAACAGTATGGTACTGGTGCAAACATAGACATATAGATCAAGAGAACAGAATAGAAAACCCAGAAATGACCCACAGTTACATGGTCAATTAATATTTAAGAAAGCAGGAAAGAATACCCAGTGGGAAAAAGACAGTCTCTTCAACAAATTGTATTGTGAAGACTGGATAGTAACATGCAGAAGAATGAAACTAGACCACTTTCTTACACCATAAATGAAAATAAATTCAAAATAGATTAAAGACCTAAATATGAAAACTGAAACCATAAATATCCTAGAGGAGAATACTGGCAGTAACTTCTTTGACATTGGCCCTAGCAACTTCTTTCCAGATATGTCTCCAGGCAATGGAAACAAAAGCAAAAATAAACTATTGGGACTACAACAAAATAAAAAGTTTCCGTACAACAAAGGAAGCAATCAACAAACTTTAAGGCAACCTACAGAATGCGAGATCTTTGCAATTGAGAGATCTGATAAAGGGTTAGTATCCAAAACATACAAAGAACTTATAAAATTAACACCCCAAAAATGAATAATCCAATTTAAAAATGGGCAGAAGGTATGGATAGACATTTCTCCAGAAATGAACTGTCTTAGTGGATATGAACAAGTGTTAATAATTAACTCATAAAACATAAGGAAATGGAGTAGCTCAATCCATTTAACATTTGTTTAGATCAGTCCATGTGAAAAGTGCTGATCCAGTAAATTTAAGAGGAGAAAAAGGCACCGCTGCTATTTCCAAGGAAATACTACTTAATATGGGGAGACAGAACACAGACACATGAATAAGATGAAAATATGACCGTATTTGACAAGTGCCAAGTATACAATGACACTCTGACAGTTAAGAAAGGAAATAGATTACTAGGAATAGAGGTAGCTTTACAAAATCTTGAGAATGAGGTGGTTTGAGCAAAACCTTGAAAGACAGTACTGCTCCTTTATGAATACCAAAACTAAGGCTCACAGGGTTAAATGACTCACCTTAAACTCTGTAGTAAATGATAGATCTGTATTTAGTACAAAGTGAAGTTTGCAAACTGAGTCTAACATAATCCTCTCTGACTTCCTGCTGACTGGACTTTTTGGCCAGTAGTTTATCAATACATGCTCATGCACAATAAACAACATTTAGACACTGGCTGTTAAAATACCCCATTTGATCTGAAAGGGGAGATAGTCCTACCAGGAGCGTATGCTAAAAGCAGAGGAACCCATTAGAGTGGAAGACACAATCCTAGCTAAAATCATGGTTCCTTACCAAACACTGAGAAAAAACTTCGGCATAGTACTGAAGTCCCTGTTTCAGTAGAGGGAGATGAAGAGGATGTTTCTTTTGAGAACTCTGTCTCTACTTCCCAAAGGTAACTGCAATTCTAAAGTGCCATCAGCATCTCCTAACACACTACAAAGGAGCTGTGGGTAAGGGCTGTCTATGGGATTGTTGGTAGGAGCAAATCTCAGCCTTGTCAGTCATTTGGAAATGTACACTGAGAGACCACAGCACATGGCAGAGGGTGTGCTGAGTAAATATTAAATTTTACTGAGCATCATAAAAAAACGACTAAAAGAGACATAGCAGGTTTCCTGATGGAAATGAGATCTTGTAAAGATCCAAGTTACCCCTCCCCCCACAAATAATTTATGATTTAAAGTCAATGCAAATAAAATGCCTTTAAAAAAAATTTGGCAAAAAAAAAAAATTTGGCAATGAATTCTTAAAATTTCTATGAAAGAAAAAGAAAGAGCAAAAATAACCCCAAGCATTTAGAGAAAGGAAAATTAGAGACTCTTATCTATCAGATATTAAAATACATATTAACATCACAACAATGAAATCAGTGTAATACTGCTCCCAAAATGAGACTAGCCCATAGGATATTGTTTGAATGAAAACGTACATTACAAAGCAGTGTGTGTGTGTGTGTACAGCATAGAGGCAGATTTTAAAAGCTGATAACTATGTGTTATTTCTGATAACCTCTGAGTGGTCAAGCTTCAAGTGGTTTTTTTTTTCTTTATACTTTTCTGTAATTTGTGAAGTATTACAATAGACATGTTATTATAAAATATACATTTATTTTTATTAAATTATAGAGAAATAATTTAAAATATTAAAGGAAAATACCAGCAATTATATGTGTAATTTTACAGTAGGAGTTTTTCCAGGCATGACTCTATTATTCAAATAAGTTAAAATATAGTAGATACGACTACAGCTTAAATAAAAAATAAAGTTTATTACAAACCAAATTTGAAAGGTAAATGACAAATTAGAAAATATTTTGAACATATGTAACAAAGGGTTAATATTAACATCCAAAGAGTATATTTATATATTTTAAAGTTGGAAACACCAATAAAAAACAGGCAAAAAACATGTATGGGAATTTCAAAAAAAGAAGAAATAGAAATGGCCAACGAAGATCTAAAAGATATGTTTAACTTCATTCGAGTTGAAACATGCAAATTATAACCATAATGAAACATTATTTTTTTAACTATAGCATCCATTTTAACTCAACGGTGTGAAGATAAATGATATGAAAGGAAATGGATGCTCCCCTACTTCTATGGGGTTAATTAAAAAAAATTCTGCATCCTCGTTTGGCAATATCAAAAGTTTAAAAAAAATGTGCTTATCCTTTAATCAAATCATCCCACTTTTAACATTATATCCAAAATATGTTATTAGTGAGCAAAGATGTAGATACAAATATGTGCACCATGGTGTTATATTACAATATAGAAACAAGCTCAGGCACAACTACATGGGGTTAGCTGATATTGTACTCATCCACGTGAAGAGTATTATGCAGTAAACAGAAATGATGCTATAAATCAGAGGTATTTATTTTAGCTTCTTTAGACGTCCCTGGATGGCTTCAAAGAGTTTGCTAGTTCCATGACCATGTATTTCCAGTTTGTGTGTATGTAGAAATGTGTGTGCATTTGGGGAGTTGTAGGATCACAGGGTTGATAAGCTTTTTAGAAAGTGTTTTCAAACATTTCTGTGCCCTTAGTGTAAGGAGCATTGGAGGTAGTTTACATCATTTATTGTCAATGAAAAGCAGTAGTTGATTGTTATGTCACAGTTCTGTATGTGACATGTTTATACATATATGCTCATTTATACATCAAATGTTGATTGTTGGCTTATGATTTTTCATTTTGCCTATCTATGTTGTCTAATTTATCCATAAAATGCTACATTACTTCACAAATATGAATAGTATCATAAAAAAACACTGTTACAAAAATCACAAAAGAGCTTTGGTCTGCAAGATGAGTAAGTGAATTGTTTTACAATGGAGATAAGTTCCTTCCCCCCAAATATTTGCTTGCCTATTGCATTAATAAAATAAAGTTTAAAAAGTTGCATTTGGCACTTCATACAGACTTGACTAGAATTTGGTGAGATTAGAGAGGCTGATAAGTGTCCTGTTTTCAATCATCTTTTGCCCGTCTCCATTTATAACTGAAATTCCATTAGAATGATATTTTGGTTAATGAGTTATTTCAAAACTCCCTTATTAAAATGCATATTACTATGGAGGAAAGCAAGGGCTTCCACTGTAACATTTACATGAATCAGAGCCTCTCTGCTAAGGCTTTAAGATGAACTTGAACACACACTACTATGAATAGGACCACCAACCTGTTGAAGGTCCTTTTAGTCACATGATCCAAAGTTTCAGAAGACCCATTAAATTTCTAAAATTCTATTTATATTTTCTGAGGATTTTGATATTAAATTTTTTAAAGGTTTTATTTACTTATTTTAGAGAGACAGAGAGAGTGCAGGAGAGGGTGGGAAGAGGAGTAGAGGGAGAGGGAAAGGAACAGGCAGACTCCACTCTGAGTGCAGAGCTCATCTTGGGGTTCCATCCCACATCATGACCTGAGCCCAAACCAAGAGCTGAATGCTTAACTGACTAAGCCATGCAGGTGCCCCAATATTAATGCTTTCTAAAAATCAAAACAACATATATATTCTTGATTATAAATAACAAACCTCAGACAAATTGCTCCATGAAAAAGAGCTGTATCATTTTATATGTTAAGCCCCATGTTGATATCCACAATTTATAGACTCTGAACTTATATTAAGATTTATTGCCTTTATACACCCAGTTTTTCCAAATGCTTTTTTTTTTTTTTGAAGATTTTATTTACTAGAAAGTGACAGAGAGGGCGTGAGCAAGGGGAAGGGAAGATGTAGAGGGAGAAGCAGACTGTCCACAAAGCAGGGAGCCCTACGTGGCACTCAATACAGGACCATGGGATCATGAGCTGAGCCAAAGGCAGACTTTTAGCTAAATGAACCACTCAGGCGCCCCTCCAAATGCTTTTTTAAAAAAAACTTATGTTATCAACTGAAATGTACATTAATTTTGCTTAATTAGTTAAGCCCCTAGTAACCTACGAGAAGAAAAATCTATTGTTATGATGTTCTGGTTGTTAGAAGAAATTTTCACTTTTTCTATTTAGTTAGCAAAACTAGAATTTATTTAAAGTTGAGTCTTGATTTTCTTCTCACCTTCCCCTTTTTTTTATTTGTTATTTTGGGTTTTAAAATAGAGAATCACCTGGCAATATTTTTCTTCATATTTTTCTTCATGATCTAGTAGGAAGGCCAAACTTGGAAAAGGTCTGCACTGAGTTCTGCAATAAAACAAACAAAAACATTTTCAGAAATTATGTATTTTATGTTCTCAAACTTTTAAAATGTAGTTAAAATTCTTAAGGATAAACTTCTATGGTTTCCAGATTATTTTTGCTTTTTTTTTTTTTTTTTTTTTTTAAAATCACCACACCCAGTGCTCCATGCAATTCGTGCCCTTTATAATACCCACCACCTAGTACCCCAAACTCCCACCCCCCACCCCTTCAAAATCCTCAGATTGTTTTTCAGAGTCCATAGTCTCTCATGGTTCACCTCCCCTTCCAATTTCCCCCAACTCCCTTCTCCTCTCTAACTCCCCATGTCCTCCATGCTATTTGTTATGCTCCACAAATAAGTGAAACCATTTGATAATTGACTCTCTCTGCTTGACTTATTTCACTCAGCATAATAATCTCTTCCAGTCCCGTCCATGCTGCTACAAAAGTTGGGTATTTGTCCTTTCTTTTTTTTTTTTTTTTTTTTTTTATCCCCAGGGGTACAGGTCTGTGAATCACCAGGTTTACACACTTCACAGCACTCACCAAAGCACATACCCTCCCCAATGTCCATAATCCCACCCCCTTCTCCCAAACCCCCTCCCCCCAGCAGCCCTCAGTTTGTTTTGTGAGATTAAGAGTCACTTATGGTTTGTCTCCCTCCCAATCCCATCTTGTTTCATTGATTCTTCTCCTACCCACTTAAGCCTCCATGTTGCATCACCACTTCCTCATATCAGGGAGATCATATGATAGTTGTCTTTCTCTGCTTGACTTATTTCGCTAAGCATGATACGCTCTAGTTCCATCCATGTTGTCGCAAATGGCAAGATTTCATTTCTTTTGATGGCTGCATAGTATTCCATTGTGTATATATACCACATCTTCTTGATCCATTCATCTGTGGATGGACATCTAGGTTCTTTCCATAGTTTGGCTATTGTGGACATTGCTGCTATAAACATTCGGGTGCATGTGCCCCTTTGGATCACTACATTTGTATCTTTAGGGTAAATACCCAATAGTGCAATTGCTGGGTCATAGGGCAGTTCTATTTTCAACATTCTGAGGAACCTCCATGCTGTTTTCCAGAGTGGCTGCACCAGCTTGCATTCCCACCAACAGTGTAGGAGGGTTCCCCTTTCTCCACATCCTCGCCAGCATCTGTCATTTCCTGACTTGTTGATTTTAGCCATTCTGACTGGTGTGAGGTGATATCGCATTGTGGTTTTGATTTGTATTTCCCTGATGCCGAGTGATATGGAGCACTTTTTCATGTGTCTGTTGGCCATCTGGATGTCTTCTTTGCAGAAATGTCTGTTCATGTCCTCTGCCCATTTCTTGATTGGATTATTTGTTCTTTGGGTGTTGAGTTTGCTAAGTTCTTTATAGATTCTGGACACTAGTCCTTTATCTGATATGTCGTTTGCAAATATCTTCTCCCATTCTGTCAGTTGTCTTTTGATTTTGTTAACTGTTTCCTTTGCTGTGCAAAAGCTTTTGATCTTGATGAAATCCCAATAGTTCATTTTTTCCCTTGCTTCCCTTGCCTTTTGCGTTGTTCCTAGGAAGATGTTGCTGCGGCAGAGGTCGAAGAGGTTGCTGCCTGTGTTCTCCTCAAGGATTTTGATGGATTCCTTTCGCACATTGAGGTCCTTCATCCATTTTGAGTCTATTTTTGTGTGTGGTGTAAGGAAATGGTCCAATTTCATTTTTCTGCATGTGGCTGTCCAATTTTCCCAGCACCATTTATTGAAGAGGCTGTCTTTTTTCCATTGGACATTCTTTCCTGCTTTGTCGAAGATGAGTTGACCATAGATTTGAGGGTCTATTTCTGGGCTCTCTATTCTATTCCATTGATCTATGTGTCTGTTTTTGTGCCAGTACCATGCTGTCTTGATGATGACAGCTTTGTAATAGAGCTTGAAGTCCGGAATTGTGATGCCACCAACGTTGGCTTTTTTTTTCAATATCCCTTTGGCTATTCGAGGTCTTTTCTGGTTCCATATAAATTTTAGCATTATTTGTTCCATTTCTTTGAAAAAGATGGATGGTACTTTGATAGGAATTGCATTAAATGTGTAGATTGCTTTAGGTAGCATAGACATTTTCACAATATTTATTCTTCCAATCCAGGAGCATGGAACATTTTTCCATTTCTTTGTGTCTTCCTCAATTTCTTTCATGAGTACTTTATAGTTTTCTGAGTATAGATTCTGTGTCTCTTTGGTTAGGTTTATTCCTAGGTATCTTATGGTTTTGGATGCAATTGTAAATGGGATTGACTCCTTAATATCTCTTTCTTCTGTCTTGCTGTTGGTGTAGAGAAATGCAACTGATTTCTGTGCATTGATTTTATATCCTGACACTTTACTGAATTCCTGTATAAGTTCTAGCAGTTTTGGAGTGGAGTCTTTTGGGTTTTCCACATATAGTATCATATCATCTGCGAAGAGTGATAATTTGACTTCTTCTTTGCCAATTTGGATGCCTTTAATTTCCTTTTGTTGTCTGATTGCTGAGGCTAGGACCTCTAGTACTATGTTGAATAGCAGTGGTGATAATGGACATGCCTGCCGTGTTCCTGACCTTAGTGGAAAAGCTTTCAGTTTTTCTCCATTGAGAATGATATTTGCGGTGGGTTTTTCATAGATGGCTTTGATGATATTGAGGTATGTGCCCTCTATCCCTACACTTTGAAGAGTTTTGATCAGGAAGGGATGCTGTACTTTGTCAAATGCTTTTTCAGCATCTATTGAAAGTATCATATGGTTCTTGTTCTTTCTTTTATTGATGTGTTGTATCACATTGACTGATTTGCGGATGTTGAACCAACCTTGCAGCCCTGGAATAAATCCCACTTGGTCGTGGTGAATAATCTTTTTAATGTACTGTTGAATCCTATTGGCTAGTATTTTGTTGAGTATTTTCGCATCTGTGTTCATCAAGGATATCGGTCTATAGCTCTCTTTTTTGGTGGGATCCTTGTCTGGTTTTGGGATCAAGGTGATGCTGGCCTCATAAAATGAGTTTGGAAGTTTTCCTTCCATTTCTATTTTTTGGAACAGTTTCAGGAGAATAGGAATTAGTTCTTCTTTAAATGTTTGGTAGAATTCCCCTGGGAAGCCATCTGGCCCTGGGCTTTTGTTTGTTTGGAGATTTTTAATGACTGTTTCAATCTCCTTACTGGTTATGGGTCTGTTCAGGCTTTCTATTTCTTCCTGGTTCAGTTGTGGTAGTTTATATGTTTCTAGGAATGCATCCATTTCTTCCAGATTGTCAAATTTATTGCCGTAGAGTTGCTCATAGTATGTTCTGATAACTGTTTGTATTTCTTTGGTGTTAGTTGTGATCTCTCCTCTTTCATTCATGATTTTATTTATTTGGGTCCTTTCTCTTTTCTTTTTGATAAGTCGGGCCAGGGGTTTATCAATTTTATTAATTCTTTCATAGAACCAGCTCCTACTTTCGTTGATTTTTTCTATTGTTTTTTTGGTTTCTATTTCATTGATTTCTGCTCTGATCTTTATGATTTCTCTTCTCCTGCTGGGCTTAGGGTTTCTTTCTTGTTCTTTCTCCAGCTCCTTTAGGTGTAGGGTTAGGTTGTGTACCTGAGACCTTTCTTGTTTCTTGAGAAAGGCTTGTACCGCTATATATTTTCCTCTCAGGACTGCCTTTGTTGTGTCCCACAGATTTTGAACCGTTGTATTTTCATTATCATTTGTTTCCATGATTTTTTTCAATTCTTCTTTAATTTCCCGGTTGACCCATTCATTCTTTAGAAGGATACTGTTTAGTCTCCATGTATTTGGGTTCTTTCCAAACTTCCTTTTGTGGTTGAGTTCTAGCTTTAGAGCATTGTGGTCTGAAAATATGCAGGGAATGATCCCAATCTTTTGATACCGGTTGAGTCCTGATTTAGGACCGAGGATGTGATCTATTCTAGAGAATGTTCCATGTGCACTAGAGAAGAATGTGTATTCTGTTGCTTTGGGATGAAATGTTCTGAATATATCTGTGATGTCCATCTGGTCCAGTGTGTCGTTTAAGGCCTTTATTTCCTTGCTGATCTTTTGCTTGGATGACCTGTCTATTTCAGTGAGGGGAGTGTTAAAGCCCCCTACTATTATTGTATTGTTGTTGATGTGTTTCTTTGATTTTGTTATTAATTGGTTTATATAGTTGGCTGCTCCCACGTTGGGGGCATAGATATTTAAAATTGTTAAATCTTCTTGTTGGACAGACCCTTTGAGTATGATATAGTGTCCTTCCTCATCTCTTATTATAGTTTTTGGCTTAAAATCTAATTGATCTGATATAAGGATTGCCACTCCTGCTTTCTTCTGATGTCCATTAGCATGGTAAATTCTTTTCCACCCCCTCACTTTAAATCTGGAGGTGTCTTCGGGCTTAAAATGAGTTTCTTGGAGGCAACATATAGATGGGTTTTGTTTTTTTATCCATTCTGATACCCTGTGTCTTTTGACAGGGGCATTTAGCCCATTAACATTCAGGGTAACTATTGAGAGATATGAATTTAGTGCCATTGTATTGCCTGTAAGGTGACTGTTATTGTATATGGTCTCTGTTCCTTTCTGATCTACCACTTGTAGGCTCTCTCTTTGCTTAGAGGACCCCTTTCAATATTTCCTGTAGAGCTGGTTTGGTGTTTGCAAATTCTTTCAGTTGTTGTTTGTCCTGGAAGCTTTTAATCTCTCCTTCTATTTTCAATGATAGCCTAGCTGGATATAGTATTCTGGGCTGCATGTTTTTCTCGTTTAGTGCTCTAAAAATATCATGCCAGCTCTTTCTGGCCTGCCAGGTCTCTGTGGATAAGTCAGCTGCCCATCTAATATTTTTACCATTGTATGTTACAGACTTCTTTTCCCGGGCTGCTTTCAGGATTTTCTCTTTGTCACTGAGACTTGTAAATTTTACTATTAGGTGACGGGGTGTGGGCCTATTCTTATTGATTTTGAGGGGCGTTCTCTGAACCTCCTGAATTTTGATGCTCGTTCCCTTTGCCATATTGGGGAAATTCTCCCCAATAATTCTCTCCAGTATACCTTCTGCTCCCCTCTCTCTTTCTTCTTCTTCTGGAATCCCAATTATTCTAATGTTGTTTCGTCTTATGGTGTCACTTAATTCTCGAATTCTCCCCTCGTGGTCCAGTAGCTGTTTGTCCCTCTTTTGCTCAGCTTCTTTATTCTCTGTCATTTGGTCTTCTATATCACTAATTCTTTCTTCTGCCTCATTTATCCTAGCAGTTAGAGCCTCCATTTTTGATTGCACCTCATTAATAGCTTTTTTGATTTCAACTTGGTTAGATTTTAGTTCTTTTATTTCTCCAGAAAGGGCTTTTATATCTCTCGAGAGGGTTTCTCTAATATCTTCCATGCCTTTTTCGAGCCCGGCTAGAACCTTGAGAATTGTCATTCTGAACTCTAGATCTGACATATTACCGATGTCTGTATTGATTAGGTCCCTAGCCTTTGGTACTGCCTCTTGTTCTTTTTTTTGCGTTGAATTTTTACGTCTTGTCATTTTGGCCAGATAAGAGTAAATGAAGGGGCAAGTAAAATACTAAAAGGGTGGCAACAACCCCAGGAAAATATGCTTTAACTAAATTAGAAGAGATCCAAAATCGTGAGTGGGGAGAAAGGGGATAAAAAGAGGTTCAAAAAGGAAGAAAGAAAAAAAAAGAAAAGAAAAAAAATTTTTTTTAAAAAAAGAAAACACCTGAGAAAAATGTAAAAAAGAAAAAATATATATATTAGATAAACTAGTAAAAAATCGTTAAAAAAGAAAAAGGTAACAGTTAAAAAAAAAAAAATTTTACCCGAAGGCGAGAAGAAAAAGAAAAAAAAAAAAATGAAAAAGAAAAAATTAAATTAACTGCAAGACTAAAAAAAAAATCACAGGAAAAAAGCCATGAGTTCCGTGCTTTGCTTTCTCCTCCTCTGGAATTCTGCTGCTCTCCTTGGTATTGAAACCGCACTCCTTGGTAGGTGAACTTGGTCTCGGCTGGATTTCTTGTTGATCTTCTGGGGGAGGGGCCTGTTGTAGTGATTCTCAAGTGTCTTTGCCCCAGGCGGAATTACACCGCCCTTACCCAGGGCCAGGGTGAGTAATCCGCTCGGGTTTGCTTTCAGGAGCTTTTGTTCCCTGAGCGCTTTCCGTAGAGTTCCGGAGGACGGGAACACAAATGGCGGCCTCCTGGTCTCCGGCCCGGAGGAGCCGAGAGCCCAGGGCCCCACTCCTCAGTGCGCCCTCAGAGAACAGCGCCCAGTTACTCCCGTCTGCCTGACCTCTGGCCGCGCTCCGAGCTCACCGAGCCTGTGATCGGTTCAAGGTAACACCGTGCTGTGAGCTTACTGTCGGCTCTGTCTCTGTAGCCGGCTTTCCCGTTCCAATACCCGCAAGCTCTGCGACACTCAGACACCCCCGATCCTTCTGTGACCCTGCGGGACCTGAGGCCACGCTGACCCCGCGTGGGCTTCGCCCCGGTTTAGCCTCTGGACTGATGTCCCTCAGCGGAACAGACTTTTAAAAGTCCTGATTTTGTGCGCGGTTGCTCCGCCGCTTGCCGGGAGCCGGCCCCTCCCCCCGGGGTCTATCTTCCCGTCGCTTTAAGAGCACTCTACGTTCTGCATCTATAAAAAAAGGAAAAAATTAGCATGGTATATTTAAAAATAACAAATAACAACAAACCAAAACATATTACTAACAATGTAGTAGAATCAAGAGACCTGGGTACTAGTAATAATTCTCAAATTAATTTCCTTTTGGGCCTCCATGTTCATAGCTATAATATGAGAGGGTGGGTAAGTTGAATTGTAATACCCCCCATTTTTTTTTGATGACACAGCTTCTTTGTGGATCTAATGGAAATAGTAGATTATTAAATATATGAGGAATTTCATATACAAAGAACCAGGACCCCTTAATGGTGTCCAACATATGGAGTCCTACAGGACCCATGTCTTTGCTTTAGTGTTCTGCCCTTACTGGTCTGAAATTCTTAGTGGCTCCACATTTTCATGTGTCCTGGATCCCAGAAATTATGTAATGGGTGCTATCTGAATCTCTTGAATCTGATTATGAAGATTTGGTCCAGATGCTCTCTAAAAAAAGAAAGGAAACTTCTTTAAGGTTTGCCTCTACTTCTAATAATGTAAATAATTATTTACATTATTATAATTATTCTAATAATTGCAATTATTATTTACAAATTATTACTGTAAATCCTTATTATTGTTCATGATTGCTGTTGAAGTGTGGAAAGAAGAGAACTGAATCTTCCTTAACCCTATCCCTTAAAAAATCATGACTGTATGTCATAAAGCATTTGGTCTGTGGCTCAAAGAGATTATGAAGAGTGCTGACTTTAGTTTAGACACTTATATTCAGTAATGATAATATTCTTTCAATTACTCTTATTGGTTTTGAATTAGAATTTTCTACGCAGAGTGCTATGCTTTGAGATAATTTATTTATTAGTTGTTATTAAGATTAAAGTGAGAAGGCTTATTTTTTTCAAAGAGCAAATTTAGATGGTAAGCTATACTTATAATGATGTCATTCTATTACCTTGAAGAATTAAATCCTAAGGAAGCATTTTTTTTTTTTTTTAACAGTCTTGGGGCACCTGAGTGGCTTAGTCAGTTAAGCTTCAGACTCTTATTAATTTAGGCTCAGGTCATGATCTAAGGATTGTGAGATTGAACCCCAGTCTTGTTCTGCACTTGGTGTGGGACCTGATTAATAAGATTCTCTCTCTCCCTCTGCTCTTCCTCACCGCCCCCACCATTCCTTCCTCATGTGCTCCATCTCTCAAAAAAAGAATGTTTTTGTGCTTTTTATGATTAAATGAGCAAATTCCTTTTTTAACATTTTTTTCTTTTTTTTTTTCCCCACCATATGTCTCAAACACAGAAAACTTGAAAAGGTAAAGAGGTGTGATGTGAAAGCAACTCTTTATTCAGAAATTTATTCCATGATTGCAAAGGGGATATCAAAACAACCTTTCTTTAAATTCTTTAAGAACAGGTGTCAAAAAGCACATACTTACTGTACCTATGGTTTGAGGTTTTTTTTAATTTTAATTTTTATGAGTCTTCCTAAACCACAGCTAAGTTAGTAATAAAATACAGAATTACATACAAGAAAATGGATACCAGTAATCCATTTGGTTAATAAAATCTTTTGGACATAGCTGGGAAAAAGAGCACATTGTTGACAAGTTTAGGAAGAGATTATAGGGATATGTTTCTGTCCCTTACTCTTTATTACGCGGGGTATCTGAATGAGCCTTAGGGAAAGATTTAGATTCACAGTTTGATTTCTAAACTGGAGTGGCTATCTTACTGGGATTTGGCACTGTTGATATGGAATGTGGTCTGACTACTGATGTTTTAGGAATAAGGGAAAATTTGAGTTTTTGTTTATCTTTTAGAGATCAGTTTCCTTGAGGTTTTTCAAGTTTTGGAGTCCTGTTTATGATGATAACATGGGAATTTTTAAATTGAAGAGGTATCTAATTTCCACAGTCTTAATTTTGTATTTTATCTTTTTAATTTAAACTTGCAGTCTGTAATCCTTCATATTTCTACTTCCTCATTGAACCCACATTCTTGAATAAATCACTTTCCAAATTAAAAAGTTGCTTCTAAAGATAGCTAGATAAACTTATAAAGTTATGTGTGTTATTTAGTTAACTTATGTTAAGTCTAATCCAAAACAAGGGTGCCTGGGTGGCTCAGTTGTTAAGCAGAGCCTTTGGCTCAGGTCATGACCCCAAAATTCTGGGATGGAGCCCCCAGGGTTCTGGGATCAAGCCCTGCCTCAGGCTCCCTGCTTGGTGGGAACTCTGTTTCTCCTTATCACACTCCCCCTGATTGTGTTCCCTCACTTGTTATCTTTCTCTCAAACAAATAAATTTTTTTTTTTTTTAAAAACGTTTAATCCAAAGCAGATATTTGAGCTAGTTGTCCAATTCCTGAAGAAAACATCCATGAGGAGCACTGGGTGTTATATGCAAACAATGAATCATGAAACACTACATCAAAAACTAATGATGTACTGTATGGTAACATAGCATAACATAGCATATAAAGAAGTAGATAAATAAATAAAATCTTAAATATCTTAAAAAAAAAGAAAACATCTATGACAACAGCTATTTTACCGAAATGATTCTTCAAGTAAACTTGCTAGACAAATGATCTTTTTAAGCAGCCTGCATTAAGATGGTCTTACCTCAGTGCACTGGCCTGCTAAGATGTCAGTTTACCATCAGATTTTATTTTATTATTTGATCTTCATAGTAGGACTAAGACAAGCTTGAGTATACCCTTGTGTTATATCCATATTTTCACATATGAATAGATACTGTATCAATAGATAATTTTTTATGATTGACCATTTGACATCATTCTGATAAAAATTCAGATTTTACTATTAAAACGGTTCTATGAACTCCCCTCCCCTGAGGCAGAATTAATAGAGTTGCAATATTGTAATTCAGAAACAGTAATGCTAACCACTTAGAGGGTTAGATTGTCTTATAATAGAAACCCATTATGGAAAATACTTCTAACTAGCTTCAATTGTCTCTTTTTTGTTTAAGCAAAAGCATATAATTAAATGTGGTATTTGAAAGTGTAAATATGCTGTGATTAAAGTACTCATTATCTCTATTTTCATAAGGTAAAAAGATAAATGATAGAAAATATTCTCACTTTTGAAGCATTAGCTTTCTCTAGCATATACATTTAGAGACGGTGTGACTCTAATATCTATTCTAGTTCTCCAAAAATATGAAGAGCTGGAAAACAGAGCCATTAGGTACTATGGTGCAGAGTGCATACTACACAACTCTAGTGATCATCATTCTCATAGCCTATGCTATAAATATGTCTCCATTGTGCAGTAAAAAACCTGAAAAAACATGCAGAGGGACCTTGATTAGATATATCTTTTTTTGTCCTAGGTACAGATATTTTCATTTTAAATTTTTCATAAATAATTTAGTATTCATTACAGTGTTACATTAGCATTTCCCTGTAGTATTAGCTTATAAATAAAATGAACTTTAGCTTCAAATATTAAACCTATTCAGATAGAGTTAAGATGGTGTCACTCTCTGTCACCACTGTTCTGGTGTAGGCAGTAAAACAGAATTCAATCTCAGTTTCCTATGACATGATATCAAAGTTAGGGTCCAGGCACAATATACTGTATAGAATAGGACTTAGGTAAGGGTGGGATCCAACAGATAGATGTTGGACTTGGTTTCAGATGTGGGCAGATTCAAGGACATATTCTATTGACTCAGCCAGGAAACAGCAATGGATTACTGACCAAGAAGGTGGTAATTGTAGGGGAAAAGCCTGAGGCACAGCTTTGAGGTAAACTGTTTATTAAATCGTTTCAAAATACAATGGATTTGGAAGCTTCAGGGTTCAACATTTATCTTCTGTCATACTCTATTGGTACTTTTCTTAAATTATTTAATTGGAACCCTCACAAAAATGATCTGGTTATCAGAGAACTTAAGGTGAATTGCCAAAATTAGTTTAAATAGCAGATGAATCTGACCATAAAGTATGTGATTTCTCTAGTTTAACATACTGCTTAATAAGACTGAATCTTCATGCTCTGAAAAAGCCCAAGATATAGTTCAAGGATGATTAACAAATGTTCATGATTGGTCTGTAATTACTCATGAACTGCTGGAGTCTGTGTTAAAATGATGGAACCAATTTTTCAAAATTAATTTCTTTTTTCTTCAGGATCCATACTGTCTACTTTTAGAATAAAATTCTGTCAAAACTTAGATCTTATCAGTATACATACATTTTTCTACTCAAAAAAGGATTAATGATGCCAGAAATTAATTGTTTTTTAGAGAAAAGCTGTAGATTGTTAACATATAGCATAGTCTGTTAGAGTCTGGTATAATCAAAACACTATAAATTCAGAGGACTGACAGAAACTCAGTGGCTGCCTCTCTGACCTTTGGGAAATTTCTAAGCTTTTCCAATTTCACTCTGTTTAAAAGAAAGCAGTCATTTGCATCTGATTTTGGGGGGATAAATATGAAAAATTATTCTAGCTTACTTAATATTGAATTATGTTATACAAGCTTGCTAATAATTCCAAGTAGAATAGAATGAAAGAAGTAGAGATGTTATAATTACAAACAAAAGATGTTGTGAAGAATAATCAGAGAAGCAGCATATCTGTTATTTTAAAGATATATGATTGTTTTTAATCCTGATATAATAGGTTTAGGAATATTATTTTACAGATATTAAAGACATCAAGTCATTTACTTTACATGTCAGGATCAGAGCAGCATTATTTTATTATTACATTTTAAGATATTTCATTTAAGCATTCAACAAAAGGATGAGAATATTTAATGCTTTTCCAAATGCTTTTCCTAAGCTAACAAACCTTGTTCCTTCCTTATTTATTCCATTTATTCAACAAAATATATATCATGTCATTGGGCAGTTGGATATGGAATCTCAAAACAACCTGGTAAACCCAGAAAAATCAGATCTTGAAGAATGAAGTTGGAATACTTACATTTTCCAATTTCAAAATTTATCATAAAACAATAGTAATCAAGAGTTTGTTACTGTGATAAGGATAGACATGTATCAATGGAATAGAAGCATCATTCCTTATGTCTTTGGGTTAACTTATTTATTCCAAGGATGCCAAGACCATCACCAAGAAATAAATTGTCTTTTCAATAAGTGGTGTCGGGACAGTGGATATTCACATGCAAAATGTAGTTGAACTCTTACATCATACCTTATAAAAAGATTAACTCAAAAATGAATCAAAGTCCTAAATTTAAAATAGAAAACAGTAAAATTCTTAGAAGAAGACAGAAGTAAATCTTCATGACATTGGATAAGGCAATGGTTTCCAACATATATTACCAAAAGCACAGAAAACAAAACAAAAATAGATGGAGTTTATCAAAATTAGAAATATTTGTGCTTCAAAGGATACCACCAAAATGAGGAAACATTTACAATTCATGTATCTAAATATGATATTCAGATATATATCCATTCAGGTATCCAGAATATATAAAGAATGCTTATAACTCAGCAAGAAGAAGATAATTATTTAAAAATTGGGCATGGGCCTTGGATAAATATTTCTCCAGAGAATGTATCTAAATAGCCAATAAACACATGAAAGGATGCTCATCATTTATTAAGGAAAAGCAAATGAAAACTGCAGTAAGTTACCACTTAACCATTAGGATGGCTATGATCAAAAGGACATGCAATCAATAACATTCACAAGGGTATGAAGAAATTGGAGCCCTCCTTCTTTGCTGGTAGAAAAGTAAAATGGTACAGCTACTCTGGAAAAGAGTTGAACACTTTATCAAAATGGTAAATATAGAGTTATAATATGACCCAGAAATTCTACTTCTAGGTATACACAAGAGAAATGAAAGCAAATTTTCACACAAAAATTTGTACACAAATATTTTTAGCTGATTCATAGTAGTTAAAAGTAGACACAACACTAGTACATAACCATTCATCATTGATAGGCGTGTGTGTGTGTGTGTGTGTGTGTGTGTATTGGACAGGCTTACACATATACATGTATCTATATGTATCTCTATATATACAACTTCTAGATAAACTCTTAAAAGGTGAATTTTATGGTGTTTGGATTTTATCTCTGTAAATCTGTGATATACACACACATACATACATCCCAATGAAGGGGGGTGTGTGTGTGTGTGTGTGTGCATTTGTGTGTGTATATACAATTTCCCTGGAAGATGTTAGAGGAAAGATTAAAGAAGCTGAAGGAAGTAAGCATTCTTGAATTCATATATTATGTTCAATCAGATGACCCAATAACCTACAAGATTATGTTCTGTAACACCTACTAGAGGCCATACCACCCACCATCACATAAATATAGTGGTGAGAGGGATACTAACATAACTAAGAAGTTCAGTGATGGCTGTCTTCTACAAGCCGCCTGGTAGGGATGGCCAAATAAGATAGCTACAAACGTGGTCTTGTTTATAACTCAGAATAATGGGGTCCTAAGTAATAGAGGCCAAGTGGTGGCTGCATCCTGGATCCCACAGAACACACAAAAAGGAAGCAGAGCATGTGGTAGGCCACTTTGGTTCAGAAGGCAATACATTCTATACCTAGGAGTATTGTTCTATCCCATTTATTGAGTGGCATAGAGGGCTGCCAGTTTTGAGTGGTGACCAGAGCCAGAAAGTTTGCTGCATCAGATCCAGGTTTCAGTGCAATCGGCCCTATCCCTTGGGCCCTACCACCTGGTAGACATATGGTACTGGAGTGTCAGTGGTGGGAAGAGATGAAATTAAAGTATATGGCAAGCTGCAGTGGAATGGCAACATAGACCCTTCGGATGCTATAGCAAAGCCACACCATCTGCAGTAGATAATTTTACACTCTTTCTGAAATAGCTTGTGGTGTGTTACCAGGTCCTGGTAGAGATGGAAATATTAGTCTTGGGACAGCAACTCATTATGCCTATTATGAGATGGGTTCTGTCAGATCTTTCAAGTTAAAATATTGTACAGGCCTTTCAACTATCTATAATAAGATAGAAATGGCATATCCAGGAATAGGACTGCACAGGACCAGAGGGTGTGAGTAAGCCCCCCAGCAGACAGCTTAGAACCTTATGTCTCTCACAAGTCCTGCATCTGTCCTTTTTTTCATCTGCCTCTATTTCTATACATGGTTCTGTAGGACAAACTGAAAGAAGAAAAAGCCTGAGCCTGATTATATATGGATTGGCTCAATGCATGTGTGCAAGCCAAAAGTGGATGGCAGTTGCATTACTAACAGTTTCAGAATTGACCCTGAAAGACAATGGAGAAGAAAATATGCATTCCTGGCTATTGGCCAGAGGCCTGGTTATTGGCTAATGGCCTTGCTATCTATTCAGGGACCTGAAAAGAAGTGTGAGGTTGGATATAGGGAATTCTGGAATAGATTCATATGACATAGATGGACATATAAGAGTTGGAGTTTGTATTCCATATTAAGCCCGTCAGAAACATTTTACCATGGGAGACAGACTAAATTACCAAGTAGGTAAGATGTCTCAGCTTCTGTCATCAACCATTTTTTCAGACATAGCACAATGGGCATATGAATAGAACAGCTAGTATGGCAGAGATGAAGACCATATATAAACCTGACAGCATGTCCCATGTATTAATAGCTATCTACTTCTGCCTCTAAATATACAATCCATAGTAATACGTTTAACACTAATCTCCCAATATTATACTATTCGCTCATGTTACTAACCCAACCCCTTGGGGGTAAGTTGGCTATATAATTTCCCTTCTATCCTTGAGGGTCAGTGATTCATCCTATTCTGAGTATAGAATACTGCCTGCCACTGCAGTACCATTATCTATGGGCTTTTGGAATACCGGGTATATGGGGCACAGACTCGTATAAAAGCATAGTATCCGAATAGGGGACTCATTTTACAGCAAAGGAGGTATAGAAATGAGCCTTAACTTCTGTACCTGCCAATCAAATTGAATTTGTTAATTCAGAATTCAAATTTATTAAATGCTCAAAAAAATTATTTCTGGTAGGATTTTTTCCCTTCATTTTATAGACAAGTTGAGAGAGTTTCTGGGATCATTTAACTTGTTGAATTGGGTTTTAATTAGTCTATTTCGTACCAGAGTCCATGATTTTTATATAATACTACATATGAAGTTCTCTCACAGTTATTGCCAAACACACTCATGTTAATAAATTCTAATAGGAAAACATAGTCTTTTAAAATATTTACTTATTTATCTGAGAGATAAAGAGAGAAACATGAGTGGGAGGGGCAGAAGGAGAGTCATTCTCCAGCAGACTGCGCTAAAACCATGGAGCTTTACTTGGGGCTCAGTCTCACGATCCCGAGATCATGACCTAAGCTGAAACCAAGAGTCAGATGCTCAACCAACTGCACCACCCAGGCATCTGGAAAACATATTCTTAAGTTGCTTAATATATCCAGGGACTAGAGGTTAAAAAATCCATGAATGATAAAGTTGAAACTTGAATTGTCATTTGTCATTCTTAGCAGGCACATTCTTAGCACATTCTATTACTTCTGTTCTTTGAGACCTATTTTTTAGTTTAATTTCCAAGTAGTTTATACAGTGTCCTCTGAAATAATTATTGGATGGTTTTCCAAGTCTTGGTGGTGTTGGCGAAGAATAATTTATAGCATTGCCTTTTAATAGTGAAAACCAAGTGGATGGCCTGGATAAAAAGTGAATAATCCTAGCACATAGTGCTCAAACGACATGCAGCCTGAGAGAATTATGTAGGAAAGACTAATGGTATAGGGGTTCACAGCTAGATGAAAAACATTCAGAAGATTTGAGGTTGCATAGAGCTTTCTAGTTCATAGTAGTTATTGAGTATATAGGAACAATATTTAGTAATTGTGAAAATAAAGTTTCCTACTTAGTTTCTACTCAGAAGCTGCCATAGAAGGACATTTATTTAAATAAAAGTTGTAGACATTGTGAAAAAAAATAAGTGATTTAAAGTCTGTGTATTTGCTATGGATATTGTGGTTACAATTATGGACAATGAGGCCTGATGTTCTGGAATTCTCTTTAAGTACAAATAGAATATTACTTTAGATATTTGGAGCTTGCAACCGGCCAACAGGTTATCAGAAACATAGTGTTTGGCACAACAAACTCAGTTTTATTTGCTGTAAATAGGTTTACTATTCTCTCATTTTCTAGAGTTCGCACTAGCTGCTAGTGTATGAAGTGGGACATGTTTCCTTTGTTCATTAATATTCTGTAGCCCATCCATTAATTCATTTGACTTTGCTTAGTTCAGTAATCAGGCATTTCAATGTGTTGTCATTTTAGTGCCTCTGGTTTCCCTACTCTTTATTAGAAAAAATGTGTTCCATTAGACTAGACTAATGCACAAATGTAAGCAGAATGTTCTCTTTCTTAATTTGTAGTCTTTTTAATTAATACATTTTTGAATTGGATAAGACAATTATGTTAAGTGTTTAATAACTTTCCAGTATGGATATAAAGACTTTGGTACATTCACTTAATGATGTACTTCTTTTTCTTTATTTTTTAATTTCCATATAATTAATGTACATTGTTATATTAGTTTCAAGTGTCCAACATAGTGATCCAACAATTCTATACATTACTCAGTGCAGATCATGACAAAGTGTATTCTTAATCCCCTTCACCTATTTCACCCATCCCTCCACCACCTCCTTTCTGGTAATTACCAGTTTGTTCGTTATAGTTAAAAGTCTGGTTTTTTTGATTTCCTTTTGTTGTTCATTTGTTTTGTTTTCTTTCTTAAATGAGTAAAATCATATGGTATTTGTCTTTCTCTGACTGATTTATTTCCTTTAGCCTATACTCTGCAGATCCATCTATGTTGTTGAAAATGGCAAAGTTTCATTCTCTTTTATGATTGAATAATATTCGTGTGTGTGTGTGTGTGTGTGTGTCTTTGTCTTTATCCATTCATCAGCTGCTTCATTGAATGAATCAGCATTCATTGGGCTGCTTCCATATCTTGGCTACTGTAAATAATGTTAACTATAAACTTAGGGGTACATGTATCTTTTTTAATTAGTGTTTTTAGAATTTTTGGGTAAATACCAGTTGTGAGATTGTTGGATCATAGGGTGATTCTATTTTTAACTGTTTGAAGAAAGTCCATACTCTTTTTTACAGTGGCTGTACCATTTTGCATTCCCACCAACAGTGCACAAGGGTTTCTTTTTCTCCACATCCTTATCAACACTTGTTTTTTATTTTAGCCATTCTGACAAGTGTGAGGTGATATCACATTGTGGTTTTCATTTGCATTTTCCTGATAATGAATGATGTTGACCATCTTTTCATATGTCTATTGGTCTCTGTGTGTCTTCTTTGGGAAATGCCTGTTCATGTCTTTTGCTCCTTTTTAATTGGATTATTTGTTTTTGTTGGTGCTGAGTTGTATAAGTTCTTTATATATTTTGGTTTTCAAACATACCATTTGCAAATATCTTCTCCCACTCAGTGGGTCATCATTTAGTTTTGTTGTTTCCTTTGCTATGCAAATTTTTTTTATTTTGATGTAGTTCCAATAGTTTATTTTTGCTTTTATTTCCCTTGCCTCAGGAGACATATATAGAAAAATGTTGCTATGGCTAATGTCAGAGAAATTACTGCCTGTGCTCTCTTCTAGGATTTTTATGGTTTCAGGTCTCACATTTAGGTCTTTATTCCATTTTTTTTTTTTTTAAAGATTTTATTTATTTATTTGACAGAGAGAAATCACAAGTAGATAGAGAGGCAGGTAGAGAGAGAGAGAGGGAAGCAGGCTCCCTGCTGAGCAGAGAGCCCGATGCGGGACTCGATCCCAGGACCCTGAGATCATGACCTGAGCTGAAAGCAGCGGCTTAACCCACTGAGCCACCCAGGCGCCCTTTATTCCATTTTAAATTTATTTTTGTGTATGGTGTAGGAAAGTGGTCTAGTTTCATTCTTTTGCTTGTAGCTGTCCAGCATCATTTGTTGAAGAACATTTTTCCTGTTGCATATTCTTGCCTCTTTTGTTGAAGACTGACCATAGAATTGTGGGTTTATTTCTGGACTCTCTATTCTGATCCATTGACATATATGTCTGTTTTTGTGCCAGTACCATATTGTTTTGATTACTACAAATTTGTAGCATATCTTGAAATTTGGAATTGTGGTACCTCCAGTTTCTTTTTCAAAATTGTTTTGGGTATGTGGGGTCTTTTGTGTTTCCATGCAAATTTTAAGATTATTTGTTCTAGATCTATGACAAGCAGTTGGTCTTTTGATAGGGATTGCATTAAATCTGCAGATTACTTAGGGTTCTATAGACATTTTAACAATATTTTTTTTCTAATCAAGCATGGAATATCTTTCAGCTTGTCATCTTAAATTTATTTCATTAATATTTTATAGTTTTCAGAGTATAAATCTTTCAACCCGTTTGTTTAGTTTATTCCTAGGTATTTTATTATTTTTGGTGCAATTGTAAATGGGATTGTTTTCTTAATTTCTATTTCTGCTGCTTCATTATTGATGTATAGAACTACAACAGATTTATATAGATTGCTTTTGTTTCCTGAGACTTTGTTGAATTCATTTATAGTTCTAAGAGATTTTTGGTGGAGTCTTTAGGGTTTTCTGTATATGGTATCTTGTCATCTGTAAATAATGGAAGTTTTATTTCTTCCTTACCAAACTGTCTTTCCTTTCTTTTTCTGGTCTGACTGTAGTGGCTAGGATTTCCAGTACTATGTTGAATAAAGTGATGGGATTGGACATCCTTGTCTGGTTCCTGAACTTAGCAGAAAAGCTCTCAGTTTTTTCCCATTGAGTGTGATATTCACTATAGGTTTTTCATCTCTGACCTTTATTATTTTGAGGTATGTTCCCTCTAAATGTACTTTGTTCAGGATTTTTATCATGATTGGATGTTATATTTTGTCAAATGTTTTTTCTACATCTATGGAAAAGATCATATGCTATTTATCCTTTCTTTTATTGATATGATGTCTTGCATTGACTGATTTTCAAATATTGAACTATCCTTGGATCTTAGGAATAAATCCTACTTGATAGCAGTAATTTTTTTTTTTAATATGTTGTTGGATTCCATTTGCTAGTTAACACTTCTTGTGAGGTTGGTTTAGTGTGATGAATTCCTTTAACTTTCGTTTGTCTAGGAAACTTTATCCCTTCTTTTATTTTGAATGATAGTCTCTTACTGGATAGAATATTCTTGGTTGAAGGTATTTTGTTTGTTTTTGTTTGTTTGTTTGTTGTTTCTCTTCAGCACTTGAATATTTCATGCCTTTTCCTTCTGGTCTGCTGTTTTGCTGAAAAATCAGCTGCTGCTCTTATGGGATTTCCTTGGTATATAACTGCTTTCTTTTCTCTTGCTGCTTTTAACTTTCTTGCTCTATCATTACTTTTTGGCATTTTAATTACTATGTGTCTTGGCATGGACCTGCTTGGATTGATCTATTTGGGAGCTCTCTCTGCCTCCTGGATCTAGATATTTATTTCCTTCACCAGATTTGGGAATTTTTTAGCTGTTAGTGCTACAGATAAAATTTCTGCCCTCTTTTCTCTCTTCTTCATCTGGGATTCCTAAAATGCAAATGTTACTATGCTTGATAATGTTGTTGAGTTCCCTAAATCTGTGCTCATTTTTTATTTTTCTTTTCTCTTTCCCCTGTTCAGTTACATTTCTTTCCGTTACTCTATCTTTCAGGTTGCTGTTCCATTCTTCTGCTTCTTCTGCTATTTATTTCCTCTAGTATATTTTTAAATTTCAGTTATGAGTTCTTCATCTCTGATTAGTTACTTTTTATATTTTCTATCTTTTTGTTGATAGTGTCATTGAGATTCTTCACTCTTCTCTTAAGTCCAGTATCTTTATGACCATTATTTTAAATTTTCTGTCAGGTATATTGCTTATCTACACTTCATTTAGCTCTCTTGCTGTGATTTTGTCCTGTTGTTTCATTTGGGACATATTCCTCTGTCTCCTTATTTTGTAATTTTTTATGTCTGCTTATATGTGTTAAGAAAGTCAGCTTTGTCTCCTGCTCTTGAAAGTAGTGGGCATAGAAAGAAGAGGTTCTGTAGTGCCCTGAGCAGTATCCCCTGCTCACCAGAAACTGGTTGTTCAGGGGTATCTCTTATGTGTGTTGCATGTCCCGTATTTTGCAGCTGAGCTGCCTTTGCTTCCTCTTCAGTTGTCTGCAGTGGCTCTGTTTGCCTATTTGTGGCAGGGCTTGGTCCTGGTGTTGTTAATTGACTGGTCTGGGACTACCTTGAATTTGAGTTTGGTCAGACTAGGTGTTTGCTAGGGATGCAGTAGCACCAAACTGCAGGGCATTCCCTGTGTATTGTCTGTTGAGAGACCAGATGCCTGCCTCAGTACACATCTGGATCCATAGTGGAGCTGGTGTGCCTAATTATCTTTCCCACTCCCCAGTACAGGAATCACTTTGGAGTGGCCCTGGACATTGTCAGAGCTACTTTCACAATGCCATGCTTCTGGTGCCCCTTTAAATGGACTCCTACTGATGGCAGGTTGGATGGGGGCAGTTTGGATGAGGCAAGTTCACAGGAGAATAGAGGAGTCGGCGTATGGTTATAGCAATGTTTGGGCTGGTCTGCTGTGGGAGGAGACCTGTATCTGCTTTGGAGAACTTCTTATCGTGGATTAGAGGAGGTGGTCGGCAGAGGAACATGGGGGTGGTATATGCTGTTTGCAAGGTAGGTGTTTGCACTAGTTCCCACAGGTGTCTGTGTATCTAGGGTTGAGGGTGGAGAGGAGGGAAATGTGCCTGCCAGCTCTTTAGCTCTTGGAGAAGTCTCCTCAAGATCCTTGCTTCTCTAGTTCATGTTCTAAGATTAGTAAATAAATCTTCCTGTGCATCCCAGGCATTTTTCAAACTGCTGCTTCTCTGTTGTATCTCAGCAGGGTTTTTGCTGTTCTCTCTCTTTAAGGGTAGGGACCCAGTTTCCTATCACCTTCCTACTCTCTCAGAGTACAACCGATTGATTTTTAAAGTTCTGACATTCACCCCCACTGGTTGTAAAAACTCATGAGGCTAAGTCTCTGTGGTTTTCAAAGACCAAATGTTATGAGGATTCATCTCGTGCAGATCCCCATGTCCGGTGTGCCTGGTATGGGGTCTGCTCCCCTCCCTTTCCCTGGCTTTGGGTTGCCCTCCCTTCTATGGTTAGTGTTGTGAGTCAGTTTCATTCCCAACCTCATCTCTTTCTTTTCTACTGTTTACAATATGGCCTCTTCTCTATGTCTAACTGCGAAGTCTGTTCTGCCAATCTTCAGGTGGTTTTCTGGGTTATTTCCATGGATGTGGACATTATGTAGATGCATTCGTGGAATGAGGTGAGCTTAGAATTGTCTTGCTCCACTCTGTGCTGGAAGTCTAATATCCTTTTGAATTACATATATTTGAAAATTCAAAGAAAATACTATTAAGCAGCAGGACAATAAGCAGAATATAAAATTGTAGATAAAATTGATTTGTTTTGAGAAAATATAAACAATTATTAGTAGGAAGTATATTAAAGGAGATGTAATGTAAACGGTGGTTACTTACTATTTATTTATTATTGTTCTATTTCTACACTTTCCTGATTTTTTTTGGAGACTATGTCGAGTAAAGAAAGAAAGATAATTTTGAATAAACAAATACAGGGGTATTTATTCCAGAAAAATATAGAATGGAGGTAGTATCAACAGAAGAATTCTTTTGTCAAAAATATAAGTTAGACTTCTGGTTAATTAAAGTAGAGATAAGACATAACGTGCGTCTTTTTTTTTTTTTTTAAGATTTTATTTATTTGACAAAGAGCACAAGTAGGGAGAGCAGCAGGCAGAGGAAAAGGGAGAAGCAGACTCTCCGCTGAGTAGAGAGTCTGATGTGGGACTCAATCCCGTAACTCTGGAAGCATGACCTGAGCTGAAGGCAGAAGGTTAACTGACTGAGACACCCAGGAGCCCCAAGACATAACTTGTATCTTATTTCTATGGCTATTCCATTTGCAAATAGTAAAGATTGTTTATGCCTACTATGGGAAATAGATAAACTATTATGCTATAAGGATTTTTTCAGTTATATAATCTGGGGTTGGAGAAAATTTATTCTTCAGTGGCACTATTACTTCTGATTCTGCACCCTGCCTCACTGGGGGCTAATCTATAGGCAACAAATAGTTTTTCTGTAATCTTGTGGGAGAGGAAAAAGAATTTTCTCTCGACTCTTCTGTGTTTAGCTGAGACATCCTAGTTTAATAAAGAGATTAACAGGAGAAAAAACAAAATTTTATAACATGTACACCTCCTATATACATGGGAGATATCCAGGAAAACTGAGTAACTCCCTAAAATGGCCCAACCCATCCCATTAAGTACCATTTTCAACTAAAGATAAAAGATATCATATGGAGGGGCCAGTTATAGTAGGTTGTCAGGAAAAGCATTGCAAACAAGGGTATATATTCATAATGCAGATTTAAGTTGCTACCTTCTCCATTGATAAGACATTCTATAGGGATATAGAGTCATCCTCCTCTTCCTGGTACAGAGAAGGAGATACACTTACAAATGTAAATGTTCCTTACAAAATAGTAACTTCTACTCAATTTCAGATCTTCTCCTGTGTCTATTTCTTAAATATAATCAGCTGAAAATAATCCTTATACCAAAGAGGTGTATTTTGTGGTGGTGTATTCTTGTCTTCTACAATATTCTGCAATATTTTAATATTCCTCATTTGTGAAGGGACATATAATAAAGGGATAGACAATGACTTATTGGGTCAAAAAGAAATTAGAATATTATAACATCTCATAAATGATACAATTATCAACATTTCCATTGAGTATATATAGAGTATGTTATAAAGCAAGTAGAACCCTCTTTTTCCCCAGAGTTATTGAATTTATTTGCATTTCTTCCTACTCTGATATGTGAATAGAAGATAATTATTAATCTGATGACTAAAATAAATTATATCTTTTACTCCTTAATGTATTAATTCCAATGAAATACGTATGTTTTGATGACACAACATAGAAGAGAAATTATATATTTAATCCAACAGAAATAAAATGTACCCCCAAATTTCTAATTGAATGCTTTTGCTTTCTCAGCCATTACTGAAAATAATTAGTGAACAGGGAAATATACCATCCTTCTTGGGCTCCCTTTCACATCCTCATAAAAGACTCAAGTCTCCCCAGGGTGATCAGCCTCACAGTTTGAAAAACTCTGTCCTGGTTAGATAGAAAATCAGATAATTGCAAGAACAATTTGTAATCTCCAGGTGATTGAGAAAACAGAAGTAGACTGCAAGCTATATTATTATGTAAAGTGACAAAATATAACTACTGCATAGTCTTTGTTTTTTGAAGCTGCAGTCTTTAAAATATAAGGGTGAAGTGAATCATTCTGTTTCCTTTCAATCTCTGCTCCTATTTGGGTTTACCCTTTGTGATCAGACTGAAATTGAGAAATAATGTTCATTTTTATGATCTAAAACATGAGTCGCCCTGTAACACACACATCAGCACATTGTGTTAGTAAAGCTGTTGGAAATTTATATTCTACACGAGCAGGAGCATTTCGTATGTTGCTAGTAATTTTGGTAAAAAAAAACATGGTCATATCGGGGAGGAAGAATCTTCTCTGTCCTTCGAGGTCCTTCTGGCTGAAGTACGAATCAATTGATATGAGATAGATTAACAGGAGAAAATAAAATACAGTTTCACACATAAAGGGAATCCACCCAGGCATGAAATTCCAAAGGCAGGCAACATGAGGCTTATCTAACCTCCAAAACCAAGGAGAGAGGTATGGGTCTGAGGATTAAAAAGGGAAGAAAACTATTAGCAGGAAATTGAGAGGAAGTGTTTGGAAACTAAAGGTTGCCCTGTTGTGCAAGTAAGTTTCTTAGGTAAAGAGGAATATCTGTTAATAGCTCTCTTCCTGGTACAGGTAGGCAGTTGAAGTGGAGGTAGAAGTTTTCCTGTAAATGCTGAATTTGATAGCTTTTAACTCAAAATAATGTTCATGTCAAAGTGGCTCATCTTGGGATGTCCTACTCATAG
This sequence comes from Mustela nivalis, assembly GCF_964662115.1. Lineage (NCBI taxonomy): Eukaryota > Metazoa > Chordata > Mammalia > Carnivora > Mustelidae > Mustela > Mustela nivalis. The sequence continues at coordinate 25,259,569 of NC_139031.1, read as the reverse complement.
CCCCTATGGTTATAATGTAAAGTGATCACATGACTTTAAAAAATATTTCTTGGGTATTCAATAACAAATGGTCAATTATAATGATGAAGTTTTAGAACATAAGTGAGGTTTGGTGGGGTGAGGTCTGGAGCCGATGACCAAGAAAGAATTCTTGAGAAATCTTTGGTGCAAAATGGTGGTTTATTAAAGCACAGGGACAGGACCCATGGGCAGAAAGAGCTGCTGTCCCAGGGTTGTGAGGAGTGATCCATTATATACTTGCAAGTTGGGAGGGGGTTGGGAATAGCTTAAGTCTCTATGGAATTTTGGAGATAAGGTTTCCAGGACCTTGAGGGGTTAGCTGTTGTTGGGAAAAGGTCATTTATTACTGTTTAATAAAACCTTACCCATGAGACCCTTCAGCTATATATTGGTGGGCCATATGCTTGGGATGTTTGCCAGCATGTATCTTGGAAGGTTTAGAGATACAAAAAGTTTCCAAAGGAATTTTTATATGTTAAAGTAGACCCACAGGATCCTGGTTGAGGGTGGGGGGCAGTCAGGCTAGGATTGCCTTTTGCCCTTAGCAAAGTATTAAGGTGGAGGTAGTTGAGTCCCTAGAGGAATGTCACTCTGCCTGTTTCAAGGGCTTGTCAGTGGGCTCTAGATAGTAAGGATATTTAATAATTTTTCTTCTGCCTCTGTTTCCTATATCAATAACAATGAGTATTCCTGAGCCCAAATTTCACCTTCAGTTTGGAAATAGGCTGTTATAGATCTGCATTCTTCTGGTCCAGCCTTTCCTGTCACTTACTGTACTATTTCTGTTTTGTAGCTTTGGCTTAGGTATTTTTATATTAAAAGAAGTTCATATTATGTAGGGATTGAGTATTGACTTCCAAGAGGAATCTGAGGGAGACGACATTGGTGCTTTAAACTTGACATTTCCTGGTTTGTTTAATTACTATTTTTGAATTTTGACTTGGACCCCCACCACTGAAGTTTGTTTTGCTGGCATGCAAAATGGCATATGTGACTTAAAGACTATTGAAGTACATTGTTCAGGGTTTTGTATGGAAAAACTTTATTCTTATTTAATTTTTTTAAATCTCCCTTACCTACTTGAAGAGTCACAGTTTATTAACAAATGCAGTTCCACTATTTGAAAAGGTTTTAGTAATTTAATTAGAAAATAAATTGCATTGTTGTAGGGACACCTGGGTGTCTCAGTTTAAGTGTTTGCCTTCAGCTTGGGTCATGATCCCAGGGTCCTGGGATTGAGCTTCATGTCAGCTCCCTGTTTGGTGGGGAGGCTGCTTCTCTCTCTCCCCGTCTGTGCTTTCTCTCTCTCTTTATACATAAATAAAATCACTCAAAAATATACTGTCATAGAGGTAATTTATAATACTTAATGGTAAAGTAATATACTGAATTGAATAAATGAAGATTTCTCCTTTCTATACCTATCTTCAGTATATTACTTATGTGCAAATTTAACAAACAAGCATTTCAACGAAATACAGACTCTCATCTTTAAATTGACAAAATCTAGTGATTGGTAGAATGGGATGGGAAAAGAATGCAGAACTGTAGAGTTACCTAATTCAAATAAAATATAATGCTACCAGGTTGAATTAAATAAGGAAGAATGATCCTCACATTGTATTTTATATATATATATATATTTATTTGAGAGTGCAAGAGTGGGGATGGAGAGAGGCAGAGGGAAAGAGAATCTTAAGCAGACTCTATGCCCAGCATGGTCCCTGATGTAGCACTCGATCTCCTGATCCTGAAATCAGGAGTTAGATGCTTAACTGACACTGACTGAGCCACCCAGATGCCCCATTTAAAAAAAATTTTTTTTACTTTAAATTTTATTTTTCTTATTTATACATGTGCATAATTTAAAGAGCTAAAATGTTCTGTAAGTCTTAAAACCACAAAATTGCATTTACTCTGTCTCTCCTTACCCCACAAGTCTGCGCTGCAGAGCCTGACATATTTTGTCCTTAACTGCAAATTTTTATAATTAGTCCTATATATATAAATGAAATATTTGGTATTTCTTGATTTTTCAAATGTAAACAATACACAATTTTATTTGGAAGATGAGGACTTATCTTTCATGTAACCCCAATTCCTTACAGTCTCCTTTTTCTGTCTTCCAGTATAGTTATAATTATTTGTCAAACCAATGTTTCCTGCTTACATTATTGTTTCTTTGTAGATATTGTTCACATAAATCTTGTAATATACTCTAATTATCTTTTCTTCATTGTATAATACTTTGCTTTTCTTAGTGTTACTGACTTCTTTTCCATTTGCCCATTTGTCTTCTGGAAGCTTTAGAGGATCTTCTCTAATATTTGGTGATATTTACTGCCTATTCATAGTTAAGGGCACAGAATTAAAATGGTAACTGGAAACCTTGTACAGAACTCACTATTTGCTGAGCTTCACCATAAATTGATCAGATATATATCCATATTTTTTACTTGGGAATTTATACTAGATAAAACATGGCTAGGCTTCTGTAATAAGTAGACATTAAAATGTGTTAAGGGTCAGGGTATCTGAGTGGCTCAGTCAGTTAAGCATCTGACTTTGACTCCAATTATGATATCTGGGTCCTAGGATTGAGCCCTGGGATCCAGCTTGGCATTGGGCTCTATGCTCAACAGAGAGTCTGCTTTTCCTTCTCCCTCTGCCCTTCCCCCTGCTCATGCCCTCTCTCTCTCTCAAATAAATAAATACAATCTTCTTAAAAAATGTGTTAAGTCTCAAACAAAGTTTTTTATTCACCCTTCTAGTTAATGGGTGATTTTCTCTATATACAGATTCAAAAACACAGACTCTCTTTATCTTGTGATCATATCATCCCATAGTCTTGAAGTACCCTGATGGCAGAAAGGGAAAAAGAACTTTTTCAAGAGCACATTATTATTATTTTTTAAATGCTTGGCTTGGAAGTGATACACATCATATCTGCTCAAACGAGAGTAACCAGAACTAGTTCAATGCAGAGTGGGTTATGTAGGGGCACAGGGCAAGCTACTCCAGGATGGGACACTTTGGCATAAAGATTGTTTGAGCTAAAGACAATCAAGACCCTGCAGTCTCAAGAGAAACTTTCACCCCCTCCCTTAACTACATTTAAGTTGAGTTGGGGGCCTTTCCCAGAATAAGGGTTATTAACAGAGATAAATCTTACCTGAGTGACCCATCTGTGTGGTAGAGCAAGCATCTAATTATCAAACATCTGCTCTTCTTCTTGCCCTGCAGATTTCATTCCTTCCCTCTTAAGTCCCAGACTCCTACCCTCTTCTTCTTTGTTCAAGTTGACATATATATCTCATTTTCCCTATCTTTGAAATTCCATGTCTATGTAGATTCTCCATACATATGCTGTTAAACTTGATTTTCTCCTGTTAATCTGTCTAAGAACCATTCGGTTCTTAGTTCAGGTGGAAGGAACTTTGAAGGGGCCAGGATATTTCTGCTCCCTAGCAGCTAGGAAGGATAGTCTCAGGCTAGGCAACTGCTCCTCTATGACAACTTTAGTCTGCAGGAGAAGGATTAATTTTGATGGCCACTAGCTATCTCTGCCACAGGAAACCTCCCTGAAAAACAAAAACAAAACAAAACAAAACAAAACAAAACAAAACAAAAAAAACAGTATTAGAAATCTTTGCTCTAGGGCTTGCCTGGTGAATATAAACTAGATTGCTGCATTCTTTTAATTAATACCACAAGTCATTGCTTTTTAAACTTTAAATGTATATAAATACATGGTAAAATACAGATTCTGATCCCAAGGATATAGTATAGGATCTCAGTTTCTTGATTTCCAACAGAATCCCAGATAGCGTCAATCGTGCAAGCCTAGGGACCACAACTTTGAGAAGCAAAGAGCTGAGTTACAACACTCTGCCTCCAGCTATTCCATTCATTTCTTAGTCCAGAGCCTTTTTGATTGAATTTCTCTAGGGAATAAACATCCTCTCTGATGCTAGTGTGTGTGTGTGAGAAGAATTTCCTGGTGGAAAGATGGGGAAGGACCCCTAATAATGTACTTGTTTTCTATGTAGTTGTTTCTAGGGGATTTAACTAAAGATTAAACCAAGAGGTGTTTTGTAGAGTAATAGTGACTCAAGTATCAAATCATCAAGGAATGAGAAAAATGACTCAAGTCATTTACACTGTGGGTCTTTGGAGAAAAAGAGAAGAGAATATATTGGCAGTAGCAATCAGAATAAGTGTTATCTACCACATCTTTTGGTTCAGTGGTTGGAGATGGTAAGAAGACAGAACAATTGAACTTGCTGTGTGGAAGGCTGGTAAGAACAAGAAAGTGATGAGCATACTCAGAGAATTTGAGGATATGGTGATCTCTAGAGACCAAAGCAAAAAGTTTTAGGAGTTGTGAAAAGGGGAAAGTGGGTAGAAAAGAGGCTATAGAGTGTTCTAAGAATTGAAATCTGGGGAATGAAGAATAACCTGGAAGCCTGAGCTTCCTATGGTGATTGATATAAAAAGAGATGAATATTACAATTAGTTTAGTCCTGATGATTCCAAGCAGATGATAGTAGAGGTCAGGAAAAGGGAGGAAAGAGTGGAGAGATTAGAGGTTGGGTCATGGCAGGGCAAGTTTTAGACCTCCTTATTGACACCCTTGGTAGAGGTCTACACAGAGCAAAGGTCAAGGAAGTTTACCAGAGAAAACTTCCTTCTGCCTGGTAGGAGAAGGAGAATTTAAGTAGGTATATAATACAGAAACCTTCCACTTTGTACTCTGACAGCACAAATCATATATCTTTTGGTTTCTGTTAGATGTGTTTTCTGTACTGAGGCTGCTTTATTATCACAACCTGGATTTTTATTCACATTTTTCCAAATGCGGCTAATTGTTTTACATTATATTGGTGAATGCTTTTGAAAATAACATGTCATTTCTAAAGGATACTTAATCCTCTATAAAATATAAGCTGCAAATCTCCCCCAACTTAAATCACATCTGATCCGTCAGTGTATGCTGTGTGAGTTGGTTATTAAAAAATAAATAAATCATAATTTCTCTGAGCAAAGTTAATAACAAACATACAGACTGCGGCAGGAGCCAGACCAGCCTCTCTTCTTCTGATTAGCTGAAGGAGATTGATTTAAAATTTATACTATCAAGCAAAAGGCAATTTCTGTATTATCCTCAGGCAGTTACACATTGGTGAGAAACACAGCCATGTACCAAGTCTCTCCATTATATGCACTTACTTTCAAACTGTTAGTCCATTTCATCATCAATCATCCACCCTTTCATTCAGGAAACATGAGCTAGCAGTGCAGTTCATTTATGGAACACTATTTTCATACTTAGCAATGTGTGAAACTGAATTCTTCACGTTGTTAAATTCAGCCTTATTTAGCGTACAGGAATTGAAGGCACTTGCAGAGATAGACACCAAAGTGCTGAACAGGCAGAGAGTGAACACAGAAATTACTGTTTAGAATCTTCTTTAAACAGGAAGCTCTGAAATGATGATTTTTAACTGTTAACTATCTTTTCATTTTCTGCTACTGTAAATGTAGCTGAGATCAGAGTCCCTCAACATTTAAGATATTGAAGTTGAGATACTGCCAAACGAGTAATCTCTCTTTTCCTCTTTATCATTTGTAACTACTTTTAAATTCAGTTTTGTAACAGGGATTTTCAAAGCACACAGATAAATAAAATGAGAGTTTATGTAAATTCTGAACACTTAATATCCTCGGTAAAGGTAGAATATTTTAATTATGTAAATAGTTCCCATCATTTAGAGGCTCCACTTCTTCTAGGCAGCTTTTTAATCAAATGGCCCTAGCTTTTAAAACATTCCAAATAATTTGTATACTTGTAAATTTAATCACTAGTTTGACAGAATTTGAAAAAAAAATTATTCAAGTCAAACTTGAATGTATGAGGGGATGTTTCCAAAGCACCAACTGAAGGGATTTTTTTTTTTTCCTTTTTAACAATTGCTTTATATTTAAGTTTTTTCCTGTATTGCAATTTCTTTTCTTTACACTGTTGATCTAATTGTCTGCTGACATATCTATTATCTTTTATAGTCATTTCAAATAGCAAGAGGATTAGTTGCGTATGATTTTTCACCACTTCTTTTGGACTTGCAGTCAGTTCTCCCTGACTGCTTTTTTTTTTTTTTTAAAGATTTTCATTTACTTATTTGACAGACAGAGATCACAAGTAGGCAGAGAGGCAGGTAGAGAGAGAGGGGGAAGCAGGCTCCCTGCTGAGCAGAGAGCCCAATGTGGGACTCTATCCCAGGACCCCGGGATCCTGACCTGAGCCTTAGGCAGAGGCCTAACCCACTGAACCACCCAGGTGCCCTGACTGCTTCATTTTAATAGACTACATAATGGAATTAAAAAGCTCTACCACCACTTTGGGTGTAAGATGTCTGTGACCAATAGCAAAGGCAAGCTAAAAGACCTTGAAAATGATACTGTATATACAAGCAAACAAAACAAAAAAACACCAATAACAAAACACACATACACAAAGACCTAGATTCCTTGGGGTTTAAAAAAAAAAAAAAAGGAACAATAAAACCACAACATCTGGAATATAGGAAAGCACTGTAAGGAGGAAAAAACATGGTTTTGTTTTTATTGAGAAGTTATTGCAAAACTTCCAAAAGTTCCTTTGTCAGTCACATAGGTGAGATTAGCAAACATTTTCAAGCACAGAAAAATATTTTTATTGGAATCTCTCTCTCTTTGAATAGAACATTCTATCTGTAGCAACACATTCCATGATTCTAACTATAGAATTTAGAGAGAGTTCTCAGGATAATAATCACATTTACATAATCCTGCATCTTTTTTTTTTAATAGAGCAACCTCAATGAAATATGTCTTTCTGAAGCCAGAAAAAGTGTTTTTATTTTTTAAAACCACAAAGAAAAAAAGGCTATTTGATGTTGTGCTGATATCAGTAGATTTCTGTTGTTTTAATCTTTTTCTTTCTTTCTCAAAGTAAAACAGCATCTAATTCATTCTTGAGAAAGAACTAAAGGAATCCTTCCCTTAGTGACATAGTAAATCTTCTGAGACTTAGAGTTTCATGTACTTTTTCTGTAAATGGCTTGGATGATGTGTGGAGCTCAAAAGAATATATTTACTTTCTATGTATGCTAAATGACTTAAAACTGTTTAATGCCCAGTGGAAATCAAAGGATGTATTAAATATTGAAAGGTATGCTTGATGGTTAATTTTATGTGTCAATTTGACTGGGCCATGGGTTGCCCAGATTATTTCTGGGTATGTCTGTGAGGATGTTTCTGGATGAGATTAAGCATTGGGATCCCTGGACTCAGTAAAGCAGACTGTCCTCCCTAATGTGGGTGGGCCTCATCCAATCCACAAAGGGCCTGATTAGAACAAAAAGGGAGGAGTTGCCCCCTTACTGCCTGCCTGATTGAGCTGGGACACTTTCCTCCCCTATCCCTGGACTGGGATTTATATCATTGGCTTCATTCATTCTCAGGCCTTTGGACTAGTACTGGGATTATACAACTGTTTTTCTTGGGTCTTCAGTTTGCAGACAGCAGATGGTAGGACTAGATATATATTATATAATAGAATGTGCATATAAGTGTCTGGTTCTAGTTCTATTTTCCTGGAGAACATTCATTAACATGGTACATTTTTCATTTCTGAACATTTTTAGTGAAAACACAAGATCCTTTGACTACTCAAAGGGAAGAATATTTGATTATATGTCTCTGTTCTTGAAGCGAGGCTAGAAACTTTTCAGCTGGGATAGCCAGAAGAAGTGTTAAAGTATATTTTGGGGGGGAAAAGAAAAGAAAATGAAAACAAAATCAGAAGACATAGAGTAAATGACTTTTTCAGTATCAGGATGAGTGGATGATAAGAAGTATCATTCGTGGGACATGGAAGGGAGTCACTGAAATCATCCCATGCACTTTTCTATGACAGCAGCTCATTCACTCACAGACATTTATGGTGAAACTAGTATTGGGTAGACATCTTTGTATAAATGGCAAAGAGCTTGGTTTCTAGGCTTTTCAGCTACTGCTTGGTGAAACAGAAAACATACAAAGTTCTGAGGTCGTCAAGAGCAGAGCTTAATAATGGTGAAAATAAAAGGATAACAGTGACCAGCAATGTAATTTAGGATGAGTTAATAAAGACACAACTAGGAGTTACTGAAGTAAAAATCTGGACTACAGCTAGCAAAAATGAGAGAAGATGGACTCTGAGAAGCCTCATGAAATGAACAAGAACTTTTTAAACTGTATGACTTCTTTGAACAGAGCATGAGTAGCATGGGAAATCTGTTGTCAAAGTTGAAATTCATCATTCATATTCCATCAGCTACTATTTCTCACAAGAATTAGAGAACTTTAAAGAAATAAAAGATCTAATGATAGAAAAGTGAAGGATTCATTGGACTCTCTGATAACATCTAATATCTTAAGTAATTGGAAAAAGGGAATCTTCACTTCCCTGACAATGAATTACCTGATCTACTTAGAAAAAATGTGGCAAATCTCTTTCTAATTCCATTTAAGAAACTCTTTTCAATTCAAAGATCATTTTTAAGTCACCGTTAAGAATTTTAATATTGAAGAATATTATAATTTACCAGGGAGAAAAACTTTGAAACAAGCTGAATCAATTTACCAATGCAGTATTAATTAAATATCTGCTATACAGATATTTCCTTGGTATTATAAAATAATTAGACTATTTTCCCAAGTTATAAGAAAGTAATAAAGGATCTATAATTTATTATAAAAGTGACTCAAATATTTTAAAAGCTTACATTTGAAGAATATCTTTTGGTTTAATATTACATCTCAAAGCTCAAAATGTAATTCTTGAAAATCAATCAAAATATGTAAATATAAAAATCTTCATATTGAATCATTTCAGAGAAATATCATAGTTAAAGCCCTCACTATATTCTTAATTTTGTTGTGTGATACAAAGCTCTAAAGAACCAAGACATGGCATGAGTAAGAAAAAGAAGCCCCATATATATCTTGAAAAAATGCATTATATACAATGAGCAATGTGAAAATGCTCTCATTTAATGACAGTAAAAATTTTAGAGACCATAACTTTAGGCAGTTGTCCTACTTAGAAGAGTTTGAAAATGATTCTCTCTAAACTCAAAGTATTTCTCCTGTACAGTTGTAGGTAATCTATAATTTACCAGGTAGAAGCACATGGTGTTTAAATATGCAAGCTGTGCTGTAATCATTTTAGGTGGAATCCCAGCTCTGCTCTTCTTTTCTCATTTCATTTATAGAATTTGAATCATAAGAGAACTATGACTAAATGAATAAAGTCTGTAGTTTGAATGGTGAACCAAGAAAGTTCTGGGTAAACATTTAAATATCATTATGTGTGGGTACCTGGGTGGCTCAGTGGGTTGGGCCTTTGCCTTCGGCTCAGGTCATGGTCTCAGGGTCCTGAGATTGAGCCCCACATCAGGCTCTCTGCTCAGCAGGGAGTCTGCTTCCCCCTCTCTCTCTGCCTGCCTCTCTGCCTACTTGTGATCTCTCTCTCTCGGTCAAATAAATAAATAAAACCTTTAAAAATATAAATATTATTACATGAAGTAAGAAAGCCATGCTAAACGGGTAAAGGGAATTTTGCAAAATCCTATATTGGCACTTAGAAATTCTATGTAACATGAAATATAAGTTTTGAGTCTTTTCTGGTTATCTATCTAGGAATACTGAGACTTCTGTATACATTTCTTTTAATTTAGTCTTAAGACCTCCCCTTGTGCCTTCAGGTTCCTTTTCCATTGCCATCAAAGCTATGAAGAATTAAATTGTTATTTTTTATCCTCCTTGTTCTTCTGTAATGCTGAGATAACAGCACTGGGGGTACTTTAAATTTCAGGCCATTCAATCCCATGAGAATAAACATTTTTGTAACTTATAACTATCTCCTGTTAACAAATGTTCTTGAGAAATCAGGGTCACATTTCAATAATTTGCATATATTAAGAAGGTGCCAAGTTAAAAAAATTAAGTTGTTATTTTGAGCAAATAATAACTGATGTAGCTCTTAATCATATCCTCTATGCACATACTTAAATAGTTAAGTTTTGCCAGTAATTCTGCTCATAATTGTGTCCAAATGCTATAGCAACTTCTCAAATCACTGTTATTATTTCTACTCACAAGCCATTATTTCAGTAATTTACTTAGAAAGACTAGAATTAATTCACAATAACTTACTTATCAACCAGGATCCTTATCTTCCTGTTAAAAGTTGATACGAACCTTTTATCTGATATTTGTAATGTTTTTTAAGACACAGTAAAAAAAAAACAGATACCTTGCTAAACACAACAAAACTCAAAAACTTATAAAGAACAATTTTTAGCAGGCGTGCTCTGTCATGTGTTGACTAGTAGTTTTGATAAGTAAGAATCACCTACAATGAGAAATTTCTATATAGTCTGAAATCTATTTGATGTTAGATTGTGACTGTACCCATCCCCCGAAAATGCCGAGGATACATTCTGAAAGAGTGTCACCGAAATACCTTACCTTTTACTGACATGAGGGAAACTTAGAATCAGGGAATTGTTTTATCAACGAAAGTGACCCTAAAAACTAATTTTTTGATTGACACATAATGAATTTGTATCTTAATGATGAATAATGTAACATGACATCTGCTGTTTTCAGCAGTGTACTGGTTTCATCTCATGTCCACCAGTAAACATTTAATAATGCGGTATGTCTATGTATATAAAATCTAATCCTGATTCTTTTTAGTTTTACAAACGGGCTGTTCCAAATACTTCTCTTAATTTATTTCTATATGAATCAAATCACTTAGAAGATCCAGTTAAGCATCTGGGCAAAGAAGAAAGGACAGAGGTTTTCCTTTTCCAGTAATTTTGAAGACTTAACACAGTGGTTGGCAAATTGTATTGTGCGGTTGGATCAACTGGGAATGCTTGTTATGAATGTTATAAATGCTTCCCATATTCTCAGTGTGGGGCTTCAGAGTCTGCCTATGAATACCCACCCATCAGGACGTTTTGATGCAGGCAGTTCCAGGCTAAACATGATGATATCCAGGGTGATTTGAGCTGGAGTGGGGGGTACAGGTTATTGGTAGGGCATGCTGCCAACTAAGAGTAGAAATTACTTGTAGCGGCCAGAGACCAAGAGGGGACCTAAACTATCTAAACTGGAGAGGACAAGAGCCAGTAAACACTGATCCAGATGGAAACCAAGAGCAGGACCAGTGACTAGCAGAAGATAAAGTAGAAACGCATTTCAAAAGAGGACAAGTAAAAATAGCTATTGGTGTGGTAGGGTTGAAGAGGGCAGAACGGTGCAAAGCCAGCATTCAGCATTTTCTTTCCTTTTTTTTTTTCAGCTCTTAGAGTGGCTGGCAATTTTGGATATTTAATTTCCATTGCCTCCCCCAAAGTAATGTTTTCTGTAAAATTAGGTGATTTGTCTATAACTTGCAACTGAATAAGGCTATTTATTAAAGTAAATTACTCTAGGGGAGCCTGGGTGGCACTGTCAGTCAAGCATCCAACCCTTGGTTCCAGCTCAGGTCATGAGTTTACAGGTTGTGAGGTTGAGCCCCACATGGGACTCTGTGCTCAACACAGAGTCTGGTTGAGATTCTCTCTCTTCTCTCCCTCTGCCCTCCACCCCCTTGCACACACACACACACTCTCTCAAAACAAATAAATAGATCTTTTAAAAAAAAGAAGTAAATTATTCTAACTCAAAACAAGAACTTGTCTTTACATTCATTTTGTCCTCCTCCTTTGTCTTTTGCTTTTTCTCCCTCTGGATGATCCTTTCTAGGATCCTTTCCAAAGGAGCTCTTGTTGTTAGGCATAGTCTTCAGCACCCCTTTTATTGGTCACATTTAAAGAAGGGGTCTTGGGTGCAGTCATCTGCCCTGCTTTCCTCACACTAAAGATGCTCTGTAAACCACTAAGCATCAGAGTTATCAGTGAAGGATTGAGCCACTCCCTGAACTGCTGTAATCTCTGAGCCACCTCCTCTCTCAGGGCACCACGGTCTTCTTACTGGGTCTCAGTAGAGCATCAGATTGCTCCTGTTCCATATTTCATGAAGTAGATGTTAGCTCAGTTTTAGTTCACCAGCAAATACCACATCACCTCTGACACAGTGTGTTTGACAACCATACCTGAACAAGTTACAATGACATTTCTTCTAGAAACATATTGCTTTCACATCAGTAATTTATTCTTTAGATTAGACTTGTACAAAAATCTCTGAAAGATGGGGCGCCTGGGTAGCTCAGTGGGTTAAAGCCTCTTCCTTTGGCTCAGGTCATGATCCCAGGGTCCTGGGATCGAGCTCTGCATTGGGCTCTCTCTTGGCAGGAAGCCTGCTTCCCCAGCCCCCCCCCCCTCTGCCTGCCTCTGCCTACTTGTGATCTCTCTTTCTCTCTGTCAAATAAATAAATAAAATGTTTTTTAAAAAAAATCTCTGAAAGAACAGTGGCCAAACAAATTCTTTTCCTCTGAGTTCTTCTGAGGGGACCCTCTCCAATATCTGTATACATGGAAACCATGTTCTCACACTCATCCTAGAAGGGAAAGCTGAGTAAGTTAGACCCATCTAGATCCTCACAGAAATAATGACTGAAATATCAAAATGATCTCATTATAGGTTTCTCCTATACTGAAGTCCCCCAGAACAGATTATACAGGACATTGCATTACACAGTGTCCACTCTCCTGCTGTTGCTGATTATACCGACTGTGTGAGAGCCCCAAATGATGTGTATCTGTGATTTCTGTGAATTGATATGAATCCAAAATATAAGCAAAGTGAGACTCAAAGCCACAATGAGGTCAACAATAAAAAATAAAAGCAAGTTTGAGTAGAATTAATTTTTAGTCTTTGTTGAATAGTTAAATGCTTGAATCATATTATGAAGCATTAGCAGTGAAAATCCACAGCTGAACTACATAAATTACAAACTGATTTAGATGCACCAGTCTAGCATTAATGTCCGGCACGCATGATGTGCTAAAGGTGTGTAATGACCCATGCACAGATGAAGCAGAGGAGGAATTTAACAAAATTGGCATTTGCTCTTATTAGATCTTACATAGTCAAAAAGCATTTATCTGATGTGAAGAAAGAATTCAGTGAATTATCAAACAAACAGAAGCGTTCTTTTTTCTTACTGTGGTAAATCTCTGTGGATTTATAATGGCTCATTGAAGAACATAGCAACCTCTAGAATTTTGCTGCAAGGTGAGAAAATACCAGGCAGAGACAAGTTATTAAAAAGAAAGAATACATCACTTTGAACTCTAAACACTTGTTCTTAACACTTGATGCCTCTTACAGCAACAAATAACATGACAGATGTATATGATTTATAATTTTTTTTTGTTTAGAAAAACAAAGTGATAAAATTGAGTTGATGGATATAGTAGCCGTGAGACAGAATCATTGTGTCTATGTAAGCTGTATATAATAAAAACTCTAAAATGATGTCCTCTATTTCAAAACTCAGTTGCTGATGCTATTTATATTATTCAGTCATCTGGCAAGAAAATCTCTCAATACTCTGAAAACCTAAATCATTACAGTTGATAGTCAGGAAATTGAGAAATATGATTGCTAGCTCAAAGAAACATTTCAATTGTGTTTTTTGGAACATGAACAAAAGGGGTGCTGTGGTAGAGAGAAAAAAAAAATGAGTCTCCAAAGAACCTGATAATAAGCTACCGTACTGGGCAAAATGGACCTTGCAGATGGGATTAGTTAAGGATCTCAAGACCGGGAGATCATCTTCATTTAACTGATTGGTCCAGTGTAATCAGAAGGGTCATGAAAGAAATGCAGGAGAGGCAGAGTCAGAGAAGGAGATATGACAACAGAAGCTGAGAGCCTAGTGATTATAACTGCTGGCTTTTAATTGAAGTTGGAGAGGGTCAGAAACCAAAGAATGGAGGTAGCCTCCAGAAGCCTGAAAAGGCAAGGGGGCTATTTGTCCCCTTGAGCCTCTAGAAGGAATTCAGCCCTGCTGACACCTTAATTTTAGCCCTAGAAGCCATTTCAGATTTCCAAACTGTAAAATAATTATTTTTGCGCTGCTTTTGTTGTTGTTTGCTTGTTTTCATGATAAGTGTACTCTTTAATCCCAATCACCATTTCACCCATCTCCCCCTCCGCTCTAGTAACCATCTCTATAGTTAAGAGTCTCTTTTTTGGTTTGTCTCTCTCTTTTCTCCCCATCTTTGCTTATTTGTTTTGTTTCTTAAATTCTACATATGAGTGAAATTATATGGTCTTTGTCCTTCTTTGACTGACTTATTTCACTTAGCATTATACTCTCTAGCTCCAACCAAAAAGCTAGATCTCCAATCTAGCTCTAGATCTCTAGCTCCAATCTCCAAAAAGATTTCATTCTTTTACATCACTGAATATTTTTACATTCACTGAATATTACACACACACACACACACACACACACACACACATACATACACACTACTTTTTCTTTATCCATTCATCAATCAATGGACACTTGGTCTGCTTCCATAATTTGGCTATTGTAAATAATGCTGCAGTAAACATAGGGGTGCATGTATCTCTTTGAATTAGTGTTTTTGTATTTTTTGAGTAAATACCCAGTATGGGATTCCTGGATTGGAGTGTACTTCTATTTTTAACTGTTTAAAAAAAAACTCCATACTGCTTTCCACAGTGTTTGCACCAATTTGTATTCACACCAACAGTGTACAAGTTGTATAAATTCTTCATATATTTTGGATACTAACCCTTTATCAGATCTTCTCCTATTCCTTAGATTGCCTTTTTTAGTTTTGTTGACTGTTTCCTCGGCTGTGTAGAAGCCTATCATTTTGATGTAGTCCTAATAGTTCATTTATTTTATTTCCCGTGCCTCAGAAGATTTATCTAGAAAAAAGTTGCTATGGCTGATGTCAGAGAAATTACTGCTTGTGCTCTTTTCTAGGATTTTTTATGGTTCTGATCTCCCATTTAGGTCTTTGATCCATTTTGAATTTATTTTTGTGTATGGTGTAAGAAAGTGGTCCAGTTTCATTCTTTTGCATGTTGTCAGATTTCCCAACCCCCATTTATTGAAGAGACTTTTTGCTATTGAATATTCTTTTGTCCTTTGTCAAAGATTAACTGACCATACAATTGTGGGTTTAATTCTGAGTTTTCTGTTCTATTGATCTATGTGTCTATTTTTGTGCCAGTACCATACTGTTTTGATCACTACAGCTTCATAATATAACTTGAAGTCTGGAATTGTGATACTTCCAGTTTTGTTTTTCTTTCTCAAGATTGCTTGGGCTATTCAGGGTCTTTTATGGTTCCAAACAAGTTTTAGGATTGTTTGTTCTAGCTCTGTGAGAAATGCTACTGGTATTTTGGTAAGGATTGCATTAAATCTGTATATTACTTGGGGTAATAGAGACATTATAACAATATTCTCTCTACCCATGATCATGCAATATCTATTTCTTTGTATCATATTTAACTTCTTTCATCAGTGTTTTATAGTTTTCAGAGTACAGATCTTTCACCTCTCTGGTTAAGTTTTTTCCTAGGTATTTTATTATTTTTGATGCAAAATGGGATTATTTTATTAATTTTGTTTGCTGCTGCTTCATTATTGGTGTATAGAAATGCAACAGATTTCTGTACATTGATTTTAAATCCTGCAACTTTACTGAAGTTATGTTATCAGTTCTAGCAGCTTTTTGGTGGAGTCTTTAGGGTTTTCTGTATACTGTATCATGTCATCTGCAAATAGTACAAGTTTTACTTTTCTCTTGCTGATTTGGATGTCTTTTCTTTTTCTTCTGTGATTTCTGTGACTAGAACTTCCAGTATTATGTTGAATACAAGTGATGAGAGTGAACATACTTGTCTTGTTCTTTACCTTAGGGGAAAGCTCTGTTTTCCCCCATTGAGTATGATGTTTGCTGTGGATTTTTCACAAAAGGCTTTTATTATATTGAGATAGGTTCCCTCTAAACCTATTTTGTTTACGGTTTTTATCATGAATGGATGTTTTGTCAAATGCTTTTTCTGCATCTATTGAAATGATCATATGGTTTTTAACCTTTCTCTAATCGATGTCATGCATGTTTATTGATTTGTGAATATTGAACTACCTTGCATCCTAAGAATGAATCCCATTTGATTATAGTGAATGATTTTTTGAATCATTCACTATAAACCAGGGGATAGGTCTTCAGATTTAAGAACTTTGGGTACTGAAATACTAGTGTTTCCAGAACAATTTTATGAATAGATGGCCCCAAATTTAGGAGTGTGTTTATTTCCTTCATGATAAAGCTGATTTCCCATGTTTGTCATATAAAAAAGGATAGAGATCTCAATATTTAGGAGGTCCAATGCTTCTGCACACCTTTCCATGGAATGACAGGAATATCAGGGAATCCTAAAAAATTACTTGTTGACCTTGGCCATTTGTAAGTTTTCTCAATAAAATGTATTCCTTAACCCATGTCATATATAATGAAATTCATCTTGAATCTTATTGTACAGCAGATAAAGACCAAGAAGGGATATGATTTGCACAGCAAGACTCTTAATGTTTCAAAACTTACTTAAATTACAGTTTCTAGGTTGAGATACAATTATGCCCTGACTTTTATATAAAAAGAGATTAATGAGAAAAAAGGATAGTTCATCATTTTTAGCATGAGGGAAAATAAGGCATTTAAGTGAAGACCAGTACTTAAAAATAGTATTTTGTCATTTTATTCAGTGAAAAGAAACATAAATATTATGACAACTATAGATTTACAAAATTCACAAAACTTTATGTTTCATTTTATTGACTAAAAGCATCCAACATTTTATTTACCAATATGTAATATATAATCATAGTTATTAAATTATTAAACTCCTCTTCAATGTTGCATCTAAATTATTCTAAAACTTTTAGATTAAGTCTATAATGCTGGCTACACATTCTACAAGATTAAGTTCAGATTTAAAAACACACTACTCCTAATACCACCATACTATATGTAAATGACCAAATGTAATGTGGTGTTTAACATGGTGACTGCATATCTGGTTTGCCTGGGACATTTCTAGTTTATGCTTATTGTCCTGTCATCCATCTGTCTAGTACTTGTCCCTGATTTTTAATTTTTAAACCAAGTGTCTATAAATAGCTGTATTTATAAATAGCTCAAAATACTCAAAAATATTCTATGTTTCTGTCATAGTCTCATCATCTACCTCAAAATTTGGTTAAGAAAATAACATTCAAAACTGCAGAGGGTACATTTATGTATTTATGTATCTTTCTTTGAAGATACATAACTTCATGCCAATCACACGCTCTTCTATATTAATTAACCTGCTGACTGAATTTTGGTTTTCTTATATATTGTGAGAAATGAAGTGATAAATATTAATGTCTTGACTCTATTAGTACAAGAAAACTTTAAACATAAATTTTTCCAGTGTTTCTTTTTTAATGTCACCAACTACTTCTGTTATTCATTAATTGAGAAGAAATTCAGCCCTGGAAAATTATTCTGTGAAAAGTGAAATAATTATTACACTTTTTGTTAAAAGTGTAATAATTCTAATATGGTACTAGAATTTCAGTTAAAATTCAACATGAATGACACAACTATTTTAAACAATTTTGGTGGTACAAAGCTTTATGTTAAAATAATATTCACACTGGGGCACCTGGGTGACTCAGTGGGTCGGGCCGCTGCCTTCGGCTCAGGTCATGATCTCAGGGTCCTGGGATCGAGTCCCACATTCGGCTCTCTGCTCAGCAGGGAGCCTGCTTCCCTCTCTCTCTCTCTCTGCCTGCCTCTCCATCTGCTTGTGATTTCTCTCTGTCAAATAAATAAAAAATAATAATAATAATAATATTCACACTAAATTAGGAAGCCTACAGAGCAGAAATGTACTTGAAACTGGTTTGGCATTATACACATAAATTGTAATTATAACCAAACAAGATAGATATTTCTACCAATGGAAATAGAAGCTTGATGGGCGCCTGGGTGGCTCAGTGGGTTAAGCCTCTGCCTTCGGCTCAGGTCATGATCTCAGGGTCCTGAGATCGAGTCCCGCATTGGGCTCTCTGCTCAGCAGGGAGCCTGCTTCCTCCTCTCCCTCTCTGCCTGCCTCTCTGCCTACTTGTAATCTCTCTCTGTCAAATAAATAAATAAATAATCTTAAAAAAAAAAAAAAAACTCCTTTAAAAAAAAAAAAGAAGCTTGAAGTTGTCAAAATTTATAACTTTTGCCCATATGCATTTATAGTAAATAAACAATTTATGGCAAAACCAACACTGAATTGCACACAACAAAAGCTCAACATAATAGTATATGTAGCTTTCATTTTCATTTTCTATGTTACATTTCAGAAATGTTTGAGCTGTAAATATTTTGTTAGTCCATCTAAGTGCATGAAAATACTTTTTATAAATATTTATACTGTTTTTCCTGCTTTATATTAAAAATAAAAGACATCTTTAATAAAAAAAATGAATTGACAGAAAAAAACAGATTATAAGACTTTAGCAAATTGTGATGGGTAGAAACCAAGTTTGCAAAGAGGAAGACACTAAAATTTATCCCTATAAAAGCAAGAACAGAATTAAACAAATTAAATGAAAGTTCAAGTGATTTATAATATTTAATTTAGAAATTCTATAATTGTGCTTTGGAATATCTCAGGCTGTGGAAATAATCTTTTGATAATTCTACTTTTAACCATCTGTGCCCTCCTATCTTCAATGTCTATCTTTAATCTCTTTAAATTGATATTTATTAAAATATTTAAAAAATAATCTTAGTTAAGAACAGTTAATTTCATGAGTTTTTTCTTACAAAAATATTAAGGAAAGAAACTCTGGTTGGAAGCAAAAAGATAGTAACTGAAAATACCCTGGATTTAGTGGACTTTATTTTGAACTTGTAAGGCATTTAAGCATCTAGAATGTTTTCATAATAAAAGAAAAAAATAGAATCTCCAATAGAATTCATTAACAATTTTAAATTTGTTGACTATGAAATGTAATTTTGATGAAAACTTAAGGAAACTATAAATATTTAAAGTAAGACCATATTCAGGCACCCAGATGGCTCAGTTGGTTAAGTTTCTGCTTTTGGCTCAGCTTATGACCTGGAATCCCAGGATGGAGGCCCACATTGGGCTCCCTGCTTAGTGGGGACTCTGTTTCTCCCTTTGATCCTCTCCCCTCTCATGCTCTCTCTTTCTCTCAAATAAAAATAAGACCATATTTGGAAAAAACATATATTTTACAGAAAAGTCTATTGATACAGTTTTAGAATCAGATACAAGTAAGAAATGTAGGAAATGTAGTAAAGTATATAAATATATGTCAAGAATAATTTTTTCAGTGGTTCAGAAAACTAATGAGACTTAAATTTTGCTTTATATATAGATATTAAAATTTATACATTAAAATATGTATACGCATATGTATTTCTTTTTAGAAATATTAATTTTGAAAATTCCTTTTTGTTTAACAAGGTCTACCAACATAAAACAATGAAAATATTTTATAAAATTATAAAATTTCTAGTAACCCCATTTACTGTCAAAAATTTTCCAGTTTGGAAAAATAAATAAAACAACCCCATGTTGTATATTTTTGCAATTCTTCACAATTATCCTCAGCCAAAATTTGGTCATTGGCAGACCATACCACTGTTCCTTTTTTTCTATTCCCCACTGATTTCAATTTCCTTTTTATTGAGATATAGTCTAGTTATTTCTCCAAGTATGTGTGAGTGATAAACTTTTCAAGTACTTAAAAATGTCTATATCATACATACTTTTTAAAAAATTAAAAAAAATATTTTAATAAACATATAATGTATTTTTATCCCCAGGGGTACAGGTATGTGAATCACCAAGTTTAGACACTTCACAGCACTCACCATAGCACATACCCTCCCCAATGTCCATAACCCCACCCCCTTCTCCCGACCATCCTCCCCCCAGCAACCTTCAGTTTGTTTTGTGAAATTGTCTCTTATCGTTTGTCTCCCTCCCGATCCCATTTGTTTCATTTATTATTTTTCTACGCCCCAAACCCTCCATGTTGCATCTCCCCTTCCTTATTTCAGGGCAATCATATGATAGTTGATAGTTGTCTTTCTCCAATGACTTATTTCACTAAGCATAATGCCCTCTAGTTCCATCCACATCATAGCAAATGGCAAGATTTCATTTCTTTTGATGGCTGTAATTAATATATATATATCTTCTTCTTTATCCATTCATCTGTTAATGGACATCTAGGTTCTTTCCATAGTTTGGCTATTGTGAACATTGCTGCTATAAACATTCAGGTGCACATGCCCCTTCAGATCACTTCGTTTGTATCTTTAGGGTAAATACCCAGGAGTGTAATTGCTGGGTCATAGGGTAGGTCTATTTTCAACTTTTTGAGGAACCTCATGCTGTTTTCCAGAGTGGTTGCACCAACTTGCATTCCCACCAACAGTGTAGGAGGGTTCCCCTTTCTCCGCATCCTTGCCAGCATCTGTCATTTCCTGGCTTGTTAATTTTAGCCATTCTGACTGGTGTGAGGTGTTATCTCCTTGTGGTTTTGATTGTATTTCCCTGATGCCGAGTGATATGGAGCACTTTTTCATGTGTCTGTTGGCCATCTGGATGTCTTCTTTGCAGAAATGTCTGTTCATGTCCTCTGCCCATTTCTTGATTGGATTGTTTGTTCTTTGGGTGTTGAGTTTGCTAAGCTCTTTATAGATTTTGGATGCTAGCCCTTTATCTGATATCTTGTTTGCAAATATCTTCTCCCATTCTGTCAGTTGTCTTTTGGTTTTGTTCACTGTTTCCTTTGCTGTGCAAAAGCCTTTGATCTTGATGAAATCCCAATAGTTCAATTTTGCGCTTGCTTCACTTACCTTTGACGATGTTTCTAGGAAGACGTTGCTGTGGCTGAGATCGAAGAGGTTGCTGCCTGTGTTCTCCTCAAGGATTTTGATGGATTCCATTCTCTCACATTGAGTTCCTACATCAATTTTGAGTCTGTTTTCATGTCTGGTGTAAGGAAATGGTCCAATTTCATTTTTCTGCATGTGGCTGTCTAATTATCCCAATACCATTTGTTGAAGAGGCTGTCTTTTTTCCATTGGAAGTTTTTTCCTTCTTTGTTGAAGATTAGTTGACCATAGAGTTGAAGGTCTATTTCCAGGCTGTCTATTCTGTTCCATTGATCTATGTTTCTGTTTTTGTGCCAGTACCATACTGTCTTGATGACAGCTTTGTAATAGAGCTTGAAGTCCGGAATTGTGATGCCACCAACTTTGGCTTTCTTTTTCAATATTCCTTTGGCTATTTGAGGTCTTTTCTGGTTCCATATAAATTTTAGGATAATTTGTTCCATTTCTTTGAAAAAAATGGATGGGATTTTGATAGAGATTGCATTTTGTAGATTGCTTTAGGTAGCATAGACATTTTCACAATATTTGTTCTTCCAATCAGGAACATGGAACATTTTTCCATTTCTTTGTGTCTTCCTAAATTTCTTTCATGAGTACTTGATAGTTTTCTGAGTATAGATTCTGTGTCTCTTTGGTTAGGTTTATTCCTAGGTATGTTATGGTTTTAGGTGCAATTGTAAATGGGATTGACTCCTTAATTTCTCTTTCTTCTTTCTTGTTGTTGGTGTAAAGAAATGCAACTGATTTCTATGCATTGATTTTATATCCTGACACTTTACCAAATTGCTGTACAAGTTCTAGCAGTTTTGGAGTGGAGTCTTTTGGATTTTCCACATATTGTATCATATCATCTGCAAAGAGTGATAGTTTGACTTCTTCTTTGCTGATTTGGATGTCTTTAATTTCTTTTTGTTGTCTGATTGCTGAGGCTAGGACTTCTAGTACTATGTTGAATAGCAGTGGTGATAATGGACATCCCTGCCGTGTTCCTGACATTAGCAGAAAAGCTTTCAGATTTTCTCCATTGAGAATGATATTTGCGGTGGGTTTTTCATAGATGGCTTTGATGATATTGAAGTATGTGCCCTTGATCCCTACACTTTGAAGAGTTTTGATCAGGAAGGGATGCTGTATTTTGTCAAATGCTTTTTCAGCATCTATTGAGAGTATCATATCATTCTTGTTCTTTCTTTTATTAATGTATTGTATCACATTGATTTGTGGATGTTGAACCAACCTTGCAGCCCTGGGATAAATCCCACTTGGTTGTGGGGAATAATCCTTTTAATGTACTGTTGGATCCTATTGGCTAGTATTTTGGTGAGAATCTTCGCATCTGTGTTCATCAAGGATTTTGGTCTGTAATTTTCTTTTTTGATGGGATCCTTGTCTGGTTTTGGGATCAAGGTGATGCTGGCCTCATAAAATGAGTTTGGAAGTTTTCCTTCCATTTCTATTTTTTGGAACAGTTTCAGGAGAATAGGAATTCATTCCTCTTTAAATGTCTGGTGGAATTCCCCCGGGAAGCCGTCTGGCCCTGGGCTTTTGTTTGTTTGGAGTTTTTTAATGACTGTTTCAATCTCCTTACTGGTTATGGGTCTGTTCAGATTTTCTATTTCTTCCTGGTTCAGTTGTGGTAGTTTATATGTTTTTATGAATGCATCCATTTCTTCCAGATTGTCAAATTTGTTGGTGTGGAGTTGCTTATAGTATGTTCCTATAATTGTATTTCTTTGGTGTTGGTTGTGATCTCACCTCTTTCATTCATGATTTTATTTACTTGGGTCCTTTCTCTTTTCTTTTTGATAAGTTCTGCCAGGGGTTTATCAATCTTATTAATTCTTTCAAAGAACCACCTCTTAGTTTTGTTGATTTGTTCTATTATTTTTGGGTTTCTATTTCATTGATTTCTGCTCTGATCTTTATGATTTCTCTTCTCCTGCTAGGTTTAGGTTTCTTTCTTGTTCTTTCTCCAGATCCTTTAGGTGTAGGGTTAGGTTGTGTATTTGAAAACTTTCTTATTTCTTATTTATTTTTTTTTAAATATTTTATTTATTTGACAGACAGAGATCAGAAGTAGGCAGAGAGAGAGAGGAGGAAGCAGGCTCTCCATGGAGCGGACAGCCCGATGCGGGGCTCAATCCCAGGACCCCGGTATCATGACCCGAGCCAAAGGCAGAGGCTTTAACCCACTGAGCCACCCAGGCGCCCCTGAAAACTTTCTTATTTCTTGAGAAAGGCTTGTATCGCTATATATTTTCCTCTCAGGACTGCCTTTGCTGTGTCCCACAAATTTTGAACTGTTGTGTTTTCATTATCATTTGTTTCCATGAATTTATTTCAATTCTTCTTTAATTTCCTGGTTGACCCATTCATTCTTTAGCAGGATTCTGTTTAGTCTCCATATATTTGGGTTCTTTCCAAATTTCATCTTGTGATTGAGTTCTAGCTTCAGAGCATTGTGGTCTGAAAATGAGCAGGGAACGATCCCAGTCTTTTGATACTGGTTGAGACATGATTTATGACCTAGGATGTGATCTATTCTGGAAATTGTTCACTAGAAAAGAATGTGTATTCTTGTTGCTTTGGGATTAAATGTTCTGAATATTATCTGTGATGTCCATCTCGTCCAGTGTGTCATTTAAGGCCTCTATTTCCTTGTTGATCTTTT
The DNA here is from genome assembly GCF_964662115.1 of Mustela nivalis. Lineage (NCBI taxonomy): Eukaryota > Metazoa > Chordata > Mammalia > Carnivora > Mustelidae > Mustela > Mustela nivalis. The sequence continues at coordinate 25,235,866 of NC_139031.1, read as the reverse complement.
GCTTCAATGATCTGTCCAGTGACAGATTCTAACACTTCCCTCACTGACACTGTCCAGTGTCAGTGAGGGAAGTGTTAAAGTCCCCTACAATTATTGTATTATTGTCGATGTGTTACTTTGATTTTGTTATTAATTGGTTTATATACTTGGCTGCTCCCATGTTGGGGGCATAGATATTTAAAATTGTTAGATCTTCTTGCTGGACATACCCTTTCAGTATGATATAGTGCCCTTCCTCATATCTTATTATAGTCTTTGCTCTAAATCCAATTGATCTGATATAAGGATTGCCACCCAGCTTTCTTCTGATATCCATTAGCATGGTAAATTGTTTTCCACCCCTCATGTTAAAACTGGAGGTGTCTTTGGGTCTAAAATGAGTTTCTTGTAGACAGTATATAGATGGGTTTTGTTTTTTTATCCATTCTGATACCCTGCCCATTAACATTCAGGGTAACTATTGAGAGATATGAATTTAGTGCCATTGTATTGCCTTTAAGGTGACTGTTACTGTATATTGTCTCCGTTCCTTTCTGATCTACTACTTTTAGGCTCTCTCTTTGCTTAGAAGACCCCTTTCAATATTTCCTGTAGAGCTGGTTTGGTGTTTGCAAATTCTTTCAGTTTTTGTTTGTCCTGGAAGCTTTTTATTTCTCCTATTTTCATTGATAGCCTAGCTGAATGTAATATTCTTGGCTGCATGTTTTTCTTGTTTAGTGCTCTGAATATATCATGCCAGTTCTTTCTGGCCTGCCAGGTCTCTGTGGAAAAGTATTCTGCCAATCTAATATTTTTACCATTGTATGTTACAGACTTTTTGTCCTGGGCTGCTTTCAGGATTTTCTCTTTGTTGCTAAGACTTGTAAATTTTACTATTATATGACGGGGTGTGGACCTATTCTTATTGATTTTGAGGGGGGGGGTTCTCTACACCTCTTGGATTTTGATGCTTGTTCCCTTTGCCATATTAGGGAAATTCTGTACAATAATTCTCTCCAATATACCTTATGGTCCCTTCCCTCTTTCTTCTTCTTCTGGAATCCCAATTATTCTAATGTTGTTTGTCCTATGGTGTCACTTATCCCTCGAATTCTCCTCTCGTGGTCCAGTATTTGTTTGTCTCTCTTTTCCTCAACTTCTTTATTCTTTGTCATTTGGTCTTCTATATCACTAATTCCTTTTTCTGCCTCATTTATCCTAGCAGTAAGAGCCTCTATTTTTGATTGCAACTCATTAATAGCTTTTTTTATTTCAACTTGGTTAGATTTTAGTACTTTTATTTCTCCAGAAAGGGCTTTTATCTCTTCGGACATGGTTTCTCTAATATCTTCCATGCCTTTTTCAAGCCCGGCTAGAACATTGAGAATCATCATTCTGAACTCTAGATCTGACATATTACCAATGTCCATATTGATTATGTCCCTAGCCTTCGGTACTGCCTCTTGGTTGTTGTTTTTTGTTGTTGTTTTCTTTTGTTTGTTTTTTTGTGGTGAGTTTTTCCCCCTTGTCATTTTGTCCAGATAAGAATATATGAAGAAGCAAATAAAATACTAAAAGGGTGGCAAAGACCCCAGGAAAATATGCTTTAACCATATCAGAAGAGACCCCAAATCATGGGAGGGAGAACGGGGATAAATAGAAGTTCCAGAAAAAAATTTAGAAAAAGAAAACAAATAAAGAAAAAATATAAAAAAGAAAAAAATATATATATATATTAGACTGGTGACTAGAACAGGATCACCCACTTAATTTTGGGGGTATTTTGGTCTCTTCGAAGAAACTACCTCCCAAAATGTTAAAGAATGTAAAACATATATAAGGGTAAACACAATGAAGGGATGGAATATGCCTATAAAGATGAAAAAATTTTTTTTTAATTTCTAAAAAAGGAGTTGATAAAGTAACTTGTTTGGGAGAATAAAGAAAAAGAAAGTGGAGAGAATTTGCTTGGGCTGGAGACTAGAACAAGCCCAGAGCTAGATTTAAGGTATATTTTGATCTATTAGAAACTGTACCCCAAATTTTTTAGAAGAAAAAACCCTATATGTACATAAAAAATAAAGTTAGATACAATGAAGGATAAAATATGACTATAATAAGGAAGGTTCAAAAAAGATTATTATTTTTTTTATGAAAGGTATTGTTAAGATAAACTAGTTAAAAATGTTTAAGGGGAAAGGGTAAAAGTTAAAAAAATTTAGCAGAAGAAAAAAATAAAATTAGAAAAGTTAATTAACTGCAAGACTTAAGAATCATGGGGAGAAAGCCATGTATTCCATGCTTTGCTTTCTCCTCCTCTGGAATTCCACTGTTCTCCTTGGTAAGTGAACTTGTTCTTGGCTGGATTTCTTGTTGATCTTCTGGGGAGGGGCCTGTTGTAGTGATTCTCAAGTGTCTTTGCCTGAGGCGGAATTGCACCGCCCTTACCAGGGGCTAAGCTAAGTAATCTGCTTTTGGGAGCTTTTATTCCCTGAACACTTTCCATAGAGTTCCAGAGGATGGGAATGAAAGTGGTGGCCTCCCAATCTCTGGCCAGAGGAGCCAAGAGCTCGGGGCCCCACTCCTCATTGTGCTGTCAGAGAAAAGTGCTCAGTCACTCCCCTCTCCCTGGCCTCAGGCCACACTCTGAGCTCACCCAGCCTGTGACTGCTTCAAGGTAACCCTGACTTGAGAGCTCACTCCTTGGCTCTCGGTAGCTGGCTTCACCACTCTAATACTGACACTCAGCAAGCCCTGCAACATTCAGACACCCCCAATCCTTCTGTGACCCTGTGTGGGCTTCACCCAGGTTTAGCCTCTGGAGCGATGTTCCTCAGTGGAGCAGACTTTTAAAACTCTTGATTTAGTGCTCCGTTGGTCTGCCACTTGCCGGGACCTGGCCCCTCCCCACACGGTCTATCTTCCTGTCGCTTTAGATTCACTTCTCTGCCAGTCCTACCTTTCAGAAAGTGGTCGATTTTCTGTTTCTAGAATTGTTGCTCTTCTCTTCAGTCTCCTGTTGGATTTGTAGGTGTTCACAATGGTTTGATAAGCTATCTAGCTGATCTCCTGATACCTGATGTCATCTCAGCCTGCTACCTCTCTGCCATCTTGACTCCTCCCTCTACATCATACATACTCTTGAACTGGGTACATTATTAGATGACATTTATTTTTTCCTAGTACTTTTAAGATAAAGTTACATTGTCTTTGAGCCTTTATTATTGCTACTGAAAACTAGTTGTTGTTTCTTTTAACTTATCTTTGCCCCCTTTTTTTTTTTTTAAGATTTATTTATTTGAGTGAGAGTGAGCTCATGCCTGACCCAGAGGGAAAGGTAGAGGGAGAGGAAGAATTCTCAAGTAGACTTCACTGAGTGTGGAGTGCAACACAGGGCTTGATCCCAGGGCCATGAGATCATGACCTGAGCCAAAATCAGAATTTGCTGCTTAATCAACTAAACCAACCAGATGCCCCACTCATCTTTTCTTTATAGTTGCTTTCAACATTTTTTGCTTCAGATTTTTTTTTTTTTTAATTTGGCAGAAAGAGAAACAGTGATAGAGGGAACACAAGCAGGGAGGGTGGGAGAGGGAGAAGCAGGCTTCCCACCAAGCTAGGGAGCCCAACATAGGTCTCTATCCCAGGACCCTGGGATCATGCTCTGAGCCAAAGGCAGACACTTAACAACTGAACCCCCAGGCACTTCTTTTTAAGATTTTATGAGCAGCAACTTAAAGTTTAAAAATATATCAATTTCTTCTTATTCAGTGTATTTGGGGATAAGTGGCTGATTTCAATTTGATAATTCAGGTCTTTACTAAATTTTGGATGATCTCAGTCATTATTTTTTCAAATATCACCCTACTGGAATTCCCTCTATTTTCTTCTATTTGCTGTCCTCTTTTTTTTTTTTTAATTTTATTTTATTTGACAGAGAGAAATCACAAGTAGACAGAGAGGCAGCCAGAGAGAGAGAGAGAGGGAAGCAGGCTCCCTGCTGAGCAGAGAGCCCGATGTGGGACTCGATCCCAGGACCCTGAGATCATGACCTGAGCCAAAGGCAGCAGCTTAATCCACTGAGCCACCCAGGCGCCCCTATTTGCTGTCCTCTTAATGAATGTAGTCAATTCTACTGTCTGACCAGTCCACATAATTCCAACTGTTTCCTTCTTAGACACTTTCACTGAACAGACTAAAGCTGCTAAGTACTCATTTTACATATTTTTCTTGAACTAGGGTTTGCAAATGGCAGTTTTAAGAAAAAAGATGTTAAGTGGGATTACATTATTAGCATTTCTGGGGAAACTCTTTCTTTCATGATGAAAGGGAGACCTAGCAACTGGGTCTCTTTTCCCCTTCCTTCTTGTCACAAACTGAAATACAATGAAAGGAGGTTCGGTGGACCTCATGTGGACTTAAGTAAAAGGCTGACATAGAATCAGAGATGGCATCTGTGACGTACCTTAGGCACATATCTATCGCTGGTTAGCTGCCTCCTCCAAATTTTTAATTATCAAATAAGCTCAATTTCTTAGAATCTGTGGCAAGGATTTAGGTAGTGATACTTGACTTGAAAGAAACATACCCAGGGTGAAGGTGAGGTGAGAGAAACATGGAAACAAAGCAAAGAAAGATGCCAAGAAAGCTAATGCAATGCATTATTACCTGAATATTTGTTCACCAAGAGAAACAAAAAGATACAAAGGGTTCTCAGTAAATATATTCACTGGGCACATAAAAAAATATTTTTTTAAATGTTGAAAGGAGGAACTTCAGATCAGAATAGTTCACTGGGGAGGTAATAGAGGGTCTCAGGCTTCCTATGAGATTACAAAAGGGGAAAGAGATGATGGGGATAACTGGCGGGGAATCTTTTGTACCTCCATGTCATATGCAGTCCCTTGATGGCCTCTAATTAAATTATATCTCATACTCTGTGGTATGGTGTTTCATCCATGTCTATAAGAGGAAAGGTGATCCTGGGAGGTGGTTGTGGACAATTGAGAGAGAAGAAAGGAGATATTTGGTAGCATCTAAGAAAACAGAATTTGTATATTTAAAACTCCAGTACTTACCCTGAGATTTCTCATGCATCTTCCTTTATTTTCTATCATTGGACTTACTACTAGATGATACCACAGTAATATATTTATATTATTCATGTACCTATTACCTTTTACCCTCTAATGGTCTGTAAGCTCACAAAGACAAAGATTTTTGTTTATTTTGGTTGTATTATTAATCTGTTATATCCGAACACCAAGAACAATAATCTTTTTGTACAGAATATGTGAATTCTTGCCCTATTCTTGGATATTAATATGAAGATGAACCAGGTTCATATTTTGGTGTTTAGACACCTTAGAGTCATCCCTGCTGGACATTCCCTACATGACAGGTGATAAGATGTGGGCTCATATTCTGGTGGTCAAGAACACTAATTTTAGAGTCTTATTGCCTGGATATAAATTCTGGATCTTCTGTTTATAGTTGTATAATCTTGTGAATATATTTAATCAACTTAGTTTCCTCCTCTGCCTAATGATACTGCAAATAGATCCTATATCTATTTCATAGGATCATTGTAAGGAATATATGTAATATCATATGTAAAGAATTTCCATGATGTAATCCTCTGATGGTGTTCTTATGCTCAAGGTCTAGCCGGAAAAACAGAAAACATTCAAAATATTTAAAATAGAGGGACTTTAATATACATAACTTGTTATATAGGCAATAGAAAAACTGAGAAAGTGAACAGGAAGCTATGGTGAGACAGTCCACCAATAAGGATGTAGCTACTATCTCTAGACCTTAGGCACCAAGGGGTAAGGTCATGTCATGAGAACTAGGGGGCCAGAGTCCTGTGGCTGGAAGCTAGCGCCTTGAAGGAGATGCAGCTAATGCCTGGTAATCAGGATGGGATGATGTACAAGGGCAAGATAGACAACAAGCAGCCTGTTTCCTCTCTTCTTTCACCCTTCCATCCTCCCATATGCAGAGCAAAATTGTAAACCAAATGACAAGGGATTTTTGAAAATACAGTTTAGGGAATCAGATCACCAACTTCACAGAGCAAAAAAAGGAGAAGGGCAAGAAAGGGATAAAAGGGCAAACAGGACCAGGTTCTGTTCCATCTTATCTATCATTATTACAGTCATCTTTACTAATATTTCAGCCTTTTCCAGCTCTATTGTTCAATGTAATTCAAAGGATTTTTATATTTTTAGAATTACCTACAAATTACTTTCTATGCTATTACATTTGAGAGCAGAAATTATACTTATTATCTTAGTGTAACCCACATTACTAAGTGGGAAATATTCAAGTATGCAAGTTATAAATGAGATTGATTTTATAAATCCATATTAGAGGACTTTAGAATCAAGCCTTGACCAGTTCAATTCTAATTTCACTTTACACTTCTCTGTTAGAATAAATCACAATTTTTATGCAAAGTAAATGAGTGCCCCGTTTTCATTACCGGCTCTCTATATTAGAGTAATCATATGATCAAGGGTAATTGTCATGATGGAGTTTCCAACATTTTTTTCATGCTATCAGTTTTTATCAATGAATGATTCATTGTATCTAGACATTTCTCTTTGTGTGTTTCTCAAAACTAATTAGTTTTAATCAGTAGTGAGTCGTATTTTCATTTAAAATATCTATGACTCTTAATTCTGTCCATTTAATGAATAGTAAGTTTTAAGAGTACTCCCTTTCAAAAGTTGTTTAATTCATGAAATTTCATCTTGCTTTTGTAAAAAAAAATCTTATTTTTAAAAAGATGCTTTGGGATATTTTTCTTGAAAATGTCCTCAAGCTAATGTATCTTCAAATGCAAGGCCATTTGTATATAGGATATCCCACTATAAATCTTCTATATTGCCAATGATAAATAGAAATCAGATCTAGAATAAAGATAGCTTTATTATCTTAATGACTATTGCTAAAATTACTCTGCTTTTCAGAGTGAATGCTCCTACACAGTTAAAGACTTTAAGATTATTCTTCAACAGAGTCCATGTTCCCTCTGGGATTTAGACAGCCTTTGTTTTACTCATTGCACAATACAGGTTTTAGAACTATGAAGATTTTCTCTTATGCACAAGATACAGAATTTAAAGAATAAAGAAGTAGCAATAAACAGCAGCCCCAAATTCTCATATTAAGTTGAATAAGATGGATATTTTGTTAGAATGGTTACAAATCCTATTCATGCATTTATTATAAGTGAATCTCTCCCTAGTTTGTGTCTTTCTACTGAGATATTTATAGAACCTAATATGTTTTGAATATTTCCCATAGTGGTTTCACATTTAAAAAATTGGTAATTAGTGGTTTACAGTCCAATATATTTTCATCATTCATAGGGTAAAGAATCTGAAAATTGCCTAGTCCCAAAGTTAATGCTGTGGGGATTGGGACTGTAGCTAGTAAAGCCTTGGAGAAAGGAATCCAAATTTAAAGCAAGGTGATGTTATGGATATGAACCAGATTTAGAATTTTTTTCTGCCCCTCCCACAAAAAAAGACAGTGAAAACAAAGAAGAGATAAAATCTAGAGAGCAAAGGAATATGTATAGTCTAAAATCAAGAACATGCTTAGGACTCAGAAGAACAATGGCTATTACTGGAAGTGATTACAATGTTAATCTATTAACAAATCTATTAAGAAATTAATCTACAATGTTAATCTATTAACATTGTAGGTTAATTTGTGGCTTTTTTTTGTTAAGATTTTATTCATTTATCTGACAGAGACATAACGAGAGAAGGAACATAAGCAGGGGGAGCAGCAGAGGGAGAGGGAGAAATAGGTTCCCCACTGAGCATGGAGAGCCATACCAAGCTCAATTCCAGGACCCTGGGATCATGACCTGACCCGTAGGCAGACACTTAACAATTGAGCCATCCAAGTGCCCCAATTTGTGACTTTTTAAAAACCATTGTAAGCATGGTTAAAATTCTCTTCCAAGGCTTTTGTAGATGAGCATAAGTCTACAGAATGATATAGGATGTATCTACCTGAAATGATGAAAGCTTTGTTAAAATGCATGTATTTGGAATATGAGGTTTTTTTGCAGATTCTGCCAATAAGAGGATCTGGATCTAGTTTATTCTGTTACTAGTTGACAACACTTAATCTAAATGCTGCTTAAAAATAATTTCTGCTCTTTTTGAATTTTATAGTCTCAAGTGCTGTAGAAATAGAAAGTGCAATAGAAATATAATTTGAGCCACATATGAATAGCGTATTTAACTAGTCTACTAGGATCTGTTCAAATACTTGCCAATTTTTAAATTGAGCTGTTTGCTTTCTATTTTATCATATAGATGTATTACAAATATTTCTCCCTATCCTGTGACTTGCTGTTTCATTTTCTTAAAGGTATCCTTTAAATAGAAAAAAATCTTCTAAATTTGAATCAACCTCATTTATAATTTTTAAGGACTTATTATTTTTTGACCTATTTCCCCAAATTTTATAAAATATGCTCTATTTTCCTATGGAAGATTATAGTTGTTCATTTATATCTGTGCTTTAATTTGTGTTATAATTTTTTGCACAGTGTATAAGGTTAATATTCATTTTTTCCTAAATGGACATTTTTTTTAAAGATTTTATTTATTTATTTGAGAGAGAGATAGTGAGAGAGAGCATGAGCAAGGAGAAGGTCAGAGGGAGAAGCAGACTCCCCATGGAGCTGGGAGCCTGATGCAGGACTCGATCCCGGGACTCCAGGATCATGACCTGAGCTGAAGGCAGTCGTCCAACCAACTGAGCCACCCAGGTGCCCCCCCTAAATGGGTATTAACTATGAGTTGGTCCACATTGTGTCTGTTAATCTATAGATCTACATTTCACAATTAGCTTTACAATAATCTTCAAAGTCAGGCATTGTTTTTCCACTACATGCCATAAGTTGTTTACTCATTTGTTTATTGATGGGCTGATGGGTTGTTTCTACCTCTAGGCTATTTTGAACAATGCTGTTATAAACTTATGTGTACACATTTCTTCAGGTACATATGTTTTTACTTCTCCTAGACATATACCAGGAGTGGAATTGCTGCATTATATAGTAACTCTGTTTAATGTTTTTTTGAAACTATTTCCCACAGTGACTTATGATTTTATATTCCCACCAAGTAATGTACTGGGGTTCTAATTTGTCTGTAATCTCACCAACACATGTTAATTTGTTTTTTGTTTTTGATTATAGTTATCCTAATGGATGAGAAGTGCATTCTGGTTTGGGTTCACATTTTCTTAGTGACAAAGGATGGTGAATATCCTTTCATGTGTTTTGTGGTCATTCATCTTAATTGGAGAAATGTCTTTTGCCCGTTTCAAGTCCTTTGCCTGTTTTTTAAATTGGGCTGTTTGTGCTTTTGTTGTTGAGCTGCAAGTGTCCTTTATGTATTCTGAATAACAAATCCTGATCTATGATTTGAAAACATTTTTTTCCATTTCACATATTGCCTTTTTAGTTCCTTGATAATGTCCTTTAAGGTACAAAACTTTTTGACAAAGCCCACCTTACATATATAGGGTGTGTGTGTTGTGTGTGTGTGGTTTTTTGTTTTTTGGTTTTTTTTTTTTTTTTTTGCTTTTGGTGTTAAATCTAACAGTCCATTGCCAAATATGAGTTCATGAAGAATTACCTCTGTGTATGTGTGTATGTGTTTACTTTGTTTTCTTTTAAGACTTTTAGCTTTTATATTTAAGTCACTGATCTATTTTGAACTCATTGTTCTATATAAAGTAGGAGTCCAGTTTCATTCTTTTTCATGTAGTTATTTAATTCTCTCTATTCCCTACCAAGTAGTCTTAACTCTTTTGTCAAAAAATAATTGGCCATGGGTTTTGAGGTTATTTCTGGGCTCTCAACTCTGTTCCCTTGGTTTATATATTTATTCACAGGCCTGCTATCTATCTATATGCTTGTGGACACATATTTTTGTTTTCCTTGGGTAAATACCTAGAAGAGTAATTGCTGAGTTAAGTAATACATATATTTTTAAAGAAACTTGTCTTTTTCTTACCATGGTCAGTATCATGCAGCTAGGTTTATTGATCCTTTATGCAAAACTGGGATTTCTGTTGGTGAGAAAGAAATGAATGGTTAGTCAATAAAATGTATCTGTTTTGGTGTATTTCATTGGATGCCAATACAGTGTAAATGATGAGCTTTGAACCATTCTGGATAATTATTTTGCACTTGTGAGAGAGCAAGAATTTCCTGTCCCTCTTAAGTTGCTTCTAGCTGTCTAACAACTAAATTGACATGAGACAGAAGAAAATAAAATCTAATTTCATACAATCCACACAGACATGGAAATTCCAAAGAAGTGAGGCCAGATGAGGTATATAGGTGACCCTAAACTTAGAAAAAAGAGGAAGGGGTTTGGGACTTCAAAGGGAAGGAATGCAATTCACAGGACAATAAGAAGAAAAGCAGATATTTGGTAATTAGATTCTTGCCCTGCCATACAGAAAGACCCCAATTTGGATTCTCTATGTAGTTAAGGGAGGGACAAAAGTTTCTCTTGAGCTTTTAGGGTCTCAATTGCCTTTAGCTCAAAATAATCCCTTCAAGCCAAAGTGGCCATCTTGGGGGTGACCTGTCTCCAGCCTCTATAGTTTCCTTCTCTGAAATTTCCCTGAAGTTTTTAGACATTAAAAGTTGAGCTGGTAAGTGGTTATATCTTACTGAATGAGTTCCTTAGTCCTGAAAATAGGTCAGTTAAGCTGATTTTAGGAGGTTGTGATGCATGTGTAATCTCAAAATTGGGCCTGTGGTTCAAGTAATCAGGCTTTAAAATCAGCATTTTTTACAGAAACAAAAGAAAAAAACAATGGTTAATGATTGGATCAAATTATAAGCCAGTTTTTAAGCTCCAGGGTAGCCAGTCAAGATTTCTAGATGTCAGGATTGAAGATTCTTCAGATAGAGTGAGGATAGGCAGTGGCAATCTGACAGACCTCCCTGGTTTGTAGTTCAATTGTTGATGTTCTATGGGTCACTCAAAAAGAAAAGACATGAAAATTATCTATACATGAGTTATTGTTATTTCTCAGATGTTTACATCAAGTTGTTTATATTCAGTTTCCAGGGGCTTTAGGAAAAAGGGTGTTTTGTTTTTCAAATGACTCCAAGTAAGGAATATGGGAGACAAATAGCATGGAGGACAAGGGGAGTTAGAGAGGAGAAGGGAGTTGGGGGAAATTGGAAGGGGAGGTGAACCATGAGAGACTATGGACTCTGAAAAACAATCTGAGGGGTTTGAAGCGGCGGGGGGTGGGAGGTTGGGGGAACCAGGTGGTGGGTATTAGGGAGGGCACGGATTGCATGGAGCACTGGGTGTGGTGCAAAAACAAGAATACTGTCATGCTAAAAATAAATTAAAAAAAAAAAAAAAAGAAAGAAATATGGGAGAAAAGTAAATACTGGCTTGGAGAGTTGTAGCCAAACATTTGAGAACATGAGAAGAAATCAGGATCTAATTCAGTTTGATGACAGTATTAAAATCTAATCTCTCTCAATTTTGGGGTGGAGGCTTTTGGGTTTTCCACATAAAGTGTCATGTCATCTAAGAAGAGTGAGAGTTTGACTAATTCTTTGCCCATTTGAATGCCTTTTATTTCTTTTTGTTGTCTGATGGCTGAGGCTAGGACTTCTAGTACTATGTTGAACAGTGATGAGAGGAGACATCCCTGTTTTGTTCCTGTCCATAGGGAAAAGTTCTCAGTTTTTCTCCACTGAGAATGATATTCACTGTGCGTTTTCCATAGATGATATTGAGGTATGTTCCTCTGTCCCTACATTGTGGAAAGTTTTAATCAAGAAAGGATGTTGTATTTTGTCAAATGCTTTTTATGCATCAAGAGGATCATATAGGTCTTGTCCTTTCTTTTATTAATGTGATGTATCACATTGATTGATTTGCAAATGTTGAACTCCCTTGCAGCCCAGGAGTAAATCCAGGTCATGGTGAATAATCTTTGTAATGTACAATTGGATCCTATTGGCTAGTATCTTGGTGAGAATTTTGGAATCCAAGTTCATCAGGGATGTTGGTAATTCTCCTTTTTGTAGAGGTCTTCATCTGGTTTTGGGATCAAGATAATGCTGGCTTCATAGACTGAGTTTGGAAGTTTTCCTTCCCATTCTATTTTTTAAAAGAGCTTCAAAGGAATAAGTATGAATTCTTTTTTTTTTTAAGATTTTATTTTATTTTTTTTATTTTACAGAGAGAAATCACAAGTAGATGGAGAGGCAGACAGAGAGAGAGAGAGAGAGAGAGGGAAGCAGGCTCCCTGCTGAGCAGAGAGCCCGATGCGGGACTCGATCCCAGGACCCTGAGATCATGATCTGAGCCGAAGGCAGCGGCTTAACCCACTGAGCCACTCATGCGCCCCTAAGTATGAATTCTTAAGTGTTTGGTAAAATTCCCCTAGGAAGCCATCTGGCCCAGGAATCTTGTTTTTCAGGAGATTTTTGATGACTGCTTCAGTTTCCTTTCTGAATATGAGTCTGCTCAGGTTTTCTATTTCTTCTAGTTTGCCTAATTTGTTGGCATATAGTTACTCATAATATATTCTTACAGTTGTATTTCCTTAGTGTTTGTCATGATCTCTCCTCTTTCAGTCATGATTTCATTAATTTGGGTCTTTTCTCTTTTCTTTTGATAAGTCTCGTTAAGGGTTTATTGATCTTATTAATTCTTTCAAAGAACCAGCTCCTACTTTCATTGATCTGTTCTACTGTTCTTTTGGTTTCTATTTCATTGATTTCTGCTCAAATTTTTATTAATTCTCATCTCCTGCTCAGTTTAGGTTTTATTTACTGTTCTTTCTCCAGCTCCTTTCAGTGTATGTTTCGGTTGCGTATTTGAGACTTTTCTTGTTTCTTGAGGAAGGCTTGTATTGCTATGTATATCCCTCTTAGGACCACCTTTACTGCATCCCAAAGGTTTTGAACAGTTGGATGAAAGACCAAAATCTGAGATAGGAATCCATCAAAATCCTAGAGGAGAAAACAGGCAGCAACCTCTTTGACCCCAGCCTCAGCAGATTCTTGCTAGACACATCTCCAAAGGCAAGGGAAAGAAAAGCAAAAATGAACTATTGGGATTTCATCAAGATAAAAATCTTCTTCACAGTAAGGACAGTCAATAAAACAAAAAGGCAACCCACAGAATGGGAGAAGATATTTGTAAATGACATACCAGATAAAAGGCTAATAATAAAAACCTATAAAGAATTTGTCAAACTCAATACCCCCAAAATAATCATCACAATATGTGTAGAAGACATGAACAGACATTTGTCCAAAGAAGACATCTAAATGGCCAACAACACATGAAAAAAAATGCTCAACAATCACTTGGCTCCAGGGAAATACAAATCAAAAGTATGGTGAGATATCACCTCACACCAGTTAGAATAGCTAAAATTAACAAATTAGGAAGTAACAAATATTGGCGGGGATAGAAGTAAAGGGGAATCCTCTTACTCTTTTGATGGGAATGCAAGTAGAATGTTGGTGGGGATGTACAGCCAATCTGAAAAGGTTCTGGAGGTTCCTCAGAAAGTTAAAAATAGAGTTATCCTACAACCTAGCAATTGCACTACTACTAGGTGTTTACTCCAAAGATACAAATGTAATGATTGGAAGAGGTCCCTTCACCCCAATGCTTATAGTAGCAATGCCCACAATAGCCAAACTGTGGGGAGAACTGAGGTGTCCATTGACAGATAAATGGATAAAGAAGATGTGGTATGTATGTGTATATATATATGTATATATATTCATACACACACACAACAGAATATTAGCCCTCAGAAAGGATGAATATTTATCATTTCTGTTGATATGGATGGAAATGGAGGGAATTATGCTGAGTGAAATAAGTCAGTCAGAGAAAGATAATTATCATATGGTTTCACTCATATGTGGAATTTTAAAAAATAGCTCACAGGATCATAAGGGAAGGGAAAGTCACTAGGGAGAAAAACCATGAGAGACTCAAACTAAGGGTTCCTGGGGGAATGGGGTAACATGCATTAAAGAAGGCATATGATGTAATGAGCACTGGGTGTTTTATGCAACTGATGAATTACTGAACTCTGCTTCTGAAACTAATGGTGTACTATATGTTGGCTAATTGAATTTAAATAAAATCTAATCTCTACAGAGGTGTGTTATTGAAACATTTTTGTCTATATTCACTCATTTTTACCAAAGATAGCCAAGTTAACATCAGTTTGCTTCAAAATAAGTATGATTTCAAAACAAAAAACTATGGCCTAATTGTTTACAAAAGTGCAGCAAGAATAGCAGCTGATCACGGAGGCTCTTTGCTGGAAGTTTTTATAAGGAGTCTCTAGATTGAACTTTTAACTTCTTGAGGCCAGAAGCCAAGCCAAATACTTGCCATCAGACTTCACCTGCAAGATCTATAAATCTGGCTGATTTCACCTGCAAAATCTATAGATCTGACTGATTCTGTCTTTTCAAGGTTTCTAAACATCCTGAGGTTCCTACACCTTCTAGGAAATGACCTTCTTTATTAACTTGGCCAAGCTGCTGTGTAGCAAGTTACCAGGCTCATATTTCTTTAGAGGTTTCAAAAAGTCAGCACTAGTTCCTTAAAGCTATCTGGTCATATCTGATTCTGTGCCTGTCTCTCTCAAACATGACATTCCAGGAAAAGCTTTGGAAATATAACAAATGTTTCCAGTTATGTGTTGTCATAAGTAGAACAGATTCTTGCTGAACTTATATTATTTAGCAATATATTTATATAAGAATATTCTCTGAGATTTCTATTAAGAATTTTTATTTTTATTTTATTTTATTTTTTTTAATTTTAATTTTTTATTTTTTATAAACATATATTTTTATCCCCAGGGGTACAGGTCTGTGAATCACCAGGTTTACACACTTCACAGCACTCACCAAATCACATACCCTCCCCAATGTCCATACTCCCACCCCCTTCTCCCAAACCCCCTCCCCCCAGCAACCCTCAGTTTGTTTTGTGAGATTAAGAGTCACTTATGGTTTGTCTCCCTCCCAATCCCATCTTGTTTCATTTATTCTTCTCCTACCGACTTAAGCCTCCATGTTGCATCACCAGAATTTTTATTTTTTATATATCTGTGTGTGTGTGAGAGAGAGTAAAAACAGGCAGATGAAGCAGCACGCTCCCTGCTGAACAAGGAGTCTGATGGGGTACTCAATCCCAGAGCCCTGGGGTGATGACCTGAGCCAAAGCACCAACTGAGCCACCCATGAATCCCCTCACTGATAGTTTTTTCATTCTGTGGAGTTCAGGTAGGAAGTAAGAATAAATGTTTCTATTTATCCACAAAGATATGTATTATTGCAGTACGTGGGTAGTTGAGTCATTAAGCATCTGCTTTCAGCTTGGGTCATGATCTCAGGGTCCCGGGACCAAGCCCTGCATTGGGCTCCCTGATCAGAGGAAAGCCTGCTTCCTCCTATCCCACTCCCCCTGCTTGTGTTCCCTCTTTCGATGTCTCTCTCTCTCTGTCAAATAAATACAATCTTTTTTTAAAAATTACCAAATTGCTGTTAAGTCAGTTTAAGAGCAAAAATTTTCTTAAATCTATAAAAACAAGGCATTTGAAAATCAGCAATGCTTCAAATGAAAAGGTATATATATTATAATCATCTTTCTCTGTTCATTGAGTCTTATGTTATCCTTATTCTGCTTGAATCCACTTTTTTTGTTAGCTGCAGAAATTTTTTACCTACTTTAGTTTTACGACTTCAAAGAAGTTATCAGAGTCTCAAAGTTATTATAAATCGGTGTTCAGAGTTTTTTCCACGAGTCTCATTGAAGATGAAGCAGATTTGCAGGACACTTTCAAAAAAGACTCTGAATAAAAGATTGTCTGTAAATAAGACTTAAAAAATGGCCATGTTTAAGATCTGCTTGGAGTACATTACAATGCAATTGACAAGGAAATTTGGTTATTTTGGTGACCAACAACACTGCAAGAAAATATACCAGGATATCAGAATTTTAGAGTTTCATACAATTTTTAGAACACTTATCTTAATATATCTACACAGATATAATACAAGCGGGCTTCATATCACTTTTTAAACAATACTTCCCATGTAATTTAACATACCAAATAAGTCTAATTAGTTTAATTTTCCATAAAAATATTTTCAGTTGGATTGTGGATAAAACACTTCACTTTAGAATTTTATTTGGAGAAGTATGTAAAAAAATATATCAAAGGGTTTGAACATTTGATTAAATATTATTTCACAATGATTTGTGATCTATTTATCTATTTAACCAAAGTGCCAGTAAAAGATATCAAAGGCAGATATAGGTTACCTTCTTGTGAACAAAATTTAGTTTTTCCAAATTTTAAATTTAACAGAGTGTTAATTTCCGAGATACAGTATGATTCAGCAATTATATATTTCTCAGTGTACATCAAGATGAGTATACTCTTAATATCCTTTATCCATTTTATCTATCTCTCTACTCATGTATTCTCTTGCAACCACCAGGTTGTCTTTTTCCTTTGTTCTTCATTTGTTTTGTTTCATAAACTACATATATGAGTGAATCATTTGCTATTTGTCTTTCTCTAACTTATTTCACTTAGCATTATATCCTCTAGGTCCATCCATGTTGTTGCAAATGGCAAATTCTCATTTATTTTTATGGCTGAGTAATATTTAATATCTATATATGTAGATATATATATATATATATAGATATATATCTCACATTTTCTTTATCAATTCTTTTATCAATTCTTTATCAATTCTTTTATACTTCCCTAATCTGGGGAAGGAAACAGACATCTAGATTTTAGTATAGACAACAAAACTGTAGTAATCAAAACAGTACAGTATTGGCACAGAAACAGACTCATAGATCACTGGAAAATGATACAGAACCCAGAAATTGCCCCAGCAGGGGGCTCAGGCCTCATCCCCCAACACAAGCTTCTCAGGGGACAACACAAGGAAAAGGCCCTGGAGTTTGGTGCTACTACATCTCAGCAAATGCCTGCCTTGATTCAACTCAAGCCTAGTGAGGCCCCAGCCTGGCCCACTAACAACACAGGGATGAAGCATTGCCCCAAACAGGAAAGACAGCCATTGCAGATGAGTAGACTAAAGGAAAAAGCAGCTCAGCCACAACAGTAGGGCACACAAAGCACCCATAGGAGAGACCCATGAAGTACCAGGTTATAGTGAATAGGAGACACTGCCTTACAGGGCATTGTAGAACCTCTTCTTCATAAGGTCACTACTATGAAAAGCAGGAGATGTAGCTCACTTTCCAAACACATAGAAACAGACACAGAGAGTTAGACAAAATAAAGACACACAGGAATATGTCCCAAGTGTAATAACAGGACAAAATCACAGCAGGAAAGCTAAATGAAACAGAGATAAGCAGTATGCCTGAAAGAGAATTAAAGCAATGATCATAAAGATTCTCCAGGGAAATCAGTGAGACTGTTAACAAAGAGATAGAAAGAATAAAAAAGAACCAATTAGGGATGATCACAATATGTGAAACTAAAAATACATTAGATGGAATAAATAGTAGACTAGCAGAAGCAGAAGAATGGATCAGTGACCTGGAAGACTAAGTGATAGAGAGAAATCAAGCTGAACAAGAGAGAAAATTAAAAAAATGAAAATAGGGAACTCACTGAGACCATCAAACATAATAACTTTTGCAATATAGGGTTCTCAGAAGGAGAAGAGAGTGGAAAAGGGGGAAGAAAGTTTATTTGAATAAATAACAGCTCAAAACTTCCCAATCTGGGAAAGTAAATAGAATTTCAGTTCCAGGAGACATAGTAAGCCCCAACAAAATCATCCCAAAAAGGGCCACACCAAGACACAGTAATTAAATGGGGAAAAGTAGAGATAGAGAGAGAATTTTAAAAGCAGCAAGAGAAAAGAATGCAGTTCTATATAAGGGAAACTCCACAAGGCCATCAGCTGAATTCTCAGCAGAAACTTGTCAGGACAGACGAGTGGCATTATACATTCAAAGTACAGAAAGGAAAAAAACCAAAAACCTGCAGCTACAAGACTTTTCCCAGCAAGGGTATCACTCATAATAGAAGGAGAGATAAAGAGTTTCTAAGAAAAACACAAGTTAAAGGAATTCATTACTACTAAACCATCCCTAAAAGAAATGGTAATGGGATTCTTTGAGTGGGAAGACCATGAGAGTATGAAAAGTAGGAAGCACAAAAGCAGTAAAATTAAGTATACCTATAAAAATCAGTCAAGGGATTCACAAGAATTTGCAAAATAATGTATATAAATATGACACCATATACCTAAAACTTGGGGTGGGAGAGAGGAGTAAAGAATGGGTTCAAACTTAAGCAACCATCAACTTAATACAGAGTGCTACACATAGAAGAGGTTATATATAAACCTAATGGTAACAACAAATCAAAAGTCAGTAATAGATATGCAAAGAATAAAGAGAAAGCAATTCAATATGTCACCACAGAAAGCCATCAGAGTACAAGAAAGAGAGCAAGAGAAGAAAGAAACAGGAAAGAACTATAAAAACTGGCAATAAGTATGCCAATGCTTTGTGTGCCCTACTGTTGTGGCTGAGCTGCTTTTTCCTTTAGTCTACTCATCTGCAATGGCTGTCTTTCCTGTTTGGGGCACTGTTTCATCCCTGTGTTGTTAGTGGGCCAGGCTGGGGCCTCACTAGGCTTGAGTTGAATCAAGGCAGGCATTTGCTGAGATGTAGTAGCACCAAACTTCAATGATTACTTTGATGGGGGTGCTTGTGTGGCTCAGTTGGTTAAGTGTTTGCCTTCAGCTCAAGTTATGATCCCGTGGTCCTGGGATTGAGCTCCATATCATCCTCCTGCTCACTATTTCCAGATGATAGGATACTCTACAGAAAACCCATAGGACTCCACCAAAAAACTACTAGAACTGACAGACAAATTTAGTAGTCACAGGATACAAAATCAATGTGCAGAAATCTGTTGCATTTGTATACAATAATGAAGCAGCAGAAAGCAAATTAAGAAAACAAACTCATTTAGAATTGTACTAAAAATAATAAAATACCTAGGAATAAACTTAACCAAGGGGGTAAAAGACCTACACACTGAAAACTATAAAATACTGATGAAAGAAATTGAAGACAGCACAAAGAAATGGAGAGACGTTCCATGCTCATGGGTTGGAGAAAAAAACTGTCAAAATGTCTATACTACCAAAAGGAATGAAAAGATTTATTGCAATCCCTATCAAAATACCAACAGCATTTGTCACAGAACTGGAACAAAAACCCTACAATTATTATAGAACACAAAGACCCTGAAAAGCCAAAACCATCTTGAAAAGCAAAACTAGAAATATCACAATTCCAGACTTCAAGTTATATTACAGATCTGTAGTAATCAAAACAATAAGGTACTGGCATAAAAACAGACACATGGATTAACAGAATGGAATAGAAAACCCAGAAATAAACATACTATTATATGGTTAATCAATCTTCGACAAAGGAGGGAAGAATATGCAATGGGAAAAAGTCTCTTCAACAAATGGTGTTAGGATTATCTGGACAGTTATATGCAAAAGAATGAAACTGGGCCACTTTCTTAGAGCATACATGAAAATAAACTCAAAATGGATTAAAGACCCAAATGTGAGACTTGAAACCAAAAAATCCTAGAAAAGAGCATAAATAGTAATTTCTCTGAATCAGCCATAGCAGCTTTTTTCTAGATAAATCTCCTGAGGCAAGAAAAACGAAGTAAAAAATAAATGATTGGGACTACATCAACATAAAAAACTTCTACACAGCAAGGAAAACAATCAACAAAACTAAAAGGCAACCTAAGGAATGGGAGAAGATATTTGCAATGACATATCTGATAAAGGATTAGTATCCAAAATATAATAAAGAACTGATACAGAAGGCAGGTGTTGCATGGAGCACCGGGTGTAGTGCATAAAGAATAAATCTTAGAAAAAGATTTTCATTGAAAAAAATGAAATAAAATTTAAAAAAAAAAACCAATACAAACTAATACCCAAAAACCAAATAACCCAATTAAAAAAATGGGTAAAAACCTGAACAAATATTTCTTCAAATACAACACACTCATGGCCAACCAACACATGAAAAGATGCTCAGTATCACTTATTATCAGGTAAATGCAAATCAAAAGTACAATGAGATATCACCTCATACCTGTCAGAATGGCTAAAGTCAATAACACAGGAAACAACAGGTGTTGGTGAGGATGGGGACAATGGGGACCCCTTTGTATTTTTGGTGGAAATGAATGCAAACAAGTGTAGCCACTCTGGAAATCAGTATGGAAGTTCCTCAAAAAATTTAAAATAGAACTACCTTACAACTCAGCAATTGCACTACAAGGTATTTCCCCAAAGAATACAGAAGTACTAATTCAGAGGGATATATGCACCTCAATATTTATAGCAGCATTATCTAATAGCCACATTATAGAAACAGTCCAAATGTCCATTGATTGATGAATAAGATGTTGTATATATATGATGGAATATTACCTAGTCATAAAGAATAAATTTGCAATGACAAGGAAGAAACTAGAGAGCATTATGCTCAATGAAATGTCAGAGAAAGACAAATACTGTATGACTTCAATCATTTGTGGAATTTAAGAAACAAAACAATGGAGCAAAAGGAGAGAGAGAGAGAGAGAGAAACCGAGAAACTGACTCTTAACTATAAAGAACAAATTAAAAGTTACCAGAGAGGAGGTGGATGGGGGGATGGGGTTAAATAGATGGTAGGGATTAAGAGTGTACTTGCTGTGATGAGGACCTGGGGGTGTATGGAAGTGTTGAATCACTATACTGTACATCTGAAACTAATATTACATTGTACGTTAACTAACCAGAGTTTAAATTAAAAGCTTTAAAAATACAAAACAAAAACAAAAACAAAAACAAAAAACAACTCACAAAAAACAAAAACCACCCTATGGTCCAGCAATTGCACTACTTGGTATTTACTCCAAAAATACAAAAACACGGATTCAAAGGAATACATGCACCCCTAAGTTTATTGCAGCATTATTTACAATACCCAAATTATGGAAGCAACCCAAGTACCTATTAATAGATGAAAGGATAAAGAAAAAGTGTGTGTGTGTGTGTGTGTTTGTGTCTGTGTCTGTGTGTGATTTCACTCATATGTGGAATTTAAGAAACAAAACAAATGAGCAAGAATTAAAAAAAAAGAAAGAAAAGAAACAAACCAAGAACAGTCTAAAGTATACAGAACAAACTGATGGTTACCAGAAGGAAGGTAGGTGAGGGATGCATGAGATAGGTGATGGGGATTAAAAAGTACACTTAGCATTGAAAAAAAAAGTACACGTACCATAATGGGCACTGGATTATTGAATCACTATATTGTACACCTGAAATTATGATAATATTGCATGTTAAGCTATACTGGAATTAAAATAAAAATCATAATAAAAAAGTTTCATGAGAGGTATACCAAACTGAAACATCACATTGCAGTTTATGTTAGTAACATTTACAATAATGTTTATTGATGATTCTGAATGTTTGTTTTCAAACTTAGCTCAGTGTCAACAAATTTTCATTTGTTTCACTTTCAGTTCTGAAATGAATGTTTTCTGAGCTTCTAAATAGGTGTGTTCCTTCAAGTCACTATACTGTTCTATGTTATGCACAGATAATTTGCAATTCAGTAGGTCAGAAAATCCATTGTATGAATATGCCTCTATGACAGGGAATCTTTGACATACAAGGCAGTAGTAATAATCTCTGCTATATACTATACCAAGTATTAATGCAGCCTTTCTTAGTTTCTAGAGCTGACCCTAGAAAAAGAGTGATCTGAGTGAAGTCTGTCTTCAATTCTACATTCTTTTTCCTCGAATTGTGTTTTCTCTCTTTCCCCATGAAAACTTTTTTTTTTTTTTTTTTTTTTTTGGAGACCTACTCTGAAGAGCTTATCAACACTTATCACTTTAATTATTTTTTGCCAAAGAAAATTTACATTTAACAGAGATTAAAGGAATAAAACACTAGAATAGTAATTTAATTATAATTTGAAATTTGGTCAGAGAAAGGCTCTTTGGAAAAAGGAGTGCAAAAAAGGGAAAGAGGATGATGCTTTTAAAAATCATGCCCTTAAGGAAATTCCCCTATTTTGACTAAGCCAATTCAAAAAAATCCCTAAATGAAATCATCTCAAACCTGTCATCTTAAAAAAAACAAAAACAAAACCCAGAAAACAAAAATTGGTATATTCAGAATTAAATGCACAGACTTAAGCTATTTTCATTTCTCTATAAAAGATTTTGCATCACCATAATTAGATTGAAATATCTAGGTCAGCATTTGCATCTGATACAAAGTGGTTAGCTCTCAGGGTGACTGGGAGCTGGCTGTACATCAGACAAACTTATGAAAATCAGAATACAAAATAGAGTGCTTTAGTAAAATTCAATTATACATCCTCTTTACCCAAGAGTTGATAAATATATCTGATCACTTGATCTTAAAAAATTTTTGGACATATCAATATTTAAGCTTCTGACATTGGAAGGTAAAACTTAATATTAGAACCAACCCTTTATTTTTTGTTTACCAGACAATATAGGGACTATTAATTGTTAAAACATGAGTTTCAAAATACAATATGTGAGATTTTATAAGTAACCTGGGATATATGTCACCTAGGTTAAAACAAAACAAAACAAAAAAACTTTTCTGAGTACCAGATATAGATAAAAATAAGAATTTAATTGAAAATGTAATGTTATGGGGTGCCTGGGTGGCTCAGTGAGTTAAGCATCTGTTCAGCTCAGGTCATGATCTCAGAGTCCTAGGATCGAGCCCCACGTAGGGGGCTCCCTGCTCAGAGGGGAGTCTGCTTGTCTTTCTGCCTCTACCCCTCCACACTACCTGTGCTGTCTTTCTCCTCTCTCTCATATAAAACCTTTAAAATTTTTTTAAAAAAGAAAATGTATTGTTCTGATATCTCATTTTCATTTCCCTTGAAAAATGATAATCTGATATTCCTGTGATTTCAAAACACATATGGATGAATCATTGGTAGAACACATGATCCAGTTATACAGTATTCTGACAATATCCTGTTATTGATGGTCCAAATCGCAAACATCTTCAAGAGAAGTGAAATATACTGATGTGTGTGTGTATAAACATATAAATATATGTGTATATATATATCTTTATAACATATAACATATTGTATATGTTAAAATGGTAAACCAAAAAATAAGAGCCACTGAGTAATACATTTTTGCTGTTTTCTGTGTCAATATCCAACACTAATATTTTTGCTGATGGCAGAAAAAGTACCATCAGGGGTATTTGAGGATAAATTAATCTATATTAGATATGCATCATTTATTCTTTTCTTGATCTGTTTTACCTTTGGAAAGTGTTAACCTCTTTTGTGCATTCATCTTTTAGAAGATGTTCTATTTCTATGTGTTAAAAGCAAAGAGTTAAATGGTGCCATACTGAATTCTTAATGATGAATCTTATTAAAGACAGTGGTCTTTACTGATGCTCAATAAAAAAGTTAACATACAAGGGATCAATACAACTCAGACCTAGGTTTAGCAGTGTTTGGCAATGATTTCAGTACTGACAAAAAGTCTATGTGTAGAAAAGAAAATGACCCAAAGAACAAGGACCCTGTCAACTTTTTTAGTCCTTACAGGATTATTGTCTACACCATTGACATTGGGCTCATGTTCAATTGTGTATGCAGGTTTTTTTGTGCCAAGATGGGGAGTGTGACTGAGAAGATATGTACCTATAAAATGTCCACTTAGAGATAACAATTTTACAATGACTACAAAAATGAAAACCAATGAGTAATAGAAGAACATTGACTATGGGAGAAAAATAGTATCCTTGTTCCTTTCACTTAATTGGATGTCTTACCAGATTACCTTGGCAAATAAAGAATCAAAGTCAACCTGCCAGGAAAGAAAAATCATGCTGATAGCAGAATTATTCCAACCAGTATCCAAATACACTTACATGGAAAGGTTTCTCAGCTCAGCTCAACCTGCATACTTGCACACAGAGGACATATGCAGAGTAGAAACTGTCAAGTTGTCCTGATTAGTTACAATTTCTATGTAATTTGATTATATTTAGCTAATATTATAATTCATTGCACGAAGGATCCTTACCCATCTGAGAGCAGTCTCTAAACTGGTATTTAAAAGTAATAGTTAAAAAAAAAAAAGTAATAGTTTTGAATTAATTAATTTCTCAAGCACCATGGTGTAAAATCATCAGAAGGCTTTGACTTTAGCAGTGATTCTTGGGTTTACTCAGAATCAAACTTGGAAAAGTGTCTATTTCTCAGTGCCTGCATTCATCAGCTGTCATCTGTGAATAATTTATATTCCCTTCCCTTAAGATAAAATGTGATAATAACTGAAAAAATGCGTTTTGAACCATAGAGTAAGATATAAGTGGGAAGTTTTATCATCACCACCACCACCATCATCATCATCACCATCATCCTGCAGGCATAAGCATTCCATTTAAGCCACTCAGTAGCTGAGAACAGTCTCCTGTTCCCTTATATGCTGACAAACGTTCTTGCCTGGTGGGTTCTTCAGGGCTATCACCTGTCATGCATGGAGTTGGGCAAATTTCACCATGTGACATGGTGTGGTAAGGAATAACCTTTGTGGTCAGTTAACCAAGCACAGAATGCAGGCAGTCCTCAGTCTCACATCATCCTATGGAGTGTGAAATCCATTCTACTCCTAGAGGAAATACCCTTCTACCTGTCAGGCTCCTCATACAGAGTAGGTTTGAAGAAGAGGTCTGCTCAGGGTAGAGTAAGGAGGCTGTTTGACACAGACAGTCTCTATGAGAGCAGGTCTCTTAAGAGGGTCTGAGCAAGCTAGGTACCTTGTGCCACTGACCAGGAGGCAGTTGGAAAACAAAGTCTGTGGATGTTATGTGGAAGTTGGAGGGAGCTACTCATCTTGCGGAAGGCTGAGATTGGTTCCTCCGCTGGCTGGGACAACAAGGAGTGCCCTGAGATACAGCAAGCTCATTGTTCAAGCATTGCAGAGGGAATAAATATGCAGGACTTTAACAAACAGCACTGGCCCTGGTATGATACTGACTTACTACCAATTCCTCTTTGAGAAAGACCATTTTATTCCTTCCTAATTCCTGAAATCTGGATCTGCAGGAAAATTTCTCTGATTTATGCATTATGCCTAACCATTTTATAAGAGGTATTTTGGTCTATGTGTGGGATCTGGAACCTGTCAGACCTCAAATCCCAGTTCAGTCTAGGAGTTCGATGACCATCAGCATGTTAGTATCTCCAAGCCTCAGTCTAATCACCAGTAAGGCACAAATTACAAAAATACCTGCCCATAGATTCCTGCAGATATTAAAAACACTGAGATAAGCATCTCCTAGATATAAAATAGTCAATAACAGTTGCTATTTCTTAGACCTTTAGGTTTGATCATGAAGCATTAAAGGTCGTAGAAGCAACACTTGCTGATGGAGGTAAGGAAACGAAACTTATTGATTACATATATTGATCTCCTATACTGTTCCAGGCATTTAATCCTCAAATAATCTAAGGTTTAGAAATAGCCAAAGTAAAACCAATGAATCACTGAAGTACTAATTAGTAAAAATGTATTGTGCACACACTGAGAAAGGCAGTTTGCAAACTGGAACATTCAAACTAAAACATGGAATGAGGCTCAGGGATATATTGTTAGAAAGCAGCTTATGCAGTGAGAAAGCAGTGATTGTTTGTTCTTCACAGTGACTGGTTATAATGTTAGAATCTTCTTAAGTGATAGGGAACTGGCCAGTTTTTATCTCACATCAACCTTGGGAGTTTAAGTTTTGCTTGTGATTTTCAGAGGCAAAAGCAAGAGCTGACCCAGGTCAAGTTAGTCTTGTAAAATAAGCTAACCTAAGCTTTGTTTGTATGACTAAACTGGTTGTGGGAATTTTCAAGGATGGTCTCCATTTGTTTTTGATTTTAACAAGTCGTAAGTTGTCTTCATTTAGAGTTGAGAAAATTGAAACCCTGAGTGACTGACTGAGGTCACCAATGGAGGAGATCTTAGGGCCATCTGACTCTATGACCTTGCATTTGTCTGTCATTCTATGTCAACATTGTTGTTCCTTCTTTCATTTTTTCTCTTACCCACTTTCCTATAAGAATTATTATAAAACACATTTATATACAGTTCCCACAGACATGCCTGGAGGCACTCTCAGGGCGTTATAATTACCCAAGAAATGATGTGCATATCTTCTTCCTTATAATCTTCCATAGAGTGACAAAGGAAAACTTCTTCTAAAAACACTCTTATCTCTTCCAGTATTTAAACTCTGTGGCAGATGATCACCTAGAGATACAAACAGGCATCCCTCTCCTAACACACATGAACACACACACACATGAACACACACACACACACACACACACAAGCACAGTAGACATCAGAGTGTGGGCAGAGAGGCATGTGAAACAAAAGGTGATCCTATCACCTGCAGTGAAGTTGCAGGAAAACAATCAGACTCAAACTCCAACTCAAAACCAAAAATCAGTTTTGAATCTCAAAATTAATTTGAATCAGTTTGCTTTTTCAATTTGGAAAGCAAAAGCAAGCCAACCAGTGATTGCAGGAAGCAGAAATACAGATTGGTTACTGAGAGAGAGTGTGGAGTTCTGGGAAAGGTTGGGTAGAAGACCAGACATTGCTTCCCAGTCTAAGGAGATGCCAGAACAGGAAAACTCAAGAATACAAAATCAAGCAAACAACAGAAAAGGCTCAAGTCTATGGCAGGATATGTCCTGAGTGGGGTCTAGGTCTAAGTCGGGTAATATCTTTGAGGAGAAGGGAAATGGGAGTCAGGGCATGGTACCTTTGTTTAAGGAAGGGTTTGTGAACCATGCTTGAGGCTCCATCCCAGAAGGACTCAGGGTCTGCCAGCCTCAGGGCCAGTGCAGCTAGTACTGCTGTAGGAATTCAGCACCAACAGTGACTAAAACAGAAATTAGCTTTCCTCATAACCAGCAGCATCCTTAGATGATTCATATGACAGTCCACTGACTGTTACTTCCCAAGTACTGTGGAACCCAGAAGATGGTAGCTTTTAAGGAAATATAGGGACTCCCTCTGCCCTATCATTAACTACGGAACCAAAGTAAAGGAGTCACCTCATAGGACTGGTGTTCCTGGGGCCCAGATACAAAGTAAGGATTTTTTTTTTTTTTATTTACTTGTCCACTGACTATATATAGCCCAGTAAGCTAGTTTTAAATGCACGTGCGTGCGCGCGCGTGCACACACACATTATAAACACACTCTATATTGTATACATTGCACCTGAGCCAAAGGTCAGAGGAGTCTTGTAATAAAACTTAAAAAGTTGTCCATGGAGGGCTGATAATCCAGGCCTTCATCAGAGTTCAAGGGCTATCGTTTGCTTTATAGTCTTTTGTGTTTAATTTTATTCAGTAAAATGTCAGTATTCTGAGAAGGGATCCATAGGCTTCACCGAATTATCTAGGAGTAATGGCAATAAATATGTTAGGGCCCCTGCTGTAGGGGATCCTGATGAAGGAGGAAGAAGAACTGGCAAATACTGTGCTTCAGTTCTGACCTTAGAGTTCTGGATAGGGTAGGAAGGACAAAATCCCTGACCGTGGTAGACACATGTCATATTAACATCATTCCTCCTCTAAAAGGATGGTTGGTCTCACTATAAATGTAACAGTATTCTCTGTTATTTGAGAAAAAAAAATACTGTATTCTATGTTTACTTTGATCCTCTTAAATATCTTTTATGATATGAATATTCTATTTCAAATAAAAAGCTTTTAAAATTTCCATTTCTATACTATCATATCCACCTATTAGATTTGTAAGGGCTCTCCAGAGATAGTTGAAAACATGCCATGATATTAATTAAAGCATCTTTTTTCCACACACATCAAAATAAGTTTTATCAGGGAAAATAATGCACATTTCTTACCTGATTATAATTTCCAGTGTCATATATCATCTCCAGTAAATACTAATTGCTACTAACTGGCATTTGATTGGAGCAGTAAAGAGGTGGACCCATTCTGTTCCACTAATTGATTCAAGTTGGATTTCGGCCAAGTCTTATAAACTAAATGTCCAATAATAAGGGAATGATTAATGGAATCTTAGCACATCCATATGACAGAATAATGTGAAGCCATTAAAATGATATTTTAGAAGAATACTTAGCAAATTTATTATAAGCATTTCCCAATTTTACTATCAGTACCTTAGAGAATGAAATCTAGATTCATCATCCTGGACTCTAAGGTCTTGCATAATTGGGCCCCGGCATAACTCTCCTTCCCATGTTAAACACCTGTCTCCCTCAGTGATCACACTTCACACTGGTCTTAATGTTATTTCCACAACATTTAAAAGACCTTTCCACTGTCAAGACTTGGCATTAGCTGCTCCCACTGCCTTCCATATCTTCACCTGGACAATTCCTTCTTGTCATTGAGAAGGGCCTTTCCTGACCCTAACTCACTTTTTGGTATATCACTTTGTTATATGACTTATTACATTTCACTATCTGATACTGCTTTGTTTTTAGTTTTTTTTTTTTCTACGCCTTCTACTAGAATGCAAGCTTCTTGAAAACAGGGACTTTATCTTGTTCATTGTTTTATTACCAGTGTTTTGAAAAGTATGCTCGGTAAATATCTAATATATATTTGTTGAATGAATAAACCAGTAGTCTTTTATTTCAGAAGTAAAAACACTTATTTTAAAAGCCTTTAAATAACATAAAAAAGAATATAAAATATCAATAATGACTCTATTGGTAAAATTTCATCATAGATATACTGGTGTATATTAAGGCATAGACACACAAATCTACGGCAATTGAGGTCATCTAATTTTATTCCCTCTTTGGTTCTCCTCTTTTCCTTATTATATTTTTCTCTTTTCTCTCTCTGTGAAACAAAATAAATTTCCCTGATAAGCTCCTGTATAACAGCTTAGTGATAATTTAAATTTCCCGGGAATCACTCTGCAGGACTTATCAATGTATCTATTTGTCCCAAAAGAACACTCTTTCAAAGAAGAATTTTCACACTCATATTTTTCCTGCCCTCTAAAGTATGGAATAGAGCACAATGATGGGATAGTGTGGAATGTTGTGGGACATACAGGAGATGCAACCACTTTTTCCTCTGTGATGGGTTGGGGAAGACCTCAGGAGGAAGTGACTTCATAGCTGAGACCTAAAAATATGTCCAAATCAGCCACACTAAATTTATGAGGCAGAAGACCTGGAAGTTGGGATAGGCAGGTCATCTCAAACACAACTACTATATGAACAAAGGCCCTAAGGGAAGAGAACATTGAACTTTAGGAGGGAATCTAAGTTCCAGGTTACAAGTGCACAATGTGTTAGGGGTCTTTTGATGGTGGGGATGTAGGCGGAAGCCAGATAAGTAGAGCTTCTTGTTAAATGGTTTACCTTAAGGGCAATAAGAAGCCTTTTAAGTGCTTTCCACACAGAAATATTATGAGGAGTTTTGCATTTTACAAAAGTCATCCAAACTGCTCATGGAGAAATACAGAAAGAGAAAAAAATTATAACTTGCGTGCCTATACAAACATAAAATGAGTATTTTTTTCATACATAGAGGGAGAAGACAAGAAAGCCTACATGTGTTACAGACTTACTTCAACCATCCAGGCATCAAGCAACAGAAAAAGGAAGTAATTACGTGTACGGTGTCCTTGATGGCTACTTCTAGTGAAACCCTCAGAGACCCTTATTATCAGGTCAAAAGTTGTCTTTACTTGTTATTACACCATCACTAAATAATTGTCACTATGTTTTAACTGGCATGGTAGCTATCATAAGGGGGTCATAAAATACTCCTTCATCAATTATAAAAGGGCCACCTAAAATTCTTTCCCTAGATGGTCTTTGCATAGTCAGGAAGCACCAGAAGGATCACTGTTTGCAACCCTTACTTTGCTCCAGAAATATAAGATAGAAGTGCTTTCTCCTGGTGACTCTTCCACACACTGACCAGAGTCAGTCTTCTGATGCATAAAACCAATTGCAGATTGGCTGGTCTTCCCCTTCATCTGCTATTCTCAGCACTGTAAGTTTCAGAATTTACTTGATATCGCTGACACATGGATGGTGCCCTTCTCTTTTTTCTTACTTATTTATGTGTCCCTCTACCTCATCTTCACAAAGATTCCTTCAGTCTTTCAAAGATTATGTTGGTATAAGCAGGTTTTTAAAAAGATTTAGAGTGAATAAATTAACATGAGTACACAACTTGGTGTCACAACTTGGTTTAGAAACTGACATAGTTTTTTCACAGCAAAGGAGAGATGGTCTATTATTGGGGGGCATCCCTAAGACTTTTTGTGATCCAACAAATATTTTTTGGCTCCTAATATAAATATATATATATCCATAATTAATGGAGACCAAAGATAAGAAAAATCTATCCCTCCCCCCAAAAAAAGACACACAAGCCAATCCTCTCGGGTTGGTGCGCATTCCTTTATAGCTACTCAAAGACTTCACTCTTGTCATTATTCCTGTTGTTCTTGTGTTAGTTTCTTGTTGCTGCTATAGCAAATTGCTAAGAAGTCAGTGGCCTAAAACAACATAAATTTATTATTTTATAGCTTGAGTTCAGATATGTGAAAGAGGTCTTCTGGGCTAGAATCAAAGTGTCATTAGGCAAGCTGCATTCCTTCTAGAGACTCCAGTGGAGAATCCATTCCTTGCCCTTTCTAGTTCCCAGGAATGACCCACATTTCTTCCCTTGTGGTCCTATTGTTCTGACTTCTACTTCAATAATCACATCTTCTTCTGTGACACTGTGTCTCTCTTTTATAAGGACTCTTTGTGATTATACTGTGCTCATCTGGAAAATCCAAGATAATTTCCCCATCTCAAGACCCCTAAACTTAATCACATGTGTCCCCTTTAACATGAAAGGTGATATATGCATAGGTTCTGAGGGTGAATGCATGGGCATCTTTGGGAAGGATTATTCTGCCATACTCTTGCATCTTCAATTTACAACAATTTTACTCAGTCTTCATTTCTTCTAATTTACCTTTATGCTTTTATATTCTAATTTGTAAAAAGTAATAAAAGTTGCACATACTATCTAGGGTTGCTGAGAAGAGTAAATGCTTAGAGAGTCTGGTACACATCACTCACTTAAGAAGATACTATTACTATGGGAAATTGTAGAATTTTATAACCACCCTCATGAGGTTAAGATTTCCACTGTCCATAGGTACTTATGGTAAGTGGTAAGACTTATGAGGTGCTATATGGGAATTTAATAAGATATAATACTGTATTAATTGATTCTGAGAACATACACACTCAAATTATGAACAATATCATCATTACTCTTGAAGAATCATCAATATTAGCAACTCTACCAGAAAATTTTAAACAGATTATTTGCAATGTTAGCTTCCTTTCCCATCTGCCAGGTGAAAAAAGTGTATATTCATTTATTTTCAGCCTTCTTCCTTCATGTAAGCTCAAGAAGAGATTTTTTTTTTTAACTTGAGCTTTTCTATCCCCATATCAAGTGAGTGTCCCCTTTGCATCAGCTATTTCTTCAGTTTTTTGTGATGCAATTTTAATAAATACAGGTGAATCAAAACAGAGCATCATAAATTTAGGACAACAAATGGAAAGAAAGATAAATTGAGCATCATTGGAAAGGGTGTTTCTCCTCAAGAGAACAGGAAGAATAGTAGCTTAAATAAAGAGAAGTAGGGGTTCAGAGTTACAGTGGGGGAGAGAGATTTTTGAGGTAATCAGTTGTAACTCTAGGGAAGGATACTGATGATGATCGAAATAGAACACATTTTAAAGATTTTCAGGGCAATGAGAATTTTTTTTTTTTAACCCTTTGACATTATTTGAGAGATGCCAGTAAATAGTGATTTCTTTTCATTACTTTCAATTGCTAGGTTATTTTTTTCAACCCAGCTCTATGTTTTGACTGGTCATGTGAGGCTTAGTTTTTGTTTGAATTCTGTATAATCCAGTGGATATGTTACATTCTCTTCAAATTGCTTAAACGCTTCCATGTCAATCATACTTACCCAACAATTTACAATCCATCTGCCTACTCCACCAACAATCTTTGTCAATCCCTATCCCTCTTCTGAAAAGGAACTGACCCTTCTTCATTTCAAATTCACCTTTTCTACCTGCTCTAGCTCTATCATTCTTTCCTTCAATTTACAAGTATGTCCTTACAATATACAACCATGCATACTTTATAAATTCTACTTTTCTTGTGAGCTAGTGCTCTAATTTTCTCCCTTTTACAAACAAGCTTTGTTAAAGACTCTACAAAAATTACTAGCTCTTTTGTAATTTGTTACTAAACTCGCTTTGATCTAATTTTTTGTTTTAATAAGATAGAAAAGGCACTTGTAATAATCAAATCCAGTGTTGTCTTCTATTTAACTGACTACTCTAGAGCATAATAATATTGATCATGCTTTTCTCTCTTCACTATAATACATTATAGTATTTTATTTCTATAGTATTTTTTTTTTTTTCCACCTTCAGTTCACTAATTATTCTAGATTTTTTTTCTTGCTCTGGATATTTTATCTTGCACAACTGTTGGTAAATCACATGATTCCATCTTTGACCCTTAACCCTTTAAATCTGCTTTTCTCTTTGATACAATCAACTTTTACAGATTTCATAAATACCAATGGACATTCCCATCTAAACAAAATTTAACAGGCTTTATAAAATTCCTCTATAAAGCCTCTCATGTTTCCTGTTTCTTCAAGTGAAACCAGTGGTGTTTCTATTAATGGAAGTGTCTAAAGTTGAAAACTCATGTATTCTTGATATCATCTGGCTACAAAGCACACACTGAAGATGCCTGTAAATTATGAAATTGCTCTCATTCCTCCATAGCACTATCAATTCAGATTTCCTTTTCCAATTCTCTCAATTATTTCAAGTCACTGAACTGAGCCTTCTTGAGATAATTCTTACTCTCTGGTTTATCCTTTTCACAAAAGACTTAGCCTGGCACTACCTACTTTAACACTTGTTTTCAATCGTGGCCAAAGATGATATATAAGTCCTTGACAATACCACCACAAAATCCTTTCATTCACATACCAAGACACATCTCATTTTTAACTATGCTAACTTTTAAAATGGTACGCAGAGCTGAGGAGTACTACTATCAGAACACCAAAAAGAAACTCTCTAAAGGCACACAACAACATGGTTTCAGGCAGAGTTCCATAGCTATAAATGCTGGCAAGAAGCTCTGATGGACAAAGCTCTTGAGCACAGAGAGAGTAAGAGGCTAGTTGAATCTGTGGCACTCCAGAGGCATGGTCATAAACGTTTGACAAGCACTAAAAATGGTTCAGAAAGAGCTAACCACTGGCAACACTACAGAAAAAAAATAGTTACTTGGCATCTTTATAACTTCCATTTCCATTTCTGAAACACTCTTTTTTGTCACTTCCCCTCTTCTCTCTTCTCTCCCCTAATAAATATGCATAATACCTATCAACCCAGGGGCTATGACCTGCTCATGGACCCTTTCTGTGAATGGCTTACTTGACATTTCCTGATCATGAATTTTTCCCCCCAAATTCACACAGAACAGGAGGACAATTTCTCTGCCACATTACTATTTTGCTGTTCTTTTCTATTTTGTCTGTGGCAGATGGTATTTTCTAAAGATGGCGACATGGTATTGCTCATTTCATGTGTTCTAGAACCTTGCTACTTTCCTATCAAGGCGTGGAGGTTAATTCCTCTCGCCTAATTCTGAGCAGCCTTGAGACTGTGTATCCAAGAGAGTGTGGCAAAAGTTATACCATATTAATTTGAAGACTCATCCATCTTGTTGACTAAAACACTGACCCTTGGGGCTCTAGGCTTCAATGTGAGGAATGTGGTTGCATAGAGGAAGGTCAAAGTAGCCCATGTAGAGAAATAACAGGGAAGGGCCCTGAAATCCACAAAAATAGAGAGAGAGAGAGAGAGATGCTTCCAATGGATTTCTTCATTTTTTGAAGAAATCTGACTGACTATAATCTCCTGATATATTCTGAGCCCAAAGTGTCCAACTGGCACAAAATTCCTGACCCACCATACATGTAAGAAGTTAAATTATTTTAAACAACAGGTTTTGTTTTATTCCCCAAACCTCTACTCCATATTCAGAATAAATCCTGTTTTGTCAAAAATAATTGAAGTTTTCCCATTCTCTGACTTGGTTTAAGAGTAAGCATTATTTAGATGTGACTTAATTATGGCCAATACAACATGAGGCAATATTTTCTGGGAAGCTCTGGGAAGGAATGTAAATCTACAATAAAAAATGCATTTTCTTTGAATAGGTATCTTTTCTAGAAGTGATGCTAACCTATAAAAAGCATACTGGGGGTAACAGAATAAAAAGAGAGAACCTGGGTCCTTCTGTTGATGAAATGAATTAGCCAAACCTGGGAATGCTGTGATATCTCTTGTATATAAGGGAATATATTCTGATGTAGTTAAGAAATTTGACTTGAATTTTCTGTTATTTGCTGCTTAAATCATCATACCTTTTTAAATACCTCGATAAAAATGCATGTGGTAGTCAAGGATTATCACTATATCCCTTGCATTATGATTTAGGAATAAGGATGCTCAGAATAAGCAGGGAAAGAAAAACATTAAGAAGTTGGCAAAATAATCCAAAGCCAAAGCAGAGAACTGGTTATAAAAATTTACTAGGCTTCAGACTGACTGGACATATAATAAACTAGTACCAAGACATCTGAAACAAAGCAGTGTTTTTTAATTAGGAGAACCACCAGGAATCATCCAAGTGATTAACCCTCAGGAGCACAGCTTTTCTGAGTGTCTGGGGTACTAAGGAGACTAATAGAATAAATTATAAAGTACACACAAAAGTAACATTCTCATTTCATAGAACAACTTAAAACAGGGACAAAGTGCTATGGTCGTAGGGTGAGTGAACTAGAGAGAACTAACTCAAGACATTGACCACATGGCGGACTTGTGTTGGGACCATAAAAACACAAGACAGCAATGAGTTATCTTACTAGGATAGACCTTGTGAGCAGGCAAAAATTAATCTTAAATTGGTGCTTATTTTATATTAGGCATTATTCTAAAGATTTTACATTTACCAACTCATTCAGTTCTCTGGAAATCTCCGTGAAGCATTCATGCTAATTCCTTCCTAATTTTCAGATAAGGAAACAGACCCAGAAATGTTGAATAGCTCGCTCACAGTCTTATAGTTAGTAAGTGCAATTCTGAGATATGAACCTTATGCACCCCCACCCCAGAGCTTATGTTTTGACCTCTGTGCTGTATTTTGAGGATGATTTGCATGGTTAAATTTGCAGCAATCCCTACTACTTCTTTTAGGTTGGCTCAGGAGCTGGAAAGAAATGAACCCTTCAGGTGGTGAATCTCATTGGTCAAACTATGAGATAATCAAACTCCCTTGCAGTGAAAATGAAGACATGATGATATTCCAGGGGATTTTTCTTGTTTTATACAAATCCATTTTAAATATAAAATGTCTTATCAAAAAGAATGACCATGTTGTAACAGAAATTTAGACACTGGCATGTCTGAGGTTATGAAAATAATCTATGGTAGAAATATTATATTGATGTAAGAAATATTTGGTGGAAATGAGTCATTTCTTTAGCTTCTGGAAACCTCACAGTGTTAGCTTGCTCAAAATAAAGCTAGCTCTGGCTGCTTCCAACCAAAATACTTTCAGTTAGTGTGGAGTTTTAAGCTACATTCAGACAAATAAATTCTCTACAGCAACATCCTCAGACACCTCGGTGTGTAAGAGGGATTAAAAATGATGACTCATGTAAATAAATTGCTTGATTTTAGAAACTGATCCTGGAAAGATTCCTAACTAGGTACATCTATTGAAGGAACAGGAAGTGAGCACTGACAGAAAAGAGTTACACATGGATAGAGAGTATGAAGAGCCACAAAAATACTTCTGGAAAAGGGAATCAAGTAGCAGCAAAAGCCAAGAAAAAGTAACCGTGGCAACAGAAAGTTCAAACATTTAGAGCTAGGAAAAAAAGGAGAAAAAAGTCATAGTAACTGAATACAACAGATGCCTTAGAGGATAGTATTTTTCACTCATGCACTCACGAACATGCTCGGGATAATTTCAACAAAAGACAACTAAATCTTAAGGCTGAAGAATAAAACACAAAAATTCAATTCTGAGTCATCTATCTTGGAAAAATTGTTATGAAATCAAAATTCTGTTTTTTCTTTTGATTCTTTTAAGAAAAGAGATACAGGGTTAGAACTTAACCTTCAGTTGCATTGTGTCATTTTACATTCAAAATTACATAATTTCAGTAATCCTACTAAATTTTTTGGCCCACCAATTATATAAGAAGTTTGCTCTTAAATGGGCTCAGGCTGTGGCATAGGTCAGGATCCTTTTTGCTTTGGACAACAACATCCCACTGGGTATTTTTCTGGAATCTGATTATCATTGCAAGGAAATATTCTCATTTTTAGCACCAGAGAGAATCAAGAGAAGCGAATTCCTGCCAGAAAAATGTATTGCTGCATCCAAAGACATGAGGAAAAGCGGAGGAGGAGGAATACTTTTATTTTGACATTGTCTTTGTTTTAAAAACTTCATGGGTTTGTAGTATATGGTTGGGTGTTCAGAATAATTTAGGAAAGGCAAGGAAAGTCTTACATGATGGCAGAAGTAGGGCACCTAGTCTACTTCTGTGCCTGCTAGAAGAGAATGCACACCTTGGCCTTTGAAAAAAATATATGTAAAGATTATAAAATCATTTGATTATCATAGCAGCTATTTATTAAATAAGGTATCAGGAGGCAAAAAAAGAAATAAAAAGTCACTTTCAAAATATTAGAGTATTCTCCAAGATGCTAGCCAGGAGTGAAGTTTTCCTTTGACATTAAATTCAGAGCTGTAAAAAGCAGTGCTTGAATTCAACATTCTCTCTAGCTCAGAGGTATGAATCATCAGGGATGTACCCAGTTACTACCTATGACCTCTGAATTCTGTTTAAGATTATAAAACCAATGCCTTCCCAGTTGACCAACCCCTGTCTGACTCTGTTTAAGATTAAAGAGTAGAAATAGGGGAGGAGGATTCATCACTTAACCAGAAGTAAAGGACATGTTCATAAAGCCAAGCTGTAGGTAACTAGTTTGCCATATCATTACAATACAAATAAGCCAACTTTTATATTAGAAGCAGAAATAATTTTTTATTTTATATGGTGCTTGAGAGACACAGAAAGTTTCCACTTAAACAATTGTCAAGGACTCTGAATCACTTAATTTAACAGTGCTAATGTCAGTGAATGTGGTCAAGAAATTACAAGTACCTAATTTAATAATTCAATTCTTTATCATTTAATAGCCAGTCTTAAGTGTGTCACTTTGAGCAGTTAGCTCTAAAAGTTTCCTCTTTTTTCTGTCATATAGCAGAATTGTGCTATTGGATATATCATTAATTTTATTTTTTTTTCTTTTGGAAAAGCAAAAATAGTACTTTGGCCTATCCTTAAATATATATATTAATGATGTGTAGCAAACAAGATAAAATTTATAAACTAAAAATGCCACACAAATGGTAGTTCTATAATTATGTCTTATGTTTGACTCTGCTATCAGGAAAACCAAATACATTTGTTGTATTTTGATAAAAATATATTTATCATATTTTGATTAAAAAATTAAAGTTCTACTGAGTAAAATCCAAGTTTATATTACAGGGGGGAGTCAAATTGATCCCACATAGATATTTGGCAATTACTTTTTTGTTTGTTTTGTTTTTTCCCCCTCTTTCACTGAATTAGCCCTTTTATATAATGTCATGTATCCACCTTTACAATATCATACAGAAATGTTTCACTGTCCTGAAAATTCCTTGTGCTTCACCTGTTCATCCCTCTCTGCCTGGCAACCACTAATGTTTTTCCATCTTCATAGTATTACCTTTTCCAGAATGTCATATATTTGGAATCATACAGTATGCAACCCTTCCAAATTCACTTCTTTAGCTTAGTAATACAAATTTAAAGTTCCTTCATGTGTTTTTATTTTTAACCAGATCATTTATTTTTATCACTGAGTAATATTCCACTGCATGGACATGCTAATTTATTTGTACATTCACCTCTTGAAAGATATCTTAAAAGAAAAGAGAGAGGACCCAAATTAATAAAATTATGAATGAAAGGGGAGAGATCAAAAATAACACCAAGGAAATAGAAACAATCATCAGAACTTATTATCAACAGTTATAGACCTCCCAAAAAACAGAAGCCCAGGACCTGATGGATTCCCTGGGGACTTCTACCAAACAGTGAAAGAAGAAACAATACCTAGTCTCCTGAAGTTGTTTCAAAAAAATAGAAACAGAAGGAAAATTTACAGATTCTTTCTACCGAGCCAGCATTACCCTGATCCCCAACCAGGCAAAGACCCCATCAAAAAGGAGAATTTCAGAACAATATCCCTGATGAATATGGATACGAAGATTCTCAACAAGATCCCAGCTAATAGGATCCAACGGTACATTAAAAAGATTATTCACCATGACAAGGTGGGATTTATCCCTGGGATGCAATGGTGGTTCAATAGTCTCAAATCAATCAATGTGATAGAACAAATCAGTAAGAGAAGAGAGAAGAACCACATGATCCATTCATTTGATGCAGAAAAAGCATTTGATAAGATACAGCATCTGTTCCTGATTAAAACATTTCAAACTATAGGATAGAGGGAACATTCCTCAACTTCATAAAATCGATCTATGAAAAACCAACAGCAAATATCATTTTCAATGGGGAAAAGCTGACAGCCTTCCCTTTGAGATCAGGAACATGACAAAGATGCCCACTCTCACCATTGTTGTTCAACATAATACTCGAGTCCTAGAAACAGAAACCAGACAACAAAAAGAAACAAAAGGTATTCAAATTGGCAAAGAAGGGGTCAAATTTTATCTCTTCGCAGATGACATGATACTTTATATGGATAACCCAAAAGACTTCAGTCCCAAACTACTAGAACTCATACAGCAATTCAGTAACGTGACAGGATAAAAAATCAATGTATAGAAATCAGTTGCTTTTTTATACACTAACATTGAAAATATAGAAACAGAAATTAGAGAATCTATTCAATTTATTATAGCACCAAGAATCATAAGATACCTAGAATAAACCTAACCAAAAAGATAAAGGATCTGTACTCGAGGAACTACAGAACACTTATGAAAGAAATTGAAGAAGACACAAAAAGATGGAAAAGCATTCCATGCTCATGGATTAGAAGAATAAAGATTGTTAAAACATCTATATGGCCTAGAGCAATCTATACTTTCAATGCCATACCAATCAAAATTCCATCAGCATTTTTCAAAGAGCTGGAACAAACAAACCTAAAATTTGTATGGAACCAGAAGAGACCCTGAGTTGCTAAGGAAATGTTGAAAAAGAAAAACAAAACTGGGGGCATCACATTGCCTGATTTCAAGCTTTACTACAAAGTTGTGGTCAACAAGATAGCATGGTACTGGCACAAAAATAGACACAAAGACCAGTGGAACAGTGTAGAGAGCCCAGATATGGATCCACAACTCTATGGTCAACTAATCTTCGACAAAGTAGGAAAAAATATACAGTGGAGAAAAGACAGTCTGTTCAATAAATAGTGATGGGAAAATTGGACAGTTATGTCTAGAAGAATGAAAATTGACTACTCTCTTACAGCATACACAAAGATAAACTTGAAATAAAAGACCTCAACATGAGGCAGGAACCTGTCAGAGTCCTAGAGGAGAACATAGGCAGTAACCTCTTGGATATCGGCCACAGCAACTTCTTTCAAGACAGGTCTCCAAAGACAAAAGCAACAAAAGTGAAAATGAACATTTGGGACTTCATCAAGATCAAAGGCTTCTGCACAGCAAAGGAAACAGTCAACAAAACAAAGAGGCAACCCATGGAATGGGAGAAGATATTCGCAAATGACACTACACACAAGAGCTGATATCCAGGATCTATGAAGAACTCAAACTCAACACTCAAAAAACAGATAATCACATTAAAAAAATGGGCAGAAGACATGAACAGACACTTCTCCAAAGAGAGATACAAATGGCTATCTGACACATGAAAAAATGTTCATCATTATTAGCCATCAGGGAGATTCAAATCAATACCGCATTGAGATACCACCTTACACCAGTTGGAATGGCCAAAATTAACAAGACAGTAAACAACAAGTGTTGGAGAGAATGTGGAGAAAGGGGAACCCTCTTACACTGGTGGTGGGAATGCAAGTTGGTGCAGCCACTTTGGAAAACAGTGTGGAGATTCCTTAAGAAATTAAAAATAGAGCTTCTTTATGACCCTGAAATTGCTGTACTGGGTATTTACCCCAGAGGTACTGATTTATACTGAAAAGAAGGGCCATCTCTACTCCAATGTTCATAGCAGCAATGACCACAGTCACCAAACTGTGGAAAGAGCCAAAATGTGCTTCAATGGACAAATGGCTAAAGAAGATATAGTCCATATATACAATGGAGTATTATGCCTCTATCAGAAAGGATGAATACCCAACATTTGTATCAACATGGACAGAACTGGAGGAGATTATACTGAGTGAAATAAGTCTAGCAGAGAGAGTCAAATATCTTTTGGTTTCACTTGTGGAGCATAAGGAATAACACAGAGAACATTAGGTGAAGGAGAGAAGTGAATTGGGGGAAATCAGAGGGGGAGATGAACCATGAGAGACTATGAACTCTGAGAACCAAACTGAGGGTTTTGGAGAGGAGCGGGGTGGACGGTTGGGAGAGCCTGGTGGTAGGTATTAAGGAGGGCAAGTATTGAGTGGAGCACTGGGTGTGATGCATAAACAATAAATCTTGGAACACTGAAAAAATAAAATAAAAATTAAAAAAAAATGATAGCTGCTTCCAAGTTTTGGCAGTTGTGATTAAAACTATAAACACTTATGTGCAAATTATTATATATAGATAGGTCTTCACCTTATTTGGGTAAATATATAGGAGTGAGAATGCTAGGTCATATAGTAAGATTATGTTTAGCTTGATAAGAAACTACAAAGCTGTCTTGCAAAGTGGCTGTACCATTATGGATTCCCACCATAAGTGGATAAGAATTCCTCTTGCTCTACATTCTCACCAACATTTGGTATTTTCAGTGTTTTGGATTTTAGCCATTATAATAGATACAGAGTAGTATCCATTTTAATTTGCAATTTCTTAATGATGTATAATGTTGAGCATCTTTTAATATGTTCATCTTTTAATATGTTTTAATATGTTCATCTGTATCTTCTTTGTTGAGGTGTCTGAAGATCTTTAGCCCACTTTTTAATTGGGTTGTTTTCTTATTGTTTAATATTAGAAGTTCTTTATATATTTTTGGATACAAGTCCTTTATTAGATGACTACTTTACAAATATTTTCCTCCTAGTCTGTGGCTCTCCTCATTATTTTCATAGCATCATTTGAAGAGCATAAGTTTTAAATTTTAATAATTTCCACTTGACAATTTTTTCCTTTCACAGGTATTTATTTTGGTGCTACTTACCTTTCTGTTAATAATGCAGAATAATATCATTATTAAAAATTAAATGATTGATTTCCTACTATGGACCAGTCACTTATATAGTCAGACCTTTCCAGTTATCAATCTCCCTTATCTACACAGACATTTCAGCAAAAGAAGGATTTGGGCACTATCAATATATATTGTTAATGGATCTTTTAATAAAGAATAGTTCCATTTTAGGGGCGCCTGGGTGGCTCAGTGGGTTAAAGCCTCTGCCTTCAGCTCAAGTCATGATCCCAGGATCTTGGGATCGAGCCCCACATCGGGCTCTCTGCTCAGCAGGGAGCCTGCTTCTTCCTCTCTCTCTGCCTTGTGATCTGTCAAATAAATAAATAAAATCTTAAAAAAAAAGAGTAGTTCCATTTTAGAAATAATGATAGATTTACCTAAGACATTATAGAACAAATTTGCAGAGAGTTTTTATGTTTATTTCTTAAGATTTTATTTATTTATTTGAGAGAGAGAGAGAGCATAATGGGGAGGAGGGACAGAGGGAGAAACAGGCCCTTGCTGAGCAGGGAGCCCTATGAGGGCTTGAACCCAGGTCACTGGGATCATGACCTGAGCCAAAGGCAGATGCTTAACCTACTAAGTCTTCCAGGTGCCCTGAGAATTTTTATCTTTCATTTAAAAGAAAAAAAAAAGTCATTTCCTGTTTAGGTTTCAACATGACAAAAACTTGGATGTCATCACTCCTGTCTCTACAACAAGAAAAAACTTGACAAACTAAAAAACAATAACTTTTCTTTCTTTTTTTTTTTTTTAAGATTTTATTTATTTATTTGACAGAGATCACAAGTAGGCAGAGAGACAGGCAGAGAGAGAGAGGGAAGCAGGCTCCCTGCCGAGCAGAGAGCCTGATGTGGGACTCGATCCCAGGACCCTGAGATCATGACCTGAGCCGAAGGCAGCGGCTTGATCCACTGAGCCACCCAGGCACCCAACAATAACTTTTCTTGAACCAGTCAGGGAATTGAGGTAAAAAACCATCCCCAAATCTGTATAGATATATCCATATAGAGAATCACAGCTGTGATCTGCTTATCTGGAGCAGAAGTGCTAAAGCTATAAAATACTCCTAGTACTTTTTACAACACATCTGACTTTCAATAAAATGTTATAAGGCATGCCACAATAACAGGTAAAATCATGAAAAGCAAAAACTTGTTCTTTATCTAGATAAATACAATTAATAAACCTGTAGCCAGACTAACCAAGACAAAAATAGAAATGATACAAACTGCAAGTATTAGGAACTTCACTATTCCATCAGTATAGGTCTCAAAGTCTTCAAAGGATAATGAAGGAATACTGCCAACAATTCTATGCTCACAAATCTGCTAGCATAGTGAAGTAGACTAATTGCTTAGAAGATACAATCTACCAAAACTGACACAGGGAGAATTATATAACCTAACTAGTTCTATTAGCATTAAAGACATTGGATCAATAATAAATAACCTTCCAAAAAGGACAATACGAGGCCCAGATAGTTTCATTGTTGGATTCTATCAATATTTAAGAAATAATACTACATTTTCACAGTTTCTTGCAGAAAATTATAGCAGAAGAAACACTTCCTAACATTCAGTAAGACACTATTACCATAGGATCCAACCAACTAAAGACATCATATCTGTAAAGACATCATCTTTACAGATATATGAAGACATCTTTTGTAAAGATACAAAAATTACTGAGCAGTATCTTTTATGAATATAGATGGAAAAATCTTTAATGAAACATTAACAGATCAATTCTCATTATCAAAAGAGTTGTATCAGGTATGTAAGGCAAATTCATCATTCAAAGATATAATCCATCACATTTATAGGCTAATGAAGAAAAATCATATGACCATATCAATTGATGTAGAAAAAGCATTTAACATCCAATACCTATTGGTGTATTGATTCAATACAT
Organism: Mustela nivalis; assembly: GCF_964662115.1. Lineage (NCBI taxonomy): Eukaryota > Metazoa > Chordata > Mammalia > Carnivora > Mustelidae > Mustela > Mustela nivalis. Next base: position 25,192,108 of record NC_139031.1, on the reverse strand, counting down.
ATATCTGATAAAATTTTGTATTTAAATATTTTAGGGGCGCCTGGGTGGCTCAGTGGGTTGGGCCTCTGTCTTCAGCTCCGGTTGTGATATTGGGGTCCTGGGATCAAGTCCCGCATTAGGGGCTCTCTGTTCAGTGGAGAGCCTGCTTCCTCCTCTCTCTCTCTGCCTGTCTCTCTGCCTACTTGTGATCTGTCAAATAAATAAATAAAATCTTAAAAATATACATATTTTAAAATATATTTTAAAATATATTTTAAAATTCAAAAATAAGAAAAAACAAACCAATTTTTTAAAAATGGGCCAAATAAATCACCGAGACAGAAAATTAACAAGGAAACAGTGGCTTTGAATGATACATTAGACCAGATGGACCTAACAGATATATTCAGAACATTTCATCCAAACTTATTAAAATCAACAACCTGGAAAACAAATGATCCAATTAAAAATAGACAGAAGACATGAACAGGCACTTCTCCAAAGAGGACATATAGCTGGTGAATAGACACATGAAAAAATGCTCAACATCACTTATGATCAGGGAAATGCAAATCAAAACCACTCTGTTAGAATGGCTAAAATCAAAAACACAAGAAATAACAGGTGTTGGTGAGGATGCGGAGAAAAAGGAACTCTCTTACATTGTTGGTAGGAAAGCAGCCTTGTGGAAACAGTATATGGTGGTTCTTCAAAAATTAAAAATAGAATTTCCATATGATCCAATAGTTCTACTGGGCAAATAGAATAAAATAAAATAAAATAAAATAAATCAAAAAGATACATTCACTCCTATATGTACTGAAGCATTATTTATAGAAGCTAAATTGTGGAAGCAGCCCAAGTGTCCATCTATAGAATGGATACAGAAGGTGTGGTGTGTATACATACACAAACAATAGGATATTACTCAACCATAAAAAAAGAGGAGATCTGGACATTAGTAACAACATGGATAGACTTAGAGGATATAATGCTAAATTATAAGTCAGATAAATAAGTTAGTCAGCAAAAGATGCCATATGATTTTACGCATATGTGAAATTTAAGAACAAAAGAGAACTGTAGAGAACAAACTGATAGTTTGGGGTGGCGGTGAGAGGATGGGAGAAATAGATAAAGGAGATTAAAAATACACTTATTTTGATGAGCTCTGAGTAATGTTCAGAATTGCTGAATCATTATATTGTATACCTGACACTGATATAATGTTGTATGTTAATTGTACTTCAATAAAAATGAATAATGTTCCAAACAACAATAAAAAAACAATTACAATAAAAAACAATAAAACAATAAAAACATAAAAACAATGCTAAAATAGAGTGCATATTTGGAAATAAAAATCATAATGTTATAAGCATTTACCTGTGTATTTGCAGCACCTATAAATCAATATAATTTTCCTGAGTGTTAAATGAATTATGTTGCAATTTACTATACCCTATGTTGAGTAGTATAAGATGTTAAGCAACTTTCCAGTGAATTCTCAAATTCCTCTTAATTATCTCTGACACTTTTCTAAAAATGGTTTTATTTATTTTTATTTTTCAAAATATTTTATTTATTTATTTGACAGAGATCATAAGCAGGTAGAGAGGCAGGCAGAAAGAGAGGAGGAAGCAGGCTCCCTGCTGAGCAGAGAGCCCAATGTGGGGCTCGATCCCAGGATCCTGAGATCATGACCTGAGCTGAAGGCAGAGGCTTTAATCCACTGAGCCACCTAGGTGCCCCTAAAAATGGTTTTAATATAGAAATGTCTACAGCAATGCACAGGAGTGATTTAGATTAGGGAAAACTGAATAAGAGGTGTCTGATAAACCACAGTCATACTTTTGAAATATTGTGGGTTCCATTCTAGACCACCACAGTAAAGCAAATATCACAATAAAGTGAGTGAAATGAGTTTTTTGGTCTGCCAGTACATATAAAAGTTATTTTCACACTATACTGTAGTCTAGGACTATGTGATAGCATTATGTCTAAACAATACAGTGTACATAACCTCACTAAAACATACTTTATTGCTAAAAATAAATGTTAACCATCATCTGAGCTTTTAGCGTGTCATCTTTTTGATGGTGGCAGGTCTTACCTCATTGTTGATGGCTGGTGATAGATTAGGGTGGTGATTGCTGAAGGTTGGGGTGACCGTAGCAATTCTTAAAACAAGACAACAGTGAAGTTTGCTGCATTGATGGACTCTCCTCTTTACAAATGATTCCTCTGTAGTTTGAGATGCTATCTGATAGCATTCTACCCACAGTGGAACTTTTTTCAAAATTGGAGTTGATCATCTCAAATCTTGCTACTGCTTTGTCAATAAAGTTTATGTAATATTTTTTAAAAATTTTATTTATTTATTTGACAGACAGAGATCAAAGTAGGCAGAGAGGCAGGCAGAGAGAGAAGAGGAAGCAGGCTCCCTGCTGAGCAGGGAACCCGATACGGGGCTCGAGCCCACGACCCTGAGATCATGACCTGAGCTGAAGGCAGAGGCTTAACCCCCCGAGCCACCCAGGCACCCAGTTTATGTAATATTCTAAATTCATTGTTGTCATTTTGATGATCTTCACTGCACTTTCACTAGGAGTAGATGCCATCTCAAGAAACCAGTCTCTGCTCACCCGTAAGAGGCAATTCCTCATTCATTCGTTTTATCCTGAGTTTGCAGTATTACAGTCATACCTTCAGTCTCTTAAAAAAAAAAAAAAATGGGCAAAAGATCTAGAGACACCTTACCAGAGAAGATATGCAGACAGCAAATTGGTATATGAAAAGATGCTTGACAACACATGCCAATAAGGAGTTGCCAATTAAATGAAAAGAGATGCTACTGTACAACTATTAGAATACCTATTTTTTTTTAACTGACAATACTAATTGCTGGTTGAGGATGTGAAGCAGCAAGAACTCTCATCTATCAATGCTGAAAATGAAAAATAATATAGCCATACTACATACATAAGACAGTCCAAGCTTGCTATGAAGTTAAACAGAATTCCTGTACAATTCAGCAGTCTCTCTCCTAGTTAGAGATTCCTAATAAAAATACTTTCCAGAACTGACAGTATTGGAGTAGATTCTCCTATTTTCAATTTAATATTAATTTCACATCATTTTAAAGGTAGACTTTTTTTTATCACTGGCTTTTGTCAGTGGGGGATTCCAGTCTTGGCAACAGTCTCAAGTCTGATTTTAATATTGCCCAAATGGTGGTGATAGTCATCCTTCTCAGCAAATGAAATTTTCATCTGTTTTTGAAGCAATCTACAGAATATTTCTCTCTCAGCTTGCTTCATAAAAAGACCTCCCACAAGGCAGAATGAATTATTTTCATGGAACCACAGTGAGATTTAATGACATTTTTAATAAATAACAATATTTTGTTTACACATAATAAAGTATTACCATTTACAGGGTTTCTGGTTTAGATTTACAAAAATGGACTAAATCAGTGATGAGAAACATAATTTATAATTGTTCTATTACTATTTTTGAAAGTATTTATGGTAGGAAAGGTTAGTGACTGCTGCTGGCACTGTGGTAGCAGAAAGCTAATGATTCTCTTGTCTTTTAGGAGAGTTAGACTGTGGTTCATGTGAGAAAAAATACCTCAAGGCTGTGCTTTAAATGCTTAGCTCATTTATCTCTCATCAGTTAGGTAAATGAGATGCGGAAGTGGTTCCTAGTTTCTAAATAACTTTTTATACACTACTGAAAGCCTTAACGGGTCCTAAAATGCTTTCTCTTGTTAATGAAATTTCAGTCATATAATCCTTCTGTAGTCTAGAAGGCTCATTTTTAAAACCTCCAGGCAGGCTGCTGAGTTTACACCAAGTATGCCAACGTTTACAAGCTTCTTTTAATATAAAGTTACTTGTGTATATGGGGTTAATTTCAAAATATATGTACCATAGTTACATAAAAAGATAACATCAGGAATAGGTGAGTGAGGGATTTACTATGACTCTCTTTCCTGTCTTAGGTAGTAACTTTTAGGAAATCTGAAAGTATTTGAAAAGAAAGCATTTTTTTTAATTATACATACCCATAACCACACTCACCTTTTATTCCCAAAGAGAATTACAGTATATAAGTGTTTGGCATCAGCTTTGAAATGCATAGTTGCAAATAAATTGCCACAAAATATAATGCCTCAAAAGTAGTGAGAGCCCAAAGTTCCAACTATCACGATTTCTTTCTCACAAATCACTGTTGGTACCATGGTAGTTGAAGGCAGAAAATAAATATCATTGAGTTGAAAATCTCTCTACTCTATAATCCACACTGTGATTTTCATTGGCATTTTTTTTTTTTTAAAAGCTGGGTGCAGAGTTAATTCACAGAAGGACAAGACAAATTCTTATGCCTTCTCTTATTGCTTGTCCTCAAACTTTTAGTGTTTCTTGTGCCATTGAAAAAGTAGAAATATTTTTCTATTCTTCACTTAAATTCCTTTGGACAAAGGATACCTATAAGGCATAAAAATATATCATAAGTAATTATATATATACATATATAGGTATATATATATATATACACACACTGAAAGATCAATGACTGAGTATAAATGATTGAGCTTTACTTTTAGAAAACCGACATTATTCCAAATATAGGACCCACCCCTATAAGGAGGGGATTAATTAATTTGGATTGCTATTGATGTCAAATGTTTTATTTCCTGGAGGATATTAAAGAACATTCCAGCATTGCACTTTATTTTCTCATTACAAAATTTTCTAATTTAACTAAGAATCCTATTCATTAGATGAAAACTACACTACAATTTTTGATACACTAATTAAATATATTTGGATGTTATGGGTCTGAGACTGTATTGGGCTTTCAACCAAAGATGAATTCCAGTTTGGTCTTTGTTATGGTTCCTTTGAGAATGTGTTGTGCTGTTGATTCAGTTTAAAGTAAAATTCACAATTCCTCGTCAAGAATTTTATGACCCTTCCATTTTCAAATTAATTATAATTTTATAATTATCTCTCCTCCTTTCCCCATCCTTTTACTTCATCTATAATCTTTCTCTGACACAGCAATAATCAGGTTTTCCCAAGTTGATCCTGACCTTGCTGGCTTCCATATTAGATTCTGGTGCTCTAGAAATGATGGTCTAGGTTATGGAGTTCCCATATTGATCCCGTTTCCTGTATGGGATTCTGAAGTTATCATGTTCACAATTTATTCTTTTTTGTTTCATCATTTCAATCATAACAAGTACCGGCAAATCAGTCTGACTTTTGTTACCTCCTGGCCTGAACACCATTTTGAAGAAAAACAGCACCTCTGGGTTGAGTCCAGAAGCCAGTTAGTATCAGGTGGATGGACCCAGTATCCACAGAACTTGAAGTAAAGAGAAACTAACAGCAGACAGGCAACTGTAAGCTTTTGGACCAAAGAGGACTTTCAAAAGTGATGGAAAGAAATCAAAGTTGAAGCACAAGATAAAAACCAAAAGCTGACTTAGGTACAGCTGCGAAAGATTTACAATGACCTTCATTGACATTGAGCAGAAAGGATCAAGAGTGGATATGAAACCTGTTCATTGAGATTCTCTGACAAAAGTAGCCTCTTGCAGGCCACTTGTGCTCTTATCCATGGACCAGGAGAAAAGAGTTAAAATTGGCTTTAAAAAAGTCATCATGCCCAACACTGACCCTTCTAACATACACATCAGGCCTTAATAATGGCTTAACTCAAACTCACTTGAATGTTGAATTTTCCAAAAGTAGCAACAAAAAGCAATGAATGTAAGTAAAATCAGAAGACAAAGGGTCAAAAATATACAAGAGTATAAGCACTTTTTATAGTTTTCCTTAATAAAGTGTTAAAGAAAATAGAGTTACATTTCCATAAGCATCTGCATTCTTTGAAGAGATAGCCTAATCAGAAAAAAGAATGGTCAAACATGATAAATATAGAAAACAATTAATTTAGGCATCTAAAAATACTAAGTGTTTATAGGGGTGCCTGGGTGGCTTAGTCGTTAAGTGTCTGCCTTTGGCTCAGGTCATGATCCCAGGGTCCTGGAATTGAGCCCCACATCAGGCTCCCGGCTCAGCGGGAAGCCCACTTTTCTCTCTCCCACTTCCCCTGCTTGTGTTCCCTCTCTCTCTGTCTCTCTGGCAAATAAATAAAAGTAAAATTAAAAAAAAAATAAAAACAAAAATATTAAGTGTTTATAAACTATGAATTTAGTAAAATTTGCTATTATACTTAAACATTAGCCCGCTTAAATAATGTATATTCAAGTTATTCACACATTTCAGTAAGCATAAAGAGTTAAAAAGATATTTTTTTTAAAACACAGACGACAAGGATATTGAAGTAGTACTGTTTTTGCAGTTTTGGAATTCAGAATAGGAAAATGCCAATGTGAAATAGTAAAGTTTATTTCCATATTTTAAAGTCATGCAAGCTTCATTATGTAGCTATTAAAAAGCAATTTTTGTTCATATTGCTTTGACCATACCACCTTAGGCCTTCCAAGGGGGTTATCCTGCCAAGAAACAAATTAAGCATTTATTAGGGGGTCACTAAGGCATCATTACAGGAGTAATAGCTCACTGCAGGTTCTTGTCATTAGTTCATTTATTAGTCTCTCTGTCTCTACAAGCTTTATAGAATCATGGATTTTTAATAAGTCTTGTGCTCTGTGGTGATCTCTGGTTTGTTACTGCTTGCGGAACTTGTTTCCTTTTCTATTTGGGCAGCTTGTTGTTTACAAAATAATAAGTTCTCCTTCTTACAAGAAATCCTACAAAACAGTCTGAAAGATGCTATCAAATTGACAATTTAATGCAGAGTATAAATTAATGGATACTGACTCTTCATCATTTCTGTGATTCAATTACCTTCCTTATCATTTTCTAGTTGCCAATGTCAGGTATATTATGTTGTTCAGTAGTTAAACCCCAATGAAATCTGAAAATAATGCCCCTGATAGGCTAATGTTGTAAAGCTTCTCCAGTTACTTCCAATAGTACATCAATATAGACACTATCTGGGGGCATCTGGGTGGCTCAGTTGGTTAAGCAAAGGGCTCTTGATTTTGGCTCAGGTCATGATCTCAGGGTTGTAAGACTAAGCCCTGCGTCAGGATCCGTGCCATACTTGGATTAAGATTCTTACTCTTTCTCCCTCCCTCTCCCTCTGCCGCTCACTGTCCCAACCTGCACACTCACTTTCTCTCTCTCTATAAGATGGAACACTCCATGGGGTGCCTGGGTGGCTCAGTGGGTTAAAGCCTCTGCCTTCAGCTCAGGTCATGATCCTGCGTTCCTGGGATCAAGCCCTGCGTTGGGCTCTCTGCTCAGTGGGGAGCCTGCTTCCTCCTCTCTCTCTCTCTCTGCCTGCCTCTCTGCCTACTTGTGATCTGTCAAATAAATAAATTAATTAAAAATAAAATAAAATAAAATAAAATGGAACACTCCATCTCTAATCCTCGATATAAATGTCACGTCACAGTGGCTCAGACAAGATGTTGGGACACCACAGTACTCACTCTATGATAGAAGTTTTACAAAATACCTATGTCCCAAATGTACCCTATGTTTCCTTTTCCCTTTTTTTGAAAAGGAATGTCATTGCCTTTGCTTTTCACATACAAAGCTGCAACTAAGTTTTATAGGAGAATGATGTCCTTGTAGTCAAGAATCTTTTCATACAGATATAATCAAATGAAGTAAAACTATAGTTGACATTCTCATTTTTAACGCACTAACAATATTGTATAATAAACAATGCCATTATATATAAATATTGTAATGCATAAAAATGACGTTTTAATGACTTCCTCTAAAATTCTTGGTTATACGGGACTACCTGTAATGTAAAAGGAATTTGTGTGGATAGAATAACAAATTTAGTACTAAAATTTTGTATCTTTCCGTAAAGGAAACTGTTGCTGTGCACTATATTTTTAGAACATCGCACACTGGAATGTGTACAATATTGGTTGTGTGCAATTATAAATTATACCAACATTTCTCTTAGACAGTGTCCTTTTTCATTTTCAACTAGAAATAAGTCAAATACCTGTATCACAACTTTGATTCAAATAACGTATACTGTATCCATAATTGTTGTTCAATCAGTTATGCCTGGTTCTCCTTCCCTGCCCCCTTACGGTTGAGAGTGGCCACGGGCACTGCTCTGACAATGACACATGAGCTGTGCCTGGGCCAGCATGTGTTCCACTTTACTTTATTTCTTCCAGTGACCAGCAATATTCTAGGAAATGACTTCTTTGCCAGCCTTGGTCCTGGAATGAAAAGGTGAAGACCAATGTTTCCAGCTCACCTACAGAGGACGTGTATGAGAACAGAAATTAACCTTGATTGTTTTTAGTCATTAAGTAGTCTGAAGGAGTTTATTCTGCATCTTAACCTGGTATCCTGACTGTTAAAAAAATATGCTGCCATAAGGAGAAAACCCTTAAATAGGTAGCATTTGTCTGAAGTCCGACTGGCAGATGTTGGTTGTTAGAGACCCTGGAATCTATGGAATGGTTGTAAAATTGTCCCTGAGACCACTGGAGCCCAGGTCAACTCCTAATGAGCTTGTAGCCCTCCCAAAGAGGTTGGAACACAGTGTTAGAAGCATAAGTTGGCTGCTGTTGACTACATCTGACCATGCAGTACTAGGAAGAGAGGAGAAAATAATTGACCAGTTTTCAGTAGTAACATAAGGGAATAGAGAGTACCCACAAAAGTAGGGTCTTGTAGGGTTGGAACAGGCATCCACTTCTCAGCTACAAATTCAACAAAAAATGAGAAAAGTAACAAAAATATTTTAAAACACATTAAAGCAATATTGAGAATTTCATTAACTATTGACAATTTCAATATGAAAATATTGAAAATGGAGTATTTCAAAATAAAAGAAATAGTGAAAACAATTTGAGCATTAAAGGCCATTTGAAACTCAGCCTTACTGCACAGATCCAATTAATGTTATAAGCACAATATTGGTAGTTGAAAATTTTAATGGATTAAAGTGATTACCACTCGATCCATTCAATTGAACAAAATGGCTCAGGCAAAAAAGGTATAGTTTCGCACTGTATTAATTTTCTAATACTGCTATAACAAATTACCACAAACGTAGTGGTTTAAAATAGCACACATTTTCTCATCACACAGTTCTGGCAGCTCAAAGTCCCAAATGGATCTTACTGCACTAAAACCTTACTTAGCAAGACTGTGTTCCTTCTGGAGGCTCTATGTGAGAATCTCTATGTTGCCTTCTCCAGCTTATAGAGGCTTCCCAAATTCCGTGGCTTACGGTCCCCTTCTATCTTCAAACCATGATAGCTAGTGGATACTTTCTCAGTTCACATGGCTCTAACCTCTACTTCCATCCTGACATCTCCTCCTCGGATGTGCCTCTCCCCTTCCCTTTGCAGGCATATAAGGGGCCCTGTGATTACCTTGGGTCCATCTGGATCATGCAGGATAATATTATTATCATGAGATCTTTAACAAAATGACATCGGCAAAGTCCCTTTTGTTATCTAGGTAACCATCTTGGCTTCTGGGAGTTAGGATGCAGATCTCTTTGGGAGAGTTATTATTCTCCAGAAGTTTATGTTTATCTCACACACACACAAGCATTCACCTATTCCAGCATCTTCAAAAGTCTCAGCCTATCCAGAGTCAACTTGAGTTGAGCCCAAAAATTCTCCCCTAAATCTTATCAGGTGAAGTCCCAAATCTCAGCCTCTAAATCATGTAACTGAAGTGTGGTTGAGACCATGGGTTTAATTCACCTGCAGGAGAAATTCCTCTCCATATGTAGATTCGTGAAACTAGAAAACAAGTTATACACTCCCAGAATGCAATGGTCTGAGAAGTCTAGGGTGCCAGCTATAGACACTCGCCTTCAGGAAGGGAGAGAATGGAGTGGGGGAAAAAAGGAAATCACTGCCCCCCAGAAATTTCATATTCCCACCAAGCAAACTTCACTGGGTTTCAGGACCTGGGAATAATCCTCGGTGGTTGGTGGCTCTGCCTTCATAGCCAACCTCCTACTCCATGAAGGGTAGCACAGTAGCTGAGTAGTTTCACCAGTCTTCTTCCTGTCCTTAGGACTTGGGGAGCCCTACAGCCTTCTTTTCCTTACATTCTTTGTCTCCTTCAATCAAAACTAACATTGTTTCTGATGGTTTGAAATTCTGAAAAACTTCGTGGGTATCTTGTGCATTTTGTGGGTCTTAACTCCTTTCTGTAACAAGTGTCTCCACAGAACCTTCCTAGATAATCCCATTTCCAGTCCTGGTTCCTGCTTGAGATGGCTGGGAACATCCACGAGTCACTCACATAATCACGTTAAAGAAACCTCTTTGTGGCTGAATAGTACAACCTTTTGATTCTTTCAAGGGACTAGCAAACGGTTGTCTACTCACACACTGGGCTTTCTCTGCAGAGCAGATATCCTGACAATCTTCTAATCTTTACACCTTTCCCATCTGAAAATGGGAAATTTTGCACATCAAATCCTGGTTTCTCTTCCTCAACTAATCTCTTTCCTTCTAAATTTTACTATAGTCAACAAGAAGAACCCAGCCGTACTTTCCACACTTTGCTTGGAAATCTCTTTAAGCAGATAAGTGTATCATTTACAAGTTTTGCTTTCCATAGAACTACAGAACACCATTTGGCTAAGCAATAACAAAGATCTCCTTTCCATCAGTTTCTAAGAATATCTTCCCACTGCCATGTGAGCTTTTCTCAGCAGGGGCCTTTAATCTTTGTATTTCTACCAAGAATCTTATCATGGAGATTTAAGTATTGTCTAAAGTGATACATAGTTTCTTCTCCATGTTTTCACTTCCTTTTGAGTCCCTGCAAGTGGAGCCAGTAAATGGACATTTCTGCTACCATTCTGTTCAAGACACTCGAAGTCTGCCCTGTTATACACCTCAAAATTCTCCTGTCCATTGTCCAATTCCAAAGCCATGTGTATACTTTTAGGCATTTTAACAGCACTTCTATTCTGGTACCAAAGTTTTTGTTCATTTCCTATTGCTACTGTTACAAATTACCACATAATTTCAAACAACAGATATGGGGCTCCTGAGTGGCTCAGTAGGTTAAACAGTTAAAACGTCTAATTTTGGTTTCAGCTCAGGTTGTGATCTCAGGGTGCTGGGATCGAGCCCCCAAAGGCTCTGCACTTGGTGTGGAGTCTGCTCAAGATTCTTTCTCCCAGGGCGCCTGGGTGGCTCAGTGGTTTAAAGCCTCTGCCTTTGGCTCAGGTCATGATCTCAGGGTCCTGGGATCAAGCCTTACATCAGTCTCTCTGCTCAGTAGGGAGCCTGCTTCCCCCCACACCTCCCCACCTACTTGTGATCTCTGTCAAATAAATAAATAAAATCTTAAAAAAAACCTGTCAGATTAAAAAAAAAAATAAAATCTTAAAGAAAAAACTTTTGGATTAAAAAAAGATTCTCCCTCTGCCCCTCCTGCTCCAGATTTGCACACTCTGAAATAAATAAATCTAAAAACAACAGATGCCTTGTCTTCCAACAAAATTATTATCATGCAGTTCTACCAGTCAGATGTTTTTAAGTGGATTTACTGGGTGAAAGTCAAGGTGTCTGCAGGACTGCATCCCTTTCTCAAGGTTAAAGGGTAGAATCTGAGTTTTGCTATTTCTTACATTTAGAGTAAGCCCAGATTTTCTCTGGCCCCCTTCAATCTCCAAAACCAGCAATGGTCAGTTGAGTCTTTTCATATTACTAGGACTTCTTTCCTATTATCACATCTTCTCTGACTCAGCTTCCCCTGCCATCCTCTTTCACTTATAAAGACCCTTTCACTTATAATGGTTACCTTGGGCCTGCCTACAACACAGGGTAATCTTCCTTACTCAAGGTCCATAACTTAATCACATTTGCAAAGTCCCTTTTTGTCACTTAACGTTACCTGCAGAAATTCTAGGAATTAAAACAAGAACATCTTTGGAAGGGTCATTATTCCAACTACCATACTCACCAAAATTTACAAGGACCAATTGACCCAAAGTTAAATGAAGGGAGAAAGAGAAGCATATGGATACAAAGTGATAAAATGTTAACAAGTCTAAGAAGTATGTCTAGAAAAGAACTCTAATTGGGGTTGTTGGCCTATGGCATGCCTAGATACTCATTCTTAAATTCAGTGTTCGTATCTGGCAAATCAAAAAGGAAGAGCCACTCAGAGGGCAAAGCCAGGCCATAATACACTGGGAAGGATTTCAGTGGAGGACAATCGGGGCCTAATTATAACAATTCTTCTAACCATTATAGGAGATGTTGCAACACAGGCAAGGATTTCAGATTTTCTGTGAAGAAGTGACTGCTGCTTTTCCAATTATCCTATCAAACAGAGTTTCCTTTTGATGCTTCATCATGATAAATTGGGTGTATTGGAATCAGATAATTTTCATTGCAGTTTAAATGTTTCTGGATCAGAGGAATGATGTCTAAATTGAATGCAGAAACAACCAGTCACCATGCCCAGATCTTAAACTTTGTGCTGGATGCAGAAAATAGGTAGGACTTGGTTTGTCATTGTGTTCTGCAATGTAGAAAGGGACAAAGCTGTACATTTGGTCACCCAAAGGGGTCACCAGAGAACAGACTGTATAGTCTCTGCTGTTGTCTAATGAACACTTCAGCTTCTACTCCTTGGCACGTTAACAGGATTACATTTCCTCTCTACTTTTAAGGTGAGAATGGCCATATTGTTTGATTTGACCAGAACACTATGAGTGTCAGTGACAGAAGTCATTTCTAGTTGTAAGATTTAAGATTCTAGTTTATAATTAATTGTTTTCTCCTCCTGAAATGGAAATGATCTTCTAGTTAATGGCACCTCCATCAGTCAGTATCCAGGAATCAGAGTACCTTGGAAAAGAACCCCAACTCGTTTCTAGTGGACACAGGTACAAGAATGAACAGAAAATAAAATTTTGTGGTTTAATCTACTAAGATAGTTAAGCTTTTATTTATTTTTGTAACTGCAACATAACTTAACCCATTGTATCATTGATATGATACTGTCAGTGAAAAGTCTCATTTTTATTTTTTGTGTGGGAAAATAAAAAATAATTGCGTTAACTGTACTGATCTTACAAGGTTACTTCATGAGAAACTAACTCAAGATGATTTAAAATCTGATAGTGAACTGGGGCGCCTGGGTGGCTCAGTGGGTTAAGCCGCTGCCTTCGGCTCAGGTCATGATCTCGGGGTCCTGGGATCGAGTCCTGCATCGGGCTCTCTGCTCAGCAGGGAGCCTTCTTCCCCCTCTCTCTCTGCCTGCCTCTCCGTCTACTTGTGATTTCTCTCTGTCAAAAAAAAAAAAAAATCTGATAGTGAACTGAAAAAATATAGAATTTTTAATATAATTTACAAAATATGTTAAAACTATTAACATATTCAGGTCTGTTCATCACTTGTTTATATAGTTGCCTCTTTCATATCCAGTTTTCTTACTGAGTCTGAGGCATCGCTCTGTGTCATAACATTTGTAGGATTTACCTAAATAAATATATTTGTAATAAATACTGACCTCATGGAATAATACATAGTCAATATGTAATAATTTGGATGTATCTTATTTTTTAAAATGTTTATTTATTTACTTATTTATTTTTAATTTTTTATTTTTTATAAACATGTATTTTTATCCCCAGGGGTACAGGTCTGTGAATCGCCAGGTTTACACACTTGTGAATGTATCCTATTTTTATCAAGAAGTTATATTTCATATATTTTTTATATTGGAAAACAAACTTGGGTTTCTGTTTTCCCAATGAAATTTATTTTTTTTTCCCAATAGACTTCTAATGCCCAATATTTCCATTATTGAGGTTTCCCTACTCTTCTGATTTTGATGCTAACTGGAAAGAAAGCACCAGTCTATTATTTTCTCAATAATTTCTTACTTGTTAAAAACACTAATTGACTACATTATTGTGTTACCCATGGATTCAACCTATACATTTAAAAACATGCACTTCAGCTCTCCAATTCCCATCCCCCCTCTGCTTCTGTGTATTTCACTATCCTTAATACCTCATGTCTGTGGAATCATGAACTGTATGAGGAATTGCTATTCAACAGGAACAAAGTTTCATTGCTGCAAGATGATTAAGCTCTCTCTTGAGAACGATGTATGATTAGTTAACAATATTGTATACCTGAAAATCTGGTAAGGGGCAAATTTCATGCTAAGTGATCTTACTACAATAAAAACATGATTCAAAATGTTTAATTTTTTATTTGTGGAGCTAATATACTTTTGAGGTTTATGTTAGTAATAATATTTTTAAGAAAACCCTTAGGTTTGAATGGAAGTGATAAGATTTGTTATAGGAATTATCCTTACACTACATTTTCTAAAATATATTCTCAAATATGAAGCACATAATGTAACATATTTAACATCAATCACTAATATTAGAGTATTAGAATAGTTTATTATGAACTACTGTATTTCCACAGTTTCTGACTTCAGTCTCAAAATAGCTAGTAATTCATCTGATTTCATGATCTGATAATATTTTTAAAAAGCATTAAAACATAACATTCCAGTCATTGTTTATAGAACATAATAATGAGTTTAAAGACTTTAAGAACAGTAATTTTTTAAAAAGTAACAAATAGCACGTATTAATACTAGAAACATATGTGCCAAGTTCTTTTTACTACATAGAAATAATAAAGAGGAAAGAAAATCTGAATTGATAGGATATCTGAATTTTAGAATAAAGAGTTAATTTCTTTAATTAATTTAGTAGCTCTGATTTGCTCAAATCAATATTGACAGACTGGAAAAGAACTTCAAGATGCAGATAGAGGGATCTAAGAAGAGATTATATTTAGCATTTCAAATGATGGTATATAAATGAATCCTTCAAGTGTGCTTAAAAACAGTTGCCCTAAATCCGCTGGATTCTTTTTTCTAAGGTTATTCTTTATTTTATCCATATCATATGGTGATGATCATTTTAAATGAATAAATTGCTGCGAGATAACTGAATTCATTATAGCCTGCACACTATCATTTTGGTTTTTAGATATTTTTTAAAATAAATATTGTATATATTCAAGGTATACAGCATAATGATTTGAGATACACACACACACACACACACACACACACGTGAAATGATTATTATGGCCAAAGTAAGTAACATATTTCCTCACAGTTACCATTTTGTGTATGATGAAATTTACTCCTTCAACAAACTTCCAGTATTTAATACAATATTAACTTCAATCACCATGCTGTTGACATCCAGATTTATTCATCCTAAATAACTGCAACTTTGTACTCTCAACCAACATTTTTCCATTCCCCCACCTCCCTGCCCCTGTAACCACCCTTTTACTCTTTGCTTCTATGTATTTCAAGCAATCCCACATCTGGGTATATACTGCTCCAAATGAAATCAGTACCTAAAAGAAATACTTGAATTCTCATGTTCATTTCAAGATATAGAAACTTAAGTGTCTCTCAGTGGAAGAGAGGATAAAGAATAATGAGAAGCACCTGTGTGTACACACACACAAACACGTGATCAAATATTGTTCACTCTTAAAAAATGTCCTGCCATTTGCAACAAAATGGTGAACTGAAAGATATCATGTGAAGTGACATAAGCCAGACACCAAAAGGAAAAAAAAAAAAAAAAGCAAAACACCTGCATGATCTCATTTGCATGTGGAATCTAAATCCATTGAGTTAACATCATTTTTCATAAAGGTAATTTAAGCCACATCATCTGAATTACTAAATATTTTAAATCAGCATTGCCTGAATGGTTATTTTCATTTGAAGTAATATAATCACAGACACTAATCAATAGCCAGGAGATTGCAAAATTGCATGTTTCTACCTTGATGATGAAATTGTAATCTGACCTTAAGCTTACATGGAATCATCTGACATCATTCAAGACAATGAACATATAAAACACAAAGATCTCTTTGGGTAAATAATTGACTGTAAGTATATTGGGATCGACATTTTTCATAGAATCTGGTAAATTCAAGTACAAAAGATCTGAACATTTTCCTTGAAGTAAACAGCATGCTAATTTATGTCCCCAAACTCTCACTTGGCATTATTAATTAGAACATATTTTTATGTAGGAAAGTATAACTTTCACAATGGAAGATTCCGTATCTACAATTTTAACTCTTCAATGGGAACCTAGAAGTACTCTCTGTAGTAGAGTATGACTTTGATGAAGTGATGAGGTGAGAATTTTAAAAAGTCACAATGGGGTGTTTTTTGTTGTTGTTTTTGGTTTTAGCCAGGATAGTGAGTGTAAGTGAATGCCCTATAAGCCTATCACAGTACATTCTTCTTGTCTTCCACTTATCCTTACAGAAGTGACTCCATTAAGATAAGAACTTTGCAGATTGTAGGTTAATATTTCTAGAGAAATAACAAAATTTCATAAACTCTATTTTAGTGTCAGGGTTTAATTGTTTTATAAATGACTTTAGTCCTGCATTTGTATAATAATTCAGGATCTGAATGGGACACTTAATTTTTCAAAAATTTTTTTGCTGCATTTTGTGAGTAAAATTATTAATTACATATAAAATTGAAGATATTTCATCTTTCTATATGGCAGCTTCCTTATAGGAAATAGATGTAGAATGACTTTTTCCTATTATGATCATAGATTATGTTATGAAGGGATCCATTTCTTAGAAAAATCATGTCACATAAAAATTGTTCTTACCCTACATATGAGTTATGTTCAAAAGTTCTTTATAAGATATTTATTGAGAATTCCAATAGTGTGTTCCAGGAGAAAGAGGAGTATTTATGGTACTGGTAAACACAGTTCTCAGAAAGCTTTCTAAAACTTTTTCCTCAGATCATTAGTGTTCCCAGAACTATTAATAGGTATACGAAAGTAGAATTTCATGAGTAAATGCATGGATTAATGCTGAGGTTGAATGAATTAAACAAGTTCTCTGACTGTAGGATTCTTCAATACCTTTAATGCTAATATGTATTCATATGTATTATAAGATACAACATACCATGATCCTGAAATGTATTTCATTATGAGACCTCCATTTTTTTTAAAAGCTCCCAGGACATATAATTTTCTTTAAGGTAACAAACTGTGTTTACTAGGTCACGTACTATTTGCACTACTTCATGTGTATTAACTTTAGAAAAAATTCTCTGTGTGATCGGTGGTGGGCGGAGAGTAGCATTTTGCTAGTTATTTCCAAATATGCATATCTGTTTTAATATACAAATAGCATTTTCAACAGCCTGTCATTCCATGGACATGTCTCACTTATATTGTGGTTTTTTGAACCCCTTGACATGTGACCATATTGCTTTGCAAAGCCCAGTGTGTATGTATAACAACATACAAAATGTTGTCTCATGTGGTCTTTATTACAACTTTCCAAAGCATTAAGCTGAGGCCCAGAATGATTCACCATCTCTAGGCTTAGAAGTGGGTGAAAAGAAGAGCTGAAATTTGAGTTTAGGATCTGGTGGGGAGTAATAATAGACATATCCAATGTCTGCAGATGCTTTAATGCTAATTAATGCTAATTAAATGCTAATTAAATATATACCATAATAGTCCTTTGGAAATCTGCTTCTGTTTTCTATCTCTCGTGTATTCTGGGGTTTTTGTGTGTGTGTGTGTGTGTTTTTGTTTTTTGTTTTTTTTGTTTGTTTTTAAATTTTTTTCTCCTTTGCTTTCTATCTCCTTTGTGTCTAATCTTTATTTTTAATTCTTTATTCTCTTTTTCTCTTCTTATTGATCCTGAGCATTTACTGAAAATGAATCGTAAAACATTTGCTCTGTTCTCTAGTCACTAATAAAGACTATTTTTGGTTGTTTCTCTCTCTCTCTTTCCCTTTTACTGGATTTTATTAAAAGTTACAAGGATTCTTTTTACCTTGATTTGATATTTAAAATCGTTCATTGTGGGGGCATCTGGGTGGCTCAGCTGATTAAGTGTTTGACTCAGGCCATGACCTCAGGGTCATGAGTCACATGGTGTGGATCCACACTCAATAGGGAATCTGCTTAAGGATTCTCTCTCCCTCTGCTTCCCCCCTGCACTCTCTTGCTCTAAAAAAAAAACCCCAAACCAACCAACCAACCAAAACAAAAAAACATTCACTGTGTCACATATTATGTCAAAACTTCCTTATTTGATAATTTTTCTTTGCAAAATCAAGAACCAATTCAAATATTTGTCTCTAAGATAAATCAATTCTTATCTAAAAAATCATATCTAAGATACAGTGTGACTTCATAGCCTATTTTTCTATTGCGTAAATGACAATGCAATTTTAAATTAAGTCACACATAACACTATCTTTTAATATTTTCATTTGAGAAGAGACTATAATAATTAAAACTAAATTATGAGTAATTGAACCATGATGACTTGTTAATGACCTTATCTTATGCCGCTAATCATTTTGTGCATAAAATGCAAACTCCAAATGATTAAGTTATGCATGGAAGCTTTAACTTTTGTTTTAAGTCTTGTTTTCACAGAGTCACTTTAAAACAGGTATCAAACTCATACCACATTTATATGTTTGGACTTCAGCTTCCTCTCAAAAATGAGTCACTTGCAAAATGCAAAACAAGTCACTGACATAGAGATAGAAGTTGCTGATAAAGTGATGTGCCTTAAAAATAACACTAAAGTCTTCTAATCTCTATGCCACAGTAAACCTGTGCAGTCTGCAATCACTGCAATATTACATTTTTACCCATGGAGAAATGGAAATGGAATATTTAATTTGGGACTTCATCTGGACTTAATCTCAAAATATCATGTCTGCTGTTTGGACTTTACCTGGTTTGGTAGGATATAGGATTTTTTTTTTTTTTTAATTTTCCTATGATCTTTATTTCCAGTGGCAGAGCTAAGTTTTTTTTTGTTTGTTTTTGTTTTTGTTTTTTTCCTGGATTTGTCTTCATGGAAGGTAACTAATCAATGTAATTGTTGATTAATATCAGCTTTTATTGAACATGTTAAAGCTTAGTGACAGTAATTGACTTTAAATGCTCACAAAGACCAGTAAGTGGCACAGTTGGGATTCAGATTTCCATTTCTTTTTTTTTCTAGTAGGCTACACTGAAACAACTCCTTTTATATGCCAATAACTAAATAAGATAAAGCAACTTTCATAGCAAGGGATATTTGAGAAGAATTTTCAAAGAATGCTTTTTCTTAGGCTAAATCATTTTAAGGTTATTTGAAGGAGTGACAAAGAGAAAAAGAGCTTGGAGGTATAATTGATTAAGGCATCTTTAAAGAACTATAACTTGTCAAACAGTTCAGGGAGATAGGGGGTGCCAAGAATATAGCATACATTTTCAAGTAAAAGAAAAATAAGTGGGGGAAAAAACCCTCTTCTTCAGGGAAGACCGAGGTGAGCCCTGTTTACTATGATAATAAATAGGATACCAACTTTGGAAAGTGAGGAAACAAAATATTTCCTGCTCCCCAAAAAGGTGTAACTGTTTGCAGTGGTTGTTAGATTGGAGGCAGACAGGAGACAGGGAAAGAATTCTTTTAAGCGCAGGATAAGCAATTGCAAGATTCAAGGCTTATCCTTCATCAGCAGGGTAGTGATTGAAGTCCCAAAGGCACTTTCAGCCAGCATTACTAACTAAATTATGTATCTAATTTAAATGAGAAATACTCATGCACCCTCTGTTGTGACAGGTATTTTGACATAAAGTCTTAGAAGAAGACGATATCTGAGGTAATGTTTTCAAAAACTGGAGGGAGATCATGGAAGAAGTCTAGTAATGGTTCCTGCAACTCATGAACACATGGAACAAATTAACAGGATCTAGGGACATCATAGAAAGTATCACAAGTAGGTTATAAACTAACATCTGAAGACACAGAATTTTGCAACTGAAGGTACCATGTTAAATTTTGGTTCAGAAACAAGTGGAGTTGGACCCCAGCTGGAGGGCAGCTGAGAAAATAGTAACAATAACAATATGTGAAACTCTGCAAACTCAAGAGCAAATAAGGCTTGACAATGCCACCGTTACCCCTTTGTAACAAACGGTAAAAGAAAAATCCATATGTGAATGCTTGGCTTTAGAGTAGTTTGAACTACCTGATTTAGTGTCTTAAAAAAATCCACAGGGGTCAGCACTGTCACAATGTTAGAGGGGAAAAAAAAAAAGTAGAGACTTATCTACTCATCTACTCATATTTTTATTTATACATTTCTTTCTCCTGAACAGAGATGGGGAATGAGAGGGCAAAGGAGAATTGTCAAAAGGAGTAGAGATAATCATAAAAGTCAAAATTCACTTTCCTTAAATTTGATGATTCACCAAGTAACCATACATAATTATGGCTCCTCCCCTGGAAAATCATCCATCTTTGGCCAATAGATCTATTTACATTTCTATTATTTTAAAATGTTATTTCAACTAAACTCATATTTTTTATTCCTTCTCACATAATGTATCTTATAGAAGTCTTAATACTGAATAAAAGCAGCTAATCAAAAATGTTTATGAAGCAAAGAAATTTACTTTTTGAAGGAAAGAAATTTAACTTCTACCACCTGGATGTTAAAAGCAAATGTGATGATAAATAATTTTTTAAAAATTCAAACATATTAAAATTTGCAGTTATTTGAATTAAATGCAACCTTCCTTTAGACATCTAATTTCCATAACTTCATATGACTATGATTATATTGTGAATAAAACATTAGAGCTACAACCCTAAGGAATTGTAAATATCTCAAAAATTACATTTTCTGTATTTTTCTTACTTGTATTTTTTAACAAAAGAATGACTCAGTTTTGGTTTTTTTCTAGCTACTATTTTTGTGGAGTTCCGTCAAGGCAACTTTCTTCATAGTATTATATCGAACTTGTGTTTTTATTTAAATAGCACTATATAGTGTGAAGTTATGGAGTGATTGGGCCAGGGTCCAGGTTCTTTTTAAATGATTTACTCCATTCCCCAATCACTGTAGAAAGGAACAAAGGAGTCTTTGAACCAAATATTAGAAACTGATATGGATAGAGCTAATGTGTGCCTTAGGCAACCTGTTATGAATGATAGTAAGGTTTTGTTCATTTATTTCTTTTCATTTTTTTGCAAAGAGAGTTTTTAAACATAAGAAAAACAGACTTTAATAGGAACTGAGGTAATTGAAGTTATCATAATACCCGATCCCCTCTCATGACTCACTTTGAAATATATTCAGAAAAATACGTACTTCTCCTGGGGAAAAGATCAGGCACAATACTAGTGCAAGGACACAAAATAAAATTAGTTTTTACATCTTTCCCATCTTGAACTTATGCGAACTATACCAAAAAATCAATTGTTATATATTTTTATTAAGATTCAACATCAACATCAATAAGAAAAAAGTCAACATTTGCTAAATATATGTACTATTTATGGTTATTTGATTAGTTAGAACAATTGTAATTCTAGATATTTTTGTAATATTTATGGAGCAATATAACATGTTGTTGCTATTGTATATATGTAAATACATAATACAAAAATTTCCTAGCTCAGTCCACTTGAGAGTTTGGAAACAACAACACTACGAAAGAAGTAAGAACACTTAATGTAAGATTTTTTTTATTACCATCTCTACTTAACAGAACCAGGGCTCCTTCACCCTGGATTGACAGAGGAAAAGTACAAAATGAACTCTACTTGTTCCAGAAAGCAAAGAACCATAAGTCAGTGAGAGGGACTTTGTCCAAAATGTGTCAGGGGAAGACTTTCCCATCTGACTGAGATATAGTAATGGGAACTGGATTTAATTTCCCACCTGAAAAAAGAATAATAAATGAACAATAAAATCTATGAAGCAATGGTTTCTAAGACCCTGGGACATCCATAACTTAGGATAGTAATTCCTGAAACATGAGAAACAAACAAGGTGGACATTATGATTGGGCATCCTTAGAGTCTGAGCAGAGTTTCAAGGTCATGGTGCAGAGATAAGGGACTCTAGGCAGAGCCCAGTGGAATACGGTAGATGAGGAGATAGAGCTCTGAGGTTTGGGTCCAAATATCTATAGTTTACCGGACAGAGTACTAGAAGTGAGACAGCTATGCAGAGAGAGATCTGGAGATCTGCAGAAGGAACTGCCAACGATTTCATCTGAGTGCTGAGTGAGGAAACTACCAGAGCTGAGAAATAAAAAAAGAGAGAGAAAAAGAAAAATGGAAAAGAGAGAGCATCTGTGAGCTGCGGGTCAACTTGAAGCAGCCTAATACGTAAGAAATTGTAATCCCTGAAGGAGCAAGAGCAGAGAAATATTTGAGGAGAAAGTGGCTGAAATTTTTCCTAATTTAATGAAAACCATTAACTTACAGATGCTACAAGCTTATCAATACCCAAGGCCAACAAACACAAAGGAAATATACCAAGACACAGCATAATTGCTCAAAAACAGTAATAAAGATAAAATCTTTAAAGCAGCCAGAGAAAAAGACACATTATCAGGGAGGAACAGAGATAAGGATAATAGCATTTTTTTCAATGGAAATAATGTAAGTAAGAAGATAATTGAACAATATACTTAAAGTAGATTCATTAAAATCTGTCAACCTATATAATTCTGTACCAAGTCGGAAAAAAAAATCTCTCAAAAACTGGAAGAAAAATAAAGACTTATTTAAAACTACAAAAACTGAAAAATTAATTCCCATATATTCACATTCTAAAAACAGTGAAGGAAGTTGTTCAATCAGAAGAAAAATGATACCAGATGGAAGAGAATAAAGGAATAAAGATGTTGCAAATGTCAGTTCAATGGGATTATTTTCTTATAATTTAACTATCTTTAAGAGACCACTGACTGTTGTTTCTGGGGTCCCCAGAAAACACCCTCAGGTTTGATGATTTGTTACAAGTACTCCCAGGACTCAAAAAGCCGCTACACTTTTGGTTACAGTTATTTAGAGAAAAATGATAGTTTAAAATCTACCAAGGGAGAAAGGCACATGGAAGAAGTCCAGGAAAAACCAGGCACAAACTTCCAGGTGTCCTCTCTCAGAAAACTTCTACAGATAGGCTTAATTCTCCTGACAATGTGTGTCAACATTTGTGAAATATTCTCCACCAGGAAAGCTCATCTGAGCCTTGGTGTCCAGGGTTTTACCTGGTGGTCAGTCCTGTGGTCACTGAGCCACCACTTTTTGCTAGTCAGACACACTGTGCTGTTTCAGATGTCTGCACAAATATGAACTTCAGGTAGGTTTATCAATAGAAGATGGAAATATTTCAATCAAGCTCAGTTTTTAAGCCAGCAATGTTTTCAAGAAATATACATTTTCGAAATTCAAACAACCCAACCAAGTGCTCTGCCTGACATTTAGTTCTAAAAGGAGGCAACAATAGCAGATGGGGTTAACCTTTGGAAAGTTATATGGGCTCCTGCTCAGATTCTTCCAAAGAATCTCACGGTTTGGGCAGACCGTGGTCTGGATTTATTAATTGCTGGATTTCTCAACTGGCCTCTCTTGTTCATGTGGGTCACTTTCTGATACTATCGTGGTATCACCAATATAGTGTATTTTCACATTCAGAATCTGTTAAATCCAATACTCTTCTATTCATATAAGCACAGTAGGTAAATTCAAAAAACCCCGTGAATACAATAAATGCAAAGTGGGATCATTCCTACATGAAAGCAAACTGTTGTTGGCTCATTTCCAAGATGGATATGGAGGGAAAAAATTATCTGCAAATTCCATCCTGAATACCATTCTCCTTTAGACCGATGTATATTATGCAATGTTAAAATCATATCAAGGGGGGCGCCTGGGTGGCTCAGGTCATGATCTCGGGGTCCTGGGATCGAGTCCCGCGTGGGGATCTCCGCTCAGCGGGGAGCCTGCTTCCTCCTCTCTCTCTCTCTGCCTGCCTCTTTGCCTACTTGTGATCTCTCTGTCAAATAAATGGATAAAATCTTTAAAAAAAAATCATATCAAGGACTCCTGATGCTATACGTGGTACTATTAAAGCCTTGAGAATCTACTGTTGGTCTCCATGAACTACTTTTGTCACAGTTCGCTCATAGGCTACTATACCTATGTTGATATCAACACTCCAAACTTCTAACATGCCATTAATTAAAGAGGTATTTTCATTTCCTAGAGCTGTTATAAAAAAAAAAACAACAGTAACACAAACTGGGTTGCTGAAACATTTTGGGGGGTCTTACTGTTCTGAAGGCTTGAGGTCTAAAATTAAGATGTTGAATCTGAGGTTTGTTCAAGCCTTTAGATGAAGCTACCAATTTGCAGGGCAAATAGATGGCAAAGAAATATACTGAGCTGTATCAGGAGTATGCAGTCAGCAACATTTAGACTGTGGTGAAGTCTGTAAGTTAGTGTTTTGGATTAATTAACATAAAATATAAAAACACAAGTATGGATGGAAAGAGTTATACATTGAATTTTTTTAAAACATGTGTCTTCAAATTAAAAAAAAAAAGATTAAAAATGTCATTGGTGAATACAGAAGTTTTGGCATATTCTCTGATTTTCCCCACTGTTTAAAATGATAGTAAATGAAAAAGTAAAATAGACTACAAAAATAATAGAGTATCATAGGACTAAGGGCTATCCATCACTACTGCTGAAATAATATTCTGGAGAAGCAGTGCCAGCTAAGTACTTTAGTCACCCAAAATAGCATATCAGAAATGTGCTTTTTAAGTCAGTTATGCTGATAAATACATTTTTGAGATAGAGAATTCTAAAAATTGATAACATTGCTAAGAATCCCCAGTTTCTAATTATTGCCAACTTAAGCCTGAAGAAATTTAGCTATTTAATGCTAATGAATTATTTTCTTGTCAAGTATGATGTAACAGGCAAATTTGGGCTCCTGAACCATTCCATCTGTCTGCTGTTCTATTTTTATGCCCTATTTTTATGCCTTAGTTGCCTGATCTGGTTATCTTACACCCTCAGCCTTTCCAACAGCAGCAAAGCCACATAACTGGGATTTTAAAATGATGTGACTCTCAATTCCAACGCCAGGGTAAGAAACTTAACCTCAAAACCAGGTGAGATAGTCATGTGTTATGTTCTTTCATTAGCTCATCAAGAAATTAAGTAAGTGTGAAAAGGATAATGCTTTGGAAAGAAAAAGACACGTCATTTCTTAAAATGAGAAATTAAAAAAAAAAATCTTTCCAAGTGATACTAATGTCACTGCAGTAACTGAGGTTCTTCCTTCAGAATCAAGTCACTCTCCATGCCAAAGAGCTCTCTTTCGAGAAATGGACCACTGGATCCACCTTGGTTACACTTTGCATCTGACTGTCCTCTATCAATGCTCAGCTAGAATAAACCTCTCTATAATGTCAGCATTAAGTTGACTATAACTGATATCATGGGTTGTATGCTTTTCATCTTTGACCGATACTTTAGAAGAGTCACATTCTTGTTTTACACAGCCTGTGCCCTATTCTTGGGAATAAGAAATTTCAGGGTGAACTTCATTAAATTTGATATTCTAAAGTTATCTGTTTCTTTTGACAATGATGAACAATGAAAAAAAGAAAAACTTCAAGTTCATAAATGACATTGAACCTAAGATTTGGAGAGAGTTGCAAAGACATGTTTTGATTTAAAAATTGAGCAGAACATATCAGATGAGAGAAAATGAGAATATACACATGCCAAAATGTCATTTTCATAAAATACCTGTTTGAAAGATATTTCATTTAAGCAGGAGATTAAGTAAGCCTATAAAGAAATAACTAGGGCTACTTTAAAAACACTCAAGATTTTTCTTTGTGTGAATTTGCATTGTAATTCTGAAGGTCATTATCATTCCTGTGCCAGAAACACTAGGTGTTTGTGATATAGATGGAAAATAGATTAATAAAATGAACCATCAAGGGGCGCCTGGGTGGCTCAGTGGGTAAAAACCTCTGCCTTCAGCTCAGGTCATGATCTCAGGGTCCTCGGATCCAGCCCCGCATCAGCCTCTCTGCTCAGTGGGGAGCCTGCTTCTTCCTCTCTCGCTCTTTCTCTCCCTCTCTCTTGGCCTGCCTCTCCACCTACTTGTGATCTCTGTCTGTCAAATAAATAAATAAAAAGGAAAAAAATAAAAAGAAAATCATAAAAAATATCACATGTTAATCATATATGATCATATCATATATGCTAAAGTATTTATCATATATATGATTAGCATCATATGATGATGATTATATATAAAACCCATTCAGGTTTTATCAACCTTCTTCTACCTCCTCCAAGGCTCAGGTGGCCAAAAAACCTACTTTAAGATATGTCTAAGCATGCAACTGTGGGATTCAAAAACTGATTAGATGAAGACATTCAGGAATGAAAACAAGGACTGTCTGAAGGAAGTTGAGGCTCTAATGGAATGCAAGCAAATCATCAAGCAGAAAGCAATGTCGGGTCATATAGGCATTTTGGCAGCATTTAATGGTGGAAATGTAGGCAGGCTCCTGCCATAAACAGCAAATTCCTGTACCCTTGAGTAGATAGATGGTAGAGTCTTAGCCTTGATTTAGGACAGGGTTTGTCAGATGAGGTCTGGAAGTTCGGGGTAAGGAATGAATCAGAGCTAATGAACAGACTTTTGGCAAAATAAAAATAAAATCAACATTTCTCAGTAGACTACTAAGTGTTTACACACTTTCAAATGTATTAAAAAAATCACAACATGAGAAGTTGAGATAACTATCCAAGGCCACTTAGACAGCAAACCAGCTTCCATAACAAAGGCTGATTCCAAAGACTGATTTTCACCACACAAGATTTTCTCTCAATGGAGCCTCTTTGGAAGAATGGACAGGAACTTAGAAGCGATAGGGAACTGCTTTGTGCAGGTTTCAACCCTATCAGTAGTAACCCTATCCACTATCCGCTAGGAATGCCTGGGAGCACTCTCCTGGGCCCTGATGAGCTTCCCACAGATATCTCCCCTTTCCAAACCGAAGTTAAAACTGTACCAACCTTTGTAGTTCTTATGATGCAAGATGCTTTTCAGCAACAACCATCAAGGACCTTAAAAAAATAAAGACCTGGAACTCACACAGCCACCTGTGGCTATACAGTGAGGTCATGGATGGAGAGATGCAGGGTGCATGTGACAGCAAGCACCTGTGTGTCCCGGGGTCAGGGGTGGGGGACTAGAGTTTCATGGCCTTACTCTTTAAATGTGAAACATAAGAGCAGGAATTTAAAGTGTGGGAAGAAAAAAAGTAAGTGGCCCAAATGGGTTATCAAAAATCAACCAAGATTTCTAAAACAGGGGAGCCTCAGTGCAAGAAGTTGATTGGTTCTTTATCTAGTCAAGTGGCTGGGCAATGTGTTTATTCAAGTCAGCCATCTTTAAAATGGATGTCTCTATGAAATGGATGTCCAGGCAATCAAAGCTTTGGTCAGGCACTTACATCACAAAGAGAGAAAAACAAACAAACAAACAAACAAACAAAACAAAACCTATCAGGGCTTTACTCTACAGGAATCTGTAACTTGTCTCTATAATCACTAGTAGAAGCAGCAAATCAGTCTAGAGAACAGCCCAGTATTAGTAATTGTGTTCACCAGATCACGACTGTGGTTTTTAATCTTATTTTCCACCAGAAAGTATTATCGTTTCTTCTATATGCCTTTTGTACATGCTTTTTCCCACAAGATGGTTAACTGACTGAGCCAGGAGTTCCTATATATTTTAAATATAAAGCAAATTGGGCAAAGTATAATAAAATAAGCAAACATTTTGTTCATATCCTGTTGTAGAAAGAAAGGAGATGCTTCTCAAAGTCAATCACAGTCAGGTGGTGTCAATGTATAGTAGCACAGAAGAGTCTTTAGGGCAAATATAGAAAATAGCTATTCAAGGATATCATTTTTTAAGGAATGTAGTGTGGATTGTATGAAAGCTAAGGATTTTCTCTCCATCTATGTCCCGAGCCCCTAGGCATTCATGTCAATTCTCCCAACGTTGCAAAATTTTCATCACTAAACATGTGTCCTGCTATCCTTTCCTATTTTCATATTTTCCCCTCTGGAAAACTAAAATGCTTTAAGATTCAAAGACCAATTTCATTGTTTTTAAGAAGAGCTGAAGGATTTTAAAAGTCATGCTCAGAATTAAAATTTGGACATATATAGCCTTCATTTTGTTGATTCCTGATTATCACCCAGATTGTTGAGGCATTCTGACAGGCATTCCTAATTTTCTTTTGACACTTATGTGGAAAAACATGCTAAATAATCTTTTAATCCTTCCCAATTTTAACTAGAACCCCCTATTCAAGGGATGAGGAAAAAAAATAAATATGTATATAGTATCTAGATAATCATCTCAGGGTCTCTTTCATTTGTTTTGGCAAAACTAATAACTTACAGGACATAATTTCTTAGAATGGTAGTATTCTTTAGCTTTTCAACTGAGGCTTAAGCTCAGTTGTACTTAACTGCTCTACTAAATTCCCTGAAGAGTCTCAAGGAAGCATTTGATGCTGTATTTGATTTGTAGCCAAGCCATTCAGCAAAATTCTGTTCCAACATCCTCTAAGAACATGTAAGTAAAGTAAAGTAAATGTCTTTTAAGCTTATTATCAACAAAAGTGTCCTCATCTAATGCATTAGCAACAATAATAAAAACAAAGCACACTCCGATCAAAGGCACAGAGCCACAGGCCTTCTCTGGAAGCTCTTTTCGTAAATCAATTCATGATGTCTTTACTATGGAGTATCCAATTAACTGTAAATAAAACTCCAGACATGCTTAAAAATTGTCTCTTTCCCCAAGAAATGATGGTTAGAAATAGTTTCCTGATAGCAATCATTGCTGGCTTTTACTCTTTAGGACAAAAGGCCTGACCATGGTTAAAAGGTTTAATTTTTATGTTTCAGTGGTCACGAAGTCAAAAACATGGATTTATCTGCCATGGCAAAGATAGCTATAAATTGTAGTACTGGGGACAGCAATTTTTCCTCTGATACCTTAGGCCTAATGTAACTTTATTGCTACTTCTAGGAGGGACTTAGAGGCAATTTCCATTTTACAGTCGCTGTGAGTTCAACTCACAATCCCAAACAGCAGTCATTGCAGATTGGTGCATAATTTAAAGAAAGAAACATTAACATATGGATTGTATTATCCAGGCCGGCACTTGCCTCCCTGTCCTGGCTGCTTAATCTTCTGCCAGCACTAGCCAATCAATATGTCTGGACTGTCAGGGTCAGATTGACAAGGTGCTTGTTCTGCCAATTTCTATATTGCATTCACTATTACCTTCACATAGGGATTTCACATTTCCCTGGTGGGGGTAGTCTCAGTATCAAAATGCAGCTGACACAAATGGTTTGCAAATAAACCATTTTGTAAATGAGAAGTCACTAATTAGAGATCCGTCTAACAGAGTGGGTGCACACATGGCATAATAGCCACTTTTCCCAGCAAATACCAAAGTTTTAAGAGTTTATAAGAATTGTTTCTGGGGGCACCTAGGTGGCTCAGTGGGTTCAAGCCTCTGCCTTTGGTTCAGGTCATGATTCCAGGGTCCTGGGATTGAGCCTGCATTGGGCTCTCTGCTCAGCAGGGAGCCTCCTTCCTCCTCTCTCTGCCTGCCTCTCTGCCTACTTGTGATCTCTGTCAAATAAATACAATATTAAAAAAAAAGAATTGTTTCTGGATACCAGATTAATAATAGAGCTAGCGTATCTTGGCCATATCTTAAAGAACAATGTGTCCTCTATGTAAAGCACTTTATAAATTTATGTTTATAAATTCATTTGTTAGAGAATGAAGGTACAGAACTATTATGTTTTCACTTCAAGTTGGATATGTGACAATATCAACAGAGTAAATACCCAACTGAAAGGGTCTGAGTAGAACAAACAAAGTTGTTAAGATAGTATTACTATTACTAGGTCTCATCCATCCTCTTAAAGCAGGTATTTGAAGGCATCAGATCATCTCAGAATGGAAAGAATGTGTAATATATACTCATATTACATAAAATTGTGCCAAAGCTTAGAATATAAAGTGACTTATTCAACATTACACTGCTACTAAGAATTTAACCAGTCATGTCATGGATGCTGGTAAATATCAGAACAGGGACCAGAACCCAGAAACAGGGGTGTGATGATAATTAATGTCCCATAAATGATTGGGACTAAAGGAGTATCTATTATTTTAAATACAAAGTTGAAGTTGCAAAAAAATTTCCACTTACAGGTTAGCCTAGTTAATTATTCTCCTTTGGTTCTAGCCATTGCTTATGTCAGATAAAAGATTTCTTAAAACATAGACCTCTATAAAAAATGATCTAAGATAGTTAACTTACCAGTTATCCTAAACTTGTTTCCCATCTCTATTGATGTTGCATTCGAACCAAATATAAAGATGCAAAGCATACAATTTACTCAACCATTCATTTACTTCATTTTCCCTGACATTTGTTATAAATGACATTTATAAATGTATTATATGTGATCTGCTTCTGTAATTCAATATTTGTGTCATGTATAGTGTTAAAAGCAGATGACAAACAGATGTGCAAACATATGAATAGTGAGAAAATATTGAGAAAAAACATGTTTATAAAATTCAAAATCAAAAGCTTTAATTAAAAGTTCAACAGATGCCCCAATCTGTTCACGCAGTTTTGTTCTTTTTACTTCTTTTGGAAATTTTCAAAATGTTAAATTACTTTTAATCTCAGTGAAATTTTTATTTTTTGGCAGATGCAAATTTTATGTGTAGGTATAATTTTACATAATGCATTTGGATATTTTACTTCACTCCCACTTTCAAATGTCTCATTTTATTAGTTTTTTAAAATCTCCAAAGGTTTCAATTTGCCTTTCTAATTTCTGTTGTCTCACATCCACATGTATTACCCAGTAGACAGAACTGTGTGTCTCATTAAGGAGCTACTCAGTAAGTGCCTCTGGAATCTGCTCTGAATTCTCCCCTTACACAACTTATGCTTCTGTGCCTTTGCATAGTAACTCATTTCTTTGTCCCACAGTCTAGAATGTTTTCCAAGAATTTTAGCGCTCCAGATGCTAGAGCCGGATTGCTTGGGTACAAACCCCAGCTCCATGGCCACATCTTGTGACCTTGGGTAAATCTTTAAATTCCCCTTTGCCACAGACTCTTCACCTAAAAGCTGGTTCTAATGCCTGTAGCTTGCACCTACATCATTCAATTGTAGAGACAATTAAGTGAGCTATCAAATGTCATTTGTGGAGTCAATCCTCCATACTGGTAGTTATTCTAATTCTTATGACTCTGTTGTTTACCTTTCATAAACCTCATCAATTTTATTTTTTATTATTATTTTTTTTTAGATTTTATTTATTTATTTGACAGAGAGAGATCACAAGTAGATGGAGAGGCAGGTAGAGAGAGAGAGAGAGAGGGAAGCAGGCTCCCTGCTGAGCAGAGAGCCCGATGTGGGACTCGATCCCAGGATCCTGAGATCATGACCTGAGCCGAAGGCAGCAGCTTAACCCACTGAGCCACCCAGGCGCCCCTACCTCATCAATTTTAAAATGTGGGTTTTATCTCCTTTATTCAATTTCTCATCACCAAACTAAACTGTGTATTTCTTCTTTTGAGCTTTAGAATTTGATTTTCCATTTACTCATTTAACATTTATGTAATGTCTAAAGTGTACTAACTCTTCTGCTGGACAGTTGTATAGAAATTAATTAGTTTTCTAGTTTTTTAATCTTATTTAAATTCAATTAATTGACATATAGTGTATCCTCAGTTTCAGATGTAGAGTTCAATAATTCAACAGTTGTATTTAACACCCAGTATCCATTATATCATGTGTTCTCCTTAATGTCCATCACCCAGTTACCCCATCTCCCCCCACCCCTCTCCCCTCCAGCAACACTGTTTGTTTCCTATAGTTAAGAGTCTTTTATGGTTTGTCTCCCTCTCTGCTTTCGTCTTATTTTTCCCTCCTTCCCCCTAAGATCCTTTGTTTTGTTTCTTAAGTTTTCTGTTTTAAAGGACTCACAATCTGTATGGAATAGGGAAATAAAATGATCAAATGAAGTCAAATTTAGTGGAGACTAAATTGAGAAAGAACAAGGAAGTATCAAGGTAGGTAAGTTCAAACAGTTTAACAGGTCACTAAAGGGAATTTTTTAAGTGTAGATTTTTTAAAATCAAAGGTCACCTTATTAGCCAAGTGCCTGTTACCTATAGTTTAAAAGTCAAAGTGTCAAACATTTGGCATTTAGTATTTTATTAGTAACATATTACATTTTCCATTGTTGAAAGTATTTCTATTTTTATTTTCAGAAACATCTTTATAGTTATAATTTTATAAGCATCAAAAAAATTTTTTTCTTTTACTTTTTTTTAAGAGAGAAAGGGAGCAGACTGAGGGGGTGGTGGGAAGGAGCAGAGAGGGAATCTTAAGCAGGCTCCATGCCCAACATGAAGCCTGACTTGGGGCTCAACTCAGGATTCTGAGATCATGACCTGAGCTAAAATCAGGAGTTGGATGCTTAATCAACTGAATCATCTAGGTGCCCCAAAGATAACTTTATTTAGACAATTTGTAACAGGTATTTCTAGGTATAAAGCTCTGTAAGAGTCTCATATTTTTCACATCTATGTCTAAAATACTTAGAATTATTTTTACAATACAGGTTTTTAACAATATTTGTAATCTTTTCCTACCATTTTATCAACACTGAAAGTTAATACTTAAAAGCTATTTTTCAATTAAAAAAACCAAAATGACGAGCTGTTTTTCTGAAGAGATAAAATTAATAAACTTTCAGCAAGACTCATCAAGAAAAAGAGAGAGGACCCAAATAAAATAAAAAATGAAAGAGAAGTAACACCAATACCACAGAATACAATGGATTATATGAGGCTACTATGAAAAATTATATACTAATGAACTGGACACCTAAAAAGAAACAGATAAATTCCTAGAAACATACAATCTTCCAAAACAGAATCTAGGATAGAAAAATCTGAATGGTTCAATTACTAGTAACAAAATTATATCAGTAATCAAAAGCTCCCAAAAAATAAAAGTCCAGTACTAAATGGATTCACCGGTGAGTTCTCAACTAAATATTTAAAGGGGGAGTCAATACCTATTCTCCTAAAACTATTCTAAAAAAATAGAGGGAAAGTTTCCAAATACATTCTATGAGGCATCACCCTCATACCAGATAAAGACACTACAAAAAAAATAAATAAATAAAACTTCAGGCCAATATTCTTGATGAATATATTTGCAAGAGTCCTCAACAAAATATTAGCAAACCATATTCAACAATACATTAGAATGATCATTTACTACCATCAAGTGAAATTTATTCCAGGAATGCAAGGTGGTTCAACAGCCACAAATCAATGTGATACAATACAATAACAAAATGAAGTATAAAAATCATATGATTTCATCAGTTGCAGAAAAAGCATTTGACAAAATTGAACATCTATTCATAAAAACTCTAAAAAGTAGGTTTAGAAGGAATATACCTCAACATAAAGGCCATATGTGAAAAACTCATAGCTAACACCATATTTAGTAGTGAAAAATGGAGAACTTTTCCTTAAAGATCAGGAACAACACAAGAATGTCCAGAAAACCCTAAAGACCCCACCAAAAAAAACATGGTTTTTAATTTTAGTAAATTTGTAGGATAAAAAATTAATGTATAGAAATCTTTTGCCCTTCTACACACTAATAAGAAAGTAGCAACAAGAGAAAGAAAACAACTGCATTTATAATTGCACCCAAAACACAATATACCTAGGAATAAACTTAACCAAGAAGGTGAAGGACCTATACTCTAAAAACCAAAAAATACTGATGAAAGAGATTGAAGATGGCACAAATGGGGAAAAAAATCATGTTCATGACTTGGAATTAATAGTTGAAATGTCCATACTAGCCAAAGAAATCTACAGATTCAATTCCTATCAAAATACCAACAATATTTTTCACAGAGCTAGAACAAATAATCCTAAAATTGGTATGGAACCACAGAAGACCCCGAACAGCCAAAGGAATCTTAGGAAAAAAAAAAAAAGCTGGAGAACTCACAATTCTAGATTCCAGATAAACAGGAGAAAAACAAATTTTGTATATACAGAAGTTCCATAAAATATGAGACAAAAGCAGTCAGGCAATTGTGGCTTACATACCATCCTGAGCTAAGAAGAAGGGGATGGGAGTCTGGAGCTTCAAAGGGGAGGGAAACAATTCATAGGAAGATGAAAAGAACAAATGTTTGGTCAAAAAGTGTTTGCCATGTCACACAAGTATTTCTGATATAAGAAGTTATCTCTGGTAGTAGCTCTCTACCTGGTACAGAACACCCCTTGTCCCCACCCATACACACCATACATACAGCTAACTTCTTTTAGGCAGTTAAAGGAGATGAAAAAGCTTTTCCCAAGTATACCTGGTCTTAACTACCTTCAGCCTCAAAACTAACCATATGCCAAAGTGGCACATTTGAATGGTGTATTCATTTCCTCCCATTACATGCTTTCTAAAGTATACTGTTCTACCTACATCTCTATTTTATGGCACTGAATTGATTTTGGTTTATCATCTAATCTGAAAATTAGCATTTTGTTCAACCAGTGAATTAAGCCCATTGACACATATTAAACTGAAAGACATCTTCCATATTATTTTCATTCCACTATATTTATATTTTAAATAACACTACATAGATATTTTTAGTCAACATTGGTTTTCCTGTCACTTCTTACTCAAGTCCCTAAAACTCTAATTCTTGTGATAGTTTCCATTATTTCCCTCATATGAACAATGATAAAGTTAGGCCGGCTCTTCCTGTCCTCTACTGTGACTTCAGTTTGAAATTATTAAATTTGCATTTTCTTATTCAATAAACTTCTAATTGCATCACTTAATTTGCTATCCATATATGATATTATTTGACTGTAGCTATTAAGATAGACAGAATTTCCTCACTTTTAATATTTTCCCTTTTTGCCACAATATTTGAGGTTACATAATTTGATTTATCAGCTTACATTATAAACATTATACTGCTTCCCAGGATTTTTATTTAGTCTTTCCCCCACTAGAAAGAAAATTGTATCTGATGCTTATTGGTTTTCCCAGTATTTCTTGGGTTTGCTGAAGTTTGTCCCCTAGGTAGGTATCCCTCTAGAAGAATTCACAAAAACATTTTTTAAATGTTTGCATATTTAAAATTGTTTAACTGCTACTATTATACTTCCCAAAATGCTTTGTGCGTAAACCCTTGAAACATAATTTAGTTTCTTGTAAATCTA
This sequence comes from Mustela nivalis, assembly GCF_964662115.1. NCBI lineage: Eukaryota > Metazoa > Chordata > Mammalia > Carnivora > Mustelidae > Mustela > Mustela nivalis. The sequence goes on along the minus strand of NC_139031.1, from coordinate 25,156,754 downwards.
GGGTATTTCAGTAATTGTGTTTTGAGGATGTCTGTCAGCCTAATTTTTCCATCATTATACCTTTATAACTGACATGTTTGCTATAATTCCTAAAAGTACTTTTTCATTTATCCACTGTAAATTTAAAGGGGTAATATCCCTTCTTTCACCATTCTTGGTCAAATTTACTTGAGGAATAGGTAGAATTTCAATGTGAAGTTTCAAACATTTAATCAGGGAAACTTTGCTAAATTATAATTTTAAATATTTCTTTTTTCTATGTTATTGGTTTTAGTGTTCTTAATCAAGGACATTAGTGAAACATATGGCTGATTTCCCTTCCCTGATTTCAACAGTTTATAATATTCTTTTCTTAACATATAGTTATGACTATTTTCTTTTACTTGCTTCTCTCATTCCTGTCCTCCAAATCATTTGCTATGTTCATTTGTTTCTACTCCCTTTGTGTCTATCTCAGTTTTATCTCTTTTCTAGCAGTTTTAATTTTTTATATTCTTGAGTTCAGCCCACTCATGTTTTACTTCTTTCTAGTGCAATCTTTCCTATATGCTCAAGCATTTCTAAAATTTTTTTCTCTTACTCTATAAAGACATTTTCTTCATCTGTCCTCAGGCAAAAATTTGGAGGTAAATATTTTTTAACTGCCATTTGCCAATTCTGTTCCTTTTTACTTTTTATCAGATGGTATGCACCTATAATCTTGGTGTTAATAACCTTTGAGTTTGTTGCATATTCTTGGATAAGGTAATTGCTGGAGACCTTTGTTGGGGAAGTATACCAGTCATTACTCAGAGGAGCTAGAATTTCACTACGCTGATTTTAGTGTTTTGTATTTTCCACCCAAGGAAGAGAGACTATTGAAAGTGGATTTCTTCAAACTCTTCTGGTTTTCCCAAAAATGTAGTTGTCTAGGTGATTCCTTGTTTAGTTCTGTCTTCTCTCCTTCCAGGATTAAATTAGCCAGGTGAGTCTTTCTCACTATACTGTATTCTCCCTCTTTACTATTAAAAATAAGGAATTGAGGTTTTATCCAACAGTAATACCTCTCAACTCCAACAATATCCCTTGAAGATTCTTTCTGAAACATGCAATGCAGACATCCTGTCTTTGTTTCCATCCTTCTATTAGTTTTTAAACGAAGTGTTATGGGCTAAATTTTGCTCTCCCTACCAAATTTATATGTTGAAGACCTACAGCAAGTACCTTGGAATATGAATATATTTGGAGATAGGCTTTTTAAAGAAGTGATTAAGTTAAAACGAGGCCATTGGGGGGGCTATAATCCAATCTGATTGGTGTCCTTATAGGCAGAAGAAATTCAGACAGAAACCAAGACAGTAGGGATGTGCACACACAGAGCACCATCTGTAAGCAAAAGAGAGAAACTTCCGATGAAACCACCTGTGATCTCAGTCATCTAGCTTCCAGAATTGTGAAAAAATAAAACTTCTTTTTAAGCTACCCAGTATGTAGTACTTTATTATAGCAACCCTAGCAAACTAATACATTTAGTCATGTTTCTAAGTTAATAATTCTAAAAACAATAAAATAAAATAGAATGAAAATCAAGGTGTATTCAAACTATTGATTGTATGTTGGCTATAAACACAGCTGTCCTCTTTGGTCTATAGCCATCACAAGTAAAAATGTCAGTTCATTTTTTAAAAAGAAGGTACATTTATAAATATAAAAATTAGTTAATAACCACTTAGAGTTTAATTGTGAAATGGTAAGCTGCTACTATGTATGACTAAGTAGAAACTATTCCTGATTTTAAAAATATTTTTTTTCCCAATATACCTCTGAGGGTTCTATACTCTCATTTTCTTTTCTTTTTTTTTTTTTTTAATTTTGTTTATCTATTTGAGATAGAGTGAGAGAGGAAGAGAGAGAGCATGCAAGCAGGGGGAGCAGCAGGCAGAGGGAGAAGCAGGCTCTCCTCTGAGCAGGGACCCCAATGTAGGGCTCAATCCCAGGACCTGGGATCATGACCTGAGCTGAAAGCAGACACTTAACTGACTGAGCCACCCAGGCACCCCTATAACTCTCATTTTCAAAGCCAACTCACGAGCAGTTTACCCAGATGCTTCTACATGGAAAATTCAATTATTTTTCACTGTCCTAAGACGAATGCTACAGGCTTGAGGTCAGGGAAGTCACTTTGTTCAACCTGAACTCTGAACTTCCCGTTCATGTCAGGAACCATAAAGCATAAGAGGAGCACAAAAAGAGTATTCTGGATCAGGGTCTCTGCAATCTTACTATTGACTCCCTGGAGAGATGGAGGAAATGGATATTATCTCCCCTATTCTTCTAGCTCAATGCAAACTACATTTGTGGAGCCATTAGCATCCCTAGGACTCTTGACAACGATGGTGAGCCCTGCAGTGTGTCAACAACTGTGCCTAGGAACAGGTATCACTTCAGTCAATGAAAATTTGTATGAAGAATATCTGTGGCTGTGGAGATAAATCAAGCAGCCAAGGAACATAAAAAATATGAAAGGATGGTGGCAAGCTACAAGCAGATTAGCACATATTTATTCAGCAGACAAAGGGACAGAGCTTAGACTTGGCAGGCCTTTTCTATAGAAAACCTCATGGGCTCTTCCCTTCAGCTATTCCCTAAATGAAAGAGAAGAACAGGGTTTCTGAGAATGGTGGTCAATCCTTAAAACCTCATTTTTTAAATACAAACCATCTCCCCTTTTTCCTTTATGATTAACTTTGTGGGGAGGGGGGTGCAGCAGGTAGAAAATTGTATTTCGCAGTTGTCTTTAAAGCCACAAAGACACTATGTTCTTCATCTAGAAACATTAGTACAGATAACTATATTTTTCTAGAAAATGATTATATATAGACCCTCTCAAGGAAAAATGCACATCACTATATGGTTTCAGATGAGTTGCTGGGAAAACATACCTGGACTGGTTCCTAAAACACACCCTAAGACCACCTTGCATCTTTGGGTTCAAAGTATAGATTATCGCCATCAGTATGTGTTCCTGCATTCTTACATATTTGAAAATACACATATAGATGGGTTTGTAACTTCATATTCTGTTGGTTCATTAGCAGGTTGAGCAGGCTGTGCCTTTCTCTGTGGTCTTTTTTCAAGTCCTTCCAGGAACAGAGATACATCATCATCAACATTATCATCATCATAAATTGTAAACTCAAGTCTTTACCAACAATTCCAATGGAGACGTTCTTTGTAGTTAGGTACTATTCTGCAGGAATTGTTTCTCGTAAGACATGTAGACCATGTTTAATCAGTTCATTCAAATTGCACTCCATAAACCCAGACATACGTCTCTCCAAGTAAGTATGAGATGATTGAGAGCAGGCTGCCATGGACATGGCTCTACAGTCAAAATAGTTGGCAGATGGACAGGTTTGGAAAACGTGAGGGCCCATATCATCATAACCAGCAATAAGCAGTCCAACACCATATGGTCTCCAGCCATATCACTGTGTTGGTGTCTGGGTCTTACTTCCAATTAGAGATACAAGATGAGACCCAGGAAGATGTCTGTCAAATACAAACCCAGAATCCAAACACTTCTGGCACATAAAATTATATAACAGTCCGGCATCAGAAGTAAGTCCCACAGTTGAGATACCAATATGGTTGTTAACATGGAGAATTATTTTCTGATGAGCTGTAAGCTCTGACTGTGCTCTCTTCAGTGCAACCAACATTGCATGGGTTTTTGATTTCAGACCAACCACAGCCGAACCTTGCTTGACAGCTTCCATTGCATACTCAATCTGATGAATCCTGCCCTGAGGGCTCCAAACTGTGACATTATTGTCACAGTTTGTTGTGAGACACGGTTCTGGATTGGGTCTAGCTGCAGCCTCTTGCAGAGGTGTGAATTCAGGAGGGTCCTGTGATGAACTTTTTTTTTTTTTAAAGATTTTATTTATTTATTTGACAGACGGAGATCACAAGTAGGCAAAGAAGCAGGCAGAGAGAGAGGAGGAAGCAGGCTCCCTGCTGTGCAGAGAGCCCAATGCAGGGCTCGATTCCAGGATCCTGGGATCATGACCTGAGCCGAAGGCAGAGACTTTAACCCACTGAGCCACCCAGGTGCCCCCATGATGAACTTTTCATAAGAATAAACATATAGGGAAAATTATCCTATTCTGCTGTTGATAGTGTGGACTAATTTCTTGGGGGAATTGCTATTGTAAGGAATTATATGCAATAATTCATCTGCTAATAAAAATTCACAACACAAACAAGTGTATCTATTATAGGGGTGCCTGGGTGACTCAGTCAATTAAGTATCTGCCTTTGGCTCAGGTTCTGATCTCAGGGTCCTGAGATCGAGGCCCGCATCAGGCTCCCTGCTCAGCGGGGAGCCTGCTTCTCCCACTCCCTCTGCCTGCCACTCCCCCTGCTTGTGTTCACTCTCTCTCTGTCAAATAAACAATTAAAATCTTAAAGAATATCTGTTATAATAGCTGTTAGTGAAAAATATCATTAATGTGTGAATTGTGAGGCTCATTGATTTTTCCACATCAACAATCAGATCATTCCTCATTTATTTAAAAATTCTGTCAGATACAGTAGTTCTCTTTCTTAATGAGTTTATTTCCCTTCTGTCTCATTAGGAGAGCCCAGAATGTAGAAAATAAAGTTTCTTGTGTTTTTGTGTTTATTTGTTTTTGTATTTCCACATCTTCTAAAATTCCTTAACAGAAGCCTGAATAAAGGTGTCCTCAACATCCATCTTCCTCACTTTTCCATCCATAACCATTACAAACATCTGTACATACATATCCCACAAACACATGTCCCTTATGGCTACATACAGCTCAGATCTTTCCAGACCTTACTTCAATAAATATGCAGCTAATAATAAGAGCTTGATCTAATCTGCCTTATTCAAATTGGAAAATATATTTAAAAATCCATGTAAGAAACCTATTTTAATAGAAATATAGAAATATCAAACCAGAGGGAAAAAAAGAATAGAAATATGCTGAACTTATATAAATATATTTATCATTAAAATATTCAGCATTAAAATGTCCATTCTTCTCAATGTGACCTATAGATTCAAGGTAATCATAATACCAGTATGTTTTTCAATATAAATAGACAAAGTAACTTTAAATTCATGCAAAGGACCTAAAATAAATGAGGAACAAAGCTGGGCATCAAGTATACAGGAAATTCACAGTAATCTAAATAATGTAATACGCAATAAAATAAACAGATGGAACAGGAATGTATTCACACATATATGGTTGGTTTACTTTTTAAGAAAGTGTCAGAGCAACTTGATGGAGAAATGAAACTTTTTAAACAAATGATGCTAGAAAACTTGAATATCCATTTGGGAAAACAAAAACAGGAAATAATTCACATACCTATCTCATATCATCTACCAAAAATTAGTGTGATGTGATCATTGACTTAAATGTAAAAGCTAGGTATATAAAGCTTCTATGAGAGGACACAAGAAAATAGAGTCATGAATCAGAAACAAATAAGGATTTTCTTTGAAATAACCCAAAAGAAACAATTGATAGGTTAAACTATATAAATATTAAATCCTTTCTGTTATCAAAATACACTATTAAAAAAATAATGAGGCAAGGTATTAACAGAGGGGAAAATATAACATATATATCTAATGAAGAACTCATCATATACATAATGGAACTTTCCCAATTCAACAGTTAAATGACAAAAAAAAAAATCAATAAAGAAATGATCAAAAGACTTGAACATGCATTTTCCAAACTAACAAAAGGGAAGTAACAATAATCACATAAACATGAATCAAATCAGGAAAATGTAAATTAAAACAATAATGAGGTAGCACTACTCAAACACCAGAAGGGTGAGAGGATGATGGACATCAAAAGTCGGTAAGGATAAGACACAAATGTAACTGTCCTATATTGCTGGGGGGGGCACTTTCTAACAAAAATAACCTGACAACATATTACTTTGAAAGTACTGTCCTACATGTTCATCCAAGAGAAACAGATGTCCACAAAAAGACTGATTATGGAAGTTCATAACAACTTTACCCATAATATTATAATATTCTTAAACTTAGTATTACACAAGTGTCCACCCACAGCAGAATGGATAGCTAATTGTGCTGTATTCATACAATGGAATATTAATTGTAAAAATTAGCAAATCACTGATCCATAAAACAAAATGGATGATTATCAAAGGCTTTATGATGTGTGAAATAGCTAGGAACAAAAGAGAACATAATGTACATTTTCATTCAGAGGAATTTCTAGAATAGATAAAAATAATCTGTGCAGAAAGTTTTTAAAAATGGTCACCTCTGAGGAGATATTTGTCAAGATCAAGAAACAAGAGAATAATAAGAGGGGATGAAATATTCTATATCTGAATAGGAGTTATTCAGATCCAGTTATGAAAAATATGAAATTAAACACTGGAGATATGTATTTTAAAGTACTTACATTTTATATCAAAGAAAATCTGCAAGCAAACATCGAATTCTAATTAGTAAGGCATGATTTTCAGTTTTGTTATGAATTCTAAAACACTTCCTGTATTTTTTGAGGTTAAGCAGATATAGTAGAAAATGGGATCTAGATATATCACTACTCACAAAGAGAATTACACATAAAGAAAACCAGAGAGCCAGATTGTACCATGTGCTCCATGAGACATGAATTAGAACTGGTGGTATTTACAATAGGTTCACAAGAAAAAATGACTACATATGTGTATGATGTATTTTTTTAATAAATTAATTTATTTTCAGAAAAACAGTATTCATTATTTTTTCACCACACCCAGTGCTCCATGCAATCCGTGCCCTCCATAATACCCACGACCCGGTACCCCAACCTCCCACCCCCCCCCCACCACTTCAAACCCCTCAGATTGTTTTTTGGAGTCCATAGTCTCTCATGGTTCACCTCCCCTTCCAATTTCTCCCAACTCCATTCTCCTCTCTAACACCCCTTGTCCTCCATGCTATTTGTTATGTTCCACAAATAAGTGAGACCATATGATAATTGACTCTCTCTGCTTGACTTATTTCACTCAGCATAATCTCTTCCAGTCCCGTCCATGTTGCTACAAAAGTTGGGTATTCGTCCTTTCTGATGGAGGCATAATACTCCATAGTGTATATGGACCACATCTTTCTTATCCATTCGTCCGTTGAAGGGCATCTTGGTTCTTTCCATAGTTTGGCGACCGTGGGCATTGCTGCTATAAACATTGGGGTACAGATGGCCCTTCTTTTCACAACATCTGTATCTTTGGGGTAAATACCCAGGAGTGCAATTGCAGGGTCATAGGGAAGTTCTATTTTTAATTTCTTGAGGAATCTCCACACTGTTCTCCAAAGACGCTGCACCAACTTGCATTCCCACCAATAGTGGAAGAGGGTTCCCCTTTCTCCACATCCTCTCCAACACATGTTGTTTCCTGTTTTGTTAATTTTGGCCATTCTAACTGGTGTGAGGTGATATCTCAATGTGGTTTTAATTTGAATCTCCCTGATGGCTAGTGATGATGAACATTTTTTCATGTGTCTGATAGCCATTTGTAGGTCTTGATTGGAGAAGTGTCTGTTCATATCTTCTGCCCATTTTTTGATATGTTTGCCTGTTTCGTGTGTGTTGAGTTTGAGGAGTTCATTATAGATCCTGGATATCAACCTTTTGTCTGTACTGTCATTTGCAAATATCTTTTCCCATTCCGTGGATTGCCTCTTTGTTTTTTTTGACTGTTTCCTTTGCTGTGCAGAAGCTTTTGATTTTGATGAAGTCCCAAAAGTTTATTTTCGCTTTTGTTTCCTTTGCATTTGGAGACATATCTTGAAAGAAGTTGCTGTGGCTGATATCGAAGAGATTACTGCCTATGTTCTCCTCTAGGATTCTGATGGATTCCTGTCTCACGTTGAGGTCTTTTATCCATTTTGAGTTTATCTTTGTGTACGGTGTAAGAGAATGGTCGAGTTTCATTCTTCTACTTATAGCTGTCCAGTTTTCCCAGCACCACTTATTGAAGAGACTGTCTTTTTTCCACTGTATATTTTTTCCTGTTTTGTCAAAGATTAATTGACCATAGAGTTGAGGGTCCATATCTGGGCTCTCACTCTGTTCCACTGGTCTATGTGTCTGTTTTTATGCCAGTACCATGCTGTCTTGGTGATCACAGCTTTGTAATAAAGCTTGGAATCAGGTCACGTGATGCCCCCAGCTTTACTTTTGTTTTTCAACATTTCCTTAGCAATTCGGGGTCTCTTCTGATTCCATACAAATTTTTGGATTATTTGTTCTAGCTCTTTGAAGAATACCAGTGGAATTTTGATCGGAATGGCATTAAAAGTATATATTGCTCTAGGCAGTATAGACATTTAACAATGTTTATTCTTCCAATACAAGAGCATGGAATGGTCTTCCATCTTTTTCTGTCTTCTTCAATTTATTTCATGAGTGTTCTGTAGTTCCTCAAGTACAGATCCTTTACCTCTTTTGTCAGGTTTATTCCCAGGTATCTTATGGTTCTTGGTGCTATAGTAAATGGAATCGATTCTCTAATTTCCCTTTCTGTATTTTCATTGTTAGTGTATAAGAAAGCCACTGATTTCTGCACATTGAAGCAGAAGGAAAACTTCCAGACTCTTTCTATGAAGCCAGCATTACCCTGATCCCCAAACCAGGCAAAGACCCTACCAAAAAGGAGAATTTCAGACCAATATCACTGATGAATATGGATGCTAAGATTCTCAACAAGATCCTAGCCAACAGGATCCAACAGCACATTAAAAAGATTATCCACCATGATCAGGTGGGATTCATCCCTGGGCTACAAGGATGGTTCACCATTCGCAAATCAATCAATGTGATACAACAAATTAATATGAGAAGAGAGAAGAATCACATGGTCCTCTCAACTGATGCAGAAAAAGCATTTGACAAAATCCAGCATCTGTTCCTGATTAAAATGCTTCAAAGTATAGGGATAGAGGGAACATTCCTGAACCTCATCAAATCTATCTATGAAAGACCCACAGCAAATATCATCCTCAATGGGAAAAAGCTTGCAGCCTTCCTGTTGAGATCAGGAACAAGACAAGGATGCCAACTTTCACCACTCTGGTTCAACATAGTATTAGAAGTCATAGCAACAGCAATCAGACAACAAAGAGAAATAAAAGGTATCCAAATTGGCAATGAAGAAGTCAAACTCTCTCTCTTCGCAGATGACATGATTCTTTATATGGAAAACCCAAAAGACTCCACCCCCAAACTACTAGAACTCATACAGCAATTCAGCAACGTGGCAGGATACAAAGTGATGTATTTTTTTTATTCCCAATTTTGTCTGCTAAATTTGCCCCCAAACAGTGACCCAGCAGAAATAATGACCATATCTGGGGCCCCTGGGTTGTTCAGTTGGTTTAGCAGCTGTCTTCAGCTCAGGTCATGATCCCAGGTCCTGGAATCGAGCCCCACCTTGGGCTCCTTGCTGAGCGGGAAGCCTGCTTTTCCCCTGCCCACTATTCCCCCTGCTTGTGCTTGTTCTCTCCCCCTTTCCCTAATAAATAATAAAATTTAAAAAAACAGAAATAATGAAATCTAGCACCAAGATCTTGGTTGCTAAATGTAGTTTTTATAAGGAATAAGCTCCTTGGACATATGGCCAGTTCCAGGGTTGGGACCAGGAACACAAAGTTGGCCTGGAATATCTTGTCCTATCAGAAAATAAAGAAGGGTTCTGAGAATGACTGGTACACAAAAATGAACATAAGGATTAGCTTAGTGGAACTTCCACTGACCAAAAGTAGAACATTTTGAACATTAAATAATGATGGAAATAAATTAGAACTCACTGCATAAAATAGCAATCTCTAGGCTTATGCCATCATGAATAAATGAGTGAATAAATAAATAGAATAGAGGGGAAAATCTTTCAGCAAGATGCTAATTAAAATATATAACTGGAATGATGAAGTTTTAACATTGATTAAAGGAAGCTAGAAGCTCTTGGGTGAAAATTAATGAAGATAGGATATTTAACATAGTCTCAACATCTCTCTAAAAATTATTATTAATTCCAAATGGGGAAAATAGACTTGATTATAAAGAAAACCAGTGGCTCCATCATAACCAAAGTCAACATACCTCTTCAGACAAACCTATGTCATTTTCTTCCTAACATGATGCACTGAGAATGACATAACACTAGTTATGTGCTTTCCATGCCAAAAGTGTAGAGACAGAGAAGAGAGACTATAAATGATAAAGCAACTGGGCCACATGTTAGCAACTGGCTACTTTAGGTAAAGATTACATGTCTTTATTTACAACAGTGTTACATTCCCCCGAACCCATCATAAACTGAAAATATAGAAAATCAAAAATATATGTAATATACCTAACGTACTGAACCTCATTGCTTAGTGTGGCCTCCCTTAAGAGTGCTCAGATCAGAGGCACTTGGGTGGCTCAGTTGGTTAAGTGTCCTTCTTGATATTGGTTCAGATCATGATCTCAGGGTCCTGGGATTGAGCCCCAGGCCAGACTCCATGGAGTCAGTTTGAGATTCTCTCCCTCTTCCTCTACCCCTCCCCCTACTCACGTTCTTTCTCTCTCTCAAATAAATAAAATCTTCTTTTTAAAAAGTGCTCAGAACCCTGATATGAGCCTACAGTTGAGCAAAATCATCTAAGACAAAGACAATTTTATAATAAAATAGTGAACATTTCATGTCAATTATAATTTTCATGTTATTTATAGTATCTGAAAAAGAGAATGGTTGTGCCAGTACAAAATAGTTGAAGGATTATTGGTTGTTTACCATTGTGATTGTGTGGATGACTGGGAGCTGTGTCTGCTCCCATATTGCTATGGTCCTTCGTATTGCTAGCCCAGGAAAAGATCAAAATTCAGAATTTGAAGAACACTTCCCCTGAACGCACATTGCTTTCGCACCATCATAAAGTTACAAAATCATTAAGTTGGCCATCTAAGAAGTTATAAAATACCTATTAGCCTTTGTTTTTATGGAACTTAGGTTCTGTAGGGGTAAGACCCCAAATTATTTATGTCTATACGTATATTTGTATATGTGTGTATATATTTGTATATATGTATATATGTGTGTATATATATGTGTTTGTGTATATATATGTATGTATATATGTGTGTGTATATATATGTGTGTACATGTGTACGGGTATATATATCCAATATATGTGTGTGTGTGTATATGTGTGTGTATATATATATATGTGTATATATGTGTGTGTGTATATATGTGTGTGTATATATATGTGTGTGTATATGTGTGTGTATATGTGTGTGTATATATATCCAATATATGTGTGTGTATATATGTGTGTGTATATCTGTGTGTGTGTGTGTGTGTATAGATCTAAAACAAGCCACTAAACTACACAATTTCAGATGAGGATAATTTCTATATCTATGAGAGGAAGGAAAATGAGATATAAAACAATACATATTCTTTAAAGAATAATATTGTTCTAACAGGGTTGATATCTATTGTCTTGGGGATAATCTGGTCTTTATATCTTAATGCTAAATATATTATGCATAGTTTCTGCCTGATAAAACTTAATTAAATGACCGAAGGTAGTATACCTTAATATTCTAGGAAATATTCTTAATATTTAATATTCTAGGAAATCATTGACAGCACTTTGAATGCACCAGGAAATTATGTCAGGGTACCAATCTTAAAGTTTAAAAAGTCTGCATCCAGAATGGGAAAGCACTCTTTCCCGCCTAATTTCATTTTTGTATATTGACCTAGAAAAAGCACCTTAAATTTTACAAAGATCACACATTTCACAACGAAAAATTATGCAGAAACTTTGAGAAAAGGGACTATTTGTTCTCAGGCCATCTCAAAGTGATGCAGGACCCTACTTAAATCATACCTCATTGTTTAGTATCACTCACCCGTTTCTTCTAACTGGAGAGTTAAAATGATCATATGAGAGGCTGGTAGCATAAGACAGATTACCATCGGTTTAACTTGCCATCACCCGGTTAGAATATAATGAAGGGAAATGGGAACAGAGGCTTATAAAATATTGCATATAAATAGGTGTTTAGGTATAGTTATGGAACAGAAGTAAAAACATATAAATATAGATGAAATCTTTTTTTTTTTTTTTAAGATTTGTTTTAGAGAGCATGCACGTGCAAGGGAAGTACAGAGAGACAGAGAAAGAACCTCAAGCAAACTCCCCAGTGAGCATGTTACTCCATAGGGGGCAGGATGCCATAATCCTAAAATCACGACCTGAGCCAAAACCAAGATTTGGGCCCTTAACCAGCTGAGCCACCCAGGTGCCCCGAAATCAGTTTTTATGTGCACATATATTAGATCAGTTTTATCTTTCAAATCTCCTACAGACTAAAAATATCAATCACTACACTGAAGAAATGAAAAAGACAGTGCTCAGAAAAGCAAATTAAATCCTGTCATATGTAAGTGACATTCCTACCATCCCACTAACGAAACACTTGCCAATATCTTCCCACCCACTTTCTTTTCTTCCTAGGAAAAAAACTCAAAACTGAAAATTGTATGGGGTGAAGAATGGTGTTCTTAATGGATACTGAACTTTTTTTTTTAAGACTTTTATTTATTTATTTGACAGAGAGAGAAAGAGAGCATAAGCAGGGAGAGTAGTGGAAGGAAGAGGGAGAAGCATTCTCCCTGCTGAGCAAGAGAGCCTGAGGCAGGACTCGATCGCAGGATCCTAGGATCATGACCTGAGCTGAAGGCAGATGCTTAACCATCTGAGCCACCCAGCAGCCCCTGAACTTTATTTTAATAAGTTAAATGATACAGAGCTTAAATTGAGGCCTGCATTAAGTGATGAATAAATGATCCGTTCAAAGATGGAAAGATAGTATATTATATTTACAAAAACCAGTAACTACGGTGCTTTATTTTCTACCTATTCAACATTATGAACTAGGAAGCTATGCCAATTTAACATTTTTTATTGATCCTAAATGACATTTTCTTCCACTTTATTACATGTTTTGGATATTGGAGGGGCAGATCTACTTACCTATCTACACACACGCACACACACATAAAGTTGCATAAAATACAGGAAAAAATTAAAAGGGAAAAATCATTTATGGTTTGGTTTTAGGTCTTTTATATCTCTATGCATGAAGAGAAGCTGAACAATGCTATCTGAAGAGAATATCGTCCTATAATAAAGCAATCAGATAAAAAAGGAAAGTATAAATAAATCATAACTAAATCATAGTTATTCTGATATGCACATTTTGTAATTCTTTAAGTGTATGTTGATGGAATTATTTCAAAGGGTCACAGACTTTCATCTAAAGGATTTAGAGATTTTATTCCATATATAACAGCAAATATAGATTCAGAATATAATTTGGGAACAAATCATTGTTCTCTAAAAATAATGAGGTCTATTGCATTATTAACTTCAAACACTTCATTTTTACCTAAAAAAAAAAAAAAATCCTTCTGTACTGAAGAACAGCAGAAGGTGAAATCTTTAATCCAGTTAGACTACAAAAGAATAAATTGCAATATGTTATCAGCATTTCTCAGCTTCTCCTTGATGCTGTTTTTATAGCCCATTGTTCAAATTTTTAAAAAATTTTTAATTAAAAAAATTTTAATTGCAAATGGTTTTACATGGTTTGAAATATAAACTAAGTTTAATTTGGTCTTGGAAAAGGAAAATCCTTGTTTCTTATATATTAAATGTATTGCCATTATAGTGAATGGGATTTTTGATACAGGTATTGTCAATTAGGGAAAATCTTTTGTTAGGCTAGGGAAGAGAAATGAGGTGGGAAACCTATTCTGGCAAAGATAACTCCAGAGTTCTCCTGGACACAAATAGTTTGCCCAGGTGACCATGTCTTAATGCGTAAAGTAGATTAGATTTGCCATGCCTGCTAGTTCCATCTTTTTTTTCCTTTGAGGAGTTGTGACAGACAGTGTATGGCCTGTGGGGGATTGTGCGTATCCTCCCGTTGGTGATATCTGTCAATGTATCTTGTTCCTGTTCCCTGGCTTGACAGGAATCTGCATCAGGGTTGAGAATGGTTGGGACCCTAGCCCATTTATGCCTGTCAGCCTCATTGACAGGTAGACACTGGAGCTGCCCCCTTCTGTGTCATCTAAGCTCAGTTTCTAGGCACACGAGAACAGGGCGTTTTCTTTTCCAAAGAACAAAGGGAAACCCATGACACAGAACTGTGACACTTCAAATACTGCCACTCCATTCTGGTATGTTGCTTGAACAGACTGTTCCTCCAACCATTCCCAGCTTTGTTCAGCACTTAAACAGCATGTAACTATAAATTAATCCTCTTGATTCGAGAATACTGAGCATTTCACTATACACTGTGTAGATACGTACTCAATGGCTAAAGGAGTCCTCCCCCAAACTTCCCACTATTAAACCCCTATCTTAGCTCAGGCTGCTGGAATTGGGGGACTTAAACAACAGACAAAACTTCTCAGCATTCTGGAGGGTGGGAAGTCTGAGATAAGGTTGCCAGCTGATTCAGTTCCTAGCGAAAGCCCTTTTCCTGGTTTGCTGGGGACCACCTTCTCACTATGTCCTTACATGGCAAAGACAGAGAGAGAGCTCTATTTTTTCTCTTTATGAGGACACCAACCCCACTCTCATGACCTCATGTAAATCTAATCAACTTCCAAGGCCCTCACCTCCTAACATCATCACTTTCTGAAGTAGGGTTTTGACATATAAATTTGAGGGAGACATAAATATTGTGTCCATAACACCCACACCTTATTTTAAACTAGTCATTGAAACTGACATTAGTATTTAACATATCTAATTTATTTTGTGTAAGGATATTAATTATTAGATCATGGCAATTCAATTCAGTTTTTGTAAAATGAGCTATTTGCTCATTAGTTGTGTTCAGTAGCATAACCAGCATTCTTTAAAACACTCAGTTATAAATGTGGCAGAATTGATTATTCTCCAGTTTCTATTACCTTTGCAATGTGTATATTACAATATAGCTTTTGTTATAAAAAAAAATCTGCATGTTGTTTACATGTCAATTTCCCTGTTATACTTGGAGCTACTTAGAAGGCAAAAAACTTATTAATCTTTGACCACCTCGTTTAGGACAATTCATGGAAGATGGTAGGCGTGCCTAGTTAATGTGTACAGGATATTGAATGAATGTAAGCTTTATCAAATATATAATGTGTAAAAAAAAGTAGAACATGGAATTTAGCATAGGTTTATCATAATTATATAAATTATAATTATGGTTTTGTAAAATTTCTGTTCACCTTTGGATGAAGACTTAAAGAACAGCAGGGAAAATGAGAAGAGCGTGAGTTGTTGGAGATGGTAAGAATGATTCTTTTTATGTTTTTAACTTGTTTATATGATTAATAAGTCATTTTGGCAACAGGCAATATGTAAGAGAAATGCTAGCTATGAATATTATATGAGATATAATGAGCTTCATCTCTATATTATTTAACTGTTTCTATTTCCTCAAGATCAGCTGGGTGTGATTTTTTTCCTCTTGATCACCTAGCCAATAAAATTGTAACTATCTAATGGATATGAGAATACTCTATTTATAATGAACATTTATACTGACAGGCAATGGATTTTTAAAATATCATGCTTTCCTAAGTGTGTACATAATTGTTAAATTTGGAAGTTCTACCATATTTATCTATAAAGATATATATTGTATAGTTTGTAAAGTTGTAGCTTAAAGATAATTATCCTTAGAACTATGTATTGCATGATTTTGTGTTAATATAACATATGAAAGTATTTATTTTTAAAAACAATATGCAAAGCATTACTTTTTTTGGATTTTATTTACTTATTTGAGAGAGAGCATAGCAAGAAAGAGCATGATGTGGGGCAGAGGGAGAGGGAGAAACAGACTCCTCACAGAGCAGGGAGCCCAACGTGGGACTCAATCCCAGGACCCTGAGATCATGACCTGAGCCTAAGGCAGATGCTTAACTGACCCGTGTGCCACAATTTTTAGAGTTATTCTACATAATCATAACATGTAATATTGCATTATATTATAATATGATAGGGATAAGAATTCAATAAATCGAGTAACTACAAAAATGCTACCATGATTGAAAGGTTTTACTTATCCTGACTGTGACAAGTACTGCATTTTGAGAGCTGCACAAGGGAAGGAGCAGGGTAGGAGCAGGATGAAGCACAGCAGAGGACAGATACGAAGTTATAATTTGGTGATGACATGCGTACACATGGGTCTTAAAATTAAATCACATCATGTGGCAAGTATGTGTTTTTCCTTCAAGAGTTCTATTTTTTAACTTAATTTGTATTATATTTATGGAGAATAAAACTTAATTTGCATGTAAAGAACCGTGATTAATAGCATCCTCTAATATTTTATTGAACATTAAGATCTAGCGTAATAACATATGTCATTCTAATCCCTTAGCTCTTCCATAGGTAAGTACAGTGCTATGTGTATTTTTGAGGTAAGAATTATGTTATTTGGAGGAAATTCTAGTCACATAACTCTGAGTAACAGTAGAATGGTATTAAATAGATCTTTTCATCCAAATATTTATATTTATGGTTACCTTTCTTCCTTACATATTTTTTTATTTACTTTTGCAGGATATATGTTTTTAGTATTAAAATTTTAAAATTACATGTTTTATATATGTTATATTATTATATAATAGTAATTTATAACAATAAATTATGTAATATATAAGAAATGCATAGCACTCAAATTACAGTTTATTCATGTCCATTTATAAATTTTTAGCTCTTTAATGAACTTGATTTCTTAAATAATCAATTGTGGCAAAAAAGAATTATTGTCTTTTTTACTCTTTTCCCACTCCTAATTCCAAAGTCCTAATTGACCTTTTCTCAAGTCATTGTTGTTTCAATGATCAGAAGAGCAATTATAATCTAAGGATGATTTTGATCAATTTCCTGATAAGTTAATAGGAGATTAAAATAAATGTACATGCATGTTGATAAATTCTCCGAGCCTTCCTCCTTAGCTCCCACCTCACAGAGATCTTGACGGCATCAACATTGGCATGCAGGAGGTACTGGGAGTGATTTCATGGCTCTGTCCCAATATTGCCTATCATGCTGCACAGGGATTACCATGCACCTGAGAGTAATAACAAAGGCTTAAAGCAATCACATGCTTGGCCCAGACAGTAGTGAATAAATGGTGATCACTCACTGGAATTCAGAAACAAAATACTATGGAAATTTTAACTTCTATATGTAAAAACTATTTACAAGACAAAATAGTACATAACACATAGAAATCTGCTAAAATAAAAAGAAATATATTTTTTTAAGATTTTATTTATCTCACAGAGAGAGAGAGAGATCACAAGTAGGCAGAGAGGCAGGCAGAGAGAGAGGGGGAAGCAAGCTCCCCGCTGAGCAGAGAGCCAGATGCAGGGCTCCATCCCAGGACCCTGAGATCATGACCTGAGCCGCCAAAGGCAGAGGCTTAACCCACTGAGCCACCCAGACACCCCAAAAAGAAATGTTATTTTAATTACCTTTTCCTTTTATAATCTTAGCATTGTTTGAATTTCATGTTAATTTCTTGAAATACATATTTATCAGTAAATCAATGACTAAGTAGATATTCACTTTGGCTCATTCAATTATATTTTTGAGTACCAAGCATTGCTCCAGCTGTTGAAATTACTTGGCAATGAAAAACAAAACAAAACAAAATAAAACAGACAATCCCTGTCCTCATGGACCTTACAAGAAACCATAAGTAAGGGGTGCCTGGGACTCAGTTGTTAAGCCTTTGGCTCAGGTCATGATCCCAGGGTCCTGGGACTGAGCCCCACATTGGGCTTTCCCTGCTCCAGGCTCCTGGCATTGAGACCCACATCAGGCTCCCTGCTCAATGAAAAGACTCCTTCTTCCTCTCCCTCTCCCCCTGCTTGTATTCCCTCTCTGGCTGGGTCTCTCTCTGTCAAATACATAAATAAAATCTTTAAAAAAAAAAAAAAAAAAGGAAAGAAAAGAAACCATAGCAAATAGAAATAAGAAGAATTCTATATGTCAGGATTTGATTTATTCTCTGAAGACAATGAAATTGGAAAAGGACATTAACAGTGACAATTCATGTAGGTGTGCTTTTTACAAAAATTAATCAGAAAAGATCTCTTTGATAAGGTGATAAAAGCAGAAGCCTAAAAAACATGACATTAACCAAGCAGGTATCTAGGAGAAGAAAGACAGCACTAAATCCAGTGTGACTCGAGCAATATGAGTGAAAATTGGAGGTGTAGTCAAGGGACAGTGACTTCTGATTTTGTAGGTCAGGAGAAAAACATTGAATTTTACTCTACATAAGATGAGAAATCATATGAGGTTTTGATTTCAAATATTGACTTTCATTTCTAAAAGATCATTCTGACATTGATGTAGAGAAATTACAAGAAGGGATAAAGTTGGAGCCTGGAGACCAGTTAAAGCAGATAGGAGAGTAGCCTAAACCAGATTGGCAATAGTGCTTGACATGCCTATTAGCCCAGTGGAGAGACTGAATAGGCAACTAGCTTTGTTTTTGAAAATTTGGGGAGCCTGCTTCTCCCTCTGCCTGCTACTCCCCCTGCTTGTGTGCGTGCTCGCTCTCTCTCTGACAAATAAACACAATCTTTAAAAAGAAATAAAATATACTATACACACACACACACAGGGCGGTATCCCTTCTGTTCATCACTATGTGTTGTTTCTCTTTCTCATTCCTTTTTTTTTAATTATTGTTATTATCTTAGTCACCACACAGTACTTCATTAGTCTTTGATATAGTGTTCCAATCCTTTTCCTTTTCTATTTTTTTTTCTTTCCCCACTTATTCTAACTCACCCACTAGTCTCAAACCCAAAGAACAATCGTGTGAGTAAAAGACACTTTGTAGCATGTTTTTCCTTCATATTTTAAGGTAGGCATATATGTCAACAATCTGGAATGTGGAGGACACAATCACAATGCAATTTAAGCAAAAATCAAACCAAATGCAGCAAAACATCCAGTCTGCAGCCTGTGGTAAAGAATGTAGAGTAAGATCAATGCAAGAAATTCTCTCAGCAGTCCAGGTAGGAACATTTATGAGGTGAAGTGCCTTTACTATTCCAAACATGTGGTCAAATGATACAACAGTTTATGGAAAGCAATTAAATGGCATGCTTTGCAAAAACTTATAAACATTTTAAATTTTGTGAGTGGGACAGTTACATTTCTATGAATATTAATTATATATTTCTGTCAATGACACCAAGAAGCTGCTTTGTATTATTTCAGTTTAAAAGGTAAAGTGCCCAGATTGGTAAAATGCTATTTAAGAATTAAGACTATATCACAAGTTTCCAAAATTACTTTGTTTAATAATATTTAAATTCTATTGGTAGGAATTATCATGTAGTGATTATTAACACAGGTGCTGGATGTTCTAGTCTTTGTTAGAACTGATTTTCTCCCTCAGGAAAATAAATACTGTTATCACATGAAATATAAAAGAATGTAGTTTCAATAATAAACATAGTCTTCTCTGTTTTTATCATTGCAACTCAGACTGCATTTAAAGGATGTCGACATAAATGCATGTTATTTAACTCAGTCTTTATGCTGTTTACAAAATAGGATAACATATTACTTGAAGATTAAAACTTAAATATCATTAAACCACTAAAATATACAAAGATGTTTCGCCACTTTCTGTACAAGTTAAAGAAACAATTCCCTGTTCACTAGAGTTTATGTTAAGCAATGGCCACATCTATATTCAAATTTTTAGTAAATTAAATATTTACTAATTATGGAAATGATGCTATTAAAGTAGAATTTGGATGAAATTTAAAACTATAGGAATTTAAAACTGGAGTTACTTATAAATTATTTATACATAAGATTTAAATATGAGAAGAAACTTTAAGAGCTTTAACAAAATTTTACTTTTTACTTGAACTTTGTGAACTACATTTTTTCTTTTTAAATTAATTTCAGTTTACTTTGTTATTTAGCCTAAATTCAAGCTGAAAGAAAAGTATATCCAGGGCACCTGGGTGGCTCAGTCAAGCATCTGCCTTTGGCTCAGGTCATGATCCCAGGGTCCTGGGATCGAGCCCTTCATTGGGCTGCCTGCTCAGTGGGGAGTCTGCTTCTGACTCTCCTTCCTTCTCGCGCTCTTTCCCTCTCCCTATCTCTCTCAAATAGATAAAATGTTTTAAAAATTTTTTTTAAAAAAAGAAAAGCATATTCAATAAAGTTGATGGTTGCACTTACCCCTGGAGTTTACTTTTTTTTTTTTAAGATTTTATTTATTTGATAAAGATCCTAAGTAGGCAGAGAGGCAGGTAGAGAGAGAGGAGGAAGCAGGCTCCCTGCTGAGCAGAGAGCCCGATGCCTGGGACCATGACCTGAGTCAAAGGCAGAGGCTTTAACCCACTGAGCCACCCAGGAGCGCCCCCCTCCTAGAGTTTACTTTCAATGTAAACTCCCAGGTGCAGATGTTGGGATGCCATTCTTTCTTACTTAAATTCTTTTTTTTTTTTTTAAGATTTTATTAATTTATTTGACAGAGATCACAAGTAGGCAGAGAGGCAAGCAGAGAGAGAGAGAAGGAAGCAGGCTCCCCACTGAGCAGAGAGCCTGATGCGGGGCTTGATCCCAGGACCCTGGGATCATGACCTGAGCTGAAGGCAGAGGCTTTAACCCACTGAGCCACCCAGGCGCCCCTCTTCCTTAAATTCTTAATGTAGTTAACCTATAATTGTAATTAACCTAGATTATATCTCTAATTATCTAGAACTATGTTGTTGAATAGGCCATCACTACTCACTTATGGTCATGAGTACTTGAAAGATGGACAGTCAGAATTGAGATGCACTGCTAAGTATAAAATACACACTGGATTTCTAACATCTTGCAAGAAAAAAAGAATATAAATTATCTTGCTAAATATTTGATACTTATTTTATGTTGAAATATTTTGGTATATTGGTTAAAATACATATTATTAAATTTGAATTTACCTGTCTCATTTTACTTTGTAATATGGCTATTAGAAAATGTGAATCTGAAAAATATATGTACTCTAGCAGGCTGACATCTAAGATAGTCCCCAAGAGCCCAGCCTCTGGTATACATACACCTTCCTGTTATCCAAGTAAGCAACAATCTAGATGTTGTGCTGAAGGGATCTTACAGGTGTAGTTAATTAAGACCCCACGTCTGCTTGACCTACTACATGAACCCTTAATTTCCTTTGCTTGCTCATAGAAGAGGACATCAGAGATGTTCTTTGGCTGGCCAGGGAAAAAAAGCAAACATCATTGCCGTGAAATGCCTATGGGAGTGTCTTACCTCAAGTTGCCATAACAAAACACCATAGATGAGGTGGCTTAAAGAAAGGTTTTTCACGGTTTTGGAAGCTGGAAATCTGAGATCAAAGCTCACAGTCAGGTTCTGGTGAGAGCCCTCCTCCTGGCTTGCCAGTTCACTTCTTTCCATAAAGCCACCAATCCTATCAGTTTAGGATCTGACCCTTATGGCCTCATTCAATCTTAATTACTTCCTAAAAGCCTTATCTTCAAGACAGCCACGCTGGAGGTTAGAGCTTCAACATCTGAATTTAACACAATTCAGTCTATGGCAGGGGGTCACGTGGCAAGGAACAGCCTATAGTAGCTGAGAGCTGGCCCGGCTTATACCTAGCCAGACAATAACCCCCATTCTACGACCTCAAGGAAATAAACCAGTGAGTTTGGAAGAGGATCCTGATCCCACCTTGGAACCACAACCACAGTGGACTCCTTGATTTTAACCCAGTCAGACCCTGCGCAGAGTATCTAGTCTACCCACATCCAGATCTCTTACCCACAGGATTACAAAATAAATCAGTTTCAAGTGGAGTTTATGGTAATTCCTTATGCATTAATAGAAAATAATACATGCAGCTCATATTTTGGCTTCTACTGTATTTTATTCAAGAGTAGTTATCCAACAGCTATGGCCTGGTTAGAGAGCTATAAAATTTTTCAATGATTTCCTAAACTTGAAGTTCAGCAAAAAAATGGAAGCGGCTTCTTCCTCAGTATGGGGTCTGCCCTGAATTTTTTCTTCCTTTCTCCCTCCCTCCTTCCTTCCTCAAACAATTATCAAGTACACTGTATTTGCCAGATGTGAGATAGTGACTGGGGACTGTAAGCTTGAAAAAGTAATGTGGATTCTGTTTAAGATTCATTCTTTCTCTCCCTCTCCCCCTTCTCCTCACACCCCTGTCTCTCTCTTTCTAAAACAAATTAAAAAATAAAATAAAAAGTCATCATCCTGTACTCGTGGAAATCAATGTATAAAATCTATGTTTGGATGTCATGAAGTTAATATTTGCTTTAAAATTTGTATTTTAAGATATGGTTGATTCTATTAGCTCACCTTTATATCGAAACTCAAAAATCACTTCAATTATAAAAATTCATATTAAATGAATATTAAAATGGCAAAAAAAGAATCATATTAATGGAGGAAACTTAAGCACAGCAACCTTCTACAGTAGTCTAATATTGAGAGTCTGCTGGACAATCAAAAACTTTCAGGGTTTTAGGTGCATGAAAACTAGCCTTGAAGAAGCTATCTTCCCCCTGACTGCCTTACCAGTAAATTTCTTAAAATTATTCCAAGAGCTGTAGAAAATGTCTCTGAAATTATCTGCTTGTGCCAAAAGTCATGGGAAGAAAGAAATCAGCACTGGCAGTTTTGCCCATTAATCTATCAAATGAATGCTGAGATGTCAGAATCAAGTGATAAATACCTAAGGACGTGTGCTTCAGTTCATTCCTTCGAAGAGAGAAAGTAGCTTGAAGACGAGAGGTTAACAGCCTGAAAGTCTGTTCACCTTTTCCCTGAATTAAAATGAGGTGCTAAAATAAAAGCAACGGAAAACAATGAAATCTTAAGTTGTTGCTGTTCATAGGTCCCTATTCTTCTCTTCCAATTTTCCTATTTTAGAAATATTTTTTTCATAGAAAATATTTAAGAAACTCATTCTTAGATTAAGCTATTATAAGGAGTGTTTAAACCCAAGAGCGTCACCAAACTGGTTTATGTTACATGTTTCTAAAACCACAAACCCAGTGATTACATATCAAACTTTCACCAGGTTACTTCATTCCACTCTGCCGAGATGGGAAATTACCTGCTCAATTAATTGCCTTTGCTAACCCTCACTGAGGCTGTAGAAACAGAAGGGATTACAAATGTGGAGGTGAGCATAGCCTTGGCTAATAAAGATGACAACAACTAGGCATCACTAAAGCAAAAGAACAATCAGATCTACAAAATTCTATCTGCAGAATTAGTATGAAAAGATGAATTGCTCAAAAATAAAAAATAAGAACAAAACTAGGGATAGTAGGATGACTTCCTTGCATCGGAATGGAAATCCGTTTATATTCGTTGATATAAACACAGAAAAGACAAAGCTCTATAGAAAAAGGTTTGCAAGGTGTTCTTGAGAAGCGAGCCCAGAGAGCAAGAATTTGGCAGTTTCTACCACTACTGGGCAGAGTGGACCCCTTAACAAGGTGGTGAATCATGGCATCATTGTTCACCTTCAATATTGCCTGGATGTTTCTCATGGAAATTTGCCTCCATTTTTCCCCAAGACCAGACACTAGAAGGAGAGTGTCTGCATGTGTGGGTATGTATTTTATGTATTTCAGATCTTGCCTTGATGGAAAAAAAAAAGAGTTTCACCAGGGATACAAGTAAATAATCTGCTCACAGGGAAGAACTCACTTGCTAAATTAATTAGTCTTCTAATTTATACTTCATTTCCTTGTAAATTTGAATATCCCATGGCAGTCTTCCTTTGAATAAGCTTTGGCAGAGATAATGCCATGTGTTTAAGACATTTTCCTGAACTCAGAAAACTGTACTTAACGCCTTTGCAGATCAGCAGGTATAAGTACCTGCCTTCATCCAGAAAAACTCTATCAAAAGTGTCATATGTCACTTCCATGGGGCTGTGAATGTCCTCTCATGCTCAGGGTCTACCATTCCCTCATCATGTGGTACAGGAAGGTCTTGTGTTGTGAAGACACAGCCACCAAGACCGCGCAGAAGGACAGATCCCCTGGAGAGTGGCAGAGCCCTGCTATGGACATCCCATGTGATTCAGAGACCATATTACTGTAATTTTCATGAAAAAGAGAAAAAAATGTGCTGAGAAACTCGCTGCTCATGGTAGAATGATAAACAGAAATAATAAAACCAACAAGTTGGCAATAGCATAAACAATGGACAAAAAAAAACCCAATTCTACTATAAATATTTCAGTTAAGCTAGATTGTAAGAAAACCCATGATGAGTTTGTAGATGGATATTCTTTTTCAAACCCCTTCATTACTTTAATGAATGGCATTAACTAGATCACATGTAAAGCGTTTTTTAAAAATGATCTAGCATCAATTATATACATGTTTTTATAGAAGACCAGGAATGAAACTGGTTTTGTTTTTCAAGTAGACAGTTACATTTTCACTAGATACAAATAAGTTTCACTAAATGTCATGAAATTTCTAAAGACTAGGACTCAGGGAATATAAAGTACTGAGGTATGGGGAATGTACTTTCACCTGGAAAGCTCAAGTACTTTATTTTAATAAAAAACTGTTATGTACGGAGGAAAAGACTTTCCCAAATAACAGTGATCAATGTAAATATACCAAGCCTTAAACATTAACTTGTAGTATTTCATAAAAAGTCTTTTCTTCCCCTTTATCAACAGCTGCCTTCCCATACAATGGCTAAGACTTGATATTTGTATTGTTTCTGGAAGATTTTAGGTGATTGTAAAGTCATGTTAATTTCTGACGCAACTGAATTGTGCAAACAAAATATGATGTTTTGTGTAGTCACTTCCAATACCATTATAATGCATTTTGGCCATAAATATTTTTAGAAGTCTGTATTTATTACCTTTTTAAAGGCACCAAATATACTCCTCTTCTGCCATCTTGATAATGTTCTTTTTTTGTTTTTTAGGGTTTTTAAAGAAGATTTTATTTATGTATGCATGAGAGAGAGGCAGAGGAAGAGGCAGAAACAGGCTCCCTGCTGAGCAGGAAGCCAGATGTGGGACTCCATCCCATGACCCTGGGTTCATGACCTGAGCTGAAGGCAAACGCTAAACCGACTGAGCCACCCAAGTGTCCTCTTAACAATGTCCTAATGGAAAATACGTCCCTTACTACATATTCTCCATCATTACACTAATTCCTTATTATTAGAAATGATTGGTATACATGATAGAGTGGCTACTCAGGGAAAAGAAAAGGGTGGGATTATCTCAACTCCAGAGCTTAATTTTATGCCCAATTACCTAAAATTTAATCATATATACTAGTACCAACTGTACAGATTATAAAAATCTCTTACATTAAAAAGCATCATAAGAAAAATAAAAAGATAACCTATGAACATGTGAATAAACTACTTGGAATACATACAGAAAAATATCTAAAATATATAAAAAACATCTACCACTAAATGGGAAAAAATGCTTATTATATAGTGTTTAGAAGAAGACAAGAGATATGTCTAGGAAGAAGAAACAAATCATAAATGAATAATAAATATATGTTGGGTAAATGAAGTTAAAACCACAGTGAGGGGGCGCCTGGGTGGCTCAGTGGGTTAGGCCGCTGCCTTCGGCTCAGGTCATGATCTCAGGGTCCCGCATCAGGCTCTCTGCTCAGCAGGGAGCCTGCTTCCTCCTCTCTCTCTGCCTGCCTCTCTACCTACTTGTGGTCTCTCTCTGTCAAATAAATAAATAAAATCTTTAAAAAAAAAAAACACAGTGAGATAGCTTTTAATATTAAGCTATTAAAGGAGTGTTTAAACCCAAGAAAATGAAAAAGTCTGAAAATATCATGTATGAATGAAGATGATAAGCAACTCTGATTTTCATTTATTTTAATTAAGATAGCTAAAGTATTAAATAATTCAATGAATTTAAATATAAAATTATTTTAAATTACTTAAATGATCAAAAATAATTAAAAGTAAATTATAATCAGACTGTTCTGACTTGTTATCAGCAACAATGAACATAGACTACAGTAATCCTTCCACATCCTTCAATATTTTGAAGAAAATGATATAAAACTAAGAAATTATTATTGATATAGGGACATAATAAAAGCAACACATTTTTAGACAGCCCTATACACTTTTTAGGAATTATTTGAGGAGTGATTTTCTAAAAATGTGTCAATAAAGAAACTAAGAAGGGTGGAAATACAGAATCCAGCTCAGGAAAGCAAAGACAAGATATCCTCGGCTAGCCATTCTGCAGAAGGTTTAGAGGGATGGCAGTCTAGGTAATAACTAGAAATGGAGGATGTGAGGAGGGTGGGTCGTATAGGTAATCGGGATAAAAAAGTAGAGTTTCATAGATCCCATAACTTCAGGATATAAAGGCTTATTACTTAATAAAGAAGAAAGGAAACTCAGAGAGGAAGGGGAATTTACAAAAGAATTATAGGCCAAAGAAAAAGCAAATTAAAATATGCCCTGTCTTAGCAACCGATAGAATGCCAAGAAAAGTGAATCTATTTAAAATTAATTCTACACTAATCCCACTTACAGCAGTATTTGATTAGAGGCACTGACCATATAAAAAATACGTATTACTGGCTTAATTTTTCCATGACTATAATGATGTAAATGCTATGTGTTGTTTTAAAAAAATTGAATTAGCCTAAGAACAGAGCATATACATCTTGGCGTCTGATTTTTAGATTAGAAGGTAAATGACATCAATCTTTAAAATGCAAAGGTAAGAGAAGACACAGAACTAAAAGTGGAGTATAATGTAGAACTGTTACTCTTATTTTAGATGGTAATCAAGAGAACAATAAAGAAAAAAACAAAGGAGTTAGTACATTTTCTAACAGTTTAAGATAACAGGAATTAAGAATCCCATTAAACTATTAAATGTTATTCATCTGCTAAGAATTGAAAGTGAAGTAGAAAATATCCCAAAGAATTATGTAAGTCCTCCTCTCTTAGAGAATGAACGGATGTTGTATAAAGTTACACATAAAAATTAGAGATATGCAAAACAAAACAAAACACAACCAACACATTGGTTCCAAAGTACCTAATTTAGAATCTAAGTAGGACCTTTTGGTAGCCAGTCTTTAAGATGGCAGCCAAAATTCATACTTCTTGGTGTTCATCTTGTTGTGTAGTTTCCTTCCAACCCGAATAGGGTTCATATATTGAATAAAGTATCATGCAAACAACAAATTGGGACATTCAAATATACATCATAAAAGACATTACAGTCTATACCTTGCTCTCTTGGGTCACTCACTCTGGTGAAGCCAGCTGCCTCCTGGTGAAGGCACAAAGCCCTGTCAAAATAACCTTGAGGTAAGGATCTGAGGTTTCCTGCCAACAGCCATCATCAGTTTGCCATTTACATCGTTAGTTAGGGAAGCACCAGGGGTCCCAACTACTCAGTTATATCCCCAGCTAAAAATAAAATGTCATTTTGCTATTCTTTGATCCACATCAGGTTGATATCCTCTCTTTGTCCCTGGGAAAGAGTAGGGATGACTGAGACAACTAAGGATCTAGGTATACATGAATCTCTAAAAAAAAAAAAATTATCTACCTCACTCTCATATTTATTTCCTAAATGTTTCAGTATTAAAACAGCATTTGCATTTCTTGATTGTCTATAAGTGCAATGAGTTATTTATAATGTATTGATATTATTTTATGTGATCCTTTAAAGTATATTTATATATGAAGTGAGTATAAGCAATTCTTTTCATTATGAAAAAATATTATTCCAAAATAATTATTTTTAGATATCTTCAGAATAAGATTGATTTTTTAGACTTTATTCCATAAGAAATTGAGCATTTTACTTTCAAATTCTGAAATAGTTTTTATTTATAGTTATATATATTTATATATTATATATTTATAATTATTTATTTTATACATACCATCAATATTATTAAAAGATGTAAAAGTTGTTATAACTATTATAGAAATGAAAATGAATTAATTCAGGGTCACTAAATAATGATAACAGAGATCCTCACTTTGCAGGAATTATATATTTTGATGTATAGACAAAAATCTATTTTGCATCCAAAAATATCATCAAGGATACTTAGGCTAAAAATGGAAAGATACACAAGAAACAACAGTACCACTAAGAAAAAGTAGGACAAAATAAAGCTTTCAATGCAAACTGAGAAGTACGAAAAAGATTCTAGAACTGTTGCTTCTTTCTTCTTACTAGTCATATTTAACTACTGTAAATAATAATTCTAAGAGGTTTCCAATGTTATAAATGACTCAAATATTTGAAGGTAATTTAGGAAAATCATGGTTAAAAAAAAGTATTCACACACAAATTTAAGCCTAATAAATATGGAGTCTATGAAAGTATTTATTATTGAGACTAAATATGGAACTTGAGCTCATATGAGGCTAACTCTAGACATTTCCACTTGGAAGTACAACAGAGCTCTGAACAATTAATGCTTCCTAAACTGTAATTTGCTACTGTAATGCTATCTCTAAATTCCTTTATCTTTTGCATTATCTTACATTAAATAACGAAAGTGAAGAATCACAGAATTGCCTGTACAGGGTGTCTGGCACATATGATTTCCCTCGTTTACAACATCCAATTAACTTTGAAACAATCCAATTTTATCCATTGGAAGTGTCATTCAGTTCAGATTCAGTGTCCTTTCTTTCTGGATTTGGATTCCCACCAGATCTTTCTACCTCTAGAAATACCCACTGCAGAATACACAGTCCCCAATTATCCTTTAAAAGCATGAATATGATTATGCCATCCTCTGATTAAAACCCCACAATGATTGTTTATTTTCTCTAAGCCTATTTCTTTTTGGCCAAACTCCTTAATATGGCTAATGAGTCCCATTTTGTCTTCATCCCACACTTTAACAATTTAAAATTGACTTGCAGTTACCCAAATATGCAATACTGCATCTAATCTCAGAGATTACTAATTTCTGCCTACAGCACCCCTCAGTCAGTCCACTCCATTGGACCTAACTAACTTCTCCTTTTCTGTGTGTGTGTGCCTGTGAGAGAGAGAGAGAGAGATACAGACAGACAGACAGAAAGGTGGGGTTGGGGTAGGGAGAGAGAGAAAGAAAGAAATAGAGTTTCTAATTCTTGTATGTTTGGTGAATGTTTCTATTTGCAGAATATGAGTTCAGTAGATTGAGTCAATCTCCTTGTCCTGTTTAGTTTTCAAAATTAAGTTTTTATTATGCATTGCTTTATATTTGTGACTTTCCCTCGTGTTGTTCAGTCTCTGCCCAAGCTACTACAGCCAGGCTCATTTCTATTTAATTACATTTAAAAATTGTTTTGAGAGAACTAAACAAATATCCAGGTTTATTTAAATAAAATATATTCTTCAGATATTGAGGCAACTTCCCCCAGGAGCTCAGTGGTTTTTACAACATTTTGCAAATACACAAGTAGTACATAATGGCCCCAAAATATGGAATGACCAGCAGGTCGAAATATCATCTTATCCAAAAGAGATCTTATTGACTTAAAATTTTAAAAAGCTTGCTATAGTACAAATTGATCACACATTAACTTTGTGATATGTGGCCTTCTATAGCAAAGGAAAAGAAACTGTTAACATTATATGACATTCTGTGGCATGGGACCAATTACATTTAAGATTCAAAAATAACTTTTTGCAACCTTCTCAGAAGATCAAGATACAAAATATCGCTTTATCTAATTATTCCGCTGTTATTAGCCATTATCTTATAAACTTTTCCTGTAAGTTTCCTCTTCAACTCATGTCCTCTGTGCATTATCCTAAAGTCATAAATTTCACAACCTTACTACCTGAAATTAGTTCCAACATTTGTTTGTCATACCTCCCCAGCTAATTTCTAAACCTAGATGAATTCACAAATACACTGTCTCTGGTCTGGTCTGTGGTCTTAATTGCAGACCTTCAAAATCTCTGGCCTGAGAATTGAAATAGCTTTCTAAGCAATTAATATTTTCTGTCCAGTCTCAGTACTGCAGCAACGTTAGCATTCCTAAATGCTATACTAATCTCCCAATATGCCTTTATTTATTTATTTATTCATTTATATTTTAAAGATTTTATTTATTTAACAGAGAGATCACAAGTAGGCAGAGAAGCAGGCAGAGAGAGAGAGGAGGAAGCAGGCTCCCTGCAGAGCAGAGAGCCCGATGTGGGGCTCCATCCCAGGACCCTGAGATCATGACCTGAGTTGAAGGCAGAGGCTTAACCCACTGAGTCACCCAGGCGCCCCAACAATTCTTTACTATTTTTTAAAATGAAGCCCAAACTTTTAATCAAGGTATACAAAAATCCCTTCATAATTGGTCCCTAGGCAACATATCCAGAATTATTCTCCCCTTCATTCACCTCCTTACACTTAGTCCTCACACACAATTAATTGGTGTTCAGCTTTCCTGGAAAACTCTGGTATTAAACAAAATCTTCAAACTTGATCACAATGCTTCTCCACCCACCCTACCTCATCCCACCTGAGCCCTTCCTTTTTCTGTTCTCTTGCATATTCTGGAAGTCTCTACCTAAACTGGGCTATTCTTACTGTGATTTTCCCACATTAAATTTTATTCATTCAACCAATGCTACCCTGTCCCAAAGAAAATATAACAAAAAAGATATACAAATTAATACTTCGTTATAACTGTCTAACAAAGGAAATACATAGAGGTTTATAAAAGCATGACAGACATCAAAAAAACATTTCCTCCAGATGACAGGAGCTAAAATTTAGTCAGTCTCTCTTTATCACCAAGGACAAGGTCTCAATTAATATTGAATTTTTAAAAATCTGAAGTGAATAAGCCAAGTTCACAGAAAATGCTACCCTTAAACAGAATGCCTGAAAAGAAACATTATTTTTTTTAAGATTTTATTTATTTATTTGACAGAGAGAGATCACAGGTAGGTAGAGAGGCTGGCAGAGAGAGAGAGAGAGAGAGGGAAGCAGGCTCCCCGCCGAACAGAGAACCCAATGTGGGACTCGATCCCAGGACCTTGAGATCATGACCTGAGCCAAAGGCAGCGGCCTAATTCACTGAGCCACCCAGGCGCCCCAAGAAATATTATTTTATTAACTGTGCTATGTCTGAATGGTGGCTAGTGCAGTGCTTGGACCCATTTTTTTAAAATAAGAAAAAAGAAGTTACTCTCTTAGCAATGGTATTTTTTCAGTTTTGAGTTACTTTAATCTTTTACAACTTTAGATATTTATTTTTGTCTTTAGAGGCTTCATTTTAACACTGTTAGCCTTATAACACTTCATAAAATGTAGAGAAAAACTTATTTATTTTTCTAGTGCTGATTTTAGATTGTGTCCATATTGCTTTTCCATGACTTGCTTTTTTTAAGAGAGTAAGTTATCCCACCCGCTCTCTCCCAATTCCTCAGCTCTTTACAAGAGAGCAGTACAGCATGACTACAAGCCACTAATGAATACTTCTACGATATGGACTGATGAGCCATCGCACCTTCCCCGAAAGTACGGTAAGTCTTAGGATTTCCATGATGGCATGATGATTATATATATGTGATTTAAATTTCTAGCAAAATGCCAAACTTAAAAAAACATGCATTTGTTTAGTTGCAATCATAAATACAAGAACTATATTCAAGGGACGCTTGGGTGGCTCAGTCGGTTAAGCATCTGCCTTCGGCTCAGGTCATGATCCCAGGGTCCTGGAATCAAGTCCTGCATTGGGCTCCCTGCTCAGCAAGGAGCCTGCTTCTCCCTCTGCCTGCTGCTCCCCTTGCTTGTGCGCTCTCTCTTTCTCTGAAAAATAAATAAATAAAATCTTTTAAACAAAAGAACTATATTCAAAATTTTTATGCTATCCAAGTTATTTCTAACATTCAACTGGTAAGTTCAGCAGCTCATGATGCATGATTACAGACTTAATTGTTTGGCCAACAATACATCAACTTCTTTCTGGGGGGGTCTCACTGTATTTCTTAGTAAACCAAACTTATATTCACGAACATTACAAAGGAGATAAGGAGAGGCAGATGTGTGTGGAGAACCCAATAGTAAACAGTCACTAAATTTACTTCTGAACAGAAGACAAGTGAAAAGATAAATTTGTCACAGTAGTGGTATAACTGCTATGCTTTCAAAGAAATAAGGTATTTATCTAGAAGTTTCACAAACGTGCTGTGGCTTCCACTGAATGCTTTGCTGTGGTTGTTTTGCTACCTACTCAGCACATAATTTTGCAGGACTCTGTTCAGTACTTGGTGATAATGACACTTTGAAGTGAGGGCAGTAAACTTCCTTTCACTCTCAAGAGTATTTAAACAGGAGCTGCTTCTTAGTCTTCTGAGGTGGGAGCTTTTAAAGCTATGATCCTTGGGGGAGAGTAGTTATGCTACGTAATGAAATTACATTGGCCAGACCCTAGTGAAGTAACCTTTGATTCTTCAAGTAGAATTAATTTTTTAAAAATATCAAACTGATCGAACACTGAAAAATTACCCCCATGTTTATACATACCATATTATATGCAATGCATACTATTAAACTTAAAAGCCTAAGCAAAATCCAAGATTGAACCTGGGATAGAAACCAGAATGGGGTCAGGGATGAACAATGAAAGGATGGCTAGGCTGCGATGCACTTAGAACAGTAAACTGATCATCTGGGGTATGTTTTATTGAAGCAATCACAGGACCCATTACCTCCAGATCTCTTAATTCCGTAACTCTATAGATTCTAAAGGAATGTGACGGCCAGTAGAGACTAGATCTTTGTTGTTCATCTGTGGTTCTGTCCTACTCAGCACAGCATCTGGCACATCAAAGAATAAGCTATTAAAAATATTTTTGGAATTGTCTTCTGTAATAAAAAATGAGACAAATTTCTTCATATCAATTATATGCTAAATTATGTCTTTTGTCCACCTGTTTCAGTTTTCCTTAAAAGAGATTGCAGAGGATATATAACATTTAGCTTTTTCTTGAATGTCCTAGGCTAGTACTTCATATGAAAGATTTACATGCTTCAGCTCTTTAGTAAGTATTGGAAATTATGAAGACAGTGTAGTGAAATGTGATAATCATCAGTTTTAAAAATTAGGTTTATGTGTTGACTTTATGACAAACCAGTTGTATGGCAATTATAGCTACTCTTGAGAGCAGATGTGCATGAATATTTTATTATTATCTTATTTAATGCAATTATATAAATGTGGCAATCCACTGTACTCTTTGATTTTTTCTGCTTATGCAATATTTCAGATGCTTGGGCCTTTCATTCTACAGATCACTGGATTTTTTTTTTAAGACTTTATTTATTTATTTGACAGACAGAGATCATAAGCAGGCAGAGAGGGAGGCAGAGAGAGAGGGAAGCAGGATCCCCACTGAGCAGAGAGTCCGATGCAGGGCTCGATCCCAGGACCCTGGGATAGTGACCTGAGCTGAAGGCAGAGGCTTTAACCCACTGAGCCACCCAGGTGCCCCCCACTGGGTTTATTTCTTAATAATGATTTGATATCAACTCACTTAAATTTAACCTATCTTTTAAGATTTTTTTTGTTCTTATTTATCTTTAGCAATATATAAACTTAGGAATGAAAATGGAAAGGGAAGTATGCCTTTAAAAATGTATTACAAAAGAGTCTAGTAGTTTAATTTTTGTCTCATATAAGTTCCATATCTTGCAAAAATCTGTTGAAAGTACATAATGGCAGCTAAAGTGTATAATATAGGTGAGTTTCAAAGAAGTATTGTGCTTTATGCTTTAAGAATCTGAAATGTTTAACAATGCTATTAATATTTCACAAGAAATGTATGACAAAGTGTAAGACTAACATTTCTCTAGTAAATTAATAATTTGTAGATAGAAGTAACTGTTCACAAATATACATATTTCCCCTTTATTCCCTACCATTCAATGGCTGTTATCCTAGTTTATTTTCTGTATTAACTTTCATTTTTTAAATATCTTTGTATATCAGAAAAGCAATACATACACAAATATATACAAAAAAGTAAAGAACTCATTACCAGCTTCATTATGATTCACATAGAAAGCTTTTACTTGTATATATCTACTTGCTATGTATAAGTTTGGAAATATCCTTTGTAATTTATGTATACTTTCAAAGCAGGAAATGAACAACCAAAAACTGCTGAGTGATTATTTAGGCCTATATGTGATTAACTTGATCTTAATTCAGATAGCAACTCATTAAACTATGCAGCATACTAATAAATGGAAACATTTCTGATTACTTACAGAGACACTATAGCATATTTATAATACACAATAATGACACATTTTAGCAGCTTCCAACAAAGCAGTCCAATTAAATTTGGCTTCTAGGAACTTAGACTTAATTCATTTTACTGAAGTCCAGGGAAGATGGTAGAATTCAAGGATCCTAAACTCATGCCTCCCACAGATACAACTAGATAACACTCATATCAGTATAAATAACAACAAACAACCCACAGACTGACAGAACAGACTCTCCACAGCTAAACTAGAGGAGAGGACACATCAAAAACAGTAGGAAGAATGGAGACACAGCATCAGCACAGAGTGACCACTCCTCACCTAGCTTGCTAGCAATGCACCCCACCCTCCTGCTCTTCTGTGGACTAGCCCCCTTCAACCCAACCTCAATAGCTCTCCAAATCAGTGCCAGGTATCCTCCCATGGCAGATCTGCAGAAACCTTGCTAACAATGTATGCCACACTCCTGCACTCTTCTGTGAACTTAGCAGGAATATATTCAAAACAGCTATGGGTACCCTCTCCCAATGTACACTAGTGCAAATCTTGCTAACACTGCATGCCCCATTCCTGTGTTCTCCTGCAGACCTGACCCCCTCCCAATCTGCTCTCAGCAAGAGTCCATCCAAAGTAATACTACAAGGGTGGCATTGTGCAGACAACCCCAAGAGGGTCCAGCCCCACTCTAACATAACTCTGGCCACAGGGAAAGGGGAAGATAACCACACACACCAGTTTAACTGCAGTCCCAGCAGTGGGCTGAGGGAAGACATCTTGTCTTATTTCAGGCCCCACACACCAGTGAAATCTTTTCAGGGGACAAAACAGGAAGAGTGCCCTGCAGTTCAGTGTACCACAGGCCTGGCAAACATCTGGTGTGACTTAGTTTAAGCCCAGAGCAACCCAAGACTGTCCCATTAACAACACAAGGGCCAAACCCTGCCTGCAACAGGCAAACAGAACCATTTCAGTTAACTAGACTGAAGGCAAACATGACTCAGGCACAATAGTAGGGTACACACAGAAAACACCACTGATGTGCCAGGTTCTGGTGAACCAGGGACATTGCACTACCAGACGCCTTCTTCATGAGGTGACTACTTTCAAAAAAGAGACACAGTGTAAGACAAAATGAGGAAACAGGATACTACACTCCAGATGAAAGAACAGGACAAAATCACAGCAAGAGAGCTAAATGAAACAGAAATAATATGTCTGATAAACAATATAAAATAATGGTCATATAGACACTGGACTTAAGAGTGGAGGACTTCAGTGAGAACCTCAAAAAGAGACAGAAAATATAAAAAGAACCAGAGATATAATTAAAAGATATAATTAGAGGGAATAAATAGTAGACTAAAGCAAGCATAAATGGATGAGCAACCTGGAGGACAGAGTAAGCAATCATGCTAAACAGAAGTAAGAAAAAAATATTAATAAAAATGATAATATATTAAAGCAACTCAGTGACACCATTAAATGTAATAACATTGCATTATAGGAATTCCCAGAAGGAGAGAGAAAAGGGATAAAAAAAAAATGTATTTGAGGATATAGCAGCTGTAAATTTCCCTAATCTGGGGAAGGAAACAGATATCCAGATCCATGAAGCACACAGAGCCCCCAACAAAATCAACCCAAGGAAGTCCACATCAAGATACAGTAGTTAAAATGGCAAAGTAATGATAAAACAAGAATTTTTAAAGCATCAAGAGAAAAGAAAACAGTTACACACAAGGGAAACCTCATAAGGCAATCAGCTTATTTCTCAATAGAAACTTTGCAGGCCACAAGAAAATGGCACAATATATTCATAAAGCTGAAAAACAAAACAAAACAAACCCGCATCTAGGAATACTATATCCAGCAAGGTTCTCATTCAGAATAGAGGGAGAGATTAAAAAGTTTCCCAAACAAAAGTTAAAGTAATTCATGACCACTAAACCAATCCTATAAGAAATGATCAAGGGAACTCTGAGTAGAAAGGAGTAATAAAATTAAGAAGCACAAAGCAGTAAAATTAAGTATATTCACAAAAATCACCTAAGAGATTCTATTACAAAAAATATAGACTTTTAAAAAGGATATACAGTATAATACCATATACCTAAAACATGGGTGGATGAGGGGAAGGAATAAAAATTTAGTGCTTTAGGATAGGTTCAAATTTTTTATAAAAAATATTTCTTAGAGAGAGAGAGAGAGAGAGAGAGAACATGAGTGTGGGGTGGATGGGAAGACTCTGTGTTGAGTAGGAGCCCAACCAGGGCTTAATTTCATGTCTGAGATCACAACCTGAGCCAAAACCAAGAGTTGGACACTCAATAGACTGTGCCATCCAGGCACCCCAGAATAGGGTCAAACGTAAGTAACCATCAACTTAATAGAGACTGCTATATGCAGAGGATATTACATATAAGCCTAATGGTAACCACAAGTAACAAGATGGCAATCAGTACATACCTATCAATAATCACTTTGAATGTAAATGGACTAAATGCTCCAATAAAAAAATAGGGTGACAAAATGAATGAAAAAAGCAAGACCACTCTATATGCTGCCTACTGGTGACTCATTTCAGACCTACAGACACATATAGATCGAAAGGGCAGAGATAGAAAAAAAATTATCATACAAATAGAAGTAAAAGAATGTGAGGGTAGCAATACTTCTATCACACTAAATAGACTTTAAAATAAAGATTACAACAAGACACAAAGAAAACATAATATATCACCAAATAGATCTAACAGATATATTCAGAACATTCCACGCAGAAACAGAATACACATTCTTCTCAAGTGCACATGGAACATTTTTCAGAACAGATCACATGATAGGTCACAAAATAAATCTCAACAAATTAAAAAAGATCAGAGATATACCATGCATCTTTTCCAACCAGTGATATAAAAATAGAAATTAACCATCACCACAAGAAAAGAATCTGAAGCAATACAAATACATGGAGGTTAAATAACATTCTTCTAAATAATGGGTCAACCAAAAAATCCAAGAGGAAATCAAAATATACATGGAAACAAATAAAAATGAAAACACAATCTTCCAGAATCTTGGGAGACAGTACCCCAAAAAACACATGACCCAATTAAAAAATGGGCAGAAAAATATGAACAGGCATTTCTCCAAAGACACACAGATGGCCAATAGACATGTGAAGAAAATGCTCAGCATCAGTCCTCATCAGGGAAATGCAAATCAAAACCACAAGGAGATATGCCCTCACACCTGTCAGAATGGCTAAAGTCAACAACACAAGAAACAAGTATCAGCAAGGTTGTAGAGAATAAGAACTTTTTGCATTGTTAGTGGGAATGCAAACTGGTGTGGCCATTGTAGAAGATATGGAGGTTCCTCAAAAAATTGAATCACCCCATGATTCAGTTATTCCACTACTATGTATTTATCCAAAGAGTATGCAAACACTAGTTCAAATAGATATATGCATCACTATGTTTTTTTGCAGCATTTACAATAGCCTGAATGTGGAAGCAATATAAGCATCCATGGATAGATAAACGGATAAAGAAAAAGTGGTATATACATATAATGGAATATTACTCAACCATAAAAAAGAATGAAATCTTGCCATTTGCAACCATATGAATGGATCCAGCAGGTATGATGCTAAAGGAAATAAGTTATTCAGAGAAAGACAAATATGATGATATCAGTCATTTGTGGAATTTAAGAAACAAAACAAAGACAAAAGAGATAAACCAGAAAACAGATTCCTGACTATAAAGAACAAATTGGTGGATACTGAGGGTGTGGGGGGTGTGTGTGAATAAGTCAAGGAGATTATGAGTAAACTTGTCATGATGAACACTAAGTAAGGTACAAAATTGTTGAATCACCAAATCATATCTGAAATGAGTATACTCTAAAATTTAACTGTACTGGAAATTTTTAAAAAAAGTAAAAATTGATTCATTTCACTGTTCACTTGTCTCTGAAATCCAATTTTATGAAGAAACGTTTAGTAACTAAAACTGAATTTAAATTTTTGTATGAAATATAGAATCACATAACTATTTTTCTGTTTGAGGGAAAGAGAGAATGTGCACATACACACACTAGAGAGCAAGAGGCAGTCGAGTGGGGGGACTGGCAGAGGGAGAAGCAGACTCCCTGATGAGCAGGGAGCCCAAAGCAGGGCTCCATCCCAGGACCCCAAGATCATTACCTGAGCCAAAGGCAGACACTTTGAGCACCCCCCAGGCACGAGAATCACATAACAATTTTAAAACTAATCTTGTAGAATTACATTTTATTTATTCTCTGAAATTAAATTTTCAGAGTATATTTTCTTCAGCATCATATGAAGAATCCACCTATATTAATTTTAACCGAAAATAAGCAGAAGAAATAGTGTAAATTGTATCAAGCTTATTAATAGCCACTCATGGTGTTTGAATTTAATATGATCAAAATATCTTCAGTTTCCATTGTTGCCTGATGTAATTAGTTTGGTCTAAGATACAGCATGACACCTATTGAAAACTTTAAGTTTCATTCCATTTCAAATATATTTTTTTAAGAGTTTATCTATTTATTTGACAGAGACACAGCAAGAGAAGGAACACAAGCAGAGGAAGGAGAAGCAGGCTTCCCGCCAAGCAGGGAGCCCAATGTCGGCCTTAATCCTAGGACCCTGGGATCATGACCCAAGCCGAAGGCAGGTGCTTAATGACTGAGCCACCCAGGTGCCCCTCAAATATCTTTATTAATACATACTTTTATATCCCTTTCCGTTTTTACTGGTGAAGCTTTATAAAAGTTGGTGTATGTTCGAATCCTTTATTCACTCCTGAGGAAAGGACCCTCACCTTAAATAATAGGTGAGAACCAAACACAAAACACAACTAATAGGTAACTTTCAAATCCATTTAAATATATTTTCATAATGGTTTAGATAAAAAATACAATTACCTAATTCTTATCATCAGTTGTTGAATAAGAAATCCTTTCAACATAATAGCACATTCATTACTTTTAAGATGTTTTATTGGTTCAGTTAAATTTATCACTCTGTATGTTTGAGGATAATCCAATTATTTTAATTATCCTCTATTTGCAATATATTACAGTTGCTTTTATATCTTGATTACTTTATAATAAAAAGTAACTTTGTGTTAATGTATTCCCGGAAGAATCCAACATTTTTACAAAACTTCTCAAAAAGTATCAATCTCCTTAAACCTGATTATTTTCCAAAAAAAAATTTACATCTTAACTATATTCAGTGTGCCCACCAAGAAATATGACTTTCTGCATTATTAAATCCTTTGGGTTTTGTTTTTTAGCAGTTTTTTCCTAATAATCTTCAACATGATCAATAAGCTCTATCATCTGACACAACCTTATTTTATGCTTGCTGTTGAATCGTCCTTGGACTACAAATTATATCTTAAAACATTTCTGTATTAACTCCCAGTGGTTATATAGCTTTCGATCACAGAATTTGACATTGTCACATAATCTGTGGCTCATCTGCTCTGAAACGTGCTTATGCAAAATACTCGGGATTTACTACTCCATTACACACAGATTATGTCCCATGGCCCTCCAGGTATATGAATTTATTCTTACCAATTTTTTAATAATCTATGAATGTGCTTAGGTTTATTTCATACCTAACTGAATATTTTAATTAATTCCAATAAAACTTTTGGATTCAAATGTTATCAAGTACAAGTTTGATAACTGTATCTCCCACTTTCTCATAATTACACTTGATACATAACACTGGTCAGAACTTTCAAAATGATGTTTTATTGTGAAATCTGGAAAATAGAAACTTGTGTAGGATATTTTTTTAGTCCACTTCTTTGATGCGACAAATTACCTGTAAAATGACTAAACAAAACATAGGATGATAGCCACGTGCCAAAAACACTCTGAATAATGTATACTCTAGTGCAGATGAATTTGACTGAGGAAGGGCTGATGGAACACCAAACTGGTGTGGCCGTTGTAGAAGACATGGGGGTTCCTCAAAAAATTGAATCACCCCATGATTTAGTTATTCCACTACTATGTAGTTATGATTTGCATGGAAAATTTAGAAGAGACCTTATCAAAATTTGAATAATAGATCTCAAAACTTTGAAAAAGAGATACTAGTAGGTCTTAGAAAGGATGGAGATCTTGGCTATTTTATCAGTAACCAAGATAAAGCAAACTAAAGGCTTTGGTACCTAGGATTAGCAAATTACCAAAAATAAACCTACAGTTCAGTGCTGCTGAATGCATGGAGAAGTATTCAATAACATTCATTGAATTTAGGAATATACATTGTTGATATGGATGGATAGCAATATATGTTAGACTAAAAACATTCTTCTCTTATTCTGGTTCCATCATTTTGGTATTACTCTTGCAAAACACTAAATTCTAATCTCATACAACTCACAGATCCAAAACTTATATGGCCTCCCACATGTCTCAAGACTGTTCCATGGCCTGCATGTCTACATAATTTAGTACAACAGGCACCCTACTTTTACGGCCAGCAACTTCAGATTATCCCATATAGCCTATTACTTTGTTAAATTTGTCAAGCATTTTTACATTGCACAAGCATTCTTGTTCTCAAATTCAACGTTATAATAAAATTTTTATCCAGTCTCATTTTTAGGTTGATGTCAGCTCTACCTCAAAAGGAAAAAGTGAAATGTCAATATCTGTTTAATATCCACAATACATTACATTTACTCATCATTTCTCCTTAGGCTTCTCTTGTTATGGCAGTTT
This sequence comes from Mustela nivalis, assembly GCF_964662115.1. NCBI lineage: Eukaryota > Metazoa > Chordata > Mammalia > Carnivora > Mustelidae > Mustela > Mustela nivalis. The sequence continues at coordinate 25,115,540 of NC_139031.1, read as the reverse complement.
CTCACACTGCTCTTTTCAACGACCTTGACAGTATTGAGGAGTACAGGTCAGGTGTAATAATTATAGAATGTCTCTCAGAGGAATTTGGCTCATGTTTTTTTCTCATGATGAAAGTGGTGGGTTATGGGCTTGGGGGACGAAGATCACAGAGTCAAAATGTCATTTTCATCATATCACATCAAAGATGTCTATTATCCACATGACGTATCGATGTTGATGCTGACTTTGAACCCCAGGCTGATGTAGTGTGTATCAGTTTCTTCACTGTGAAGTTTCTCTATTTTACTCCCCTTCCATGTTATGCTCCTTAGAGGAAAGGCACTATGCACAGTCCACTCTTAATAAGTGCAAGTTATTCTCACCAATTGCTTTCCCAAATATCAACCAGATCATTAACATCAGTTTGAACATATTTAAGTGTCTCCCAATTGGATATTGTTTATATGCATACATATACACAAACACCACACACTGAAATTTCCCTCAGCCATTTCTTTCCTTCTCTTCTTCCAGACATCTTGGAAGGTTTACCAAGGCTTCACCTTTGTTAATTTTTTTTTTTTTTTTTACTTTGAGAGAGAACATGAGTGATGTTGAGAGAGAAAGAGAGAGAGAGAGAGAAGTAGATTCTTTGCTGAGCAGGAAGCCTGATGCAGGGCTGAATCCCAGGACCCAGAGATCATGACCTGAGCAGAAGGCAAATGCTTAACCCACTGAGCCACCCAGGGGCCCCAGGCTCCTTCCTTTGAACATGTGCAAAGGAAGCCATGCTCCATTGAAGGATGAATGAAATAAACCTTTAAATATTTCCATTAGCTATAGTAAACCATATCCCAAGTAGAAAATTTTTGAAGATGCTGGTCATTTCTCTTTAGCAAACTAACACAATCTCATAAAAAATAGTGGTCACAAGTTATTCCCCCATGCCAAAGAAGTTTCTGTCAATAAATGATCAGCCTGCAATGTATGGTATAGGCATAGGGAAAGACAATTATATCAGATAGTTCCTGAGAGAATGTCAGCATATACTACTCAAGTATTTCCAGTACTTTCATATTTGAATAATGGCAATTCTAAAAAGACTGGCTAATTGCCAAATAAATTACAAAACGGGGTGCACTACTAATTGTGGAAGAGGAGAGAATTCGCACAATAGAGTGGAGTTGAATGGACTTGAAGAAAGCTATCAAATAAGTCATTCTTATAATCTCATTTGCTTTGAAAATATTGTCCTGCATTTATCTTTTCTTCTGGGATTATATCTATGTATGATGGTACACCTGGTTTACTTCAATTCTTTTAGTTTACTTCCTATGTGCATGGCTCTAGGGTCAGTGCAATTAAGGACACTGCTACTTTTGTTCACCAAGAGATTAAATTTAGAAATTTAGATTTCTTTTCCTCCTTCCCTCCACCTCTTTTTCTTGCTTTATTTCTTTTCCTTTTTCTCATGTTCTCTTTCTTCTCTTCATTCTTTGCTTTATAAAATACCTTTTGACTTAAATTACAAGTTTTTTTTTCCCATTTGTTAGCATGTACATATATTTGTAGCAAGATACCTTTCTTAATATGTGATCTTGCATAGTATAGAAACTGAAATCCTTCTACCTAGCAAGAAAAAATAAAACCATCCCACCTAGAAAATACTTGTTCTAAAACATTCATTGTAATGAAGTTTCCATCCATGGAAAATATTTATTAATTAATTCATAATGAATTTATTCTGTCCTAACTCATAGTGATTCTTACTTAGCTTAAACTGATCACTTTTTAATCTCTTTACTTTGGATTTTTTCAGCATTTGATTCCACAAGGATTTTAGTGTTTATTTTCTGTCAATAGCTCACTTGTATTTCTGGTATTTTATTTCTCTGATAAACAGAAAAATCTTTAAACATTTTTCAACCATAACATGCACAATTTTCTTTATAGCTAAACTTGATTTGTAACATTATACGTTTGTTGAAATCGTTTAACATTGTTTCCAAAGTCTCACTTTGGTTTTTTTTTTTTTCTTTTTTTGACAATGCATGTAGACATTTTCCTTCCCGTAGCTGACCACAATCATTGGAGACCTGACTGCTATAGAATATCATTTTTGATAGTACTGAGATATTATATAGGAAATGTGGGTTAAAGTAATATTTCTGACATTGAACTGTGATTATCTGTGGATTGTCTGTTTGAGAACATGAAATAGATTTTCTAAGCTTTTTCTATTACAGTACATAAGACTCTGACTTTCATCTTAGATAACTGAAGTAAAGAATTGCTACAGATCACATTACTCAAAAGAAAAATTTTTTTCCTCATCGGGGTCAAAATATTATTAAAGTAACCTAGACAAGTACCTATGATTGCTTTTCTGCTTGCTCCCAGGAGAGTAAGCAATGTAAATATATGTTTTATTCCAACGTTTCATTCATCTAGATCTCAGGTTTCTTGTTTATTTTTGTCTGTAAGATAGGTTCACATCAAATTACACATATGAAGAATGCTTCTATTAAAGTCACAGCTCAAATGTTTTATTGTAAAATAAAATGCAGCTCTAAAAATAATGTTTTTCTCAGATAGCAAAAAAATTGGCAAAATGACAAATTTTATATTTCTAAAACCACTGCAAATTTGCAGTTTAACGTTGAAGAATGAAAGTTTAAATTTGGAAATACAATTTTAAGGATTTAGTGATGCATTTGCATTTGTCAGATAGCATTGATAAACAAATGCTTATTTACAAATGCTATAATTCTGAAAATACTTTTTAATCAAATTATGCTGATCTGAATTTAAATCATGTAGTTTTCCAAAACACTCAAGATATGGTAATTACATATTACTATGATTGTACCTGTATATTAGTGATTATGATGCAATTCAACCAAAGCTATTGAGAAAAATACTAGCATATTAAAATATGCCCCTGCTTGTAAATATTTATCTTTAAAATTTAACTTTAAAAAATTATTAAAATCTACACTTACTCATTTTTTTAAAAGATTTTATTTATTTGGCAAGAAGGGAGTATGCGCATGTGTGAGTGAGCAGGTACTAGCAGAGGGAGAGGGAGAAGCAGGCTCTCCACCAAGCAGAGAGCCTGATGTGGAGCTGGATCCCAGGACCCTGAGATCATGAACTGGGCCGAAGGCAGAGGCTTAACAGACTGAGCCACCCAGCTGCCTCTACAATTTTAAATAGGAGATCATTTTATATAATCAATATCCTTTATATATATTTAAATTAATTGTTCAGGAACATCTGTTATATTTATTTTGTTTATAAAGCCTGTCATTAGTTATGGACAAAATAAATCCTACTCTCAAATTTAGGATCTTTTGGGTGAGACTGAACATACACTTTTAGAAGGTAACACCTACTAAAGAGAGAGCATATAAATAAGATACATCATTTTCTTTCAAATTAAGTACATTAATGCTAAGTGAGTTCCATGATAATGAGTTGCCTTATTATCAGGGTAAATTTAATCAAGATAAATTGTTTTTAAAATTTGTAATTCAAAGCTGCTAGGACATTGTACATTTTATACTTAAAACAGACTGGTTTAACGGGCATGTCTTAGTCACCTATTGTTCCAGTTATCACACAACCAAACCTCTCCCAAACTCAGTAACTTGAAACAGCAAATGGATTGCCTCCAACACTGTGTGTGGTCTGACTGGCTTTCATGTAGGCTGCATTTCATCTTGGATGCAGGCTTCTAGTTTGGGTTCCCACGTGTTTCTACAGTCTCCTGGGAGCAGCATCTAATTAAAGCAGTGTTTTCTCTTTATAGGTCACACGAGTCCAAGCAGATAAGCAGGAGCATGTGAAAACTCTTAATGCCTCTGCCAAATTGACAAAGTGTCACTCTGTCAATATCCCATTGACAAAATGGAGGTATGACAAAGTGCAGAAGTGCTGTGTCTCGCGGACCGGGGAGGCAGCTCACACAGATGTAGCTACCTGGGCAGTGGTTTTGTTTCGATGAGCCACTGTCAGTAAGAAATGGATTATTCAAGTTGCAAGCACAGTGCCTCAGAGAAAATAGTTTCTGTAGTGTTTCACTTTACAAAATCAGATTCTTTGAAGTGCCACCCAGCGGACTGGGTTGTTCACTATTTGTTTGATGTCAACATATTTTCTCTAAAGATAATAAAAGGATGGAGGAAATGAAAAAATAAAAACCACATAGCTAAGTCGTTACATGCGGTTTCCAGGGAACAATCAAAAAATGATTTGTGTTCGTTAGCATTTTTCACAGACGTCTTCTGATCTGGGGCATTTCTTTACACTCAGGTAAAACAGTCTGATGATAACGAACGCATTGCAGCAGAAACTTCAGAATTATTTAACCTGCTTGAAAATATCTGACTAAAATATACAGGACACCAAAAGGTCCATGTAAGTAGCAATTACCTGACATTCGGGACTTGAGAGGGCCTTTCCTCTGGAATGTTGTACAGCCAAGAAAATTAGGAATACTGCCATCAGTAGAGTCTGTAAAGAATCTGTAAAGTAGAATCTGTAAAGTAGAATCTGTGTAGAAAGCTTCCTTACTGAGTTAACTGGTTTAGGTATGCATGCTAATCACCTATCTTGATGCTGTAGTGCTGATCTATACACAACATGAGCTATGTCAGAAATAGGTTTCTGATGCTTTAATTTTAAAAAGAGAAAGAAGGAGAAGCATAAAGTATACTATTTGGTTTGTGATCAATCACAGATTTCACATAAGTGGAAGGTTTTTTGTTTTTTTCAAGTGAAAAACTGCTCTCTTGTCTCCGATTTTTAACTTTTTTTTTTTTTTCCTTCCAGGATCATTAGTCAACAACACACGGCCCTCGGGTTAAGTTCTGACATTTGAAAGGCCATTATAAGACCTTCACCTCTGTGAAAATCACTGTAGCTACAGATCACAATCAACTCATGCAAGTGAGACTGTACAGAATGTTGTCCACGAGGGTGCAATTTACATGTTGAAAAGAACGTGTACTTCAGTTGAAGCCATAACGCTACAGGGTTTCGAAAGCAGAATTAGAAATGGCAGCCTAAGGGACAGAGGTGTCATTTTGACCACTGGCTGGTAATGTCAAGATTTCTTGTGAAAGGGAAAAATCATTCTTTGATAAAATTAAAAAATAAATATGCTAAATGTTAATGAGCAAAGAAAGATTAGAACACAGGTATAATAACTTGAACTAAATCGTTCAATCCTGTTTAATGTGTACTGCATGCCTTACTTTGCTCGGCACGAAAGATTTAGAGCATGATAATCCATAATAACATGGGCATAAGTATAAAGAGTATAAAATTTATATGAAATGTAATTCTTAGTGAATTTGAGGTTGTTTCTAGCATCTGGCTATCCTGTCTCAAATATTGATGATTTGATTAATTAATGGCACTTAGTAAATTCTATATTGAACTTATTATCCCTTTGGTCTGCTCACTTCTTTTTATAAACCATTTGCTTAGTTTTTAAAGCTCTCTCTTTAAAGCATTTTACTTTACCAGTTAATGAGTATAGCCCAGGAGTAAAATAATACTAGCTACGCACATTTAAAAAATAGTTTGGAGAAAGGGAGAAAAATATTTGATGAAAACAAATGGGGATTTTTTTTTTTAAAGATTTTATTTATTTGAGAGAATGAGAGAGAATGAGTGGAGTGGGGTAAGGGCCGAGGGAGAGGGAGAACCAGACTCCCCGTAGAGCAGGGAGCCCCATTTAGGGCTCAATCCCAGGACTCCAGGATCATGATCTGAGCCTAAGGCAGATGCTTAACCTACTGAGCAACCCAGGTGCCCCAACATGGGGAATTTTTATTAGGAAAATCTTATTAAGCCAATTTTAAACAATTTAAATTCGATTATTAATATAGAATGTATTAATAGTTTCAGAAGTAGAGTTCAGTGATTCATCATTATATAATACCCAGTCCTCATTACATCACATGCCCTCCTTAATGCCTATCACCTAGTTACCCCATCCTTCCAACCCCCTCCCCTCCAGCAACCCTCAGTTTGTTTCCTATGACTTAGAGTCTCTATGGTTTGTCTCCTTCTCTGGTTTCATCTTGTTTTATTTTTTCCTCTCTTCCCCTACAATCCTGTTTTGTTCTTAAATTTCACATATGAGTGAGATCATATGATGATTGTCTTTCTCTGACTTATTTAGCTTAGCTTAATACCCTCTAGTTCCATCCACATTGTTGCAAATGGCAAGATTTCTTTTTTTTTTTTTTTTTTTTTTTGGTGGCTAAGAAGTATCATCAAGCCAAGTTTAATATTTCAATTGGATTATTTTAACTAATGTTAAAAAGAAAATCCCCAATATTAAAATACTAGATTTTTATTTACTAACTTGTAAATAGCACATTTTCTGATGCTGCATAGTCATTGATCTGTGTCATATTTTGAAATGCACTGTTATGATATAAAAGTGTATCACTTTGATAACTAAATAAAAAGAGAGAAAAATAGCTTTCCTCAGTCCTCAAAGAACATTTTCCTTTTTATAATGCCAAATAAGGATTTCACAGACCTGGCTGGCCATATTGACATTTGGGTTTGAATAATTGTTTGCTCTAGGGATTTTCCTATATATTATAAAGAGTTTAATAGCACGCCTGACTCTTTCATTGCTAGATGCCAATAGCAGCCACACAAACATGATAATCAAAAATGTCTCCAGACAAAACCAAACACTTCACAAGGAGACACGACTGACCCAAGGTTAGACTCACCTTTGCTAAGTGATAACATTTAAGAGGCATTCAATAAAGATATATTAGTAAGAATTTTAAGTAAATTAAACTGAACATTAGGTGCTTATTTAAACAGAGTTCACACTTACTAAGAAACATTTCTTAAATCTGCACATAGAATATTTATACCCTATATGTGACCTATTATTTCTGAGAAAAATATCCAGACATCAGAATTAGCTTAATATTAACTGTGAAGTATTTTTAAAGAGTTAACATGGCATGTGTGTGGGTAGGTGAATATTTTAGATCTGTGTTATATAGATTTGGCAAGCTTTATATTTTAATATTTTTTTCAGGACAAGAATAAATTAATATCCTCATATTTGAAAAATGTGAACACTTATGTGTGATTTGTAAATATGAATGACAATATTTTCTATTAAAGTTTAGGCATAAGTCATTTGCAGATAAAGTAATTTCAAATGCATTTACCATATAGTGAGAAGAACTAATTAACATATAAATGTCTGATGTTTATACATTTAAAAATAAAAGCAGAAACTGGGGTACCTGGATGGCTCAGTCATTAAGTGTCTGCCTTCCACGCAGGTCATGATCTCAAGGTCCTGGGATCAAGCCTTCATGCATCTCCATGCTCAGCGTGGTGCCTGCTTCTCCCTCAGTCTCTGCTGTTCCCCTACCTGCTTATTTTTGCTCACTTACTCTTATGAATAAAAATCTTTAAAAACAAATAAAAATTAAAGCAGAAATCTTGTTTTACACCCTTTATCAAAGTCCAACCTGCAAGGTAATTTGGATGACCAATATTTGGTGAACGATGAGTATCTGTTTGTTTAATCAATAGACTGCTTTAAATTGACTTCATTGTGCCCATCACAAATTCTACAACACCCAGTCATCTGCTCAGTAAACTTTTGGCAAAGTCCTCTTCAAAGATGAAGGTGTGCAAAGTCTGAATACCAAATCAGAAGACAAAGTCACCAAACAACAATATAATACCAACTACATGTCTTTGAGTTCAACGTGATGATTGGAGGAAAGTAAAATTAAGAGGCTTGTGAGAGTATAATTATTATCTTTCCTACTGTCCAAATAATCTGAATTTTACTGTACTTCCATTGTCATATTTAAATTATCCTGGGATTAATATGTACTGGAAAAGGGATTCCAGATAGTCATTAAAGATACGATCTTGGCTGGGCGCCTGGGTGGCTCAGTGGGTTAAGCCGCTGCCTTCGGCTCAGGTCATGATCTTAGGGTCCTGGGATCGAGTCCCGCATTGGGCTCTCTGCTCAGCAGGGAGTCTGCTTCCTCCTCTCTCTCTGCCTGCCTCTCTGCCTACTTGTGATCTCTCTCTGTCAAATAAAGAAATAAAATCTTAAAAAAAAAAAAAGATATGGTCTTGGAAAGGAATATTGGGTCATTGTTGGGAGAGAACGACACAATTTATATATGTGTGTGTACATATAGATATGAATTATTTTGAGAAATAGGGAGCTCATTCCTAAGCAAAACATAAACATAACAGATAGTGAGAAATTATCTCTATAGGTAGCATTTAGCTATAACTAAAAAGTAAAATATAGGATATTTATGATAATTAAACTTTCCTCCCTTTTATTTATGAAAAATATAAGTTATCTTGTTGGTTTTCCACTTTGGGTTCATTACTAAGATGATTACTTAAATAGTCACTTCACTTTCACTAAATACAAGAGATAAAATTATTTAGCTGAGTTATTAAAAATTATCCAGTTTGATCCCTCACTTTATAGTTGGGAAACTTTTATCCAGGGAAGTTACTTGACTTAAAAGCTATGGTCAGCTAATGTCTGGGATAGAAATCTTGTGTCTTAACTATAGGCTCATTGTTCTCCATAATAGCACACTTCAGGAATCTAAAATAGCAGCCAGAGGACAAGACAATGAGTAAAGATAAATTAAATTATCCTCAAATCAGACATTAAGAATAATTTATGTGTATAAGAAAGATAGGCAAGGGAAGGTATTGGCCACTAATCCATGCTAGTCCCTATAAAAAGCAATTAAAGTGACATAGTATGTGTATGGGCAAAGGATAGGTGGGAAATCTCTTTACCTTCCCCTCAATTTTGCTGTGAACTTAAAATGGCTCTAAAAAACTTTTAATTTCAAGGAAAACTGCAAGTCATTTCTCTTAAAATTATAGTAAAGCAAGTAAAATAAAAGTAACTAGAATCGGAGGCAAAATATGTGGTAAGTCCTCTTAATAGCACTAGGAAGTATAAGCTAAGTTCAGAGAAGGAACATAATCACGCCTACAGAACAGAAAGACACCAATGATCTAAAATCTTGGAAGGGATTTTCAAACATGGAATGGTAGATATGCAAGAGGGTGATTCAGTGGAGGAAAAACAACTATTGAACTATGGCCCTATTCCTTAATTATTCCATGACCATAGGATTTTATTGCTTATGTAGAATTATCAGGTGTCATGAACTCTACAGAGGGCTTAGAATAAAATGTAACCTAAACCTCGTATTTTAACATAGCAATAGCTCCAAGTTTATGAGACCCTACCAGGGGGCAGACACTGTTTGAAGTTTATTGGTATGTAATGAACCACCCTCTGACAAAACAATCTATTCTTTTTCATGGTTCTGTGAGTTGATTGGGTCTAGCTGGGTGGTTCTTCTGCTCCATGCGGTGGGTGTCAGCTGTGACTACAGTTGTCTGAATGTTCAATTTAGCTGCAATATCCAAGATCACTTTCTCATATGGTTAGCACTCGGTATTGGCTGTTGGCTGAAAGTTCAGTGGAGGTTGTGGAACCGAGCACTTTGATTCCCCACCATTCACCAGCCTTCTACTTATGGTTTGAACTTCCAATTGCACTGAGACTATGTACTAATAAGACATAACCCAAGCATGTGAAAGTAGAATTTTTTTTTTTTCTTAAAGATTTTTAAGTCATCTCTACACCCAACGTGGGGGTCAAACTCACAACCCTGAGATCGAGTCAGCTGCTCTACAGACAGACAGCCAGGTGCCCCCCAAACAGAAGAAACCTTAAAGCCCAAGTTCAAAAGTAATACAACATCACTTTTGCCACATCCCATGGGTCAAGGAGATTCAGGACACTGCAGAATCTTAAAAAGAGAAAATAGATTTCACCTTTTAAGGAGAGGAAGATACACAGCCATCTTTAATCTAACAATCTTATACTACTCTAATCAGCACTCACAACTCTTAAATACTCAAACTTGAAGCACAGAGAGGTTAATACACAAATTTTCCAGTTACCAGAACAAAAAATTAGCAGAACAAAGTATTTAAACAAAGATACTCTGGCACAGAGGATTACAAATAGCATTGATATCATGCTAAACACAAAAAAATACAAATTATTTCCTAATGATAAGTCAATTTGATATTTTCTGGTATATGGAATTTCTTTCTCTAATTACGATTCTAGCCAACAGGACTCCCAACTCAATTTTTTTGTTTGTTTTAGATATTGTGATGTTTACATGTCCCCAAACTAAATATTGTTATAGTGGTGAATTTTCAATGATCCATTGAGCACTTATAGTTCTTTAAATACAGAAACTTCATTACATGGATAAAACAAAAAATATCCATTGCAAAATTCTTAAAAAAAATCACATTTTCAGAATTTTGAAATGTTGTCACTTTCTTTACACAAAACTGAAACATACAGAATCTGTGAAGAATGCCACAGGTTTCAGAAATTAAATCATGGATTTCAGGATATTTTGAATTCCCTCAACATAAAAATTAATGCAAATATGATACCACTGTTTATCATTAAATAAGGTGATTTTTATAGTTTTCAAGGTTTATACATTCACTTCCTCACATTCAGCTCAACCGATCTAAATCCTGCATTTTCTCCAGCACTTTGTGTCTCTTCTCCGTGGGAACTGTCATCCAATGTTCACAATTATGATTCAGATGTCCATCTTGTATGCTCAACAGGGACCTGGTCATAAGCCTATTGGAGCCTGGATGGTAGTTCATGGTTTGTCAGTTGATGCCACTAACACATAATGTCCACATGGCTAGAAACTTGATCTTATTATTTTATCCCCAAAGCAGTTTCTTTAGCTACAGAGTTAAGTCTGGCTTTCATGTTACATCTTCAACAGACACATTCATTTTCTGTCTATTGTGCTCTCTTTTCTCGGTACTTGTAATCTTTTCTCTCATAAGATCATCTTTTTTTCTTAAAGGATCTCTCAAGTTATCCTTTATGTTGTTGTTTCAACTGTCTGCTTTGTAGATTGTAAACTTGAATCTCTAAGGAATTTTTTTTTTATCTGAAATGTATACTCTCGTTTTTCACAAGTTTACTTTAGAATAAAAATCTCCCATTCTTACTTTCCAATTTTTCACAAAATGAGTTTATTTTCCTTACGTTTATCTTATCATGCAGTAATTTCATTTGTAAAGTTTAGTTAGTAGTGCACAGTAGAGTCCTAAAAATTTAGTTACTTGTATAACTAAAACTATTAAACTGTACTTTTTTGTACTGGAGAGGTATTTGTGAGATCTGTATTTCTTTGTGTTTTTATCCCCCAAATGAGATGAGGTTCATAAAGGATTTTTTTTTATAATAAATGGAAAGAGGAGGTGTATTTTTCTTGTCTTTCCTGTATTCCAAATGATTCCAAATGATTGTTTTCTTGTAAATATTCCTTTATTCTACTGGTCATGTGTCTTCCTTTTAAGGAAAGAGAGAGAAGACTACTTTTGAGTTCTTTTTAGAAATAGTGTATTCATTTCACAATTAGTATTTACATTTAGTATATTTAATATTTAAAAAGGTTCAGCTTAATGTTTGAAAAGAAGTAGACATACTCTTAGGTGAGCATGTATACTCTGGCTTTCTGTCTTTTCCTTCCTTCTCTCCCTCAGTACCATTTCTTGCTTCTCTTCCTACCCTCTTTTCTTCCTTTTTTACAAAATAACACAACTACAAAGGCAGAGCTCCAAGATCAAAGCGGCATATGAGTATATTGTCAGCACGCAGTATATTCTGTAGTCACAAAGTATTAGGAATATTCAACATCTCAGACTGATATTTACTGTAAAGAAAGGTATTTGAGTGACTAAGAAAATTGCTTAAAACAGAGCAAAAGGTATAAATTGTATATGTTATTACACACCGTCTAAATATACATGCTCAAACACACCTACAGAAAAATTCTCTATGATTCAAAAGAACATCTAATTAACTTAATTTCTTTTAAATTTGTTTCTTTTTCACAACTTGTTCCTAGAGGCTATATATGTAATGTCTTATGATAATCTCCAAAATGAGAGATCATTTAACTTGGGTTTAATAGGTCATTGGATAATCAAAAAAATATTGATTGCCTCACTGTACAATCTACCTCAATCATTTATCTCTGATTTGGGCAAAATGCTTAAGATCCACATACTTCAGTTTTCCTTATACATAAAATAGGGAAGCTGAAAGTAAGTACCTCAGGGTTTTGGTGAGGACTCAATAGGATAGTTCATATATTTGAATTGTGTCAGTCACATCTGTAATTGTTTGACAAGTAAATGATGAAGATGATTATTAGCTAGGCTTAAATTCCATGCCGTCTAATTTCTGGTTCTCATTAGTGCATACCATTTGTTCTCACTCATTCATATTAATAAGCTAGCATATTTGAGTTTTGCAGGGGCAGGTGTAACAAAGCACCATGGACGGAATGGCTTAAATAACTCTTTTCTCACATTTCTGGAGGCTGAAATTCCAAGCTCAAAGTGTCAACAGTTTGGTTTCTTCTGAGGTCTCTCTCCTTGCCTTGTGGATAGCGGTCTTCTTCCTGTGTCTTCACATATATACCCTCTGTATATATCCACATCCTAATTCCCTCTTATTATAAGGGCACCAGTCATAGGAGGCCAGGCCCACCCTAATGATCTCATTTTAACTTAATACCTCTTTAAGAACCCTACCTCCAGAGGTGCCTGGGTGGCTCACTCAGTTAAGTGGCTGGCTCTTGATTTGGGCTCAGGTCATGATCTCGGGGTCCTGAGATCCTGCCCTGCATTGGTATCATTGTCACCTAGCTCTGTGCTCAACGGGGAGTCTGCTTCAGGATTCTCTCTCTCCCTCTACATCTTCTCCCTCTCTCCCTCCCACTTGCTCTCTTTCTCTACAATAAATAAATATTTTTTTTAAAAAGACCCTATCTTCATATACAATCACCATTTGAAATCCTGGGGGAGTTAGAACTTTAGCACATGAATCATTTTGGGGGAGGAAGTAGACCTAATTCATCTAAATTATATTTGACATCATTTTATATTTTTGAAAAGTACTAAATCTGCCAACCCTAAATTATCATGCTTACTGTCCTCTTTTTGTTTAGCCTTATTTTTAAGGAATAAGTAAAAACCACAAATTCTATAATTTCCCTAACAAATACGTTTGAGTTTACCTCAAATATAACAAAAAAGGGAAAGAGAGTCAATATGTATTCAAAACTGAGATACAAGGAAGAGAAGGCTCAGAGGGCTTTTGAGAGTTTCATATTTCCACCTCCTGCAAAAATATGACTGCTCCTCGCTTGTTCTCAAACTAATAAAGTGTCTTCTATGTGAAAAGTTTCATCCAGCCATTTGCTTATCTCTCTTAAGTGTTCATTAAGAAATACAAAATTTTGTAGTAAAAAAAAAATCTTTGAAAATTCAACAAATTACTAAAAATTGAACATAGAAGTGTTAAGTTTTTAATAATGTTAGTTTTTATTATCCTGTAAATATCAATCGTTTCAGGGAAACTACCATTCTTTTTTTCAGAAGACATCACATTATTCTGACCACAAATGCCTCCTTAAAATCCTTTTCTACAGTGAAGTTAAATTTCAATATTGCATTATGGAGAATGGGCTTCACTTTCAGAATAATTTAGACAATAGCCATGTTCCTCTAATATATGAACCTTTAGAACTTCTGTTCCTTTTAAGAATCTCACAGAATTTGAAGATAGACAGGAAGCAAATATTCTTATCTGTATTTTGCAGATAGACCAGCTAAGCTATTGAGAGTGGCAGGAGTAGCCTAAAGTAACAGAAGAATTTTTTAAATCCTCTATTCCTTTGGAATTGAAACCTTTCTTTTTTTCTTTCTTTTTTTTTTTCCCCCCATTTTTGGCCCCTACTCCTCCCTCAAACCAGCAAAACTTTTTCTTTGTCATATTGCTTCCAGGTGTACAACACTATGGAACAGTATCAAAGAAGTCCAATGCAGTAGCTCTAATTCCACAAAGAATTCAGAAACCACTACGATTGTCTTTGAACACTATCGGCTGAGGGTCTGAGATACTATTTTGCTATCTCTGCACACCCCATTGCCCACTAGGACTTTCTGAATCAATTTCCGTTCACAATAAAATATTGTTTTTCAGAGATCTCTGATGTTTGAGTAAGTACAATATCAACAAGTTTCAGAATAAATGGCACACAGCCAGTTTAATTTAAGGAGATTAAGAAAGTATCAAATACACTGCTTTATTGAAGTCAACTTTAAATTCCCCAAATGGCTCAATGTCCATGCATATGCCTGAAAATAAGTTTCAATGAATCTAAAGCTACATGGTAAGCAAAATATTTGAGAAAATGATTTAGAAGGCCATTTCTTACAAATGCATACCTCTTTGGTCTATTTCTTTTCAGTTTTTATTTAAATTCCAGTTAGCTAACATAGAGTATAATATTAGTTTCAGGTGTACAATATACTGATTCACCGCATCCATACAATACCCAGGGCCCACCTCGACAAGTACATTCCTTAAATCCCCACTGCCTATAGCACCCATCCCCTCACCCACCTCCCCTCTGCTAACCATAATTTTGTTCTCCATAGTTAAGACTGTTTCTTGGTTTGCCTCCCTCTCTCTTTGGTATGAATATTAATGATGCACTAGCTGTCAGTTTCACCACAGTGAGTAATGGTTCTGTGCGATAACATGATTGAGAAACAATTAAAATAATTGAAGTACTGGGCAATAAAGCAATAGGTAGACATTAATAATTATTAGAGTTGACCCAATATGACCTTTGTGATAGGTATATGCCAAAATGTCTTTGTTAATTTCTTTCAAAATCTTTTATATTCCACTCAACAATTAAAGTAGCAACCTTGCTAGAGGTATAGGATTACTCCCAATTTCTTTCAGTAATAAGAGCCTAAAGGAGGAATAGGGGCACGTTGCCACAATAACACATGCTTGTCCCCAACCCCTTTTGGTTCACATTGTCCCACGAAGTTTACCAATGAACACACCACTTTTCTTTTTACTAGCAAGGTAGCTACCTATTCCCATGCAATCACCTTTGATACAGTTTTATTCTTTTGAGCTGACCTTTTACTAAATTAAATATGGGCAAAACCAAACAAATTTAGTTGGGAGTAAAACAAACAAACAAACAAACAAAACACACATATGAAGTATACATGGAAACAGAATGAGAGAAAGGTTCTTCTTTATTTCTAGGAAATAAGGACTAGAAAACTAAAAATTTTTCATCACTAGAATTTAGTCAAGTTTAGTTAAATGTTCAGTTGTTAAAACATATTTAAAGTTCTCTGTATTAACTCTAAGGTTTGAAGGAATCATAAATATCAATTTGATTCCAACTCCCACCCTCAGTCTTATATTGTTGAGTTTAACCAAATTGTCTCATTTCATTGTTATGATGACTGATAGGTATAGATCCTCAATATGTCTGCCTCATTAATAAATTCATACATAAATTCCAAATCACGAGTTTTATCTTCATCAAAACTATCTTATGGACTATAAGTCTCTGCTTTAAAAAATACAAGAATGGCACAGACTAACTACAGTGAAAAGTCAGATAATCTACCTGATTATAACTTTTCTTGAACACATCTGAGACCTGAGGTCACACAGAAACTATTCACCTGAAGGGAATATGTTCATCTAAGGGAATATGGCATCACCAAGGAGGGATGGGACAAAAGCATGGATTTACCTGGGGCAGAGCACAGCAAAAGATGCAGCCAACTTACAAGGGAATTACGTGGAGCCAACTAAAATTGTTAAGAAATCGCTGAAAGTTGAACACAGGAGAACATGAAAAAGGAGAACCCTTGGAACAGAACCCAGGAAGAGGAACTGATGTTGGTGTTGTCACACTTCTACCAGCTGGAGTGGCTGGTAAACCCTAAAAATTCAGGACATTTCTACATGGAATCATGTGTCTTGATTCTTCTGGCCAAAGAAAAGTGCTGTTTCTTTGATCCCTGATCACCAAAAATAGAAACCCAGAGACTATTAGGTTCTTTGATGTTGCAAACAATGTGGATTCTGTGACTGATGATTTGCCCGTTAGAGCCTCCAGTGGAACAGTGCCTCCACGTGGAGGCATACTTTGGAAATTAGGGCTTGTGGCTTCTCTGGCATAACTAATAATTACCCTCATTTTGAAAGGCAGCTACTAGTTCAATACTGAACACACTTATCAAAACTGCACACTTACCCCATGGAGGACTTGGAAAACTCTTGCCTCATGCTCCCATTTTGGGGTTGGCTAACAAACTGGGAAGAGGCTCCAAAATCTTCTGTTACCACAGAGAGATTGTATACTCAAGAATGCAGTCATCCTTCTCGGAAAAAACGGTATTCCACTCTGCCACCTAAGGCAAAGCTACTGGCCCAGTGGGGTCCTCAACTCACCAGAGGTCCACTAAAACAGGTTCTGTAGAGGCCAGATTTACCTAGTGGTCTCTGAAGCAACTACTCAACTCTGATGTTACTCAAGAGCTACCACAGATTATACACATATGAATGAGTGGGTCTATGTACAATAAAACTTTGTTTACAAAAACAGGTAAGCACCCCAAGATCCAAGTTCAACTCCTGAACTAATTACCTGGTCTGGGTTCACTGCCCTTTCAGCAAAGCAAAAACTCCCATCTTGAGCCTAAAACAGACATGAGTAGAACTCATATTCTTTTTTTTTTTTTTAAGATTTTATTTATTTGACAGGCAGAGATCACAAGTAGGCAGAGAGAGAAGGGGGAAGCAGGCTCCCTGCTGAGCAGAGAGCCCGATGTGGGGCTCTATCCCAGGACCCTGGGATTATGACCTGAGCCAAAGGCAGATGCTTTAACCCACTGAGCCACCCAGGTGCCCCTAGAACTCATATTCTGAGGCTGTTGACAATGCTTAGTTTTGCGTACCAATTGGAAAAGCACAAGATGGAAAATTATGGAATTATTTGGTAGTAATTTAGATAGAGAGGATTAGTAAACTGGACAATAAATCAATAGAATATTTATGCAAGGAAAAGAGAATGATAAAACTTCTTAAGAGACACAGGAGGCTTGCTAAAAATGTCTCACATGCATGCAACTGGAATCCCAAAGTATAGGAAAGAGAGAATTGGTGTCATCAATATTTGAAAAATATTGATTCAGAACTTACAAAAAATGATAAAACACAGGGAGCCCTTTAAGAAACTCTCTGGATTCCAAGCAGGATAATTAAAAGATAATCCCCAACCAGTCACATGATGAAAAATCTGCTAAAAACTAAAGATTAAGATAAAACTCTTAAACTTGCAGGGGGCAGGTGGGGAAGGCACATTATGTACAAAGCAAGAAAACATACAAACTGACTTTTTCATAGAAACCATAAGAAAAGACAATTGAATGTCCTCTTTACTCTATAATCCACTGTTTTCTGTTTCTTGGGTAATCCTTATGGAAGATTAATCTTTTCTGAGGCTTGCTTGGCCACAGATAAGGAGGGACATGGAAAACATGCTTTTATGGGAGAGTAACAGCAGGATTCTATACTTCTCGGTGAAACTCTTTCTTCACACAACAAGAGTATTAAAGCCTTGTCAGTAGTCCACAGCAACATAGAGAAGGACTTGTTGCAATTCCAACCAATGAAAACAAACCCTACACACTCAAATGTCCACATTTGGGGAAACAAATTTGATGAGGCCACGTGTGCAGCATATCCAGACTTAATTCTAACAGGCCGTCTAAAATCAGACAATACAGATGTGGAGCCATATGTGGTGGATAAACAGGTGTACCTTGCAGAAGTCTCCAATGGCCTTCACAAGCATTATTACTGGAAACCAACTTATGGAGAGGTTTGCAGGTACTCACCTAATGCAGCTTTTACTCTTGTACCAGGAGGTGGACATCTATGAAAAGCAAGCTCTAAAACAATTTTCACATATTTGTTTTATGCTAATATTTTATTACCTATTAAATTTTTCTTTCATAAAATATGGTTCTAGACCCAAGGATCAGTTCAAGTCTCTCAAAGCCAGCCAATTTGAATCCAAGATCTTGATACTTAGCAGTGAATTTCTCTCCAAAAACAGAGCCAATTCTATATTTGATTACAGTTTGCTCCATGAGCCGATAGTTCTACACATAACTGAGAATAGTCCCTCCTTCTAAAATTATTTGCAGGTAACTTGAGTTTGTCCAGCTTCCTTAGGAAATACAAGCCCTTATTTTCTTCTCCTTGAGTAAATTTGCCTTACTGGAAAATAACTTAATACACTTAATTATTTTAATCAGAATTTTGAAATCCAGCCCATCACAGGCTATTTTGCCATTGAAGCTAAATTTTAGTTATGCTTTTTTATGAAAATCATTTATTTTTAAGTTTTATTTTTCTGGGATAGAATATGTTACAATTCTGAAAGTCTGACGGTCTAGTTTCTCTATATTCCCTTTAAACTTGCAGACTTGCTGATTGGGAGATTGAATCAGAATTAGCCAATCAAGACACTCCATTACAATCTGTTTCCTAACTGGTTTGTTATAACTATAACTTCAAAGTTACAAAATACAACATCCAAATATTTGCAGGCAAAAATTTACCAAATGTTTAACCACAGTTAATATGAATTCACATTTTGTCATATTTTTTCTAGCCACCATTAACAGATTTCTCTCCATCAGCCTTCTGTTCCCAAAGTCCAGGATCTAGAAGTTTTTTTTATTAGGGTAACTCCACTTCTATTTAGGTCAGCCAGCTCCTGCTAGGCTGAACTGCGGTAACACGTCAAAATTGTACAATGCAGAAATCTCACAAAGGTTATCACTTGCTCACAATATGTGTTTTTTTGTACATCAGCTTTGGTTTGTTCCCATTGCCTGTATGTCCAATAGGGCCTCTGCTTCATGTATTTATACCATTTCGGGATATTGGCTAAAAGCATATTCTGGACCTGGGACGTGAGGTCATCATGGCAGAGGAAAAAAGAGCACAGGGTGGTAGTTACTAATACTTCCAGAAGTGGCCTTAGGAATTTATGTTTACATTGAATTGGTCAGAACAAGTGAAAGGGCCATGCTTGCTATCCGTTAGAGGAGGCTCTCTAAAGGCCCCGGACTCAACACCCACTGTAATTAGAATATGTCACCCTCATGTTGTACTCCCACCTAAATATGCATGTTAAAAGCTATAAATATTTTAAGTACATATAAGAAGAGTATAATGTCATAGAGTCCTTGGCTGTAAGTAGACAAATTAACAGATAGCTTGCATCATTTATCTTCCAAGACAAGCCACAAGATCTACAAGAGGTTTTAGAACCCATATTCCTACACAGATGTCCAAATAAGACTTTTTAAATAAGAAAAGTTCTATTACACTTAAAAGAGGCTGCTTAAATAAAATAAATCCTAACATCTTACCGATTACAATATAGCATGCATCAGGACTCGCTAACAGCCAATTAATTAGCTTGCTTGCTGGAACTCGATGAAAAAATAACTGAACTGGCATTTCCAGAGATTGCATGGATTTCTCCACGATCTCTAGCATAAAGAACTTACTCGACAGAACATAATGAAATCGGTGTACAGCACTGAAAGCTAAGATGCAGATGGAAATTCAGAGGTGATTTTAACTTGAAAGCCAATTATACTACTCCACTGCCCCATTTCTACCTTCAAGGTTCAAGGATACGTTTTTTCTTACTTTACTATATAAAGCAGAAAAGACACGCAAAATTCTTGGAAAGAGATATATAAATGAGAAAATAAATCTCAGATCCACTCCTGAAAAATATTAAGGAAGTATCTTATTTGCGGAGGATCAAAGCTTTAGAGTATAAGACCTTTTCGGTGAAGTCATTTTCACTATAACCTTCAAACCTAAGACATCTGTCATTAGGGACTAGAGAGAATGGGATCAGCCTCAGCAACTTTAGAAACACATTCTGACACGTGTAGCGCAAACCATCCTCCTCCTCCTGGTGACTTAAAGCGAATGCGCATCTGGCTGTACCAAGGGGCAGGGGGACCACAGCAGCAACGTAACCACCAGCAGTGTTCATAAATCACTCGGCCTACAGGGTAAGGCTCCACTTCTATTACTAGCCTAGGACACTTAAAAAATATAACTGTAAAACTAAATTAAAATGTTTCTTTAACTCTAGGTTATTTTGTCATCTTAATTCTGTAACGGTGATCTTCCGATAAACACCGATTTTAATGCTTGCCATTCAGCACGTGGCTGAACTGCTGGTTGGTTGAACCTTCACAAAGTTCCAAGCCGATTCACTGCGTACTTATAATTGATATACATGCGCAATTAGTGTGGCTCTCAATACCCTTTTTTAACCTTCGTATTTGTCAAGAGTGTTCATGGGCAAGTCAACAATATTCTCTATCTACCACTGCCTCACAGTTTTTCTTTTATGTCACATCTTACTACTTTTCCCCTTTTTCTTCCTGCCCATCCCACTCATCTTCCTGCACTTGGCTTAATAGGCCGTGGTCTTAGAACCTGGGTGCTCAATATTTCTTTTGGCTAGAATACAACAAACTTTCCCAGATATTTGTTTGGTTTTACACTTCACTTCCCTTAATCAAATTCCATATGCCAAACGAGATTGACCCTGGCACCTAAAGAAAACCTCTGCTCTCAACACTTATTCCCCCAACCCTTATCTATAATTTCCAAATTTATACTGTACGTATCGTCTGAATCACACGTTTTACATTTTTGTTATGTTTATTGTATATTGCCTGCTTCCTCTCCCATTCCAAAATAGGTTCTTCAAGGGCAGGGATCTTAAACTGTTTTGTGCCTACTGTGTAGTAGTTTTTCAATAAATATTTCACAGTGGAGTGAGTGAGCCATAAACTAGGGCTCTGAGTACTGGAGCATTGGAGATGGTGACTGTAACTGCCCATAATTCATCCACTCTAAAGAGCTTAATTCCCTATAAACACTCTAAAGCTGCAAGAAGAGCTCCTATGTAAATGCCAATACCATAGATTTTATACCAATACCCATAACTAAATACATTCTTCAACAAAAAGAAGGTGAAAGATCCTAACTAGGCAGGGATTTCCCCCTGGGTAGATGTGCACTAAAATGTTACAGTGTAAACAAATTCAGGATGTGATGGCAACGATTGAATTATTTTTTAAGTTACCATATCCTAAACTTTTTCAACAGCAATAAAGTTGTTATATGAATCCAAATCTTCTCTTTCACGTTAGGGGAGCAAAACCCAAAATGAAAACAAGTTTTTTTCCCCAGTTAAATGATATGAAAAGAGTTCCTCCATAGATCACAGGCATGCTACATTGATTTATGCTAATGATAGTAATAAAGTAGAGCCTGTTTTTATGATATTATAAAATGACTGAAAGGACTACTTATCTCCTCCATGCATATCTATCATAACTTGAAATGAGAATTTTAGTTCATAGAAAAATGTGGGTCCATTCACAAACCATTCACTTTCAGTAATTGTAGATGCTGCCCTAATGTTAAACTCTTTATTTTATGACAGACCAAGTTAGCAATACAACTGTATTTTTCTTATCATGCACAATTTGTGCATTTCTTACAACACTGAAAATCGATATGGAAAAGCTCTGTGTCTGTTGTGTTCCTTTCTAAAACAAAGGGTCAACTGGCAAGGACTCTCATAGTTATCACAAGTTAAATCTGAAACAATTTTATAAATTTTAGCTTCACTTGTGTTTTCACATAGAAACTTCCAATTAGTTTTGTTTTTTTGAATGAGGAGTTTTATTTAGAAAGTGATACGATGTATGCCAGTACATTCTGCTTTTGTAACCCATAGGCTGTCTCATTTATGCATATTATTTAACCTCACTTATCCATAAAATTAGCATAACATCCGCCTCATAGGACTGTCAGGAGATTGAAATGGAGTAAGCCTAAGGCACCATGCATTAAATATGCAAAACATCTTAGTTGATACTCATAATTAATTTAGGCAACTACATATAAAGTTTAAAGCAATCCTTTCAGCCTCCATTGTATAGACCAGAGCATAAATCCCTATGCAGGACAAACTAGAGCATCAGGAGGAATTGACATTAAGTCAACTCAGTGAATTTTTCTGTAAGTAAATAGAACCACATGAGTAGATTCAGACAAGGAATATGACCAGTGCCTCCAAAGACTATTTTATGATCCCACTAATGAGCACCAGTTAACATCCCTCCCACCAAAAAAAGTGGGAAGACCTAAATAGACATTTTTCCATAGACAACATGCAGATGGCCCACAGACAACATGAAAATATGCTCACCATCACTCATCATCACGGAAATACAGATGAAAGCTGCAATGAGTTGCCACTTTGCACCCGTCAGAATAGCTAGAATCAAACAGACAAGAAATAACAAGTGTTGGCAAGGACCTGGAGAAAAAGGAACCCTCAAGCACTGTTGGTGGGAATGCAAACTGGTACAGCCACTGTGGAAAATACTATGGAGGTTCCTCAAAAAATTAAAAACAGAAATACCGTATGATCTAATAATTCCACTACTGTGTATTTATTTCCCCAAACCCCAAAACTCTAATTTGAAAAGAAAAATACACCTATGTTGATTGCAGCATTATTGACAATAGCCAAGATATGGAAGCAACCCACGTGTCCAATGATAGATAAATACACACACATACACACACACACTCACTCACAATGAAACATTATGCAGCCATAAAAAGGAGGAGATCCTGTCATTTGTCACAACATGGATGGATTTAATGTATCCTAGGTGAAATAAGCCAGAGAGACAAATACCATATGATTTTGTTTATATGTGGAATCAAAGCAAACAAAAAGCAGAAACATACTCATATATAAAGAGAACTAATGGTTGCCTGGGGAGAGAGTGGGGGGATGGGCAAAATGGATGAATGGGAGTGGGAGGTACAGGCTTCCACTTGAGGAATAAGTCACAGGGATGAAAGGCACAGCCCAGGGATGTACCTGTCAGTGGTACTATAATAGTGCTGTATGGGGACAGTAGCTACACTTGCATGGAGCGTAGCCTAACATATAGAGTTGCTGAATTACTATGTTGAAAAATGTACACTGTGTGTCAACTATACTTCAGTAAAAAATACTAACTTACATATGCTACCATTTTTGTAATCTCTAGGGACAGAAACTTTAACCTTTATCTTTCTGTCTTAATAAGATTTATTATTTGGGTATGATAAGGCCAACAAATCAAGCGAGACCACCACTGGAGAGAGTTTGTTATACTACCAGATCTCCACAGAGAGAGTACGTATAATGCCATGGTGGGGAATAGACAACTAATCACTGGGGTTGGTCCTAATGTGGGTGGGGTGGAAATTACCAAATGACCAAAGCAATGTGGGCAAGAGCCTTCGTTGTGCATTTCCTCAGGAAGCAGCCAAGCTAGTCTGAATAATTTTCAGCTGGATCTGAGGCATTGGGACTGTCCTTGGTTGTTTGTTACCTGTCCCAGGGTAGTTAGAGCAGGTGTTGAGTGACCCTAAGTGTGAGAGCCAGAGGGATGTGGTTGGGGATGTGGACTTAATTGACCACTTGAGGTAGTCAATTCAGTACTTCTGATGAGTTGCATAAACATTATCTCTAAGTGAAATAATAAAGGGTAAATATAAAGTATTAAATTATTGAGTGCTAGGTTGCTTGGTAGTGATTATGCAATTAGAATTCTGAACCAAGGGCAGATAGTTGTGTTGAAAGGTGACTGAGGGAAGACTATAGATAAGCTAGGACATAAGAGGTGCTGAGAAAGAATATCAAGAAATAGAATATGAGAAAGAGCAAAAGTCTTAACAGAAGACAATATAAACTTATTACAAGAAAATGGAAAGTTCTTCCTTCTGACAGAATAAAACTACTTTACTTAAATTTAATGACAGAAGGGAAAAAGTCGCCATTTGGCAACCATCACAAAAACAATTGACTTAGGCAAGAATGAAAGAGTGTAACACCAGTAATTTTATTTTATTTAATTTTTAAGATTTTATTTGTTTATAGCTGAGAGAGAGAGTGAGAGAGGGAACACTGGCGGGGGAGCTAGAGAGGGAGAAGCAGGCTCCCTGCTGAGCAGGGAACCTGATATGGGGCTCGATCCCAGGACACTGGGATCATGACCTGAGACGAAGGTAGACGCTTAATGACTGAGCCACCCAGGCTTCTTCTTTTAGAAGAAATAAATTATGTACACATTCTCAAAATACTTTCCCATGAGATACTAGTAACAAAGGAAAATACACTAACTTCATATTGTAGAAAACTGACAGATATCATCTAAACCAAGTGATCAAAGCAACCTTTATTTTTCAATGACCAGTTATTAGTATTCATAAAGGGCATCACAAATTAAGTGTACATCTAAAATTGCTAGAGAACTTAAAATGGTAGAAAATGACTAGCATTATAATTCTGAAAATGAGCAGATATGTAAAAATGTGGTTCCCTTGAATAATTTAGTTAATAATTAGTAATTTGGACATTTTTTTTTTTTGAGAGAGAGAGAAAGAGAGGAGGAAAAGAGGGAGAGAATCTTCAAGCAGATTCCCTGCTGACTCTGGAGTCCAAGGGAGGGGAGGGAGGCATGATCTCATAAACGATGAAATTATGACCTGAGCCAAAACCAAGAGTTGGATGCTTAACCAACTGAGCCACCCAGGTGCCCTAGACATATACTTTTTTTTTTTAATGTGCCATTTTAACTCAGTTGATAGACAATGACCTATTTATTATTATTATTTTTAATCTTTCAGGGCAACTGTTAGAATAATCCTTCAGTTTCCTTTGTTCATTTTCAAAATTTTTTGAATTTTTTCATTGATTTCTCTTTTAGATTTCAAGAAAGTGAAAATACATCAGAGGAAAACTACTAAGTCTAATTATGTACAATTGAGTTAATTATGCTTAGAAGCAAATTAATTTAACTCTAGTTAAATCACAGCTTTGTAGTATTTTCATAAAATAAGACAAAATAGGAAAAAAAATTCAATGAAACTGCATGGTCCTCAAATAAAGAAAAATAGACACTTTAATTGAGGTGACAGAAGGAGCAAGATTTTGTTACATCAGTTACTGCTTTAAGAAAAATGATTAACATTTCCACAAAGAGGAATGCGCTACAGTTAACAAAAGGAGTCAGATTCAGTAAGAATTGCCTTAAGACCTATTTCAGAGGAGATTGACAGATCTAGGAAAGTCATGATACAATTAACTAAAAAACAAAACAAAACACAATGAAATACATGTTTATCCCAAAATGGTGGAGCTATTTAGCTCATTTTAACTTTAAAAAGAGAAATGAAAAGTGAAGACAAGAACTAAAAGACATGGAAAAAATTAAAAGCAATGAAAACCTTATACAAACTAGGTATTATTTAAAAAAAAGAATGTCAGAATGCCCTAAAAGTCATTTAGGGCTTAGCTCATTTTAAATAAACATATTTGTTGAAACCCCAGGACTATTTTCAGTAATTTAGAAAGAGTAGAGAAATGTATGGAAACTTCACAGAAAAGACTGAGATGTGTAAAGAGTCCAAATGACCGAAACACATTTCCTTATATGTTCTAGCTCAATGGAAATAAATTGATGACAAAATAGAGGGTAATTTTCAACAGTGGGAATTCTGATCTCCTGATTTTTAGTGGGGTTTGAGGGTCAGACTTTGTCCTGTGAATTTTCTCTTATAGGTTAGTCACAAGAATATGGTGGGTATATAGCCAATGAAACAAGGTAAAGAATTAAGAAAAGGGGGCGCCTGGGTGGCTCAGTGGGTTAAGCCTCTGCCTTTGGCTCAGGTCATGGTCTCAGGGTCCTGGGATCGAGCCCCACATCGGGCTCTTTGCTCAGCAGGGAACCTGCTTCTCCCCTCTCTCTGTCTGCCTCCTCTCTGCCTACTTGAGATTTCTCTGTCAAATAAATAAATAAAATCTTTAAAAAAAAAAGAGTTAAGAAAAGGAGAATCACCTCAAAAAAATTCCATAATTAGCTTTTCTCTACATTGTAACTGAAATTTTTCATGCCACTTTATACACCAAAAGATTCTCGAAAATTCCCACTTTTGAAATACTCTCTGATTTCTGTTACAGTCCTCCATGCAAATTGGCATCTTCTAGGAATACTTTCCTGAATATTATGTATATTTCAGAAGTTTCATATAGTTGATTATATATTGTATTGTCTTCGTTCAGACAGTCATAACACAAACACAGCTTGGGTCACTTAAATAAACATTTTCTCATTGCTGCACCAGAGGCTGATGTGTCCAAGACAGTAGCACTGCAAATCCTGTGTCTGGTGAAAGCCCAGGTGCTTGTAAATAACAGTGGCCTTCCAACTGTGTCCTCACATGACCGAAGAAGGCACTAGTCTCATTTTAAGGACAATAATTCCATCATGGGGGCTCCATCCTCATGACCTCATCTAAACTTAATTACCCCACAAAAGCCCAATTCCTGATAAGCACAGGAGTTTTGACCTACTCTTTTTCCAACCTAGGCCAGTTCACCCCTCCTTAGGCAGCTTGGTCTCCCGCTCCCGGGAGGTCACCATATTGATGCCGAACTTAGTGCAGACACCCAGTTGGCATAGAGCACTACAGCTCACAACTCCTGGGCTCCAGCGATCCTCCTGCCTCAGCCTCCGGAGTAGCTGGGACTACAGGAGACCGCAACCACACCCGGCAAGCCCTAATTCCTAATAGCATTCCAATGGATACTAGAGTTTCAACAACATATAAATTGGCAAGGGCGGGGGAGGGGGGGCAGGGAGGGACATGAATAATAAAGAAAACTCCAAATCAATGGACCATCTATAAAGCTATTTGCTCTTTATCTCCGGGTTTAGGATTCGTTACTCATACACATATTTGGATCAGGAATTACACCTAATTGAAAATTTATTAGTGTAGACAGCAGATTGTTGGAAAATGAATGTTTATTTTCTTGATGCAATATGTGGTTAATGTTTAAGCTAATAAGACGACAAATAAATGGATTGTTATGGAGGCTGGAGGAATAGAAGATGCTAGATGTGGGAGGAGGTTTATGATTTTTTTTCCCCCCTGGGGAATAAAACCCTTTAATTCTCCACTGTGAAGAATTTCAGTAAGAGAAGTTGTTAGACAAATGGGTTATATTCTAGAAAGGTTGACCAAGTATGTCATGAAAATGGTAATTTATGAAGAAAATTATTGCTTGATTCTGTGTGACTAAGTGGGAGACTTTTTAGATTTCAAACATGAAACTGTAAAAAGAAAGACTAATTATTAAGCCAATTACAGAATACTATAATTTCAGTTTGTGGAATCACTGGCATGTCAGTTTGCCTTTGCACGAAGTACTGAATTTAGATCACCATTATTGTTCATGTAACTTCTTCAGAATGCATCCCAACTCTCAAATTCAAATGCTAAAACATGACTATCGATGCAGGTAGTACTTATTTCTTGGCATTCATGTTCATTTCTGAAGGTGACAAATTAAGTATTACGATTCTCATTGCCCTTAGAGAAGATAATATAGAATGGAGGGAAAAGAAAAAACAAAAGCCTCCGACTAATTGGCTTTGAAAACCAACTGCTTTTCTTTGTCCCATTCTTACTACAAAATAAAGTCAACATACTCTGTCATTATTTTAAGAGAAATAGAGTCTCATGTAAAACAGAATTCAGTTACTTTAATTGTGCCCCAGAGAAATATAATTTATCTATACTATCAAATATTTAAAAATCATAATTCTTGATACATTTTTACTTATTTTTTTTATTTTTTAATTTTTATAAACATATATTTTTATCCCCAAGGGTACAGGTCTGTGAATCACCAGGTTTACACACTTCACAGCACTCACCAAAGCACATACCCTCCCCAATGTCCATAATCCCACCCCCTTCTCCCAAACCCCCTCCCCCCAGCAACCCTCAGTTTGTTTTGTGAGATTAAGAGTCACTTATGGTTTGTCTCCCTCCCAATTCCATTTTGTTTCATTGATTCTTCTTCTACCTACTTAAGCCCCCAAGTTGCATCACCACTTCCTCATATCAGGGAGATCATATGATAGTTGTCTTTCTCTGCTTGACTTATTTTGCTAAGCATGATACACTCTAGTTCCATCCATGTTGTCGCAAATGGCAAGATTTCATTTCTTTTGATGGCTGCATAGTATTCCATTGTGTATATATACCACATCTTCTTGATCCATTCATCTGTTGATGGACATCTAGGTTCTTTCCATAGTTTGGCTATTGTGGACATTGCTGCTATAAACATTCGGGTGCACGTGCCCCTTTGGATCACTACATTTGTATCTTTAGGGTAAATACCCAGTAGTGCAATTGCTGGGTCATAGGGCAGTTCTATTTTCAACATTTTGAGGAACCTCCATGCTGTTTTCCAGAGTGGCTGCACCAGCTTGCATTCCCACCAACAGTGGAGGAGGGTTCCCCTTTCTCCGCATCCTTGCCAGCATCTGTCATTTCCTGACTTGTTGATTTTAGCCATTCTGACTGGTGTGAGGTTCTTGATACATTTTTAAAAGGATTTTACTTATTTATTTGACACAGAAAGAGAGAAAGACCACAAGCAGGGGGAACAGAGAGAGGGAGAAGCAGGCTCTTCACAGAGCAGGGAGCCTGACCTAGGGCTCTATCCCACAACCCTGGGGTCATGACCTGAGCTGCAGGCAGACATTTAACGGACTGAGCCACCCAGGTGCCCTTTGATACAGTTTTATAGTCAGATAATCTTGACTGTCATCAGATTTCTATGCCTCTGATAGAACTTCCCTAATAAAAATGATATTTGTCCCTTTGTTTTAAATGATCATTCCTCTTAATTTAACATAAATAATACGGTAACAATGAAAAAAAAATGGATGTTCAAGTACTTCCTTTCTGATATCACAAAGTGCTTCAGAATCATGCGTGTCACCTGCCCCAGTTGTAGTATTATCTTCAAGAAGCCCTGGTTTCTTTTATTAGAGAATGGTGATGCTAGGTGCTAGATGGGCACATTGCTACTGTGGGATGGGAGAATTATTATTTTTTTTTAAGATTTTATTTATTTATCAGAGAGAGAGAAGGGGAGCGAGCGAGCACAGGCAGACAGAATGGCAGGCAGAGGCAGAGGGAGAAGCAGGCTCCCCGCCGAGCAAGAAGCCTGATGCGGGACTCGATCCCAGGATGCCGGGATCCTGACCTGAGCCGAAGGCAGCTGCTTAACCAACTGAGCGACCCAGGCGTCCCTGGGAGAATTATTTTTAACAATATAAACATGTCTGGGCTTAGAGACCTCAAAGATGGAGAAAGATTTACCTCATTCCTCAGAAGGATTTGAGAGTCTATTCTCTCACATACTGTTGTGTAAATAGGAAAGTCATCGGTAAATTAAACAAAAAAAATCTGCCTCCATGAGGCTCATAGTCTAATAGCAGACAAAAGCAAAAAATATGGGCACCTGGGTGGCTTAACTGGTTAAGAACCAACTTTTGATTTTGGCCCAGGCCATGATCTCAGAGTCATGAGCTCGACGCCTGTGTGGGGCTCTGTGATCAGTGCCGAGTCTGCTTGTTCCTCTCCAGGGCTCCTTTATGCACTCATACACACTGCTGTGTGCATGTGCTCTCTCTCCCTCTCTCCAATAAATACATAACATCTTTTTAAAAAATAAGCTAATGACCCTTAAAGTACTTTCCCTGTCAGGACATACAGTTCTCCCTCATTAATAAAAAAGCAGTAAGCACATGAATAATGGTAAATATAAAAAATAAAAATTCAAGAAAAGTAAAATCAAAGGATGACCATATTACAGAAAGTGACATTTGAACAAAGTCCTTTAAGGTGAGGACTGAGACCTACATACGGGGTTGTATGTTGATTATGAACATTACAATCAACAGGGAAACTATGAAGGTCATCAGTGCAGAGGACAGACCCCAAATCAGTTGATCTGAATAACTGTAGTTAGAGCTAAAAAGGATTTTAATCTCATTCCTAGGGAGAAATAAGAGCACACAACAAACCTAATGACACTAAGATAGAAATGAGCTTTGTGTGATACACAAAGATACAGGAAAAGAAAAACAAGTGTAAACCCCATTTTACCAATTAGTGGGGAAGCAAACAATATTGTCAACAGAAAGGAAAGGGTTAAAAAAAAAGTCAGGTCTTCAAAGCCCAACTAATGAGTAGATTATACTCTACCATTGATAGGAAGCCATTTGGGAGACATAAAGGAATTACAGGATCTAATTTATCTTTTTAAAAAATCACCCTTGAGGCTGTGAATATTAACTAGAGGAGAGGAAAACCCCCATTTCTGCTTTCATCCCTAATATAACAGCCCAGCCTGGACCTCTCTTATGAACTTATCAGTATATTCTGCTGCCTCTTATCTGCTCCCCTTGGAACACTAACAGACATTCCAAACTTACCTTGTCCACACTCAAGTCCCTGATTGGTCTTCAGGACATTTCCTTATGCAGTAACTTTCATTCATCCACTCCCTACCACCAGGTACCAATAAA
The DNA here is from genome assembly GCF_964662115.1 of Mustela nivalis. Taxonomy (NCBI): domain Eukaryota; kingdom Metazoa; phylum Chordata; class Mammalia; order Carnivora; family Mustelidae; genus Mustela; species Mustela nivalis. Next base: position 25,084,961 of record NC_139031.1, on the reverse strand, counting down.
AAGAGTTGTTCTGACCCTGAGAAGAGGATCGATGGAATCCCTAAGAAGTTATAACTACAAGCTGAGCCTCCAAAAGCTTAAGGCCAAAAATGAAATCACATATTGAATTCACTTTAGATTGAAAAATCTGTGAGACTCTCATCCTAAGCCAAAGAACCTCCGCATGTAATTTCCCAAAGAAAGCCAGCATCATACAAGGGAACCAGCTTCTTTGGAAACAAAAATAGAGTAGGAATAAGCAGAAATGACAAAATAGAACATAGGATGTTAAGCAGTGGGATTATCAAACACAATGACAAAACAATACCTAATTAGTTTTAAGAGACAAAAGACAAGATTGAAATTACTTGCAGGGAGCAAAGCAACATAATGACCTAGCAGATCTGAAAAACAAGAATCAAAACAAAAACAGAAAAACAGATTCAACTTTTGGAATGGAAGAAAGTAATTGAAACTGAAATTCAAGGGCAAACTTAGGAGACTGGATAGAGTGAACAGAAAATTACTGAACTTTAACAGAGGTTTAAAGTAATTATCAAAAGAAAAGTGAAGGTTAATGAAAATGACATCAAGAATAGAGTGGTATATAAAATCAGTTCTAGAAGGAGAGGAAAAAAACAATGTAAAAATTATTTGAAATTGTGACGCCTCAAAAAATTCCCAAACTAGTAAAATACATTAACTGATCCATAAACACCAGCTGGTTTTGTTTTGTTTTGTTTTGTTTTTAATCCATACCAATTTCTCAAAGGAGACCACAGAAATCATGAAAAAAGTCAAATAGCTATTCAATGCACCAAAAGAAAACAACTAGTAATGGGACTCTCATATCTAGTACACTGTGTTTTAAAATTGAGGGTGAAATGAATTTTGAGAAAAAGAATATGCTACCAGCAGACGCTTATTAAAGGAAATTCTAAAAAAAAGTTCGATGAGAGAAGTGTTCCAAAATGGAAGGCCTGAGATGTAAGACTATATGAAAGTTGTTCAGTAGGTTTTTCCAAATAAACAAGTTGTTTGTAGAAAACAAATACATTAAGTAAAAATTATCTTATTTTTAACAAATGGTATTTTCATCTTTAACAACAAATAATTCCTTGAAAAATAAGATTAAAATACATAACAAAATAACAATTTAAAAAAACAGAGTTAAATTGCCTTAACTTTTTCTGTCAACTCCTAAAAGGGTAGCAACAATACTGATTACATTTGCACACCGGTGAGTAAGTAACGCATGCTATAATGTCTAACAGAACTGCCAAGAGAGGGAAATGCAATGTGCGATGGACAAAGTAGAAGAGGACAGAAATGAAAAACTGCTCAGAAATCCCCCAAATATAAATGGATTAAAAAAAAAAAAACAGGACAGGAAAAACAGATAACATTACTTCTAAATAAGTAAATGTTCCAGAGATTATGAGAAAGAACATAAAATACCCAATTAATTGGCATTTTTACCGAAAGACATCATAAATGTCAAAAGCTGAAGGCAGAGGTAGAGGTTCATGTTTTATAGCGCCTGAAATATACACAATTTAAGGACCTCTAAGAAAAATAAAAACTATCAAGGTAACATTAGGAGCAAAAATGCACCCTTATACAGAGAAAGTAAAGACTTTAAACATGTACAAATATCACAAATCAAGGGAAGTAACATCTTTATTATTACTGTGCATTATAATTTATTTTCATTATATTACAAACATAATTTCATCTTACTCTAGCATGGCTATTATGAATATTAATTTAAAAACCTTTCAGCTTTACAACTGTTAATAGTTATTGATGCTCTTTATTTTCCCTGCCATTTCTGGCACAGTGTGCTTATTTCTAGGAGATGAGCCTTAACCTTTGGCTCATATTTTGATCCTCTTTTTCTCCCCTGAGACCACCTATCCTTAGCTAGGAAGGAGATCCCATATTGTTCCTCTATTAATATCAGATAAAATGTACCTAAAGGCAAAAACAATTTCTATAGGTATAATTTATCAGCAACCTATTAACAAAATTTGTATGCACCTGATGATATCATCTTAAAATGTATACAATACTGAGAAAACTATAGACAGTAAGGGATATATCTACAACTATAGTGGCAGAATTCAACTGCTAGATCAAATACGAAAAAAAAAAAATCAGTAACAAAAAAGTTGAGCAACATGATTATCAAAGTCAACCTAAATTGCAGGACACACATTCTTTTCCATTTCATACATAACACTCAAAAAAAGACTCATATACCAGATTATAAAGAAAAATTACTTATCTATTCTTTTATTGAAATCATTTGTATTATTTGTTGATGGAACTAATCTACTTAGAATAATTTCTATAAGAACCAAAAATCTTGTATATTCTAATCCAAAGACTTAAGATAGGAAATGGTAACAGACATCGTAGGGACCAAAAAGTCCATTATTATTCACTTCAGCTGTTCAGAATCCCAGCTGTGATCTAGTTAATCTGTAAGACCATCGCCCCAGGCATATACAGCGTTCCTGGAAAAACTCCCTAGAACCCCACTTCAAATCTACTGCTGCCTGAAACAGCCAACTGTTTCATTTTAAAGATTCTAGTGATTTTTAAATTGCCTCTATTAGAGAGGGAGTAATTGGCAAAAATCCCTATGGGTAGTGGCTGGGAAAAAGTTGTCACCGGTAATACCAAGGAATTACACAAAAATGCCAATGGATTTTCTGATTGATGGAACTGAGATACAACTACAGTTTAATATGTAAGGATGCTGATAACTGGAAAAAAAAGAAGATCGAGGCACAAGCTGTCCCACATACACATACATGCACGCCAAGGTTGGGGGGTCATTTAAAAGTAGTGTCAGTGTCTCTGCTTTTTAAACTATGTCACATGGTAGATAGATTAAATCCATTTCTGGCACCGAGATCCCAACATCTACACAAGGAAAGTTATATCTTTTCATAAGTAATACTTTTTCATCTTTTAAAATACACTTACTTTCAACACTATAGTAGGAAAAGAGTGTTCAAGAAATCTGTGCCAAGACTATGGACATTATCAAAAGCAGGAAAACAAAACAAAAAAACTTTGGGATGAGTTGGGTGCCTCAACAAAAATGTACATGCTGAATATTGCAACAACCTTCATTTCTCAAAAAGCACATGCGTGTACACACACACACACACACACACACACACACAAGTTTGAGCACAATTAGTACTTAATTTTACATACATTTAGTGTTCTGCTTCAAATATCTAGCAACACAATGATAGAACCATTTAAGATCCAGGATTTAATATTTTACTTCTGTTGATTGCTTCTCCTTGCTGTGTATCTTGTAGTTTAAGAAGCAATTATACAATATGATCAGGGTAGTATATTAACATTTAATTTCTTGGCTATAAATATAACCTAAAAGAGTAAATAAATTAGTTTCTGCCAAGATTCCCTAAGTAATGCTGACATTAACAAAGTAAATATATCTTTGTTCCTAGCACATAGCAGGCTTTCAAATAATGTGTTTGCATTGAATTTTATTTTCTATAGTGAGAGTAAAATGTGTTTGGCAGATTAGCAGTATTGGGCTGTTTTCCCACTCACAGATTCAACTCACAACCCTTCTAAAGTCACTTCATTGTATCTCCCTTCTTTGTGAGTTTCACTGTCAATAACTCAAATTGGTCCACTCTGAAGTCTAGCACTACTAAGGAGCAAATCATGAAATGACAAATGTCATTCATCAACCTGATAGTTCTTACTAAACTGTATTTTCTGAAGAAAGGGAAATCTGAAAACTTTTTTGTAAATGGACACTTTTCCTTAGGTAGAAACAAGGGACCTGATCCTTTAGAGTTCTAGGACAACATTTTTTATGTAAGGCATATCACATTTTTTCTTATTCTTTCTTATCTTATCCTCTTTTGATTCATGGGGGGGGGATTTTTATGAGGACAAATATATCTACAGGCATCCTATTTGATCAGCCTTCCTCTATTCAATGAGCTCTCTTGTCACTTCTCAGATGCCTGGGTACCAGGCTGAGAGCCGAAAACCCTGTCTGATTGGCAGGCTCCATGATTGCCCTGATGTCCTGTGATACCTCTTCAAGATGTTGTCACCTTGAATCCATATATCACTAGTAAATACAAGAACTGGACTGGTAAACATTTTCTTTTTCCCCAAAGTCTTTCCTCTAAGTGCATTAATACTGGAAATGTTCTATACCTCTACAAAATATATATTGACTAATCTGTACAAAAGAGAATGAATACCAACCACATTAAAGTAGATCTCACCAAGATTTTTGAAAAACATTTAAAAATATAATATTGTATAACTGTATTTATTTTTTAAAAAATCTAAACTGATCTCTAGTGCTACAAATGAGGAATTACCCATGGAGGTGGGTTATCACTTCAAGAAGGCAAGAGGTGACCTTCTGGTAGGTAATATTTTTTTTTCCTTGACCTAGGAACTGATTTAATACTTAGTAAGTTAATTTTCTTTACAGTTAATTTCAAAGCAGAAAGTTATTCAACTATTCAGCATCTAAGTAGGTACACTTTGGATACTGAATTTTTTTTCTTGTCACAAGGATGCTGTTTACTAAATATGTAATTCAACAACGCTTATTTTTAGAAAGAAATATCATCATTTGCAGAGTTTTCATATTCTTAAGGACCAAATAGCTAATTTAGATATAGTTATTGCTAGTTTCAGCATCTTAATTTTATACAAAGATGGCATATTTGGGAGCTAACGCAAAAGCTGTGATACATGATAAAGGACACAAGTCAGGAAATGTCAAACAAAGAAAAGTAATCAGGTTTCCTTTGTAGTCATTCGTATTTGAGGGACTGTTACTTGCCAAAACCTTCTCTTGGTTTTCATTACTTCAGTTGTCCTAATGATTTCTATTCAGCAGTTGAATAGTTAGGTTCTTAATAGGAAAATTATAAACAGGATTTTATGTATGAAAAGAAACAAGAGTAAATTACTAAGTTATGTCAATTACAATTAATTCCAGATTTATAAAAGAAAAACTAGAATGGAGGCCATGGTTTTTATAAAGTAATGAATAAGAATAATTTTTGTGTATTTAGCTCCATTTTTTCCTATTATAAAAAATGTCAAGGAAAGCACTTTTAATGCTTCCTATTTAACACACTGTGCTGGGGCTGCATTTAACATCAATTTTCTGTTCTTTACTGTAGATGTCATTTCAAAAGTATATGAGATTATTTCCCATACATAGGAAGGTAAGTGATCATTTTCTTAGTAGAAAGCCAGTAGCAGATTTTTTTTTTTTTAAAGAGATATTACTGCAGAAATGGAGTCTTAGCAAAGCCAACATATACTTGGTTTTTCTCTCTTAGGAAATGGAACTTTTGACTTTTATTTGCTCAAGCCAATGCTACAGAGCATGGCTCTGTATTTCTCCATTTCTTTTCTCAAGAAAATGAAATCACTGAATTATGAAAGTGCACTGTTGGAATCTTTATCAGAATCTTGTCTTACGATCTATTTTATAGAACCACTTAGCTTTTGATTCTTCATTCCAGAACTTTTCCCCAGAAACTTTGACATCTTTCTGCTCTTCCAACTGGGGCGCCTCCCTATTTTCCTCAGAATATGAAATGTCCCCCTACTTCCAGAACCTGGTTTTATAACAGAAAACAGGTGATAAACACATTCAGTCTCTGTTTAAGAAACCACACCAGGGATCTCATCTCTATAATTTTGGTGTGAGAATCTTTGTGGACCTTCTCCCCAGTGAAACAGCAATTAGTGAAAATTATAAAAATACCTAAACACTTGAAGTGTCCGAAAATTGTCAGGACATACAGTGACTAGAGAAACATTTATTTAAGAAAATCTACTGAATCAGTAAGAACAGTAAAGGGACATGGCATTTCAACAATGACTCACCCACCTCTACCCATGGTTCACCATGATGGAAGCTCTACTCCAAATTGATTCATTGTCCCTGAGCAGTTCTGGATTTTAACTTCCATGACTCATTTTTCTATCTCATTAGATAAAAGTTAAAGGGTATTATAGCTATAACTTATGTGTCATCTGAGATTATAGACAATGATTGTATTTTAAAATTGATTCAAATTGCCTGATTGCTCACTCATCAGAAATCTTGCTTGGAGGAATGTTCCATTTGATTGGCACTTACCATGAGTTAGAGAAAGAGTACTATCACAAGAAATCCTATCTGCAAAAGATTTGGAGTTTGAAATAAAGAATTTAAGAAGTACATAGTCACACAACCATGTGCATCCATTGCATTTGAGCAAATAAAAAAATTACCAGAATATAAATCATAGCTTCCATCATGTTTCCACTGCATTTTTTTCATTCATTCACCAATAACTATAGAACTATATGATCCATAAGATTCTAAGATCTAAAAGAATACTGGTCAGTGTATATTCAACATTAAGCAAAATGTCTAAGAGACTTTACATCATTAGCACTGATGACTTTGCCTGAAAACTTTATTATCTAACCAAACCCTAGACTTCTAAGAAGTACCTCAGTGTGACAAATTTATCAAATTAATCAAAAACAAAGTGACTTCTATTATATATGCAATTTAAAATACATAATATTTTAGGTTTTTAATCTCAGTTTTTACTCATAAGTATGCACTGGGCACAGAGCTAGCCATCCCCATGTCAGGGACCATTTTCTACTACAGAAGGAATACTTAAACTGTATTTGTTATTGGTCTTGAAAAAAATTCAATTTGGGTTATTGATACCTCCATATTCTATGTCAAAACAAAGACCTCCTGTCAAAACAAGCAGGTGGCCAAAACAGATTGCAGATAAATTAACACAACCTATAACTATGAGATAAAACATGATAAAATTTCTGTATAAGTCAATAAAACAGAATAGAGCAGTGCAAATATTTTTCTATGAAACCTCATTACAGCTCTAACAATTGACTTGTTCTCAGAGTTTCTTTGATATATTCCATCACACAGCATTGGTTCCAGGATTTTTTCCCCCTTGGATTTTTAACACTAATGATTAAAGTTATTTAAAAATCAAGTTATCTCCTGAATGCCTTGGAAAGTTGAGAGTAACAGGTCTTCTCAGTGCCCCCCCCCCAAAAAAAAGAACCAGGAAAATACTGCAGATTCCCTGAATTATTGACTACATAATTCCTAAGTTTGGATGAAATCAAGAGCCACAGTTGTGGGATCAGAAGCACTGCAATATAATAGATTCTAAAAACACATTATTTGGGAAATGAATTAAATGCAAAGTTAAGTAAGCCACTGTATGAAAATGCTAGGATGAACTATTTACATGGGTTCTGTGTGAATCACCAACAGCCAGACTTCTTTCCCTTATTCGTCTTCTAAATCACCATTCCTTTGTGCTAATGAACAAATTATTTTCCCATTTTGTAGCCTTCTTATCTACAACATTAAAGCCTATCCATTCTTACTTATCCTACAGCTCCCAAGTAGAAAGCGACCAAAGTCACTTTCTATTTAATCTAGCCTGCTGTAAATATAAACCCTTGCTTGACAAGCAACCAAGACATTGCTATCTCTTACAGACACTATAAAATCCCTCTTCTTAGCAGCTTGCAGGAATCAGAATAGAAATATCATGTGACAAATTGCATGTTTGCAGGAAGATGAGGTTCAGTTATAATAAATGTAAAACCTACCACCTAAGAGATAGGCTATAGGCAGAAAACAGATTCAGAGGAACACTGCCTAAGCATCAAAGTTTAACAAGTAACAAAAATAGTAAGTTATGAAAATAACAAAAAGACCTTTTGAATTAGGTTTTATAATGCTATGGAGAGACTTAGTTTCTGTTTTAATTCTACAAGCAAGGAATCACTTGCCCTGATTTCTATAAACACTTTTATGAATAATAGTTAATATCGATTGCTTACAATCCCACTTTTTTAAATGTAGTTAAATGAGGAGTAATCTTTTTGGTAGAGGTAATGAACACATCCAAATTGCAAACTGGTTGAACTTTGACATGGCATATATTTTCTTTTATATTTATGCCTTAGAACCAAGGCTAGCTCATGTCTGGTGAATTGCTTTCCCTTCAATATGTTTTTACCTCTTTAAAGAAAGGAGCAGGGGAGAGGGTAAGAAATAACTCTTGATTTAAAAACAAAGTGTCAATTTAGGCACAAACTTCTAAGACATTGGTTACAAACCACATACAAAGTAATTATTATTCTCAGTAACGCCAAAGTACAGCTTCAGAGGTCCCAGATAAAAATTCATTTTACATCATAGGATCTTAAAGTAAAATATTTGCATACTGTTTCCTAAATGAGTTTAAGTTTTTCACTTTTGAGATTAAATTCCTTTATTCTTAACATCTAAAAACATAACAGTTGATAACCTTGAACTCAGCTAGTTTATAGTAAAAGAATTATTGAAAAAAATTCTAAGCATCTTCTGCATAGTTTTATATAGGTTTTATAATGTTAACTATCAAAGTATAATTTGAAGTTTTGAATTTTCTATTGTGATCCTTCTCACTGCTTAATTTTTAAGATTTGATTTATTTGACAGAGATAGAGAGCACAAGTAGTCAGAGCAATAGGCAAAGGTGGGGGAAAAGGAGGCTCTCCACTGAGCAGAGAGCCCAACACCAGGCACCATTCCAGGACCGTGAGGTCATGACCTGAGCCAAAGGAAGATTCTTAACCAACTGAACGAGCTACCCAGATGCCCCCATCTCATTGCTTTAGAAGAAAAAATTAAATTGGGGACCCTGTGATAGACCAACCAATTGTGTGGAACGTAATATGGAGTATGGATCCCTTTAGATGGGAACTGGCAATAGTCTTATTTCAACAGTTTAAAGAGCATGGATTTTCCCTAGTATATCCTTAAGGCTTATGATTGCTTTTAAAATTAAATCTTATTTATGGAAACAGTTCCATCTTTCTGTTTAGAGAACAATAAAAATTAATATATCCTGTACACGTGTATGTACTTGTGTGTAAAGAGAGGTGGGAGAAACATATCACTCACTACATTGTTTTCAATTGTCTTAAAGAGAATTCTTCCTTGTATAATTGGTGCTAAATAAATGTTTGATGTATTGTGTCTACCATTATTTTATACCCAGATGTATAACATGCATAGGATGCATAGGATCCTGTAGTAGATAGATTCAGTTAGCAGCTTTTGAACTTGCTTGCCCATCCTTGGATGCTCTTCACCAGGTACCTTGCTTTTTTACTTGCATCTCTGATGATTGTCTCTGGATGAAATGACACCTTATCCGTGAGACTTTCCCTGACCACTGGATTAAACATTTTAGCATACCTCATCCATCCCCTGGTTGGCTTTTCCTTTCTCTGTTTTATCTTTCTCCAAAGCACTTCCTTCACAGAGATAATTTCATGTTTATTTTTTATTTATTGATTGTCTTGTCTTCCTTCTATTGAACACAGTGTGTAAGCTTCATGAAGGGTTTTTGTGTGTGTGTGTGTGTGTGTGTGTGTGTGTGTGTGTTTAATGAAATATGGATCTTCCTCAACTTACAATGGGGTTACATCTGGAAAAGCCCTTCATAAGTTTTATATATCCTAAGTTGATAATGCCTTCATTACACCTAAACTACTGAGCATCATAGCTTAGCCTAGCCTAGCTCAAATGTGGTCAAAACCCTTACATTAGCCTATAGTTGTTCAAGATCATTTAATACTAAACTTATTTTATAATAGTGATGAAGATCTCCTGTAATTTACTGAATACTATACTGAATGTGAAGAGAAGAATGGTTTTAAGTGTACCTGTTCTTTGCTGTTGTGATTGTGGGGCTGATGGGGAGCTGAAGCTTGCTGTCACTGCCCACCATCATGAGCATATAGAACCACATATCACTAACCTAGAGAAAGATCAACATCCAAAGCATGGTTTTTTTTCTTTTTTTTTTTTTTAAATATTTATTCATTTGTCAGAGAAAGAGCACATGCACACGCACGGGGAGTGGCAGAGGGAGAGGAAGAAGCAGGTTCCCCACAGAGCAGACAGAGAGCCCACTGTGGGACTCAATCCCAAGACCCTGGGATCATGACTTGAGCCAAAGGTAGATGCTCAACCAACGTGGTTTCTACTGAATGCATATCACTTTCATATCATCATAAGTCAAAATGTCTTGTGTCAGTCGTTAATCAGGGATCACCTGTGTATCTTCAGAGCTGACACTAGTTTGGCACATTCCATAACTATGTTTGAATGAATTCTATTCATCTTATGCAATCACTATTGTTTTATAACCTCAACCGATAATGTGAAGAACTACCATAACTCTCCCAACAGTCCCTTCACTTGACACAATTCTATTTTTTTTTTTTGAGATTTTATTTATTTATTTGACCAAGAGAGATCACAAGTAGGCAGAGCGGCAGGCAGAGATAGAGGCGGAAGCAGGCTCCCCACCGAGCAGAGAACCCGATTCGGGGTTCAATCCCAGGACCCTGAGACCATGACCTGAGCTGAAGGCAGAGGCTTAACCCACTGAGTCACCCAGGTGCCCCGACACAAATCTTTCCTTATGCTTTAGCATTTTTGGGTTATTTACTCTTTATCCCTACTATAGCCTCCTTCGTCATTACCTTATTTCAACAACAACACTTTCCACTGAGCTCGCTATCTTTGTTGTGTAATGCTTTACCTGCAATGCTCTGCAATCATTTCTATCGTGTTTTCCTCCAATGCTGTCCTTTTCAACAAAAAATTCATAACTCCTTTGTTGCCACAGATAATTTGCTGCCTTTCTCCCTGACTTTTCAGCTATATATTAACCTTTTTGATAATTTTTGGTTACAGTGTTTTCTGATTATAGTTGAGGTATGAGAAGGAAAAGTGACAAATACAGTCCAAGTGAAATTCCAGGGAAGGAGCAATTTGAATTCTACATTACTGTTTAACCATATGTCTATCACACTAGAGAACATTAGCTTCTCAGATTTTCATTCAATGAAACAATCAGTTTGGTTTGTAAGGAGTCAGTCTGGAAAGCTCCAAGTGCACTTATTTCTTAATGTTTAATTGTATTGTGTGCGGGGTCGAGCCGAGCAAAACTCAATGAATTCATTGATCCTTTCCAATTCCTTTCTTTCCCACTACATTCTGATCAATAAACACTTTTCCCACTTTAACCCCAAAATCCCCTCGAAAGAGCAGCAGATAATTTTTGGAGTAGTTTCTATCAGGTCTTATAGACCTTTCGAATTCTTCAATTTTATTTTTCTTGGCTTCTGGAGTTTGGGTATAAGTTTGAATGACATTGAGGAAGACTGACAGGCTGGACCACTTTCCACTGGATTATATATATACTGTTTTAGAAAGATAGCCATTCTGATCCCAGGGCCGTTTTTATTCTATTTTTTTTTCTTATTCACATCTATGTAATTATTTGTCAAAGTTATTAAGTGAGCACCACGAGTCTACAGATTTGCTGAAAGAGCAATATGCCAGCAGCTTTCTCCCCTACACCATCAAACAGTGGCCTTTAGCTTTGTGGATGCTATTTCTAAATGTTACCAACCTATCCAAGATGACTCTGGATGAATTACCCTCTCACATACAAAAAGCAGTAACTCACTTTGTACCATATTTGCTACAATCCCTTCTTATGCTATCTTAGTTATAATCCTCCAGCAACTTTTAAATGAGAATCACTCTCTCAGGGATTTATTTTATAAGAACTATGACTCTGGTTACTTGTTCACCTCCTTCCAAGTATTTCAAGGACCTCGTGAATGTAAAGCAATATGCTGTAGGCCATGTGGATGTAAATAATTATTATACAGGCTTTGTGTTTACAAAGAGCTTATGGAATAGACAGGAAGATAATTTATAAAGGAAAAAAGCAACAATGAACGATAGGGTACTCAAATGCCCAATAACTGATACTATTAAGTGCTTTAGGTGTTCACAGGAAGAAATCACTAAATGAGTGATTTAAAAAAATTTAAATAATTGAGTTACAGGAGAGGCCAAGCAAAGTGAGAACATCTACATAAGAAGGGATGTCTCATCAACAGTGGAAGAGCCACAGCAGAGGAGCGGTTCTCAAAGAATTACACTGGAATAGGCAGAAAGGAATGACGTGAACATGATAGATGGAAGGGGGAAAGCATGGTGAAAATGTTATTCGTACTTAGTGCAGAGTGTAAGAGAGACTACCCTAGCCAGAATTTCTGCTGAGATATCTTAGGTAATAAAACTGGGAAGATAGATATACCAACCTGTTTCAGGATTTTCATTGATTCAGCTCTTTTATACTATCTCCAGTCTCCTTAAAACACAAATTGAGCCGTATGTGACAACTTTTCCTAAGTCCATCCTTAGAATACTTTTCTCAAAATGATGTTCATGACCTCCTGTGAAGAGGAGGACATCAGTGTCCTCCAGCAATAATATCAAAGCCCATTAGGGTAAGGAAGGCCTCCACATCAAGGATCAGACATTGGGTGTAAGAGCTTGCGTCAGGTGAAGAGGATGTCCAGGCAGAAGGGGGAGCCCAGCAGAAGTCTATATGGTAGGATCATAATCAATATAAATTTCATAATATAAATTAATTTCATAATATGGTAATCTATTTAAACAATAGGGAACCAAGTATTCTCAGTATAATTAAAATATTGGCAAGGAGTATTTATATAGCTTCAAATACCGATTGATAACAAAGATAAAATTAATAACTCGATAGGGGAGAAGCCTGGCATGTATTGATCAAATCATCCAAATGGATATTATCAATAATGGAACAGGTCAAAATTGGGTGCCACCTGATCAAAGCAGTAAAAATCACATGGAATCCTATCTGTGATATTCCTACCAAGGATACATAAATTGAATCTAATTTTGAGCAATATCAGATAAACCCAAATTGAAGGACATGTCATAAAATATCAAACCTATAATCTTTAGAAGTATCAAAACCAATCTCCAGAATCTTTCATCTTGTAAAACTGAAACTCTATATCCATTATACATTAGCTTTTCATTATTCCCTCTCCCTAAAAAAAAAAAAAAAAAAAAAAAAAAAAAAGTATCAAAACCATGAGAAGCAAGAAAACACTGAATAACTGTTCAGAAAAGAAGGAGCTTGAAGGCACATGATACGTAAAGTCAGCACAGGATTCTGAGCTAGATCCTTTCCTTACAAAGGATGCTTTTGAAGAATCTGGGAAAACGTCAAATGGTATAGGCGTATCATACCTAAAATGCTAATTATAGAACATTATTAATTTCCTCACTATCAGGCTTTGTATTGTGATTATGTAGGAGAACTTCCTTGGGTGTATGGAGTGCATACTAATGTACCTTGGGGAGACAAGGTTTCATATGGGAAAATGACTCTAATTGGGGGTGACAAGTTCTCGTATGGGAAAAAGACTCTTAAGATGGTCCAGGTAAAAGAAGTCTGAACTGTATGGGCAAATTTTCTGTAAATCTGATACTTCTAGTAAATGAATTTTGGAGAACATTACATTATAAAAGAAAAAAAAAGGGGAATACAGCTTTCAATTTGAAAATTCCAGATATGAGAAGCATGGATTAAAAAGACAAAGACCTCAGGATTTTGGATGCAAATAGAATAGTTGATCTCATTGTGAAAAACAAAACATCTCCATTTTTGTGACAGAAGATTTTAATAGTCCGCACAAGAAGCAGGCAGGAGGAGAGCAGAAGGCAACAGCTAGGAAGGAGGAGGGTACACGAAAACAGACTGAAGATACTTCTCTCCTCCTGGATATAGCCAATGGTTAACCTTGCAAGTGGCGTCCCAGGACAACAGGAATTATTGTATCTAGTGATGTATCTGAATAGAATCATTTAACCATGGGCCTGAACGAATGTTTGGGTCTTTTTATTTGCATATTTACTTAAAAAAAATACTGCTGCATTTTTGTTCTTACACTTTTACAATTTGGGAACTACATAAATATAATTTGTATTATCAAATTAGAATTGGTTACAACTGTTTCTTAGTGTAGTTATGAATTGCTTAGGCTAGGTACATTAATAGAAATCAAGTTAATCTTTATTATTTTACAGAAGTCTAATAGGATTTGATATATAAGACAGTGGACATCTCATTTATTCCAGTTTATTATAAAAGGGAAGGTGGAGTCTGAGTAGGAAATTAAGTGCAAGTCATTAATTAACATTAATACTTCTCTTTGATAAAATTGAAAGAAGAGTTATGTTTCACAAAATATAATGAAGAGGCCAGATAATGAATGTTTTATTGCTATTGAGTTGTCACAGATCTAAAGTGCACTGACTTACTGACAATCCCTTCATAAGTCCTATACTTCTATAAATTAAGTTCTAATGAGTCTTATCATTGTATTACCAAGTTGTCATGGTTCTGTGTGATAAAAATCTGGAATATACCATGCAAACCAGTATATGGAGAAATTCAAGTTCAAGAAATGTAATGACTTTTTCTTGTCTCTATAGCCGTGCTGCCAATACAGTTCAGTTGTCTGGATTTAAGTAATTGATTCCCTATTGCATACAACATGACATTTCTTTCTATCTCACATAAGCTTTTCTATTGACATACAAAAATCCATTCCTTGTATTTATTGAGTACTTAGAGTGAGCAAAATACTCTGTGATGGACTACAATTATATAAAATGTGTAAGACATTGATCATACTCTAAATATCTTAAGAGAAAGACAGTTTATAAATTTATGCAAAGAATAGATTATTTTCAGATCATAAAACTTACAAAAGTCACATGACGTGTAAGTTAGATCTTAAAGAGGAGATAGGATGTTAACATGTAGAGAGAATGTTATCCTAAAGTTGGAAAAGATACAATTAAGGAAATTAAGTTGCAAAAAAAAAAATTGGTCAGATCCATGAGGCAATAATTTTGTTCTTCACTTTGGTTGATAGGGTAACATGAAAGACTTGGAGAAACTATGTCTAGAAAGTTATATTCTGATCAGAAATTAGAGGGTGTCATATATTAGTGTGTTGCAATTTATGCTGACAATTTTGGGAACTTACTGGTATGACAATTTATGTTCCATTTCAAAAGATCAGTTGAGTAGCTATAAAATACTTGGGAAAAAGTAACAGATGAAATAGATCATTGCAACCATATCCCAACTGTTCTAAGTGTGAGATACCAGGCTAACTTAAGTTATACATGTTTTTAATGAACAGGATGGACCAACTAAAACATATCACAAAGAAAGGATAGACAGAATGTAGCAGCTGCTTGAATGTGGAACAAAAATGTGAGAGATCAGCCAAGAATTTATAGAGCTTTTTTACCTGAATGACTAGGAGAACAGTGATACCACTAAAAAAAAAAAAAAAAAAAAAAAAAAAAAAAAATGGATTCAAAGCAGAGGTTATTCAGAGGGAAGACAGTGAAATTTTAATATTATTGATTTACAAGTCCCTTGAATATGATGTTCTTACTGTCCCTATACAGCAATGATTTTGTATAGGAACCCTCCCCACTCCAAATATGGAAAGGGATGATTTTCAAGCTGATGTCCTATGAGAAATGGATTGCCCTTAACCAACCAAAACTGCTTTATTTTTTCTAAAGATTTTATTCATTTATTTGACAGACAGAGATCACAAGTAGGCAGAGAGGCAGGCAGAGAGAGAGGAGGAAGCAAGCTCCCTGCCAAGCACAGAAAGCCTGATGTGGGAATAGATCCCAGGACCCTGGGATCATGACCTGAGCTGAGGTTTTAATCCACTGAATCACCCAGGAGCCACTCAGGCGCCACCTCCCACAAACCTTCTCATCAAGTAGAACTCATGGCCAAAATTGGTAAAACTAGTTGCAATTCAAACATTTCCATTTGAGGACGGAGGAAAGCAAACGAAAAAATATTTTTATTTATAACTCAGTATAATGTATACTAGTAATAGTTCAGATATTATACAAAAATGTTTTAGAAAAAATAATGCCTTGGAATTAAACATTTTCTATTACCAGTATTAATTTTTACACTGGACTTTTGTAATAAGGAGGGTTTTTTTTATATAAAAAACAAAATTTTTTATATTGCCTATGATTTTTAATATAAAGGTCATGTAGTTTTGTCTTTGGATTATACTTATATGTGCATCCTTAATTGGAAAATATATAAATACACACTAGTATTTCAGCATCTGATTAAAGATTATTCTGTCCACCCACCAAATGAAAAACTAAATCATTTCATTCCTTTCTTCCCAAGGTTATGTATTCTCAGACATAACTGTTCAGTCTTTTTTTAATTTTTTTAAAAGATTTTTATTTATTTATTTGACAGAGATCACAGGTAGTCAGAGAGGCAGGCAGAAAGAGAGGAGGAAGCAGGCTCCCTGCTGAGCAGAGAGCCAGATGCAGGACTGGATCCCAGCACCCTGGGATCATGACCTGAGCCGAAGGCAGAGGCTTTAAACCAATGAGCTACCCAGGTGCCCCTGTTCTGTCTTATTCTTAACTGCTAAGTTTTTCTAAAAACAGTTTGTTTTTTTTTTCCCCAGATCAATTGTTAGAGGGGAGATTACAGGCTTTCAAACAATGTTAAGAAAATATTTAACTGTTTTTCCAAAGTCTACATATCTTCTTGATAGTCATTCAAAAATATATCAGAACATAAAAAAACAAAATTCTGTGTTCACAATCTCCTTGCAACAGTAGGATTTACAAAAAATTATGTACATGTTTCTATCCTACCACACATACACACAATGCATACCTGAAAATATTATCCTATAGGACATTAATCATTGAAATGTAGCTCATTCAAAGGCTGGGTCTGCCAATTATTAGATCCGTGACCTTGTTATCTAATCTCTTTGTTACCTAATCTCTTTGCATTTAACTTTCCTCATTTGAAAAAAATAAAAATAAAAAAGTAAGTCCTTTATGGAGTTGTTAGCATTAGATTAGATGACGTCATATAGACTGTAGTGCTAGATTCATGGTAGTATGCAATTAATGGCAATGATTAGGTCTGTTTTTTTTTTAATTATCTCATGCTATGCGGTATGTCTGAGCATCCAAATGATCTGTGTTTCCATCAACATCCACAGGATATTGTGATCTAGACCTTCATTCTGAATGTGTCTTCTCCTCCCCCTTCAGGGTTGCCAGTGCCCTTGTGTTGGTGAAGGTCACCCACGGGTAAGATGGAAATAGTCTCCTAACTTTACCTAGCAATTTTCTAAACCTAACACGCAGTTCTAGTTCTCACACCTTTACCCTAGAAACACATTGAGACACCATCATTTCAACTCCACTGCAGGGCCATAGGTGGATTCTGCCCAATTCACAGAAATAGAAAAATGGAAAAGATATAATTTAATGGTCTTATACATAAAATATTGGAATTTTCAGAGAAAACTCCAGAATTTTAAAAAACAAAATATGTCCTTGGGAAATTCTGATACCAGTATTTAATTCAAAAACATAATTCCGAATATTTTCAGAATCAAAATGGTGGAATAAAAACCTCCAGTGGATCAAAATGACAATATCAAAACTAGCTAAGTAGACCTCTGTCTTTATTGAATTCTCTAGACACTTCTCCACTGAGCTGAATTCTGTTTATTCATCAAGGGTCAACTTTAATTTCACTTTCTCTATTGTCCTCTTCTGCTAACCTATTTGACTATGCACTCCTTTTTGTCCCAGCCTCAATTTACCATAAATGTATTAATGCCATATTTGCAATTAAGTTTCATGTTTGAATTAAAGGTTTATTTGAAATACGGGTTGGTTCCTGCATTTTTTTCATTTTGGGTAATACTTGGCATGTTATAGATGTTTAAGAAAATGAAAACTGAATCAACAAACTAATTGTGGAAAAGATCTTCTCCCACAGTAGAAGAATCAGAGAAGTCAGATTTTTTTTTTTTTAAAGATTTTATTTATTTATTTGACAGAGAGAAATCACAAGTAGACGGAGAGGCAGGTAGAGAGAGAGGAAGGGAAGCAGGCTCCCTGCCGAGCAGAGAGCCCGATGCGGGACTCGATCCCAGGACCCTGAGATCATGACCTGAGCCGAAGGCAGCGGCTTAACCCACTGAGCCACCCAGGCGCCCCGAGAAGTCAGATTTTAAATCCTAACAGTTTATATGTATTAGGAAACTATAGAAACTCTAAATCAAAAACATAGAAATCAGGGGGGAAAATGTATGCATGGTTTTCACGAAGGATTCTTATTGGTGCTCATTTGTGGATTCTGCCTTTGTGAATTAGCTTATTCACTAAACCTTATTTTCAACCTCAAAATCAATACCTCCCCCCACTTCTTCATTTATGGACACGCACATGAGCGGAAAAGTAAAACATCTGGGGAACCAGGGTGCAAATTCTCAGCCGAGGTGGAACAAGACAATTCTCCGCCCTCTTGTTTCAAGTCTCTTAATGTAAACAAGCATCCTTTCTCAGTCTATTTAGTGCCACATTTTTCACATTTTTGTAGGGATGTTTTTATGGTTTCACTATTTCAAATGGTCCCCATGAAGAAAGCTGAACTGCTGTCTAGCATTTTTAAGTACAAGAAGGTTGGGATATGCCTCGCACAGAAAATGTGTGTGTTCAGACCTGAGTACTATTGTCGTTGAGTTCAATGTTGATGAATCAACCATAAATATATACCTAATTACATATATACCTATCACATATATATATTAAATAGAGTATCTTTGAACAGAAACACACATGAAACAAGGTTAGATATTAATAATTCAAGGAAAATGTTGCAAGCAGAGGCTCAACTTTTTTTTTTTTAAAGATTTCTAAAATTTATTTGACACAGAGAGAGAGAGGTCACAAGTAGGCAGAGCAGCAGGCAGAGAGAGAAGGGGAAGCAGGATCCCTGCTGAGGAGAAAGCCCGATGTGGGGCTCTATCCTAGGACCCTGAGATCATGACCTAGCCAAAGGCAGAGGATTAACCCACGGAGCCACGCAGGTGCCCCTCAACTCTTTCTTTAGGAACAATAGCTCAGTATTCACTAATTCAATTGTTCATGGTGAATTTATAGACCTGAAAACACTGATAATTAACTGCAATTTGGTACAGAAGCCCCAGATTTAGAGAAAAGGAAAGAAGAAAAAATATTATCACAACGAAAGAACTCTCCACCTATAGGCTGGTGCTTCTAGTTTTAAGAATGAGGAATAGTTAGCCGCCTTCGGTGGAAGAAATAGAAAAATGTAATTTTAACTGAGAATGAAGCAAGAGAATAAAATCCTTTTTTTTTTTTTTTTTTTGGCAATTTTAGAGCCAATATACATGCTTTTCAGTCCTAAAGTGAATATTTGGTCCTTCCTACTGAAACAAATACAGTATTTTATAAAAGATGCTTTCAGATGGGCTTCACCTTCTCATGTCTGGAGCCCTTATGGAAAGAGGAAAACATGTTACAAATGATTTTATAATAGCTGTGCTGGATGGAGACGGCAGGGCTTGGCAGTGAGGGGGACACCTGTTGATGGTTGGGAGAGCTCAAGTGTTTATGCTCACTCTTGTGGACAAGGGTATCTGTATGAGACATATGCAAAGAGAGAGGTACATGGAGATTGAGATGCAGGAGGTGACATGGAGCAGAAAAAGGAAAATAAATGATATGTGATTTTAATGGTATGTATAGACTCAAGATTATAGATATTCCCATCAGATACAGATCTCATTTCTGAATATATTAGGAAGTAGATCTTATTTAAAGGAAATAATATTTTTGTGCATGTCGAAACATGTTTATACATGCATACATATGCATGTATTTGAGGCATTACTGACAAAATATACCTATAAAACAATGCACAGATCTAAGTATTTATTTGTACAAGCTTTAACACTTGCATACATTCATGTAACCACTACACACTCATACACTTCTGGTTTCCAGTCCCACGTGCACAGAATGTAGAAGTTGTCACTCTGTCTCAACAAATAAAAAGCCAACAGACTGAAAAGTCAGTATCTTTTTAGTTCCATCAGAAAAGGGAAGACAGTGGGCAAACCACTGTCCCTAACATTAAGGAGCAGAATAATATAGCTTACTACGGCAGAGACTTGTGAACAGAAACCACTGTAGGACCAGTGCCAGATCAGGAACACTTGAATTGTATTTGGCAAACTGCTAGAGGCCCAGAGTGGACAATTCCAAGGGTTAAAAACTTTAGAAGGACCCAGTCCGAGAGGAGGCCACAAAAATAGTGTAAGATCTATCTCCAGGATTTTGATGAAGTTTCCACAGTAAATATCAGGTAAAAAAAAAAAAATCTTCTTGTGTTTCTGGCAGGGAGAGGGAAAAGGAGCCATTTTGAAATATACCAGAGTATTCTATTTTTAGCAAGCCAGGGACCTCAAGGAAAATTAGTTAACCAGATCCAAACCTGCTGGGGTATTATCAGAATCTAACCCACATGGGGAAGGGAAATACTCACCTCCAGCCGACTTTAGCCTTCCACATGGGGAAAAGGGAAATAGTCCCTCACTCAGCCTTACCATCCATTCCAGCCTGTGGGTGAGAGGTACCTGTGACACACATGTGAAGCTCATAGTCCAGAGGCACAAGATCATGGAGAGACTGAGACCTAACCATAGCAGTGTAGCTTCCTCTACCCAGCACCTGCCCCAACACATATTACTAAAGGCCTGTTCACAGCAGTTCCTTTGAGCCTGTACATTTCTGGCTTTCAAGAAAATGTTACAAAACATCTCAAAAGGCAAAATACACAATTTGAAAAGACAGAGCAAGCATCTGAATCAGACATGGCAGGGTTGTTGGAGCTATCAGACTGGGATTTTAAAACAACTGTGATTATTATGCTAAGAGCTCTGATGGATGAATCACCATGCAAGAAGAGATGGATAATGTAAGCAGAAGGCTGGAAACCCTAAGGAAGAACCAAAAAGAAGTGCTGGATACCAAAAACACTGACAAAATAAAGAATGCCTTTAATGGACAAATTAGTAGACTGGAAGCAACCTAGGATAGTATCTGAGCTAGAGGATATATCAATAGAAAACTTAAAAACCAAAAAGCAAAGAAAAAGTATTTAAAAAGCAGGACTTAATATCCAAGGACTTTAGGACAACTACAATGGGGACGCTAGAAAAAGGAGAGAAAAGAAAATATTGGAATCAAAAATGATTAAGAATTTCCACAAATAAGTGTCACACACTAAACCACAGATCCTGGAAGCACAGAGAACCCCAAGCAGCACAAAAGACAAAAAGCTACACTTAAGCATATCACTTTCAACTAATGATAAAGAAATAATCCTGAAAGAAGTCAGAGGCAACAAAACACATTATCTACAGAGAAATAAAGGATTATATCCGACTTCTCAGAAATCATGCAAGCAAGACAGAAGAGTGAAATATTTTAAGTGTTGAGAGAAAAACTCTCAACCTAGAATTCTGTACTCTGCAAAAACTATCCTTTAGCAGGAAAGGAGAAATAAAGGCTTTCGCAAATAAAAATTGAGGGATTATTACTGACAGACCTGTCTTTGAAAGACATGTTAGAGGAAGTTCTTTGAGAGAAGAAAAATAATGTAGGTCAGAGACTCAGATCTAATAAAGTAGGGAAGGGCATGAAAGGATCATTGAATGTGAATAAGGACACCTAGTTGACTCAGTCCGTTAAGCATCTGACTCTTGATTTCAGCTCAGGTCATGATCTCAGGGCTGTGGGACTGAGCCCCATGTAGGGCTCTGAGCTCAGCAAAGAGTCTCCTTGTTCCTCTCCCTCCACACCTTTTCCTCCCCTTGTTTTCTCACTGAAAATGAATAAAATCTTTTTTTCAAAAGAATAATCGAGAAGTAAGATAAAAATTTGTATTTCTTTACTCTAACAGCAAGTATTTCTCACTCTACCATGTAAGTTCTTTTCAGCTGGATCTCCTTGCCTTCCATTTGGTTATTTTACAATTTCCATGCACTTGCTAAAGTCTCACATTTCCTTCTCCATATTTTCTACCTTTTCCACTTTTATCTTAGTAATTCAAATGCCTTTGACTGATAATTTCAACACCCGGCTATCTCTAAATTTGCTTCTAATTGACTTTTCTCTTGAGAACAGGTCATATTTTCATGCTTTATCATGTCCTCTGTCATCTTTGATTATATTCCTAAAGTTTTAATTAAAGGAACAGTAGATACTGAAGTAACAACATTTACTTCTGGAAGGCGGTACTCCTCCTTTTTTGCCATGTTGCACAGGGACAGCCGAATCAATCTCCACAGGGTCTCTGGGCAACTATAATTTGACTAACTTTACCATTAACTTTGATTTTTTGTGGGCTGGATCATTATTTTCCTTTGAGGGGAGCCTGACATCTGAGCACTAGTGAGATTCCAGAAAGGTTCCTTTGTTTCACGGCTGAGTAACATGTTTTTGTGTGTGTGATAACCTCTCCAGGTTTGAGTCATAGGAGTACTCTGCTCTCCAGCCGTGCACCTTGGGAAATTCCTTTCCCACAACTTCCACGGTCTGAAAGCCCCCACTATGGGAAAATCCCGAAGGGCTTGGGATTGCTTATCTTTGCTTTCCTGCTGTGCTTTCATTTTGTATTTGGTAGTTGAAATTTCAGAGTGTGTGTGGGAAGGGTTTTCTCTGGGATCTTGCCCTCCATTCACCAGGAGACATCCTGGAATAAAAAGAACCTGCAGTCTGTCTTGTGTGTGTCTCTCAGCTCTTCTTTCCCCTTGTCCCTTGTCCTGGGGGAAAGGAGGTTGCACTTAGGTGAAGCCCTACGTGCCTCATGGGAAAACTTTCTCAACTCTCCTCTCTTGATGCCTTTTGATAGACTTCCATCTGAATTATATAAATATCCATGAGTAAGAGTTGTTTACTGATTGCGGACTAGTTCTCTTGGAGGAACTCCTCTGATACCCAATCTGGGACAAACTCATAGGAGACTGCTAGATGGTTGTTAATTTTTAATGTTAACTGGTTTCTATTCCCTCTAAGCCCCTCTACTAGAACTAATGGATTCCTCTTCCTTTTGCAATTCTAGCCAGATTAACAGCCTTGCCTCTATGACTGGTTTGCACTTTCTAGAGTTTAATTCATAAAGGAATCACTGTCTTTAGCTCTCTGATAGGTTTTTAAAAACTGCATTGTAGTTTATCAACATTTTGTTGATTGTTAAAATGCGGCAGATCGTCACATGGAAGTTTCCGTTTTCAAATTTAAAATGAAAAGGAGTTAAAAGTTTTAAGCATCTTGAGCATAAGGAATAACACAGAGTACATTGGGTGAAGGAGAGGAAAGGGGAATTGGGGGAAATAAGAGGGGGGGATAAACCATGAGAGACTGTGGACTCAAATAAACAGGGTTTTGGAGGGGAGAGTGGGGGCTTGCAGGAGTCTGGTGGTGGGTATTAAGGAAGGCACGTATTGCACGGAGCACTGCGTGTGGTGCATAAACAATGACTTTGGAACACTGAAGATAAAATAAAACAAAATAAAATTTTAAGCATCAAAACATTTACTTTTAGAATGCATCATGAAATAGCCTTTAAACACTTTGAAAGGAGGGCTTGGAAATACCATACCCTTACTTCATTGATATGAAGGAAGTAAGATTCCTAAGGATCTACTCTAATAGTTGTTTGTATCTGGTATTTATTTTCTCATTGCCCCAGATCTGAGTTCTGCTTCTTGGTCCCAGGTCCCTCGACGGCATACTTTGTTTGGATTGCTAACTTGAAACTAGAATCATGACAGGTATAACCTCTAGGGTTCCCCTCAGCTTGCTAATTTGTAGCATGTTTGTCACATTCAAGACTAATATCTGCTCCTTGAACATTAACTCAGGTTCAGAACCTTGTTGTGAAAGCTTACAATTGACTCTGCATCTTATATCAGTCACTGGAGATCACAGTGACAGTTTCTTCCTCTTCCATGTAAGAGTGGCCTCCAGTTATAAGCAGTGGGGTATAGGTAATGGAGAAATAATTGAATCTTAAAACCCAGCACTCTCTAAAATCTGAGCACCTGGATGGCTCAGTGGGTTAAAGCCTCTGCCTTTGGCTCAGGTCATGATCCCAGGGTCCTGGGATCGAGCCCCACATCAGGCTCTCTGCTCAGCAGGGAGGCTGTTTCCCCCCTCTCTTTGCCTGCCTCTCTGCCTACTTGTGATCTCTGTCTGTCAAATAAATAAATAAAATCTTAAAACAAAACAAAAACAAACAAACAAACAAAAAAACAACAACCCAGAACTCTCATTTACCAACAGCCACAACACAGATGTTTCATTATTTGGGAGCACTTACTAGAGACTCTGAGGCAGCATCCCTCTTTCTCCTACACATTTGGTTATACCAGGAGACTCTAATTTCCAGGTTTCTACTGGAGTAGGGAGAAGGCAATGCATAGGAGAACCCATTCATACATATTATACTGCTGGAAGACAACTTAGAATTTCCAGCAGCACTATGCAATGCCATAGAATATTCACCCACAACATTCAGAGTCTGATAGATGACAGGGACAGTGACCCACGATAATATACATCGACTCATTTCTAGAGAGCTATCCTGGAATTATTCTGGAAGCTATTCTAACACTGTAGATACCATCCTGTGAAGAACTCTAAGGTACCTGCATGGTGTTCTGACCAAATCTTCTGAATATTCCAGCATTCTGAGTTGGTTGGTCTTCCATTTATGATACAGTTATAGCTAGTGTTTCATCCTCAACTTCTTGAGGCTATGGTTACCTGGTTTCCTCACACACTCAGGATTATGCATGCCCCTGGAGCTGGTGGTATATATGAATGACTCACTGATATCTATAGAAACAATTTCCCTTTCAATTTAATAAAACTTAACATAGAACCCCATTCTACAATGACAATACTCTATGTAAATTCTCCCTCTGAAATGCTCAATCCACTAGAGAACTTTGTCCTCACCCTATGAACACAGGCACAGAGATATGTATAAATTTAAGTTAAACTTCAGGATCAGAGTACTCCTCCAAACGTAAGACAGTGATCAACTTAGAGACAATATTCTGAGGCTAGTTCTTCATCACACTTTAATGTACTTTGATTCAAAAAAGTCTTGCAGATAAATCAAATATGTCGAACTGCACAGAAAGAAAAATATTAACTCAGTGATGTCTAACATCACATGTATGCACCTTTGCTTTACGCTGGGATTTTTCTGGTTGTCAGCCCATAACCAATCTCCATAACCAATCTCCTTAACTACTACACTTCACATTTCTATTAACCCGATTTTTTTTTTTTTTTAAATAGGCTCCAACATGGGGCTTGAACTCACGACCCTGAGATCAAGACTCAGACGCTTAACCGACTGAGCCACCTAGGCACCCATCTATTATCCTAAAATCTAAGGTTTCCTGATGGCTCCCATCTTATTGGCCACTCCTATTCTAAGAATTCTGAAAAAAAATTAAAAAATAAGTGATATGCAGGGGAAATAACTTAAGACATGCAAGCAGGAGGATTCTACCAATTTTTCCAATGTGTCTAATGTTCTTAGTTCTTGCCAACTCTTCCCTTTCCCACTAAACATGAGCATGAGTCATGCCGCAAACAATGGATTATCCCTTCTCTATCTTGCCATGCCAATGTCCCATCAGCTCTGTGAAGCATCCTTCTTTATAAAGTTAGGTCTTTATAAAGTTAGGTCTCAACTGTATCCTGAAACCTTATCGCTATTGAGGAATATGATGACAAATATCTGGTAGTATTTAGGACCACTGTTGTCTTCCAACCAGAGTTATATGCCAGATCAGTGTTACCAAGTCTGATTTCATTGTACTTGGAGTGATTTTTGAAAAGTTTCTTTGGCCCTCAAGTAAATATTTTATAAGCTCAACCACATACTGATTCCAGCTTAGACTTAAACTAGGTCTCCTATTATACATTTATTTTAAACTCCTCCATTTAATAATGATTTGTGCAACAATTTTCTCTTTCTTACTTGAGGATAGGATCCTTAAGGCTTGAGGATAAGCCTTAAGAAATCTTAAGGGATATCTTTATTCATCATTGTATATCAAGTTTAAGGGCAATTTGTTGTACATGTAAACAAAACTAAATGTCATCACAAGAAGAAAGCAATAGCACTTAAGAATTAAGGCAACAGAGAAATCTTTAGAGACAATCAATGAGAAATCTTTAGAGACAATCAATGAGACCAAAAAATGCCATGGTCTGTCAGATTCATATCATCCACTAAGATAAATGAACAAAATCCTGACTCCTAGTTCCTTATGTCAGTCTATTAACTAATATTTCTTAACTTTTTGTATCATTTATAAAACTGATTCCTTTAGGAGGTAGGTATGAAGTGAAATCAGCTATTAAAACACCATATACTCCACTCCTACCTACATCTGAAATTATATTTCCTTGGGCATATTTTATCCCTTTGGCAAGGAAAATGGTTAGGGTTTATCCCTGTCAAGCAGATCCCTATTGTTTTATATGAAGGACATGCTTCCCAAAAATGCTTCCTAACTCTCTAGACCAGTCACTACATGCTTACTAAAATGCATACTGTCTCTTCCTCTTCCACACATAGTGAATAAAAATCTGATACTGAGAAAACGTTATCTTTATGAAAATGATTTCCAAATGATGTGAATGCAGGTCTTCTGGCTCTTATCCTCTGAGCTCTATATTGCCCACATCAGTCATAATCCAAAAACCTGATTGCTTGGATGTCACTTCTAATGTATTTAGATATCATCAATGTCCACCCTGTTTCCAGTTCCTAGTGTGTTCATATTTGGCTGGGCCCATCGATGCCCAAACTCCATACTCACCAAATTCCATTTTTAATGCACTAACCAGATAGTTCTTTTGAACCATCTGAAATATGTGAGGACTTAGTTCTTTACTCCAAGTACTCCAAATGCATAAAATAACAAATCTGAGGTCTATTTAATGATATCTTTGAAAGACTAATAGTGAGTTCTTTTGCTACAACTAATGCTCAGAATGTACCTTCTCCTACAGTTAAACCTCAGTAGATGGAGTCTACATCCAACATCCTGCCAGTCCAAAAGCTGGTCTTCATTCTGTACTGAACCCCAACACAGTAGAATCAGCCTGGCCAGAGAAGAGACCAAACTCAGAACAGGTCAGGATTGCCCTTTCTCAGCCTCCTTGCACCACTGTGTGAGATGCCTTTTTCCTTTCTTAGAAGTTATTCCTAGAATGTGTGCATCCAGCAGTCCATACGGGCTGGCATAACTAGAAAATGAGGAAATCAAATGCTTCTGTTTCATAATTATTATATGCCAAGACAATAAGAATTATCACAATGAATCATTACCAGGTTTGGTCTTCTGGCCAAAGTTTTAAGGAGGGCAATGTATTTTGAAGAGGTCTAAGATTCTTAGGCTTCTGTCAGTAACTACAAAACTCAGAGCTTAGTGTCAGCTGTTTCAAAGAAGAAAGATAGTTCAAATCCATAAGAAATTTCCAGTTGAGAACCAGATTATTGCATTAAGAGGAAAACGTCATTAATACATTCAAATCTATCAGTTAGAAAGGCCAGATAGAAGACAAATCAAAATAGGAGTTTAACATAGAAAAAACATATCTTTTTTAAACTGGAAGTCTCAGGGGTGCCTGGGTGGCTCAGTGGGTTGATCTCAGGGTCCTGGGATCGAGTCCCGCATCGGGCTCTCT
Source organism: Mustela nivalis (assembly GCF_964662115.1). NCBI lineage: Eukaryota > Metazoa > Chordata > Mammalia > Carnivora > Mustelidae > Mustela > Mustela nivalis. The sequence goes on along the minus strand of NC_139031.1, from coordinate 25,057,285 downwards.
GCTCAGTAGGGAGCCTGCTTCCCTCTCTCTCTCTCTGCCTGCCTCTCCATCTACTTGTGGTTTCTCTCTGTCAAATAAATAAATAAAATCTTTAAAAAAAATTGTTTAAACTGGAAGTCTCAAGTTACTTAAATATCACAGTGTCACTTAGAAATATGACCAGTATGTGCAATAGTTGAGTATATCAAGTACGGGATACTCTAAGATTAGAGAATGCAGGTTATAAAACAAGAGACTAAAGAGAAAGACACACATCCTTTTGCTCAGGTAAAACCTTCTAGGTGATCTAGAAATTCAGTTGTTTGATCAAGGAAGCATTTTAAAGAAATTGCATTTAGTGTGGCAAGGACGGGAGTTAGTAGTTAGTAGTTAGTAGCCTGTCATTTGAATAAGCAGATGAAAATATAAGAAGACAGCCTGTGTCTAGATGACTATGTAAATTGCTTCCCTTTTTTTTTTTTTTTTTACCAAACATTAAGATGTCACATAAAACCACATGGAATGCTGTTATAAGGATTCAACAAGGACTTTTAAATTAGAAATATATTTTTATGCAGCACAATTAGGGAACAAAATATGAAAATACATAAACCTATTGGATACAACCAGTGATTTGAAACTTTGAGAATATATTAAGAAGAAGCAACGAAACTTCTAAAGCATACACTCCAAAGTCACAACAATGAATGCAATAAAGTTTATTTCCTACTCACCAACAATATAATTCATGTGATGACAGATGCCCTCATACACAATGGAGACCCAAGCACCCCAATCTTACATCATCACCCTCCATTAGGACCAGGAAGTTTATGAAGTCTACTTATTGCTCAACCAACAAATGGGGCAAGATAGTTATAGAGATGGTTTTTATGGGATAGTCCTGGAAGAGAGTATATCACTTTCATTCAAAGCCCATGGATACACCCAAGTAATGGACACAGAGAAAATGCTCCAGTACTGTGATCAGGAAGAAAAAACAATTTGGTACAATTAGGTCTGCACTTGACCTTAGTCAAAAGGCCGAGAAGCGATGGTACAATTGGGTCTGATCTTTGAAATAGAAAGTTAAATTAAAAGTTTCTTTATTAAACATCTTTATGGGATAATGAATTTTATGAGTTAATTGGACAATTTACATTGGAAATCACATAAACCAAATATAAATTACTACATATATGATTTAGTTCCAATATGTAGTTTGCATGTTATGTCTAGATTAATGGTTTGCAAAGAATATTTTTTCTTTGAAATATTCCATTGCCAGTAATTATTACTCTTTCAATGCAGGAAAGGTTAACAAATTCTAAGGAGTCAATATAATATAGTATTTTAATGGCATACAAGAGTTCTGCAAGGAGTTTTGGGTTAAGAAAAAAGTTTTTCTTCTGGTAGTTAGCACAATTCCTTTTAAATATAGAAATATGTTTAAGGGATATGATATGACTAGAGACCAAGTTATAATAAATGTACAATAATTAGATTTCATAAACAAGTTATCTCAAGTTTCGGTTTTCTGCCATTGGTTAGAATAGTATATTTAGCATACTAGTAGTAGCTAATAATTGGTTAATGTGATAAAAATTCAGAAGAAATCTTTTGGATAATGTTTTAAAAATCTTTACCAGATTTATTTTTCTAATCCAAAATGAAAAAAGCAAAGTACAGTGATAGGTCTTTTTTCATTTAAAGATGGATAGTTGGGTTATTATTTCTTTGATGTTTTAAAGTTTGAGAAGTCAAAAAAGCCATAGGAAAAAAAAAAATACCAGGAAGCTGGGGAAAATATAAAATGAATAATGATGATCTTTGGAAAACATTGCTTTTAGAATATTTTGTAATTTTATTCTGGTTATCAAAGGAAAGGTGCTTTGTTACTCTTAGCATTTTGTGTGACATTGAATGAAGAAGTCCCTGAGACATCCAGGCCCATGTGTGAGCTGCTCAGGCTTAGTAACTGAGAAAATGGCCTTCCTTTTCTGAGCCCCATTTTCTTTACATATAAAATACTGTGTACAGCATTAAGTTCACAGGTTGAGTAGAAGAGGTTGAATATAAGAACAGATAAAGGGTGATAAAGGGTGAAAAAATATTTGGAATCAAGTTAGAATCATGGGGTAAAGCAATCTTACCACGTGGAAATAAGTATGTGGCTCACTTACTGTTTCTTTCAAATGAATGAAATACACTTTGTCCTATTTATTTTTTGAGCATAAAATTAAGGATTGGGAAGAGATTCTGTGGAGGTAGAAACGATAACAACTCTAGGATGTTATTAATAGCTAAGCATCACTATTTCCTCACATGAGATTGAAGGTGACCGCAGGTAGGGCTCCCGCAGGAACCTCGGTAAATTACAGAGTGAGAACTATGTATTCTTCATGAAATCCTCTGTACCTGAACAGAATTCCTGTACCAATTTGAATGCTACTTGCAACTAGTCACTCTAGTTCAGCAGAGGGTTAACCAATCTCACTCAGTTCCTCCTCCTTTTACAACATAAAGGTTGTTTTAGAGATCAGTTGACTTTTAGCTAGAGTAAGTACAGCAGCAAAACAATGAATGTTGTTGTCTGGGAAATAAAGAAATGCAAGAGGTAATCAATTTCTTCCAATCTTCATTTTGCTCACCCACTTGATTTGAAACCACATATTGCTTCTCCCAAAATTAACAATTAAGGTATCTCTTCCAACTCAACAAACATTACACTGTACTCTCAATTTTGAGTAGATTGAAAACCCCATCATGAAAGATCTTCTGAGGCATCTATATTTAAAATAACAGCATTTTCTACTTAAGCCAGCAAATTTAAACACATAGAAATAAAGAAATTGCTGAAGAATGAGCTCTCTGGTGTAAGCTATGGTTAACTATGTGCATATTTATTCATTTATTTTACACAATATGCTCATTTGTTTCAAAAGTAGGCAGTCCAGTTTCGGTGTCATCGTAAGCTCAATTTGGTTTTACTTCCTTACTCTGCTTTCTTGGCATCTGCTTTTATGGAAATATAGCTGGTCATTAACACAGCTTTGCATGCCTTACAACTGTGTTGTTTTTCATGCAAAATAGACATTTGTAAAATAATTACAGATGGGAAAGTATGCCCCATGGAATTTTTTCTTCATTACAAAATTATCCTGTTCTGATGGTTTTTACATCCACTTCATTATAAGGGGAGAACACAGGGAAAATAAAATATTTCCGTTATGATAGCAATCTTCAAAGTATTTGTTGTTACAAAGTGGGAAGTGATGAATTATGTATATATAAAAGGAATGATTTTGGAAAGATCTAATAAATTACTTCCAATCCCTCTCCTTTTTACCACCCTCTCCATTCTCTAAGAACAACTTCTCTCAGCCACATCTGAGGCTCCTGGTAAGATTCCAGAGGTTACAGTCATGGTGGACTTGGCAGCTAAAATCCAGAAGAGGAGGATTTGCCGTATTGTTTAGTTATCCCTGTATCCAGCTTCCCTTCCATCTTTCAGTAGGATAACCCTGAGATGGATATTCTTTATAGAATAAATAATAATAATTTCAGATCCTTTATCCTTCTCCACCCTGCCATAGGTCCCAGAAAAATGATGTCTATGGGCTTTATCAGTTGGAATTCCTTGCCTTCTAACTCCCTGCTAGGTTTAGCCATTGGGAAGCGCTAACAGATGACTTCAGAAAAGAGAGTGGTTGAGGATGTAACTGCCTGAGGCCATCATTTCTAAGGCTTTGTTTGGCCATATCTGTACCCTTCTACTGAAGTCCACAGCTCCTCTTGAGCCATACTTTCCTAAAACTTTTATTCTTCGCAGTTTCTGGTAGCTATTCCTCTTTATCAATTCAAGCCAAGTGGTGGCAATGCCTTCAAGTTGGAATTAGCTTCAAGATACCATCATCCTTTCTTGGTTTCCTTTGCTAATAATATATTATAAGTAGTCCCTTTGTTAAGTTATCTGATCATCTATTTCCTCATCTACTCCTACTAGGGTTCTGTAGACACAGATGCACAAGAGGACTGACATTTGAGTTCCAGGAGGATAGACTGTTAGCCCTGGAAAGGAGTTTCACACATTCATGATGAAAATGGAACTCAAATATATTAAGTGTTCTGACCAAGTCACAGAGCAAATTAGCTGAAGAGATGAGACAATAGCCGAAGTCTTTCAAGTCCAACTTTTATTTTTAACCTCAACATCTGTATTTGATCATCCAGAATCCAAACATGATATGCATTTTGCTTTATTTCTTTTTCTTGTTTTTAAATGTATTTTTTGAGGAAGATTCATATGAACACTGGAAATGAAAGAAGCAAGATAGAAGTCTATCAAGTTCGAGGAATATGTTGTAAGGACACTGGTAATTGCATTTTTAAACTTTAGTCATTAGAAATTTTCATGCTAGCATCCTCCAGGTTATGCTGAGAACAGATTCTGAGTGCCGAGTAAATTCAGTATCTAAATCATTTAATGCACAGCTGTCAATATCACATTAAAAAGGCTCATTACTTCATGAATGGGCTCAGGAGGAGCTTCAAATCTATTTCACTGATGATAAAAACATTTCTATTAGATGATTGCCCTTCCCAGGATAGACCTTAAACTCCCTGAAACTACGAAAAATTTCACTTTTCTCACTTGTAACCTATTTTTTAATGTCTTCTAGATGTCTACATATATTTCAAGCGCTTAAAGATTGCTTCTAAGAAGAACCCACAGCACCTTTTATTGCCACTCATATAAAAATACTTCTAAAAAAGAATTACAATATAATTACTTTGTGCCTTCCCATGGGCAAGGCAGCATGGGCAAATGAAAATAAATTATTTTGTAATCAGATCAGGGAGAAAACTGTCTTTTAATTGGCAACCACATTTGTGTATGTACAACTAATTCAACAAACCCAAGAAAGAACGTACAGCGCATACAAGCAATTTATTGAGCAGTCCTCAGTAAGTTATGTTTTACTTCTCAAAGCTTTTCCTAATGGACAAAAATAAAAATATAACACACTGTGATTTTATCATTCTAATAGAATAATTCAATTGCTAAATGTCATTTGGTCCAAATTCCACAAGTGTCAGTCATACAGAGAGATATCTAGAATTTCACTCTGAGGATCACAGAATACATCTGCCCTAGAATATAAATCAGGGGATGATTTTAAAAAAGGGGTCAGCTGATTTTATTATATTCAAAGAGGGCGCACAGTAAAATAACCTACATCTATGGTAGTAATGAATAACCTCAGGCCACAGGCTCCATAAAAGCTCTAATAACTTTGAATCTGGCTTTTGGTATAATTTCAAACAGCCTACATGCACATCATACACATCAAAAAAAAAAAAAAGATTAATGGGAAAAATAAGCAATCAGTCAGTGCATCAGTATGAAACAGCTACCAAAGATAGGAAGACATGAAGGAATGAATGACATAGCACGTTTTTTCTGACAAAAGGAGGGTCACTGTAATGGTCATTCTCAGGATCTGGCTAAGTGTGATATGACCCTCATATGCATTAGGCTAGACTTCAGGATCCAGGAAGCCCCTGAGCATCAGGTACTGACTGGCCCAGAAACCAAAGGGTGATGGCAGCAGACCCAACTGATGTTTTCCTCAAATCATATGGTTTGGACCGTTACATCTCAGCATAGAAAAGCAACATGAAAATGTGAAAAATAGCTAACATTATGAGATTAGAAGTTCATCTTATTTATCTCTGTATTTCCGGTACCCATCATGGTGCGATTAAATGCTGGTACTTCTAGTCAAGTCATTAAATGATAGATTGCATTGAATTAACTAGAGTCTGCCCCTTCACTGCTAGGCATCTGTTGTACAAACTTGAACAACTTGTTTCACCTCTGAGCTTCAGATCCAACACCTGAGGACTGGGACTTAAAATAGCATGACCTCCTGGGGCTTTTTTACACTCCAAGAATGAAAAGAGATAACGTACATGAATGTACTTTTTGGACTTTAACAGATTAAAGATGGAAGGCTTGTGTTTGTGGCTATCTTAATATATTATGGGTTAAAAAGGAGTGCTAATTTTGTCATTGGCAATATTCTGGTTCAAATATGGTTAGATTTATGTAACAATTGTTAGGTTTAATTTTCCTCAAGAGATTTAATAATAATTTCATGAAAAAGGACTTGCAGATGCTTTTAACACCTGTGACATTATAGAAGATTTCTCATCTTTCCAACATAGATGAGAGTTCCACAGTAAGGATGCAAACAGAGCTGTGAAATCTAGCATTTCAGGACATGTCTAAACACAGAAGAGGTTCCCCATGGAGGTCCTACTGGTAGAGAACCCATGGAACCTTAGCAAGTGAGAAAATGAACACATTTTTTCTTACAATAAGCTCTTATTGTCTATGACAGCCAATCTGGGACAGAGACAAGAAAGGAGTGGTTTATATAGCACAGAGCAGGGCAGTCCTGCAGCTCAAGGGACTTCTAAAATAAAGCTCTTTCTTAATAACTGAGAAATTTCTAGAGGTGCTATAAGCAAATTTATCCCTGCAAGAGAATGGGGTCCTTTCTCTTCATCTCTGAAAAAAGTTACAGCAACTCGTGTTAGTGAGGATAGAAATAACTCTTGTCAGTTGGCAAACAGAAAAATAGCTACAGGAAGTAAGGACAGAGGGGACAAAAAAATCAACACTTGAGTACTGTTCAGTACTACTGGGGCAAGAAAAATGGTGGGGATTCCTTGAAATATATGTACTTCTACATGCCCCAAACATACAAATCTTTGGGGTTTAGAAATAAGAAATGAGAATTATTTAAATCATAGTTTATTCATAGACCACTTCCAGCATTCTTCATATTCTTTACACTTTATAATAATAAGATGCTTACTTTTTAAAAAATACTGTAGTATCATTTGCAAAAACTTTAGACTTATAACAAATGTTCAAACACTAGACAACACTAGCAACATTATTGGCTACTTTTTGAACCATCCTTGGATCTCCTAACAAGGTTAAAAGTTTTATTTCTAAAATGTATTACTTCTTGAAACACTGTTACAAGATTTATATAAAGTGTACTATGCACATAAACTTAAAATCTATTAGCAGGAATGACTGTCCATCAGCAGAAGACAGGACTACTGTGAACAAACACATTAGTCAGAAGCAGCTATGATCAAGCTCGGCTCATTAAGTTGTGACTGATTGTCTGTTTCTGTGCCAGTTTTTAGAAATATCAGCTTTAACCTTTGACTCTGAAAATCAGCATTTCCTGTTATTGCTTTAAACTTGACATCAGTACTTTCTTTCAAATCAGGAATGTCTCTTGGTAGACTGTCAGGCTTTAATCCTTTCAAGAGAATTACAATACTTTCAGGCTCCCAATTTCTCAACTTATTTTTAAAAAGTTAGATGTAGAAAAACAAACTTCTGGAGAATCAAGGGGGAAGGGAAGACATCTCTGCCTGGAAATCCTATGCAAGACCATCTTCCCCATGTCAATAAATGGCAGAACAGACAGTCAATATTTAGAGTTGTAATCTAAGCATAAGTTCTTGATTTCTTGTTTTCCCTACTCCCACACCAAGTCTTCTCAATCTTACTTTAAATTAATTCTGAACATATCATCTCTCTAGCTATAAGCCTACCACTCCCACCTCTCCTTGCCATGACAGAAGAGTCTTAGGTAGACTTCTTGCTTCCATTTCTGATTCTCTAAAATCAACTTGCCACAGACTACTCAGGTCAAAAATTCAAAACATAGTCTAGATCTTGGTATTTCCATGCTTAGCTATCACAGTTCCAATCTCATCGGAAGTCCAAAATTCATAGTTTGTCTTCCCAATTCCTAATAGTCTATTTTTCCAAACCCATCCCATACTGTCCTCAGCCTAAATTCCAGACCCACTGGCTTGCTGTTTTCCAAATACTCTAAGCTAGCTCTTTGAGCTTTTGCTTTATTGGGTTTCTTCTTAAATTGCTGCTGCCCCATACATTGGCATACAACTCAGGGATCAGCTAGAAAGTCACCTCCAAGTGACTTCCATGGCCACTCCACCTACGGTAATGCACCAGCTACCCTGAATGATCCCACGTTGTTTCAATGCCCTGTACAGTATGCATCACCATGTTTTCTTTCATCGCCCCTTTTCACCTTTCCTTTCTCCCCCTTCTCTTTCTTCCATCTCCTTCTACTAAAACAAACTAATAATGCAAACGCTCTCCATTTTTACAACAGTGAGTGGCATAGTAAGTTCTCCATAAACGGTCATTGGATGAATGACTATATGAAGAAAGAAATGAAGGAACACCTTAGGTCAAACACTAAAAATGAGCTTTAGGGGTATTTGTGTGGCTTAGTCAGTTAAGCATTGGACTCTTGGTTTTGGCTCAGGTCATGATCTCTGGGTCATGAGACAGAACCCCGCATAGGACCCCATGCCCTATGGGCATGCAAATATCCTTGGGCATCCCTCAAGGGCAGCATCTCCTTGATTTTCTCTCTCCCTCAACTTCTCTCCCACTGCTTCCTGTCCTGAATATAATTTCTCTAAAATAAGCAGGTCTTGTTAAAAAAAAAAAATTAAGAAGCTTTAGTTTTCTCATTTCTAACATGATAATACAGCTTTTCCTTTGAGTTGTTGTGATATTATATAGGATTAGCTCATGAAAATACTTATACGAACTGGTATGAAAACGGAAGATTTTAAGGCTACAGAGAATATTAAGAAGCTATAAACACAGCAGAGCTACATTTTAAATGTAAGCCAAAATCTAGGAAAAAGTAATCACGTATTTTTTATATTCTTATTACCTTTTTCTAAGGGGTAAAATATTGGGAGTTGCCAAAGTTATTTACCCTAATTTAGAGATCTAGGCTTCATTAAATAGAAGGAAAAGCAAGAGAATTACTTTGCATTGAGTACTGAAAGCATACCCCAAATCACGTTAAGATTTCCACATATTTTACATCACTGAGGGGGGTGTTGTTAGTTCAAATCATAAATAATTTTAGCCCTGGAAACGTGAGGTCTATAGGTCACCAAATCAATTGCTTTTTCTGCCATACCACTTTGCCCACATCAGGGACTAGGAAAATAGTCTAACACAGAGGCCAACCATTTTGTTTGAGGTTAAATGTTTAGACAGCAGTTCTGCCTATACCTTTTTCAGAAAAGAACTCTACCCTTAACACCTGCTAAGCGGTTATCAGATCCTAAGACTCCATATCACCCCAGCGCCCTTCCCAAGAAGGTGTGTGCACACCTGGCCCAAGAAAAATCGTCTGTAACTGGCTTTAAAAATTCAGAGGAGTCAATTAGATTTCTTTCTTGGGAATTTGAATTAGAAAGCCAGAAGCCAGTGTTGGTTACCTAGGGGTTTTGAAGCAGATAATTTATGAGGTCGAGTCTGGGGGAAAAACAAAATTTATGAAACAGAATCAGGAATGAGGTTGGTGCCCTAGCAAGCTGCAGCTACTCACAAGCTGAGACTATTAAAGCATAGAATTAATGAATTAGGAAAAAAGACAAAAGTGCAAGGAACCCACATGCTGAGACTAGAGAGAACATGTAGTTCTTAGGAAGTGACAAGTGAACCTTAGATTTTCTACTACTTAGTTTCAGTCCCTGTAAGTCTGTGTCTCCTACCTTTGGAGACAATTATCTGCTATCTTTATAAGAAAATATATTTCCCCTTCTTTTTTGTGGACTTAGCTGCAGAGTCCTTCTTGAAACTAAAATGACCGTAACTAGAACAGATTACATTGCCTGAAAAAGCCCATATGTGTGTGTATGTTTATAGAAAGTTTGTTTCACCTCTAGGTAAGAGTTTGTTTTATTTTTAGATATGCTTTTATCTGCCTTCTCTGTTGGAGAAAGGAGAATAAATCTTGCTTGTAGGAGCTCTTACTTTTAGGAAAGGAAGCAGTTCAAAAATAGAATAGAAAACGAAGGAAATCATCATTTGTTTGTTACCTCCTCCCAATGTCAGTCCCATAACCTGAAAACTCAGCCTTACATAACGAGAGCCACATCCATCACACGGCTACAATTGCAGAAGAAATTTAGTTTTGCAGGAACAAGCAATTAACACAAATAATAGCAAATGAGGATTCCTTAACCAGCTTAAACATACCATTTTACACCATCACAGCATTCAATTAATGCAAATATTTATTGCAACTATTAGTGTTCCATTGACTTAAACTAAGCATCCTTTTTCAAAATGAAAGCCAGGCAAATCAACATATGCATTTGTAACTTACAGCCCTGATAGCCCAGCTTAAGTCTGAATAGGAAGTACTTCATGACATAGAAGGGTACAGACAAGACTATGGTTGATATTAAACAGAAGGATATTGTATCAGGCTAATTCAGAAAAAGTCTACAAATTATATGCCAGGACTCTAAAGGAATAAGATTAATGTCCTTATAGGACTTAATAAACCCAACTTAATTATGTTATAGTCACAACACTAGAACCTCAGACTGAATTGCAAAGTGCTATTATTCTAGTTTCAATAAGAAGTAAAGATAGAGGGCGCCTGGGTGGCTCAGTGGGTTAAAGCCTCTGCCTTCGGCTCAGGTTATGATCTCAGGGCTCAGGTTATGATCTCAGGATCCTGGGATCAAGCCCCGCATCGGGCTCTCTGCTCAGCAGGGAGCCTGCTTCCACCTCTCTCTCTGCCAACTTGTGATCTCTGCCTGTCAAATAAATAAACATAAAATCTTAAAAAAAAAAAAAGGGGGTAAAGATAGGTTTTCTGAGTGTGTGAATGTTTTTAGTTATGGCTATACAGATGGTAGTTGGGTTTCTGGATATGGATGGAAGGAATAAAGCATGCAATACAGATTTAAGTGTTCAAGCAGGAGGAGCAAGAATTGTGAAACATTAGCTCAACCCCTACACAGGGGTAAAGTCATTTCAACAATTTTATTCTTCAAGACAATCAATAGTCTCCCATTTGCCAGGGACAGAACCTCAGTTCTCATTAGGACTTTCTGTAAATACAAAAAGGGCTATGTTCCCATGAACCATGTACTCTGCTAGTTCTGTGGTTCCTCTGATCTGTTGTCCCTCATTGTCTCATTAATTTCTTCTTAAACCTTGATGATATCCTGCAGGTCACCATCCAAAGGCTACTGTCAAAACTAACGCTGATCCCTCCTATAGTCCATACTCTTTGGTGGATGGTCTCCCAAAGCAAATGCAGAAGCACTGAACTCTGCTCTCCCTGCTGTCACAGTCAGGAATGCCACCAGATCTCCTGTCTTGGCTTCTCTTTCTAGCCAGAGAGAAGCACTTTCATTATTTCGTGATGTGGAAAGGGACGGGCCAGCCCATGGGTGCTGCTTCAGAGAATAACCTACCCTACAAGATCCCCCCGACCCCCCACCATGACGTGGATCAATGTTCTCTCGGAAATTCCATCGCCTCTTGTTTCACTTTGCCTTTTTTCATGGCACCCTGAATCCATTAAGTTTATCTACATAGGATAATATCCCTCCTCCTTGAGGGTAGTAAGTTCTAGATTCTTACCTAGGGGGCTGTCATATTCCATACAAATAACAGGCGATATGATATAGAGATTCCTAAGAATACCAGGATTGTTAAAGATGCTATCTGTCTATAGCAACTGAAAGACCTGTGCAATGGAGAATGAGGTTCTAAATAAGACTTAACGTTGCTTAATTTCACCAAATGCCCTGGGTATCACTGCTACGTGCAGGCAAGACACTAGAACCTAGGTAGAAATTTCTGGTTATAAAACACATTGGTAATTTCATATCTCCATGTAAAATATTGCTAGTTCCTTTCCACTAGAGGTGATAAAATGCAAAGTGGAGTATTTGAGGCTTTAAAGGTCAAGGAAGAATATTCTTGAAGTGGACCCAGTTATTGAGAAGTGAAGACAGGAGTTAGATTTCTTCTGAAGTTTCTCATCCTTGATTTCTTCTACTTACATTTTTCTCGGAACTTATATTAATGCTGATGAGAATTTTTGGCTCTAGTACTGAACCTGGGTAGGCAGCAGCTTAGCAAGTACTTCGTAAGTTTTTTTAAAAAATTGTCCTTTTCATGATTTGGCTGTTGAGATTAACCAGTTGTGTTTGTGCAAAAGTTGTCAAGAACCTATCAAAGAGTATTAACTAAGTTTAGAAGTAAAATAATCTTTTAGTGTATAAAATATACAGAGATATTAATTAAATACTTAACACTGGACTCTTGAATCAGCAATTTAAGATGTCCTTTGCTTTCCTAAAATACGGTCTTTCACAGACTTTATAAAAATGTATTCTATTCCTCCTAAAATCTTTCCCTCTTGAGTTCCTTTTCATCCTTACTGCCACCACTATTTCACCAACCTCAAGTTTCATGTATTCATGTTGTATTTGAATGTGCTTCCTTCATATTCAGTAAGGTACCAAGTCATATTTAGAAGTCAATTAAAAAATAGTTAACATTTTTCTTATCCCTGCCTTCATTTTAATTGTAATTTATTATTTTGAATTTAGTCTGTCTATACCATATGCTGATTCTTCCTCCTGGAAGACTGTACCAGAGGCTGGTATTGCTTATAGCATATGTACAGTGTTTTATATTCAGCAGATCCTCCATAGAAATTTAGCTGTCCTAACCAACTCCATTTCTTTCCTCTTTCTCATAAATTTTCAATCCTGTGTGTTACCACCAGACTGCATCTATTGTGTTATCATAACATTCCTTACTACACAACCTTGCCTAGAGAGGTCAGTCAAGATTTCTCTCCCGGGTGCCTGGGTGGTTCAGTTGGTTGGGCACCTCCCTTCAGCTCAGGTCATGATCCCAGAGTCCTGGGATCGAGTCCCGCACTGGGCTCCCAGCTCCATGGAGAGTCTGCTTCTCTGACATTCTTCCTGTTCGTGCTCTTGCTCACACTCTCAAATAAATAACATCTTAAAAAAAGAAAGAAAGAAAGAAAGAAAGAAAGAAAGAAAGAAAGAAAGAAAGAAAGAAAGAAAAAAAAAAAAAGATTTCTCTTCCAATCTTTCAGTCTTGCCGAAGTCAGGACCTACCATACAAACTAAAACTCTTTTTTCTCCTGCTTCCCAGCAAAAACTGCTCAGCCAAGTCAGTCCTAACAATCCTTTCAAAATGGCAGGCTTATGCCAGACTCTGTTCCTCTATTTTTCCAAGAGCAGCTTTCTCTCTTCAAGTTTATCACTTAAGGCCCACTTTTCTAAGTATCTCTAGACCAGTTCCAATTTGCTCTTTGAGGTATCATGCTTAATCACATGCTACTTTATAATAGTTTCATAATTTGCTGTCCCAATAAAAGTTTCTCAAAAGCAGGGATTAGGCCATGTACTCTAAGTTTAACAGAACCTTACAGCTGGAAATAACCTTGTCAGAGCAACTGAATTAATCATTCCATTTTACAACCAGTAAATTTCATATAGTAACTACTTTTGTGGGGACCATAATGTATGGAATTCCTGAATCACTATGTTGTACAACTAGAACTAATGTAATGTTGTATCAACTGTGCTTCAATAAAAAGTAAAAATAAAACTAATAAATCTGAGGCCCAATGTTAATTGACTTAAAAGGCTATTGGGCCTTTAGTAAGAGTTGGTAATAATATCCAATTTAGTCTCTGTATATATGCACAGCATGTGTTCTCTATGTTATGTGTGTGTAGACATACATGTATATAAATGTATAAGAATATAGGTCTTCTCAGGGCACCTGGGTGGTTCTGTTAAATGTCTGACTTTGGCTCAGGGTCATGAGATTGAGCCTCATGTGGGGCTCCCCACTTAGTGGGGAGTCTGCTTGTACCTCTGCCCCTCTCCCTACTTGTGTTCTCATTCTCTCTAGCTTTCTCAAAATCTTAAAAACACCCCCTCTATGTGGATTGATATTTGTACCATATCCCTCAATCAACTACTTGTGAAATGTCAAAGTGTGAATGCAAGTGTTCATGTCCTTGAAATTTACTTCTCAACAATACCAACAAAATACCCTAGCCTAATTACACACCACTTTTCCTAATACCAGCAGTTTATGTTGACTAGGTCAGAGCCCACTGTTTTTACACATTGCATTTTATGTTCATCTCCTTGATTTGCATTTACTGGATGCTCTGTAGAAAGGAAAGGATATTTATCTTCTCAATGAAATAGTCTTTAAAGTGGACCAATTTCAAAATCTCCTGTTGTGACAGGAACCCCCACCCCCCAAAATTAAGGTGAAAGTTTATAACTTATTTACAAATAAACTGTTTTCTAAGGAGAATGAGAACTCAGATATCTTGAGTAAGAGGATGCGCATATGGAATTGGATTTCAAAAGTGGAGAGAAAGCTATGAAGCTAGAACTAAGAAAGAAGAGATGGTTGGAAAGCAGGAATGTAAAAAATGAAAATTTGGGGAATGGCTAGGTGCTGTGTGTTGTAATCCCTCTTTCCTTCCTGAATCAATCCCTAAGATCTTTAATAAGTTAATCTTCTAAAACATTACATTTTGAAAACGCAACAGAAGTGTCAATAGGGAAAGACGTAGGGTCACAGGCACATGTGTATTCCTCTGGAATAGCACCATCCTGGCTACATTTTATGTTTAAATATTTATTGCTTTTAAGACTGACAAAATGCTATTTTAATTAAATTTACAAATGTTAAATATTTTAAGGGCATTTTATGGAAACATATATAGATGTTTCAATGATTAAAGAAAATTTTTCATTTGGCTAAAAATAGGAATAAAATTGACGTTTTCTGAATAAAACAGTTCTAAAATAAAAACTGAGCTTAGCAATGTTTTCATAGGGTTTTGACAAGTCATCAAATGGTACATTAGTTGATGAGCACAATTTAGATGTAGCAGAAACATTCAAAAATGTTACAGATGAAAATCTTCAGCTCAATTAATTGCAATAGATTTCTTACCTAGTACGTACAAAATGTAAAAGCACCCACTGATTCCATGTTTTTGCACGTTTAGTGATTAATAGTTCTGTGGGGAATGAAATGGAAATCCTTGGAATGATCCTTACCTCTTTCCAGATACCTGAAATGTTTGTGGTAATATTTTCTTCAGAAAATATCATACTTGCTTACTATTTAAACTTATTATTGCTTGCAATCTCAGATAAACCAGTGCCACAAAGTGTTCTGTAAAATACTCTTACTTCAATTTAATTGATTTGGAAAAAATTTAGTTCTTAAAAGTTTGAGTTTTGTTTAAAGTTGGCAACCGAATGTGTTAGCTTTTAATTGTTGCTGTAGCCAATCGCCACAACTCAAATTTGTTATCTTAAAGTTTGGGAAGTCAGAAATCCAAAATGAGTCTGGCTAGACTAAAATCAAGATGTCAAAGGACTGTGATCCTTTGAAGTCTCTACAGAGAACCTGTTGCCGGCCTTTCTCAACTTCTCAAGTCTGCCTGCATTCTTTGATTTGGGGTCCTTTCTACCATCTTCAAATATTTGACTCTTCTGCATCCTTCGTCCATCTCTAAGGAAATGGTGTTTACGTTGGTCCCAATAAAATAATCTGGAATAATCTCATTTCAAGATTAATTGATCGGCAGCCCTTCCTTCTAATTCCACATGCCACTTCCTTCTGCCTTTTGTCACATCAGCTAACATATTCATGGATTTCAGGGATTAAAGCATGGATATCTTTGGGGACCACCACCAGCTACTAAGAAAACTGAAGTTGCTTCATTTTGTAATCTCTGTAATTTTCAAGCATCTGTAGTTCATTTTTAGATTAATATCTTACCATAAAGTCTACCCCTAGAGTCCTATAGAACATGTTTTATGTTTGAATAGAATTGATCTATTCTTGTGTTAAGAAATCTGGTATCACTCAAATTTGGTGAGAGACCATATGATGTACCAATCCTAAATGCATTGTTTGCATTGTCCACTTTGTGAAGACTGGCTAGGACCCTACGATAATATCCATGATAAGTGAATGCCCAGAGATGGAGAGATCTTTTTCTACCGACCCCCCCATCACTCTCAGCTACACAAATTATTCTGTAAATGTCAGACTCTGCTTTCTACAATTCGGCTTTAAAAGATTCCCCTCCATTGTACTGAAATTTAACAACCACTGAGCCAAACAATAAATCTAAGCATTACAGGCAAAAGTAGCTCTCAAAATAATGGAATTTTAGGATTGACTTAATAAACCCACTATATTGTAGAAAGTTTTTACGATATTTGTTGTATACTGTATTTCATAACTGGCATTTACAACTCACAACTAGAAGAACAAATTTAAGTTTTTGTCCACATTGAATTTATATAGTTCAATTATGCTTAAAATCGGACATTACTCTCTAAGCATGTGTCTTTATAAGATTTAGAAGGAATTCAATTTGGAGTGAATTACTGTTATAGAATAACTTTGTACTAAATGTCTTTTAGTCTAATATTCTGTATGTTCTATAAATGGCCATCGAGGAATGACTGGTTAAAAGTATTTTTGTGAACACTGATTTACCAGAGGTGGGTGTACAGCATTCTAAGGGAATCACAAATTTTCCCTGTGGTTTCTTGTTAGTTTAGTTCTATAGTAAGATATTATTTGACCTAAAATTTAGAAGATCTAATAGATGATGATGCCTAGAATAGAGGATGCTAGTAATAGTTGACAATTTCTAGTATTTTATAGACCTGGAATAAGGACTTACACTCAGGTCTGGTTTTATACTCTAAACTGCTGTTAATTACAGGTGTGGCCTCAGACTTCCATTTTCTCAACTGTAACTATACTAGGTCGAACTGTACAGGTTGACTTCTACACAAATTTGATACAGCAAATATATCCCTATATTTTCTTACAATAAACTAAACATTAAAAATATAGTATATAATACATACAATATAGGAAATAGGTGTTTATCAACTCATCAGCAAGGCTTCTAGTCAACAACAATGAAGTTCTTTGGGAGTCCAATGAATACATGGATTTTTCGACTGCATGGAGGGGGTAGAGTACCCCACATTGCTCAATGGTCAACTCTATCAAGAATTTGATTCATCTAAGATTCCTGGAGGATTAACTGTAAATATGGGTGCTTAACATCACATGTGTATTTTCCTTGACTCAATGAATTATATTATTTTTTCAAACAAAACATTTCACCACTGTATTTTGTTAGTCTGTAGAAAACTAGGTACAAATAGTAACCCACATAGATAAAGAGTGTATCTGGACTCTCAGATCTATAGAAGAAAGAAACTAGTCCTGAACCAGTCTTCCCCTCAAACAAATGGAGGGGGACCCACCCACAACTCTGCCTGGAATTTATTATCAATGGATCAATTTAATATTTAAGAATTTTTATGTACTATTTTTCAAATATTTTTTCTCCCCTCTTCATGTCCCTTCTTCTGGGTTCCTAATTACTCGCTTAATATTAGGCCAAGAAACATTGAAAATAAATTTATTTCAATCTTTATTCTGAAGATTCATATTTTAAAAGAATCATGATTCACTCTAATGTTATTAACATAACATTTTAATTGAGGGTGTGCATTTGATTTCATTTTTCTGTGACTTTAGTTTGTAAAATTTCTATAGACTTTTGTACCTGATAACTTGATAAGCTTGATCATGAAAAATATTTCAAATATTGTATATTTCTCAGTTCTTATTCTTTGGTGTTTTCTATGATCTATTGCACCCTTAACTACAGAAACTTTTTATAGCTCCTCTCTGTTAATTCTAATATCCGTGTCAATTATCTTCTCAATTTTTATCCTTCTTGATAATGGATTTTCCTGCCTGTGTATGGTAACTTGTTATATTTTGTACCTAACAAGATGCTTTTACAGATTCTGAATTTTTGTTTTCTTCTGAAGATTCAATGTTGTCCAACGGGCAGGTAAGTTATTGGTGTTTCACTTGATCAAGTGGAGATTTGTGGTCTGTTAAGTTGCATTTATTTTGGTTTTACATCTGGTTCTTGGGAAAAATCTTTTCTGGGGTATGGTCTTTATTCCCAAAATGGAATCCTTCTAGGATTTTGCTGAAAGCCTGAAGTGTTAAAATACACCCTCTAAATTTGACATTTGAACATCTATAGCCCCAGAACTTGGAAGCTTTTGAATAATCTACTCTATGCCTTAGCCTTCCAGATGTTTTTCTGTATCCTTTGGAGACATCCTCCTGTTTTATTCAAGTATTGTATCACTGCCAGTATCTACAAGAAATCCTACAGCAGCTTTATTACCACCACCAAAACACTGGAACTAAGATGGTTATCAATAGATGAATGAATGAACACACTAGTACCTCCACACAACATATTATTCAGTAAATAAATGAAGTCTATGAAAATACAGGGATGAATCTTAAGTGAATATTGCCATACAAAAGAAACCCATTTATAAAGGCTAAATACTGTAGGATTCCAATTATATGGAATATTAGGAAAGGCAAAACTCAAGTTATGGTAAAAAAAAAAAAAAAAATCAGTGGTTTATGAGAGTTTGTCCTGAGAAGGTGGGAGAGAATTTAACAATTGAAATAAAGAAGATTGTGTAGGGTGGTGAAGCTATTCTGTAGAGGAGTGTAATGACTCATGTAACCAGGCATAGGCCACAATCCACAGCACTTTACTGCACAAAGAATGAATCCTAAGATATGAAGACTTATAAGTCCTTTAGGAGGTTGGGGAATCCCAGGACGGAATGCAGAATGCAATAAAGTCATTGAACTGTGTTACAAATTCATGAAAAGACTTCACTGAAGAGTGTATAAGTAATGTTGGAAATGAACGACATAACTACAGACAAAAGCAATTGTGTATTAGAACCATACTTGAGTTGATGGAGTTGTTACCACCAGGGTACAGATAATTGATAATAGTATACATGTATACTGGAACTCAACAATATTCAGGAGATGGCAGGTGCCAGATGTCTCAATGTTGGAGAGGGAGTTTACACACAAGCAAGGTAGAAGAATCTATAATGGTACGGGTGGCAATGGTCAGAGTTGGAGACATATGAGCCCATGTTTGTAAAGTAAATGAATGGTTACATATAGAAGCATATAGAAGCATTTTCATATATACATTTTCATATATTACATATAGAAGCATTTTCAGATATATGTGTGAGTACATATACCTATCTGCTTGCTCATTTAAGGGTGCCCATAAGAAACTACAGCCCTGTAATAATGAACACACTTAGCATATAGTTTTTGGTTTCTAATATTATTCGGGTTTTAAAAACCAGGGTTCCTTGGAAAAGTCTACAATATACAAGATGAGCCTGTGGCATTTTTGTAGTGCCAGCATGAGAAAGTACTAAAACAAAATATAGGATAAAGATATACGATAAACATATGTCAAAGACACTGAAGCCAACTGAAAGAGAGCTTCTACTGGTTATTGCTGGAACCATCTAGCACTATGAACAAATGGAGAACAGAAGTCACCTATACAGAAAAACTCCAAATGCATATGTGGCATTCCATTTTCAAAGTGGTGAAGTATTCTGAATGCCTGACTTTAGTATGAACTGCAAATACTTCCTGACAAAGAGTACCATATGGAAAAGGAGGCAGGAGGTAAGTTCACAGTGGACAAAGCTGGTCTACCTCAAGCCAGATGATCAGAATTAACAATAAGTCATGCACTTTCAATGTGACAGGACAGGAACAACATTTTATCTCTGAGGTCTTCCTCCCCAAAATACAGAACACCAGTATGATCATTGTGGGAGAGGGATCAGAAACCAAAACAAGTAACTTTTTTTTTTTTTTTAACATTTGACCAGGAATCCTCAAAACACAAAGTCATTAAAAAAAAAAAAAAAAATCTTTTAACAGCCAGAACAGAGATGCCAAAGGAGATAGGATTACTAAATGTATTGAGGGAATTTTAGAAACAAAACAAATAAGTTAATATTCAGAATTGCTTACTTTTAACCTAAGGTCTATGTTATGTCAGTTTACTAATTATGACAAATGCTATACTAACGTAAGATGTTAATCAGGGAAACTCGGTGTGGGAGTAGATAAGAGCTCTGTATTTGCTTTGTATCTTTTCAATAACTCTAATATTCTAAAATAAGAATTCTTTACATGTAGATTTATAAAGACCTTCTTTCTTTTAATACTGAAAATAAAATAACACATCTAATTGCCAAGTACAGAACAGCCTTACTGCTTTACACCTCTTACATGTAATCAATATTTATATATGTGAATTTGTAAATGTCAGAGGACTATTACTTAATTTTATTAGACGTTCCTCACCTGCTCTATGCAACAGTAAGACTTCTGAGAATCATGCATCAGAACAAGAAGAAAAGCAAGGAAATTGATGTTTGGCACTACCAAAAAATACCGCTTTATTATAAATGCATGTATTACAGTCACACTAGCAGAAAAAATATGTTTGCAAGTTAATATGCCCTTATGCAAAGAATTCCTCTGCTCATATCCTCCCCATACTCCAAAGGACAGTCTTGGCAACAGTATAAGACGCAAAACTTTGTGGTATTAGGTGAACCCTCCTTCTTGGGACTGGAGTCTACGAGTGAAAAGCAGCATTGGTTTCCCTTGGGCTTAAACGGTATTCATTATGAGAGTAGACGTTTATAGCTGTCAGTTGTACAGTGTTTGCACTGAATGCCAGACCTCATGATAGAGTGTTGATTTTAACATAATCTCAAAAAAAAATTTTTTTTTAATCTGGAGCACGGAAGATCCTCTTTTAAGCAGTGCTATTCAAAATCTGTTCCGTGCCTTCATTCCAGTGCATGAACTTTTGGCAACTAGGTATTAAGAGGCAAGTATGGAAATTAAGAATAAGCACATAGAAAATTTTGTTGTGATTTGAAATTGCCATTTTATAAAAATATTTATCCACAAGGGATTAAAAATAGGACTTTACTCTTTGATCACAAATAATGAAGAGCACTGTTCTCAAGCATAGGGTCTAGGGTAGATGATCCCCCTTTCCCAGAGTCTAAATGTGATCCTCAAGGTAGGGTGCAGGGGTGAGAAGGAAGAGAGGAAAAAAGAACCACAGATGAAGATCACCTTTGACCTTCTTAAATTCTTTAAGAGGGGGTCAACTTCTACTCTCAAAGAGCTAAAGATATTAGATTATTTTATCTCTTTTTAGTGTTCCAGCATTCATTGTTTATGCACCACACCCAGTGCTCCATGCAATATGTGCCCTCCATAATACCCCTCCCAAACCCTCAGTTTGTTTCTTGAAATCCACAGTCTCTCATGGTTTATATCCCTCCCCATTCTATACTTTCAATGCCATCCCAATCAAAATTCCACCAACATTTTTCAAAGTGCTGGAACAAACAATCCTAAAATTTGTATGGAACCAGAAGAAACCCTGAATTGCTAAGGAAATGTTGAAAAAGAAAAATAATACTGGGGGCATCACATTGCCTGATTTCAAGCTTTCCTACAAAGCTGTGATCACCAAGACAGCATGGTACTGGCACAAAAACAGACACATAGACCAGTGGAACCAAGTAGAGAGCCCAGATATGGACCCACAACTCTATGGTCAGCTAATCGTTGACAAAGCAGAAGAAAAAAAAATACAGTGAAGAAAAGTCAGTCTCTTCAATAAATGGTGCTGGGAAAATTGGACAGCTATGTGTAGAAGAATGAAATTTGAACATTCTCTTACACCATACACAAAGGTAAACTCGAAATGGATAGAAGACCTCAACATGAGGCAGGAATCCATCAGAATCCTAGAGGAGAACATAGGCAGTAACCTCTTCAACATCAGCCACAGCAACTTCTTTCAAGATAGGTCTCCAGAGGCAAAGGAAACAAAAGTAAAAATGAACTTTTGGGACTTCATCAAGATCAAAAGCTTCAGCACAGCAAAGGAAACAATCAACAAAACAAAGAGGCAACCCACGGAATGGGAAAAGATATTTGCAAATGACGCTACAGACAAAGGGCTGATATCCAAGACCCATAAAGAACTCCTCAAACTCAACACACACAATACAGATAATCACGTCAAAAAATGTAAGAAGACATGAAAAATGTAAGAAGACATGAACAGACACTTCTCCAATGAAGACATACAAATGGCTAACAGACACATGAAAAAATGTTCATCATCATTAACCATCAGAGAAATTCAAATCAAAACTACATTGAGGGGCACCGGGGTGGCTCGGTGGGTTAGGGCCTCTGCCTTCGGCTTGGGTTCTGGTCTCAGGGTCCTGGGATCGAGCCTCGCATCAGGATCTCTGCATAGCGGGGAGCCTGCTTCCCCCCTCTCTGCCTGCCTCTCTGCCCACTTGTGATCTCTCTTTCTCTGTCAAATAGATAAATAAGAATTAAAAAAAAAAACACACACACATTGAGATACCACCTTATACCAATTAGAATGGCCAAAATTAACAGGACAGGAAACAACAAGTGTTCTAGAGGATGTGGAGAAAGGGGAACCCTCTTCCACTATTGGTGGGAATGCAAGTTGGTGCAGCCACTTTGGAAAGATATTAGTATTTTACTTTTCCATGAGCCTTCAGTGAACTAATCTTATAAGTCACGTTCACAAAATGCTTAACAATTAACTGTGGGAAATATATGGGGAACTAGAAACATTTCATCCTGTGAACGTTAAGGAAGGAAAATACAAGGCTGAACTATGTGATCACAAGATTAGTCATGCTTATTTTTCATGGATTGATTTTTGGATTACTGCATAAGGATGATACCTGAAGAAATGTACTGATGTCTTTTCATATATCGTGAATTGGAACTATAAAGAAAAACATTGATTTTTTATTTATGGCCTGTGATGTATTAGGAGTTCTTATGATTTCTTACTTTGGAGAATTTAGTTCAGCTTTTTGAAACTACAGGTAAACTTCCACTGCCCTTCTATACTACAAACGTCAGTTTTAATTTTGAAATGTGTATGATGGCATATTCATTTTTAAACTCCATTTATCTGTTCATATAAATACATATATTTTTAAATATTTTACTGGACAGAGAGAATGCACAAGCAGGGAGAACAGCAGAGGGAAAGGGAGAAGCAGACTCCCTTCTAAGCAGGAAGCTCTATGTGGGGCTCACCCAGGACCCTGGGATCATGACCTGATCTGAAGGCAGACACTTAACTGACTGAGCCACCCAGGTGCCCCTCATATAAATATATTTATATATAGACTCCCCATTTGTGATTCCATGTTACTGCCTTGAAAGTCGCTATTCCTCACCTCTGCCTGTGGGGTACTACCTCTGCTAGGTGTGTACTGCTCAATCCCAGAATCTCACTTTTGTTCTTCTCAGGTTTCATTATGCCCAGGATAAGGTCCTTGGTCTGTATCTTAGTTTGGGTTGCTTTAACAAATATAATATAGACTGAGTGGCTTGAAATATATATATATATATACACTTCCTCATACTCCTGCAGACTGGGAAATTTAAGAGCAAGTTGTCAGCAGATCTAGAGTCTGGTGAAAGTGTACTTTCTGATTTGTAGAACTTGCTGTGTCCTCAGAGGTTGAGGAGGAGTGAAAAGGGGATGGGGAGGGTGGGAAAACAAGCACTCCTGTGTTTCCTACAAGGACACTAATCCCATCATGGTGCTCCATCCTCATGACCTAGTTATCACCAAAAGGTCCTCCTACTTCCAGATACTATGTACATCGATGATTAGGATTCAATATGTGAATTTTGAAGGGACACATTCAGTTCATAGCATTCTTTCCCTGGCCAAACATAATTCATGTCCTTCTTATAAGTAGAATATGTTCATTCCATACCCCCCAAATCTTAAGACTTTAGGAGTTGATGTGAAGATTTAAGTACAACATCTCACGTAAATGCCATCTAAATCAGATAAGGATGAAACTTAAGGTATGATTCTTCACAAGGCAATAAAATAAAATAAAATAAATAAAATAAAATATAAAATTCCTCCAGCTGTGAACCTATGAAACTAATTATGTGCTTTCAAAATACAATGATGACCAGAACAATTCTTACAGATTTTAATATTATTTTACTCTCCCCTTTTCCTACATTTCCATGGAAATGTGTTCGTGAGCTAGTCACAGTTTCTCTTGTAATAACATATATATTTATTTTACTATAATTAGTGCCTTGAACTAAGAAGTGCTCAATAAAGATGCTGAGTTGCTCTGAAAAAAAAATACAGTGATGAGATGGATGGGAAATGGACTTTATCCCAAAAAGGAGAAATATGAAGAATGGGGTGATTGGTCCTGAACAAGTCCAAAACCTGATGAGTCAAACTCCATGAGATCTTAAAACTTGAGAACCATCATCTTTGTCTCAATTCTCTGCCTTTTAGATCTACTGAGGTGACAATGTCACCCCCACAGATCAGAGGGTACTATGCAATCCTTGTTTTTGTGCATGGACATTGCTCCTCTTGAGATAGAGTTGTGCCCTTGAGGCTCCAATAGGTTGCCTGACCCTACAGTTTCTGTTGGACGTCTAGACAGTAACCCCAATGATCTGAGTCAGTCTTGGTGTCCTCCTTCCCTTAATGAACAGCACATATTCACAGGCTTGGTTTTGGTTTCCTTTAGTTGCAACTGACTGCATCTCTGCTGGTAGTCCCATCTCTGTTCCTAGGGACTCTCAAGATTGTTGATTAAGGCAATGGTATGCACCCACACCAATCTCCTTATCAAAAGGTCATTCTATCACATCCTTAATGTTTTCTTCCAAACACATTGTTCTCATTTTTTGTAGTATGGAAAATTTTAAGTATTTAAGCTATGGTTTCCTTTTACTTAATTTCATTTTCAGTTTATCCCCTGCATTTTACTAAATAGTCAGGAGGACCCAAGCCTCAAAGCTTTGCTTAGAAATCACATCAGCTAAATATGTAGTTTCCCTGCTCAGAAATTTCACCTTCTATAAAACACAAAATCCATGAACACCATTCAGCCAAGTTCTTTGCCACTTTATAATAAGGATTGCTTTTTCTCCGTTGTCCAGTAATAGGTTTCTTGATTCTGAAATCTCATCAGAATGGCCTATACTATATTTCTCTAATGTCTGCAATAATGTGTTCTATAAGATGGAAGCCTTTTCTATAGTTATCCTCTGATCTCTTACCAGTTCACCTTTAAAATTCCCTTAATGGCTTTCTCTAGCATGTACCTCAATACTCTTCTAGCTTCTAATTATGACCCAGTTGCAAAGCCACTTCCACATTTTTAGATATTTTTTCCAGCAGCATCTTACTTCTTGGTACCAATTCCAGTCTTCCTGTACAGGCTAATCTTAAAAAATACCATAGACTGGAGACTTAAACATTTCTCACAGATCTAGAGACTGGGAAGTCCACGATCAGGATGTTGGTTGATTCAATGTCTTATGAGAGCCCACTTCTGGTTTTCAGTGGTTGTCTTCCTATTTATCCTCACATGAGGAGAAGCGGAGAGACATGCTCCACAAGAGTGCTTGTGTTTCTTCTTCTGAAGGCACTAACCCCATTAGGTGGGGTCCACACTTGTAATCTAATTACCTTCATTGTCCTCCCTTCCCAATACCCACACACTGGAAATTAGGAAATTAAATTTTAATGTATACATTGTATGGAAACAAACATTCAATCTATAGTTGTCAGTATACAAAAACAAAGATAAGTATTATTTTAGGCTAACTATGTTCAAAGCAGCTGAACTAATTGTTACATCTGGTGATGAAGCAATAAAATATACAATTCAAATCCCTCAGAGTGAGAGTTCTCATGCATATTGAGATGATTTTGCTCACTTTGTTCTATGTAATTTTTCTATCATCAGCCTTATGTTAGCAGGGGTAAAGGTCTGGCTACAGACCTCTTACCAGGGATGACAGTCACTTGAAATCTAAATGCTGACAGCATCACTTAGTGTGATGACCACCATCCTTACAATTGGTAGAAATAAAAATTCAAGGGAAAGCTGGGTGAAAGCAAGATATTTCACTAGGATTCTTGGCCATCTTGTGAAGGAATTAGGGACAATATCAAATGAGCTAGCTGTACGTAAGATTGTATACAGGTTCCATGCAACACTTTTCCTACCCTTTTCCTTTCTCATGGTAAAACCCACCTGAGGGCCCTAATTACTGATTAAACCAAAGGAGGGATTTTTTTTTTTTTTTGACTTGGGTAACACTTCCGCTCTAATATGTCCATGCTCTAACTTATCTTTACATATAGGGATGGGAATGAGGAGAATTAAGTTGTCAAGTGTTATCTTTTATTACTGTAAGATGAATTTCTTCTTAAAACAGTTCAGTATGTTATTTCTTCCAAGGCTATTGGACCTAGTCAGTAGGTCAGGCAAGCTAATAGGATTTGAAAAGGATGAAGCAGTCACCCCTTACAAACTTTGCCAATGGTGACCATTGAGATAAGCTCTATAGAGGTGAACATGTTAAGTCATCTTTAGGGGAGGGGTGAGAAGGTATACATGACTGGAAAAGACTAAGGGAAGAGTGGGAGGAATAGAATTGGAAACAGAGCTACTGACAACTCAAGCTGTTTTGTTGTTAAATGGGGCAACTCCAGTAAAGGAATTCAATTAATGTAGGTTTGTTTTTAGGGGCAGGGACAAAGTTAGCTTTTGCTCAATACCTTGTGTCCAGTCCCCAGTATCAGTGGCTATACCAAGGTATAGTGTCAAAGTCATCTTTTGCTCTTGCTAGCCAAGAGACCAAAAATGATGAGAGAAAAAACAAGAATTGAAATATTCAGTATCACCTTCTCTATCACCAGTAAAGCTGGAACCTAGTTTCTCTGAACTTCAGGTTAAAAGAGAAGCCTGAGCTGAGGAAGTTTAAAAATATATTTTATTTGAAGGGGGTGGGGAGAATATAAATGGGGGTGGGGCAGACAGAGAGGGTCCAAGAGACTCCCTGCTGAGCATGGAGCCTAATGAGGGCTGGGTCACAGGATTCCAAGATCATAACCTCAGCGGAGGTCAGACACTTGACCAACTGAGCCACCCTGACATCCCCAGAAAAGTTCTATTGACAGACACCTGACAGGTGAAGCTGAAGAGTTTGCAAACAGAAGAAAGGACAGGAGTGTGATAGCCCAGCTAAGCTTTGAAAGGGAGCTTTGGGGATACAATGAAGAGTGTGTGAGGAGACTACACAGAAGGGATTTTTCTTTCCCTATTTCTGTCCCCTGTATAGATGTACAGAGGAATAAGGAATGACTATCATTTGTATTTTAAAAGGGTTTGGTCAAAGGAATGGGTGTTTCCCAGAATATTTTAAATTTTTCACTTATGCAAAAGCCTGATTCTAATCTAATTTTCACTGTTAGTGATGAAGCATCTCATGAAACATTTAAAAGATGTGGTCTGTTTCCCCAGAGGATATATAATTCAGTCAGGACTAACATCAAACAATGAAGAGATATTTCTATCTTTTGTTGCTTTAGTTATAAAAGTAAAAAGCCAACCTCAGCTGTTCAAAAATACCCAAGTGCTGAAGGGAATTGTTAGAGGGATGGCAGCAGCTGAGTTGGGCTTAGTCTGGGAAGGCTCCGTGTTGCTAATTCCCTGAGTGACTCATACTTTCCTTGCAACAACCTTGAGTTTCCTGCCTCCTGTTTGAAATTTAGCCTTAGTGTCTTCATTTTTAAAATGTACATTATATGTGGGGGGGGGAGTTGCTAGACAACTTTAGAACAATTTCTAAATATTGAGAAAGTTACCTGAATTTGTTAGATGTTAGTTATATGGTCTATTTTTCCCTGATTCACTGGGGTTGGTCCAATTACTAATTACCCTTTTCATACCATTGCTCTTTAAAATTGGATAAGGGAAAAAAAAAAAAAGGATAGGGGCTATTTGAAGATCAGTAGTAGAGGATGGGAAGTAAGCACTTGGGAAGGAGCAGGGAATAAGTAGGGAAGATCAAGTACTAGATCTACAGTTTAGGTGTTGCCATGGCAACGACAAAGGCAGGGCCTTAGAATGGCCTATGAGAGAAACCCCAAGGGCATCAGGAAGAGTGGAAAAGTGAGAACTGTGAAGGAGACAAGTGAGGAATGAAATATGCATTGTAAGGGTATGCAACAGGGTGATAGGAAGGAAGTCACTCTTTTATCCAAGTCTGACCCTAAAAGGACTAGGATGAACCATCCATTGGTATATTGATTCAACCAAAACACCATTCTGTGTGCTATACACCGGGCTAAAATGTGGGAGATTAACATGTTTTTTTTTCCCCAAAGCAGTACTTAGTTAAGAAATACATTATTGTTACATAACTGTTACATGTTATAAATGGACATTACATAATATCCATTTGCTGTCACTGCTATTTGTCTTAAGAGAAAGATGCTTCTAAGTTGTTTTACTGTATATTTTCTACTACTTATTTTCTCTATTGGTATTGGTTTCCCCAACTTTGTTAGCATACTCATTCATTTACAAATTTTTATTGAGGTCATCTGTGTACCACCTAGTGGAGATTCAAAAGTGAGCAAAGTAGACATAGTCTCTAGAAGATATTACATAGTTACTACCTAGTCCCATCATTTGTTTACAATAAGGTAGACAAAGCATTTAAAAAGTGGTCACACAAATAAGTAACAAACACCACTTAGAGATCAAGGCTCTCATAAGTATGTTTTCTTTGTAAGTATTGCTATTAACTATCACTATTTACCCCCAGATAATGGTGGCAGTGTGTGTAGTCTTGGTGGGGCTTGAGGAATCAGTCTTGAGTTTAAGGAAATCAGTATCTACAAGACAGGCACGCCTCTCAAGAAACATTGGTGGGAAATTGGTAGGTATTGAGTGCCAAAACAATACTTCCCAAATGTCTTGAAATCATCCTCAGGCATTTTATTCCCACCCCGAAATGATACTATTCTGATAGGACTTCATCTCCAAGTCAAATTTATTTAAGATATTCTCATCTATAGTCATGCTTTTCGATCAATATGCATTGAGTGCCTGCTCTGTACAACTGTCTGTCAACTTATGCTAGAAATCTGGAGAAATAGGCAGTGCAGACTCAGCCCTCTCACTCTGAAATTTACATTCTTACTAGAGTGGGAAAGGCAAGGCAGGCATTAAGTTACTAATGATTATTTACAAAAACTCTGGTAAGTGACACAACAGAAGATAGAGAGGGTCAATAGATTATAATAGGGAAAATGGACATGGTTTGGAAAGAAGGCTAACAGAAGTACTTGAGAAAGGGACATTTAAGTAGAGGTCATAATGCAGCCAGATGAAGAACTAGAAACCAAAGACGCAAACTTTGGGGTTGAAAGGAGCAAATGACATGAACAGAAACATTTTACTATAAATTCAGATGGAGAATGAAGGTCACTTTTTATTACCCTTTAAAGCAAACTAAAAAGGACTCCAGTCATGCAAGATGGGGAATTTCTGTTCCTATCCCGGCTTCCAGCTACATTTGTCACAGCCACATGATAGATCTTCACCTGAAGAGACTTTTCAGGAAAGCCTTCCCAGTTATCAATTCACTAACGTCTAAATACTTGCAAATATAGTCTGTTTGGGGGGCTTTTAAGCCCAGCTGCTCCACTGTTCCTGTGCAATCTTGGGCATGGGAAACAGTCTGTGGAGAAGACCCCTGACTCTGAAGTTGCCATTTCCCCTAGATGGATCACAGATCTTCCCTAGGATCTTAGGAGGAAGCCAACCAAGGAACTGTTCTACTAGTTCAGCTTCCTAACAGCCATCAATTTCACACCCCTAAGAGGGACTGCTCTCCTTACCTTGCACAAGCCACTCAAATAACTCAGGCTACTAAAAAAAAGCAAGTGGCTTACAACTTTTGATTTTGGTATTTCCAAGGCAATGGAACAAAAGTTTTGAGTACCTGGTAAATTTGAAGAAACACTCAAGAACAAAAATGTAACATATCAAGTTATGATGCTGTACATATATTTAGAAGAAAAAAAAATCAAATATGCAACAGTGACTGAACAGGAAATTTTGTGAGAATTCCATTATTTAGAGAGGAATAAAGTCATACATGGTCTTGAGACCACCTATGGTCCTCTGGAAATCATGTTAATATTAGCATCTGTTAATGTTCATGTACATTACAATTACATTTATAGTGTAATGACAAAATTTAGGACACAAAATATACATAGGTGTGTTTAACTTGATTTTCTGAAGTTCGAATAGTAGGCGTATAGATATTATATAATTATATATAGGTTATATAATTATATAATATATAATAGCTATATATTAAAATTTAAGTTACTGTGAATAGAAAAGTCTAATTAGGGGGCCATCCAAACTTTAGAACTGTATAATAGCCACACAAAAACATACAACGTTAAGGCTGTTGTGGAAGATGCTTCACACTGTTCACTTTCCAGAGTGTATTTCTATGTTTCTCATCAGCCACTCATGCTGGAGTAAAGGAAGTAGGAAAAGATCTAAATTTGTCACATGGTCATTTTTATCAATATGAAAGTTCCAAATTTTGAGTATCATGTAGGCAACTGAGAAGTAAGGGCTTTTTTTTCTTCGTTTTAGAACTTTTCAAAAATACCTGTGTTTATCATGACAAAGGGACACGGGAGGAAAACAGCATAGAGAATAAGGTAAATCAAACCCAGGACTGGATGCAGAACGCCTGAGCTGGAGAGGATAGGTCTTGTCCTGAAATATTTTAATTTCATCCAGACATACACCAGGGCTTATCTGACAGAGAAAGAAGAGGATGTTCTAAGAAAAGGGAGAAAGATTGGAAGGCATTAGAGAAGTAGATAGTTTTAATTTGAAGCTATGTGGCTTGGCTCTGATGCATGTGAATCAGAGATTGAGTCACTGAGCAATAAAGGCATTATGGGCTGTTTGGAGAGAAGGGGAATTATGTTGATGTTCCTGAGAGGGAGAGCAAGCCAGGGAAACAGAATCTTGATGTTCATAAGGCGCAGGCACCTAGGCAGTATCTGCTGCCTACTTACAAATGTTGGCAATGACAAATTGATGTTCATTCAGCATTTATACAACAGGTATTTTAATTCCGTTTCTGGTTTATGGTAGGCACTAAGTCCTGAGGTTAGGACAATAGACCAGGAACAGAGTAGTTAAGAACCATCAAAATGTTACTAACTAATGTGATGGTTTTGCTTCCAGTGCTATTTGAATGATAAAGGGGCCCCTGAATTGTTGTTTTCATTAATTCATTAACATTTCAACAATGTCTCAATTAGTCATTTAGTAAATATCTGTCAGGGTTAAGGAGCACCAGCACAGTTCCCCTCTCTAAATTTCCTTTAAGAGGAAGTTTAATGTAGGTTTATAGGATATGGAAGGACAAAAAGGAAAGGTTCCTTCACATGATAATCATAGGGACTATAAGGTTTGAAAGTTCTGCTAGGCTAACATGAGGCATATCTTTGTATGAAGTTCAATACCATGGTCCAATAAAAGTGCAACGACATTTGCAAGAGGAGTAATAGCCTAAAAGGGGGGCCTGAAAGAGGGAGGAGGAAAAAAAATATACAGGGATGAGGGGCTACAGAAACCTTGCATAGCACTGCCTTGTAAGCAGTCTCCTAGTATAATACATAAGTAGGACTAGGAAAAGCTAGAATCTCTCAATTCAATTCTCAATTCACATTCCTCCCTGTCACTATAATGAGGACTCTCCTACATTTCCCATCTTTTCAGGCACAGGTTTTTGACTGCCAAAGAAGTAATCCAGGAACCACTCATCACCTTCCTGTATCATCTTACAGCTGCCAAGAAAGAACAGAACCATGCCAGAGAAGCATTGGACCACCGACCACTTGATCAAAACCGGGTATCCACAATGCCGGAAAATCCCACGAGGCTGCAGCAGCCACAGCAGCCGGGTAAATATCCCCGCATATCCTTGTTGCAAGATATTAAGATAAATTCTCGGGTTAGGCAACACAAAATAACAGAAATAAGCAATGAGAGCCAGTTAACTTTTCTAGGAGTACAGTATTCCATTAGTCTCTTTCCCTGATTTTTTCTCCTTTCATTTCCCCTCACTTTTTATGAGAACAAAAAATTAAAATCAATGAATATCTCCAAGTGAACATCTCAGTGAAAAGCCAATCTTAACATTTAAAAAGTTGCTTGAACATAGAGGTGCCATGATACAAGCTATGTATAAACCTTAATTGTCCAGATATGAACAGAGACCAGGTAATTTTTGCGGGTATTATAGAAGCATTATTTAAGCCAAATAATCATACCATGGAGGTTTTGTATTTAGTAAAGGAGATATGATTTGACCTATAAACAAGCAGGGCCTAATTTTCAGAAAGAAGTATTCCAAAATCAGCATTCATAGGTCAGTGATTTAGTATTCACATTTTATCACAATACTATATAAAATGGTTTCCTTCCAAAGTGATGTAAGGAAACTAAGTCAACTCAGTATAACTAAACAAACGTCACAACATCAACTCAGGATGTTAGGACTTCTGAAGTGTACGTCAATGGTATATTTATGTATTCCTTTTGTTGCTATCACCACACCTATAATTATAGTGAAAATGGCTATAACAAAATAACCCAGGGGTGCCTGGGTGGCTCAGTGGGTTAAAGCCTCTGCCTTTGGCTCAGGTCATGATCCCAGGGTCCTGGGATCGAGCCCCACATCGGGCTCTCTGCTCGGCGAGGACCCTGCTTCTCCCTTTCTCTCTGCCTGCCTCTCTGCCTATGTGCGATCTCTCTCTGTCAATAAACAAAATCTTTAAAAACAAAAATGTGGAAGAACTTGAATGGCATCCCTAGGACTCAGGTTAGTAAGGCAACTGGCTTGCCATGGAAAGAAAGAACAAGATATTCAAAGTAAGCAACTTCTGATGGTTCTTAGTTTCTAAAGTTTCATTGTTGCCTACCATGTCCCCACTTTCCTTTATTTCATATTCCAGGCCTTGATGCCATTAGACATGGCTCAGGGCTAGTGTTTCCCCCTCACATTTGAGGCATATGCAGAGGAAGACAGAGGGGAAAGTCACCTAAATGAAGGCAGTTGTGTGTTGGGGCGGTGGATGGGGGGGGGGGATCCAACATGTATGCGTATAAATAGAGGTAGGGAAATCTAGCCATACTTCAGAGAAGTAGCGAAAATCCAATTCCTCTCAATTCTGAATTCACATTTGGGATGTGAAATAAGGTCTTTAGGAAGTAAAAAAAAAAAAAAGTGGGCTGGAGTTGTCTGAAAGGATGACCAGACACAAGAATCCTCCCCTGAGGAAGGTGAGGGGACCAAGGTTATCGGCCCTTTCCCCTCCCCCCACTGTTTACTCCAGTCTCTATAGATACCAGAATCACTTCTTTCTAGACCAGATCTTGAGCACAGGTCACCAAAAGGAATGAACAGGAGCAGCCACCCAAGAAAAAGGAGACCAGAAATGAACCCCAAGTTCCAAGCAGCACCAGTGGGAACCTGGAGGTATTTGAGATAAGCACAGGCCTTTAAAATTTATCCAAGCTATAATTAAGGGAGGAGACCCAAAAGATTGTATGGTGGTTCATTTTGCTTGAAGGAATTTGGGGGGCAATTCATTATAAACTAATGTTCTACTCCCATGAAGTAAATGTTGCAAGTATCATAAAACTCTCACGACGTTTAACAGGAATTTAAGCCCAACTGTTCTTACATTAACTAAATGTATTAACAGTATTCCCCCCTCAAAACTGATGTTACCATTTGATTTTTTTTCCCCTTTCTTTGACTAGTGAGATTTCTGAGAATGTGTGAAGGAGATGGAGACTAAATAGAAAATGCTATTACCTTTGAGGAGCTGAAAGAACCTAGCAAATGTTAAGTCAGTTCCCAATATGCATAAGTGAGGATAGAAAGTAGTATCCTTAGCCTGGATTTGTAGAGGAAACTAAGGCACACTCATTAGCTTTTCTAAAGGTCAAGGAAGGACCACAGTGAGCTTATCACCATGGAGATTCAAGGAGCAGGTAATTCCCCTCAATGTGATTCCACTCTCAAACTAGTCTTACAATCCCTGTTGGAAGTAAAATGATAGGATTCTCCTGCGAGGTGTTTTTGTTTATTGTTTTGTTTTGTTTTTAATACATCCAGTTATTTCCATTCTTGAACCAGCTGTGGTGAAACATACAGCTGATTATCAGATTTGATTATTGCTGGTGAAATCTTTGCATAAATAGGCTTAATTAAAATGGAAACCAAAAGAGTACAAAAATAAAATGATAAAGTCACTAAGACTATGTATATGCAAAACATGTGCAGTTGAGGGCTAAAGTCTATTGGAGAAATTATATACACAGACAAGAACACTTGTGATCTTCTGCAGGTTGCTGTCCTAACACATACCTCTTAATAAAGTCATTAATTTTGCAATTCTTCACTCCTGCACTAGACAATTTATATGACCACAAGCAGAACATGGTGACTCCCTAAAGAGAAATGAAGGAAGAACACATCTTTTAAGAATTTGCTTAACAGTCTAAGGAGTTATTGACTCTAGATATTAAGGCATACACAAAGTCAAAAAAGGTATTAATACAGTTTGTTCTAGGATTTTGCAAACTAGTCTCAACAGAATTACCAATGGAGTACATCACAGTCCACTAGCAAAGAAGTTTAAAAGGAAAGAATGATCATGCATTTTTAGGTCATTGAAGTAAATTGTGATCATAAGCAATAAATATAAAATTTTATTCAACACAAAATGCCTTCAAAGAGGTTCTACTTCTGGTAACGGCAGGAGGTTGTGTAATAGATTATCGTCCTGAAGAGCTCATGAACTCTGGTCAAATATACATGTTATATTTGTTTAAGTATAAAAATAGGTATTTATGTTTTAGGGAGCGACCAAAGCAGTCAGACTGGCAGAAGGTCCTGCCCTTGAAGGAATGGCACTGGGCAGAACAGCAGTGTTCCGCAGGTCTTCCCCCACAAAGGTCTTTCCTAAGATGACCTCCAGTGAGCCCCGCTTCCTGACATTCATGCCACTGTATAATTGCTTCCCCATGAACGTGGGCTGGACCTTGTGACAACCCCTTCTAACAGAACAAACAGCAAAATAGCTCAATTCTGAGGGGAGATTACAAAAGGACTATTTTCTATCTTGCTCGCATTCACTTGCAGACCTCATCCTGCAGGAATCGACCTGCCGAGTTATGAGTAACCTTAAGGTGAGGCTATGTGGCCAGGCGTGGAGGGGTCTAGCCAATGGAGAGAACTTAAGGTTGCCAACGTTCCTGTGTGAGCTTGGTTCTACATGAATGAGCTCGAGAGCACACTTACCGCAGTTGAGCTCCAGAGGACTACAGCCTGGGAGAGCCCTGAGCCAGAGGGACCCAGCTGAGATGCACCTGGATTTCTACCCCTCAAACTGTAAGAAAATCAA
The DNA here is from genome assembly GCF_964662115.1 of Mustela nivalis. Lineage (NCBI taxonomy): Eukaryota > Metazoa > Chordata > Mammalia > Carnivora > Mustelidae > Mustela > Mustela nivalis. The sequence goes on along the minus strand of NC_139031.1, from coordinate 25,021,937 downwards.
CCTGGATTTTAAGCCACTGAGTTTTAGAGGTATTTGTTATGCAGCAATGAATATGCATATGTGATGAAGAATAGCTTTCTTCAACAAAGATCCCTCAAAAGATCCTTAGTTTCTGGAAATTACAGAACAGTTTTTATTGATGGTCCCACAGGTATTGTAAATGCTGGTTAAATTTTAACTAAACACTTATCAAATTTTAGGGAGTAAAGTAGGTGGAGACTAGCAGATACTTGATTTTCGAAAGAAAGGAAGCTTGAAGATAAGGCTCTTCTTCTGAGACCCCTCTTCAGGCCACATGGAAGAACATGGCTAGAACTCAGAAGTGTTGGTCTTACTAGCATTAGGGACAGAAGATGGAAATCAAGGCTGTTAGAGCGGTGGTAAAGCGAGGAAAGAATCTTCAGACAGGAGGGGGGCGTCAGTGAAGTGAGCCCCAAACTCTCCTCAAATTCTTGGCTGGTTCATGAACAACATGTGAAAGACTAAAAGCAGCAGTGTACAGAAAAGAACATCTTTAGTGTTTAATTCTTACTAAGAGGATATCGGTAAATTACTTGTACTTTACATAAAAAGTACAGCAGGTTCATGGGTTCTTTTTTTTAAGTCCTTTTTTAAAGTTTTATTAATTTGACAGAGAATAAGCACACAGGAACACAAGCAGGGGGAGCTGGAGAGGGAGAAGCAGACTCCCCCCTACCCCTGACTCCAAGCAGAGAGCCAGATGTAGATGCTTGATCCCAGGATCCCTAGCATCCTGACCCAAGCTGAAGGCAGATGCTTAACTGAGCCACCCAGAAAACCCTGGTTCATGACTTTTAAGTAAATACTACATGCAAGGAATAAGGGTTTACTCTAAGAGTAGGGAAAAAAGAGACATAGCTGTAGTAACCAAATTTTAAAGCAACACTTTACTAGTCTGGGTGATTTTTTTTCCAAGATAAATCAAGTACTTGATAGAAAAAAACAAAACAAAAACAAAAAACACATGGGAGAGAGATACACATTAGATCCTTTATAAAAGGTATCACTGAACATTCTTAATATGCAAAAACAAAAGGATACTAAGTTTCAACAATTACTAAAAGTATAAAGATACAGAAAAATATTAATTATTTGGGTCACATCAGTCAGGAAAAATGGACCAAAAGTTTTCACATTGAGAATTAGCAAGAAAGAACTTTTAGAGAAGCCATTAGAAATGTTCACGACCTAGAAGTAAAGATGGCCACAATGAATGGACAAGTGAAAAGACTATTTTTCTAAAAATGGAATTTCTAGAGTATAGTAAATACCTGAAGTTAGAAATAAACTGAGATTATTTAATAGCAGAGTAGATAGGGAACAGAAGGTTAGGCATACTGAAGACCAATGACCAGATACTACCCATTCTAAAAAAAAAAAAAAGACTGAAAAATTGAGATAGCTTCCGGGACCCATGGGAACATATTAAGCAATTTAACATACTACATTAAACTGGAAAAACAGTGTGGAAACTCACAGTGCCTCGATAGACAAAACCTGACTAGTCGATGCCTCCCTGAATGGGGACTAATTGAAAAGCAAAGGAGGAGTGCTGGGCCTCCTTTGAAGTTTCTTGGCAGAGAGTGGCCAGATTCTTACTTCTCATCTAAGGAATCAATATTTAAATTTTAAAGAAAAGCAGGCAGGGTACCTGGGTGGCTCAGTGGGTTAAAGCCTCTGCCTTAGGCTCAGGTCACTGATCTCAGAGGCCTGGGATCAAGCCCCATGTCAGGCTCTCTGCTCAGCGGGGAGCTTGCTTCCCCCTCTCTGTCTCTGCTTGCCTCTGCCTACTTGCGATCTCTGTCAAATAAAAAATTAAATCTTTAAAAAAACAAAAAAGCAGGCACCTGTGAGGTCTTGTACTTCACCAACACTTTGCCTCCTTGTTTTGCACTTATACTTGGTATATTGATAGGACCCCAATAAAAGTGGAGACAGAGCCTGGCTTGAGGGCTTTAGCCACCAAAGCTTCTGGTTCCCAGGCCTCTTCTTTTCCCTATGGAGTCTGGAGTCATCTTTTTATTCACCATTTCAGGTTTGCTGGCCAAACCTGACTAACAGGAAGAGAGCTAGAAGGAACAGAAGTGTGTAAGACCGTAATGATGAAAATATAACAAAAATTTTGTTTATTAAACCTCAAGAAGGTTGATACAAAGAAAACCACACATAGCACAAACTCAGTAAAAGCCTAATAACCAAAAGGGGAAAAAAAGCCACCCTGAAACATTCTGAAAAGACAAATACTCTGCAGATTAATTAAGACTAATAAAACTACAGTAATCAAGGTACTTTATTATAGGCATAAGTGTATAAACACAGTAGAATCCAGGAATAAACCAATATATATGGTCAACTAATCTTCTACAATATTACCAAGTAATACATTATAAAAGCAATTATAAAAGCAATAGTCTTTAACAAGTATTTCTGGAGTATCTGAATATCCACACATTAAAAACTTCAGTGCACAACTCTTATGTAGCAACATAGAAAAAATTAAGTTGAAATCGATTAGAAACCTAGTGTGTTAAAATGACAGATCAAGAAAGCAAATTTTTCAATTTTGTTTTAGGCAAAAACCTACTAGACACGTAAGTACTAACTTCAAATGAAAATCTGACTTCAAAACCCTCTCGTCTTCAACAGATATTACAATAATGAAAAGACAAGCCAGAGAACAGAATATTTATAATACACATATCTATTAGGTGACTTGTATCCAGAATACATGTTTAGAATTTTTTTTTTTTTTTTTTTAGTGGAAAGGATTTGAAAAGTCAAAGTTATATAGATGGTCAATAAGAACTTAAAACAAGCATTCCTACACCATATTATTTACCAGGGAAATGCATGTTAAAACACTGCATGAAAACAGCACTGGGATAGCTAAAATTTTAAAAGTCAATTAAAAGATAATCAGTATGGGCAGGAAACTGCAGGTGTTTTTGACGGAAATGTGAAATGGTATTACTAATTCTGCAACAATTTGTTTTGTATAAAACTAAGCTTATTACCATCAAGTTCAGCTATTTAGGTATTTATCCAAAGGAAATGAAAACAGAGGTCTACATAAAGACCTATACCTGGATTTTTATAACAACTTTATAATATCCCAGAACAAGAAACAGCCCACACATCCACAACAGAGAGGTTGAACAGAATAGTTGGAAAGGATTCATCTGGTCACTGACTGAGAGTAGATAGGATTTACCCCAAAAAAGGGACATACCTTGTCAAGGGAAATTCTCTTTGTCATCAACTAGTGTGATGGTTACGTGACCAAAATAGTTACAATCCATTGAACTGGACGACAGGAGCTGAAGTCAGACGCTTTAACTGACTGAGCCACCCAGGCATCCCAAACTAGATTCTTTTTTAGTGAGTAAATTTTACTCTGTAAAGGCATTTCAAGAAGCACAATTCTAAAGGGGGGAGGGTCCTTCATCGAGTGAGCATTTGATAGAAGTAACTTAAGATACTTAGTCTAAGATTTGAGGATTTACTTTTAATCATTGGACAATCAATAACTTACAAAAACTTAACACTACTAAGCTCCACCTGAGTAAACCAAAGCCAGTAAGCAGTAGTTGCAAGAGGACAAATTTTATCTCTAGAAAAAGTCCCACCCAAACCAGAATGGCTTATTGTAGGAACGGGTGACTGCTTTACCACTCACAGCTGAGAAGCTGGAGCTTCCCTCATTTGAAAGGATGCAGAGGGGGTCATTACACTGGATGGTTGGTTTCTGTTAAAGATTCCTTCTAAGGGTCACTCATTTTAAGCTATAAATCTAAAAGGCAGGAATAGAAGATAGAATCTGGTGTCTGGTGTTTTTACTTTTGTGAGGGACCAAAAAAAAAAAATCAGTTTTAGTTCCACTTTATATTTTGTAGCATCTACAAGTTGATACCAAATCAACTAGAAACTATTTTTTTTTTTTTTAGATTTTATTTATTTATTTGACAAAGATCACAAGTAGGCAGAGAGGCAGGCGGAGAGAGAGGAAGGGAAGCAGGCTCCCTGCTGAGCAGAGAGCCTGAGGCAGGGCTTGATCCCAGAACCCTGAGATCATGACCTGAGGCAAAGTCAGAGGCTTTAACCCACTGAGCCACCCAGGTGCGCCCTGAAAACTAGATTATTCTTTGTAGCATACATAATAAAGCAGATCAGTTATTGAATGCCACCTTAGCATTACTTTGAATTAGAATTTATAGTTCTATAAAATATTAATGTCCCACTTTCTTTAACGGAGTGGGACAGGCCCTATCTGCATTTTCACACAATATATTGTATTATTTGTAACTATTTAGATTGTTGGTAGAGATATCATTCATTTATAGATCCAGAATGTGGTTCGCTCCCCCCTCCCATTTAAGCACTAAATATTTAGTTGTCAAAATTTAAGAGGCAAAAGAATATATACAAAACTGTCCAGACATTGCATTTTTGCCAAAATTAGAATAAGTTTTCCTCAGATCTAGCACAGAATACAGACTTATTTGCCTAGAAAATTATGAACAGTTTGTTAGTAAACATCTGCTACATGACACTGATTAGAACAGAAATATAAATTGATTAGAAATCTGCTTTAAAATGTTTTCTATAAAAAGAGTCACAATGTCTAAAAGGAAATAAGTTGATGAACTACTGGAATACTATTTTTTAAACTGAAAATGCATGAATATATTCAGAGGTCAAGTGAGAAAAAGATGCTATTTAAGTTTCTTTCTACACTGCAAGGTTTCCTATTATGAGTAGGCTAATTCTTAAAATACAGGTCATGTAGCTATATAAAAAGAAAAACACTTCATATTTGGATACCTCAAATAACATGGTATTTCGGAAATAGCAATCAAGCAGCTCAGTTTGACAGCAGAGAATGAAAAGATATATGTGAGCTATAAAAAGAAGGGGCAGGAAAACAAAGTTCATAAGACAGAAAATCAAAATACAGCGCACTTGGAAGACTCAGAAAGTTAAAGAGGCAAATGGTCATGTCTGAAAAAGAAATGAACTCACAAAGACCAATGGATTGAAGTTGCAGCAAGGGCTGCTTGTTCTGAAGATAAATAGGCAAGGAGGGGAGGTAAGAGGAGACAGGGTGAAGTCCACAGATGAAGGGTAATGCCAGAGGAGCTAACGTGTTTGTTACTGAAGTAGTTCACAGCACTATAAAATCCAAAAGTGCATTAAATCATTTAACAGCTTACTATGAATTATGGAAGAAGACCCATTATTGCAGTCTGTTGTTATATAAAACCGCATGTTCCAGAAAAGCTATCCAGTCGTCTTCAATCTTCCTCGGAGATTTCTGTATCAATTTAGAATTCTCTCATGTGGACTAAATATTAAGCATCTGAGAAAGGACAAATCTTAATGTTTTTCAAAATACTGCAATATGACTTAGTCACTTCAATGTACTGATTAATCACTTGATCTGTTAAATGGGAAAAAAGGGCTTATGACAGATCAAAATTTTGATGACCAAAGCAACTCCTCCCCCCAAAAAGGAATAGCTTTGAATTAAAGGTAATTGCTGAATTATAGGAAAGGTTTTGGAACCAACTTTATATTTTTAAAATTTAAGACCTATGTAACAGGAATATCTTGAATTTTTTTAAATGGGTACTGACATAGGAGTATGTTGACCAGTAATAAAGATAGCAATTTATATGAAGGAAATAGAAACTGATGACATATTGATTATGCATTAGTATCATTAGAAATAGTGATTTGGCTGAAAGCAAACTGTAGTATAGATTTACGGTTTTGAACTTAGATTTTGGGCTTTAAAAAAAACAGTCATACGCTTTATGCACCTGAGACTAAGAATAGCATGTTAAGTTTTGATATACATATTATTTACATACTAGAAACTAATTAGTATAACTTTCTAAAATGAGAGATAGTTCTGCATACAAAGAATTAATCACTATGACCAAACAGACATTGACTTGTCACTTATAATAAATCAGCCAATCCATGATTAATTAAGCAGTAACAAGCTTCTAGTAGGCACTAGACTAGGAAAGAGATACAAAGAAAAATGCAATTCAGATGATCAAATCCTCAGTTGGTAGGTGACCACCGTGACTTATTCTGGATTTTTAAATTTGAGATTACAGATAAAAATTTAAAATACATTGTAATTGAATTAGTCTTTTTCTAATCAAAATAGCTAGTATATATTTAAGTATAATTCCTTAGTAACAGTGTGAACTTAACTACCGATGTTGACTGAGATTTGCATTAACATGTCTGTTCTGCTATTTGACATTTTGTAGGAAAACAAGTCATTGGTAGATGGGCTTTTTCCACTGAACTGGCTAGCTTTTGTGCAAATTCATTTACATTTATAGAACTAGACAAAGGTCTCCACATACAGCCCTAGCAGTGGTTTATTATACTTCAGAACATGTTAAAGCTGTTAAGCCTAAGAAATGGGATCCTGATAATTCTGTTTGATAGCTTTTACATGTATGCAGAGATGCATTGTAAAAAGGAGCAGACAAATTCGATTACTTCTCTTTTCCATGTGTACACTATTGGACACACACACTTTCTTGCTTTCACACACATACACACATACCCACATTTTGTATTTTCAGGAAACCTGTAAATGCAACATTTGCCGTTCCAACTCAGTTATTTTGAGATATTTGGGTACAAGTTATTCTAGAGCCATGTATGGACTTATAAATTACTCAAGTTGGAGGTCATTCTCAAAAATATATTAAAAGGCATCATTCTTGCAAATTTTAAATTGTCACATTATATTGAAATTAGTGATACTTTATTAAAACCCATCTACTTAAGTTCTTTATTAAACTTTCCTCTATAAGATTTTTCTCCATCTCATCTGAGTTAACCACTACTATTGGTTTTAGACAGATTTTTCAATAATGTTCTTCTCTAGATGTAGATTTACAAGCTTTAAATAACTAAGTTTCTAGAGTACATTTCATTCACCTCCAATTTTAGACTTTTTTTTTAAATATTATTTATTTATTTATTTGTCAGAGAGAGAGAGAGAGAGAGAGAGAGAGAGGGAGGGAGAGAGAGCGAGCACAAGCAGACAGAATGGCAGGCAGAGGCAGAGGGAGAAACAGGCTCCCTGCCCAGCAAGGAGCCCAATGTGGGACTTGATCCCAGGGCCCTGGGATCATGACCTGAGCCGAAGGCAGCTGCTTAACCAACTGAGCCACCCAGGTGCCCCTAGACTTTTTTTTTTAAGAAAGATGGTCAATTTTTATTTCTAAAAGTTCAAAATAAATTTCAATATGCATATAGATATCATATAGATGCATATAGATGTCAAGAAATTTATCTCTAGGATTTTCAGACCTGAGGACCTGATTCCTAAATGTATTTGAGGTAAAGAAGCATTTTTTTTTCTAAACACCATTCATTTCAATGGTAGTACCCTGTCGTAACATTAGAAAGCAGAGTTTTGTTCTTGCTATAAATTTCATCAATTATTAAAAAAAAAAAAAAGTATGACCCATTATTTCATTCTGATCTTTTGTGTTTTCTTTTTCCCCCTTAGAAAAGTTTTCTCCTAGTGGTCTCAAGCGTGGTACTTTCCTGCATAGAGTAGGTGTGTCTCCAGACAATATACACTAGAGCTGTTGGAGTAGAAAGGAAAGAGGATTTTGCTACCCTCTAAGGTGCAGTAACAACGTGGAGCAAGAGCAGCAACCCAAGCTCACTCAGAACTAGACAACATGAATAGTTTTGCAGGTTGACTCATGAAATTCAATTTATTATTTAAAAACTTTCCATAAAGAAAACCCTAAGCCCATATGATTTTAATGGTAAATTCTACATTTCAAGTAGTAATACTAATTCTATACCAACTCTTCCAAATAATTGAAAAGACTTTCTAATCCATTCAGACACTAAAATTATTTCAGGAATTTTAAGAAAACTAAATTTGTTAACACAGATGCAATTTATGATAGTTAGCAATGTTACGTTAGTTTCAGGTGTACCACAGTGATTCCATAAGCCTATACATTATGCTATGCATGCCACAAATGTAGTAGCTACTGTAGCCACTTCCAGACAACACTATTACCATACCATATGTATATGGTATGTATACATGTATAGTCCGTATACAATATCTTCTACTCCCATGACATTCATCCATAACTGGAAGCCTGTATCTCCCACTCCCCTTCACTGATTTTGCCCATCCCCCACCCTCTCCCTTCTGACAACCAGCAATTTATTTTATCTATGGGTGTGTTTCTGTTTTGCTTTCATTTATTCATTTGTGCTCTTTGTTGTTGTTGTTTTTAGAGTCCATATATAAATGAAGTCCTATGGTATGTATCTTTCTCCATCTGATTTCACTTAGCAAAATCCCTCTAGGTCCATCCATGTGGTCACCACTTGCATATTTTTTAAAGTGTACACATGTACAGTTTGGTGTTTTGAGGATCTAGACTGGAATGTTAAAATGTTAGCAGATCAAATCTCATAGCATATGTAATAATACCTCATGACCCTAATGGGTTTATCCCGAGAATGCAAGTTTGATTTAATATTTGAAAATTATTCAAATTCACCACATAATTTAAAAGAAAAACCACACAATATTCTCAATATATGCAGAAAAACATCCATTCCTCATATGACAAAAAAACAGTAAGTCTGTCAACAAGAAACACAAGGATATTTCCAGAACCTAATGAAGGGCCCTTATAAAAACAAATAAAACAAGCAACTAACCTCACAGTTGTGAAAATTGAGTATTTTCCCCCACCACCAGGAGCAAAATAAAGAAGTTGATGGTCACTATTCATACTTGGCATTCATAATCAGCATTGTGCTATATTTCCAGCCAGTTAAAAAAGAGAACAAGAAAGTAAGGGAAGTAAAATTGCCTTTATTCTCAAAGACAATAATTACCTTACCTATATAAAAAATCTGATGGAATACCAAAAAGCCACTAGAACTGAGTTTATAACAATTGCAGTATTTCAGATTTGGAAGTCAACTGCATTTCTATAGGCAGAGAGAAGAGGAGCACCGAAAACCTGCTCACTCTAGCCAAAGGACTGGGAAACTAGAAGCCTAGAAGGAAACTCTTCTGACAATACACGTTCCACTGCAGCCAAAGCCCCAGGGGGAAATGGCTCCTTCCCCACCCAAGAGTTAAGTGTGAATCTTCTACCACCAGCTAGCGTGCAGCTGCAAGGTGGTAGGATTAGGCTGACCATTTTGCTGCTTTGCAACCTCAGGAATTCCTGGATGAAACCTGAAACTGGTCCTTATACCCCAATAGCTAAGAAAAAATTAGATGGTGGGTTTAATAAACAATAGAATTGACTTACCAGGCTTGCCTTCAGCAGTCGACAAACAGAAAGCGAAAAGATCTCCCCGCACCCCGCCCTTTCCCACCCACAGGGACTCATGGGATTATATAGAGGCCCTAATTGGGTTTAGTCATGTATCTGTGCAGATAGTCTCAATAATATGTTAATCTCTCAAAGCTGTGTTATTGAAATAGCTCCTAGTAAGGGAAAAGTGGGCAAAACATGTATATTCAGGACAGGTGATGGGGAAAAGGAGCCTCTGATTGCTAGGGTCCAGCTTGCAGGTGAATGGGAAGACATGTCCTCTCGATGACCTCCTCCAACAGCTCTTTCTCTGAGTCTATAATCATCTCAAAAAAAAAATTTTTTTTTTAAAGTAAATCCACAGCGATTGTCTAGGGCTCAGGGTGATAGGAGGAATAGGTTGCAAAAGCAAATGAAAAACTTTTTCAGTTGTGGGTGATGAATGTTCTTTCTCTGGATTGTGGTGGTGATTATGAGTAAGGGACAGGCGAGGCTAGGTAAGGAGAGACAGATAGGAGGCTACGTTATCAGGCTCACAGAAATCCAAAATGCAAAGGTATAAGAAAACCAAAAATAAGGGAACACACCAGACCACCCTGTCCTAGGTGTGTGGGAGGGAGCAGGGGACTCTTATTTATGACAGTTTCCTTGGTCAACAGAAAATAACCAGACCCTAAAAAGAAGTAAGCCATTAAAGATGTTATCACTAGTCCTTAATCAGTGGTCCTGCCCGCAGAGATGTTAAAAAGATTTAAGTTCCCTGGTTAGGTTTCAATAAAAGACCAACCCTAAAAACCCTCAGTGGCAACATTTTGGGACCCCTCTCACTCCTGAGAGCTTTTTCTGTATCCTTGCTTAATGAAACTATCGCTTTACTGGCTCTCCTTTGTCTGTGGGATTCATTCTATGATCCTGTGAGACAAGAACCTAGCTCTCCCTCTTCAATTATCAGAACTGTATCCTGTTACCAAAACTCCTCAATAGCTGTATTTAAAATGAGTACAGTATCCACTCCAAAGAAGTTTATTTATAGTAAATTCATTTAAATGCGGGGCACTTCATAGTAAATAGTGGAGGGAAATGCAGAATTGTTTTCTTTAAAAAATCATACTACACTAAGTAGGGAGTTTTAGTTTCTATTTAACAAACTATACAACATTCTTTAGTAAAAATTAAAAGGGGTTTTAATTTTACATAAACTTTTGACAAAATTATATTCTCTTATGACATAGTATTCTTTACCTCATGTCTGATTTCAGTACTTAAAAAAACCACTTTTGCCAAAATATGAAGTTTTTCATTAATTTTCCTGCAAGGCTCTCATGATAATTAGAAATTTTCTTTAATGTGTTCCTTTATAACCCTTATAGACTTTTCTCTTCTAGAGGTGTTAACTGATATATCACGTCAGATCTTGACTATGGCTTTTTTTAAAAAAATATGATGCTCAAATTTGCTCTTTGACCTAACCAAAACTTTCAGTTTCCCCTCACACTTCATGTAATGTTTTAACATTTATTCGCAGTGTGCTGTAAGCCGATTAAGATATGGACAACAAAGGTGACATGATTAGCAGAAATAAAAGCTCCTTTCAAGCAGAATTTTATAGTGATCAGTTCATTACTGAATATTTTCACATTTTATGACTTTCTTTTTCCTAGCAACAGGGATAGGAATTCTGAGGAAACAAGAATTCTGTATATATGAGAGCCCAGTGTGGAGGGACCACTAAAAAGTAGGAGTCAGAGCACAGGCTCTACCATTAATAATGCTTACTACATGATGACAAATAAATATTACAAACCTGGTCTCAGTGTTCTTTTCTCAGACACACATAGGTATATGTGAAGTTTCCTTCCAGTGTTTAAAAAAAAAAAACCAATATCAATAAACTATATAAGAAGGTATTATGAATATGAACTCTTCCCCATTTAAACAGTATGTTTCCCCAGAAATAGCTTTTTTTTTTCTTCTATCCCCTTTAAACACTAAGAAAGTATGCCTTAGATTCACCTGAACTGGCTTCCTTTATCCTATAGCCTATCCTCAGTACTTATATTTAATTTGTCAACTGCTAAAATAATATCCATTACAACTAATACATAGGTCTGCACTAATGCAGTACTAAATGTAGTAGCAATCTGTACATATTAGCAAAATAGACTATAAATCTGAATTAAGGAAATCCACTACAAAGACACTAGCCAATGCCTCATGTAGTGCATATTTTACTTTTTATTTTTATTTTTGTTTTTTTTTAATTCATTTATTTGAGAGAGAGCACGAGCAGAGGGTGGAGGGTGTGGTGAGGGAGAGGGAGAAGCAAGCTCCCTGTGGAGCTGGGAGCCTGATTCTGGGCTTGATTGCAGGACCCTGAGATCATCAACTGAAGGCAGATACTTAACCAACTGAGCCACCCAGGTGCATATTTTAAAGCTCAAGTCATAGACACAAATCTACTTTTCAAAAAAATAATTTACGGTTCCAGTTTTTAATTGTGATGAATATAAGCAACAAATAAAGCAATGTCTTAAATAAATCGACCTTCAACCAGGACATCTATCTACTCAATAGATAATAATATGAAACTTCACCAAGAATTTAGTCATCATATTGTTACATACAGACCCTGGATACAAATTCATAATGATGAGAAAGGAGGCTTATTGGAATGAAATTCCTACAAAAAGCTTGGAATTTGGAAAGGTTTTGCCAGCTATATAACTTAAGGGGAGATGGAGAGAAGAAGTGAATTGGGAGAAACTGGAGGGGAAGATGAACCATGAGAGACTGTGGACTCTGAGAAACAAACTGAGGGTTTTGGAGGGGAAGAGAGTGGGAGGTTGGGTGAGCCTGGTGGTGGGTATTATGGAGGGCGCATATAGCATGGAGCACTGGGTGTGGTACATAAACAATGAATGCTGGAACACTGAAAAGAAATTTTAAAAATTTTTAAAAAGAGAAAGAATAAATCGGAAAAAAGAAAAAAATATATAGAAAAAAAAGTATACCTGAGAACTGAGAAAAAAGAAAGTGGTTGATGGTCAGGCTTGATTTCAGTTCCTAGGTTAAATATTTTCAAAACACTTTTCTCACATACTACAAAGAAAACAAAAAAGTAAGTAGAGAGGAGGGAGTTAAGAAACATGTTTAATTCAGAAGACCAGATAAAAATTCCTCTTTCACTCAGGAAGCATTCAGCATTTCCCATCCTGATGAATGCTCTATTTCCTATTGAGGAAAGAAGTTTAGGTAAAAAACAAAATACAATTTAGTTTAATATACACCATAAGCATCTTGGTCAGGAAGGCAGTTACATATTTTATTTCAAATAAGAAAAGCTTCCATGTTGCTCACCAAAGGCAGAATATAGAAGCAGAATTGTGGTTGTACTACCTTATGACAAATTTCATTAGTATGCAAAGAATTATTCTGTCAACCTTTTTAGGTAGACATTTAATTGGATTTGTCTTAAAAAACCTTAAGTGACAGGAAGACAGCTGCATACTTACCTTGAAAATGACATTCTACGTTTTCCCTGTAAGCTGAACTGCTGCAGCTGTCTGATAATTTTCACTCTTTTAAGGAAATTATTTGTACGAACTAGACAAGGGATCAGCTTTGGACCCATACTGACTTTTACAGGATTTCGGAAAGGCTGGGCAAAAGAATAAAGGGAAATTTATTATCAGTCCTAAAAACTGGTCATGCACTTGTGATTTCTGCTGGACTGCTTAGAATTTGTCATAATATTAATATCTCTTTTTCTAAAAAAGAAAAAAAAATTGAGTTGAATTTTGAAATGCAATTATTACAGGCAAAGGAATAGATTTGGTCCTGCCCATATGGTAATTTAAAATTAGTGCACTGTATTTATAGCATTTTATTCCTTTCTGGTGATGTTTACTTACCATTCAAGTCTATGAATTACTCTGGAGGCACTGGAATATTCACTTGTCCTTGGTTATTTTTGCACCACTTATAATTTTAGAGGAAATGCATTGATATCTAGAAATCTTGTTGAAGAGACAGATAACAGTGAAATGAAGAAATATTTTTTAAAATTATGGTAGTAAATGAAAAATTTATTACTTGTTAAGTTTTTTTGGTGCTGAAAGTTCCAAAGTTAACTTCCAATGTTAAGTGTGGGAGTTTTATTTAAAACATTTAAATTATCTGTATGATATTTAAATAAATCCTGAGCTCTGGTAGACTGAGAGAGGGATTTAGGGACTTAGTGGCATTGGCTGCCGGGGAAACTTGTCTCATGTGGGAACAATTATTCAGAAGAAACCTAGGGTAGATTGATACAGAGAAGACTGTAATTTGTTGGAAATACATAGTACAGGTGAAGGTCAAACTTTGCTAAAACACAGGAGGAGAAAAATATGTATGGATATAAAGAGTTAAAAACAACAGCTGGGGGCGCCTGGGTGGCTCAGTGGTTTGGGCTGCTGCCTTCGGCTCGGGTCATGATCTCAGGGTCTTGGGATCGAGTCCCGCGTCGGGCTCCCTGCTCCACAGGAAGCCTGCTTCTCTCTCTCTCTCTCTCTCTCTCTGCCTGCCTCTCTGCCTACTTGTGATCTCTGTCTGTCAAATAAATAAATAAAATCTTTAAAAAACAAAAACAAAAACAGCTGCAGCCCGCAGCAGCAACGGCAGAATCCTGTCTCTTAGCTCTTTGGATCCAAGAGATAGGAAGGTGGGCGAGGAAGTACCCAAAACTGCCTATCAAACAATTTATTAGAATAGCTTGCTTTTGACTGCTCTGTGACTGCTCTATCCATCTTGAATCAGGACAATTCTTTTGTAAGGGCACTGCCTGGCTGCATTCAGTGCATTCCAAGGACAAACAATGCCACATCCCTGGCAATGTTTTGCAACTTAATGTTTTAAACACATGCTTATTTACAATCACTTATGCTTCTGTACCCTCCTCTTTGAATTCAAAGCAGCTTAAACAGATGAACGGAAGCTGCCTCAAGGAGCTTAGCACGTGATGCATGATGCCAAGGGACTTGGGCAATTTCAGAAAAGCAGCATCTGGGATAAAGGCAAAGCTGAGCTGGGCATCTCTGCTCAGCTCCCAGTTCAGTCTTCTCAGTTCAATCAGCAATTCCTCTATAAAGAATTACTCTTCTTTATGCAGGAATCAGGGCTGGAGGGGTGGGGGTGTGAGGGGTGAACACAGACAAGTTCCTCCCATATTTTCCCTCACAGAAGATGAATTTAGGTGCTCCTCCCCGCCAGCACCTCTTTTTCCTAACCCACCAGGCTTCACAGATTGATCCTAGAGTCAACCAAAGGGAGGCTGGTCAGCATTACATAAGGAAAGTAAGATTTTTGCCTTCCTGAAGCTGCTCTCTTATCTCTAATTATCTATCTCCATTGTGAACGCTCTCAGTATCACTGACGGGCAGTTTGGCTTTTGTCCCTTAAGCCTCAAAGCTCTGAAAGGCATTCCGGGCAAAAATACTCACACCCTAGTCTAATTCTTATATCAAATATATCCAGCCATGTGTTCTGGGATGGCTCTTGGGTATTATGCAATGAATCCAAATGCCAATAGAAAATTACTCCAATTGTTAAATGTCAGCATTATTAAAATATGCCAGGTTTGAACAATATTTATTCCTTCACATGATCATATTCCAGTTCAAATTAAAGGCCATAAGTCAGATAACTTGCTTCTTCAAATTAAATTATAAAGAAATCAAAGGCTAAAATTCTAAGTCTAAGGAAATTAAAATCTGAAAAATCATATAGCTAATTTTTTATTATGCTCAGTCCTAGCCAGATGAATCTCATTCTGATGTCTACTGTTGGGATTCCTTCACCACCTGCAATCTAGGCCCTGATCCAGGGGAACTGGGATAGCCAACTACCGAAACTGAAGTATTTTAATGAATATCCTCTTAATCTAAGGGTATAGACTTGGCTTAGCCAAATGTCTTGAATTTTCCACGTCGTATTTCAGTGCTTAAACTAGTATTTATGATTATTTCTCAAAGTTTCTATATAACAAAATATATGTTGGAATTTTAAGAATTTGTCCCAAGTACAGACCTAGGACCCAGGCATCAGACAGGTGATCATATATGAGCATTATTACTGATAAAAGTTGTATATGAGGATGCAGCTTAATACGAAGTCCAATAATCCTCTCTTATCTTCCCTTTATATTGCGCTTAAGACACAATAAACTAAGGAACCCTCTTACTACATGGGGAATAGAGAATCTAGGCTTGCAAAGCCTAGGTACCTATGAAAACCAAGGTAGAATTGTGCAAAGCGTGCTTACTGTTTTCTACCAACCTTACAGACTGGATCAATGAATCCTATCTTGAATCCTAACCATCTCATATTTTTTTACTTTCTGATGAGAAAAATGGAGCTTCACTTCCCTCTATGGAAGTTTGATGATGAAATAGTTATTTCCTATGAAGGATAAGTTATCTAAGCTTCTCAGTAAAATAGTAGCTTCTTGAAGGGAAGGATCATGGTTTCTTTTTCTTTTCCTCTTCATGGTAGCATATAATAAGTTCTTTGATAAGTTGATTTGATATACGATGAGCAGTATGGTTTGGTGACATGTATTAGTTGACAAGTTCTTCCGTTTTCTCTCTCAGGAAAACTGCTAGCCTGATTTGACAACATGAACCTTTCCTAAAATCATCTGAAAAACTACAGAATCAAAACTGAAATAATCACTTGATTTATTGTTTGGTCAACTTTACATAGAAATATAAAGAAATATAAATTTAAAAGCAACAGGAATGATATGATTTTGTAAATGTCAGAGACTTCGCCTCCCATATTTCTCTTCCAGTGAATGAGTTTCTTAGGCTTTAGGACAAATTTCAGGGTTCATCCAACCTTGAACATACAGTACATTTTCATTTTCTTTTAAAGTAAGCACTGGTATATGACTTACACAATTGGTACTCACACATGAACGGAGGGGTCATATCTTTAGAAAAAAATCTCAAATTCTGCTATATTGTCATATCTGTCTTTAATGAATAATGTAAATGACAATTTTGAAATTTTCTACAAAGCACATGTATTTTTATATCTAGTATTTATGAATATTTATGCCAGCCTTTGATTTTGTATGACTACAAGTGAAAATGAAAGGTAGTTGTGTATTGTTATAAAATATACCAAAGTAACATTTTAGATGATCCTCCAATATTTGGAGTTCGATGTTCTTTATGCCCCCAAAGCTTTTTGTTTAAGTTCAGTTTTTCTTCAAGACTATAACTGATTTCTAATTTAATAGCAGTGTTGGCTCAAGGATTTATTTTTTACTATGTATTATAAATATAATAATACATTAAATGATTCTTGTACAATAAGCACAACTTGAAATATGATCAAGTTTGTTCTATTGTATCCAAGCCTACGAATATTAAAAAGCACAGGATTTAGAATGATCTCAAGGATGGTATCTAGTCTCTCTCTTAGTGGTTTGATGTCAGAATTAAGTCAACTTAATGGAGCCTCTTACAAAGAATAAAAGCCATTGTGTTTGGATTCATCCCACAAAAACATGGAGAAAAATATTCTCAAAAAAGCCCACCTGTTTTAAATTGTAAGGCAGTATCCTTTATCTTTTAATCTTCTTTAAATTAGTCCCTATTGATTTGAACTCTTTCATTGAACCTATTGTGCTGAAATGCCCCCTGTATGCCACAATCAGTCCTCACTGGTTTTAAAGGAAACCCCAAATGTAAGTGACTGATTTTGTGCAAATAGATACTTCAAATCATTGAAAGTGAAGTTCTCTTTAATTTTAAAATACAAGATTTTAGGAGTAATCCTTCTAAGGCAGGTTTGGAGTACTGGTGTAACTGGATGTTCTCAGATATCTAAATTTGGGTTATGTTTTTCCCAGGAGTACATTCTGACAAATGTCCAAGTGATTTCAGGCAAAGCTACTTATTTATTTATTTAATTATTTATTTAAGAGAGTGAGAGAGAGCATGAGAAGGGAGAAGGTCAGAGGGAGAAGCAGACTCTCCATGGAGCTGGGAGCCCGATGCTGGACTCAATCCCAGGACTCCAGGATCATGACCTGAGCGTAAGGCAGTTGCCTAACCAAATGAGCCACCCAGGCACCCTAAAGCTACTATGATTTTAAAGAACTTTGAAACAAAGAAAATGTTGGACTATGGAACAGCAAATTGTTTGGACAAATAATCAAATGGGTATTCCGTGTCTCATGATTTATAACGTCAAAGTTTGCAAATAGTACTGAATTTTAAAAAGTTAATATATCTAAGCACTGATTATCTCTGAATAACTATGGAATTAAGAACTTAAGTTCACATCAAAAATTTTAATCTTTAAATAAGATATGCACAGCTTTTATCTTATTGTATCTTATTCTAAACAAAATATTGAAATTCTTATTGTATTTCCTTATAATCCTCTTCACTTTTAACCCTTTTAATTTTAACAAGCCTTACTGACAGAACGAGTACATTGCACTCCATTGCTCAGGTTAACTTCTATGTGTATTTAAACACTTTACATTTTTAAATGATCTCTTGGATCAGGGATTGATTATTTACGACTACCAGAGCAGAATTCCAAACCCAGATTTACTGGCACCTAGAATAAGATCTGTCCCATTACTTCACACTGCTTAAATTAAGAGAGCTTCCATTTGGTACCGTTCATGGTCTAGAATATGGTAATGCTTAAAGAGAGAAAGTTACAAGTGCCAAAAGGCAATATTTCAAACATCTTTTTACAAACTAACATGTATTTAGGAAAGGAGACACCTAGAATAATTTAAGAAGCATAATGACAAATGAAAACAAATCACATTTTAATGCTCTTAAAATAATAAGACAATTAAAAACAGCATCTGATCATGGTAAATTGATAAATTGAAACCTCACTGTCAAAACCATTTTATTTCATTTCATCATGGTAAGTGTGCTCTTCAATCTGCATCCCATTACCCCCGCTCCCCAACCTTCTGCCCTCTGGGAACCATCAGTTTATCCTCTATAGTTAAGGGTCTGTTTTTTGGTTTACCTCTCTTTCTTTCCCTTTGTTTTGTTTCTTAAATTCCACACATGAGTGAGATCATATGGTATTTGTCATTCTCTAACAGATTTTGTTTCACATTATACTCTTTAGCTCTATCCATGTTGTTGCAGATTTCATTCTTTTTTATGGCTGAATATATATATATACATATATATATATATATATATATACACGCATACACACATATAATTGTATTTTAATTGTCTTATTATATATATATACACACACACACATATATATATATTCATTCCATGTCTTCATTTATTCATCTATTGACAGACACTTCAGCTGTTCCCATAATTTGGCTATTTGTAAATAATGCTGCTATAAACATAGGGATGAACGTATCCCCTTGATTTAGTGTTTTTGTATTTTGGTGATTCGTATTTTGGTGATATTGTGATTCCTGGATCATACGGTAGGTTTATTTTTAATTTTTTGAGGAACCTTCATACTGTCTTCCATAATGGCTGCATCAATTTACATTCCCACCAACAGTGCAAGAGGGTTCCTTTTCTCCACAACCTCTCCAACACTTGTTTCTTATGTTGTTGATTTTAGCCATTCTGACAGGTATGGGGGGATGTCACATTGTAGTTTTTATTTTCACTTCCCCAATGATGAGTGATGTTGAGCATATTTTCATGTTTCTATTAACAATCTCTATGTGTCCTTTGAAGAAATGTCTCCATATGTCCTTTGCCCATCTTTAAATGGATTATGTTTTTGAGTGTTGAGTTGTATCAGTTCTTTATATATTTTGGATACTAACCCTTTATAAGATATGTCATTTACAAATATCTTCTCCCATTCAGTAGGTTGCCTTTTAGTTCCATTGGTTGTTTCCTTTGCTGTGCAGAAATTTTTTTATTTTGACATAGTCCCAATAATTTATTTTTGCTTTTATTTCTCTTGCATCAGGAGATGTAGCTAGAAAAATATTGCTACAGCTGATGTCAGAGAAATTACTGCCTGTGCTCTCTTCTAGGATTTTTTCAGTTTCCGGTCTCATATTTAAGTTTTCTATCCATTTTGAGTTTAATTTGTGTATGGCGAAAGAAAGTAGTCCACGGGCTCCTGGGTGGATCAGTTGGTTAAGTGACTGCCTTTGGCTTGGGTTGTGATTGGGCTTGAGCTCTGTGTTGGGCTCCCCCTGCTCAGCGGGGAGCCTGCTTCTCACTCTCCCTCTGTCTGCCACTTTGCCTACTTGTGTTCTATCTATCTCTTTCAAATAAATAAAATCTTAAAAAAAAAAAAAAAGTCCAGTTTCACTCTTTGCATGTGGCTGTCCAATTTTCCAACACCATTTGTTAAAGAGACTTTTTCCCATTTTATATTTATTCCTCCTTTGTTGAAGATTATTTGACCATATAATTGTGGGTTTATTTTTGAGTTTTCCATTCTATTCTTTTGATCTATGTATATTTTTATGCCAATACTATACTGTTTTAATTACTACTGCTTTGTAATATAACAAAGTCTGGAATTATAATACCTCCAGCTTTTTCTTTTTCAAGATTGCTTTGGCTATTTGGAGTCTTCTGTGGTTCCATAAACATTTTAGAATTTTGTTTTCTAGAATTTTGTTTTCTACTTCTTTGAGAAATGCTGTTGGTATTTTGATATGAACTGCAGTAAATTTGTAGATTGTTTTGGATAGTATACGTATTTTAACAATATTTGTTCTTCTAGCCCATGAGCATGGAATTTCTTTACTTTTTTTGCATTGTCTTGAGTTTCTTTCATCAGTGTTTCATAGTTTTCAGAGTACAGGTCTTTCATCTCTTTGGTTAAGTTTATTCCTAGATATTTAATTATTGTTGGTGCAGTTGTTAATGGGATTGTTTTCTCAATTTTGCTTTCTGCTGTTTCATTATTAATGTATAGGAATGCAACATTTCTGTACATTGACTTTGAATCCTGCTACTTTACTGAATTCATTATCAGTTTTAGTAGATTTTTGGTGGAGTCTTTAGGGTTTTCTGTATATAGTATCAAGTCATCTGAAAGCAGTGAAAAGTTTACTTCTTTCTTACCAATTTGGATGCCTTGTATTCCTTTTTCTTGTCTGATTGCTGTGGCTAGGACTTTCAATACTATGTTGAATAAAAGTGGGGAGAGTAGACATCCTTGTTTCATTCCTGAACTTAGGGAGAAGTTCTGTTTTTCATCACCGAATATGATGTTGGCTGTGGGTTTTTCATAGAGGGCCTTTATAACATTGAGATATGTTCCCTCTAGACCTACTTTGTTAAGGGTTTTTATCATAAATGGATGGTGTACTTTGTCAAATGCTTTTTCTGCATCTATTGAAATGATTATATGGTCTTTAACCTTTCTTTGATGTGTCAGTAAGATTGTTTTGTAAATAGTGAACTACCCTTGCATCCTAGGAATAAATCTCACTTGATAGTGGTGTATAATTTTTTTAAATATATTGTTGGATTCAGTTTGCTAGTATTCTTTTGAGTATTTTTGCATTTATATCCATGAGTGATATTGGCCTGTAATTCTCTTTTTTGTGCTGTCTTTATCTGGTTTTGGTATCAGGGTGATATTGGCCTCATATTGAATATGGAAATTTTTTTGGAATAGTTTGAGAAGAATGGGTATTAACTCTTCCTTAAAAGCTTGGAAGAATTCACCTCTGAAGCAGTCTGGTTCTAGACTTCTGTTTTGGGGGAGTTTTTAGATTACTGACTTAATTTCATTGCTGACAATTGTTCAAATTTTCTATTTCCTTCTGCTTTAGTTTTGTAGGTTATATGTTTCCAGTAATTTATTGCTTCTAGTTGTCCAGTTTGTTGGCACATAGAGTTTCACAATATTCTATTACAATTGTTTGTATTTCTGTGGTGTTGGTTTTTATTTCTCCTCTTTCATTAGTAATTTTGTTTATTTGGGTTCTCACTCTCTCTCTGTCTTTTTTAATAACTCTTAGTAGATGTTTATCAATTTTGTTCTTTTCAATGAACCAACTCCTGGTATCATTCATCTGTCCTATTTTTTTTTTTTTTTTTTAGTTTCTATATCATTTATTTCTGTTCTACTCTTTCTTATTTCCTTACTTTTGCTGGATTTGGGTTTTCATTATTCTTCTCTT
Organism: Mustela nivalis; assembly: GCF_964662115.1. Taxonomy (NCBI): domain Eukaryota; kingdom Metazoa; phylum Chordata; class Mammalia; order Carnivora; family Mustelidae; genus Mustela; species Mustela nivalis. The sequence goes on along the minus strand of NC_139031.1, from coordinate 25,000,403 downwards.
TCTAACTCCCTTAGGTGTAATGTAAGATTATTTGAGATTTTTCTTGCTCCTGAGGTTGGCTTATGTTGCTATAAATTTTTCTCTTAGAACCACTTTTTGTTGCATCCCAAAGATTTTGGACTGATGTATTTTCATTTTTATTTGTTTTCATGGAATTTTTATTCCTCTTGGATTTCTTGGTTGACCCAGTCATTGTTTAATAGCAAGTCATTTAATCTCCAAGTATTTTCCTTTTTCCAGATTTTTTTTTCTTGTGGTTCAGTTCTAGTATCATAACATTGTAGTCAGAAAAGAATGGATAGACTTCAATCTTTTTTTATCTACCAACTTTTTTTTTTAATTTTTTATTTTTTATAAACATATATTTTTATCCCCAGGGGTACAGGTCTGTGAATTACCAGGTTTATACACTTCACAGCACTCACCAAAGCACACACCCTCCCCAATATCCATATTCCCACCCCCTTCTCCCAAACCCCCTCCCCCCAGCAACCCTCAGTTTGTTTTGTGGGATTAAGAGTCACTTATGGTTTGTCTCCCTCCCAATCCCATCTTGTTTCATTTATTCTTCTCCTACCCACTTAAGCCCCCATGTTGCATCACCACTTCCTCATATCAGGGAGATCATATGATAGTTGTCTTTCTCTGCTTGACTTATTTCGCTAAGCATGATACTCTCTAGTTCCATCCATGTTGTCGCAAATGGCAAGATTTCATTTCTTTTGATGGCTGCATAGTATTCCATTGTGTATATATACCACATCTTCTTGATCCATTCATCTGTTGATAGACATCTAGGTTCTTTCCATAGTTTGGCTATTGTAGACATTGCTGCTATAAACATTCGGGTGCACGTGCCCCTTTGGATCACTACATTTGTATCTTTAGGGTAAATACCCAATAGTGCAATTGCTGGGTCATAGGGCAGTTCTATTTTCAACATTTTGAGGAACCTCCATGCTGTTTTCCAGAGTGGCTGCACCAGCTTGCATTCCCACCAACAGTGTAGGAGGGTTCCCCTTTCTCCACATCCTCGCCAGCATCTGTCATTTCCTGACTTATTGATTTTAGCCATTCTGACTGGTGTGAGGTGATATCTCATTGTGGTTTTGATTTGTATTTCCCTGATGCCGAGTGATATGGAGCACTTTTTCATGTGTCTGTTGGCCATCTGGATGTCTTCTTTGCAGAAATGTCTGTTCATGTACTCTGCCCATTTCTTGATTGGATTATTTGTTCTTTGGGTGTTGAGTTTGCTAAGTTCTTTATAGATTCTGGACACTAGTCCTTTATCTGATATGTCATTTGCAAATATCTTCTCCCATTCTGTCAGTTGTCTTTTGATTTTGTTAACTGTTTCCTTTGCTGTGCAAAAGCTTTTGATCTTGATGAAATCCCAATAGTTCATTTTTGCCCTTGCTTCCCTTGCCTTTGGCGTTGTTCCTAGGAAGATGTTGCTGCGGCTGGGGTCGAAGAGGTTGCTGCCTGTGTTCTCCTCAAGGATTTTGATGGATTCCTTTCGCACATTGAGGTCCTTCATCCATTTTGAATCTATTTTTGTGTGTGGTGTAAGGAAATGGTCCAATTTCATTTTTCTGCATGCGGCTGTCCAATTTTCACAGCACCATTTATTGAAGAGGCTGTCTTTTTTCCATTGGACATTCTTTCCTGCTTTGTCGAAGATTAGTTGACCATAGATTTGAGGGTCTATTTCTGGGCTCTCTATTCTGTTCCATTGATCTATGTGTCTGTTTTTGTGCCAGTACCATGCTGTCTTGATGATGACAGCTTTGTAATAGAGCTTGAAGTCCGGAATTGTGATGCCACTAACGTAGGCTTTCTTTTTCAATATCCCTTTGGCTATTCGAGGTCTTTTCTGGTTCCATATAAATTTTAGCATTATTTGTTCCATTTCTTTGAAAAAGATGGATGGTACTTTGATAGGAATTGCATTGAATGTGTAGATTGCTTTAGGTAGCATAGACATTTTCACAATATTTATTCTTCCAATCCAGGAGCATGGAACATTTTTCCATTTCTTTGTGTCTTCCTCAATTCCTTTCATGAGTACTTTATAGTTTTCTGAGTATAGATTCTGTGCCTCTTTGGTGAGGTTTATTCCTAGGTATCTTATGGTTTTGGGTGCAATTGTAAATGGGATGGACTCCTTAATTTCTCTTTCTTCTGTCTTGCTGTAGGTGTAGAGAAATGGAACTGATTTCTGTGCATTGATTTTATATCCTGACACTTTACTGAATTCCTGTATAAGTTCTAGCAGTTTTGGAGTGGAGTCTTTTGGGTTTTCCTCATATAGTATCATATATCTGCGAAGAGTGATAATTTGACTTCTTCTTTGCCGATTTGGATGCCTTTAATTTCCTTTTGTTGTCTGATTGTTGAGGCTAGGACCTCTAGTACTATGTTGAATAGCAGTGGTGATAATGGACATCCCTGTCGTGTTCCTGACCTTAGCGGAAAAGCTTTCAGTTTTTCTCCATTGAGAATGATATATGCGGTGGATTTTTCATAGATGGCTTTGATGATATTGAGGCATGTGCCCTCTATCCCTACACTTTGAAGAGTTTTGATCAGGAAGGGATGCTGTACTTTGTCAAATGCTTTTTCAGCATCTATTGAGAGTATCATATGGTTCTTGTTCTTTTTTTTATTGATGTGTTGTATCACATTGACTGATTTGCGGATGTTGAACCAACCTTGCAGCCCTGGAATAAATCCCACTTGGCCGTGGTGAATAATCCTTTTAATGTACTGTTGAATCCTATTGGCTAGTATTTTGTTGAGTATTTTCGCATCTGTGTTCATCAAGGATATCGGTCTATAGCTCTCTTTTTTGGTGGGATCCTTGTCTGGTTTTGGGATCAAGGTGATGCTGGCCTCATAAAATGAGTTTGGAAGTTTTCCTTCCATTTCTATTTTTTGGAACAGTTTCAGGAGAATAGGAATTAGTTCTTCTTTAAATGTTTGGAGGAATTCCCCCGGGAAGCCATCTGGCCCTGGGCTTTTGTTTGTTTGGAGATTTTTAATGACTGTTTCAATCTCCTTACTGGTTTTGGGTCTGTTCAGGCTTTCTATTTCTTCCTGGTTCAGTTGTGGTAGTTTATATGTTTCTAGGAATGCATCCATTTCTTCCAGATTGTCAAATTTATTGGCGTAGAGTTGCTCATAGTATGTTCTTTATAATAGTTTGTATTTCTTTGGTGCTAGTTGTGATCTCTCCTCTTTCGTTCATGATTTTATTTATTTGGGTCCTTTCTCTTTTCTTTTTGATAAGTCAGGCCAGGGGTTTATCAATTGTATTAATTCTTTCAAAGAACCAGCTCCTAGTATCGTTATTTGTTCTATTGTTTTTTTTTTGGTTTCTATTTCTTTGATTTCTGCTCTGATCTTTATGATTTCTCTTCTCCTGCTGGGCTTAGGGTTTCTTTCTTGTTCTTTCTCCAGCTCCTTTAGGTGTAGGGTTAGGTTGTGTACCTGAGACCTTTCTTGTTTCTTGAGAAAGGCTTGAACCGCTATATATTTTCCTCTCAGGACTGCCTTTGTTGTGTCCCACAGATTTTGAACCATTGTATTTTCATTATCATTTGTTTTCATAATTTTTTTCAATTCTTCTTTAATTTCCTGGTTGACCCATTCATTCTTTAGAAGGATGCTGTTTAGTCTCCATGTATTTGGGTTCTTTTCAAACTTCCTTTTGTGGTTGAGTTCTAGCTTTAGAGCATTGTGGTCTGAAAATATGCAGGGAATGATCCCAATCTTTTGATACCAGTTGAGTCCTGATTTAGGACCGAGGATGTGATCTATTCTGGAGAATGTTCCATGTGCACTAGAGAAGAATGTGTATTCTGTTGCTTTGGGATGAAATGTTCTGAATATATCTGTGATGTCCATCTGGTCCAGTGTGTCGTTTAAGGCCTTTATTTCCTTGCTGATATTTTGCTTGGATGATCTGTCCATTTCAGTGAGGGGAGTGTTAAAGTCCCCTACTATTATTGTATTATTGTTGATGTGTTTCTTTGATTTTGTTATTAATTGGTTTATATAGTTGGCTGCTCCCACGTTGGGGGCATAGATATTTAAAATTGTTAGATCTTCTTGTTGGACAGACCCTTTGAGTATGATATAGTGTCCTTCCTCATCTCTTATTAGAGTCTTTGGCTTAAAATCTAATTGATCTGATATAAGGATTGCCACTCCTGCTTTCTTCTGATGTCCATTAGCATGGTAAATTCTTTTCCACCCCCTCACTTTAAATCTGGAGGTGTCTTCGGGCTTAAAATGAGTTTCTTGGAGGCAACATATAGATGGGTTTTGTTTTTTTATCCATTCTGATACCCTGTGTCTTTTGACAGGGGCATTTAGCCCATTCACATTCAGGGTAACTATTGAGAGATATGAATTTAGTGCCATTGTATTGCCTGTAAGGTGACTGTTACTGTATATGGTCTCTGTTCCTTTCTGATCTACCACTTGTAGGCTCTCTCTTTGCTTAGAGGACCCCTTTCAATATTTCCTGTAGAGCTGGTTTGGTATTTGCAAATTCTTTCAGTTGTTGTTTGTCCTGGAAGCTTTTAATCTCTCCTTCTATTTTCAATGATAGCCTAGCTGGATATAGTATTCTGGGCTGCATGTTTTTCTCATTTAGTGCTCTGAAAATATCATGCCAGCTCTTTCTGGCCTGCCAGGTCTCTGTGGATAAGTCAGCTGCCAATCTAATATTTTTACCATTGTATGTTACAGACTTCTTTTCCCGGGCTGCTTTCAGGATTTTCTCTTTGTCACTGAGACTTGTAAATTTTACTATTAGGTGATGGGATGTGGACCTATTCTTATTGATTTTGAGGGGCGTTCTCTGAACCTCCTGAATTTTGATGCTCGTTCCCTTTGCCATATTGGGGAAATTCTCCCCAATAATTTTCTCCAGTATACCTTCTGCTCCCCTCTCTCTTTCTTCTTCTTCTGGAATCCCAATTATTCTAATGTTGTTTCGTCTTATGGTGTCACTTATCTCTCGAATTCTCCCCTCGTGGTCCAGTAGCTGTTTGTCCCTTTTTTGCTCAGCTTTTTTATTCTCTGTCATTTGGTCTTCTATATCACTAATTGTTTCTTCTGCCTCATTTATCCTAGCAGTGAGAGCATTCATTTCTTATTGCACCTCATTAATAGCTTTTTTGATTTCAACTTGGTTAGATTTTAGTTCTTTTATTTCTCCAGAAAGGGCTTTTATATCTCTCGAGAGGGTTTCTCTAATATCTTCCATGCCTTTTTCGAGCCTGGCTAGAACCTTGAGAATTGTCATTCTGAACTCTAGATCTGACATATTACCAATGTCTGTATTGATTAGGTCCCTAGCCTTCGGTACTGCCTCTTGTTCTTTTTTTTGTGTTGGATTTTTCCTACTTGTCATTTTGTCCAGATAAGAGTATATGAAGGAGCAAGTAAAATACTAAAAGGGTGGCAACAACCCCAGGAAAATATGCTTTAACCAAATTAGAAGAGATCCCAAATCGTGAGGGGGAGAAAGGGGATAAAAAGAGGTTCAAAAAGGAAAAAAGAAAAAAAAAAGAGAAGAATTAAAAAAAAAGAAAACAAATAAGAAAAATATAAAAAAGAAAATATATATATATTAGATAAACTGGTTAAAAAACGTTAAAAAAGAAAAAGGTAAAAGTTAAAAAAAACATTTTACCAGAAGGCGAGAAAAAAAAAACAAAAAATGAAAAAGAAAAAAATTAAATTAACTGCAAGACCAAAAAAAATCACAGGGAAAAAGCCATGAGTTCCGTGCTTTGCTTTCTCCTCCTCTGGAATTCTGCTGCTCTCCTTGGTATTGAAACTGCACTCCTTGGTAGGTGAACTTGGTCTCGGCTGGATTTCTTGTTGATCTTCTGGGGGAGGGGCCTGTTGTAGTGATTCTCATGTGTCTTTGCCCCAGGCGGAATTGCACCGCCCTTAGCAGGGGCTGGGGTGAGTAATCCGCTTGGGTTTGCTTTCAGGAGCTTTTGTTCCTTAAGCGCTTTCCGTAGAGTTCCGGAGGACGGGAATACAAATGGCGGCCTCCTGGTCTCCAGCCCGAAGGAGAGGAGAGCCCAGGGCCCCACTCCTCAGTGCGCCCTCAGAGAACAGCGCCCAGTTACTCCCGTCTGCCTGACCTCCGGCCGCACTCTGATCTCACCGAGCCTGCGACTGGTTCAAGGTAACACCAAGCTGTGAGCTTACTGTCGGCTCTGTCTCTGTAGCCGGCTTTCCCGTTCCAATACCCGCAAGCTCTGTGACACTCAGACACTCCCGATCCTTCTGTGACCCTGCGGGACCTGAGGCCACGCTGACCCCGCATGGACTTCGCTCCAGTTTAGCCTTTGGAGCGATGTCCCTCAGCAAAACAGACTTTTAAAAGTCCTGATTTTGTGCGTCGTTGCTCCGCCACTTGCCGGGAGCCGGCCCCTCCCCCCGGGGTCTATCTTCCCGTCGCTTTGGATTCACTTCTCCGCCGGTCCTACCTTTCAGAAAGTGGTTGTTTTTCTGTTTCCAGAATTGCTGTTCTTCTTCTCTTCGCTCTGCCGATGGATTTTTAGGTGTTTGCAATCTTAAGATAAGCTATCTTGCTGATCTCCAGCTAGCTGAAGCAGCCTCAGCCTGCTACTTCTCCGCCATCTTGACTCCTCTATCTACCAACTTTTAATGTTCTTTTAAAACAATAAGAAGACACAATTCAAAACAACATTTGATTCTGGTAAATTGGTAAGTTGGAACTTTATTGTCAAAACCACTTTAAAAGGCATCCTCAAGATAACAGTTCACAGTACTGAAAGCAAAACTTAAAGGTGTCAAAGATTGAAGAACATGATATTTATAAATGCATTTTTATATTTATGTATTTATATGTATGTATATGAACTTATATGTATTTATATATATACACATATACATATATGAATTGTTATACCATATGATGTTTATATACATACAAAAGGTTATACATATGCATGCATATGCATGCATTACAAACATATAAAATACTTATGTATATATGTATATTATAGGTACAATTAATTGTATGTTAGTGCAATAGAGCAAAAACTCCAGGAGATGACAGGCCCAACAGTTATATGTCGAGAGGGACATTGCAATGGTATGGTAAAGTGGCACTATCAATTTTCGCTTCATATACATTTGAAGTTTAAGGAAAATTTGCAAAAAGCATGTCTTTGTGGATTATTTATTATATAAATAAAATCTTAAAAAGAGTGAAAATCATGCCACATCTTTGTAGTAGTTTGTTCTGTGGTGGCATTCTGGAATTACAAATCACTTTAGTTGTAATTTTCCAGTGACAACATTTATTCTTTAAAAATATCTTTTGGAATACCTCTATTACAAATTTTGTTATAGATTTAAAATTTTTAAAAATACAGATTGACTAATAATTTTGCAAGGTTTTTCCACACGCTAATGGATATGTATGGGTTTCTTTTTGCTCCAAAAAAGTACATTGGTTCAAATATTTATATTCATTGCTGTGCATAACCTCTACTTCTATTATTCCCAGAGTCACTAACCTAAGAGAATATAAACAAACATCTGACTGAAGCAAATACACTCAGATTTTCTCTACAGACAAGATTTCCTAAAAACAGAGAACAAAGAGAATAAAAAGAAGAGAGATTCTAAGTGTAATATTATTGATTTCACTTCTTAATTTCCAGTAAGCCTGTCCTAATTTCTTTTGGATTATGGGCCAGTAATTGGCCAGTATTTCCTTTGTTAGCTAATGCAGCAATTTTTAAATATTTTAATATTGTAAATACATTTTTTTTAACTCAATGGATAAAGGGAAAAATGTTACTTGTCATTCCTATTCCATTGTGTATTATCAGAATTACCTAAGAGGGGAAAATGCACAATGGTAATGATATTCTTGAAAGGTTCTGGTTTCATATTTTCTTGAGCTTTATAACTAATTTATTTTTTTCCTTTCCTTTCCCTCATATTTTCTGCTGATAAAAGTTTTAAATCTAAAAAAGGGTCTTAATATCTATTATTAGATTCATGCAGAAGTAAATCAGTTTCTTAAGGACATAAATGGAATTCAGCATGCTCTGATTATAGAGAACATTGTAGGAAATTCAATCTTTTTTTTTTTTTTTTTTTTTTTTGACAGACAGAGATCACAAATAGGCAGAGAGGCAGGCAGAGAGAGAGGAAGGAAAGCAGACTCCCTGCTGAGCAGAGAGCCCGATGCGGGGCTCGATCCCAGGACCCTGGGATCATGACCCGAGCCGAAAGCAGAGGCTTTAACCCACTGAGCCACCCAGGCGCCCCAGAAATGCAATCTTTTTAAAATGTAATTTTTGACCAAAATATTAACAACAATGAAAATGATATCATCAAAATTAATGCTATATGTTTTACTATTTAAAATGTTATTTTACAGATAGTCTGAATAACTAGCTAATAGCCAAAATTCCAGAAACTGTATTGTTATTTTCTGATACAGGTCTATTAAGTTTAAATATTTTAAAAAGTATGACTTTCAGTATGCATAAATTAGACCTGAATCATAGTTTGCGATTAATGGGAATATGTACCAAGAATAAAATGACAAAAACACAGAATCAAAAAGCACTAAAATATTCATGTTAAAAAATAAAAATATCTGAAAACCAAAAATTAAATGAACAAAAAATGGTGACAAGAGTCACATAATGGCATACATAACACTACATGAGGGAACATGAACTGATTTTTTTTCTTTTTTCAAGTCAGAAGGTGTACGATGATTATTTCTGAGATTTAAAATAAATCTCAAATCTGACAGGTTTTGTCAGATGCAAGTGGTAGAATCCTGGTATAGCCAAGAGGCTATAGAATATCATATAATTGAGCAATTTGGGGCACCTGGGTGGCTCAATTGGCAAAGCATCTGCTTTCAGCTCAGGTCATGATCTCAGGGTCCTGGAATTAAGTCCTGCATTGGGCTCCCTGCTCAGGGGGGAGTCTGCTTCTCTCTCTGCCTCTGCCCCTACCCTGCCCCCAAACATTCTCTCCCTTTCTCTCTCAAATTAATAAAATCTTTAAAAAAATAGATAACAAGTAATTTAATTTAAGTAATTTAACTCCGTGTTTACCCCTTTTTAGGCTTCTAAAACAATATTTAAATGGCCAGAGCCATGATATAGTTCACTTAGTTCACTTTGGAGGTGATATTTATTAAAGTATACATATATTAGATATATATCTCTTACCCTTCAATTTAAAAAAAAAAACCATACTTTAAAAAATGCAATAATGTTTCAAATAATTAGAAATAAAAAGAAAGTATTGCCCTTATTTCTTAATCATTTATAGTCATGATTTAACACTGACATGACCAACCTATCAGTAATGTCAAAAGCCAGAGATACAAGGTCATTAATCAACTACAGTAAGTAATTTTGCAATGTATTTACCAGTTGTCCAGCCCAAAGGATTGCTAGTCTATGGTTCTTAAGGACTCAGCAGTTTTAGCCTCAAGGAACACCAGTTGGAGACCTGAGGGTTGTTCTCACCATCAACTCTTGGCTTCCCCAAGCCAGTCCATCCTTGGAGAAAATTTCCTGAGCTAGACTAAAATAGTCCTCCCATTCTAATCATGATTACAACTGCCTCCTCTTCCACTAACAATGATAAACAGTTTTTAGTTAAAATGATAAGGAAAATTTGGAAGTGTAACGTTAGAAATTAGGGAAAATACTAGTCCTACTAAATATATGTGAGGTACCATTAAAAAGTCACTTCAATTTCAAAGTTTGTGTTTTAGTGCTCTGAACTCTATATTGACTATATGTAACAGAATGTGTCTGTCAGAATTCTACATAGGTTTGCAAATAAGTTTTCTCCTTAACAATTCTTTTCTTTCTTTCTTTGTTTAACAAAATAACTGTTTCTTTTCACTAACTTCTAAAAACGTTTGCAATGTTTTAACACTGATTAATATGCGCACTAGCATCTAATCAATCTGGTAACTTATAAGTTATATGCTTATTTGTTTATAGTGATTTGCCATCTGAATCTATGAGTTTTCATCTGTGTTGTACAATTTCTCACAAAAGGTCCAAGAACTGAAGAGCTAGAAAATAATTTCAATTTCCAAACAAGCCAAGAATCACTTGCATAAGATTGTCATAAGAGAAAAGAAAGTTATACAGGAAACTGAGTCTCCACATATTTTCAACACATATTCTGACTTATTAATGCTCAATTCACGATGAATAATTTGCCACAAATCTTGTGAGCTCCCCATTGCCCTCAGAATTATTTCAGTAAATGTTCTGAATACTAAACTTTAACAAAATAAATATTTTTCATGTGTCCTTTACATAAACACTATCGTTACATTGACCTGATTTTTAGATATTTCTGATAGTTTATTATTTTATCATTTTAAGCATTTGCTGAAGTTATCATATAGGAAGAAAACACAGGGAAACTCAGAAAAAGGAAAAGAAATTGTCTCCTCTGAGTTATACTGGTCTAGCTAAAGAGGAAGTTAAGTTTATGGGAGGAAGTGAGAGTGGCGAATAGGGAAAAGCTAAGGGTTCCTAAGAATGCACATAGCTGGAGGTCTCTCATGTCATGGGTTGACCACTCTGCCATGAAAAGCCGAATATATGTATATACCAATCTCTCTGTCTAAATACTTTCCATGAAGGAGAGTTTTTGCCAGTCAACCGGGGAAAGAACAAATTATTCGCTCACATCACTGAGCCATCTTGTCATCTGTGTAAAACAAAAGCAAGGTTATTATGGCTTTAAACTTACCTTCTGTTTCAAGACACAGTGGTCCTTACGCATCTTCATGAAAGAACCGTGAGTTAGACAAGTGGGACAGAAAACAAATATTACAGGACCTCTGGTTGGGGAAAGATTTTAAGGAATGTAGCCCTTGGAATATTTCAGACTGGGTCTGGGAGCAGGAAGAGTAGTGCACAGGAGTATAAACACCTGCATGTTAGGACAGAATCATCAGTTTTGAAAGCTCCTTCTGTTTTGGTGGGGTTAAAGCTGTCAGGCAAGTCACTTAATTTTTCTGAAAAGTGGTTCTATATGGTAAGTCCTTAGCTTTTTCCCTTAAAGGAATACATACCCTGTGTTTTTATTTTTGTGTCTGGTTTTTAATCAGAACATAGAGCGGGGGGTTAAATTGTAATTTCTGAAAACTGTATTTTACAAAACTTTGGGTATGTTTTGCAGCATAAATTAGAATATGAGATTGTAAGATTAAAGATGTTCTTAAGAATGCATCTTTGAATCCAGATTGCCACAGTCAAACGTCTTGCCTCCACACCATTCAAGGTCATTATACTAAGGAAAAGCCAAGGGAGATGAGGCTAATTTACTACTTTTAGGACTATATTTTGGTATGCTTGCAAAAAAAAATCATAAATCTACTGATAAATCACCTCTGTTATCCTTATATAAATACCATACAAAATTTGCAACTTGTTTTATCTCTCACACCTAATCTTCTTCTTCTCTTTCTCCTCTTATTTACTAAGTTCAACTTTGAGGTTAATACAATTATCTAATATAATTTTCACATGAAATTTTCTGAATAGTTTCTCTGATCCTATTACCTACAACTTCTAGTCTTTTTTTTTTTTTTTTTTTTTTAGCCAAAACAGTGTTTAGGATTCTAGTTGATCTTACAAAGATCAAAAGATGTATACACAAATCTATATTTTTATTGTTCTCATCCTTGTTTTTAAAGATTTTATTTATTTATTTGACACATGAGAGAGAGAGAGAGAGAGAGAACACAAGCAGGGTGAGTGGGAGGCAGAGCGAGAGGGAGAAGCAGGTTCCTGCTGAGCAGGGAGCCCGATGTGGGGCTCCTTCCCAAGACCCCAGGATCATGACCTGAGCTGAAGGCAGGGGTTTAACCACCCAAGCGCCCCTACTGTTCTCATTCTAGAATGAGGCTAAGGACACAAATAAGAGAAATACAAGGCAAATGAGAAGAAAACATCTAACATTAAATGCAAACAAAATTTAATTTGCATTAATTGTACATCTCTGGCTCAGAGGAAATGAAATGTCTTAGCTGTGGTCTCATTTTAAAGGGACATTAAGCTTTAAAAAACACATAGGGCAATTGACACTGGAGGACACTTGTTTTTATCTTTAAGTCTAATTATACTTTTATAGAATTGAAACTATTATTTAATTATCTTCTTTATACAATGACTCGTAAGAACTAATTGAGGCCAAGCATAGTAGAATTGACATTTATTTTCATTTTATCACTATTATTATTGCCATCACTACTCTTTTCCTGTGGTAAGACTATTGGCTCTTTGCCTCCTTTAGAGGACACAGATTTAAATAGCCAGCTGCAAGGGAAGAGATCAAGTCTCCTTTAAAGCCCATGTTGGTGAATTTTATATGGCTGCCTGTGACAATAATTGGATTCAGTTACCATATATTGGTATTCCAATTAAATTAATTATAACTTTAATGTTTACAGTGCACATCTTAGGAAACATCTGCTTCAAAAATTTAATTTACAATGGGGAGTTTCTATATTGGTATGCTTACTGTTGTGACAATTTTTTTTTACTACAAGAAAAGGTGGAATCTGGATTTGCTCAATCAAATTGATTCTTGTAGAGTAATAATAACAGCCAATGCAACAAATTACCATAACAGACACTGTATCAGGCACTAATCTAAGCATTTTACTTAAAATATTATTTCATTTTTATCACTATCAAAGTTTTCAGTATACAAAGCAAGGCATACATGTTTCAAAGAGTTTAAATAACTTGTCAATACACATTCAGTTAATAAGTGTACTGTTCCAATTCAAAACTAATTGTTTACTTATTCCCCCCAAATTTGTGAACCAGTGCCATTGTTACCTATATTTTCCAGATGTGGATAACTATGTTAAGAGAGTGAAATGCTTTTGTCAAAATTAACATGGATAGGGGCGCCTGGGTGGCTCAGTGGGTTAAGCCACTGCCTTCGGCTCGGGTCATGATCTCGGGGTCCTGGGATCGAGTCCCGTATCGGGCTCTCTGCTCGGCAGGGAGCCTGCTTCCTCCTCTCTCTCTCCGCCTGCCTCTCTGCCTGCTTGTGATCTCTGTCTGTCAAATAAATAAATAAAATCTTTAAAAAAAAAAAAAAGATTAACATGGATAGCAAACTGCGGAACTAGTGGATGAACTCAAAATAATATATTAAATTAGAAAGTCAGAGAAATAAGCATCACTGAGCTAAGAGTCACAGAATAAAAGTCTAAAAGTTTCTATGTGTCATATCAAAACGATTGGTTATATGCATTAACTGTATTAACACATTCACTGGTTTATATTTTAATAGTTTAGTAATTAAATTTTTAAGTAACTAAAAATTTACTAATTCGGTATTTAAAAGTCATACATTTTTCCACTGGTTAGCAACAGCCCTACCATAGCCTGGTATTCATGTCAAATATCGTTTTTGTTTTTTATTCTTTGAGTTAGTGGTCAGCTAAAGTAACTGTATAGACAGAGCTTAAAATGTCATGAGATTTTTTTTTTTTTTTTCTGTACCCTATACTGAAAGCATTTTACCTCTGGAAACTCTCTAAACCTGCAGAATTCAGAATTTTGATTTTAAGTCACAAATTTATCCTAGTGAGCCTCTGGGCACGGTAGTCAGTGGAGCCATTCCTATTTACTCTCCCACGTTCTCATATCCAAGTAGTCCACAGGCTATATAGAATAAACAAAACAAACAAAGATTGTTTACTTAGAGTACAAACTCATCAGGGAGGATGACATCCCATCAGTGCAGAGTGTCTTCAATGAGCTGGCAGCTCATGGGGCCATTTCATTATTCTAAGCAGACTGGCAGTTCCCGAGTGGTACCGTCTGGAATAGGTCCAGCTGATCTCATGAGCATGCTCCCCCTATGTAAAGTGTATCCCTTGGTCCAGTATAATGTGGCAAAGGCAAAACCATGAGAGGGAAGAATATTTTCATGGTTGAGATAGTTAAGGGAGGAGGGAAGAGGGAAGAGGTTTTGCTAAAAAGAGACAATATGAGGGGGGTTTCTTTGGAATGATGACCTTGCTTCTGTATCTTGATTATTGTGGTGGAGATAACATGATCCTTTGCATTTGTCGAAACACATAACATACACACACACACACACACACACACACACACACGAATGTACACACATACACACACATTTAATTTTGTTAGATGTAAGACAGAAATTCAATTTTTTAAATGAATAAGTAGTAAAAATTTCAGAACTTTTACATCATTTTCCTTTTTAAAGAGAGAACTTCCTGTCACCACCCCAAATCATGAGACATCTCACCTCCTTAATGCGGATTATGGCACCTATTTAAATAAACAGAATTTTGAGCTATTAATAATATCAGCTTAGAGAATGTCAACACTTAAATCTCTTTTCTATTCAGCATTTTTTAAATTGGTGGATCATCAGTGAATAAAGCAAACTATTCATTCTGTTCTATAATGATCCTCTTTTAATTACTTCAACTGTTTTCTACATGGTGTTATTTCCTAAAATCTAAAAGATCACCGATATTTTTTTGAACTCGAGACATTAAAAAGGAAATTATCTTTATAGCTCAGCCTTTATTCCTTTATGTTTATGCTTTCTTCTCAGAAATCTCTTAATACCTAGCCAATCTTCTACTTCTAATTAACCAATTATCACTACTTGTTTTTAAGGTAACGTCATGCTCTGCTAAAACTGCTAAATGCCTTTATTGACTGTCTCTGTTCCTATTTTTAAAGTTTTCTTTTTTTAACTCTTTATAAACTTTGAAAGAGGGACTATCCCTTTTTTTTTTTTTTTTTTTTTGGACTCTTTATAAACAGGAAAGAGGGACTTTTTTCATTCTTCTCAAATCACTGACATGGATCAGAGCTCTTGCATAATGACCCTGCTCATCATTTCCCATCAGCTTTTGGGGTTGGATGATAGGAAGTAAAGAGATGCTAAAGAAAAAGTGTGAAAAAAAGAAAAGATGCAAGAGGAGAAACATACAATACATACTCAGCACAGTTCATTCATGTTCAAGCGAAGTCATTGAAGAACGAATCAGGGATTGATTTCACTGCGCACTGCGACACCCGTTGCCCAAATTGCAGATCTCTCTAAGGAATTTAATTTAAAATTCATTTTATGCTTATTCTTCTCTAAACAACACTGAGAGAGAAGTTATCATTTCCAGATATTGGTTCCGCCAAAACAAACTGCCTATTTGTGAAATAAACATACCACATAGGATACCCTTTGCAAGTGAACATCAAATATCAAGACTCCTATACCCAAGTGAGAAGTAGAGGATTTGGAGGATTTGGTTCTATTTCCTGACCTTCTCTGGATTGAAGGGCACAGCCACAAATAGTTTCTTAGTCGCTTTTTTCATTGAATTTTAGAAGCCGTGGTCTTCAGATCCATTTTACCAATGGCTCAACCCATACAGGCGTTTTGAGCACTTGATGCTGTTGGGAGAAAAAGGAAGGGGAGGGAGACAAGAGTCACAGGAGCAGAAAGAGGAAAGAAAAAGTCTGACAAGCACTGCAATGTATTCTGCACTGATAAAGAAATGAGCATGACTGAAATGACTATGAGTAATTCTTATTTTCATAACACTTATTTTTATTTTGATATATTTATTTATTCAAAATCATCGTATTTTTAAAACTATTTGCACATTAATTAATTTACTTGATGTTTAGAGATTCTTTTTTTTTTTTTTTTTAAGATTTTATCTATTTATTTGGCAGACAGAGATCACACATAGGCAGAGAGGCAGGCAGAGAGTGCCAGAGGGGGAAGCAGGCTTCCTGCAGAGAGCCTGATGAGGGGCTTGATCCCAGAACCCTGGGATGACGACCTGAGCCGAAGGCAGAGACTTTAACCCACTGAGCCACCCAGGTGCCTGTATGGATTCTTTTTTAAAGATTTTTATTTAATTTATTAGAGAGAGAGAAAGAGCATGAGCAGGGGTAAGGGAAGAGGGAGGGGACTGGGACAAGCAGACTCTCCACGGAGTCTGGATCCTGACATGGGGCGTGACATGGAACTCTAAGGGGTAGGTCCCTGAGATCATGACCAGGGCTGAAGTCAGATGCTTAACTGACTGAGGCACCCAGTCACCCCTAATGCTTAGGGATTCTTCTAAAGTAAACACACTAAGTAAAATTTCTGGCTGGCTTGCTTTCTTTCTTTCTTTCTTTCTTTCTTTCTTTCTTTCTTCTTTCTTTCTTTCTTTCTTTTGTGATAAAACTGAGTCTAAGAGGAATGTATCTACTTGGTCGGACATCACTAAGGTTCTCTGCATCCCATGCTCTAAGCTCAGAGCTCTCTTCACAATACTCAGTAGCCTATCAGCACACACAAACAAGAAGTTCACTTATCACTTTCTACTTCAGTTGCTTCTTTTTTCCCTCTTTATTCTTAAAAGAACATGCATGTTCTTAATAACAGCAACAAGTCTGGGGTGACGGAATTCCTTAAAGATACCTCACTACACTTTCAGTGTCCGATTTTAAAGGCCAGGGTATAAGACCTAAAATTACATGGTCTCTTCCTCTCTTCATTTTTGCTTATAATCTTTTGCAAATCTTTATTGTTAAAATGCCTGATATTTATTTTTATATCTCATCACATTCAGCAATTCTATATATGATAAGGTATGATTATTTTTGATATTTTCTTTATTGGCAAAGTCAGTGTTGACTCTTTTCTGATGCTGTAATGAGAGCTTAGCAGAATAAAACAATGACGATAAAAATGCCTGACCTCCCAACTATGTTAGAAGTAATCAGCCCCTATTTAAGATGATTCATTCTGAGTCATTATGGCTCATGATGAGATTTCTATGAAGTTAGTGTTCTATTTGCTTAGTTTTATGAGGCCCTCTGTTGATGATTGTATACTCTTGATTCCTAGATGTCATGTTGGACCATCATGTGAGATAATGAAAAAGAAATTCTGCTGCCGGGATCAGTGAAAATGTAGGAAGTTTCCATTGCATTATTCTTCTGAGGAAATATCACTATTGATCACTGTGTAATCTATTTCAGAGAGCATTGAAAATGACAAATTGTTTTGCCTTGCTTATACCCCAGAAGTCTTCACCAGCTCTAACCTGCGGATCTGGCAACTTAAGAATGACCTTTTCTTCAACAAATTTGAGCAAAACACAAGATAAAAATATACAAATTAGATCCTTCTCATGACGTGCCTGGACTGAGTTAGTCTTACAGAAGATACTGCAAAAAAGAAAAAAACAGCATGTATATCATTTTTCTTTAACAGACACTATTCCCAAACCAGGCTTTGTTTGTTTGTAAGGTAGCCTTTCCATAATTCAAAGTTCAGTTTGAGTACTGATATATATGTGTATATATGTATATATATATATATACACACACACACATTATATATAAATATTAATATATTAATATATTTATATGTTAATGTATATAAAATATATATAATACATATATTGAGTACTAATCAACGTGTGTTTATGTGTGTTTGTGTGTGTGTATATGTGTGTGTGTGTACACACATACTGATATCAGTATCTGATATCCGGTACATATGATAATAGGGGAAAAAGGAAGGGGAGGGATAGCAGTACATGATATCAGTATATATATGTACACACACACACCGTTGTGTGTGTGTATATATAATTTTATACATATATAAGATTGGTCATATATATATAATCATCTAGATATACAATAGTCACCCAAGGGCTCTAAATTTATGAGCATGCTTTATTATTATTTTAGTAGTAGTAACAGATATTAGAGTGCCTACACATAGTATGTGTAGGCACTCTATAAATTACTTTGAAAGAACTCATGAGTGTATACAAATTATAAAAAATTTGATTGTAAAAATTTCAAAAAACTTAAATCAGGACCAATAGGATCTTGTAAAATTTCCATTCCACAGATTACAGTATAAACATAAGAGATAACAGAAAGAGCAACAATTTTTAGTGTCAGAGCCTCGGACTCAAAGTCAACTACCTTTCTACCTATCTGTCCCATCTATCGATTAATCTGTCAACATACATGCATACATACATACATACATGCATATACATGTAATAAAATTCAACAAAATACTTAATATTTCTTATACCTTTCATACATTCATAACATCCATTGTAAAGAATTGGATGTATTCCAATAGTGAAAAATAGAAGAAACTAAAGCTATAATAATGTATCTGAAAATATACTATGTAGGACACACTGCCTTATCACATTAAATAAAAGCAAATGAGGAATAAAAATTCAAAAACTTTTGGAGTAAATATAGGTAACATTTAAGTAAGAGTCTTTTTTCCAGTTTTAATTCCAATTTTATCCATATGTTAGATGTATTTACTTACTGATCTCAATAACATAATGCATGTTGATTAATCTTTGTAATTCTTTCAACATGCTCCCTGCTGTCAGATGTCTATAGATATCAATGATACTTCTTTTTAATAACAGAAGAGTAGCACCTTATGGAATAATTTAATTTCTTACTATCATGAAGCCCAAATGCACTTTTTCCTAAATTATTTCTTAAGTCTAGTTTAAATTCTTCCTATTTAAGTCTAGTTAAAATTCCTCCTATTTAATAACTGCTTCTATCAAAAGATGTAACCTATATTTCAAGACACCAAAATGTAAACTTTTAAAATAACTATAATGACTACATGTACACTGTATAGTATTTAATGTGACAACTTTATTTAGCCACTGTGATTCTGTGAGTCATATTTCTAATGTGCGGCTTTTAGTAGTAAAATTTGAAATAAGGTTATAATTGCATCATGACATGTAGTAAAATTACATTAAGGGGATTAAAATAACTTTCATTTCTTTTTTAGAGATTTTATTTATTTATTTGACAGAGAGAAAGAGCACAAGTAGGCAAAGCAGCAGGCAGAGGGAGAAGCAGGCTCTCCACTAAGCAGGGAGCCCCATGTAGGCCTCCATCTCAGCACCCTGGGATCATGACCTGAGCTGAAGGCAGTGGCTTAACTGACTGAACCACCCATGTGCGCCTCAAAATCTTTTTCTAACTGTGCTGACAAATGAACAAAAAGGCCTCCAAAATTTCCCCGTGGCTAAGTTATACATATCATGCCAAAACAAGTAGAAGATCATGTCATAAGAGATTCACAAGCAAGCCAAGGTACAAGTTTGTTTTAAAACTTTAAAAATATGCATTCCCCAAAGAATGCTATTTTTAAGTTATTATTTCCATGTTAAAATCCATAAATGCAACATACTCTGAATTTAATAAACTATTTAATTAATAATTGAATCTAACAAGACAATTTGGCCTGGTCCTTTAGCAAAGATGTTAGTTGCCCTCTGTCATGTAACCCCCCCTCCCCCGTATAACCACCTGGCTTGGTACTTGGAGGGTGTGGTTGGATACCTCTTTTTTCCCCCTGTAGAAGACTAAATGTGGAACAAAATAAATTGATATTCAACACTTACTTACTTACTTAAACTTGTCTGATATAGTCTCAGCCCAATATAAAAAAGAATGAAAATTAGAGTAGTTCCCAAGGGGACACTTACCATATGGAAAATGGGTCTCCTCAGGTAATCAAATTCCACTTTAGAGCCTAGGATATGGAAATCAAGAGTTGACTCTCTGCACAGCATGCAGCTGATGCAAAAAGAGCCTTTCCTGCTAACAAACAAGAATAAAAATCCCCAAGAATTAGTGCCACAGTGAGGACTTGAGGAAGGTTAATTATCAAAAACTAAATCACAAGGGACATATCTGCTACCCTTACTGAGCATTATACTAAAAAGAGTATCGTTCTTCATAGCAAAAGGAGACATCTTAATCTGCATAAATAAACACATAGAAGTGACTATAATGACGGAACCACTGGAATTGCTAGGGTCATGGTTTGTCTTGATCTGTCTTGAGAATGAGGCCAGAAAGATGAACAAAAAGAAAAGCGACCAGTCATGGTTTTGAGTCTTGCCTAACCAGGACGTCTGACTTCCTGGGGGTTATTTCATGTGAATATGGAAAGGATTGGTTCAGTTGATAGGTATAAGTAACCTTGGAGACCCTGAGAATTGTATCTGGAATGAAACTTTGGAAAAAGACCAAATTCCATACTAATTTAATTTTAATAGGTAGAGTTTTATAGATACTTAATAATAATTATTTTAAGTAATCCTAGCAGTTAGGGCTAATTATGTGCCAAACATTCCTTTGAATCTTTTACATTTAATGTGTCTTTCAATCCTCAAAATGACTCCATTTAATAGATGGGATAGTTGAGTAAGTAATGTGCCTAAGCATACACATTTACTAACAGGTAGAATCACTGTCAGAACTCAAGAAATCTGATTTTAAAACTTTACTTTTAAAACCACTACCTTAATACTGGATATTAGAAATGGAAACTTACTGTGGAGATAAGGCTAAGAAGATCAGGGATATCTGGGTTTTGATTGAACCCCTCTTATTTAGTTGAGTTGCTTTGAAGATTATTTAGTTTACAATACATAATTTTTTATAGTTTCCCAACTAAAAGTTTAGTTATTTTTACCAATGGAGCTTGGAAAACAAATCTCTTTTTTGATAAATAATCATCTTGCTTTCAGCATCTAAAACTTATTACCAGAAATATACCTTCTGCCAAACAGACAAATAATATTATTTCTTATCCCAATGCCGTAAGGTATGATAGGCATTTTGATTGTTATTATTTTTTATTGTGTTTATTTCTGGAATTTTCTGTTTCTTTGAGGTTACTATCCTTGTCATTAGCTGGAAGCTACAATATGAATTTTGCATTCAAATTTCCGTGCTTTTCCTTTGCATGCAAATATAATACTGCTTTCAAATGATAATATAATCTGTTCACATTCTTATTGGAAGAACTCAAATATTAACACTTTGTTCCCTCTGAAGATGGTGATCTAAGTTTTGTACAGTAAACATTTCAATTAACGTATTGGTTTGAGAAGGAGTATCTTACATTTTGATGAAAGATAGTTGACAATGCTTTTGTCAGATTAATGAGGCATAACTTTATTTGTTTTTCATAGCTCTATTTTGATACATGAACACATAGCTTTATTTTGATTAATGGATAAATTATTTCTAAGAACCAAAGAATTTCTAAATTTTGGGTTTATATTTAAGATGAGTATAAACATGATTAGATCATTCCAACACATCCACAATCTCTATCTTTAAGGAAGGATTTAAAAGTTGCTCTATGGCCTTCAGTGCTCCTAAAATTTCAGAGTATGAGTAGTTATATAAAAAGCCCCTTTACATAAAGCTAAAAAATAGCATCGCATATTAAACAAAAACTTAGGCTCCCAGGATATTGATCAAAGTAAATATGTCAATTTGTAAGAGATATAAAACAACCTTTTCCAGAATAGATGCAATCAATTACTACTGTAACAAAGAAAATTCACTCAAACAAGTTTAAGAGAATTAAATGCAATCCTCATAAACACTGCCTCTTCATTAACAAGCCCACTGAAAATAGATTAACAAATTCACTGCATGTCTGGAGATATTTAAAATATACCAAGTTAATGGTTTAGGAATCATGAGTGGGTTTTCTTTTTCCATTTTGTTTTATTTTATTTCTTTTCAGTGTCCAGCCTTCATTGTTTGTGTACCACACCCAGTGCTCCATGCAATACATGTCCTCCTTAATACTTACCACCAGGCTCACCCAACCACCTACTCCCCTCCCTTCCCAAACCCTCAGTTTGTTTCTCAGAGTCCACAGTCTCTCATGTTGGTCTCCTCCTCCAATTACCCTCGTGAAATAAGTCATGCAGAGACAGTCAATTATCATATGGTTTCACTTACCTGTGGAGCATAAGGAATAACACGGGGGACATTGGGAGATGGAGAGGAGAAATGAGTGGGTTTTTAAAAACAAAGTCTTTTGAAAACTTTAATTCTGGGTGCTTCTGAAGTCTGCATATGAACAAGATTTGTTTGATATTTTCCACTGCCCTTCAAAATTGGATAAGAGGGGAAAATGTAGCACTGAATCACACACCATCTCTTAAGTGATGTATTTTAGGATGGTCAAGAAAGGAACATCACTTCTGTTTATATTCCCCTTTGTATTTCCTACAATTTTGCCTCTCAATGTTAAGAAGTATTTTATTAATGGCATTCTGACTTTGTCTCAGTAAAAGGAGACTGTGATTTACACTAAATCTCCTTCTGGGAACAATTAGAAAATCTAGACACAAACACATACTTGGAGGCATAAAAGAAATAATAAGATTGCAAAGAATAACCAGCCAAGATCCAGGGGAGGATGAAAGCCTAGAGAGGTGAATTTGGGGCTGCTTCTAAGTATTTTCTGACTCAAGAGGAAGCCTCGGAAAAGCTGAGAGGCTAAAAAACACTTATAATAGTCCTGCTCTGCCAGAAGATAGAAACTGGAGTTCAGACTTGGTAACCTGGGGAACCTATCTTAATTTGAGATGAGTATAATCAATAAATAGACAAAACTCACAAGAACTGAGGCTCAGATTTAAATCTACTCAATCCTTAAAATTTGATTAAGTTGATCCTGGATTGCTAGTATCTCAAAGTACCTTCCAGAAACAAATAGGTATTACTTTGAGAAAGACTAACTTCATATCAGATCTTACTATTTCTACAAACCAGTTTGCTGATACAAGATGTAGCACACAATCTTTAAAAAGAAAAAAAGAAAAAAAAAAAAAAGGCAGTATACCTGGTGAGAGAAGACAATGCAACACAATACAAACTAAGAAAATCAATATGTAAATAAAAACTCATGGGTGAGTCTGTCATATATAGAAAATATAATAGAGGATAACCCTGTTAAATTTGAATTTCAGATAAATATTAACTATCCTATGCACTATTTGGGCCATACTTATACTAAAACAATATTCACTGTTGGGGCACCGGGGTGGCTCAGTGGATTAAAGCCTCTGCCTCCAGCTCAGGTCATGATCCCAGGGTCCTGGGATCGAGCCCTGCTCAGCAGGGAGCCTGCTTCCTCCCTCTCTCTCTCTCTCCCCGCCTGCCTCTCTGCCTACTTGTGATCTCTGTCTGTCAAATAAATAAATAAAATCTTAAAAAAAAAATAACATTCACTGTTGACCAGTTGATGTTTACCTGAAATCCAAATTCCACTAGGCATCCTATATTTTATCCAGCTACCCCACACATCGGGAATTCAAATATTAGACTTCCCAGAAATAATTAAATAATTAAGCTAACAAGGTTCAGGGAGTTAAAATACAGGCAAGAGAGAAAGGAGGCCATAAAGTCACCAGCTTCAGGTTTCAACAGCATTTGCCAGAAGGACAAGCAATGACCCAGCAGACAAGGTGCACCCTACCTACAGAGACCTGGGAACAGTGTCGTGACATCACTTGGTTCAAGACACCCCTTCTCCTCCCCACAAGGACCCAGGAGGACTCATTCTTCATACATGTCCATTTCATCTCTAAATATGCTGAACTTGTGCTTAAAATAAAGAAGTCATCCAGGAGCTCATGTAAAACAACCCTGTGATTTGTTTGAGAGTAGACTGAATTTGGAAAGAAAAATGAAACCATTTAAGACAGGAGGAAGAGCTTTGGACAAATGGAAGTTTCTTTTCCCTTCAGCAGGGTAAGAACCTGTGAGGCAGACCAATCAGCCATAGAGGTCATTCTATGTATCTGTCATTAGTGCTAACTCCATTCTTAGTTCTCGTAATTTTCCCTCCTTATCCATTTTTTTTGGAATTCATTTCTGCGAAGGTATTTTTGCTTCCTCCACGTGTGAAGCTCTTCTGTGTATAAAGCTGTCAATGTTACCGAGCCTATACACAAGTTCTTGCGTGATTAGCTGAGTCTTCTCCGCTTTTATTTTCAGTCTTTCTTCCTTTTATCAGAACGGAGATCTAAAGTTAGGGCTTATACTGAAGTCAGCTTTAAAAACATTCCAAATAATTTCCTTCAAACTAATATAGTAACATACTTTCCTGCCTGAGATACCTGCCTTGCATTTCCTATGCAGAAAAAAGCAGATCCCCCATTCAGAGGCGCTGCTTAGAAAATTTCCTTTATTCTACAATTACCTGAATATTTTCTCTTTCCCTGTCCTATAGAATGTAGAGGGAGAATAAAGTAAAAACTGAATTAAGTAAAAGTTATACTATTCTAAGCACCGCATTTCACAGATAGTGTTAAGACCTGACCTATGAAATCTTTACAAGAAACTACAAACAGGATTATCAATAGATAAGACCATTATTTATCATGCATATTTTCCCTTTAAATAGTTTGTTCTTTGTGCAGCTTCCATTGACAGCAATGGAAACCCTAAACATTTGAAGAGATAGTCAGAAAACCAATGAAATTTCAGTAGAAACCAAATTATAAGACTCTACATAAATGTAATATATACTCTATAAATATAATGTACAAGAAAGAGGAACTTTTCTTACAGCATCCTTTAGTAATTTTTACACAATTACGTATTTCAATTGGATATTATTTCTTAGTCTAGCAATTTGCTTACAATTTCCACTACTCAGAGGGAGAGAAGAAACATATTTCTATTTAATAATAAATTGTAATACTGCTATTGCTTGTGTCCAATTATGAATACATTTAATAAATACAACTCCACAGTTTACAGGTCCCCTTTAACCTGACAATTCTGTGGGAAGTAACAAGTTTCATATGATAACTGACATTTTGCAGATGAGAGGACTAATGCCAGAAGAGTTCAAGTTACCAGTTACCAGGTCAAGATCAGACTCTAACTCAGAAGTGGAGGCAGAATTAAGACTGAAGTCTTGGAAGTAAGCACAGTGCTCTTCTTGGTATGGATTCTTCTAGTTCTTCTGAAAAGTTTATATTTTTATGAGGTTGTAGTTCTTTGCTGCTATCTGGTTAGAGCATTTGATATATTTTATATTGATCTTATTTTTTAAAAAGAAAGAAAAGAGAATTAGAGCATGTGTTATGATTGACAGCTTCCAATATCCCAGCATTGTTTTAGGTGCTATATCTACTTCAACTCCTTTATTCATTCCAAAATGCTATGAAGAGGATGCTATTGCTAAACCCCTCTGCAAATGGAGACCCTGGGATTTAGCAGTTTCAAGGTCAGGAAGTAGGGCACTGACCTGATATTGAGTACAGACTTAATATGTAGTACAGTGAGGCTTCTTAGAAGAGTATAGCTTTACTTAATCCAGTTTTTATTTAATTCTCCCTCTACACTCTATAGGATAGGGGAACAGAAAATATTTAGGTAATTCTAGGATGAAGGAAACTTTCTTTCTAAGCAGGGCCTCTGAATTAATTTGAGCTGATCTGCTCCCTGCCTGGAGTTGTCACACACAGGGTCCATTTCTGTGACAAATCCTATGGGTCAAGGGAAATTTTTGGTCCACTTGCAACCAAAGCACATTTTTTCCTGGGCCTCAGACACATTCTGTAAAGTTCAAATAGCCACTATTTTCCAAAAGAATATTGGAGAGGCAATTGTTCATGCTAATCAACATGCCTGTTTTCCTTGGTTAGTGCCTAAAAAAGCAAGACCCTGCAATATGCTGTCATTGTCACAAGGCACTGAGTTTCCTGTCTTTAGCCCAGAGCTCAAGACCTCTGCTGTCTATAAAATCTGAACACCATAGCCTCACTAAATCCTACATCATTATAAAGGGACCCCCACCTCCCCCACATGGCCATGTCCTGAGCATTTGCTATTTCACACTATTCCTAAAACATGGGTTTCCTTAACACACCATTTCCTATGTACACATTGGCGTGAAGACTGTTGACGTTCTCAGAAAAAATATAACCCAGGGTCAATTTCTCTTTGATAAATATCTCCACCGCTTTACAATTAAGGGCATTTTAAGAAATACAAATAGGTAACATTTACTAAGCACTTATACCACATGCACAAAACCCTTTTAAGCATTTTGCATGTGTTTGTACAGTAAATCCTCAAGCTACCTAAGAAAAAGGATTATTTGACTCAAGATTGTTTAACAGATTTTATATGTCCTAAATCACATAGCTAGAAAGTGATTATTTTAACTCTGATTATTGACATCTACGCTATTCCACTTGACTGAGTTTGCTTTTCAACCATACTTTAAAAAAATCAACGATCTTTTTGTCATTCAATAATAATTAACTTTTCTTATTCCTATCAAGTAAATACTTGATTCTTGTCACTTTTTCTTAACGTTTCAAGATTTCCTTAAGTTCTAGTTAGTTCACATATAGTGCAATATTGGTGTCAGGTATAGAGTTTAGTGATTCATTACTTACATACAACACCTGCCATTCATCACAAATGTCCTCCTTAGTCCCCCATCACTCATTCAACCTCTCCCCTACTCGCCTCCCTCTAGCAACCCTCAGTTTGTTCTCTTAAATAGTTAAGAGTCTCTTTTATGGTTCGCCTCCCCCCCTTTTTTCTGTTCCCTATGTTCATCTGTTTCTTAAATTCCACACATGAGTAAAGTCATATGGTATTTGTCTTTCTCTGAAATTTCACTTAACATAATATACTGTAGCTCTATCCACTTCATTGCAAATGGAAGATTTCATTCTTTCTTTACAGCTGAGTATATCTATATATATCTATATATATGGCATTTGGGCTCTTTCCATAATTTAGCTATAGTTGATAATGCTACTGTAAACATCAGGATGCCCATGCCCTTTTGAATCCGTATTTTTGTATCCTTTGGGTAAATACCTAGAAGTGCAATTTTGGGGTTATAGGTAGTTCCATTTTTAACTTTTTGGGGAACCTCCATACTGTTTTCCAGAGTGGCTGCGCCAGTTTGCATTCCCACCAAGGGTATAAGAGTATCCCCCTTTCTCCTCATCCTTGCCAACACTTGTTTTGATTCTTTCCTCTTCCTTCAATTATGTTCTACCATGCATTACTTGACTTTTTTTTTTTAAAGATTTTATTTATTTATTTGACAGAGAACACAAGTAGGCAGAGAGGCAGGCAGAGAGAGAGAGAGAGAGAAGCAGGCTCTGCACTGAGCAGAGAGCCCGATGCGGGGCTCGATCCCGGGACCCTGGGATCATGACCTGGGCGGAAGGCAGAGGCTTTAACCCGCTGAGCCACCCAGGCGCCCCCATTACTTGACTTTTTAATGAAGAAGAATCCCCTTCATTTTTTGTCATTTATTCCTAAAGGGATCCAGACCCTAATTTCAATTCATGAAGGGAAGTTCCCCCCCTCCCCATAACAACAAGCAATTCTTTGGGGCACCAGCTGGTTATCCTGCAGTTTGACTTAATTCTGACAAGATTGCCCACCTCTCCCCACAAAAGCTTCAGACCTTAGTCAACATGTCCAGGTTATTACCTGTGCTTCTGACCAAATGGCTATGAATTGGAGGTTCTAAGGTCTCCCTCTAACTCAGGATGCCGATTCCAAGTCCAGGTTATTACCTGTATTTCCAACTGACTAGCTATAAATCAGAGGTTTCCACGACTTCCTTCTTGGGTTCAATTAATTTGCTAGAGTGGCTTACAGAATGCAGAGGAACATTTTACTTACTAAATTGCTAGTTTACTCTAAATATATATAACTCAGGAAGAGTCAGACAGAAGAGACACATAGGGCAAGGTATGGGGGGAAAAAAGAGCTTCCAGGTCCTTTCCAGATGTGCCATTCTCACAGCACCTCCCCAGGTTCACCAACCTGGAAGCTAGTCTTTTGTGTTTTTATGGAGGCCTCACTACATAGTTTGGACTGACCCAGGCACGGCTCACTGGTGATTAATTCGACTGCTACCTGTCGATCCCTTGGGGAAGGGGGTAGGACTGAAAGTTCCAACCCTCCAGTCACAGGGTTGGGTGTCCTGGCAAGCAGCCCTCTTCCTTAAGTGAGGTCCAAAAGTCACCTTAACATAACAAAAAAGCCCTCTGTCCCTCTCTACCCTTAGGAAATTCCAAGGATTTTAGGAGCTGTGTGCCAGAAACAAGATAAAAACCAAGCCAAGTGTATATTTATGATAAATTACAATATTCAAGTCAAATTTGGATAAAAACAATGCTTTTATAACATTTGTTTTACCTCACTAGTTTCTTTTTGCTGCATCTGTTATACTTTTCCTGTGAGGGAAATAAGCTGTAGATGAGAAGTCTGATGGACTATAAACCCTACCTTTAAACTTATTAAATAAGAGCCTTAAAGAAGAAAAAGATGTCCAGTTGTAATAAACTCCATTTTCTGACTGCACTAAATATGATGTGGCTGCTCACTAGGTCATATACATTAACTGATTTTTAAATCAAATCCATAGGACATGTCATGACTCAATATGGTTATAATAATTGTTGCACTTAAACTATTTTTAACACCAAAGGTAATTTTTAATGGAAACATGTTTCAGTTTTGTCCTTCTCCCTACAAGCTAAATACTTGTGGGAGATTGTTAGTATTGTCTTTATAAGCAATGACTTTGTAGCTAGGCTACCGATATGTATGTTGTTATGTGAACACCCTACAAAATTATTTATGAAGAAATAACTATTGGAACTATGCACATAAACTTAGAGAAAGCATCTAATAGGAAAGAACACTTGCAAATTTTTTGTTAGAATTTCAATATAAAATATTATATTAGCACCAAATCCATGTGCCAATACTGTTTGACAGTAAGAACTATGATTATTTTTTAAAGGCACATGACATGAAGCAAGTGCCATGGGACCCCATACAACTTCCATGATGTCTCCTTGATATGTACTTTTTTTGCTACATACTATTGCATTATGACTTTCCTCCTAAAACACATGCAATTGCTACTAGCAACAAAACTTAGTTGAAAATCAGAGCATTCATATTTCATGCAATACTAAAGGAAACTTTGAAATTGGCATTGTGGATTTCAAGTTTCTGGATGTATCCGACATCTGATTTGGTAAGAAAATCATATTGCCTATTATCTGTAACACTACTTATAAGATACTTCTTTGATTAACAAATATGCTACAAGGTTATCTTCTTTGTTCTTTTTGTTGTTCACTTTTTTTGTCATAACATTTTAAAAGATTTTGTTTATTAGAGAGAGAGAGAGACAGTGGGGAGGGGGAGGCAAAGGGAAAGGAAGAGGGAAACTCAAGCAGACTCTGTGCTGAGGCTGATGCGGGGCTCTAGCTCATGATCCTGAGATCATGACCTGAGCCAAAATCAAGCATTAGATGCCTACCAGACTGAGCTACCCAGATAACCCTGTTTTTGTTATAATATTGAAAAGACTAAACTTTTCTCCAATCTTAAAAGATATTTTCAAGTATCAATAGTATGAAATTATGCTAGTTATACTATATTTGAAGTTTTTCACTCATATTTATCAGTCCCATTCCCTCCTTATTACCCTAGTCATTCCTATCCACATAATTTATTTATTGAGAAACTACTATGTGACAGGCATGGTCCTAGATTCTGGAAATACAACTATAAATAAAATAGACAATCCACAGTTTATATTTTAATGAAGGGAGATAGATAATAAATAAAAAAACAAATAGAAAAATAAAAAACCATACGAGATGATTCTAAATGCTAAGCAAAAAAATAAAAATGGGTGCTAAAGAGTAACTGAATGGCAACTGTAGACTGAACTATCAGAGATGATCTCTCTGGGAAATGTGGTAAAGTTTAGCTGCTGATCCAATGGTCATTCCTCTGACACATATTGTTTCCTGAAAGAGTATTGATTGTATTCACCTAACCACTCTTGGATATAGTGCTCCAAAGGCAACATAACCTTGAGAAGAAAGTAAAGAGAATAAGCAGAGAAACTGAATGAGTGCCTTGATATCTCTGGACAGCATTAACTAGCACTGCAATAGTTCTCCTTCCAGAATTTCTTATTTATTTTTTTTAAAGATTTTATTTATTTATTTAACAGATGGAGATCACAAGTAGGCAGAGAGGCAGGCGGGGGGCCAGGGGGTAGGGAGATGCAGGCTCCCCGCTGAGCAAAGAGCCCAATGTGGGGCTTGGTTCCAGGACCCTGGAATCATGACCTGAGCCAAAGGCAGAGGCTTAACCCACTGAGCCACCCAGGTGTCCCTCCTTCCAGAATTTTTATAAGTGAAATTATTAAGCCCATTATGAAATTACTTTCCTTTACTGCAGTATAAACATTCTACTGGAGACAAAAGTAGCATTCTGCTTGAGGCAGAAATGCTAAAGAAGAGCCAAGCTCTACCAAAGTCAGAGAGAAGTGTATTTCAGACAGGGTGAACAGCTGGTCACCCTGTTCAGGGTGGAATGGGCGTTCTGTGAAACATCTGGGGCTAGAAAGGAAACAAAGAGCAGGACCAAAATGGTGGGGATGGGGGGTGCTTTGTTAGTCAGATAAGGTGTCTGACTTTTCCTAAAAGTATGGGAGCTATTAAATAAAGGTTTAAACCTAGGGATAACTTTACCTAGAATAACAGGTTTAAGAAATCACATTGGTTCCTAAGTGTGGAGAGTGGAAAGAAAAAGTGAAAACAGCGTGATCCATTAATAGTGAATAGTAGAAGTCTAGGTAATAGTAGTGATAAGATAACAACAGCGGAGACTAGCAGAATTCAATAGATTTGTTATATATTTTGCTAGATCTAGCACTGATTGGATGGAATAGATTGGATAGATAAGTGAAAGAAAGGAATAAAGGATGACTCTTCAGTTCTTTCATTGGCTTCTTAACTGAAATGGGCTCAAATGTTTAGATAAAAGAAGGGTATATTAAATATTACATAGGGGCACCTGCATGGCTCAGCCATTGAGCGTCCGGCTTCGGCTGGGTTCATGATCCCAGGGTCTCAGGATCGAGCCCCACATTGGGCTCCCTGCTCGACGGGAAGCTTCTCCCTCTCCCACTCCCCCTGCTAATGTTCTCTCTCTCACTGTGTCTCTCTCTGTCAAATAAATAAATAAATAAATAAAATCTTAAAAAATATATATTTTATATATATATGATAGTCCCAAATACTCAAAGAAGTTTAGAAGTTCAGATTTGTATAGCTAACCAGCATGCAACTTCCAGTGGAGGTATACATTCTGAGTCAAAACTTCCTTGTAAAAGATTCTTTGTCCTTTTGCAAAGACCAAAATAAACACCTGGAGAAGAATGACCTCCTCTTCAAGTGATCATCACAATAGAGTAAGTATGGTCAGACACAAGTCCTCCATCTATAAAATAAATACCCAGTGATCAAAGAGTAAGTAAAAAGGTACGTGTTTCAGGTATAAGGGTAAATTAAGGTCTATTTAGCTTTTATACATCTGAATGGGCATTTTCCTTGAAGAGCTTTATAATCTAGTGTAACTGTTTAAATGGGTTAAAGTAAAGCTGTTTAAGACAGTGCTTCGGTGTCCTACTGAGCTCAGAATCACTGGCCCAGCTGTCCTTCAAAACAAGAATGCAGCCAAGTATGCAAATCCTCTCTGTATGCTGAGGGAGGACATGCAAGTGACCTGATCATCTGGCCAACTGGCAAATACCATTTTGGTGAATTCACTGATTTCTTTTTTCCCTTTTGCTGGAAGGGAAGATAAGAATATTCTTGTTTGTTTAACAAGATCCGTGTGTGTGTGTGTGTGTGTGTGTGTGTGTGTGTGTGTGTACACACAACTTGTTCCCTGATTTTAGTGGGAAAGGGCCTAAAGTTAATCAGCTCTGCCCTCATTACTGCAGTCAGTGGAAATCATTACTTTTGGCTGCAGGGGACACAAGGATAATTTGTCTAACCAAAAAAAGAAATTAACCATTGCAAAAACAAAAATCATCCCATTGTAGTATGATGGTATGAAGAAACTAACCTTCTTAAATTGCATACAAATATTTTAGCTCAAAACAGGAAATGAACAATGTAACATGTTCCTGAATTAAATTACTACCTTTCATAATCTTCCAAAACTCAGCTTTGTTGCTTTGTTAAAAACGATGCCAATTGTGATCTCAAATTTGTGCTGTATTACTCTCCATATGCCTTTCTTTCTTTTGTCTTAACATTTAAACTCACCCCTTCATACTTTACTATAAAAGACATTTACAAAATGGATACTCTTTGCAGGACTTTTAGACAAGCTCAAACGCCTGCAGCACTGAACTCCATTTGGTAGATATACAATAGAATGTTTTAATTTCTAACCTGAAGCTGTTCACCCAAAGATTTAAAATGCCATGGGGATCAATCTATTGTTGAAATGTGCTTTTCAGACAGACTCCATTTAAGAATAACCCTGGTAAGTAAATACAAAGATTTTTGTTGGGTTAATCAAGATAAAGCAAGCGTGTGACCCAACTTTGGTTAAGAATTAGAATCAACCAAACCCCAGTTTTTCTCTACTTAAAAAACACTCTTCTCCCACTTAAATATAACATCATCTGATAATTATCATATTATGCCCTTAAGGAATACATTTCTATGAAATTCATGGTTCCTTCCATAAAATAATACAAATGTGACCCAACAAAAATGTTTTTGGATGCTATGATGACAAATGAGGTAGGAACCATAAATATGAATATCAAAATCATATCTATGTTGTCATATTTGAATCTTGGGTTAGTTATATTTTACTGGATTTGGGGCTGAGTCTTGGTTCTGCACCTATCTGGTCTGATAACTTCAACAAGTCAAGTTTCCTCTAACATTTGGTATTTTCATTTTTATTTTCTTTCTTTCATTTCTCCTTCTTTTCCTGCCTCACTCCCACACTTGTTCCAGATCTCCTTGCACATGCTAGTGTAGGTAGCTAGACAGTGAAATAGACGGTGTATCACATGGTAGTAAGGGCTGTGAAGAAAAAATATAGCAAGAAAAGAGGATTGACAGTGCTGGAAAGAAAAGCTTGCTATTTTTTATACACAGTGATCAAGGAAGTCATGACTTAGTAAAAGATGACAACTGAGATGACCTGAAGGAGAAAAGAAATAAGTCTTATCAGATATCTGGCAAAAGATCATTCATTCCAGAAAGAGGGGGCAGTATAAAGATCTTCAATGTTAGAAAAACTTCAATGTAAAGAAGTATGAAAACCTTCAACACAACGGTGTGTTCAACAAAGAGAAAGTCAGCGAAGCTAGAACAGGGTGAGGTGGATGAAAGCATGAGCTGAAGACATCAAAATTTGAAGGGATATAGAATCAGGTGGTATGAAATCCTATATGATAGCCAAGTAGGTTGTTGTGATGACTTTAGGCTATGCAACTGAGTTAAAAACCACAGAAAGATTTTGCAAAGAGAAGAGACTTGCTTTAAGTGCATCATTCTGGCTTCTACACTGAGAACACCTTGTACAGGAACAGGGCCAAATCATGTGAAAAACAATGGTGATCTAGGACTAATGCAGCAGCAGTAGAGGCAGGAAGAATTGGAGGGATTACGTTTTTGTTTTGAAAGTATTTCTTTTTAACTAATAGGCTACTTTGGGAATGATTTTGTAATTTAAGAAATTGAACAGAAAATATACTCAGAAATACCACCGCTACTACTACTTAGAGCTTAATTTCTCCAACTTTATGAAATATCAAGAAACTCTAATACAGTTTCCATATAAAAAACAGATCCAAATCTATCTCAAGAGTCTAGCCCACATGAGAAATAGTAGTTAAAAAGATTCTGGAATTGGGACACCTGGTTAGTTCAGTCAGTTAAACATCCAACTTTTGGTTTTAACTCAGGTCATGATCTCAGAGTTAAGAGATAGAGAGCCCCATGTTAGGCTCTGTATTGGAGCCTCTTTAAGTTTCTCTCTCTCTTCATCTTCCTCTGCCCTTCCTTGACCCTCTCTCTCAAAAAAGGAAAAAAAAAAAAGATTTTGGGATATAAGATATCTCAGTTATCCTCCAGGGCAGTGTATTGGATGATGAGTAAGTCAATCTTTCCTTGCCATCATAAGCCAGGAAAAAGTTATGGCTTCAGATTCTACCTATACTTTTTTTAAGAAAATTTGTATTTATTTTCTTAATTTCTTTTCAGTGTTCCAGAATTCATTGTTTATGCACCACACTCAGTGCTCCATGCAATACATGCCCTCCATAATACCC
The DNA here is from genome assembly GCF_964662115.1 of Mustela nivalis. Lineage (NCBI taxonomy): Eukaryota > Metazoa > Chordata > Mammalia > Carnivora > Mustelidae > Mustela > Mustela nivalis. The sequence goes on along the minus strand of NC_139031.1, from coordinate 24,966,260 downwards.
ACTACCAGGCTCACCCAATCTCCCACCCCCCTCCCCTCCAAAACCCTCAGATTGTTTCACAGAGTCCACAGTCTCCCATGGTTCATCTCCCCCTCTGATTTCCCCCAGCTCATTTCTCCTCTCCTTCACCCAGTGTTCTCCATGTTATTCCTTATGCTCCACAAATAAGTGAAACCATATGATAATTAACTCTGCTTGACTTATTTCACTCAGCATAATCTCTTCCAGTCCCGTCCATGTTGATACAAAAGTTGGGTATTCATCCTTTCTGATGGAGGCATAATACTCCATAGTATATATGGACCACATCTTCCTTATCCATTCGTCCGTTGAAGGGCATCTTGGTTCTTTCCACAGTTTGGTGACTATGGCCATTGTTGCAATGAACATTGGGGAACAGATGGCCCTTCTTTTTATTACATATGTATCTTTGGGGTAAATACCCAGCAGTGCAATTGCAAGGTCATAGGGAAGCTCTATTTTTAATTTCTTAAGGAATCTTCACATTGTTTTCCAAAGTGGCTGCACCAACTTGCATTCCCAGCAACAGTGTAAGAGGGTTCCTCTTTCTCCACATCCTCTCCAGTTATTTACTGTCTTGTTAATTTTGGCTATTCTAACTATAAAGTGGTATCTCAATGTGGTTTTGATTTGAATCTCCCTGATGGTTAGCGATGATGAACATTTTTTCATGTGTCTGTTAGCCGTTTGTATATCTTCATTGGAGAAGTGTCTGTTCATGTCTTCTGCCCATTGTTCGACACAATTATCTGTTTTGTGTGTGTTGAGTTTGAGGAGTTCTTTATAGATCCTGGATGTCAGCCCTTTGTCTGTATTGTTATTTGCGAATATGTTCTCCCATTCCATGCGTTGCCTCTTTGTTTGGTTGACAGTTTCCTTTGCTGTGCAGAAGCTTTTGATCTTGATGAAGTCACAAAAGTTCATTTCACTTTTGTTTCCTTTCCCTTTGGAGACATATCTTGAAAGAAGTTGCTGTGGCTGATGTTGAAGTGGTTACTACCTATGTTCTCCTCTAGGATTCTGATGGATTCCTGCCTCATGTTTGAGCTCTTTCATCCATTTCGAGTTTACCTTTGTGTATGGTGTAAGAGAATGGTCAAGTTTCATTCTTCTACACATAGCTATCCAATTTTACCAGCACCATTTATTGAAGAGACTGTCTTTTTTCCAGTGTATATTTTTTCCTGCTTTGTCAAAGATTATTTGAGCATAGAGTTATGGGTCCATATCTTGGCTCTCTACTCTGTTCCACTGGTCTCTGTGTCTGTTTTTGTGCCAGTACCATGCTATCTTGGTGATCACAGCTTTTTGGTAAAGCTTGAAATCAGGCAACATAATGCCCCCTGTTCTGTTTTTCTTTTTCAATATTTCCTTAGCTATTCGGGGTCTCTTCTGATCCCATACAAATTTTAGGATTGTTTGCTCCAGCTCTTTGAAAAATGTTGGTGGAATTTTGATTGGAATGACATTGAAAGTATAGATTGCTCTAGGCAGTATAGATGTTTTAACAATGTTTATTCTTCCAGTCCATGAGTGTGAAATGCTTTTCCATCTTTTTGTGTCTTCTTCAATTGCTTTCATGAGTGTTCTGTAGTTCCTCAAGTACAGATCCTTTACCTCTTTGGTTTAAGCTTATTCCCAGTTATCTTATTGTTCTTGGTGCTATAGTAAATGGAATCGATTATCTAATTTCCCTTTCTGTATTTTCATTGTTAGTGTATAAGAAAGCAACTAATTTCTGTGCATTGATTTTGTATCCTGCCACATTACTGAATTGCTGTATGAGTTCTAGTAGTTTGGGGGTAGAGTCTTTTGGGTTTTCCATATAAAGTATCATGTCATCTGCAAAGAGAGAGATGTGACTTCTTCATTGCCATTTTGAATACATTTTATTTCTCTTTGTTGTCTGGTTGCTGTTGCTAGGATTTCTAATACTATGTTGAACAAGAGTGGTAGGAGTGGGCATCCTTGTCTTATTCCTGATCTCAAAGGGAAGGCTGTCGGCTTTTTTCCTGATCTACCTATGCTTTAAAAGGAGGCCCCACAAGGGTGTGCGAGTGGCTTAGCATGTTAAGCATCTGCCTTAGTCTCAGGTCATGGGGTACTTGGGGTACAGTCCTACGTTGGACTCCCTGCTCAGCTGGGAGCCCGCGTCTCCCTCTGCACCCCTTCCCCACCATCCATTTTGTGCTCCCGAATACTCTCCCTCTCTCATGCACATGCAAAAATAAATAAATAAAATATATTAAAATAATAAAGTAGGTGCCATGAGATCATGTGATTAATGACTAAAATGAGGTGGACTAACAAATGTCAAAATTATTATTTAAAATGCATATTACTTATGTGTTCTGAAGTTCCCTAGGTTATAGGCACAAAGTACATCGATGTAGTTACTAAATTTGAATTCTCCTATTTCTATGAATTCATCAGCTCATACAAAAGGCCTTCTTTCTGCAACACTTTCCACAATATTTCTGGAAACTTTTTTCAGAGTAAAGAGAAACCTTCTCTCACTCATTGCTCTTATTTTGCACAAGCTGCCTTTCTGCCACTACCATCCCCCTCCTGCAAAATACAGATATCTGCACCCCAACCCAAGGGAATATTTAATACTCTTGTGCTCTACGGGTACAGCAGGATTTTTCAAAGTGGGAAGTCTGGCTCCATCCTAAATGCTTTACACTCCAATTTTGATCAGTTTTAACAACATCATTTCTGGAACCATTAAAGTCTTAAAGAGATTAGTAAAACAACTTTTTGAGTTTGGTCTTTCTTCTCAGGAGACACAGATATCTGTTTTGGGAGGGATTCAAATAGAATTTCCCACTCCATTCTATAACAGTGATGCTTGGGGTCAGTTAGTAAATTCAGCTTATTTTATTTGGAGACTCCTACCTTATAAATAATTCCCTCCAGGTATACTTGAAACTCCTCCTCCAACCTGGCATGTATCCCTTTCCTCCTGCTTCCCCATCACTCCATCAGCCACAGCAACAGATGCCTAAATCACAAATATAGACACAGATAAGATCTTATCAATTGACTCCTTAGATCTCAACCAAACATATCCTTTGGAAGGAAAGGGTTACCAGATGTATTCTAATCTAAATTCTGACTCAGAAGTTTTCCAATGATCTAAATTGGTTTTAGCCACATTATCTCAATTGTTTCTGCCCTGTATAGAGGACTATAGATGCAGACCACAATTTATCCATTAACACATCAGATAATGTTAATTTAAATAATTAACTAGTACTTATTGAGCAACATATATAGATCTAGCACACATTTCTATCATTTCAATTTAAAGTTAACTCTAAATATTCTAGACTGTATTATTGTTTTCACCATATCCTTTTTCCTGCCTCATTTCCTGTTTGGGAGTAATCTAGATACACATTAACTAATACAAACAATATTTATTGATCACCTTTTATTTGCCAAGCCTTGGTCAGGTTTTCTTAATAAAAGTGAGTAAGTTTATGATGCATATGAAGAAGAGAGGAGGATTGTTAGAATTTGATGGTGAATTGGGGTGAGATGGAAGAGAATTAGAACCTTGTTCAGTTAAGGGAAAAAATAATAAGGAATAAATTGGCTTCCCTATCTACTCAATGATAGAATATTTGGAAGTTATACTTGAAGGCCTGTATTATACTTGTTTTTAAAATAAATGACTGTCTGGCCTCTAGTTACAAATACATAAAAGTGGTTTAATTTATATCCTTGAAGTTCTCCAAAATCATGTATTGCTTTTTACTCCCTTTCTTTATTATTTTCTGACTAAGAAATTTGAAATTAGCCTTGTTGAAGGCCTATCAAGTTGTCGGTAACAACGGTGGTTATTAGCTTGAGTTACTCATAAGAAAAAAAGCTGAGGACTTATTTTGCTTTCTGTTTTAAATACCTCTGGCAATTATGATTCAGTAGGTCTGGGGCAGGGTCCAAGTATTCATATGTTTTCTTTTTTAAGCTTCCATGTGGAATGCTGATGCATGTACCCTCTTCCTGGTGATCTACTTGTTTCCAGCAAATTAAGGCGGGGGGAATGAAAGCATCCAGGGTCTTCTCTATTTAGTTAATGTACATTCTCTTAACATATGGAAAAAAAAAAAAAAAAAAAAAACCAGAAGCAGAAATACCCCATGACTTCTACTGACCAGAAAGGAGGAAGCATTCCACAAATATTTTCTCAAATGAACATTCAATTCCTACTTAATTACTGGTTTTCAGTAATAGGTAACTTGACATCCTGCTTCTTCACTTTTTTTTTTTTAACTTCATAATTGTCAAGTGTTTTTTTTTTTTGTTTGTTTGTTTTTTTAATGCCCTTCATTCCAGCTGTCCTTGAAGACCACAGGAAAAGCCAAATGAAGTAATCTATCTTAATATGGGCATAGTCTTCAAAGAAAAGCTGTGTCCCTGGAAAAGAAAAAAGTCCAAGTGTTTTCTGATATCTTTGTCCTTAGCTGTTTTAACTACTAATTATAGTCCAATTGTTCTTTTTGGGTATTTGGCAATAGAATTTATTCAGTGCTAAAAGGAAAAGAGCTATCAAGCCATGAAAACACATGAAGGAAACTTAAATGCATATTACTAAGTGAAAGAAGACCGTCTGGAAAGGCTACACCTACTGTATAATTCCAACTTTATGACAATCTGGTAAAGTGAAAAGATTTGTGGTTGTCAGGGATTGAGGGAGGGAGAAAGATGAATAGGCAGAACCCAGAGAATTTTTAGGACAGTGAAAATACTTTGTATGATACTATAATGATAGATATATGTCACAATTAATTTGTCAAAACCTGTAGAGTTACAATACCAAGAATGAACTATAACATCAGCTACGAACTTTGGGTGATTATGATGTGTCAATTGTAGGTTCATCAATTGTAACAAATGTGCCACTCTGGTGGGGGATGTTGGTAAGGGGGGGAAGACAGTATGTAGGAAATCTTTGTACCTTTTTCTAAATTTTACCTTGAACCCTAAAACCTCTTGAAATAAAATAAGGCCTTTAAAAACAGGAATGAGGCAAGATCCAAGATGGAAATCACTGCTTAATGGAAGATTCTGGCACACAGTTCAATAACTGTGTCATCAAAAGAATTATACCAGAGAAAAAGTTTAATGAGCTATAATTGTACCAACCAGAAAGTGACAATAAAGATACTTGAAAGTCTGAAATTAAGTTGAGGAAGAAACAGGAAAATGAATTACCTCACAGTCTTTGCTATTCTGAGGGATGTTTCCTTATTTCTTGGATGAATATGCTAATATATCAGAAGTCTGTGTGTATTCTTTTCTAACAATGATCATCAGATTATACAGTGATAATCCACTTGCCTAATTTAATGGATATGTCTCTGTCTTCATCTTCAATTAGCATTTTAAATGTTTCCCATTCCATCTGTCCTGAAACTTGTTTTCTTCTTCAGCTTCTCTAACATTCCTCTCTTGTGGATATTCTCTTTTTGCCTGACTACTTCTGAGTTTCTGTAACAAATCCCTTCTTTTTTTTTTAATTTTTTATTTTTTATAAACATATATTTTTATCCCCAGGGGTACAGGTCTGTGAATCGCCAGGTTTACACACTTCACAGCATTCACCAAAGCACATACCCTCCCCAATGTACATAACGCTACCCCCCTTTTCCCAACCCCCCTCCCCCCAGCAACCCTCGGTTGTTTTGTGAGATTAAGAGTCACTTATGGTTTGTCTCCCTCCCAATCCCATTTTGTTTCATTGATTCTTCTCCTACCCACTTAAGCCCCCATGTTGTGTCACCACTTCCTCATATCTTTATCAGTTGGTCTTTAAGTATTATTGTTCCTTTGAGTTTTGCCCTCAGCTATTTTTAGCTCCACTCCACTTTCTATAAACTCATTACCTCAAATGGTAATGCAACTCCAATCTTTACGTCCAACCAAGACCTTTCTTCAAATTTTCTTTTAAAACAACCACCGAAGCTTCAGCATTACTTCAAATTCAAACATTTCTAAAATAACATCAATTCTTCCATTTCAAGGTGACTTCTCCTGAATGTCTCATCTTTGTCACTTATTCAACAATGAACTAAATGGACAAAACTAGAAAAACCTGTAAGTCATTGTTATTTTTTCTTTCCTTTGATTCTTCATATTCTTTTTTAAAGTGCTTCTCTTATATGGAGCAATATTTGCATTTCTACATCTTGTGACTCATTGCTTATTTGCGAACTATTGAAATAATTCAACTGCTTTTTCTGCCTCCAGTTTCAGACCCTTATATCCATAATCCACAACACTGCTGAATTAGTTTTCCAGAGATGACAAAACAAATTACCACAAATTAGGCAGCATAAACATCAGAAGTTTATATCGTCTAATAATTCTAAAGGCTGGAAGTACAAAATCAAGGTGTCAGCAGGGCTGATCTTTCTAAGGGCTGTGAGGGAGAATCTGTTCCTTGCTTCTGTTTCTAGTAGTCTCAGGTATTTCTTGGCTTCTATATATTCTCTCTGTACCTTCACATCATCTTCCCTGTGGTATGTGTCTGTTTCTGTCTAACTTCCCTCTTTTTATAAGGACACCAGTCATATTGGATTAGGGTCTACCCTGATAAATTCATTTTAACCCAATCATCTGCAAAGGCCCTATTTCCAAATAAGTTTACATTTGTAGATAACTCAATGTTTATGGAGGAACACAATATATTCTATAACAGCTGCTAAAGGTATCATTATAAAAGAAGTTGAAGCATATTCCTCTCTTAGTTCTTCATGACTATTTAATAACGTCCACTTTTAGGGGGATAGAATTAAGACTGCTTCCATTCAACTCCCAATCTAGCTTTCTCTTCTCATCTTCTGTTAATGTCTCTCAATGACCCTTTGCTCTAGCCAGTATATGCCTGATGCTTTGACTCTTCTGGGATTTGATGAAATCATATTTTACCTGAAATATTTTTCTCTTCCTGTTGAAATTTTATATAATTTTCACAACCTCAACTCAAATGAACTATTCTCTAAAGAGCCTCACTTGATTCTCTGAGTCCAATTAATTATCTGCTATTCTCTCTGCCCAAGGCATTTATTTAAACATTTTAAAATATAAGATTTACTAAGCCTAACTTCTTGAGTTCTGCATTTTCCCCCTCTCAATTTTAGTTGGATTTTGTTGTATTCCTTTTAACAGACAAAAGTGGCAAGCAAAAGTAGTCAAGAATATTTTTTGAATGGATTTTTTAAATGGATCTATGATTAAAAGTAGATAGGTCTGGGCCTCCTCAAACTTTCAAACCTGACAAGTTACAGTGCTATTGATGAAAATAAAAATGCTTAATAGAGCCTCTTTGTAAAAATTATTCATTTGACTGATGTTGGATACCTGCTGAATATGTCACGGCAGAATTCATATCACCCCTTTAAGCGTGAAAATTGAATTTATCATAAGATATCCAAGGGGAGAACATAGAGAGTAAGCAGAACCTTCTCAGCTTTCAGAAGTTCTATGATATGTGCTTGAAGGAGAAATATTTGCCAGAACTATAGATGTGGCAGATATCATAGATATCAGAATTATAGATAAAGTAAAGAAATGACAAGTCAAAAGAAAGACAGGCTGCATCTGGCATAGGATGTAAATTCGATAATTGTTGATTTACCTCTTAGCTGTAAATTGCAGAATGTACACACACAAAATTGGAAATACAGGCTAATATATTTACAGAGATAGCTAACTTGTTTGCACAGCAAATGTTCTGATAGGTTTCACTAAAAAGTACACATACAGGTTTTATTTTTTTCCTAAGGAAAGTTGTTTCTCCAACTATCTGCCTTAAAAACCTAAGTTGCATCAAGGAGAGCATTCGCCTCAGAATCTTGGCCTATTTTTTCCGTTTTATCTACTTTAGTTCTCATGTTAAATCATAACATTTAGCTGAACTTTTATGTTCACACTTAAGATGAAAACCTAAAATGCACATTTAATGGGAATGAAATTCTTAAATCATACCACTTTATTATGCATGATTTAAGAGTTTCATTCCAATTAAGTATATGTATAAAGCTATAATTATTGCCACTCTGCCTTTCTATTTATACTTTACCCCTCCTCAAAAGGCTTAATGAGCTTATTGGATAATTTTGGGAGATGAAACCTAAATCTTACAGGTTCTTTAGTTCACTTGAAATTCTAAATGCAATGTTTCACCTTTGGCATTTGGTTACATAATAGATAACACAGTTAATCCATCTTCCCCTGATGATAATTCTGGCCTTTACTTAAAAGGTATCATAATTTAAGTGTTGTAAATCTAACTAGTAGATGATAATTTTTTTTTTCCTAGGATTATGGCAAGGCAGCTTGAGAGTAACTGATGAGTTTCTATCACCATCTGCCAAGAGCAGAAGAGCATTCCTCTATGGCTCTCTTCTTAATGGGAAAATGAGCACGTTTATGTACATCTCTGGCTAATTTGGGGCCAAATACATCTCTTAAGAATCTTTGCTTCCTTTTAGAGAGTGTTAATTCTGAGGCAATTAGTGTATGACAGGTGGAAAGTGCAAGTGAAACCACAGCTGTGATCTCTTAAATGATGCCTATAAACAATTGGAAATAACCTAGGATATTTTCATGATCTTACAAGAAGGGGTTGTCAGCAAGTCATGCCTGCTCCAACCCAAAGGGAATGCCCTAAAGACAGCCACGAGTGATGTTTTACATAATGCCAAACTACAAAATACAATGTGGTCTTGTTTGCTGTTCCCAGTGACCAGTGTGGAATTCTCATTTGCTTCTCTTGGGAATTGTGTTGAGCATTTTTATTTCTGAATGAAATATGTCACCTTCTCCACTATGCATAGAATCTCATGATTCAGTATATTTTAAAAAGGAAAATGTTCAAAAGTCCAGAGAGGTGTACAACTTGAAAACAAAATAACAAAAATAAAGGCTGTATTTAAAAGATCTTTATAATCTCATAAAAATAGATGCCACTTAAAGTTTTGAATAATACTAAAATTATATGTAGGTATGCAAAATCAAATACATTTAATTGAGTTGTAAGTATTTTGTTTTACAAAAAGAAAAATATCTTCTAAATTTGGAGACTGGAGAATCCCAAGATACTTGGTATCACATACATACATGTGATACCAAAGAAAAGAATTGTCTATAATTGGAAAATCTGTTTTATTGATTAAGGAAAAAGTCTTTAATATCGTATTAAGTAAAACAATATCTTGTTAAGTCATTCAGAACTTTTCTGAAAAGTCATTCTGAACTTTTTGAATATACCATAATCATTACCAACATGAATAGGAGGTAAATTCTCTGAAAGGACAGAAAAATTACTGTAGCAATATACCCATTGATGAAATTATGTTTGGTGCTACTTGTTAACCATCAACAATCCTCATTAAAAACATTAATAAGATGATACACCTCTTTCCTGATTGCATTCATATGCTGGTCACAGCTATAGACAAGATGAATTGGGAAACTGGGTGTTGGAGATTGGCCCTGAAAGTTGATCCTGAAAACCTGCTCATTTCAGGTTATTTTATAAAACAAAGCACATACTCTCATGATTCAACAATCTTGCCATGAGGAATCAGTTTTTTCTTTCTTGTTTGAAAAGTTTCTAGCTTCCTTTCTCCAAAAATCCTCGAATTCATTTACCCAAAGGAATCACTCTGCAATAGAAGGCAAGAATTAACAGTGGCTCTGTTAGCTTTCCTCTAGCTTTGAATATGCCTGACGATTTTGACTCTTGGTAACTAAAATAATTGTTAGAGCTTACTTATGCCAGAAACAAGATGAGGACTATCTACCAGACTTTCACCCATTGTCAAGTAATGAGCAATCCAAGGTAATAACATGCAGCTACAAAGGGCTAGTCACATGTGTAAAAGGACTACAAGACTAGTCACACCAGTCATCGGTGCATGAGTGGGCAGGTTGTCACTAGCTTTATAAAAGCTAAGGATTCCACAGATGTTGGCTTCTCGAAGTAACGTGGTTTAAACACTCTCAGAGAGGTCTATTGTGAATCATGCATTTTATTGTCAACTCCTATTTCAAACCAGTGCTGCTAGTGGATGCTGCTAGTTGCACACAATACTTTAAGATACGCCTTTTTATTTTAAAAAGAATTCATCCACTTTGCAAAAACTGTTCACTGTTATATAGGTATTAGTAATTACAGATATAAAGGTGAAAACCATAATCCTTGCCCTCAAAATTACTTCTAGTGAACAGATAAAGGATTTAATAAATGTTAGTCACAGAAATGAGTGCAGGATATTTGGTGGTTAGGTGTTTAGGAGTTTACATTTACTAGAATGGAGAAGAGAGGTGCAGGCAAATATTTCTCCCCCAAAGAAATATACCGGTTCACAGTGTTAAAGAAACAGGAGCATTCTAAGAGCAACATGGAAATGGCTCGACTGGTGTGAGGATTAAATTGCTCAAAGCACACACACACATGCTTAGTTCAAAGAATTACAATTTAAGATTAAGGAATTTTTAAAAAGAAGAATTAGGGGCTCTAGGTAGGAACTATATTTTCACACATTAAAGAAATGGCATTACTATGTAACCAATTGGGAGATATGGTATGATTTTAATTAGATAATAACAATATCATATTTGGAAAAGCTAGAGAAAGAGAAAGCCACCTTAGTTATGAAAAAACCGTAATCAGGAACCCCATTGCAAAACTGGATAAAATAATTATTTAAGAATAAATAACTTCTGAATGTCTGGGTGGCTCAGTGGGTTAAGCCACTGTCTTTGGCTCAGGTCATGATCTCAGGGTCCTGGGATTAAGTCCCACATCGGGCTCCTTGCTCAGCAGGGAGCCTGCCTCTCTCTCCGCCTCTGCCTGCCTCTCTGCCTGCTTGTGTGCTTTCTCTCTCTTTCTGACAAATAAATAAAAAATCTTAAAAAAAAAAAAATTAATTAAATAAATAACTTCTTATCAAATTTAAACTAAAGAAAGAGCTATTTTATTAATTATTAATACTATATGTTTGTGTGAGAAAATAATGATGACATTTTTAGAGTATATAAGAATAAAATGCAAATTATTTCTCAGAAGTAATACTTTATAACCTCTCTATATAAATCAACAGCTTTTACTTTTTTCCCTTACTCATAACTTGCAAGATTTTCATAACTTGAGTGTCACAGAACCAAAAAGGTTGGCAGTGTTCTGTTGTTTTGGGGATTTTATTTTTACCCCTTTAATGAGAGATACACCTCAGGTGTAAAATCAAGGTTGGAAGTTAAAAGTTAAAAAAGTATAGAATGTGCAGATGCTAATCAAAGTTTGCTCGACTCTAATACCAGAAACAATTAACTTTAAGATAAATGGGGCATTTAAAAATAATGAAAGTGGGGCACCTGAGTGGCTCGGTGGGTTAAAGCCTCTGCCTTGGGCTCAGATCATTATCCCAGGGTCCTTGGATCGAGCCCCGCATCGCATCGGGCTCTCTGCTCATCAGGGAGACTGCCTCCCCCCTCTTTCTCTCTACCTGCCTCTCTGCCTACTTGTGATCTCTGTCAAATAAATAAATAAAATATTAAATGTAATAATGAAAATGTTCACTTATCAGGAATATATAACAGTTCTAAATATGTAGACATTAATGTTAATTACCAGAACTAAAAGAGGTACAGCTGATAAAAATAGAAAGATGAAATATCTGTAAGCTATAGAAAAATTTAAAAAAATGATTATGAGACATGATCAACTTAGAAAATATAGAACAACTCAATAACTTAAGAATATATATTACTCTCAAATCCATGTGGGATATTACCATAGTCAACAATATACTATGTCAAAATTCTGGTACAAACAAATTTCAAAGGATTGAAATCAAGCCAAGTCAATAATAAAAATGTATCCAAACAACTCACCAAAGGTTCAGAAATTGATCAATGCCCTTCTAAATAACCCATGGATCAAAAAAGAAACTACAACTAAAATTAGAAAATATTTTAGCTGAATGATAATTGAAGTGTGATAGAAAACAAATAAAACTGTAAAAAACAAAATATTAATTATTAAAATCCAAGATTGTATAATATGAGAAAATATCATGACTATTTCAGGTATGTAATACAGTTTAACATTTTAAAACTAATGTATGTAATTCACAACAATGAAAAAATAAAGGAGAAAAATCATGTAATCTTATTAGTCCTCCATAAAATTCACCATTTTCTTCATAAATATATGTAAAAAATAAATGATGGAGGAAAACTCCCTTATCTTATAAAGGCAATCTACAAAAACACATACAGCATATATCACATTTCATGGTGAAATGTCAAAAGCCATTTTCCTGAAGGAAAGGGAGGGTATCTTCTATGACCCCTTCTACTGAACAATGAATTAGAAATCATAGCTTAAGCAGTAAGAAAAGAGAAAGAAATAAAGGTACAATGATTGCAAAGCAAGAAATAAAACTTCCCATTTTTTGCAGCTAACATGAAAAGTAAGAGTACCTACAGATAAGTACTGAAATCAGTAAGTGAGTTCAGTAAAATTACAGGATACAGGTTGATACATGAAAATTGTTTCCTAATACTGACATTAAAAAAAATTGTAAAAATAACAGTTACAATGACAGCAGCATCATATAGCTATGAATAAGCTGAATATGTCTAAGGGGATGTATGACAGGCCACAACATAGAAAACTGTACCGTTTCCCTTTTAGAGAAGAGTTTCCTCCTGGCTCCTCTCATTCTCCAGTTCCGCTGCTTAGAAATCAGAAGATAGCTGACTAACTCACCTGGCTCACTGTTTCAACAATGCCTTTAAACAGATGTTTGTTTGCTTTGTGCTGAGAATATTACCCAGTTTTTTAAACTATATTCTGAAAAAAAAAAAAGTCTACTGTAACCTAGATTATCACAGTAAGAAGCAAAAGTCGTTTTTCAAAAACCTCTTCTTATCAACAGAGACATGGTTCCTTTCTGTATAATCATCATAAAAGGTTATCTAATGTGTGATATGAGAACTTTTAGTAAATACTTTGTACTTATCCTTTAAATAAAGAAAGATAATTGTGGAATTGACAGATTTTTATTTGATCAAAGGTCATTAAATCATCAATGATAAGTTTCTCATATTTATGCACATATTTGAATAATACAAATGGTAGTTTTTACAGGAACACTTTGTTCACTTTTGATATTTTACATGATCATACCTGAAAATACAGAAAATAATAAATTTAAAACCCAATGCTTAAATTTCAGGCAAAAATGTAATTAGCTATTTTTTCCATTATTTTCCCCTGTTCTATATAAGGCATAGCTTTTATTTATATAATGTTACAATCTAATCTAAATGTATAGATTCTAGGTTCTAATCCGTCAGATACAAAACTTGGCTCCATCACTTACTAAGTTACTTAAAATCCTTGTATCTTAATGGTGAAAGGTCATCAAGCCTAATACCTACAACAGGGGGATGAGGGTTATTTGGTTTGGAGGTTAATTAAGATAGCACATAAAATGTACTGACATTATTGCCAGATACCAGTAAAACTTTGGTGAGCCAATTTAAACCATTATTATCTTTGTAATTTTAGACAAAATATTTAATATTTTTATTTTCATTACCAAAATGTGAAATTACACATTAGTATTATTTTTAAAACTGAAAATGTACTTGGAGATTTGAATGGCACAGTCCCCCAATTCAGATAATTGCTTTCAACCACACATGTCTACTTCCTAAATTTTGTGAACAAATTGGGAATTTTATGACATATAAAACCCAAGTCCCGGACAAGAAGAGGTTTCTCTTGGAATGCTAGTACAACAGATCTTTCCATCATAAAAGTTTCCTTTCATTTACAACTCTTTCCTTTTGTTCCACTCACATCTACTGGATATTGTTTTAGTCAATTGGAATAGAAACATAAAGGCTAATTTCTATTACCAAGGAAGCCACACTAAAGGGAAGGTAAGAGTTAAAACAATTTACAGTGGAGGTTGATTGTGTGATGATAAGGAGATGTAGACAAAAATATGAAATGAGAGTGGTAGTGTTTTCTCCGATGATCATTTTATATTCATAGTTCTTTTTTCCATTTTGGTCTCATTAATATAAATTTTTTTTAATTAGACAGGAAGAGAAACAAGCTACACTTGAGTAGAATAACAATGGACTATCTATCCCTTGTCCTCAAAAGGAGATGATTAAAATAATCATCTTTTTTAAGTAAAGAGAATAATGTGTCCTACAAAAGAGAATCTGTATTCTAAAAGAACTGAAAATAATGCACCTTTTGAATTTATGTTTAAAAGGCAGTTTTTAGGAACCCCTTCCAAAATATTGCTAGTGATTTAAAAAGAGTAAAAGTACTTGCCAGTAACCATTATTTGAAACAATATTAAAGTCTGACTAGTAAGTAAAGTGATTTCACAGATATGCTTAGAATTCCTCTTGCTCAATTGGAGTACACTTGCGTGAATTATTCTATGGTAAAATTTGTCATAAGCCTGTCCTGAGCAGTGAAATTTGTGAGAAAAAAAAAAAAAAGGTGGGGGAATATGCGACCTGAGGAGCACCATCACCCACCCCTTGAATCTTCCACAAGGCCTCAGCAACTACATTCCTAGAAGTCCGAGTATGTCCAGAGTTTAGTTTTAGAAGATAAAGAAGAAGTAGAAGTAAGAATAATATAAATAAAATATACTCAGAAAGAATGTTGAGTAAATCTGAAAGAATACTTGGAAACATAAACTATCCCATAGGATAGACTTTAACGACCCCCTTTACATTGCATTTTCAATCTCTCCTCCACTTATGGTGACAATCTTTGCACAAGTCATAGCACCCCTGAATAGAAAAAAGACCCAAAAGGCTGGCCGGTGGGTACACCTCAGTGTATATCCTGCACCAGTGGGCCTTCTACAGCTTGAGGCTAGCTCTGATATTCTGCACGCTGTAACATGGGGAAAGCTCTGTATCTCCGAGGCACCCCATAGAAGGGCAAACCCATTTAAATGAGTCCCAGAAGGCCACTGTGAATCACAGTGTTATATCAAGATTTTATTCATAGCCACCCTAGATGTTGAATAAAGAAAGTCTATTCTGTCCTGAAGTTTGGAGTATCCTTCATCTTCTGCAGATACTCTGAAGCTTATAATGTAAAGCACCAGACATCCCCAAAGCCCAAAGCCTTATCTATTGTTGAGGACCAGATAACGTAAGAGCACGGAATTTTGCATATACCCTTCCTTATATGAAGTTAATAAAAGGTGTCTCTTCTAAATGAGGTTGAAATATGCCACACAAGAATTCCTGTATTGGCCAACCAACACATGAGAAGGTGCTCATCATCACAAATCATTAGGGAAATGCAAATCAAAATCGCACCAAGATATTACCTCACACCTGTCAGAATGGCCATCATCAGCAACATAAGAAACAACAAGTGAGTGAGGATGTGGAGAAAAAGGAACCTTGTTGGTGGGAATGCAAACTGGTACAGCCACTGTGGAAAACAGCACGGAGGTTCCTCAAAAAAATAGAATTACCATACAACCCAGTCATTACACTGGTGGATATTTACCCAAAGAATATGAAAACACGAATCTGAAAAGATATATGCCCCCCTCTGTTTATTGAAGCATTATTTACAGTAGATAAATTATAGAAGCAACCCAACTGTCCAGTGATAGATGACTGGATAAAGAAGATGTGTGTATATACATGTGTGTATGTACATCCACATGTGTAGAATATTATTCAGCCATAAAAAAGAACATGGATGGATCTAGAGGGTATAACGCTAAGTGACATAAGTCAGAGAAAGACAAATGCCATAAGATTTCACTCATATTAGAAATTTTAGAAATAAAATGAACAAAGAAAAACAAGACAAACAAAAACACAGACTAGTACATAGAAAACAAACTGGTGATTACCAGAGGGGAGATGGATGGGGGATGAGTGAAGTAGGTGAAAGAGAATTAGAGTACACTTGTCAGGGTGCCTGGGTGGCTCAGTGGGTTAAGCCTCTGCCTTCAGCTCAGGTCATGATCTCAGGGTCCTGGGATCCAGCCCGCATTAGGCTCTCTGCTCGGCAGGGAGCCTGCTTCCTCCTCTCTCTCTGCCTACTTGTGATCTCTGTCTGTCGAATAAATAAATAAAATCTTTTAAAAAAGTATACTTATCATGATGAGCACTGAGTAATACATACAATTTTTGGATCAGTATATTGTACACCTGAAAGTAAGATAACACTGTATGTTAATTATACTGGAATTTAAAAATAAAAGAAGACTTCCCATATTACTGAATGATACATTTCTGAATAATAGGGTTGAAAACTACTAAACATGGTTTAATATGGTACACATTATTCAGAATGATCCGTTTGTTCATACAGGCCACAGAACATGAGAAAGAATCCCCACCGGGGCGCCTGGGTGGCTCAGTGGGTTAAGCCGCTGCCTTCGGCTCAGGTCATGATCTCAGGGTCCTGGGATCGAGTCCCGCATCAGGCTCTCTGCTCAGCGGGGAGCCTGCTTCTCTCTCTCTCTCTCTGCCAGCCTCTCTACCTACCTGTGATCTCTCTCTGTCAAATGAATAAATAAAATCTTTAAAAAAAAAAAAAAAGAAAGAATCCCCACCAAATCAAGTGTAGTTATATGCTTTATAAATGATTACAGGACACTCAGTACCTTGCTAATGCTGCCGTCATGCATTTTTAACAATATAATTCCAGAAACCCATCTTCTGAAAATAACAAAGTCCTGATATTATACAATTTGAGCAACAAGAAATGGAAACCAAATGACATGACAATAAACACCCTGATACTGATGAGAAGTATCTGTAGAGACTATTTTCACATAATGCAAAGCAAAATCTGGACAGCTTAGGCTTTTTCTTTCACACCTGCTGTTTCATGTCCTCTAGGGAGGCATCTTGCAGCATATAATCTTATAGCTCTTTTATCTACTACAGATGAGATCCCAGCACAAAACTTAACACTGAGAACATGATTTGGATTTGTGATGGTTTCTGAAGGATTAAGGGGATTATAAACCAAGAAAAAAATATTACTTCTCGATTACCCATTTTGTGTATGTCAGATATTGTTGACATGGTTTATATGTTATTGTTTAAATGGAAGCCAATATTATCAAGTTTAGAAAGCTACAATATAAACCAGATAAAAGTTTACAACTAAGAAAAGTTAAAAAAAAAATTCTTGTCAGAGAAAAACACATTTGGTTTGCTTACAGCATATTCGAAGCAAAAGCAGATAAAGTTTCTGTTTCCAGGATAAAATTATTTAATAGGAAGAACACATACCTGTCACCTTATATACCTTACAGGCATATATATATTTAAATAATCTACTTCAGAAGATTCTCAGGTTGAAATGAATAGTAAAGCATAAAATATGACCAAATATTTTGAGATGCAATACCTGTGACCAAATTGCTTTGGAAAAAAAATCATGAACTACTCTTTTGTAATGCTATATTCTTTTTCTTTTTTTAATTTCTTTATTTATTCACTCTAATTCAATGCACTTGATGCTGATACTTGAAGAACAGAGCTGGAAGAGCAACTTAGAGCAGAAATGAAAAAACATAAAAGTGCAGAGTATTATAGCCTCCATGTGGGGACAAATACTCAGATGCTAGGTTGCTACCATTTCTCTACATTTGACTGGTGGAGGTTAAGGAAAGAATGTTAGCACTTTAAAATGGCATAAAACTCTTTATGTGTTCTGGCTCCCTTCTCTCTAATTGTACAGAACACCAACTCTTTTTCATATTGTGCTTTAGTTGAAGCAAAATAGTCCTTTTACTATAGACATGTTACTCATATTTTACCCTTACATTTTGTTTGGACTCTGCACAGAATGTTGCTCTGCTTGTGTTGTTCCTTCCTTTGCTCACGGCTCAGGGTTACACACTCGTTATTATTAGCCCAGCCTCTGTTTGGAGGCATTGGGTAGTTCCTAGTGCAGCCAGTGACTGACAGGTCAGATCTTAGAAACTAGGGAAGCACGTGCAGGTAACTCCAATTTTCAGCATGCCACTTTGCCCTTGGGAGGCTTACCAAGTTTTGGAATGAGGCAAAACACTAAAAAGTGTTTTAAAGGACCTCTGCAAACAGATGAAAAATCCAGGACACTTGCAGTAACTTTTGAGAAACTCAGAGACAAACATTGAGTTTGCGGTTGCCAAGGTATCCAGAAATTGATGAACTAGATCCCTAAGAAAGGGCAACACAGAGAAGTAAAACAGATACTTCACATAGGATTTTCTGTTAAGACATTTGTGGAGGGTTGGAGGGGAGGGCGGTGGAGGGATGGGGTAACTGGGTGATGGGTATTAAGGAGGGCACGGGATGTAAGGAGCACTTGGTATTCTACAAGACTGATGAATCAATGAACTCTACCTCTGAAATTAATACTATATGTCAATTAATTGAATTTAAATTAAAACAAACAAACAAACAAACACACAAAAAAATGTATTTGCCAAGGGTAAGGGATTAAGGAGCCATCCGAAATACAGAAGAGAGATTTGGGAAGATAGTGGATCATATTGAGAACACAAAAATTAAGATCCAGAAATCACTAAATAAGAGAGATCCTGTACAAATTCCAGAACACACATTTGCAACTAATGAAGGGCTACGAGACAGGAGTGAAGGTAAGTCTAAGAAGAGGGAAACCATGAAAAATTATAGATAGATATATGGCTATATAGATATGGGAGACAGACAGACAGAAGAGAGAGAGGAAGGAAAGATGAAGAGGAGGAGGGAAGGGAGTAAGGAAGAAAAGAAAAATGAGACTCCAGAACATGAAATCAGCAGCTCTGTCTTAAATTGGGTTGGGGTGATCTGCTCCTCTGAGCCTGGCAAATGAAAGACAAATTATCTTTAGAGAGAAACATAAAAGACACACTGAAATGTCTAACATTATTAGCATCCCAGACTGGAGAAAAGAAAGGGAAAGGAGAAATTCTTAAAGAAATAGTGGTCAAGAACTTTCCAAAACTGAAAAAAGTCATCGAGCCAGAAAGTAAAGAAATTCTACAAAACCCAAGTAAATAAATATGAAGAAAACCGCACCTAAACACATCACAGTGAAATTGCTGAAAACCAAATATAACAAGAAAATATCTTTAAAAGCAGTCAAAGGCAAGAAATACTATGCTTTCTTCAAAGGTAGGCAATTAAACTAGTAGCTGATAAAGGACATCTTTAAAACTTTAAAAGTATGCTATTGCCAACCTAGAGTTATAGACCTAATAAAAATTTCCTCGGGGCACCTCTGTGGCTCAGGGTGTTAAAGCCTCTGCCTTCGGCTCAGGTCATGATCCCAGGGTCCTGGGATCGAGACCCACATGGGGCTCTCTGCTCAGCAGGGAGCCCCGCTTCCTCCCCTCTCTCTCTGCCTATCTCTCCCCCTACTTGAGATCTCTGTCTGTCAAATAAATAAATAAAATATTTTTAAAAAAATTTCCTCAAATATGAAGGAAAAAAAATTTCTTTCTCAAAAAAGTAAACAAATTAATTTGTTGCCAAGAGGTCAATGTTAACAAAACTTTAAGTATATAGTATCATTGCCTATATAACACACAGTATTGTTCAGCATATTTTTAGAAAATTTTCATCTTGTTTAACTGAAATTTTTTGCCATTTGTTATCACTTCCCTATCTTCCCTTCCCCTCAGCTCCTAGAAAGTACCTGGTATTAAAAGAAATACTAAAATTCTTCAGGCAAAAGAAAAATGATTCTAGGGAAAAAAATGGAAATTCAGTAAAGAAAAAGTATCATAGAAGGTAAATGTTAGGGTAAATAGATATATAAACACTTACTGTACAAAATAGTTTATTGACGGATTACCTATATACATATTTTTTCACACTAAAATTTTATACAAAAGAAAGCTGAAGAGAGTCTACATGATGAAAAAGGAGCAACTACTTTTATTTTCTTTGTGGAGTTCATTGGCTCTATAAACAATGGGTTATGTTCCTCTGTAGAGTTATAGTGATGAGTACTTGAATGGATAACAAAACAGAGCATATGGATCTATCTGTGTATGAAGATTTTAATGATATTTTAAAATAATCATGAGATTATATAGATTTTGGAACCACATTGTATTCTAATACAAAAAAAGATATCTTCAAGGTTGCTAATAACGGTTAACTGGTAGTTATGGAAAACCCATCATCCAAGGATCAGGATATATATGAAGGGTTTAGAAATTCTGACAGGGATCACGATATCCATCACTGTAATATGTACATATTTCAGATGATATCTGCAACAACGTCCCATTAAAATGTCAAATATAAAATATACCTTTATTTTACAAGGCAATAGTTGAGTAATCAAATACATATACTTTCTCAAGGTCGTCATCAATTGCTGGCAGAACTGGGATTATGACCAGATCTCCAGGTGTTTTATATATAACAAACTCTGTATCATTGAAAATTGTTTGTTGCCCTGAATATTTAACCTGTTAGAAGACAACAAATAAATTTCAGTACAGGTCTAGTCTTTCCCAATGAATATCACTTATGAAAACTTACGTACAGACCCCTGTTTTAACAGGGCTTTATTAATCAGGTGACAAGGAAATCCACTAAAAGCAAAATCCTGTACAACACAAGATTTATCTGCCAATCTCAGAGTGGCAGTTTTCTCTATAAACAGTGCTTTGTTGGTTTATGATTATATGATATGACATTTTTGGATTTTTGGTAAACAAAAGGGCAAAAGTACACTGAACTCTAGATTTGACTTCTCTGATGTCCTATAAAAATGCCATTACCTTTTGATTATACTTTTCACTTTAAGATTCTAAAATCTGTCAATGTATTTAAAAAATAAATAAATTCACAAATAGTCCAGCAAAATAAAATGATCCCTCTAATAATTCTGGAGCTTAGAAGATGAAGGTTATATCTAGGCACTGCTTTTCTTCTTGAGATCAAAGCAATTTTCACTTTAATTCATTACAAAAAAGTCTCAGCCACATTTCATCATCAGGTGCTATAGCTATGAATATAATTTCTGACAATGTGTTCATTAGAGGTATGATGGAATTTGACTATAATTAAATATGTGATGATATTAAATTTGGATTTTACTTTTATCATTTCACAAAAATATCCTATCAATAACTTTTATAAAAAGATATATAGCAGTTATTTTTAAATTCAAAAACTATTTCTTTTTTTTTTTTTAAAGATTATTTATTTATTTATTTGACAGAGAGACATCACAAGTAGGCTGAGAGGCAGGCAGAGAGAGAGAGGAGGAAGCAGGCTCCCCGCTGAGCAGAGAGCCCGATGCGGGACACGATCCCTGAGATCATGACCCAAGCCGAAGGCAGTGGCCCAACCCACTGAGCCACCCAGGCGCCCTCAAAAACTATTTCTTTACCTGTATTTCACAACACCTTGTTCTTATATC